>NC_083881.1:25264188-26514188 GCF_032452875.1 Bos javanicus | reverse complement strand
TTATACTCTCTGTTACGTTTAGGAAGCAAGCCCATTCTAGCACTGTATTGAGGCTATTGGTTAATATTTTGGGGAGTAAGTAGGATGCAAACTAGCAACTCCAAAAAGCAAGTAAACAGCACCCAGAAAAGAGGGGTGGGCAAAAGCAGGGAGTAAGACACACCAGAATGAAAGAAACAAGCTGTCTGAAAATACACATTAATATTTTGAAGGGAATCTCTGACTTTCCAAAGCTTACATAAACAACAATTTACTGCCATGCTCTGGTTCAAGGAGGATGGCGTCTGTGTCGTCAGGTGTTAATTTGGTGTCTCAGTGACCTGGAAAGCCAGACAGGAGAGAGGTGAACACAGAACACCTTTCATTTCCCCGGACAAAATACTCACTGCAGCTCAACCACTCTGTATCCGGCTGTGGCAGTCAAATGCCATCCGGGTGCCACCCACTTTTTCATAAAAATCCAACCCATGGGGCAAGTGTGAAGTCAGAGGCAGCTGCCCTGTAGAGGCCAGCGACCACCTTAGTGTAATGTGGCTTGATTCGCTTCCTTCTCTCTGCATTTCTCTCCCCCACCTCTCAGGAGCCTGAGGTTTGCGACATAACTTGATTGCTGTTCTCAGGACTCGGGGAAGCATGTGCCAGCATTTCCAAGGGAGTGTGGAGCAGCAGGAAAAAAGGCACCTCCCCACCCTCAGCACAGCCAGGGAGATACCTCAGACCACCAAGGCCACAGATCACACCAGAGGAGGGAAGGACCCCCGGCCAACAGCAGGGAGGCACAGAAGAGAAAAGGCTCCCAATGGCTGGGCTGCTCCTCACAGAGAATCCTTCCAGCTCCATCACCAGGTCTGTGGATGGTGATCCCTGCACCCCACTATGGGCCCCCAACAACCACCAGGGAAAGCAGGGGCCTGCCCAGGCCGCCACTTGATGTGGGAGGAGGCATTGAGCCCACACACAGAGACCCAGAGGGAGCGGCAGGAAGACCTCTAAGTGACCAGCATCAGCTCCCCGCCAGTCAGCTCCAGGTTTGCCTCCTGGCTGGACCAAAGGATACCGTTCCTGGAGCCCCCACCCCCGTGGCGAGACCACATTTTCTCCCTCATTCGTGTGTCCAGGCCATGACTGTGCTGAGCCACGCGGCAGCTACTGGCCACGTGTTGCTATTTAAATGAATAAAAACTAAAGAAAATTCTAAATTCAGCTACTCGGTTGCACAAGCTGCCTTTCAAGTGCTCAACAGGCCGGCGTGGCTGGTGGCTGCAGTGCACACGTGGAACGTTTATATCAGGGCAAAAAATTCTATGGGCGGCAATGCTACGGAGTTTTCTTCCTAGAGGTAATGTTCTTAGACGAAGACCATATTGAATAGTAGCAAATCTCTTTGATGAAAAAATATTTTCTACTGCTCAGAGATTAGTGTTCTTTCAAAGGTCCATACCTATCCCTTGTGATGAAATTCATAGTATTCTTTCCATATATCATAGTCTATGCTAACTCTTTTAACTATACAATTTACCCTTTCTGTAATATATACCAACATATATTTCTATTTCTTAATAACTCGGCTACACAAAATTCATACACTTAGGAATAATTAATTTCAAAGCCCTTTTCACTTATAGCTGTGCTTACATAAAGTATTTGCAAGCTTAATTTTAACAACCAAAAATCTAAGCCACTCCCTTTCTTTGTGTATTATGTATTGTGTATTATTTCATGAACTATTGGAAGAAAAAGATGCAGAAAGAATGACAAAGGATGTGAAGTCTATGTTAGTCCAAGAACCACATGAAAAATAAAACCAAAAACAGGAAATAAGAGCTGTGTTTATATCCATTTATATCACTAGGTAGCCTCCAACACTGCTGATAATAGCTGAAGAGACACATTTTTCGTTGTGTGGCTCAGCTCCCTCCACCCACCTCTTCCACCCCGCCAGATGATGGAAATCCACCCTCGATCCTTCCCAGCATTCATTCATTTAAAAAATATCTAATGAGGACCTACTTTGAATAAACATTTAATAGACACTGGGTAACAGAGTTGAGTGAGCAGACGTGGCCCCTGTTCCAGGTAGCCTGCTGTTCTAATAAAAGCCCCGTGGACACCCTGCCCATCCATCCCCATCCAGCCTGGGGATGCTCCTCTCAAACACCGGACAGTCTACTGCCTCCTCCGGTTCACTGTCTCTGATGTAATCAGGCATGGTGGTTTGGTGAAGGATAAAACCTTAAAGGCTGAGGGTTCTCTGGAGTCAGGTCTCAATACGCTCACATGCCTGACTGAAGGATCTTCGAGGCCACGCCATGAGTCCTCTCTCGCCCCGGTTAAAATCCTTAAAGCAGTTCCCCAGCTCCCGGGATGGAACCCAAAGGCTCCAGCAGATTGCATGGCACTCTGTGATCAGACCCCATTGGCCTCCCCATCCTCTGCTCCCCAGTTCCCTTCCCTTCGCCCCTGAAACCTTCACCAGCACCCAGGCCGGGTCCCTCAAAGCACTGCCAGTGCTGTGTTTTACTTTACTGGCCACCTCCTCACACCTGCCTCACCTCCACACCTGCCTCCTCACCCCCCGGCTGTGACCGCCTACCTGGGAAGTGTCCTGCCCTTCAGCCCTCCCTAGAACTCCCACCACACTGGGGCAGGAGCTACAAAAGCACCAAACACACCTTGCTCTGGTTTCTCTACCTGCCTCTCTCCCTGCAGACTGCAGCCTTGCCATTGAAGCAGGGTGCTGAGACATGTGGAATCCTGAGCCCACTCTGACCTCCTGCCCCAGGGTCTGCATGTTATTAAGTGATTCCTGCACTTGTGGAAGTTTGGTAAGTCCGGCTCACAGACCCTGAGTGCCTCTTGAGCTACAGCTGTGATTCTCCTCAATTAACATAAGAAGGAACCACAAACAGGTTGTTGTTGTTTAGTCACTAAGTCATGTCTGACTCTTTGGCTACCCCGTGGACTGTAGCCAGGCTCCTCTGTCCATGGGATTCTCCAGGCAAGAATATTGGACTGGGTTGCCACTTCCTTCTCCAGAGGATCTTCCAGACTGTGCTGATGGAATCTGCATCTCCTGCATTGGCAGGTGGATTCTTTACCACTGAGCCACCTGGGAAGCCCTCAACAACAGGTAACAGGTCTCAAAGAATTACCACGCAAGTAAAACAAAGACATGCCGTCTTACATTTAAGGGAAGCATGTCCTGGCATTCATGACACACCAAGAAGCAAGACTGACCTCACCCAAAGGACTAGGAACAACCCTTAGTGACAAGTCTTAATCTGTAAGGGTTTACAAACAGTGGACACCCAAAAGTGGTTTAATTTTCAAGATATATCCATCCACCTGGTTGACAATCATTTTTGCAAGACAAAGAAAAAGTGCAGTTAACATTAATATCTAATGCTATGTTACATAACACACTATTTCACAGGTTTCTTGCAGAAATACTTCAGTTATTTCTACATAACTTTGAGGAGTCTGGACATTCTGAGCTGCCTTTCAGATAAAGGTAGGTTTTTTTCTATGTAAGAGTCCTGGGGCTAATAAATTTTCTTTCAAGGCAAGTAATTAAATAGCACTCATCTCACAGTTTATACTAAGTGCCCGGTCTCAGCACTTTTTTTTTTCTTTTCTAAATTGGTCAAAAGATGCACAGTATCCTATACGTAAGCTGCCCACTAAAGCACAAGAATCAGTGTCCTTTAGAGAGCAACCTTTACTACCTGTGATTCAACATTGAAACATCACCCCCTGAAATTAATCCCTTCCAAGACTAAGGCCACTGAGAAGACAGCTGAGCTGCTTGTCTCGCTGCAGACACTAGAACACATTCAGCGTGATCTTCCCACATACAGCTCAGAGTGCCCCGAGACAGAGCAGTTCACATTCCAGTAACACTTCAGATAAGCAGCACTATATGCAGACAAGGGGTGAGGACAGTGCTCAAACACAGAGCTGCACACTCCATGTCCACACAGGCAGACATCCATGTGAAAGAAGTATGTCGATCCATCCCTTATCTTTTTAATGCTACCTTAATTGTATTGTAGATATAGGGGAAAACAAGAGAAGAGAAACCAGGTCCAGAAATAAGAAAATGGAAATTCTGTGTGTGATTTATTTGGGATGGGGAAAAGGTCAACTTCAGAAACGTACTTCAACCCATTTGGCAAGGATGTGCGTGGGGCAGACTAAGGGAAGAGTAACACAAATTTTATGAAATGTGGTGACCGCTTACTGTGTCTTGCTGAATATTGTAAAAGAACCTGGGATAGTTTAGACAAACAAAATCTGACTGGTGTATAAAGGTAATGATGCCATGTGCTTATTAAATTATTAACCCACTTTAAAAAAAAATGGCATTTGAAAATGTATCTCCCCACTCACTCTAGACCTATTTCAAGCTACTGACTTGGCACGCACAGGTGTGCACACACAGACACACACATCTGGGTGGGGCCAAGCCTACAAGGAGTGAGAAGAGGAGAGAAGGAAGCCAGGAAGGGGCTCCCGGGGACCACCTGATCCAGGGTTGCCCCAGTAAAGAGACCCTGAGTCACAGGAGGACGCCAAAGGCAACATGCTGAGCGGCTGGCTGAGAGGACAGTGCACGCCAACTGCTCTTGGAAGAATATTCGTGTATTCTTCCTGCAGTTGCCACTGATTAACTAACTGACCTGGCAATTCCCTGCATGCTTTTGCATTTTAAAAAGTTCTGGAAAGCTGTAAGGGGGATCCTGTTTCAGAGAGTTTAAAACTGTACCCCAGTTCAGCCTGGTTGAAAGGTAGGGAGACAGAGTGTGGTTAAACAACCTCCTCTGACACACACCTCCAACGTTCTTTTCCTTCAAGGAAAAGAAGGAAAAAAAAAAAAAAAAAACTTCAGCAATACCGCAGCTGAAAATAATTTTTCTATTTTCCTGCGAGAACAGAGCACATGTGATGAGCAGGGAGTCTTATCCATCAACCTGAGCTCAGAGCCAGGCCGGGCTTCCTGGTGGCTCAGAGGGTAAAGAATGCAGGAGACACAAGTTTGATCCCTGGGTTGGGAAGATCTCCTGGAGAAGGAAGTGGCAACGCACTCCAGTATTCTTGCCTGAGAAATCCCACAGACATGGAATCTCAAAGAGTCGGACATAACTGAGCAACTAAACAACACAGCCAGGCCAACTGTCACAGGACACTAAGGGCAGAGGTCTCAGGGTAGCCTGGAGGGCGCCCTAAGGTGCCAAATTGAAACGGAGCAGCGCCATATAGTCCTTGCCCCTCAACCATGTCCTCTGCGTGCCTTTCGCCTGTGAAAAACTTTAGTCAAAGAGGAAGTTTAATCAGAAAAATGAAAAATGTGGGAACAAAAAAAAAACTGTCTAAGGACTAAATAATAATAATATAGGCATCAAGCATAGTCAAGGACCTTTAGTTCTTTCTCAAGGGCTATAGATAATATTCTGAGCCATATCCTGTGAGTTGTCTTGTAGAAATTAAAGTACCAGAAGTTAACTACATGATGACCAGACTGTACCCAGGACACGAGCTGCCACAATTCCAAGAACTGACCCCCCCCCAAAAAAATGGAAACAAGTGCATCCCAGAACTGAAAATTAACTGAACCTAAAACAACCAAGATGATGCTAGTCACACAACTCACGGCCAATCGAAGATGGTTAGAGATGACTGTACTATTTCTGCATGGACCCCCCACCCCCACCCCATTATGTCTATAAAAGCTCTCATGCCCTGCTTGTCAGGGCAGGAGTAGGCCTTCGGACAATGTCCACCACCCTCCCCCCAGTTGACAGCATCTGAAATAAAGCAATCTTTCCTTTCCACCAACCTAGCCTGTTTATTGGCTTTTGAACCAGAGGCTCCCCCCATTCCCTGCTGTGCCCCGCCACACACACACACCTCCTTTTGGTAACAATATTACAAACAAAAGAGAAATACAAAGGAATTACATAAATTCAAATTTCCATCAGGGAAATGAACAATATTAAAGGGAAACAGAACTGTTAAGGTTGAGAAGGGCTTTGGAAGAGCATTACAGAGAGTATTTGGGGAAACTACACATTGTTTCAAAAAGGTAAATCTACAGACAGAAAAATGGGACCGAACAAACTTTACTTACTCCGTGACTACAGTATTAAATTACTCTTTTAACAGATTATATGTGATGAAGGAAATGGAATTAAGGCTGGAATATACAGCAAACAGTTTGTATTCATTATTTCATAATTATTCTGACTTACATAACAAAGTTGGAAACTTTTTTCCATAGGTACACTTATGAATACAGATTCTATCAACACAATGCTACCATAAAACTATTTGCCAATCAAAACCATTATCAAAAACTATTACAATAAAATAACTATTGTTTATGGAGAAGGAAATGGCAACCCACTCCATTATTCTTGCCTGGAGAATCACATGGATGGAGGAGACGCGGGCAATACCCCATGGGGTCACAAAGAGGCAGACACAACTGAGCAACTAACACACACAACTACTGTTTAAACTATCCACTGTGTACAGCTAAATAAAGCTAATACCTCTTCTAGCCAATTAAATGTCTTCACTCATATTTGCATATAATAAAAGATGAAAGTTTTATCCATAAACTCTGCATGTGTGTATCTCCCGCACTCAGAGCAAAGGCTCAGCCCTAACTTGACCCCTCTCCTCATTACCCTGAAACCTTCTGAGCCTTTTCCCCAGTGAGCTGTGTGCCACGGGGAAAACTCACTTTCTGAAATACTTTTCATATTATTCTTAGTAAATTAATTCACACCTTATATCTGTTTACAAAAAGATTACAATATGCTCATAGCACATTCCTTTTATGGTCTGACTGTACCACCAAACTCTTCAGTGTCATTGACAGCCACCTGTAAAGATCTGCCTCACATATTTCCCCCCCCCAGAAAATCAAAATCAATCAAAAGTACTAGCTTTAAGTACTTCTTACCTGAGCTTCCCTGGTGGCTCAATGGTCAAGATTATCTGCCTGCAATGCAGGAGACCCAGGTGGAATCCCTGGGTTGAGAAGATCCCCTGGGGAAAGGAATGGCTACCCACATCCAGCATTCTTGCCTGGAGAATCCCATGCACAGAGGAGCCTTGCAGGCCACAGTCCATGGGGTCGCAAAGAGTCAGACACCATTGAGTGACTACCTGAGTACTCTTTCACTTTCACACTTTCACTACCTCAGTGTGCAAGATCCCTCACAAGAGGACCTCATTCTAACTTGCAGGTAAACCATACATTTCAGTTTGAAAGGGGATCCTATTATATAGTTATACATTTCAAAACTGTGTCCACTTCGATCACAGATCGATAATAAGTTCACCCCAAACCAGCAAGCAGACTGTAATGGGCAAAGTAGGAAAATGAGCTACGACCAGGTGTGACGTTTGTTTCACATAATGAGGACAACTGAGATAATTTAAGGCTACCGATGACGCCTTATAACTGAATTTTGTAGATGGTTTAATCCAAGAATACAAAAACGACCAGACACCTACCCTGCTTTAAAAAGAGTCTACTGAAGCATCCACCTATCTGTACGGCTTTCATGAGCTTAACTCCTCGACATCAGTTGCTAATAAAATGATGATCCCGATGAGGAATCTGCGTGATTACGTTTCATGATGGTGTTCAGATCCATGGAGCCCACCCTGCACTGCTCAGGCTTCTGTCCCATGTCTAGGAGGCCTCCAAACACACCAAATTCTCTACTCATGCCTAGTTCTCAGAGATGGTTTGAAAATCTTCACAATTTTTCCTATAAAATAATTCTGAAGAATAAGAAAGGTTTTAAACTATGCTACCACCGAGAATTTAGTGTCTTTAAAGATCAGCGGCTATGACAAAAAAGACGGCAGATTTTCTAAAACAGCCTTCTAGATTCTGAATGTAAATCTGAGTGCCCCATTGAATTGAAAACTGCCTACATTGTACTTTGCAGACTGCACCGCACACCTAGAAAGAGCAGAAAATGTTCTGACAGACCACATACCTCTTGCTTCTACTTCAGAACTACCCTCACAAGCCCTCGGTGCTCTGGTCTGGTCACTTGTCAAGTGCTCTGCACATTCAGTTGCCAAGGATGCTTTGTCCTGGAACAGTGAGGACAAAGGGATTTTCTGACCACAGTAAAGGAGAAAATCTTCGCCGACAATAAACTGCTTAGATCATCAATATCCAGTTAATTTTTATGGGTTGCCTATCAATTTGGTAGTTAAGTTTTTAACCTACCAGAATCATTTATCTCTTTTTTTATATTTTACCTTTTTTTGTGAAATGAATTTAAATGCTGCTACTTTACCATTAGAAGAATTCTTTCTGCTTTTCCCTATTTTTCTCTGAATAAACAGTGTCCTGCTGAGCGCCTTCACTTTCACTTTTCACTTTCATGCATTGGAGAAGGAAATGGCAACCCACTCCAGTGTTTTTGCCTGGAGAATCCCAGGGACAGGGGAGCCTGGTGGGCTGCCGTCTATGGGGTCACAGAGAGTCGGAGACTACTGAAGCGACTTAGCAGCAGCAGCAGCTGAAAGGTTAACTCATGAATACAGACTGTATTTCAGTGTTTCTTTCATCATAAAACATCTAACTGTTGCCCTGTTGACTATAAATATGCCCAGCAATGCCCACAGAGGTGAGTGCCTCAAACAGGACTCTGCATTTTACATCTGTCATTTTACACCCCCAATGCCACACCAGGTGCCCCCAAAGTGTTTAAGGAATTAGCTCTTATGTGTAACATCCCAGTATATTCCTAACACCCCCTCCTCCCCACAAACTTTATAGGGAGAAGTCACCACGCAGCACTGCTTCCCAAGGTTCTGTTCACACAAGGGAGGCGAGAGGCTTGGGCTGGGGCAGGAAATGAGAGCACCTTCCGTCTCTCCACGGATGCTGTGCCATTTAAAAGGAGAACCACAAGCTGCTGACAACTGTCTAGCTTTACAACTCCCCGTTTGTGTAAGGACCTGCTGCAGCCTTCAGACTGACCCTCCCAGAGCAACGTGACCTGGTGTGTTTCCCATCAACAGAGCCCAGAGGACCCACAGTTTCTTCCCCCTGCTTTAGGTGCTACCTGTGTGCTGTGCGCCCAAGAAAGGAGTGCATTAACCGCTGCTGTAGTGCTTATCGTAGGTGAAACACCTTTTCTCCAAAAGTCCAAAGCTCTCCACACGCTGCCTTCTCACCCATTTTAAGTTCCATCGATATATGCTAACAATCCACTATCAAGTACCATTAAAACCTATAATGTTACCTGGCACCCCAAAACAAAATGTTTGAAAGAAATTATGATTATTTATTTCACCTGGCCTCTTTGGTCCGCAGCTTCTGTATAAGCAGTTCAGATGTAAATCTAGTATTTAAAAAGTAACCACGGGGACTTCCCTGGTGGTCCAGTGGCTAAGACTCTGTGCTCCCAGTGCAGGGGGCCTGGGTTTGATCCCTGGTCAGGGAATTAGAGCCCACATGCCTCAACTAAGAGTTTGCATGCCTCAAGGAAGACCCAGCACAGCCAAATAAATATTTTTTCTTTAAGTAACCCTGTGAACATGCTAAAAATAACTGGTACTGGATAAATCACTTTTCATAAAATTATTTTGCTGCATTATAATATTCCTGTGTGCTCATACAAATACTTTGGATTCTTGAGCCTGTTTTCAGTGAATTTCTTCCAACCCCTCCAAGACTATCAGCAATTGTGCTGCTGCTGGAGAGGTGTTTTGGTGGAGATGAGCAGGAAGATCAAATACCACTCAGCTGCCCCTCCTAATGGTCCCTGTATTTCCAGTATAGGAGCCAGAAGCCCCATGTACCTGTTTAAATTTAAACTAAAATTACATAAAATTTAAAATCCAGTCACCCCAGTCACATTCAACTGCTCAGCAACCACGTGGGGAGCTACATGGAACTGGGCACAACAAACACGGAGCTCGGGGGACTTGTCATCATGCCAGAAAAGTGACAGGAACTGAGACTGAGACCTAAAGGGCAAATGGGAGGGTGACAAGTGGAGGATCTGGCAAGAGGGAGGCAGAGAGGCCCAGAGGGTCCATGCCCGAGGCTCAGGGAAGAGAACACACACGGAGGTGTCTGCAAGTACCTCGATGTGGCTCAAGTGGAGGCCAGATTGTGAAGGGTCTTGTAATCATTCTGAGTTTGTGGAGAAGTCAGTCTAATGTTTTAAGCAATACTGTTTAGAAAGATGCACATTTTTTTTAATTGAAATATAATGTATAATACTGTTAGTTTCTGTTATGCAGCAGTGATTCAGTTATATAAATGTGTGTGTGTGTGTGTGCGCGCGCGCATGCACTACTCAGTCATGTCCTACTCTTTGAGACCCCATGGACTATAGTCCACCAGGCTCCTCTGTCCATGGGATTCTCCAGGCAAGAATACTCACATGGGTAGCCATTTCCTTCTCCAGGGGATCTTCCTAATCCAGGGACTGAACCCAAGTCTCCTGCACTGCAGGCAGATTCTTTACCATCTGAGCCACCAGGGACGCTCCATACAGGAGGTACAGTTGTTGCTTATTTTACATACAGCAGTGTATGTCTATTAACTCCCAAATCCTAATCTGTCCCTCCTCCACTTCCTTTCCCCTTTGGTAACTATAAGTCTGTTTCCTTCCTGTGCCTGTGAGTCTGTTTCTACTTTATATATACATTTGTGTGTATTATTTTTTAGATTCCACATGTAAGTGATAGAATATTTGTCTTTCTCTGACATACTTCACTTAGTATGATAAACTCTAGGTCCATCCATGTCACTGCAAATGGCATTATTCCAGTTCTTTTTTACAGTTGAACAATATTCCGCTCTGTGTGTGTGTGTGCATGCACACATCACATCTTCTTTACCCATTCAAAAAAATGTACATTTTAGAGAAAGGAAAAAAAACACCTTACTAAAATACGGATCACATATTGGGAAGGTGGGACTAGGGCCAAGAGGACCAGTTCGAAGGCTCTTACAGGAACTGAGGTAAGAGTTGCTGCTACAGAAAAGAGGGAGATGGAGCTACCTGAGATAGGACTACCCATCAGCCAGCTGACCTGGCTTCTGCCTGGATGCTGGAGGATGAACAAGAGTCTGGGAGGACAGCTCTGACCTGGGTACCTGAGCAGACGGTAATACCGTGCACTGACGTGTAGGGGACAGAAGAGAAAGAGAGTTTTGTATAGGGTGGGGGCAGGTGGAGAAAGTCCACCAGGAGCTGCGCAGTTAGCAACTCAATAAATATGAGCGCAAAGAGCACCCTAGGGAGAAAGCAGAGCCAAGGATACGACAACTCAAGTCACTGACAGACAGAAGAAAGGCAAAGTCTAGGAGCAGATGAGATTCCCTGGAAAGAATGGCCAGAAACATTCTAAAGGAACCAGAGAAAAGACCCATGGCAAAATCCTGCAGAACACCAACACCGATAGAGCGGAGAGAAGAGCCAGCTAGTGAGATGGAAGCAGACACCCTGAAAAAGCTGCAAGGAGGAAGTGACGACAAAGTTCAAATGCTGCAGAGAAAGAAGTGGCCACCAGACTCTATCAGTAGGAGGTTAGTCACTGTTAAGAGTGTTTCTACAAAATAGTGGAGGCAGAAGCTCAAGCACTCGGTCACAGCGATGACAGGAGGAGGGAACCAGTGCAGAGGCTCCCAGCTGTGGACTGAGAAGCTGGAGACCAAGTCAGGCAGTTGTGGAAGTGGACGGATCAAGGACGAGAATCTGTCTCCCTGGTGTGAGAAAAATGGTGCTGTGTTCCATCACAGGTCAGGTAACCCTTAGCCTCTCTGTGCCTCAGTATGGAAGAGGGATAATAAGGGCATTTATGTGATGGTGGGGGGTGCGGGGCGGGGTGTCTTAGAATTAAGTACATGAATGTTTGCAAAGCACGTAGAACAGTGCCTGCTGCTCAGTAAAACACAAATGCTAACAGGAGGCGGCATGGAGAGTAAAGGGGCTGAGGAGAAGCACACGGAAGGGGAGATGCTAGGGCGAGGTCCAGAGCACCGGAGACAAGACCTGCCTCCTCTGCCAGGACAGTGAGGGGAGGGTGTGAGGATGAGAAGTAAACGAGACAACGTGGTCTCATCCCCGTGGCCTCAACTGGCTTGAGTTCGAAGGGAGGCAGTGGTTGTGAAAAAAGAAACTGAAGAAGACACAATAAATGGGAAGCCAATCTGTGCTCATGGATCGGATGTATAGCTGAGATCCTTTGCTGTTCACCTGAAACTATCACAACATTGTTGACTGGCTAAACCCCAATATAAATAAAAAGTTAAAAAATAAAACAGATAACCAAAAGGACCTACTGTACAGCTCAGGGAACTCTGCTCAAGGTCATATGGCAGCCTGGATAGGAGGAGAGTTTTGGAGAATGGATACATGTATATGTATGGTTGAGTCCCTTCACTGTTCACCTGAAACATCACAACATAATCAGCTCTTCAGTTCAGTCCTCAGTCGTGTCTGACTCTTCGCGACCTCACGGACTGCAGCACGCCAGGCTTCCCTGTCCATCACTAACTCCCAGAGCTTGCTCAAACTCATGTCCATCGAGTCAGTGATGGCATCCAACCATCTCATCCTCTGTCACCCCTTCTCCTGTCTTCAGTATTTCCCAGCATCAGGGTCTTTTCCAATGAGTCTGTTCTTCACATCAGGTGGCCAAATTATTGGAGCATCAGCTTCAGCATCAATCCTTCCAATGAATATTCAGAACTGATTTCTTTTAGGATTGACTGGTTTGATCTCCTTGTAGTCCAAGGGACTCTCAAGTGTCTTCTCCAACACCACAGTTCAAAAGCATCAATTCTTCAATTCAGCTATAATTGAATAGCTGATTCTATTATCAGCTACACCCCAATACAAAATAGAAAGCTCAAAAGAAAAAAAATACTGTTAAACTGTTCAGTTTGCCCAAAGCAATCTACAAATTACACAGTCCTTCTCAAAATTCCAATGGCATTTTTCAAAGAAACAAACAACCCTAAAATCTGTATGGAACCACAGGAAACCCCAAGAATTGACAGAACCAAGGGGCAGGGTCAGAGGGCACTGTGAACCTGAGGTCTGAAGCCAGCTGTGAAATGACATCCTGTTCTCGAGCTTCCTTTTCTCATCTGTAAAGCACAGATGAGACCACCAACTCTAATTCATCAAGACTGGAGTATATACGTAAAGCGCCTGGCACTGCATCTGGCACACAATACATTACGCACATGAGAAATTTCAGATACACAGACTATGTTGACCAGGCTGAGTGACCTTGACCCAGTTACTCAGACTCTCTGTTCCGGTTTCTCACCTGTGGGGGCGGGGTGGAAAGGGGGCCCTCCATTCGAAGACACTAACCTACTAGCTTTGCAATGAGACTCATGTCTGTACTTAGAGTTAGCTATGCTTAAAGTACAGCCGTCCTCTTCTGAAACTCACACTTTTAATGGGAGAAAAACAATCAAAATTTCAAGAAGCACAGATAATTGATAAAAAGTGATTACAAAGATAAATCAAACACACATATACTATGTAAGTAATTCAGTGAAGCTTCAGTTCTCAATGTGAAATTGCCTGGACTCACTAGTAATCCTAAAGCAACTGCTCCCCAAAGGTAAACCAGCACCAGTTTACACGGGACTGTAAATTTCTCAGAACATGCTCACTCGTCATGCCATGCAGGGGCATCACAGGCAATCCCTCGGCCTCAGCCCCCCTGGAGAAAGGCAGCGGGGGCTGCAGGGCACCAGCCGGCACCACCTCCAGGAGAACAACCTCAGACAACCCCTGGATCTTTCCTAAATGTGAGGAGCCCCTGCAGCCACTGGAAGTGAATTTTCTAGAAGAAGGAAACCTTGCACTTCCTCTTCTCCACAGGACCGGAGGCGCACTCTCCGGGCTGAGCACCACCACCAGACAAAACTGCCCACACAACTGCAGCCTTCCCACTGAATTACCAACCCAAGGGCCCAGAACACAGCTTCGAGGCACCAGAGAGCTCTGATCTAAGAACCGGGCGCTGGAATATTGTATTTCCCATTCATCTGCTGAACAAACCAATACGAAGTGAACTAAACTTCTTTAAAAACCTCCTTTTCCAGTAACAAGGCACATTACCGTCAAATGTCTTCTTCAGGGATGCCATGAGGGTGACTTAGCCAATAACACATTTCGTTGTACAAAAACTGTATTAAAATGCTTATTCTCCACTCGGATTCATCTCAGAGGTCTAACCTGGGATGCTTCTTTCCTCTGATGCCCTGACCACGCAGGTGGGAAGCCTCCCTCGTCAAGAAGCCATAGGAGATGAGATGTCAACTTCAAACCATCCTTGACCTCAGCTTCCACTCTTGTAACACAGAAGAGATCACAGAACATTTCTTTAGAGCATCTCCTTCCCTAATGACCCACGATGACCAGACGTTTCCCCAAGCCTAGAGTCCAGAGCAGGTCACCTCTGCTTGATGGGTCCCTGCATGGATCAACCCCTCCCAAGGAGCTGGGAGACCCCGGGCATGGCCCCCAGAGCCCCACACAAGACTTGTCTCCAAGCTCATACTCAGTTTTCTGTGTCTAATCATCCTGGGTGGACCCCATTTCAGCACAAGCTAAGTCATGTACAGATGTGAGAGTTGGACCATAAAGAAAGCTAAGCACCGAACAATTGATGCTTTTGAACTGTGGTGTTGGAGAAGACTCTTTAAGAGTCCCTTGGACTGCAAGGAAATCAAACCAGTCAATCCTAAAGGAAATCAACCCTGAATGTTCATTGGAAAGACTGCTGCTAAAGCTGAGGCACCAATACTTTAGCCACCTGATGCAAAGAGCTGCCTCACTGGAAAAGACCCTGATGGTGGGAAAGATTGAGGGCAGGAGAAGGTGGTGCCAAAAGAAGATGAGATGGCTAGATGGCATCAATGACTCAATGCACATGAGTTTGAGCAACTCCTAGAGACAGTACAGTCAGACACGACTTAGCAACTGAACAACAATGGGTTCACACAAACATTTACCATCTTTAACTTCTACTGACTATTCTCAAACTTAAAGGTCGTTTGTAAAATTACCGCCTCTCATCAAAGATGAACGATGCCCAATAGTGACATCTCTCTACACGTTAGAAAAGCCAAGAGAAACAGTCACAGAGAAATGAAGGAAGAAACGTTGGGGCAAGGTGGGGAGGCAGAAAAGCAGCATCAAGAAATCTGGGGAAAACCAGCTTCCTCCGGCCCCCGACACTCTCTCTGCCCCAGGTAACTTAAAGCAGCTCTCTGGACCTCAGCTTCCTCCTCCAGGACAGCATGACCGTAACCATGCCCTCACTTCCGTCAAAGGGCTGCTTAGACATGATCTCGTTTACCTGCCGCAAGTGGCTCTTCGCAGACTGCCTGGCATGCGCTGGACGGACACTGACACCGGCTGTCCCCCAAACACAGGCACCCACCTTAACCTGCAACTTCCAGGGGGCAGACACAGGGCTGGCGGGAAGGGACAGGAGGGCTGCAGACGAGCCCCGCAACAGGCCACTTTCCCAGAAAGGCAAGGGGATGGAAATCTTGCTTTCACGTCTCCAGAACCTGGGAAACCCCAAATGGGAGCACTGAAAGACTGGAGCCCTAGTCCGATTGCTTGACCCTACACAGCAGCGGTGAGGAGGCACCTGCTTTGTTCAAGGTCACCCAGCTAGTCAAGGTCAGAATGAAGACTCGGCCTAGTGCTCAGACCCCTAGACTGGGTCTGGTGCTGTTGTAATGTATACCCCATAGGGCAGAAGAGCGAGCCCCCCATTCTCAGACTAGACAAGCAGTATTTGTAACACCATCGGGCCAATGTTAACAGGCAGGGGAAGCAATCCGGTTTTAAAACAGGACATCCAGACACAACCTGTGGCGTGAGCGCTACTTATAACTTGCAGCAACTCCAAATAAGGCGGCTTCTCAACGTCCTGGCCATCCTGTTATCACTGACCGCAGCGTTCTCTCTCCAAGGTCACTAAGCTGAAGGAAGGAACGTTCATTTGCATAATGTCTGGTGTATTGAGTCAACTGTGTTAGGAGGATTTTTTTCTTTTAACCAGCAGCATATACTTGCTTCTCCAGAATGCTTCTGGGAAGCCCTTTATACACACACAGACACCTGCTCTCTGCACCACCGCTCCTGAACCCCTGCACCCCTCCAGAGGGTGCCCGGAACCACCCAAGCTTCCCTGGTGGCCCAGATAATAAAGAAAACATCCAATTCAGGGCAGATACAGAAAGAGGTCGTACAACCAAGTTGCAAGCTTTTTTTCAAAGAGCACCATTTTGACTTGGAGTGGAAAGGAAACTGTCAAACTATAGCTATTCAGGCATTTGGCAGGCGTTCTTCTCAAAAGTGAACAAAATAAGTCTGTCACTTCAAGGAAAACAATTGACAGTTTTGTTGCCAATGATAAAATCTGAGCTTCCAAAGCAAAAGCCATAATTTTGGAAAATCTCTATCTACCATGATGAACTTGACAGCCTCCCAGAACTTAAAAGACTTTCCTGATTAAATGGGTACTGATATTAACAAATGTGATTTTTAAAAAATACTGTCTAATAAAATGTGTTGACATATGAAAGATTTGTGTAATTCACTGAACCAATATTTTCCAAATTACCAACACATGATGTTACAAAACCACGCACAGATAAAAGGCCCATTCAAAGCGCAAAACACACCAACGAATTTTAATGAAACCAGAAACAAAAATTTCACTCATATGATTTCCGAGTCCACACTGCAACTAACCTTTAAGAAACTACTGCTTTTGGTTTTAGTGTAGTATCAAATTATCTGAAAAGGCTATTCAAATATTCCTCCCTTTTCAATTACAAATCTGCATACCAGATTTTCTTCATGTTCTTCAACCAAAACAGCATATTACAACAGATGGAATGTACAGCAGCTATCAGACTCTGTCTTGTCTTGAACCAGACATTAAAAGAGATTTACAAAAATATAAAGTAATTGGGGTAGGGGCAACATACAGGCAGAGGACTAAGAGGTGTAAACCATTAGGTATAAGATAAGCTACAAGGATATACTGTACACTGAGCCATAAAGAAAAAAGGAAATAATGTCATTTGCAGAAACACGGATGAACCTAGAAATGACCATTCTAAGCACAGTGAGCCAGACAGAGAAAGATAAATATCATACGATATCTGTTATATGTGGAATCAAAAAAAAACACCACCAGAAAACAGGAACAAACTTATGGCTACCAAAGGGGAAAGTGGGTGGGGGAAGGATAAATTAGGAAGTTGCAATTAACATATCACACTACTGTATATAAAATAAATAATCAACAAGGGCTTACTGTATAGCACAGGAAACTATATTCAACATTTTCTAATAACCTATAAAGAAAGAAAACCTGAAGAAATATATATGTGTCTTGGTGTTGTCTAGTCACCAAGTCACGCCCGACTCTCTTGTGATCCCATGAACTGTAGCCCACCAGGCTTTTCTGTCCACGGGATTTCCCAGGCAAGAATACCAAAGTGGGTTGCCATTTCCTTCTCTCTATATGTATAAACAATTTCTGTGCTATACACCTGAAGCTAACATACTAGTAAGATATGTAAAGCAAAACTATATACTTCAATTAAAAATAAAGGATTTTTTATAGAGGATGTAACATACAACATAGGGAATATAGCCAACATTTTATAATAACTATAAATGGAGAATAATCTAAAAATTGTGAATCACTCTATTGTACACCTGTGACTTATACTGTACAGCAACTATACTTCAATTTAAAATATTTTTAAGTAAATATAAAGTAAAGCCCTTCATTCTCACTAAACTTCTGTTTGGGAAAATAATTATTTTTCATAAAAATTATGTTGTTTATATTAACATGCCATGGATTTAATGTTATTTTAAATTAACTAAATAAAATGTTTAAGCAGTTTTCATTTCAAATACAGTAACTACCAATAGATATAACCTACGTAAACAGCAGCTTTTTGGGGTTCTCAATAAGAGTGTAAAGTGGCCGCAAAACCACAAAACTTGAGAACCACAGCTCTAACTTGATGATGGAGACCCTCATCACTAGTCACTGCTCAAAATGCCACATACCAGTAACCATATACACACCTGAAACTTTTATACCATGAAACATTTTAAACATGGCAAAACAAAAAACACCTTTCAAATACAATACCTGGCCATGGAAAGCAAGACTTCTCCGTGGAGAACTAGAAACTCAGTAGTTTCCGATGCTATAATTGCCAAAAGGACCAGACGTCCTCAACAAGAGAGAATCAGACTGTCTGACCCAAGCCGCTTGCTTGGCTGGGCTGCCTGGCTGTCAAGGGAGGTTGGGTGAGAGATGCACAGAAGAGAAGTGGGAGAAGAGACAGTCCCCACAGCCAGCAAAGCAAATGCCAGGGCGGTGTCCAGGGTGTAAAAGGAGAGTTTACTATTAACATCCTCAGGCCTCCATCCACCTGCTCTTCTCTTTTTACAGGAATGTGACACTTCCTGCTCCCACCTTCTTGTCTGAAAATCGGGAGGACCCGAAGCTCTGATTCATGTGTCTTAGCATCCGTAGGCCTATGAGATGAGTGATGTAAATATTATCCCCATTTCACAAACAGCAGAACTGAGTTTAAAAGGACTTCTGTAACTGGGTGGGAGCACCCACACCCCAACCTCAAGTCTCTTGGGGTCTTGTCTGAAAGCCTTCCACACACTGCTTAATGGTTCTCAAGTGTGGTTCTACTCCAGAAGCCCCAACACCACTGGGAACTTACAGAAACTTGACCTCCCAGACCAACCAAACCTATTCAGTTCTAAGTTCTCAGCAGAGCCCAGGAGTCCGGGTTTCACCAAGCCCTCCAGGTGGTTCCAACGTCTGGACTAAAGGCCAAGAAACCACGATGCCACAGGCAGACACCCACTGGCCAGGACAGTGATCTCAGGTGTTAGAACTGCTACCGTCAAGTATCAATGCCACAGGCTGGGGGCCGGCACTCCAGGCGGACGGCTCACAGCTCTGAGGGCCAGAAGCCCAAGACTGGGGAACTGGCAAGGCAGGCTGCATCCTCAGGCTTCTTCCCTGGGCCTGTAAGCGGGTGTCATCACGTTGTGTGCTCACGTGACCTCTTTGTGCAAAAGAAGGGAGAGGGAGAAATAGTTCTTCTTATGAACCACTGATTCTACTGGATTAAGGCCCCAGCCTTGTGACTTCATTTAACTCTAACTACCGTCATGAAGGCCCATCTCCAGTCACACTGGGATTGGGGGTGGCCCTCAGCACACTGATGTGGAGGGACACAATGCAGTCTGGGGCTGACTTCAGAAGGAAGAATGCTCAGGCCCCAAGTGAGGCTGGTACTGCTGATCCAGGCCCTTGGCCTCAGAGCCTGCAACATGCCAGGACGAGGAGAAAGGGGTCACTTGCAGCTGCAGCACCTGCCGAGGGAACCCCAGCCCTGCGGGGGCCCAGAGTGGCTGAGCAGGACATGGCTCCCCCGGGAGGCGACGAGGGAAGGAAAGGCACCCCTACACTGGTTCCTGATGCTGACGGTGGGCATCCACTCAGGTGCCAGGCCCTGTGGGAAGGCCAAGATGCCCTCGCTTCTTTCATCCTTGTCACCCCGTTACAGGAAGGAAATGGGTGGCTTAGAGATCAAGTAGCCTGCCAAGGCCACTGTAGAGGCACCAGCAGTGTCAACAATCGTGAGGCTGCTCTCAGAGCCACGGCCTTAACCTCTGTCTCCCCTAGAAGGGAGAAAAGGGTTCCAGCTCACTGATGATCTTCAATCAGAGAGGGCCTCTAGGCACCAGAGGCCACACAGCACAGGGTGCCAGGGACAGGCGCTAAGGCAACACAAAAGACCAAGCCACACAAGGAAAATACCTGACTTCACTGACAATGGAAGAAGTGCACCAAACTGGCAAAGGACAAGAAGTCCCACGATGGCAAGGGCAGAAACAATGGACAACCCCACACCACGGAAAGGACTGAGCTTGGAGGCCAGGCACCCTGCAGAAAACTGGCAGCCTGGGACCCCCCTCCAAGAATATGCCCTAAAGGGACATGGAGGTGGACGAGAAGGGCGCATCCTCACAGCCGCATGATTTCAACAGGGAACACGGGAAATGACCTAGATGCCCGTTAAAGGAGGATGGGCAGATGAAGTGGCATGGCACAGGATGCCGCTGTCTGAGCTCTTTGAAAAGATGAAACAGAGCTGTATGTGTTGATATGAAAAGATCAGCCACCGTACTGTGAGAAAAGGGAGTTACAATGTGTCTGCACTGTGATAACCTTCCTCCCGCTAAAAACCAGAGGAATAATTTGTGGACCGGAGTTTACTGGGGTGGGGGCTTTCACCTTCTACCTTATACATGTTTTATGGTGTGAATATTTTGGAATGAGCACACTTACAATTAGGCAGATGGTAGAAAAATAGTTTATTAAAATTCTTTTTCCTATGTCAAATTGATCTAGCTTCCCTCCAAGTTCTTCAAACTAGTGATGATGTTGGCTAAACCTCACAAAGCCCTGTAGTCCTCACAGGTCAGCAGGGGCACCTGTGCTCTGCACTCAGCGCCCCCTGCTTCCCTTCACTGCACTTACACGCTGTGCAGGGTGACGAAGGTCTGTGGGCAGGGAGTCCCCTGAGCGCAGACCTGAGTATACAGTGGGTGTTAGTCGCTCAGTCCTGTCCGACTCTATGCAACCCTATGGACTGAAGCTTGCCAGGCTCCTCTGTCCATGGAATTCTTCAGGCAAGAATACTAGAGTGGGTTGCCATTCCTTTCTCCAGGGGATCTTCCCGACCCAGGGATCAAACCTGGGTCTCTCGCATCACAGGCAGGTTCTTTACCATCTGAGCCACCAGGGAAGCCCAGTGCCCCTCTGTTATCCCAGGGCTCCCTGAGTGCCTAGCACAAAAAGTTGATCAAGTGAACAAGGCAATCTAGAGCTAGCATATCAAATCAATACTAGTGATATAAGAACATGTCAATACAAGGCAGAAACACATTTCACTTTCAAGGGAATTTTGGAGAAAAAGGTTTATGAATCTCTGAAATGGCCACACACACTCCAAACATTCTAAAGGTACAAAACCGATCCATCTGTCTAAATTTCTTAACAACAAATGATAGATGTCCAAATTTTCTACATTCCTGCTCTGGAAGCTTAGAAAATATTTTCAGTCTACTCATCTGAAATCATAAATCAGGCTTAATTGAATCAAAAAAGAAGTCTATCAACTCCAAAGCTTCCTACCGTGACTAATTCTTTCCCAAATACAAAGTGTTACGCATTTCTCGAGGGATGGTCCAGAATGTGAGACATTGTCCGTGAACCTATAATCAGACTTCCAACTCATACAGTTAGTCAATTCTCACTTTGCAAGTCCTCCCACCCACCCAGCCCTGCACAGCTAAGGTCTAATTGCAGAAGCAGTCACATGACAGTGAGACCAGAGACAAGTGCCAGGGAGGACACTGCAGCCACTTACTGAACCATCACTAAGGCCTCATCCACATCAAGACCCCAGCCGCTCTCTCTCCAGATGAACCAAACATACAGTGAAATAACAAATGCAAAATTCTTTTGAGTTTTTAGAGGAGAGGTTCTCCACAAAGGCATCAGTCACCAAGTCCAGGAACTAACCAAAGTGTTTATATTATAACCAACAGCAAGTAACTAAATGAAAACACTACAAGGACACACTTGCCTTCATTTTCAAGCAGGCAAATCACTATAATTCTAATTTGACCATAAACTAAGGCTGTGTATGGAATTCTAATAACCTTCTTTTCAAGGCAGAGTGATCAAATGATCAAATCAAACATCAGCAGTAAATGGGACAAGAGATATCATGTTCCCTGACACAATGCCCTGAAGACCGACACACCATTGCTCAAAGGTTACTCTGACCAAAAAAAAGCCTTAACCTAAGTCTAAACAGGGTGGGTGTGTGTTCCCAAAGTGTGTTAGTTGCTCAGTCGTGTCCAACTCTTTGCAACCCCATAGACTGTAGCCTGCCAGGCTCCTCAGTCCATGAAATTCTCCAGGCAAGAATACTGGAGTGGGTAGACATTCCCTTCTCCAGGGAATCTTCCCAACCCAGGGACTGAACCTGGGCCTCCTGCATTGCAGGTGGATTCTTTACCATCTGAGCCACCAGGGAAGTTCCAATGTCAGGAGTATAATTTGTTAATCAGGTTGCTATTAATAAGTTGACTTATCACAAAGAGAAGAAATTCCTGATTTCTGAAAGTCACCACATTGTAACTTCCATGAAGTTTCACCTGCTGCACATGCCAAAAACATGACCCACAGAGAGGCACACTGATGACCTCGTTCCCTCCAGTGATGAACTCCCGTGAACTTTTATGCAGAGCCGTGTCCAGAGTGCCTGCCCCAGGCGTAGCACTGTCCCTAGCGCTGGAAGACAGCAACTTCCTTCGTGGAGCTCAGCTGCAGTCCAGCAAGGAGTCAGAGTCAACTAGTAAAATACAAGTAAAATAAGTGAAAAGAAAAACAAGAGAATAACTACAGCACCAGAAGGGAGACAGGCAATTTGGAGGAAAGGGCACGATCTTAAAGTGGGGATGGGGAAGCCCCCAGAAGAGGACTCTGAAGGTCTGAAGTAGAATGAGGGGTGGGGGGTCAGTGGGCAGAGGGTGCAGGGACTGAAAGCTAGGTCCTCTGCAGTTTCAAAACAGTCCAGAGGAGGCAGGCGGATGCGGAGTCCAGGCAGGGAGCTGCTGCAGGAATTCCTGCAGGAAGAACAGCCACGTGGGCTGGTGGCAGAAGAAGAGCCAGGCGGTGTCGGACTCTGCACATAGTTCTGACGGCAGAGCCGAAAGGCTCTGAGGACACATCTGATGCAGTGAGAGAAGGGGGAGCAGGGGAGGAGTCAAAGAGCATCCCCAGGCCTCCATCTCAGACAGCTACTGCCTCCGAGAGCAGCCCAGGTCTGGCCGCACACAGGACGCACAGTCTCGGGAAGCAGGCTGTGAGGGTGGTGTTCCCTCCCTTTATCACCGCAGGGAAGAAGCCTGAACTGGCAAGGGTTTTGTCTGTATAAGGTAGTGCTGGAAACAAAACAGGAGCCTGGATTTCCTTCCCAAGTGTAGGGTTTTTTCCACTATGTCATGTGGCTTTTTTTGGTCTTCCGTTTGTTTCTTTAAGGTAGAGTGTTACCATATATGGAAGATGGAGAAGCCTTGTTCCGAGGCATCTCCGAAGCTGGCCTGGACCCACAAGCCGCCTCACCTGAGCTCACCTGCAGCTGGCTCTCAGGCAGCTCCCTGTACTGGGCACAGGTGGGCCCTCTGTATGCTCGCCTCGCGCAGGGGAGGACCGGCGATTCTGAAAGGGAGCCACATAACTAGGAGCACAACGACGGCCCATCCAGCCCTGGGAACCGGAACACGCTCCAGGGCTGAGACTCGGGCATCGGCTCCCAGCTCTGCGCTCCCTGAGGAGGCCGGTCTTTCTCACCATCACCTATGAAATCCTCACATCCTTCCCCAGACACGTTTCTCACCCCAGGAGACATGCACTCAGCTAATCCGTAAACTCGAAAAGCAAATGTTTCAGACAGGATGTTTCTCTTTCTCATTTGCTGCTGCCAGAAGGGTGTCCTTCCTTCTCCCTCCCTTCTGTGTCACCTGCACCCTCCACGCTCCACCACCGCCCTGCTGGGCTGGTCAGTCCCTCAGTCCATCTGCTCACCCGGACAGAGAGGCCAGTTCTGCCTAGCGCTAAGCCACTCTAGTCACTGGTATGTCCATCTCCATGTGGGTAATTAGAGCACAATGGTGGCTAGGAAGGCAGATTAGGGTACTGAGGCCAAGAGGAGGGGGCCTAAGCAGGGCGACAGACAGCCAGGGTAGGTCTCAGGAGCAAAGACTGTGGCTGGAGGCAAAGGAGGGGCAGAACCAGCAGGGAAGCCAAGGCAGGTGAGCGGGGCTCCGGTAGAGGGCGTGGCCTGCACAGCAGCTGGAGCAGAAAGCAGGCAGAGGGGTTCAAGGCCAAGGCAGAAAAACCAGGGTCCTGGAGGGGCTGAAGGATGAGAAAGTCTTAAGAATCACGCCAGAAGCCCTGGCCTGTGTGAAGACAATGAGAAGCCAATAGAGGGTATTCAGCAAAGAAGTGACAAGATGGGGCTTTGCAGGGAAAGGTCACTTTGAGCACAGTGCGAGGCTTACTCCTGATTCCTTCTCTGGGAACCTCTGCTGTGGTTGCCCCCGAGAGAGCAACTGCTGCGGAAAAGGTCTCATCAGCTGTGCCCAGCTCCCTCAAAGCCTCTGGGCTCCAAACGGTCTTGACACCCTTGTAAACAAAACAGCATTCTGATCCCACTGTTCTCATTTCAGACAGAATTGCGGCAGCTCCTGAAATCAAACGAAACCTACTGCTCCTAATGGTGTCACAACTGCCAGTCACCCACTCTGTTCCAGTACAAGGGGAAAAAAAAGGTGTTTGTACACTCTTCCTGAAGTGCAGGATGGTCTTTGAATTAAAATGAGAAAAACTTTCTTAAAATGTCCACACGAGCTTCTACAGTAATTTAGAAAGAATTATTTCCTTTCAGTGATGCATACTGAAATACTTTAAAATAAAATACTGTGCTGTCTGGGATCTGTTTCTAAATAATACAGAGCACAGGGCAAGCTGGTGAGTGTGAATGAAATAAGACCAGCCTCGAGTTAATAATGAAGCTGGCGGAGGGTCTGTGATGGCTCACATGAGCCTTCTGTCTACTTTGATGTGTTAGAAAGGCTCTACTGCTTAGGCGTCCCAAAGTGTTCAGACTTCATACAAATCCGTCTTCATTTGTTCTGTTACTTTTCCCTATAAAAGATGATGACACCAAACATTACCCTCAGAGGTTAAGCTACAGTGATACACCAACACATGCTTCAAAAAGGAAAACTGACTTTAGAGCAAGTTGCTCAATGGTGTTTTTGTATCTTCAACACCGAAAAGAAACTATTTCAGTCAAACAGTTCTACTCAGCACTGCCAGGTGTGCAAAGCTAGAGGTGATTGTATTAACACGTATTACTGCGTCTCCAAACCACCTCCTTACATTCAGAATACATCTTCTGCTTCATTTGTTAACTCCCAACTCTACATAGGAAACATGTTCAGTAAACGTGACGCTATGACTTTCAGAGTCATTACTTTCAAGGTTGCAAAGGACACTGGAGGTTCAAGTCAGTCAGCCATTTGAGGTTTTTGTCTCTAGATAAATGTGCATGTGTAACCTGCCAGGATTTAGATGGTAATCTAGTGGCTCAGAAGGTAAAGACTCCAGCTGCAATGCAAGAGGCCAGGGTTCAATCCCTGGGTGGGGAAGATCCCCTGGAGAAGGAAATGGCTACCTACTCCTTATTCTTGCCTGGAGAATCCCATGGACCGAGGAGCCTGGCAGGCTACTGGGAGGGGTTGTAAACAGTCAGACATAACTGAGTGACTTTCACTTTTCATTGCTGCCTATACCACACACAGTAGAAAATGGGAAGACCCTTCCTAGTATCACTCTGAAGAAGCATCACTTTAGAAATTAAAACATTAGTATCTCCATGTTGTGTTAGAGCTTCTATCATAGACAATCACAGAATGCAACAAAATTCTGTGCGCAACACTTTTCAAAAAGCAAACTTCCCCATTTTGCACTTCCCCACGATGCGTGTGCAGTGTTACTCCTCACTCAATGTTTAAAGTCAAAGTCATCAAATAACGAGAGATTTCATTACCACCCTGCACTGACAGAGACCAATATTAATTATTGTTTGAATTAACCTCTGAGCCGTGGTTTTCATCAGCACTCAGAAAAGACAGGGACGATTTCTAATTACACGCCACCCTCATTATAAGTCACCAGGCCGCAAAGCTGTATCTGATGAGGCTGCCACACTTTTGCCTTGAGACTGCTTTGGACTCCATTATAACCTTCTCCCTGAAATGGAATTTGAAATGGGATTTGGCGAGCCTCAGAGATGCTCTCCCCAGGGGTGACCATGTTCGTCCCTTAGGACTGGGATGTGGGACTGCATGGGAGTCTATGAGTAAAAGTCCTGTGCTGTGCTAAGTCGCTTCAGTCACGTCTGACTCTTTGAGACCCCATGGACTGTAGCCCGCCAGGCTGCTCTGTCCATGGGATCCTCCAGGCAAGAATACTGGAGTGGGTTGCCATGCCCTCCTCCAACTCACGTTTACACTTTGCCATAAAGATGGGCAGCAGCGTCTTCTCATAGCACCACGTGGACAAGACTTTGTGGGTCCAATAAGTGGAACAGAACTGAAGGGACCATTGCTGTATCACACTGATTGTTTCTCCAAATGTTAACTGGCTCTGGTTGATTTTGTGTGAAAATAACCTGACGTGACAAGGGAAAAAAATCCAACAAGAGAGAAGATATGTGGTGTGTGCACTCACATCTGGTGCATGCACATACATACATCAGAAGAGTATGACCTAATTTATTTTTTGGCTACACCGAGTGGCATATAGGATCTTAGTTCCCAGATCAGGGATCGAACCTGTGGCCCCTGCAATGGAAGTGTGGAGTCTTAACTGCCAGACCACCAAGGAAGTCCCAAGAGGAATAAAAATTGAAAAATGAGTTTCAGTTCTCTCTCCCACCGCCAACCCTGATCTCATCCCCCAAAGACAATTCAGTTTCTTGTGTACCCTTTCCTGACTATGTGAGCACACAGATGTGAGTGCACACACCACATATCTTTCTAGCCTTTTCTCAGGTGGGAATCTGGGAGGCAGACATCCAAGCTGCCGGTCAGCATGCCAGCTGCAGCCACTCCACAAGGCAGATTCAGTGCTGCCTCTGGCAACCATGCCGCTCTCTGAGGGACACATTTCATTCCAGTCTCAGAAAAATGCATCGTCTTTAAATCCTAAAGGTGTCAGGCTCGTCAT
This sequence comes from Bos javanicus, assembly GCF_032452875.1. NCBI lineage: Eukaryota > Metazoa > Chordata > Mammalia > Artiodactyla > Bovidae > Bos > Bos javanicus. The sequence continues at coordinate 26,487,215 of NC_083881.1, read as the reverse complement.
CCATGACATAGATATGCACACCTAGAACACCTGGAGATTAACGACTCAGGTACGGCCTTGTACGATTGCTAAGACGAGGTCAAGAGCAGTAGAGGGCAGATAAAAACAGACCTGCGAGCTCAACCCAAGAAGACATCGAGTTTCCTAATCTTGATTAGAACTGGATTTTAAATTTGATGAAGTCAACGCTCCGTTAGCATGGCAGTTTACCAGCAGTAGCACAGGTGGCCCATTAGAGACACACAGAATGTTATCTCCCACAAGGCAGGCGGAGAGAGCTGAACGGCATGCACACCACTCGGCCGTCCACATGGTGGTCACAGAATCTGTCCCCCATCAGGCATGCATTCGGGGTTTTGTTACTGAAAAGAACACTGCTGCTGGGACTGCCATCGTCAGGGAGATAGTGACAAGGTTTTTAAAACTGAAAAGCCTACACGAGAATCACAATGAATTAAGAACATGTATTTTGGGACTTTCCTGGTGGTCCAGTGGCTAAGACTCTGAGCTCCCAGTGCAGGGGGCCCAGGTTCGATCCCTGGTCAGGGAGCTAGATCCCACATGCTACAACTAAGACCCAGAGCAGCCAAATAAATAAATAAAATTTAAAAAAAAAAACATGTATTTTGATATCTCAAATGTATTCAAATTTTGAAACACTCTAAGAGAACCTTTCAGGGACTTCCCTGGAGAAACAGCAGGTAAGACTCTGCACTTCCAACACAAGGGGTTCGGGTTCGATCCCTGGGCGGGGAACTAAGATCCCACATGCTGCACGGCCAAAAACAACAACATGAGAACCTTTCATCTACACAAAATATAAAGAAGAAACTGGTATCTGGAGAATTCTTTCCCCAAAACTAAGAGTGAATTTTTTAAAGCCTTTAAGAACAACAAGCATGAACAATATTACTAAGGGAATTAAGACTGCAAATTTAAAAGAATTTCTCAAACTACTCCTACCAACCTGGATGTGTGAATCTCCAGTCTTAAATACTCCAATGCTAATAACAAATTTAAAATATTTGAGTTGATGCAAAGTATTACTAAAAGACACTTTTAAACTCCTCTATAAGAAAATTCTTATCTTTAGATGTCAATCTCTATATTGCTGCTATTAGAACTAAAGTTTCCTTTCACCCTTAAACACAGTTTCAATTTCTATTTAGAAACCTAATAGTGTACAGGATGTGAGAGACATCATGCTTGGTCCTGGGAATAAAAAGTAAACAAGAAATTCCTGATGAACCCTAACAGGACACAAGACGATTTGGCACTCTAATAACTCAGTTACAAAATAACAGCGTTTACCTGAGTTGTTGTTTCTGTTTTGTTTTGTTTTTTTTTTTCAATTAAATCAAAACCTGTAAACCTACTCCTATAGGTTGTCTGCTATGGGATACAAAAATAAGATGAAGATGAAACTTACTGATTTCAACTTATTGATGATGAATGCTTTTTATACTATACTTATCTTCGCCACCTTCTTCTAACTTCACGCTGAATTCTATCAATTCTAAACACAGGACTGACCCCTCTAAAGGAATCCACCATTTCACAAAGTTAATCAAAATATCGCAAGCTATACAAAAACATCTTGGTTGCATCTTAGGGAATGTACAATTCAACTACCTATTTTAGAAATCAAACCTAACCCTTAATAGGCACAATCAGGAAAGTATTAATAAAAAAATACTAAAACAGACGTAGACCGTCTTCAAAGAACTTATAAAACAGGACTCTAGATCTATCAGGGCAATGTCATCTTAAAAACTGTGCAAAAGCAGCATGCTGCAGGCAGAGCCCAGCACCAAGGAGAGAGAGGTGGTCCTCCAGGGGAAGGATCAGGCAGCGAGGACCCCATGGGGGCCTTGCGAGCGACTAGAAGGCAAGATGATGCTACATCTCACCTGTGTGTTTACTGACTGAGTCATCTACAAGTGGACGTGAGCATCAACAACTAGATAGAAGATGATATAAGGGAAGGACACTGGATTCTTTTGCTAAGAATCAGAAATGGCTTTACAGAAGTAGCACTTGAAACAGAACCTGAAGACAAACAGGATTTTGACAGGCGAAGGGGGAGGGGCGGTGGAATGGATGCAGGGCAAAAGAGCACAGAGGCACGGAGGCCAGAAGCTGCTGGGTGTTCATGGACCAGGCGAGCCTGGTCACAAGACCTGTTTAAGAACAGCAAATACCACACCCACAAAGCCAGGCTGGCATTAAGAACGAAAGACCTGAGTCTCCTGAGGGCAGTCTCCTGAGTCTCCTGGGTGGCCTCCTGAGACTTCACATCTCCTCTAAATTCACCCACACCACTCTCTTCCTACTTCCCAAATTCACAGCTTTGTTTTACTCCCTCCCCTCTCTCGGACCACTCTACTTCAATCCTGCGTGAAAACTATTGCCTCCAGGAACTCTCCAGATCTTAATGGTAAACAATGTTTAAAAGAACTTCCCTCTTCTTCACATATGAAAATTAACTTTCAGCATGTTCACTTTTTCTCACGACAAAATATCTTCACTGACAGATTTAAGATATCTTAAATCAGCAAAGCATAATGAAATTACTATACTTTTGTCCTCGTAATGTAAAGATACATGTGTGACTCTCTAATTCATCTTTTTGTGTGTTACAACTCTAATTCTTACTTTTTAAATGACTCTTCAAAAGTTAGAGCAAGACCCGCCATGAACAAGGCCTGTAACATGCGATTACGTAACACGTGGCCCAGGATAACCCACGCGGTCCTTCCATCACCCAGGCTGCTCAGACCCGGTTTCGGCGTATGGTTTACATTGTTCCTACTTAACCAGAAGTGGAATTCCAGTCAAGCATAAAAATACTCCCTGGCCTCATAAAATTCACTATTTTATCAAATGTTTAAAAATATTATGTACTCTAAATAAGTGCCATACTAAATTATTCCCGTCTACTTCATGAATGTCACACCAACTTAAGCAATTCAAAATGACTCAACTACCTAATCCACATTCAAATTTGAACCATTTTAAATAATTCTGCACAGAGGTAATTAGAAAACAAATAAAAGATTAATCAGAAAACTTGCTACATCACCCAACAACAATCAGATGGAATGAGTATAATCACCACATAAAAGTCTGTGGGTTTGTATTAAATACTCTGCGCTTTTTGGAACTGCAGAGCTGGAGTTTGCTGACAAAATGGGATTCATCCTTTCAGGATGCTCACAGTGAGGAGGCACCTGACTGTTTTGGAGTCAAGAATGTCTCCTTAGGACTTCTCTCCTGGTCCAGTGGCTAAGACTGCGCTCCCAATGCAGGGGGCCTGGGTTTGATCCCTGGTCAGGGAAAAAAAGGGGTGAGGGGGAGAGCTCACGCGCCACAAGGAAGATGGAAAGTCCGTGTGCCAAAACAAAACTAAGACCCGGTATCGCCAAAACAATAAAAATAAATATTAAAAAAAAGTCTCATCTACCCACTGTGTGTGTGGCTCTGGGTAAGTCCTAAATTTCTTCATCTATAAAATGTCATATGGATCACAATGCCAGTGTTAAGGCACCTGATAAGCAATAAAACACAGTACAAATGTGACTCACTCTATTACATTAACGCTGATCAATGCACACGAGTTGACGTAAAGAACCATGTGGTTTTCCTCCCTGTTTCCTACGCGTGTCATCTTCGTCCTTGTACTTTAGCTCGACACCTCAGTGAGGGGGTGGCGTGCATTTCTCTGAAGCCCGTGGATCAAACCATTAGGAAGAATCCTGCCATTTTCACTCCATGAGGTTTATTTATGGATACCTCACCATAAATTAAGTCGGTAACACTCAGGAAGTAGTTAGGAATAATGGAGTATGGCTTACATTAACAGCACTTAATATTTTTTGCAAACTTGGTAAAACAGCAAGTTATCCTGAACATGTAAATTTTGTGTGTAAGCCCAAGTCTAAACTTTCAATGAGCCCAATTTCTCAATGAAGCCCAGCAATTCAGTAACCATCGATCTAGAGCTATGAAAGAAACAAATAAGCATGTTTACACCTATACACCTCTTCGTCCCCAGTGAATTTATGCTCTGGTTGAATGGGCAAGGCCTAAACAGGTAACCTCACTTCCTACTCTGTGGGGCAAACAGACGCCCCCTCCCATCTGCCCCCATCCACTGCTCCTGCCCGCCTGTCACCACAGGATGGCTGGGCAGGGCCCAGGTCGGGCTGGTCCCCCACTCCTGGCCTGCGTCCCTTCCCCACTCTCGGGAATCTTGCCCTTTGCTCTCCCATACTGTCCTATACAATCTCACAAATGGATCTTTCCCAACTGTTAAGTCTCTGCCATCTGATTCTAGAAAAAGGAGGAGAGAGAAACGTCGCCTGGTTTGGAAGCAAAGGGAGAACACACTGGTGAGCCTGCCCCACGGTGACTGCTACAGCCAGTGTGTGACTGTGCGGACCCTTCACAACCCAGGCGGCTGCAGGAACAAGTGGGCCTGGACATCAAGCCGGTACTCCACCAGCCCAGGCATGCACCCTAGAGAAAAAGCCTCTCGTTAACATCACAGGCACCCCAGGTGCCCGGGTGGCCCCAAGGCTGTCAGTCCCCAAGTAAGTTGGCCAGGCCCAGAAGCTGGACCAGATGGACCAGAAGCCCGGGAGTCACCCAAGACACCTTCCTCTGACATCTCCCACCCAACTACCAAGGTAACCTGTGAAATCCACCTCAGCCCACCCACCTCTGTCCACATCCACACCCACCACTCGAGGCGGGATCACCACTTCCTCTCATGACTAGGCAGTGGTTTCCCCAGCCCCTCGAACCCTGCCAACCTGTGTGCAGCAGAGTGACTGTGGGCTCAGGCCAAGCAGGAGGACCCCAGCTCATGCTCAGCTTCCTCAGGTGAGCCAGTCGTGCATCTCACTCAAGCACCCACTACCCGCCCCGCAGCACCATGCACTCCTCTTTTTTTTTTAAACAATTGTTACAGTTGCAGTGTTACATGTGTGTGCCGCTATCTGCTTAATATCCATCCATTCCACTGGCTGTGGGCACCTGGTATACTTCTGCCCACCTCTGTATGCCCAGCATTTGGCACGGAGCCCTGACAACAAACAGTGTAACTACTCTTCTGGATCAGTCAATGAAACAACTAAAAGAAACAACTAATTCTATGGCCAATACTTTAGGGAGGGTGAGATAAAATACATGATCAAGCATATGAGCACTGTGGAAACTCAAACAAGGGAAAAACTTCACAATGAGTGGTGTAATAAGTTTTAAAAAGCGGAGGGGACCTACACTATTGGTGGGAATGTAAGCTGCTGCAGCCACTGTGGAAAACAGTATGGGGAGGTTCCTCAGAAAACTAGACACAGAATCACCACACGATCCAGCAATCCCACTCCGAAGCATATATACAGACAAAACCATAATTCAAAAGATATCTGCACCCCCATGTTCTTAAGAGTACTAGTCACAACAGCCAAGACAAGGAAGCAATCTAAATGTCCAACAGATGAATGAATAAAGATGTGATACATATACACAATGGAATACTACTCAGCCACAGGAAAAAGGAAGAATGCTATTTGCAGCAACATGGACACAACTAGAGATTATCATACTAAGTGAAATAAATCAGAAAGAGAAAGACAAATACCATAGGATATCATTTATATACGGAATCTAAAATATTACACAAATGAACCTATTTATGAAACAGAAATACAACTGGGGACACCGAGAACAGACTGACAGTTGCTAACGGGGAGGAGCAGGGGAGAGGACTGGATTGGGATTTGGGGATTAGGAAATGCAAACCGGTATATACAGAATGGAAAAAAAACAAGGTCCTGATGTAAGCACAGCAAACTATATTCAATATCCTGTAATAAACCACTATGGAAAAGAATATAAAAAAGAATGTATATATTTATGTATAACTGGGACTTCCCTGATGGCTCAGATGGTAAAGAATCTGCCTGCAATGTGGGAGACCTGGGTTCGACCCCTGAATTGGGAAGGGCTCCTGGAAGAGGGCATGGCAGGCCACTCCAGTATTCTTACCTGGAGAATCCCCAGGGACACAGGAGCCTAGCAGGCTACAGTCCATGGGGTCACAGAGTTGGACACGACTGAGCACAGCACATATGTATAACTGAGTCACTTCGCTGTACAGTAATCATTAACACAACATTGTAATTCAACTATACTTCAATTTTAAAAAAAGCAGAGGGGAGAACCAGGAGGAAAGCGGGCCTAAGACTACACCAATCAGAGAGCAGCAGGAGATCAGTAGTGGTGATGAGCTCATGCGAGCGGAGGAGAGTCAGGTAAGGGGAGGGTGGGTGGCGAGAGTCTTCAAAGGTAAGTGGAAATTTCACACTGTCGACCCAGGAGCTGAGACAGACTGAGATCAAGATGAATCTGGCAGAATGAAGTCAGATGCAGGAAGAGGCAGGGGTCATGGGCTGTTTCAGAGAGGAGACAGAGCAGGAGCTGGAGAACTGACTCAATGCGGGGGAGGAGGAGGGTCTGGGAGACTGCAACCAAGGTGGCACCAGGTGGCAGGAACACGGGCAGGACGGCCCTTCCAGGAGGGGCCAGCAAGGCAGGCTTCAGCTCGCGGAAGACAGGAACACAGAGTGAGCTTGACGATGCAGCTAAACAAACACCACAAGGGCCAAGGCCCTGCTTCAGTCACTGGGGTGTCCTGAGTCTGTCTCTGACCTGGGGTGATGCCAACGGGGTAGAGACTGTCATTTCAATGGTCAGAGTTTTAACCAAATAGGATTTCAAAAACTTATCCTGAAACGGTATCCAAGATTCAAGTACTATAATGGGGAAACTGAAAGCACAAATTTTTGTTTTTATTTCCTTGTCTTCTTTTGTTTCTTACCCATAACCCCACCTTGATCAATGGGAGAGGAAGGGAAGCGTCCTGGAGTTTCAGCACCATCACCAGTCCACTGGCCAAAGACATTTCACAGCAGAATTAGGGGACAGCACATCCTCTGCGGAAACTGCAGTATACCCCCGTCTCACCTGAGCACCCCTGTCCATCACCGGCCAGGTGAGCAGGTAACTGGACTCACCATGAAGCTCCAGGTCCTAAGAGAACGAGCTGATCTCCGGCAACTGCAAAGCTGTGATGGGGAGGGGCTGGGGTGAGAGACTTTGTTTTTAAGTTTACACTGAAACCACAGTCTCCTCCTCCCCATGTGCTTGTCACTGGGAGGTCTTAATATAAAAAGCTTTATTTAGTTAGTGGACTCAATAGATTCCAGTTGGTCTAGGAAGTTGGAAGGGACAGCTAAGTTGAAGAGGAAACCACAATTAGAGCTAAAAGAGGCAAGGTGTGATGTGAATACAGCAACCTATGGTGGACACCACAGGGGAGACCCAGTTTAAAGTGTAATATTTGGAAAAAGAAAATCCCGTATCTTTGAGATTATATACCCAACACATACAGAAAATTAGCATTAAAATGGGAAGAGTAACTAACATTTTACAAAGTGCTCACTATGGACTGAGCACTGGGCTTTTCACACACACACAATCCTCACAACAATCCCTGAGGCAGTACCTGCCCACATTTTGTAGATGAGGAAGAGGACATTAAAGCCATCGAGCAACTCTCTGAATCACAAAAGTGGTAAGTGGAGGAGCTGGGTTTTTCTTTTTCTTTTGGCCTGGTCTCCAAAACCCAACACTGTAAGGGAGAAAACATAGGCCTCCTCCCACCAACCCTGCACAGAGCCCGACCAGGGGCGGAAGGATTTGCTCAAGAGGCAGAAACAGCCTCTGCCTGCAGCAGGTAGCCATCCTCTGCAGAGAAATCAAACAACCCTCGGTGGTGATGCTGCCTGCCCCAAGAAAGAGTGGGGGAGATGCTTGTAAAAATCCCCAGGAAGGTTAAAAATATCTTCTAAATTCACATACAGCTGTTACCTAACCAGATACCTTTCAAACAATAAGAGGTGTTTTGTGTGTGTCTTTTTTTTCCCTCACCAAATCCACCTCTCCTAATAAAGTTCTTTTTAAAAATTGCAATTACTTGATAAAAAGCTATTCCCAATGAGTCATATTAAGATATACTCCCATTATACAGTATAGACATCTATGCCAGGAAGAACCCTGGTACAATCAGACAGTCAGTGCTTTGTGGAGAAGCCACAGTGTCACCTTTGAGTAAGAAACACCCTCTCCATTACAACGAGTAAGCCCCATCCACTCCCAAATACAGGGCCAAGTTTATGTAGAAAAAGGGGAGGAGGAACAAGGACCTGCTTCACCTGAAGGGACTCACACTGCTTTGGAGAAATGAAGATGCTGAGGATGGAACGTCAGACTTTCTGCAGGTGACACCCACGACTGAAGGCCTACTCTATGTCCGTGATCTTGTCTGTCACGACAACCCTTCACTGGCACTTCCTCACACTCAGGGCTGTCTCACACGACGGAGACTAACCCTGTACCACTGCTGCTGCGCATAAAGACATGTGCACCACGACTCTACATCTGACTCTTGGTCTGCAGACCCTGCCAAGATGCAGTCACCTGCCTGTTCCACCACGCGGGACGCCCTGAACCACCTTGGGGTGATGACTGCATGCGGCCTTACTTTCCATCAGATTATTTTCTGGCCCAAAAAGACATCATCCACCAACCTCACTCAGCTCACAAGTCACATGAACACACTGTTCCAAACTGAGGCCAGCCCCCTGCTTCTGGAAGGTCCTCGCCACCCTCCCCACCCCCAGGCCTCAGGTTCTGCTTGGTGCGCCCCGGCACTGGCTCCCTCGGGAACCGAGCCTGCAGAGTTCAAGGCACTTTCCCAGGGCCACGTGAGAACCAGGTTCTGACTCCAGAACCCACGCCCCCACCTGTAAGGTGACACTGCCTCCAATGGTCACCATCAGCAGAGCTGGCGGCGGCTGCACCTCCCCTGTGTGTAGACCCCTTCCATTGGGTTAAGCAGGACCTCGTCACTAACCCCGGAGCCGACCACGTGCTAAGTCTCCATAACTATTTCACCACCCGATGTGGTGTAATCTCATCTTGTGACGTCATGCACAGCGGTCTCCTCATTCTGTGGTCCTTATTCCTTTGGGTTTCCGCTGGTTTTCATCCAGGTTGGGTTGAGACACACACAATCTGTGGTTTCCATCAGGTCAATGCACTGTGTCAGCCAAGCATCAAAGGACAAGGCCCGTGTACCTCCTACAGCACAGCGGTGCTGTCATTGCTGTGACGTGGTAAGCTTCTAGAAACGTCCTAGACACAGTCCGTGAAGGTGAAAGCTGCCAATACAGTTGGAAAGAGCCTAAGGCCAGCAATCACCAAATATCGATTCAGTCTTTAGTTTTACTCCTAATGACATAGCTACAGCATGTGGGATCTAGTTCCCTGACCAGGGATCAAAACCTGGCCCCCAGCACTGGGAGCACAAGAGTCATAGCCACTGGACCACCAGGGAAGTCCCCCGAATGATATTTTGTAACTTGGATGTTTGGAATCTAAAATAATTCTAGGGCTTCCCTGATGGCTCAGTGGTAAAGAATCTGCCTGCCATCGCAGGAGACACAGGTTCAACCCTGGTCTGCGAAGATCCCACATGCCTTGGAACAACTAAGCCCATGCACCCCAACTGCTGAGTCTGTGCTCTAGAGCCCAGGAGCCGCAAATACTGAGCCCACGTGCTGCAACGAGAATCCACACACCTGAGGGCCTGTGCTCCACAACAAGAGAAACCACTGCAAGGAGAAGCCCATGCATTGCAACTGGAGAGGAGCCCCCGCTCACCACAACTAGAGAAAAGCCTGCAGCAATGAAGACCCAGCACAGGAAATAAATAAATAAAATTATAAAATAATTTCACAAAAACAAGCTCTGTGAAACAATAACAACAATAAACAATGGGGGAGGGGTGGAGAACCCAGTTCAACTAACACGATGCACTAAGAGCAGAAAGTGAAGGACGACCCTAGAAGATGACGCCGCCTTACAGTCCTGCCCTAGTTCCTACGCCCCCACCCCTACCCCATCCAACAGCAGAGAGAGGGCTCTCAGGAAGGAAGCAGGGAAGTGGGACATACTTCATAGCCATGAGGGAGATGCAAGGCCGGCTGCAGCTGAACAGGTTATCCTAGTTTTTTTTTTTTTTTTTTTTTTTTAAGGTAACATGTAATAAAACAGATCTCTCACATGCCCCTGACTCTCCTCTGGGTGACCAGCAACAAACCAGTTAAAATATCAACATTTGGCAATTACGAAATCATCTCAGTCCTTCTTGGTCATCATTCTTTGGTGACATTAAAGTAATTGTTCGTATCACCCAAGAGAGAAGAATCTATGGTGTAAGACAGAGCCCTGTCCTGTTGCCCTCTTCATTATAACCCAAGTCCACACTGCCTTGTTAAAACCACTCCTTATTCAACCACAAGACACGGGGGAAATCCAGAAAACCCCGACCGAGTATCAGAAGAAAATGCTCTACAGGTAAGTCACCACAATCGTACCCTTAGTGTTTCCTTCATAACTAGCTGCTCTCAAGTTGTCTGCTGCTCGCTGCAGCGCCCAGAAGGGCGTTATCTCTCACCTTCATCTGAAACCTCTACAGTCATACTAATAGACGCCGAGGCTCTTAAATCTTTACACCTCTCACTTTCACATTCTCTTTCCTAAGAAGCAAAGCAAGCCATGACAGTGTAAATAACTGCTGGTCTTAATCAGTGGCTGGTATTGAAGCAGGGGCTATTCTAACCCATCTCATCAATAGGAAACTGACGCTGGGGGTTAAGCAACTTGCCCAAGGTTCCAAAGGTAGTTAAACCCAGGCTGACTCCAGAGCTTTGACCTTTCCATCATATTGCTTATCTGACCTCCAATTAGGCATTTAAAGAATCTGTACACTGTGATAAATTCATTGGAGATCTTTGTTTCTTATGACTGGTGGACAGCAAATCTCTGACTTTGTCATACTGGGTCCCCTTTAGGATCTATATTCATTCTCTTCATTCTAGCTTCACACCACCTGATGCAAAATCCTCTCAAATTATCCTAGATACAAAAAAAAAAAAAGAAGAAAGAGGCCCTTTCCTTGCTTTGTATCACTGAATAATTAGATTTTTAAACGCATAAGCAAAATCCATTCATTCTACATTTGCAGCACGGGGGCACTAACCCAGCACTAAACACGGAATCTATACCCAAATACTTGATTGTTTGTCAAGGCAGGCTTTTAGTGGTTAAGCAGCACGTTTCTTGTTTTACTGGGAGTTTTAATAGATTTTGGCATCACCCTTGTGGAATAGCCTTGGTGACTCTGTTTTATGGTACCCAATGTGTTGACAGCAGTCTGGCAGATTAACGCTATAAAAAGTGGCCCACTGTCTGCTTACATTAGGTCCGGTAGCCAAGCAGGTTCATGTTGAAATGCCTGATTCATGAGCCCATCTAGGCTGTGCCGTACGTGCCGTTCACAAGGAGCACAGCAAGGTGTGCAGAGGATGGCTCCAGGTGTGATTAAAGTGACTGGCGGCTATGAAATCTTTCTGCTAAAGATTAGAGGCTTAAGTTTCCACTCCTGATGCATTCAGGTGACTTTCCTTTTTGTTCAGTAAACAAAATTGAAAAGTACAAGTGACTGCAAAGTGGACGTGTCCTCATTTTTCACTCATTACTATATTTCACTGATTCTAACTCCTACTTCTATTTCACATTCCCATAGGTCAGAAATAGGACCTGTCTTACAACCGGTACCATCTTAGCGTGATGAAACACAATAATACAATGTGGTTGTGTGTATTTCGGATTCTATTGTTTAAGTCTTACCATCAACCCATTTATTCATAATTAAGTTAGGAGACAGTGTTAAAAATCTGGTTTTGCTTTTCTTATTCCTCTCTTTCCCATAGAAGATATAATAAAGAATGTTTGAGATAAATGAAAGGTAACATAACTTCAAGGAAATGAAAGCTTTGAAGCTATTTTATTATAAGCGCAAAGCTGTTGCCCTCCTTCGAAGAAAATAGAGCCTGAAGGCTTCTCCTGGTTGCATGCAACCTCAATGTGCTTCTTTAGTGAGAAAGACACAGTTCCAAGGTAGAAGGGTTCCAGACGCTTAAGACTTCCCACCTGCACACATCGACTCACTCCAAGACACAGCAAGCCTTTTAACTCAAGCTCAAGCACTTTCAGAAGGTTGGTTTCTCCTCCACCTCCTCAATATCAAAATCATGCTCACATATTTAAACAATTAGGTGAGATGTTCAGAAGCTAGCACTGTAATCCGAATGCTAAAGGCACAGTAAATACTAACCAAACTCAGATCTCATCTACAGGAGTTTTTTTTTTCAAAGATTATTCTTGTTTTCCTGGATTTCAGAAAACTTAAAAAAAAAAAAAAAAAAGAGGCAAGGGTCTCTTAAATTCAACTTACTACAGAACAAAATTTCTTTGAGATAGAAAAAAATAATTCAAATACTACTCAGAGCTTCCCTGGTGGCTCAGACAGTAAAGCGTCTGCCTGCAATGCGGGAGACCCAGGTTAGATTCCTGGGTCGGAAGATCCCCTGGAGAAGGAAATAGCAATCCACTCCAGCACTCTTGCCTGGAAAATCCCATGGACGGAGGAGCCTGATAGGCTACAGTCCATGGGGTCGAAAAGAGTCGGACACGACTGAGCGACTTCAAGGGGAAGAGGCAAATTTGGGGGTAATCATTTCAGAAAAACAAGTAGTTGAAATTACTTCATAAAGATTTTCCTGTCTATACCAGAAAACACTGAAAACTGTCGGGCTTCCTGGTTCCCCCTCAGGAGTAAGAGATGCTCCTCGGGATGGTGACGGCTGTTTTTCTTGATTATGCAAAGTGCCTTTCAGTACAAAATTAAGAAAATATTTAAGAATGTAAAGATGAATCAAAATATATTTAAAATAAATTTTAAATGCAAATTAAAATAAACACAACCCTCAATCGACATTCATGGAGAACAAACAATGCAGTAACCACCGTGTGAGGTAGTTCAGACATCACTGCATGAATAAAAACAGGCCAACCCACTCCAGTGTTCTTGCCTGGAGAATCCCAGGGACAAGGGAGCCTGGTGGGCTGCAGTCTATGGGGTCGCACAGAGTCAGACACGACTGAAGCGACTTAGCAGCAGCAGCAGGAGCAGGAGCTGAGCACTGCCGCCACCCCTCCCAGCCTCAGCTGAAGGAACTGAGGCTTGGGTAAGTTTAAACTTGCCTGTGGTCACTGAGCTACGAATCCACCTATTCAAGTTCATACAGCCAGTAAACGGCCAGGCAAGGATTCAAACCTGACCTGTGTAACTCTGCAATCGGAGCTTTTAACTAAGTGAAACTGTCAATCCCTGAAACTACTCATTTTTTAAAACTGATGTATTTTCCCTAGTTTTTTTTTTTTTTTCCCCCTTAGGCTTGTGGTAATAATTTGCATCAAGCTGGAGCCAGACTTAATATATTATTTTGTGCTCTACTCTTTGAGGCTCTATGGTTTTCAAAAACACGATCTGTAACGCATGCATCACACTTGAGCTTATGAACACAGTGCCAATCTAACCATTCCCGACTTCTCACTGTCAGAACAAAATGCTGTGACCTCTTACTTATCACAGCTGATTGGGCTGCAGATCTTTCCTTCGGATGGACGACGGATATGACTGGCATGGCTGTTCCTAAAGGTCTGGAAACATGGAATCTCCAGCTACTTTCCAAAATGTTTGTACTCACTGAACCCCAGACAGCGGTGAGCCTGCAAGTCTCACCAGATTCTGTCAACATCAAGACTTTTTTAAATCCTTGCTAATTTGATAAGGAGGGAAAGTTATCTCACTTTAATTTGCATTTTTATTACTCCATAACTGGGAAAATTTTCGTGTTTTTGGCAGTTAAATTTTCTATGAATTATCTGCTACATACTTTACTGCTTTCCTATGGGCTAGAGCAGTTTCTCTACTGTATTTGCTGATGTGTCTTTTTAATAGATCCACATGCACCCATCAGAGCAGGTGAAGTACACACGGTGAGGCAGGTCTTCCAAATGTCAGAACGCACACTCAGAAGAAAGCATGACCCAGTGAACAGATCAACATCCGTGTGTAACAACTAGGTAGACTTTTACAAATTCCCTAACTACCAACGTGCCATTTTGATTCTGAAAGAGCAATATGAACAATCCTACAGAACTCTTTCACCTTATGCTGTGCCCAAGTAGTAAGGACATTTAAAGAAATAAAGTCAAACTACATGTGAAAACAGTTCCAAAATCATTTTCATAAAACACTGACTTTAATTAAAAAATCCGGGGAGGGGGGTTACTATTTTGATTTTTTTTTGGCTTGCTGGTTGCACAACTTCACGAGCGATGTAGCTTTATTTTTGGAAGCTTTCTAAAGTGATCTTTTTATCTTTTCATACATCTCACCCTCCTCAAATGTTTCCTATTTTTGGATCTAATCTAAGTTCAAAACATCAAACCTTGGTTCTCCTGAAAAGAGGCTTCCAAGCTATTCTCAGGTGGGCGCTGGCCCCTGGCAGGACCAGTCCTCTCCTCACTTCCCACTGGTTTCACCCCCCTCCACCTCTTCAATCCCCCTGCCCTGGTGGAGCTCCATGCTGACTTTTCCCCTCCAGTCCCTCTTCAACCACCAACCCTAACACATTGCCAAACTAACCATGCCATTTCCATCACTTAGTGCAAATGCATGTCACCAATTTCACCACAATTTCAATTTCACCAATTTCACCACAGCCCACCCTCAACCCTGTCTGTCCATCCCCTGCCCTCTCCTCCCAGCAACCTCTGACCCTCTCTGAGCGTGGGAGGAGGGCGGGTGTGCAGCAGGGTGCCCCTCTCCCTGGGGGTGCAATCCCTGCCCAGCCCTGCAGCGTGCTCTGGGGGCCTGGCCTCGCCGTGTCTCCGTGATTCTGCTCCTGTCATTTCTCAGTCCTCCCAGCCTATCACGAGGCAGCACGGGTCACATCTGCTGATGTCCTCCTCCACTACCAGCCCTCCACTGAGAGCACCACACCTCCTCAGCGCCTGACTACACACGGTGCTGACCTGCTCCATGTCCCAGGTGCGCGACTCCGCATCTCGGAGCCACGGTCGGCATTTTTAGATCTCCTGCAGAACTCGGCACAGTTACAATTTTCCATGAGCACCACTTCGCAAACATTAGTGTCATCCCCAAAAGTCAGCAAGAATATTAAATTTGTGTGCTTGTAATTCTTACCGATCTTTTGAAAGGTGTTAATAAAAGAACAGCTTTTAACAGACACATCCACGTTTCCAAAACCCAAGAAGACCTCACAGTCAACCTCACACAGAAATCACCGTTTACCCTATAGAGGTGGGAACTGGAAACACCGCTGAATATTCCCTGCCCTTACAGGCCATGTCTTTGCATTCACTAAAGTCCTTCCTACAGCCGACTTGGGGAAGGCCTGTATGGTAAGTTCACTGTCATGAACCTGGTGGTCCATTTCTGAAAGCCCCCAGTCCCTCAGGCCATGCTCAAGCACAGCTGACTCCCCATAAAAGGATTTCAGTTGCCAGTTTAATAGTTTTTCCTCAACACAAGATTATATCTTATGGACATTCCTGGGCTAACCTAAAGATCATGAGACAGACCAAAGGGCATCTTAAGTACCTAATCAGAACACAGCAACCAGGGAAGAGGCCCTCCGATTGGACACCAGGGACATGGGAATGGGGTCTGAGGAGGAATTCTCACCTCCTCTTCCCACTCACGTTCTGAACCTGCTGGGGGACAGCCAGGTACGGCTGGAACCGCTTGTCACTGGGGAGGGGGCAGCGGGGACAGGAACAGGGAAACCTCACCCGCCCACACACAATAGTCTCGACTTTAAACCCATCAGGCCCACTGAACTCGAAGGTGATGAGCAGGACCCTTCTGCGGGAGCCTGGGAGCTTCCAGACCCGCAACCAGGGCGCCCGCTACCCCGGGAATGAATGAAGGAGAACGCTGGGAGCAGAGAGGGCAGGCGGCAGTCTCCTCCAGTGCAAAGGACAAGGACGGCCAGGGCTCAGCAGGCCTGGCGCTGTGTGCTAACAGGCAGGCGAGTGTCGTGAGGATGCAATGCGGTCAAAGAAACCAGGACGCCAGGACCCAAGGGTGTGGAGCCCCCTGAACTCGGAGGAGACTGCAGAGGTTGAGAGGTGGCCGGGATGTGGGGTGGCACAGAGCGCAACGTGGGGCTGAGAGGCCAGGGCTTCGTGCAGGAAGGAGGCGGTGTTGGGAAGACTTCGGGTTCAGACAGGTTGGGAAGATGAAGAACAGAAGCTTGGGGGAAGACACTGGGAATAAAAATAAAGTTTTAGGACCTAATCACCTGGAAACAGGATCTGGAGCTGTGGGTCTGAGCTGGGCCCTAGAGGAGCCGAGATGGGCGCTTTCAGGACAGTGGCTGTGTTCAGGGAGCAGCAGGAGGAGCAAGGAGCCGGGGGAGGCCCAGGACCCTGACGGAGCCTCCCACCCAGGTCCAGGGAGATGGTGGGGCAAGAAGATGGGGCAGGCAGTGAGGAAGAAATCGGAAAGGAAGGGAGGAGAAGGGCTGAGAAAAAAGCCAGGAGCCGCTTCCCATCACCTCCCGTAGGAGTACCGGGGTCCCACAGAGATGGACGCTGCCAAGTCCAGCCGCCAGACGACCTGCCACCCGACTCTCACCGTTCACGTCTGAGCTGCTCTTGGAAATAACACCATCTTGGAACGGGCTGCCCCCAAATAGTGATAATCCATTCACTTTTTTTGTTAATACTTTTTTAATTTAATTTTTTTTTTGGCCATGCCACATGCAGGATCTTAGTTCCCCAGCCAGGGACTGAACCCAACCCCCTCTGCATTGGAAAGGCAGAGTCATAACCACTGGACCGCTGGTGAAGTCCCCTAAATCCACCCACTAATCATACCATGTAAGCTGGAACTACACATAAAACAGGACAAGTTTTTAATTATTCTGTGGCAGAAATGAAAATACAATTTAATGAGTAAACACAACACATGTTGTTCTCCAGCCCTTTTGCTGCCTTTAAGGTAGACTCTGCTCCCAAGCTCAACCATGTTCCATCCGTGCCCTTTATATAGCTGGAATCCCACACAGCAGCTACACTTCACTCACTCACATACAAGAGAATAACATTACCTGCAAAGCTCCAGAAAATACTGTAAAAATATATGCTACCATTTTTCTGAACTGTTCTGTATTTCCATGGTACGTTCACTGTATAACTAACATACTGGTCTAAACGTGAGGCCTTTTAGAGTATTTCAAAAGCACCGAGATAAAAATTCAGATTCTAGATGGCCCATAGAGATTTTAATCCAGGAATAAAACCAATGTAGGGTTGAAGAATCTGCATTTTGCTGTTGTTACTGTTGTTGTTGTAACATGCCACAAGGCTTGTGGGATCTTAGTTCCCTGACCAGGGATCGAACCTGAGACCTGGCAGTGAAAGTGAAGAGGGCTAATCACTGGACTCCCAGAACCTGCATCTTTAACAAGCAGCACAGGTGACTGTGGGGCTTTCCAGGTGGCTCAGTGGTAAAGGGTCCGCCTGCCAATGCAGGAAATGTGGGTTTGATCCCTGGGTGGCGAAGATCCCCTGGAGAAGTAAATGGCAGCCCACTCTAGTATTCTTGCCTGGAAAATCCCATGGACAGAGAAGCCTGGCAGGCTACAGTCCAAGGAGTCGCAAAGAGTCGGACACGACTGAGCAACTAATTACGCACATACCACCAGGTAACTGTGTTCATTCTAAGACCCAATAGATATCTACTGTGCCCGTCACTTTTTACCAGATGAACTTTTGAAATAATTATATAAGAGCCTCAAGATCATGTGAACAAACCCATTCTACAGGTCACTTGGAGAAAACAGATGAAAAAGCGACCTCAGTCCCGCTCATCACCTCCTCTTCCTTAAAGACCAATGGATATATTATTTCTGCAAAACCACCTTGTACCTGTGAATCCTGGAGGGTAGAAGGGAGGGGAGGACATTGCTGAGAAGGTGCAAGATGGAGCAGCATGCCACTGCTCCCTCCTCCCTAAAATCCACCACGTACTTTGTTAGCTTTTCTGCCTGGGAATGAGGGACCTGAGTTTTCTATGCACCTGTCTCACAACGGTAAGGAAAGGAAAAGCGGGGGTTCCTTTCACACAACAGAATATTGGAAGAGTTAAGAGACACACAAGAAAATCTCATAAAGATATGAGTGAATGCTATAATGCTTTGAATAAACAGACCCATTTTCTCACCCCTAGCCTGGAGCTGCTGGGTGACACAAATCAGATTACGTTCCAAATTCAACAGCTGGCTCAAGCCGTCTTGTTTAGAGAAGGCACAGGTAGTCGAGTCATTTTCAGGTTTGCCCAGTGAGGATATTCTTCTTCTTAATGTTATT
Source organism: Bos javanicus (assembly GCF_032452875.1). Classification (NCBI taxonomy): domain Eukaryota; kingdom Metazoa; phylum Chordata; class Mammalia; order Artiodactyla; family Bovidae; genus Bos; species Bos javanicus. The sequence goes on along the minus strand of NC_083881.1, from coordinate 26,468,777 downwards.
ATTACGGTGGTAGTGATCCGTAAAGGATAACACCGGTGATATGGGCATTTCTTCAAGTTCTGAAAAGTCTGAGCTACATACAGTCAGAGACTGACCGTCGGTCCCCAATGTCACCATGCCATCAGCAAAAGCCAGGCTTCTGTGAGGATCTTCAGGCAGTACATCTCCTTCCGTTCACACGGAGACAAACACCGGATTTCTCAGCTAGTCTATGATGACAATGCGTGCCTGCTAGCAATCCAGGCACAGCTGTGTCACCACCCACAGGGTGAACCATGTGGGAAATTACCTGACTGCGTCACAGCGGTGCATCCCTACTAAGCATCTGACGGACATCAGACAGTTCTCCTTTCCTGCCAGACCTCGGCAGCTCAACAGAATGGCTCTCACCGGCCCACAGTAGCCACGAAGTTCCTTATGAGCGTGAAATCTGCTTCCAATACCAACTTGGATTTTGTTCAATTGTCTTCTAATGAGAGGGGGAAATGGAAACCTTAAAATGCTAATTCTGGTGATAAACCTAGCTCTATAAAACAAAACACAATTAAAAAAAAAAAAAAAACCCAAAACTGAATTTTTAAGTGCACCAAAAATAGTAAAACTTCCCAAGTTTTAACTGGAGGTTTGTGGTAAAGAACCTGCCTGCCAACGCAGGAGACATGAGATAAGGGTTCAATCCCTGGGTCAGAAAGATCCCCTAGACGAGGGCATGGTAATCCACTTCACTGTCCTTGCTTGAAGAATCCCATGGACAGAGGAGCCTGGTGGGCTACAGTCTACAGGGTGGCAAAGAATCAGAAATGACTGAAGCAACTTAGCACGCGTGCACACATGCATGTCTCTTTGTGACCAGATGGACCACGTGGACCACCAGGCTCCTCTGTCCATGAAGTTTCCCAGGCAAGAATACTGGAGTGAGTTGCCATTTCTTTTTCCAGGAGATCATCCCAACACAGGGATGGAACCTGTGTTTCTAAAATCTCCCGGATTGGCAAGTGGGTTCTCTAACACTGCGCCACCTGGGAAGTCCATGTGAATGAATACATCTTGGATAAACACTGGAAAAAAACAGCCAGTTCTGTAGCAAGCTGAATACTCTGTGGTTGGTCACGTTTTGGACCGATAAACAAAAACAGGGTGGAATACTAGTGAGTCTCACAATAAGTGAGTGTCTTTTAGGTGGAAAGTGTTCGCAATTGATAAGATATGACTTGTGAGGAGGAAAAGACAACCCCCTGACTATAAGCCATTCATGAGCAGCTCTGGGCCTCTTAGTGTGGCTCGGGGAGCTGGGCCTCGAAAGCACAGGTGTGCTCATCTTGATAGACGTTGGTCCTGCCCTTCTCAGGCTGAGGTCATTCCATTGTGACCACCCATCCCAAGCACTTTCTGCAGAGAGGTTCACACTACAGGCTCTTAAATGAACCTGTCCTGATTTGAGTCCCAACTGCACCATGTATTAAACAAATACATGTTTAATTCTCTAAGTCTCCATTTTGTAACCTACAAAATGACAATTACTGTTCCCACCTCACCGTTTTGATTAATCCTACTTCCATCATTGGGGACAACAGTTCAGGTAAGTACACAGGTTGTTAGCAAAATGCAAACTCACATGAAGTCCACGCTCCATAGATGGTAGCTATGGAGGTCAAGCTCTTAAAAGGCCATGTGACTCAAGAGGCTTCTACAAGTTTTCAACCCTGTAGTAGGGACCAAAGAATATGGGAAACTTCCACACACCCATGTCTGCCAACTCTTTCCACTCTGCCCCATTTCATTTTCCCTTAAGAGTCACTTTTAAGTGAAAATAAAATGGAATAAAGTAAAACGAAAGCCGTCGATGCACCACCTCACCCACCGTCGTGCCAGTCCTGACAGCAGTGGGATACCAAGGAAGCCGCCTCCAGGGGCCTCATGTTTCCAGAGGCAAGGAACCTTCTCATTTTCTGTTAACAGTGGCTACTCTTGTCCCAGACCCCACCGCAAATCTACTCTCAGTTTAGATCCTTTCTTGTCTCCTTCTTAAGCAAGAGACGGAATCTGAGGCAGGGGAGGGCTAACTCCAACGTTCAGAGACTCAAGGATCTAGAGTTACAGATTCTGAGAACACCCTGTGCCTCTCTGGTCTGCACTGGAAGGTTCGTCCACGCCAGAGCCGATGGAATATGCCCACCACTGGTGACATCCCCACTGTCTTTGGAGAACTGCAGGTTTGGGGAAAAGAAGAAATGACTGGTTCTCTGGCGAGACAGCCAAGGCTCAGCCAGCAAAAGGAATCCCCAGGGCTAGGAAGAGACTGCTCCCTCAAAGGCAGCATCGTTAGCACCTGGAATATCCAAGTCTCCTCTGTGTAGGGGAACAATAACTAGTTCTGTACCTGGACACAGGCACACACCTGTGAAATCTGATGTCGACTCCTGAGGCAAACCAGGCAGCTGGACTCCACAGTGGGCTTCTCATGACTCAGGATTATGGGGACTTTTTTAAGTGAAAAATAAAACCAAGGCACATGGTTTGATAAATTCAATGACCAAGAGTCAGCTAATGCTACCAGTAACTCCTCAATAAATATGCCATAAGCTATACTGAGTGCCTGAAGCTGAAGCATCTCATGCCACCTTCCGCCCTAACCCTGGCTGGTGGAGAGTATTATTATTCCCAGTTTCATGATTCACTTAGCTGATCTGTCTGATGCCACAACTCAAGTTCTCAGCCACCACAGAATAAAACTTGCTGGAGAACAACTCCTCTCGGTGTCTTCATGGGACAGGAAGGGTATGATGCTGAAAGGCATAGAACCCAGTCATCTTGGGAATCAAGACATCCCAAGATATTAATATACGGCGCCGCCCCCCTCACCCCCCACCCCAAGTACAGCAGGCACAAAAAGAGCAAATGTGACCGGAAAAGCCTAAGCAGACAGGAGACACAGGATTACAGGGCATTGCTGGCATTTCTAATGCACTTTTACCTATTAAGGCAGCAGTGGTACGAACCTGGTGATGGATCACGAATACAGATTCTGGAGACTGGTGAACTTCAAAATCCTCCTCCAGGGACTTCCCTGGAGGTCCAGTGGCCAAGTCTCCATGCTCCCAAAATAGGGATCCTGGGTTCGACCCCTGGTCAGGGAACTTGATCCCACATGCTGCAACTGAGAGTTTGCAAGCTGTAACTAAAGATCCCGCGTGTGGCAATGAGGTTCAAAGATCCATGTACTGCAACGAAGACCCAGCATGGCCAAATAAAAATAAATACTATATAAAAACAAAATCCTCCTCCAGCATGCACTAGAGTTGTGTGTGGTCCTGGACACTTTAACCCCTCAGTCCAAGTCTCTGAATCTGTAAAACGGGAGTAAACATTCTATTTCCTAGAGCAGTGGTCCCCAGCCTTTTTGGCACCAGGGACTGGTTCCATAGAGGATAGTTTTTCCACGGACCTTGGGCGGAGAGTGGGGGTGATGGCTCAGCAGCAATGCAGGTGATGGAGAGCAACACGTTAAGCTTTGCTGGCTGGCCCACTACTCATTTCCTGCTATGTGGCCCGGATCCTAACAAGCCAAGGACCAGAGGGGTTGGGGACCCCTGTCCTAGAGTTGTTCTAATGAGTAACCAAAACACTTAGCAAATGCCTATCTGACATGCACGTTCAGTCGCATCCAACTCTGTCTCCCCATGGACTACAGCCCACCAGGCTTCTCCGTCTGTGGGATTTCCCAGGCAAGAGTACTGGAGTGGGTTGCCACTTGCTCCTCCAGTGGATCTTCTTGATCCAGGAGTCGAATTCATGTCTCCTGCATTGGCAGGAGGATTCTTTACCACTGTGCCACCGGGGAAGCCCTACGTGATTGGAAATGCTCAAAAATCAACTGCTAGTTAGTTGTTATGGTGATTAATGATATCTTTAATGCTGCTGGGTTATTTCTGCACTATTTCAGTTGATCACACAGCTAACAGAGAAAATAGACAGTTTCCTAATTTAATCAAAATTTTTACATTCTCCAGATGAGTCTGCATGATTTTTCTGACAAGATCAATACACCTGCAATTGGCCAAAGCAAAATCCCAAGCACAAACAAGGTCAAGAATACAAGAACATAAAACACAGTGAGAGAGATGTTTAAAAAAGAAAAGTTCACCTTGAAGATCCAGGCTTAACAGTTACAATCCATTATTAGTCCTATCCATAAATTAAGTAATTTCTAGACCCACAGGCTTTAAAATACATCACAACTAAGGCATACGCTGATTGCACACCTGTGTTCCCATTGATTTTATTCTTCACCTAGTGCCAGGACAGGCCTGGCTTGGAAAACAAGGGAGGCTTGTAATTCTGTAAGAAGCTTCTTGCTACTTGCTGGCTTAGAATCATGGTAGAGAGGATCATTCTTTTTACGTGTGTTAAAATAATATGTACTTTTGCTAATTATGTTTTAAATATCAAGAGGACCAACTCTGAAGTGTTTATGGCTTCTTTCAGAAGGACAAAAAGAGAACAAAGTGGACTCTTTAATCATTTAAAGCAGTCTCTAACTTGCCAAAGAACGAGGGGAAAATTAATTACTGAGGAACCATGTACTGTTTTATCAGATGAACCACAAATACGGTGTAGAGATCTCTGACGTGTGAGTGGAGGATCCCAGGGAGAGTCCCTGACATGTCAGAACTGCACACATGTTATCTCCCTGCCATTCCCTGCACAAAGGCTTGGTGTGGCTGCCCAGGCCCCGTGCAGTGGCTGCAGCTCTCTGCCCGCCCCATGCTGAGGACAGACAGGCTAAAGCTGGGGTGGGGGTTGGGAGTGGGGAATAACATCCCCTTTATTCTTCCACTGGAGGCCACATGGCACAACCCTACATTCAATGTCATGGATGCACCTCTAGAAAGGCCAACAGTTTCTTAAACCAATATACCATTGATGGGAACAAGCCAGACAATGTATTTTTAAAGGTTTTTTGAAATGTTTGAAACTAACCAGGGGAAGAACTAGGGTTAGAAATAAAAACTATTGTAGGGTCGCCAGCCAAGTCCACTTGAAGTCAGCACGCCCAGCATTTCTATATTATTTCACTACGTGGGAACATTACTGCCCCTGAAGTTTAAACGTATCCTAACAATCCCTAAAGACTGCTAGAGGAGACAGCAAAACCTGCAGATGGAGCAGCCCCTACAGCTAAGGCAAGCCCCTGAAAATCCTGCAAAGGACAATCATGCCCACCCCAGAGGAGGCGGGGCGGGCCCTGGTGAAGCTGGGATGGAGTCACAATGGTACCAAAAGGCTTGTGAGGACCGGTGTCAGGCAGAGCATCTTTGAAATGAACCCCAACCAAAGACAACGAGGCCCAGGAAGGACCTCTTTCCACATCAAGACCAAAGCTGGACCTGTAACAGAAATAAACGGGTGACACTGGACTTACAGGAGACTCGGGTTTGATCCCTGGGTCAGGAAGATCCCCTGGAGAAGGGAATGGCAATCCACTCCAGTATTCTTGCCTGGAAAATCCCATGGACAGAGGAGCCTGGTGGGCTACAGTCCACGGGGTCACAAAAGAGTCAGACACAACTTAAGAGACTAAACAACAATATCACTACTCTATAAACTGGTGTGCACACACACATATAAAATACAAACAATCCCCTCAAAAAAAATAAAAAAACTGTTTCAAGATAAATGTTCAGGCTTTTCATACTTTTTCCCAGAAACTTCAAAACATGTCTGGATTTATTAGTTAGTACCTCTTTCCCGGTGGCTCAAATGGTAAAGAATCTGCCTGTAATGCAGGAGGCCCAGTTTCAATCCCTGGGTTGGGAAGATCCCCTGGAGAAGGAAATGGCCTTCTCACTTGCTACCAATCATGCTAGTTTGAGCAAACTCCGGGAAACGCTAAAGAACAGGGAAGCCCGGCAAGCTGCAGTCAAAAGAACAGGGAAGCCCGGCAAGCTGCAGTCCACAGGATCGCGAAGACTTAGACACAATTGAGAGACTGAACAACAACTTTTTATAATAATTGAGCAAAGTGACTTTTAAGATACATTAAACTAGTTTATGCATACTCCTTCCTTCCCCACCCAGAGCAGGTTAAGGGTTCAGACCAAGGATGGTATTTCCCTCCACAATTATCTGAGCAATGTATTCATTTCTACCACACCCATGTGTGGCTGCAACCAGCTCCTAAAATTCAACCAGAGCTAACTATGAGACCCACCAGCTACTGCTGGGAGACCAAGGACCTCATCCCAAGACATAACTAGCAACACAAAGCAGCCACCGGAATGTGGAGACAGAAGAACAAAATGCGGCAAAGTCTGCTTACTGGAGGGTTCTCCTCTCTGAATGAGCAAAGTCCTTTTCAACAAGGAACAAGCAGAGTGCCATACAGGAGGCAAGTAACAAAGTTCCCCTTCTCTGTCAGGTCTCCTGGTGGGCTCACCGTGTACCTCCATCTTTGGGGGGAAGCTAGCAGACTGCTTTGGAAAGTTTTAGAATGCCGCTAGCAATGGAAAGAAGGCTGAGACGGCGGTTTCATGGTCCATTATTGGCCACCTCAGTCACACGCTATGAGAACCCATGAACTTCCTCCTCAGACCAGGCCCCACCAGGTGCCCCCCACCTCAGTGAGCAGCATCACCAGCCAGCCAGCCACGCCTGGAACACACCAGAAAACCTACATTCCCTGACCCCTTCCTCTGCCTGAGAACAAATCTACCTTCACGTCCAATCCAGCGAGCCTCCTAAATAGTTCTCCCGCCTCTCCGCTTCCCCCTCCCTACGGTCACCAGTCCAGTCCAAACCACTGCTCCTTCACCACCACGGGGAACATCCTGAGTCTCCCTCCAGCGCCCCACCCGCCAATTCCGTGTGCAAAACACAAGCCTGCTCATGTCAAGCACTGCTCTGCGCTCATCAGTGGCTCTGTTGCTTTTTTTTCTTCCTAATCCCAAATTTCAGATCCCATAAGCCCCGCCCAAGCTGGCCTCTGCCTACCTCTTAGGCGTCATCTGGCCGCTCTCCGTAGACCTCAGACATGCTGCCACCCTCCAGGTGAGCCCCCTTCGTCTACCACCACTTGGACGGCAGTGCTGAGGCCACTCCTAAGAGCTAACAAGTGATCTTCCCTCCTACCGGTATCCAGCACATAGCACCTATGACACCGCGGCAGTTCTATTTCTTTTTCACATGGGTCTCCTATGTCTTCTTGTGTATTATATTCCTAACTCAGGTACAGCCCAGTGCCTTGTAGGTAACAGGTACCCAATAAATACTTGAATCGATGAACAAGAAAACAGATGAAACAGAAAACCGATCACAGTCCCAGCCACCAGCCACTCGAGCCAAGCCTGGCGCAGTACAGCCTACAGCAGTAGTGAGAGGCCAAAAGGCCCATGGAAGACAGCAAGCGTCTCTGATCCCACGTGGTCACAAGCAAACGGGCCAAGGGACCAGTCAGCCTCCTCCTACCCAGTAATCCTTCTTCGTTACTGTTCTATGCTATTTTCATTTTTAACAAGATAGTTTTTACTTTTCGAAGTAAAAACAAGACAAAATCCTCCAAAAATACTTCACTAAGAAAAACACAATCATGTTTGCAGTCACCTAACATGAGTTAAAAGGTATAGGAATCTAATTATGATAAGGAATACATGCTTCTTAAGGGAAAACAGTAATCAAATCTTGGGATAATTTTTCTGTACCTTTCTCTAGATACGTAATCATACCTCCCCCCACCCAACACCCCAAAAACCTCCAAACCACTACACAATAGAGACAAACACAACATTGACGATATAGGAACACCTTTAAAGGCTACTGTAGCGTGGGTTACAGGGTTAAGCCAAAAGGTGCTTCTGAGTCAGATCTAAGTAGGAAGAGAGCTAGACCCTTCTAGAACCAGCTCTGTTATCCAGCAAGGACCAACCCAGCATCCCCCTGCAGCAGCACCCAGCTAGGCACCAGCAAGACAACCGTGACCGAGACTGCCCGGCAGTAAGCGGGTGGCCAGCCAGAGGCGGCTCCTTTAATTAATCTCTCTGGGCTTCAGTTTCTTAATCTGTAAAATGAGAAAGTTCGACTAGCTCTCCAAGGTCCTCATGCTCTAAATATCCAAAGATTCACTAATGATCACAAGATGAATTTCTACTTGACAATATCATTGTGCTTTCCTGTTTATTATTTTTATCACACAGGTGTGGTTTCATTTAAGAGTTTTAATATACTGATAGAATTTAAATATAAAAGAATGGCAGTAGTGTTTTTAATTACTTTCCCCACTCTTAACTACCACCAAGATCAGCTATGGGCTTCTGCCATAATTGCAACCCAATCTGAGTAATACCCAGATTAAATCACTACATCGTCATTTTTTTTTTTTTTTGGTAGAAAAATTAAGTGATCATTTATTCCCAATTTCTTTTATATTTTAACATCATCCATCATCTTTGAAAATCAGATTTTAAAAAAAAACAAAAAACTAAGAATAATAAAGTTTTCCAGAGAAAAAGGAAAATTTTATCTTCCAGACTGCTAAAACCATAATGGTTTGAGAAACCTGGTAAGATACAACGCAAAATTCTCAGTTTCTAAAAAGGCATAAAAAGAATACCCTTTTGAAGATATACAAATGTTTCCTTGTGAATGAAAAAGACGATTAAAGAATCACATAGGGCCAGTACGTTCCTAACATCATCCCCAAATGTCCCTTCCTACCTCCAGTGAATTTAGCTATGTGATCTATCCAAGTGATAGTTTGTTTACATCAGAAACCATCTGAATACTGGAATCATTTTATTTCAAAGCTGAAATCTTAAGGGTCATTTTTTGAAGTCAGTCATTTTTGAAATGCTCAGCCCTGACTAAGCATTTTTATTCTTGTGATGCCTTATTTAGATGTTTATAAGATGGCCATGTATGGATAATAAAAGATGAATAACTATTACCTCCAAAGTTGACCTTAAAAGTTAAATGTGAGTATCTGTGTACCTTTAAAAGGCTCTCTCCTACTAAATGGTGAACCCTCTGAGAAAGCATTGCCTTTTATTTGTCTTTTTACACACTGAAAACTCACTAGTGATTGCTGAATCCAAAGTAACCAAACGAATGGTGGCCGTATGACAAGCCAACTTTCTTAAGCACAGGGAATAAAATGCTTTCCATCAAGGTTTGAAATGCCTACTCTAACCTTGGCACTGAGATTGCTCTCACGGGTTACATGGCATGTATACCTAAATACTCTGACTATATTTTCTCATAGATGAAAATGCGTTTTTTTCTTTTGACCTAATGGCTTAAAAAATATACTATAGGTAATAAATTATTGACTGCATCTGTATGAAGAAAAACTTGTAACATTTCTTTGATACAGTTTTATACACATACTCCCCATGGTATTCATTTTAACTCAATACTCTGCTGGAAAAGTTTTGGAAATAGTCCTGTAAGCCAAAGTGATTAACAACTAGACCAAGTTCAGGAGAATCTATGAAAGTACTGTTTTAAAACCAAGTTACAAGATCTGCTATTTTAAACTCAACTTATATATTCTCAACTTGGAGAAAAAGTGTTATTTTTTTCCTCGAAAGAGGAAAATAATGTTTGAGTTTTTAACTATCACCATCACCTATAAATGACTTCTCTATCCTTACTTCCATCTTAAGACATAGAAAAGGAAGCAATTATTTTAACTGACTCAAAAATAATTTCACTGATTAAACCAATATAATTAGAGTTTAAAATTCATATACTAGTCCCTTTATTATTATTCTTTTCTTACCAAGAAACTCATTTGAATCCTGAAAAACCTAGAATTCACCAAGCTTCAATTTACTGACTTGCGCAGAGAGAGAAAAAAAAAATAGAAAATATCAGCAGACTATAAATAATGAAGTCTAAAGTACTAGAAAACAATTCTTGAGTGTTATAGTGATGAAATTCACCTGTTACAAGCCTCACAAAAATTCATTACCTCCCTTGATCTGGTTACCAAGGGGGAAGGGAGGATGTCATAATTTCACCATTTGGTGAAACAAGAAAACTTAGGTTTCTAAAATTTGCTACAAGTCCCTTTCTACTTCCATTTGTAACTTTTTTCCACAGTCCAGATTTTTCAGGAAAAAGAAACTTTTCCTGAGCAAATCTGGAAGACATAAAATGTCTCCCACTTACTAGCACCTAGAAAGGCAAACCCAGTCCTGCTCCGTGCCCCAAGCATCTAGCTTTCAGCCTCTTTATTATCATTGTCAATGAATGGGCCCCAGTCAAATGAAAGCTGCCATTTTAGGGTAAAGACTGGAGGGCTTCTGTTGTGCAACAGCAAGACAAAAACACTCCGCGACAGATGTCGCACTCCGGGGGCTGGGAGGAGGGTTCAACTTCGGAGAATCACTGCTCGAGTTATCTCTGAAATAAGAATTACATACGATCACACGTTGCTACTACCTAAATGGAATTTTAACAGGAATAAATCGGGTTCCCATGCTGCTAAGATCACAGTCACTACGATTTTTATTTTTTATTTATTTTTTGCCATCGTCAGAATAGATCTGTGAGGAAATAAAGAGAAGTTTGTTTGGTTTTGCCTTTTTTTTTTTTTTTTAAACTATTTGATTACTACGTTTAGGGAGTACTCCCCCCTCCCCTTACCGGGAGAGAATTGGGGGGATGGTGTGGGGGTGGGGGGAGCACACACTCCACCTCTTTGAAAGGTGCTGCCCACTGCAAAGACAGCGTGAATTACAATTTTCTGAAAATAAAAATCAGGGCCTTCACATAATCCTTTAGAAATAAATGAAAATATTTCATATAGCTGAGAAATCAAGCCCAGAGGATGGACACATTTCAAGATGAGTTCTTTAAATCGACGGCGAGGTAATATACAATGGGAAACTAGAAAGTATACTTAGCAAGTGGCGAGCTGGATAGTGTATCTAATTCTAGCAATTCAAAAGGAAACTCTCTCCATGTGGGTTGCCACTTTTCTTTTGTCCATTGTCTGTTCAGAAGAGGGGGAAAAAAAAAAACTAGTTTAAAATCGAGGCGTGAATAGTCTCTAAAAGTGACCTCCGGGAAAACCGGCCGCCGGGTAGCAGAGGCACTCCCCGCCCGGCCGCTCCCCGGGGGCGCTCACAAAGCGGGCGGCCGGCCGGGAGTTCGGGGTGCGCTCCCACGGCGCGGGGCTCCTCGAGGCGCAGCCATCCGGAGAAAGGCGGCTCGGTAATGATGGCTGCTCGGGGCCGGCGGCTCCTTCCCCGGAGCCTCCCGACCCCCCCCCTCCACCCCCGCGCCCGGGATCGCCGCCCTCCCCCCTCCCCCGGGCGGCGCTCGCCCCGCGCCGACGCGGCCGCCCCGCACGGCAGCCCACCGGGTGCCCGCGCCCCTGCACCCCCGGCGAGCCCCGTCCCCGGTGCCGACCAAACAAACAACGCGTCCCCCGCCGCCCTCCTTCCTCTCCCCGCTGACCGCTTGGCCTCCAGCCACCTCGACCATTCACGCTCCGAGCCGCGGATCTCTGCGGGGGCAGAGGCACCCGAGCCACCTCGGGGGCCACCTAGTGACCCCCCCGCCCCGCGGGCGCTGACCCCCGGGAGGCTCAGGGGTGGGGGAGCCGAGTTGCCTCCGGGGGCTTAAAGTCGCTATTATGCAGCCGCCGCCGCCGCCGTTGGCCCGGCCAGCTCGGCAAGGTGGGGTCCCCTCCTCGCCGCGCCGCCCCGCGCCCGCCCCAGCCCCGCTCCCTTTCTTCTCCTCCTCGCGAACTTGGGGAGCCCCGGGAGCCCCCCGGCTCCGGGCTCGCAACTCCGCGCCCGCGGCCGGCACGGGCCGGGCTCGGGACGCCCCCCGAGCCGCGTGTTCGCGCCGCCCCCGCCCCACGCGGCGCCCCGCGCACTTTCCCCGCCGCCGACCCACCTCGCCCGGTGGCCGTCCCCGCGCGGGCCGGCGCCGCCGCCGCCGGGAGGGACGCACTTTGTTCGCGCCGGTGCGGCCGCCGCTCCCGGCGAGCGCGGCGTGGTCGGTCCCGGGCGGGGGGCGGGGGTCGCCGCCGTCCCCGAGCCGCCGCCGCTCAGCCGCCCCGCGCCCGCGCGCCCATCGCCCACTCGCACTGGAGTTGCAGCCCAACTTTTCCTCCTTCCTTTTTCTTCCGAATGGAGCCGGCAACTCGTGCTCGGCGCCGGCGGGAGGAAACGCGCTCGCGCTCCCCCGCGCGCAGACACGCTCCCTCCTGTCCCCCGTCCCCCCCCCACGGCCGGCAGCACAACAAAAAGCCATTTACATGCGAGGAAGTGACCCTCGGCCGGACCGCGCGCCCCCGCCGCCGCCAGCCCCGCGGACGCAGGCAAAAGTTGGGGCGCCGGGCGGCGCTCGGGGCGCGGGTTCGGGCCCCGCGGCGGCGGCGCTGCGCTCCTGCGCCCGGCCCCGGCCCCCGCCCGCCCTCGCCCCTCGCCCCGCACACGCCCAACTCCTCGCTCCCAACTCCTCGCGCGGCCCCGGCCCCCGCCCGGAGCGATTTCCTGCCGCTGCCGCCCCTCCCGGAGGCGCCCGGCGAACTCTCGCGCTTACCGGGGCGGGCGGGCGGGCTCCTCCGCCGCCCGGTGCCGAGGGGGGGACAAAACGCAGAGCGGGCTCCGGAGTTGGCTCGGCGGCCGCGGCCAGGGGGCTGGATCCTCGGGCGCGGAGTTGGCCGGGGGCGAACGGGGCTCTGGCGAGTTTCAGGGTCTCCGGGTCCCGGGCCGCCTCCTCCGCGGCGCTCCTTTGTGTAATTTCACTCGATTCAAGTTTAATCCGATAGTTCCCGAGCACGAGCGCGTCCGCACTACCGCGGCTCAACCCCCGCGCCGCCGCCGCCGCCACCGCTGCCGCCGCCGCCGCCGCCGCCGCGGCCCCAGCACGCCAGCGCCTGCGCGCGCCCGGCACGCCGCGCGCGCCCGAGGCCGCGGGGCCGCGCGCGCCCGCCGCCGGCTCCCTCCGCGCCGCGCCGGGCCCGCGCGCCGCCACCTGACGTCAGGCGCGCCTGGCATAATTTATGCAAGAATTCGGCCGGGGTGGCGGAGGCCGAGGGAGAGGCCGAGAGAAAGGGGGCGGCGCGGGGCTGCGGGGCCGCGGGCCGCGAGGGCGGGCCGGGCGCCACTTCCCGTCCCCGGGCGGGCGCCGGCGCTCCGGGCGGCTTTCCCCGCGGGCCCGTGCGCGGCTGCCGCGCAGCCCTCCCGGCCGGGCTCCCCGAGCGGTCGCTCCGCGCTGCGCGGCAGCGCCGGGGACGCGGGCTGGAGACGGTGCCACGTTTCCCCGCGCGGCACCTTCCCGGAGTCCGGGTGCGCCGCCCGCGGCAGGAAGGGCGGCCCGGCGGCGGCGGGGCCGCGGGGAAGGCTTGCGACGCTGCGCGGACGGACCGCAGCGACTTGGAGGGTTGGGACGTCTCTCCTGTAATTATCCTTCAACTTGGAACGATTTTCCCACAGGAAATTATTTAGAATGGGCACGTTTCTGTCCATTTCAGATAAATTTCTCTTGCCTCTGCACACTGCTTGTCTTACCTCCTCGTTGACAAGACAGCCGGATCCACCGCTAAATCAAAAAGTTTAACTACATGGCGTTGATTTTGTTGAATTTGTTGCTTTGCCAAAAACAGGGAGAGAGCGCGCAATGGTTATGAAACAAAGAAATAGGTTGTGTGCCCATTATTAAACGTGTCAGGACTAGAGTGTTTTAATCATTCTTTGGCCAAAATGGCACTTTTATATGATCGCCTGGCCTTAAATACCCAATTCTCTTATTGTTTCCCTTCCGGGTACAAAATGAATATTAAACCAGGAGAAATTTATCTTTTACTAATTTTCCTTTCAGGAAATAGATCTACCAACCTTTATCAAGTACCTTTAATCTGCAAAATACCAAGCAATTATAAATGTTTTAAACCGTCAACACTTGTACACATTAAGAGACTTTATTGGGTTAAAATTACATTTATTTTCACATCAAGAAAGGAACTTATATCAACCAAATAGGGACCTATAACAGATACAGAGGAAAGCCAGTTGCTATTAATGACTCCAAAACAAACTCAGAAAATATAATTTCTCTTCATTCAGATCCTGTAGTGCTAAGGCTATCCTTTGAAGCAAGGATTAATCAAAACTCTTTTGTTACATTACTACTACAACTCTTCAATAACTTAAGTTTGATTATCCTAGATGTAATCACTCAAACATTTCCTAACAGTAATGATTTTCTAAATATGTGTTATACTGCCATTTATTGAAATGCACTGGTTTGGGCTTTTTTCTATCACACATTTAAATGGTCTTTTGAAAGAGGTAAATGTTTCATTCAAGAAAATTCTGATGTTAAAAAATTAGGAAACACTAACGTCAACTTCTGTCTTTTTTTATAGTTCATTTCATAAACCAAGAATCAGAATTCTGAGGTCAGGTTTACATTTCCATTATGTTTGCATCTCTCAGAGAAAGCATATGGGGGATGCTTGGGGTGTGGTGGGTGGGTAAGGGTGGGGGTGGGGTTAAAGACAGGACACATGTCTGCAGAGAAATCACTAGTAACAGATCATGTTAGAGGACTCAAAACTGGCATAAAAGGGTTTATCTCTATCCTTTACAGTATACCCAGCTCTCTGTCAGATGTGGGTATATTTCAAGTCAATTTACCAACTTAAAAAAAAATGATATCTACATAAAGTAAAAGTATACTGTGCTGTGCTTAGTCCTATCCAACTCTTTGCAGCTCCATGGACTGTAGCCCCCCAGGCTCCCCTGTCCATGGAATTCTCCAGGCAAGAAAATTGGAACAGGTTGCCATTTTGTACTCCAGCGGGTCTTCCAGACCCAGGGACTGAACCTGTGTCTCCTGTGTCTCCAGCATTGGCAGGTGGGTTCTTTACCACTAGCACCACCTGGGAAGCCCAAAAAATATATTAGTTAACCTTTAATTAACAAATAGGTTTGACTGGGAGGAGGTCCCCCGTGCCCTTGTATATTTAACCAGAAAATGAGGACACTTCCCTTTGAAATATATGAGAGACTGTAATATAGTACAACCAAAGCTCAAGGTGGAGACCAGCAGCCCTACAGCCCCTCCCTGTTTAATCTCCCTCCTGGTTCCCACAGGACGGAGGAGTCTCTAAGTTCTCCCAAGTGATTAACAGTGCAGAGCTGTTGGGCCTTGGAAAGCGAAAGGCCTCAGGGTCAGACTCTTAGGCAGCCCTCGCTGGGAGTCATAACCTCTCCACCCCCTCCCCAGCCCTACCCTTTACCCTCCAATGTTTTCTCTCCATTTGCTTCACTATTGAAGTTTTCCCATTGAGAATAATTTGAATTCACAAGCTTTCCCTTTGAGTATGCAAATACCTTAGGGACAGATAAGGGACTCCTGGTCATTCACAGATGAGTGCAAATTAGTTCAATGGGTTGTTCTCCCAACACCTAGCTGGGACTAACAAATTTAGAGATTTCTTCCTTCATTCAGCATTGAGTGTCTGAGAAGTTCCAGGCCTTGTGCTAGGCGCTGGAGATACAGTAAGAACAGAGCGGACCAAGGTTCCTGCCGTCTTGGAGTGTAGGATCTAATGGGCTGGTGGTTTTGATTTAGTGCTAAGAGAAAATGGTAACTTCAGAGTCTCAGCGCCTAGGGAATAGGACAGGCTTGAGTTCACTGTAGCCACAGGGCAGTGGAAAGGTACAAGAGGCCTGGAGGTGGGCCCCCAGAAAACTGTTGAGAAAAATTCCAGGGACAACTTGACCTGTTACAAAAAGGTTTTCTAGGCCCCATGAAATGAATGAAAACAGTCTCTTCCAAGAACTCAAACTAATGCTACCTGACCTACAGTTTGTCTGCCTTACTGCTTAGACAAATAAATATTTGTCTCTGGGAACATAATCATAATGTAACAATCTCTAATACCCAAATTTTATTTAGAACACACTCAGTTGAAAGCTGTCTGCTTTTCCCTATCCGTTCTTCTGAATTGTTAAAATCAATTACACTAATCAATTACACCAATCCCAGTGCTGAGGACTTACTCTGATGCACTTTTGGAACTCATCTGTTGAAACTGTGTTCAGAGCCAATTAGTAAGTCATAGAAAATAACTCTTTTTAGTGCCCAATTTCTTTTTTCCACTAAAAAGTTTATTATTCTACTTTATCATTGATCAAATTTGGTTCCAAATGATTTTGGCAAGCTCCAGAAGGATATTTTGTCATTAAATAATGATTTACTGTCATTGGAACTATATAGAATTTAAATAGTATATATGATAGCTATTCACAAAGTTTTAAAAACTTGACTATAATAAATTCTGACTGAATATGTTTAATCCATTAAATGTTTTAAAAAGAAAAGATAGAGAAAAATAAAGCTATCGGTATCTAGAGGGCTATAAATGCTGAAGAAAGCACCAAAAAGAGAAGTCTGAAAAGCATTTCCTGCATCACTGGAAGGACAGCGTAACCTTCCTAGCTGATGCTTTTTATGGGGGAAAGAATCTGGTTGGATGTGTAAGTTCAGGCTCCATATTCCACTGGTCATGGGCCTGGCTGCTACTGCCTTTGCTAGCAACCATCAAGATTGGAATGGTGAAGAGACCAGGCGAAAAGAAGCCACCAGGGCTGCAATCAGGCCACTGATGTCTCCCTAATAGAATCATCAGTAGTTTTAGCTAACGCTGATCCAATGCCTACTATGTGGCAGTACTGGAGGTCACAGCGAGCTCCCTGTTGACATGGAGTTCATGCTCGGTGGCAGCAGAAAGAAGGGAGTGGTTCTGGCTGCTGGGACAGCAGAACAGGCTTCCTAGAAGAAATGGGGCTTGAGGATTTCCTTGGAACAAAGAGAGCAGGATGGATGACCACGAGGTTCAGAGGTTTCAAAGCCTGGTGAGCACAGGTCACTGCAAGTGGTTCCATACGAAGTGGCACATGGAGGGCAGGTCCTGCTTGGTCTTCTCTGAGCCCCCAAGATGGCTGGCTGTCCTCTCATCCATTTAATACTTGTCCCCATTAATATTGGTTTACATTAAATTACAATTCATTCTTGTCTTATCTCCTCACTGGATTGTGAGCTACTTGGGGACAATGGCTATGCTTTGTCCTTTGGCATCCCCAAGTGGCACAGAGCCTTCACACAAAGGTACCCAGTGAGTGCTTACCTGCTTACAGAAATGGTAGAGTCAGGGGATGGCAGATTAGACTGGAGAAGTAGGCAGGACCAAGGAGAGCCCTTGATTGAACCCCAAAAGCACTGGGGGTAGGTGGGGCTCACTGAAGACTTCAGACAGTCACAAGTCAGATCTTTCCTTTGAAAGACCTCTGTGATGGGGTGCAGACGGTGGGAAATGGTACCTGAAGCAGGGAGAAAAAGAGAAGAAACCCTCATAAGACAAGAAAAGGGAAGAAATAAAATCAATTCCACACTTCCTGTGTTATTGTTCAGACTCAAGGTGTTCCTAAATGCTTGTCACATGGGCCGTCATCCCACAGGAAAACAGAGCAGCATGATGGACCACTCCCCCTGTGATGGAAGAAGGTGGTCTCAGTCTGAAAGGAACACTGCTGGGGGTGTGGAGGCAGTGGTTCCAACATAGCCCCACCGCCCACCTGGAACAAGGCATTTGCCTCTTCTCCCCTCAGTTACCAGCTCCAACTTCTGTGACTTATCACCAGACTTATCCTAAGTCACGTTCAAAAACACTTAAAGTCTCCCATCTCTATTTCGAGACTAATAAATGGAAATCCAAGGTGCTAACTTAGCCAATTACAAGGCACTTTAACAAAACGTTACAAGTGGGAAAATACAGTGTCTTATTTATTCAGGAATTATTGAACGCTTGCCACATATCAGACACTGTGCTGGGCACTATGAAAACAAAAATAAAGCCACTCCTACCCCAGAGGAGCTCTCTGACTCTATCAGGGGTGATAGATATTCAAGCGCATCACCACAATTTAAAAAATGTATACAGTCATAAAACTACTGGGTACTTGATTGCTCAGAAGAGATGCCTCATTTTGCTTCTGCCCAGAGAGGCAGGGAGGCTTCACAGAGGATGTGACATTTAATCTGAGTCTTCAAGGACTCTGCAGATGGCAGGGGAGGGGAGGTACCAGGCAGGAAAACTGTCTGAGACATCCATGGGGCAGATGGCTAGTGTCGGCACTGTGAGTAATTTGGCTCAGATCACAGTATACACAGGGAAAGAGCAGAAAATGACAGTGGAAATGTGAGGAAGGCCAGGTCAGAAAGGGTTTAGTAGCATATTAAGAAATATTTACCTTATTCCATAGGTGAAGTGAAGTGAAGTGAAGTGAGGTTGCTCATTTGTGTCCGACTCTTTGCGACCCCATGGACTGTAGCCTATCAGGCTCTTCCGTCCATGGGATTTTCCAGGCAAGAGTGCTGGAGTGGATTGCCATTTCCTTCTCCAGGGGATCTTCCCAACACAGGAATCAAACCTGGGTCTCCCGTATTGCAGGCAGACACTTTACCAAGCCACAAAAGGATTGTCAGCTGGAAAATGATCAGAACAAACCTCAAAGCAGGGAGACAGTAGAGGTTTTTGATAAAGTACAACATGTTGAGGTCCTAGACCAGGGAGGCATTCGAGGTGTTGGAGATAAAGGGATAAATGTGAGAGAGAGTTAGGTGACATACTTGATAAGATTTGGTGAACAACTGATTGTTGATAAGTGAATGAAAGGGAGGGGTTGAAGATTCACTTCTAAGTTCTCTCCTTGAGTGACTGGTAAGTAGATGTATCACTAACCAAGATAAGTAATAAGCGGGAAGAAGTTTGTGGAAGAACCTGATGCTTTGGTGTGGGAATTCAGAGTGGTCTGTGGAATATTCAAGTGGGGATGTCCAGGAAGTAAGAGACAGGAATTTAGAAGACTGACCTGGTCTAGAAACATAAGTTTAAGAATTATGACACATGAATGGTACCATTGGAATGGATGTCCGGAAAAATATGCAACATTAGAGGAATGCAGGACAACAATAGGAATCATTAAAACACCAGGTCTTCTCGGTTGTTTATTACTGTATATCAAGCCATCCCAGACCTTAGTGGCTTGAACCAAAAAAAAGGTATGATTCATCTGGTGGGTGAGCTGGCTTTGGACTCAGTTGGAACTATCTGGTATTTTTGACATTCCCTCTCTCCTTTCTTCTTGGCCTTTCATCTTAGTCATCCCGAAGACACGGAAGTTTCTGAGGAGTGTTTCAAGAAGGCAAGTGCCAAGACACAAGTCCTTGTCAAGACTCTGCTGACTTCATGTTCACTGATGTTTCATTGACCAAAGCAAGTCATGTGGTCCCGGATTCAACACCAGGCGAGCCCAGAGTGGGGAGTGATTCATTGGGAACATTACTTATCCACGTAAAACACATGCTAAGAGATAGGCAGGAAAAGAGAAGCCACTGGAGAAAGACACATGAATCACTGTCCGAAAGAAACAGTAAGACATCGAGGAAGCAGAGTTTCCAGAAGGGAAGGGGCAGCAGTGCCAAGTGTCACAGAGAGAACAAGAATGGAAGGAATAACAAGTGTTCATGGACTTGGTCTTTGTTAACCTTTGCAGTTTCAAGAGTTGAGAGTAAAAACTGAATCACAGAGGGGAGAGAAAGTGAATGGGTGTTGAGGAAGTGTAGGCAGATGGTGCAGACTTCTTTTCTTAGAAAGTCAGAAACAAAATGAAGAGATGGAGTAGCATCTACAGGAGAACTCCCACTAAAGGGGGAGTAATAGTTGTTGTTTTTTTTTTTTTTTAAATGACAGTGATGTGCATTACGTTAGAGTAAGAGACAAGAGCCAGGAGGTAGAGGGGAAATGACATAGGAGAGTCAGGCCCATTGAGAGGAAGAAGCATCCAGCAGAGGGTTGATGGGAAGAGCAACACCGGGCTTTTTCAAACCAAAGAAAGGCTGGCAGCAATGGCAGTATGTTTACAGGCTGGGGTAGAGAGAGATGTCAGAAAGTTAAGCAAATGCATTTATAAAAGCTTCTTCCCCGCCCCCTCAATTCAGTGGTTAATCATCTCCTGAGATTCAAATGTTCACAGAGGGTCAGGAGATTTGAGACAAGGATTCAAGTCTTGGAACAGTCTCTACGGGGAAAAAAGAAGCTGTGAAAACGAAGTGAAAGGACCTTCCTGGAATCCTAGGACTCCCCGAGTCCTGAGCTGGGACTGCAAAGGCATCAGGTTGTTGCAACTTCCTTGAGTGATGTTCAACCCTGGGGAAAAGGAGTCGGACTGGAGAACTGCCCGGTTCACACGGGGGAGTCATTGCCATCTGCAGGGACCAAAGAGGATAGTTGGTCACATCACCAGAGCAGGTTCCCAGGGACCAGGCAAGATCACCTTCTGTGGTTCATGAAGTAGCCACAATCACGTGTGCTTTCTTTGAATCACACACATATCATCACACACAACTCGTGACTGTATGTGATTATATTATGCAGAGATTACTGGCCATCTCAAATCCTCTTTGGGGAAAGAAAGATGTTAACAACAACAGAGAAATAACTGAGTATGTCTCCTCTTCCTTCTATTCCCTTAAGTTCCAGGGTGGCTGGTTGGCTCATCTGGTTGGATTCCAATGATAACCAGGTCAAGGCCATGGGTGCTGTTTTTGTTCCAGTGATCTCAGCAGTGTCAGTATCATACAGGGGACATAAAAGGACATAATATTATCATTGCAAGTTCTTGGACAGTTCTAGGCTGAACTGTGTCAAACTCAAAGTTGTACTCTGATACGTAAAATGAGAACAGGTCATAATTTAAGGTTGCCTAATTCCATACCGCGTGTGTCAGACCTCATGATGCGCCTACATTTAACTCTGGTTTAGGTATTTGCCAATAACTCTTGCTAGCACATGGTGCACCAGCCCTCTTCCTCCTTGGTCAAAATATTCCCAGTAGAAAAAAATATTAGATTTGGCTTTTGCAGATCATGCTCATACAACAGATGAGGCATCTGCATCGTGAGAGACTGCCCTGCTGTGAATGAAAAAGCGGGATCCAAACCCAGGTCTTCTCAACGCCAAAGAGAAATCCAGTAACGGTGGAAAGACGCCATGCCTTCCTCTCGATCCGCTGTGAACTGAACTCCTTTACATCCATTTGTGTACACTCACCTCTGCTCTAAAAGGGAAAAATACATTTGACAGATGAGTCCGCACCCTGATTTTCACAGGATCTTCTTCAGGTTGCAGCTCTGGGTAAGACGGACTTGAGAATGATGCTATGAATCATGCCTCTCCTGGATGGAGACACAAACACCTCTCTGCTCACTGCTGCACGGTGAAATATGGTTGTGGGAATGCACGCATCCAGTACCACACTCAGATCTGTGAAAGCTTAGTTCAAGACCAGCACCTAGCAGGGTGCCTGACAGAGAGGAGGCACGTGACAAATGTTTATGGAATGAGCGTTGCATTTAAGGCGCGAGGATGGCTGGATACAGAAAGGAATCATTTTAAAACTATACATATCCTGTGCACTTGAATCTGAAAGGAGAAGTATTCCTAATTTTATCTTAATTTGTAATTTAACAGAGTTAACTTCCTCCAAAGTAATTACTTGTTAATACGTTTCTAATGTGTTTCTAATGTGGTGGAGCTACTATGCTGGGGCTTTTCATTTAGAAAGCTAGCAAGGCTCCGAATTAACCTGTCTCCTAAGCCTTCCTCTTGGCAGTTTCCCTGAATGTCATTCTGCGGGCTGACTCCGGTTCCTGGGAAAGCACAGCTTCCTGAGATGTCAGCAGTGGGAGTTGAGTGGACCCAGGGCTCTGTCCCACCCACTGGGTCCCCGTCCTGTCCTCCCAGAGCTGCGGGGGGGCCACTGCCCTCAGGTCACATCTAAGTTACCTAGGTTGAAAGTCGCAGAAGCACAGCTACCCGTACTTCCCCCCAAACCTGTTTCTTGATTACCTCTCTCAAGAAGAGAAAATGTAATATTAGCACATGTCTCCCACCAAGAGTCAAATAGTACATGTGGGCTCAGAGAGGGTACAGATCAAGACAGTGGAATGAGAATAAATTGGGGGAAATGATACCATGTTCTATAATCACATGCATTTCCTTTGCCTCAAACCTTGATTTATTTATTTTGGCTATGCTGGGTCTTCATTGCTGCAAGGGCTTTTCTCTAGTTGCAGAGAGCAGGGGCTACTCTCTTCTTGCGGTGCTCAGGCTTCTCATTGCAGTGGCTTCTCTTGTATAGCACAGGTTCTAGGGCACTTGGGCTTCAGTGGTTGCAGCTCCTGGGCTCGAGAACACAAGCTCAGTAGTTGTGGCACCCAGGCTTAGTTGCTCCGAGGCATGAGGGATCTTCCCAGATCAGGGATGGAACCTGTGTCTCCTGCGTTGGCTGGAGGATTCTTTACCACTGAGCCACCAGGGAAGCTCGGACTGCTTCTCTCAGTCCTGCAGATTCCGTGCTCCTGACGCTGAAGGCGGGAACTTGGCTGGACCCAGTGCGTCCCCTGGGAGCCCTGCCCCAGGCTTGGGCCCCCTCAGCGCTCTCTTCATGAGCTGAGATACAGTACACCTCAAGGTCAAGCCCAGACCACAGACAATATCACTGAAAGATAGCCATAGTTGAAAGGCTGATGTTGTAAGACTTTCTCAAGTTACTCCTAAAACATTTGTATAAAGTAGAATTACTTTCTGTTTGACTATTTACTGATAAAAGTTGACCATCAGTTATTTATTAAGCTTTTCCTATGTGGAAGATACCATACCCTGGATTTGTGGAGGACAATACTAGTTGTGGTTATATTCGCTGCATTGCCCTCAGAAAGAGTACATTAAGCCAGAAAGAGACCAACCATGATGTACAACTAATCAAATAAATTAAGGTTTATCTTTTCAACAGAAGCTGCACAGGTATCATAGAGAATGAGGTGGATATTTGCGCACTGATGTGCTGTCATCGCCAAGTCATACTGTTGTATTGATAAAAAAATGTCTAGGGACCTCCTTGGTAGTCCAGCAGTTGGGACTCTGTGCTTCCACTTCAAGGGTGCACGTTCCATCTCTGGTGGGGGAACTAAAATCCCACAAACTGCACAGTGCAGCCAAAAAAAAGTCGAGATGCAGAAGAATGTATGTGTTATGTTCATAGCTGTGGGAAAAAGGACAGAGGAATTTGTAAGAAAACGTATGTTTTCTTACACACATATATACATATATGTACATATATGTATGCATATGCCTATATCCATATGTTTGTAAATGCATAGATGTGTCTGGAATGATACAAAAAGGACTAGCAATAGTGACTGCCTCTAAGGCAGTTGTGGATGGCAGATACTTTTTCCTGTGCAAGCTGTCTCGTACAGTTTCAATTTTCTACTATATGTACAAATTACTTTTAATTTAAAAAATAGCTTATAAAACTAACAATAAAAGATAGTGCATGGGAAGTGGTGGACGAATAGTGTACAAACAACGTGAAAGGCCCTCAGAGGAGGGCAAGCTTGCTCCAGGCTGGGGGTCAGGATGGCTCATGGGGAGATGAGGACATCTGAACTGAGGTACCTGGGGTGGGTGGGCTTTGGGGTGCTGCTGGGGACCATAGAACAGGGCAGTGTCCCCATCAGAAGGTACAGAATAGGTAAACTTGGAGTCAGATGAGGTAAATCAATGAACCTTTGCCTGGGTGGAGGAATGCAGTGGCATTTTATTCACTTAATGCACGCACGGGATCATTCTAAAATGCATTTTAAGATGCTTATGAGATAACAACAGAAAATTATTAAAGGAGAAATACAAATGGAAGTCAGGACTTTGGAGAAAATATAAAATTTCTAATGAAAAGGATTAAGCCAATACTGGACTTTGCAATTTTATCTGAGCCTCTTGATAACCAGCATAAAAAGGGAAACTATAAACTCATAGCTTTTTCTATGGAAAGGATGGTATACCAGCTCTGTGAATACCAGTTCTTTCTGTTGAATTTTACAAGAAAGTGTCACATGGGAATTCTCACAGATGGTGAGTTGTGGGCAGGAGCAGTATCAGCAGGATAATGTTCAAAGTCTCTTGGTTGAAGGGCATCCAGGATGCAGAGGGTCACTGGTTAACTCAATGAAGTTCTTGGAAGAGTGGACAGATAGCATGTCTCTGAGGGAGTTTTCTCTGAACGTCCCTCTCTGGGCTGGGAGTTCTTTGTGTTGTTGGGTGTTTGTGTGCTTGGCTTGTAATTAGAGCCAGCCAGCGGGTGACGTGAGAGCAGGGCCGAGGTGGCTGCCAATCTGTATTACTGGTCGACAGCCAGGCACATGTTTTAGGACCAGACAAACACAAGTGTTTGAAACTCTTGAGAGTCCCTGGACAGCAAGGAGATCAAACCAGTCAATCCTAAAGGAAATCAACCCTGAATATTCATTGGAAGGACTGATGCTGAATCTGCAATACTTTTGTCAGCTGATGCGAAAAGCCGGCTCATTGGAAAAGACCCTGCTGTTTAGAAAGATTGAAGGCAGGAGGAGAAGGGGGTGACAGAGGATGAGACAGTTTGATGGCATCACTGACTCAATGGACATAAGTTTGAGCAAACTCTGGGAGATAGTGGACAGGGAAGCCTGGCGTGCTGCAGTCCACGGGGTTGCCAAGAGTCAGACACAACTTAGTGACTGAACAACAACAACAAACAGAAGTGTGAACGTCCTACCAGGAAAGCAGAGAAAGCTGCTAACAAGTAGAGTTTCACCAGGATGACAGGCAACTCTGCTTTTCCCCTAGTGTGGGGCCATGGGTGTCCCTTGAGACAAATCCAGGATTATCCTCAGAGAGAAGCTTTGCCTATTCCAGAGCTCGAGTAATTGTTTATCTGATGCTCCAATATTCAACACTGAAGGAAGATGTCAGGTATGACCTTGGTCCAATGGCAGTTTATGGAATGGAACTGAGGAAAGAGAGACCAGTGGGGTGGGGGGCAGGTATTGTAATAGTTTGAAAGCCTGGACAAGGGCAATGGGTGTGAGATGCAAGGCGAAAGGGTTCTAACGCCCTAGAGAGAGAGAGAACTGGCAGGTCTTTGCGACTGAATACGGGAGCCAAGGGAGAGTGAAGTTTGGCCCTGAGACTGGGAGCCCAAGACATTTACAAGGACAGCAGAAATGGCAGAAACAGAGAAGGTGTCAAGAGGGAAAGCTTGTGTGGGGGAAGATACATTTGTTTTTAGACATGCTGATTTTGAGATAATGGCGAATATCAGTTAGCCTAAGATAAAGGAATGAAGCTGGATTCACACTTGGAAGCCACCTAAATAAAGAAGATTCCTGATGGAAGTACATCGTTTCACCTACAGAATCATCTTGCTGAAAAATAAACTTGAATCAGCTCACACCTCTCCATCTGACCATAGTTTAGTGGAAATTTGGATGGGTGGAGGGATCGATGTGTTAAACAACCCCAGGGGGATGTGATCAGCAAAATTCACAGGGTGGATTTTGGGCACCAAGGAATGGGTGTTTTCTACAAATAAATTGTGGGAGCTGGGGGTGTAGGAAAAGAAAAAAGAGGAATCAAATGATTAAGGGAGATTTATTAAAGAGTGACGTGTGTGGACCTTATTTGGATCCCGATCTGAACAAAGAACAAACCAACTCTTTAAAAACTTTATGAGACAACTGAGGAAATGTGACTGCTTGGATATTTGCTGATATTATGGGATTCTTCTTCATTTTTAGACATATTAATGTTTTCATGGTTAAGGCTTTTTAAAGGGCCCTTACATTTTAAAAGGGCTGCTCTGGTGGCTCAGTGGTAAAGAAACTGCCTGCTAGCGCAGGAGACATGGATTCAATCCCTGGGATGGGAAGATCCCCTGGAGAAGGGAATGGCAACCCACTCCAGTATTCTTGCCTGGAAAATCTCACAGACAGAAGGAGCATGGTGGGCTACAGTCCATGGGGTCACAAAAGAGTCGAACATGACTTGGAGACCAAACAACAACAACATTTTAAAAATACACTGGAATATTTACAGATGAACTGATATGATTTCTGAGATTTGCTGCAAAATAATCTGGTGGGGGGCATGGGGAATGGTGGGGTACAGACAAAACAAGAGTGGCCATCAGTGAATGACTGTTGGACTTGGGTGGTGTTACCTGGGGACAGGGTAAGGGATCATTACACGATTCTGTCTCTCTCTGTGTTTAAACATTCCATAATAATAGGGTAAAAACAAATGGAGTGCTCACTCTGTGGAAGTACATTTCCTTTTAAAAGTAAGTGTCTATACCCAGGGGAGCAGGTAACCCAGAACAGAAAAGCCTGGGAAAGTCTCATATTTAAGGTGAAATCAGGAAATGAGGGACAATAGGTGGAACAGAACCAGAGCGTCCTCCTGGTTTGGAATTCAGCAAACTAGAGTTTGAGTTTAGCTCTAACTCTTACTAGCTTTGTCATTGTGAGCACATCGTTGACCTTTGTAGGCCTATGAGCCTCAGTTTCCTTATCTGTAAAGTGGGGGTAATAACTGCATCTCCTCCACAGAGTCAATACAAGCTTTAGAGGAAATGATGCGTGTAAACCATCTGACCTGCCTGACACAAAATAAGTGCTCATAAACATTAGTTGTTAGCACTGATGTTTTATCACTGATCAGTGTGGTCAGAAAACTGGAAGTGTTACTGTCATGTCCGACTCTTTGCCACCCCATGGACTGTAGCCCACCAGGCTCCTCTGTCCATGGGGATTCTCCAGGCAAGAATACTGGAGTGGGTTGTCATGCCCTCCTCCAGGGGATCATCCTGACCCAAGGATCAAACCCAGGTCTCCCACATTGCAGGCAGATTATTTACCATCCAAGCCACCAAGGAAGCAGTGATGTTTTACCACTGATCAGAGCGGTCATGAAATGTGAGAAAACAGCCAGAGCATGTAGTGTGATGGAAGGCAAGAGAAAATTGTAATGAAAGGGCAGTGATGTTAGTGTCATGTTACAATCAAGGAATCTGTTACTTTCATTGGATGATGTAATTTGGAGCTCACCGGGGACCACAAAGAGGTGGCGTGTGCCACCTGATGACAAGGAACTGGGTTAGGAGTGGTGATGAATCACTGGGAGCAATGGCTAAGTGAAGTGTTTTTCCTTATTTGGCGATGAAAGAAAGAAAACGGATGGAGCAGCAAAAAAAGGGGGGCTTTTCTCACAGTAAAAGGGGCTCTCGGGGAGAGGAAGAAGCCTGTGGAAAAGGAGGGAGGAGGATGCTGAGCCTGGAGCAGAGTCCTCAGCTACAGAGAAGAGATGGAGGTTAGAGATTCAGGGGAGGAGACTGACAGTGAGTTAGGTGGAGAATGAAAGCCGGACAAAGCCATGAGAGCAATCAGGGTTTGTGAGGACCCCGAAAGGCACTGGGAGGGAGGAAAAATAATGGAAGGGAAAAGATCAGAAGGAGACGCTTGGAGAGTGACAGTGAGAACAGGGAGTGGGGGCATGCCATCAGGGCTGGTGGCTGAGGCTATGAGGCTGGTGACAAGCGAGAGCAGGTTTGTGGTGCAGACTGGGGTCCCCTGCAGGCAACATCTGCACCTGGCCTGGTGGCAGAGACTGTGGCCTCCGATGACTCATCTAGGGTGACTGGAGCATCCACAGTGGCCCGTGGAGGAGCAGAGACCTCCAGCTTCCCGGGGTGGAACTGCAGGTGCTGGAGGTCGGGAATTGCTGGGAACACATCCTGGAGAGCCGAGCCAGGGAAAAACAGGACAAAGCCAAGCCGGCCCGGGAGACACAGGGGCCAGACCAGATGTGTTGAAACGTGACATCCTGCCTTTGTTACTACTGCGCCCTTTCTCCACTGGTAGTCCTCAGCTCCACCTCCCTCTGCCCCATCTCTGAGCCCCATATGAAGGACAAGGGGACAGCATATTACCTGGTAAAAGGAGAAAACCTGGAAATTTAGGGCTTTGCTTAGTGTGAAAACTCCCGAGTCTAAATGTCATGACCTTTCAACAAAGGAGATTAGGAGCTGGGAAGAATATATCTGAAATCTAGATTAAACTGGATTATGGTATTGACATGTTGTATCTTTTTTATACTCAGGTCTGGCCTCCCCTTCTTTTTGTCCCCCGATATTCATTGCCCCTCTTCCACACCAGTGGGATTTTAGCTGGGGACATGTCTGCTCGGAATACAGACTGTGTATCTCAGCCTCCCTTGCAGCTACGTGTGATTAAGCTGCCCGGCAGTATGTGAGCAAGAATGCTGTATGTGAGCATCTGAGGAGCTTCCAGAAAGATAGCTGCTGTACACCCTACACCCTTTCTTGATTCCTTCCTGGAATTCCAGCCCGGCCTCCGTCTTGGAGCACAAAGACAGCCTCAGGATGGCCAAGTGAAGCTGAAAGAGAATTAATCCCTGAAGATTTGGAGTGAAATGGGTATCAGCCCAACACTGTCTGTACTTGAACTTCTGCAGAATTGGGATCAAATTTGTATTTTGTTTATGCTAATGTTATCTGAGAATTTTTTGTTATGTGCTGCCAAGCCTGACTCTACTGACATGTCAAGTATTAAAATTAGTAGGTAAAAAAAAAGATAACATAAAAGATAAAGACATGATATTTATAAGAAGAGAATAAAATTACAGAAATAAAATTATAAGCCAAATTATCATCGATTAGACCAACCTATAACAATGAGTACTTTTTTTTTTTTAAACAATGTGTTCTTAAGAATATTCAGGGGGAGACTTCCCTTCTGGTCCAGTGGCTAAGACTCTGCTCTCTCCATGCAGGGGACCCAGGTTTGATCCCTGATCAGGAAACGCAAAGCCACATGTCACAGCTAAGGATCCTGCATGCCGAAACAAAGACCTGGCACAGCCAAATAAAGCAATAAATCAAAAATAAGGATGAGATGGTTGGATGGCATCACCAACTTGACGGACATGAGTTTGAGTAAGCTCTGGGAGTTGGTGATGGACAGGCAAGCTTGGTGTGCTGCAATCCATGGGGTCGCAAAGAGTTGGACATGACTGAGCAACTGAACTGAAGCATTTTTTAAAAGTATATTCAGTGACTTATTCAACAGGTTTATTGTGTCAGGCCTGCATCAGATTGGGAGCATGCCATAAAGAGGCCAAAATCCCTGACCTTTTGTGGGAAAATCATAATACACATATGATGGGAGGAATAAGCAGGGGGTGCCATGGGCACATAGGCTCCTCCTACAGCCTGAGGGAGGGGTCAGCACCAGCTTTCTCAGAGCTGAGCCCTTAGGAACACGTAGGATCTGTTAGACAAAGAAGAGGGAAGAAGTAGGGTGCCAGGCAGCAGGATCTGCTGTGCAAACACTTGGACTTGAGGCAGTATAGCACTTTTGGAGGGCTGCAAAAAGAGCAGTTAAAAATGAGGTTTGTTCATGCAGAACAAGGCTGAGACATGACAAAACAGAGCCCCAAAACATGCATTAGCAGAGGCCTCCAGTGAAATGGAATGAGACATTACTCAGCATAATGTCTTCAAGTTTCATCTATGCGGTAGCACGGGTCAGAATTTCCTTCCTCTTTAAGGCTGAGTAATATTCCATTGTATGTAGAGACCACATTTGTTCATCCACACATCCCCGGACATTCGGGTTGTTTCCACCTTTTAGGAGCTACCACATTTGTTTTGTTTTGTTTGTTACCACCTGTGGTGGAGGCTTAGTTACAGTAAAAAGAGTTGGGAGAGAAGTCTGCAGGGAGAGGATGAAACCCAGAGCAGAATAGGAACAGAATCCATTCCTTCTTTTTTGCAAATGTGGCAACTGAAGTCTGAATAGCTCAAAGTCCCAAAGAACTAGGGTCTTCTGACCTTCAGACTGCTTTTTCTTCTAGTGCCATTTTTACCACAAAGCTAGTCTGAATCCAGCTGAACCTCATGACAGTCGAGAGCTATGGGTACTGCCAGATGCAGAGATCTGAAAGCTTGAGGGCAGAGGTCGGAACCCCATGGCAGGATGTCACACCTGCACAGAAACAGAGCTGGAGGGACTGTCCCAGTAAAACTGTCAGCATGCTTCGGTCTCCTCTCTGTGGGACCTTCCTCTCCACCTTGGCTGTTCACATGCTCTCATGTGTCCATCTTCTTCCCTTCCTTGCTCTCAGCAGGATAAGAACCATCTCTGCTGAGCAGGTAAAAGATTATGTAGGTGTTAGCTCCCAGTTCCAGTGACACCCCTCTCAGGGAGATTTATATTTTAACAGGCAACTTCAGAAAATGGATAGTGTTAGGACCCAAGAGAATGAGACTCTGAGGGTGGAACAATACAGGGCGAGTGTAGGGTATTCATGTAGGAGATGCCTCCTCTGCTTGGTGGGGGCGGGGGTGGGGGGGGTGGGGGGGGTGGGGAGCTCCGTTAGAAGCAGCGGGAAGTTGCCCACCCAGCCTCCTTCCCAGGCAGAGTGCAGGCTCATTCACAAACATCTTAGGTCTCTGTTTCTTTTCTTTCTCAGAATTCTTCCTTGAGAGAAAATACATCTTGTGTTTATTTAACCACCCACATCACATGCACTATAGCTTTCTGCATGAAAGTTTTCAGTCAAACCTAGGATAATTAACCACTGGCCAAATATTTCAAACTTGGGTGAAGGAGTCAAGGATATAGAAGTGTTTTGGTTGCCATTTTGCTACTTTATTCTCCAGGTTTATCATGGGTAAATAATAATAAATAAATACTGTCATTGAAGAATATCTTCCTTCTTTAGCCTTTGACAGTGAACACCAGACAAGATATAGCTTCACTGGGGCTTCCCTGGTTGTCCAGTGGTTAAGACTTCATGCTTCCACAAAAGAAAAAAAAAAAGAGAGAGATAAAATCATCCTGAATATTCATTAGAAGGACTGATGCTGAAGCTGAAGGTCCGATATTTTGGCCACCTGATGTGAAGAACTGATTCATTAGAAAAGACCTGATGCTGGGAAAGAGTGAAGGCAGAAGAAGAAGGGGACGACAGAGAATGAGATGGTTGGATGGCATCACTAATTCGATGAACGTGAGTTTGAGCAAGCTCCAGGAGTTGGTGAAGGACAGGGAAGCCTGGCATGCTGCAGTCCATGGGGTCACAGAGAGTCAGACACGACTGAGGAAGTGAGCTGAACTGAACTTAATTAATAATCTGCCTTATTTTCCTTTGTCCATTTTTATTAGTTTCACACACACACATATCACCTTGCTCCTGCATTCTACATAGAGTACCACAAATTCTAGACACACCAGCATCCTCTGTACCTTACTACAAGGATTGTTTTTTATACAGGGTATCCCAATTGTCTCTGATATCAGCTATTACCCACAGATAAATGCAAGCATATATAAATCCTCCTTGAGGAGTCATAGTTTATGAAAAAGTAACTTATTTCCTTTATATATATATATACATATATATGTATATACATGCATTATATATATATATATAGATAGATAGAGAGAGAGACAGAGAGAGAGGGGCTTCCCGGGTAGCGCTAGCAGTAAAGAACCTGCCTGTCAATGCAAGAGCCATAAGAGATATGGGTTCAATCCCTGGGTCGGGAAGATCCCCTGGAGGAAGGCATGGCAACCCACTCCAGTATTCTTGCCTAGAGAATCCCATGGATAGAGGAGCCTGGTGGGCTACTGTCCACTGTCACAAAGTCAGACACGACTGGAGTGACTTAACATGCAACATATATATATAGGCTTCCCTGGTGGCTCAGATGGTAAAAAATCTGCCTGCAACATGGGAGACCCGGGTTCAGTCCCTGAGTTGGAAAGATCCCCTGGAGGAGGAAATGGCAACCCACTCCAGCATTCTTGCCTGGAGAATCCAATGGACAGAGGAGCCTGGTGGGCTACAGTCCATGAGGTCATTCCATGGACTAACATTTTCACTTTCATACACACACATACATAATTCATATATAATTTTATTATTTCCGTGAAAATCAAATGTCTCCAATGACAAAACAGAATGTATAGGACAGTAGCAGGAACTATGAGTTATCTAGTATTTCAAGGCTGGCAGGATACATTATCCTCACATGATCCTCACAGACACAGTGGTCAAAATGACAAATAGTTGCTTAATTTATAAATGTAGACCCTTGGTCTCAGATGTAACTTGCAGAAGGTACAAGGCTATCTGATTTAGACCTGAGTCTTTTAATTCCAAATCCCACCCTCTCTCCTCTTTGCTACCTGTTGGTCATCACTGTCTGCATATCTCTGCTGAGCTGACTGCCCAATCAGCTTGAAATCTCTGCTAAAACCAACAAATGTAGCAAATGGCAATCTTAGATCTCAGCCTCAATGTGTGATTCTCTCAAGGCGTCACTTAATCAGGCTTGACATTTTTAAATAAGGCTGAAATGTATGTTGTTGTAGATATGTTCTTTATATTTATTTATTTACTTTTGTTAGGTCATGCTGTGCAGGTTTCAGGATCTTAGTTCCCCAACCAGGGATTGAACCCTCACCCTCAGCAGTGAAAATGCAGAACCTTTAACCACTGGACCACTGCAGGGAATCCCCTCTTAAAAGTAGCTATTTGTAAAAAATGTTTCACTATAAACCATTTCTTAATAATCCTTTACCATTCTATAGTTTGGAAATAAGATTTTTTTTTAAGGTTTAAAAACTGAAAAACAGAACTAACTAAAATGTAAGTAAAATATAGGATTTTTACTAAATCACAGTAAATAAAATGTTTTCTAAACTCAAAATTACCCAAGCTGACATATGCAAAAGAAGCCATTTCTCTCACATTTTTTAAACCCTTATCATTTGTTTATAATAATTATTTGGTGAGTCCCATAAACAGATCTGATACATGCTGAGAGAATACTTTTGTGTAGAAATAGTAAATAATTATAATACATGTTTTTTCTCCTTTAAATACTTTAAATACATTACTTTTATTTTTATATAATTTCATTGATTTTTTGTTGTTATTTTATTAAAGAAATAAGCTTACCCTCCCTTCTTTTGAAAAATGTTTATTTCTTACTGAACGCCCCTCCCTCCCACCAAGGTGTAACAGAATCAACAGACTAGTTGTACAGTAATGAGAAAACCAACAAGGATCTCCTTCAGAGTAAGGCTGCAGGGAAACAATCTGCAGTACTTAAGATTTATTCCCCTATCCTCCCCTCCAAATATTACATCTCTCAACAAAGAATTCTTGTTGAGCTTTATTGGAAAGTGTGTGGCAGGGCGGGGTTCAGAAATACTACATATCTAAACATACATATGTTAGTATTGTGAGCTTCAAGCACAAGGAAATGAGAATTTCAGTTTCTTATGAGGACATTTCTTGTAAGCAAAAGAAAAATATTAGGTGTATCGGGAGTTGTTTTTTTTTAAGTCAGTATCAGTAATTTCTTAATATATGGCTAATGGTATTTTTTTTAATTAATAATAATAATAAACAAGGAACCAAAACTCTCAGCTTAATACTCTTTCTTTCCATGCCTTCCCTCAATCATTACTGGGGCATTACTTTCAGCTTAGATTCAGAGTCTGAGTGTAAAATGAGTCCATTTAACCCATTTCTGCCTATTTGCATTGAACGGCAGCCACTGGCCATGAATTTCATTTCATAAACCACACACACTATTTCTGCTGAAAGAGATTTATTGTTGTGACAAAAAAATCACGGTTTAAGTAAAATCTATTGTTTTTTTTAAATGTTACTCTTATAAAGAAACCTTTAACTAAGAGAAGAGGAATTCAAAACTGAAAAACTCAGCAATATAAAATGAATCAGTCAGTAGACACCTAAGGCTATCGGCTTCCTGTGCCCCTCACTGTGTGTTCTAAAAGGGTCACTGGCTCCGACCACTACTGCCAGGATCTTCCTAGGAACTGGAAACAATGTTGAGCACCACACAGCCCCTGCTCTGAAGGGCAGGACGACAAGCCACCACAGGAAAGGGCTATAGTTTGTTGCAGAGACAGGGGTGCAGTGGGCGCCCCTAATTATTTCACACTTTGGGGAAGGAGGTGAGGGAAAGGCAGGAAGCCAGCTCTCAGAAAAGAAGGAAACTAGGGAGGGCTG
Source organism: Bos javanicus (assembly GCF_032452875.1). Taxonomy (NCBI): domain Eukaryota; kingdom Metazoa; phylum Chordata; class Mammalia; order Artiodactyla; family Bovidae; genus Bos; species Bos javanicus. The sequence goes on along the minus strand of NC_083881.1, from coordinate 26,434,747 downwards.
CAGAAACCAGAGCAGACTGGGCACATTTAGAGAATTTGAAAGCAGTTCATGTAGGCTGGAGCTGGGGACGGGTGGGAAGAGTGGCCGGTGGTGAGAGATCTAGCAGGAGACAGGATTAGGAGGGCCTTATAAAGAGAAGTTAAGGAGATAGGACTTTATCCTGAGGGTGACAAACATCCCCTAAGAGATTACACGTGGCACTTTACAATAAAACATCTATGTGGCTGCAATATCGAGATGTGGGTGGGGCAAAACCACCGGACAGGAAAATGAGTGAGCAGGTAACTACGGTAACCCAGGTGGGAGACGCCGGTGGCCTGCGTGGAGGAAGCCAGAGCAGGGCAGCAGCGACAAACAGGCGTCAAGAAGTACGGAAGTAAAGCGGGCCCAGGGGTTTAATGACTCGCCGATGGGGTGAGGGGCTGACGACCGAGCTGCAGCGATGCAGCTGCTGAGATGGGAGACGCGGCATGTTTGGAGGGGAGATGCCGAGCTCTTTGTAGGACACCCAGATGACGTTTCTGAGGCTCCCAGATTACCCACACCTGGACCTCAGGACGAGGTGGGCTGGAGCAGGACGACGCTCTGCGAGGGGACGAGACCATCTGGGGGGAGAAGGTGGCCTGGGACAGCTGCCCAGGGCGGTCCCTCCAGTGCGACCGGACAAAATTCCACTTTTCCTCGATCGCATCGAACGACAAAACATCTACGAGATTAAGTAGAGGTCATGGCTTTCATTTTGCAGGTGAGGAAAATGAGACTTCGAGGTGTGGGTTTGTTCATGTCGGCATACACCCCCTATTCTACCCTAAAAACTAACTCAGTGTGTCTTGACTGCAGAAACATACATTCTTTCTCAAATTTTCGGTAGAAGAGATTGCAGAAATTAGTTTTAAAATGCCTTTTGTTCTTTTTCCCCGCCCCCAACTCCCATGATAAAATAGTGATCAACTTTCAATTTTAATAAACTTTACCAGATATCAAAAATCTGTACCCACTTTAGAAAAACGCGGACAGAGGAAAATCTTAGGACGCATCTCACCAGTGAGTGCACAACTTCTTCAAGTTCTCCGTGCTGCATAAATAAGCCCTGACAGATTCTGGCTTCACGCTCATTAACTCTGCACGTCCATCCCTAGTTCTCTATCTCTGGGACTTGCTTGCTCGCCCCCGCGCCCGCCCTCTCCTCCCCCGCCTCCGGCAGCACCACCTGCTCCCGGCACCGCCCCCCTCCTCCCGCCCGCGCCGGTTCTCACGCGCCGCCCGCGCCCCTCCCCGCCGCTCCCTCCCTTTCACTTCCGCGGAGCTGCTGAGTTGGAGACGGTAGGCTCGGTGTCCGGCTCCTCCGCCAGACCGCACTCCCGGGTCGCCCGCCAGCCGCCCCGCGCCGCGCCCCCCATGAAGTTCTGCCTCCCGCACCGCCCCCCGCGAGGACTCCAGGGGCGGTCCCGGGTCGGCCGCCGCTGATTGGCTGACTTCTCGGTGCCCCGCCCCCCGTGCACGCGCAGGAGGTGGGGCGGGCCCGACGTGGGCGCGCGAAGCGCGGCCCCGAGGGCGAAGCGTCCGTGACCCGCGTGCCGGGCCCCGGCGTCCAAGCTCCGGCGACCGCGAGGTGGGGGCGGGCGGCGGCGAGGCTCACCCGGGCCGGGGCCTTACGTGGCGCTGAAGCCCGCCCCTCCCTCCCCGGCAGCGCCCCCCCCCCCCCCAGCCGCGGCCAGCCGGGCGTCCCGCAGAGGCTGGGAGCTGCCCGAGGGGCCGTCGTCGTCGCCAGCCCGGTAGCCCGGATGTCGCTGCCCCCCGCGGCAGGGCCGCCGACGCGCTCCTCGGCCCGGGAGGAGGCTCGTCTTAAAGGGACAGCACCGCGTTCGAGCCGGAGGGGGAGGCGCGTCCTGCGCTCCGAGTGCGACCCCTGCCCCGGGGTCCGCCGCCCCGGGCCCGCTGCTCCAGGCCGGGGCGCAGGCGGGGCACGGCGTCCGGCCCCAGGATGGCCGCAGATGGCCGCCCGGAGGCCAGGTTTTCCTCCGGCCCGAGCGTGGCCGGTGGCGCCGCGCGGGGCCGGGAGGCGCCGGCCTGTGATTGGCCGAGGCCGCCGTGAATGCAGGACATTGTCTGGTCGCGGCCGTCGCTGTCCCCGCCGCCGCCCGGGCACTGGGCAAGATGGGTGCGAGCGGGGCCTGGGCGGCCCGCAGTCCCCGCCCGGGGGGGAACCGAACTTATACGAGGTCACGGCATCTGAATCTGGAGTAAAGGCGCTGTTTCAAAACACAAAATCATCTCCTCTAGGAAATAAAATCATTTGTGTTGCCATAAAGATTTCCTTTAAGATTAAAAATATTAATTGAAAAGGGCCAAATGTTATAAAAAAAACCGCTTAGTTTTGTCTTCAAGATCCCCTTAATTAGTATCTATGACGATTCATGTGATATTCTTTATAAAAATGTAAGCAGTATAGATGATATATACACATATATTTGTGAAATAATTCTTTTCTACGCAGTACAGCTTCTCTGGGTCTTAGTTTCCTTACACGTTAAAAAGAGGATATGGGGCTGGTAGATTTCCAAGTTTGCTTCCATTGTTAAAATAACTGATTTCAGGCGTAAAATCCTGATATATTCTATGTACTGGAACATATTTCAAGGCCTGGGAATAGACTAGACCTTTTGAAGAATCCTTGAGAAGATTATAGTTCTCCTCGGACTGTCTATGAAAATAAGTGGGAGTTATTTAAGTGGAGCTGTAATCTTTTAGTGTGTAATTTTGACATCAAGGAAAATGAGCAGTAGAGAAATGTATGGAGATGAGTCAGTTATTAGCCAACGTGAAGAGCAGGGTTTCCTTTCATTCTCCGTAAGTTTTCTGGGCAATGAATATTATAGTAGGGAACAACCATCTTTCCTATTTTGTTTTCAGTATCAAAACAGTCAGAAGAAGGCAAAAGAAAGAAGACACACATGAAAAAATCAATGCAGAAAAGAAAACATTTGGAGAGTTTTGAATAAAATCAGTATTTGCTTTTAAAAAAACTGGATAGGAAATACTATTGCAGAGTTAAAAGCAGATACGTTGATACAAATAATATTTTGTAGCTTGAGTTTCATGCCCTTTTCAAAACTAAAAAAAAAAAAAAAAAATCAGTGCTTCCATTTAATTGAGCAATCAACAAGAATTAGAGACTTGGAAATAACAAAATGAAGAAAGGAAGGTATCCAGAAAAGAAGATAAATTTAATGGGCATGATTCATTGCAAGAGACATGACCTCATTCCTTAATAGAGGGATTTCCACTAAACCAGATTTGATGTTAAATAAATTTAGTTTACAGACTTTCCTCAAAATTATATTAATTTGATATTGCCCTCCCTTTTGGTATGGAAAAGGGAAGAAATATTGAGAAAGGAAGAAATAAAAGCAAGATATTGAAACATTGTTGCAGCTTCCTCAAATGACAATTATTGCAGGCTCCTCACCCTCACCCATGGTAAAAAAGAAATGAAAAAGTAAAAATCATCAGTATAAAGACTCTAGCTGTCTCCAGAAGTTAAACATGAATAACTGTGTGGATGTCTGTCAGTGAAGCAAATTTACGTTTGATCATTTAAACTTCTAGCATTTGTTGATTTTTCTAATTAAATGAATTTTACTTAACAGTTACTAAATTTTACTAGATATTATCATACAGATTGTAGTAAGCTAGAAAAGAGGAAAACAAATATATATTAATGCATATATGTGGAATCTAGAAAAATGGTATAGATGATCTTATTTGCAAAGCAGACACAGAGATACAGGCGTGGAGAGAACAAATGTATGGATACCAAGGGGGAAGAGGTGGCTGGAAGAACTGGGGGACTGGGATTGACATACACTATTGATACTAGGAATAAAACATAACCAATGAGAACATACTGTGTAGCACAGGGACCTCTGCTCTGTGGTGAGTTAAATGGGAAGGAAAACTAAAAAAGAGGGGAGATATATACATATGCATAGCTGATTTATTTTGCTGCATTGCAGAAACTAACAGATTATAAAGCAACTACACTCCAAAAATTTTTAAAAGTTATTAAAATTTAAAGGTTAAACTGAGTGCAACACAAGCAGCAAATAATATGATACAGTCTATAAGGCGTGAAATGTTTTACCAAAGATGTTTGAGACTCTTCCAGCAAGTTTCTTCCTTCAGAGTTTTGCTTTGATATTTGATGTGTAACTATAGGCTCGTCTGTATAGAGCGGTAATGTTTATGGAACACTTGGTCTATGCCAAACCTGTCCTAAATATCTTCTTTCCTCTTCACAAAAACCTTGGGAGCAGGTATAATTACCCCCATTTTAAAGATTTGGAAACTGAAGCTCTAGAGGTAGGGTAGCTTGTCCAAAGTCAGGTAGTTGGTGGGTGTAGAGCTGGGACTCAGGCCTAAAATCCTGAGTCTGCTCAAAGCTGCTGGCTCTGTCACTCACTAGATAGGCTTAATTATTTCTATGAATATTATTATTCATTTTTTATCAGTTCTTTTTGACAGTTATACATTTAAATACTTTTTCTTTAGCCCTTTCATTCATCTTTTGGGTGGCCATGTAGATACAACATTGCCACCCGTATTTACTTTGCTACCGAAAGTCAAGCATCCCTGTCATTTTTAAAGAGAAAACTTCACTCAGATTTCCATCTCCTGTTCTCTTACAGACAGACACGGACATAGCACATGAGCAAGCCCCCTCACCCTCTTGCTTTTCTGTCTTTTGCTTTTTCTTCTTTCTTCTTTCAGACATACTGCTTCTCATGCTGTGTGCTAAATGGCTTCAGTCATGTCTGACTCTTTGCAACCCCATGGACTATAGCCCACCAGGCTCCTCTGTCCATTGGATTCTCCAGGCAAGAATACTGGAGTGGGTTGCCATTTTCTCCTCCAGGGGATATTCCCAACCCAGGGATCGAACTGGCATCTCCTGCATCTCCTGCATTGGCAGGTGAATTCTTTGAGGACCCCCTTAATACCTATTGGCTGTGTTAGCTACATCTAACTGGTCAGTCTCAGAATAGATCTAGGGTGTTCAGTCATTCAGTTAGTGTCTGAATGCTTACAAATCAGCCAGTCCTTCAGAAGATAGTGAAGGGAGAAGGAATCAAGAATGCAACACAGGGACTTCCCTGGTGGTCCAGCGAAGAGTCCACCTTCCAATACAGGGGATGCAGGTTCGATTCCTGGTCGGGGAACTGAGAGCCACATGCCACGGGACAACTAAGCCCCTGTGCTGTGATGAAGAGCCTGAGTGCTGCAACTTACACTCGATGCAGCCAAAAGTAAGAAGTAGAAACATATTTTAAATAAAAAGAATGCAAGACAGGAATGTGGGGGATTCAGTAGCATAAAGCTGAAGCAAAGGGCTGTACCTTTAAGACTTTTTTTCCCTGCCTTTTTTCTTCAGTCTGTACCTTTAGCTGAAAAGTGGCATATCCTTAATGACAATCAAGGATGCAGAAGACAATCAAATGTCCTCACATTTACCTTGCTCTGTGAAGGCACTGGTTCCATGGTTAGTGGCCATTGCTATCTTCAGCTGTAGCTCTGCCCAGGACGGGGAGAGTGGGCAGCCTGCCTCAATTCTGGCCATCACTCCTTCCAAGGGCTTGTATCAGGAGGGTTAAGAAATTAGCAATAAAATTATTCTGAAGGGGATCATTTGTGGTTCATTAATCCATGTGATTTCTGATGCTCATTATCACAGGAAATTGAGTTGGCTAAGTCTGTTTAACTTTTGTGATGAAGGATCAGTGTTAGGATTTGATGTACCTGGGGGCTGAGCGGCATAAAAAAGATTGCATTCAGCTGTCCTCCACTCCCCCCCAGCACCCGTGGCAGCACTCCCCACTCTTCGTCCTTGGTCACCAGGCCTCCTTTGTCTCCAGCGAAATGCTGGCAGGGAAGCCCCCCAAGTGAGCAGCATGCAGGGCAGCACAGTGCCCGACAAGCCCAACCCACTGAGTCTCACTGCCACCAGCGGGTGACAGGCACGGCTACCATCAGTGTCTCAACAGCTCAGGTGCCCAGAGAGGCAGGGGAGACCCTCTGCAGGCCCCACAGAGATCATCTGGCTTCTTATTAGCCAGTGCTTGTCTTTTTATTTACGTTTTTTTTTTTTTTTTAACAAACGTCCATAATTAAGCTATTACTGTCTGATATTTCTCAAATCCAAGTATTAAGAAAAATATTTTACACATTACAATTGTTGTTAGATAACTAACAAGTCCCTGTGCTGTGCTTAGTCGTGTCCAACTCTTTGCAGCCCTATTGACCGCAGACTGCCAGGCTCCTTTGTCCATGGGGATTCTCCAGGCAAGAATACTGGAGTGGGTTGCCATGCCCTCCTCCAGGGGATCTTCCCAACCCAGGGATCCAACCCAGGTCTCCAGCATTGCAGGCAGATCCTTTACCGTCTGAGCTGCCAAGGAAGCCCAAGAATACTGGAGTAGGTAACCTATCCCTTCTATAGGGATAGAAGGAAGTTCCCTACGGAGGAACTTCCTGACCCAGGAATCGAACCGGGCTTTCCTTCATTGCAGCAGGATACTTTACCAGCTGAGCTACCAGGGAAGCCCTACCTACTTTCTCATTTCTTCCTGTCCTAGTACTTCTTAGCATTCCACATATGGCCACTGTCTCTTCCTGGGCTCCAGCGCACAGCCAGATTCTGGAAATGCCGCCTTCTCCCTGGGACCCGCAGCCTACACGGGGATGCTAGTCCCCGGGTGCCTTTCCTTGTCGGCAAGTCCTTTCAGTCAGCCCACACTTCTTTTTATTTGTTTATTTATTTATTCTTGGCTGTGCTGGGTCGTCATTCCTGCATGCAGGCTTTCTCTAGTTGGAGTGAGAGGAGGCTCCTCTCTAGTTGCGGTGCACGGGCTTCTCTTTGCGGTGACTTCTCTTGTTGCGGAGTGTGGGGTCTAGACGGTGTGGGCGCAACAGTTGTGGCACACAGGCTTAGTTGCTCCACAGCATGAAGGGTCTTCCCGGATCAGGGATTGAACCCGTGTCCCTCGCATTGCAAGGCGGCTTTTTAACTGTTGGACCACCAGGGAAGCCCCCTGCACGTACTTCTTAAAAGTCTTTCCAAAAAGCCCAAATGAGTGTGCTTCTTTTTCCCTCCATTCTCTCCCGCCTCCCACATCCATCAGGACCTGGCCCCAACCCACTCCTCAGTGTAGCCTGTACCTGGCCCTTTCTGTATCCTTTCTCTCTCCCACAGTAAACTCCTCCTCCTCCTCTTCCCCACACACTTGGACCCTCAAGTCCACCGCTCTGTCCCAAAGACACTATGAATACATTCTGGGTGCCTTCCACTTGGGCTGTCTCTTCTGTTCACTGACTGCATCACGTTTGAATTAATGTCCTACCATTCCAAGATGGAGGTTCCCTGAAATCAAGAGACCACGTTTTATTCACCTGTGTACCTTGGAGCTTAGCAGAGTGTGGAACGCATGAAGAACATCAAGAAACTGCTGCTAGATCCCAGATGAAAAGGTTTTGTCTCCTTGATTGATCCATTCGGGATATCAGCTTTCTAGCTCTTCAAATTTTAATCAATTCAAAATTGAAGAATCATTTATTTCAAGTATAAGTATGTGTGCATGCGTACTAAGTCGCTTCAGTCGTGTCTGACTCTGTGTGACCCCATGGGCTGCCAGATTCCTCTGTCCATGAGATTCTCCAGGCAAGAATCCTGGAGCGGGTTGCCATGCCTTCCTCCAGGGGATCTTCCCCACCCAGGGATTGATCCCGCATCTCTTTTGTCTCCTACATTGGCAGGTGGGTTCTTTAGCACTAGCGCCACCTGGGAAGCCCAATTATATCTTACAATTAATATTCACATGATAGCATGCTCACACTGTATACAACAGACATGCTCTCAAAACTTGAGTAAATTAATATTTCTAATTCAAACGTTTAAAATTTAAGATAATTTGATTTATTAGTGGTGAGGCTTTTTATTTTTCTTTTGTAGAGCAAATAGTCATACTCTAGTTATTTATTTCGGAAACACTACTTCTCTTACATCAGATTTACCTTAAGAAAAGTAACTGTATGTGATACTCTACAACACTACAAGTAGATTGAACTGAGAAGTGTCATTTTACTGTAAATGTAAAAGTAAAGGCAACGACGTAACAGTTGTATTTTCTCTCAAGACACCGCATCATCTGTGTGTGTTGAGCAGTTGGAGAAGGGCGGGGGCACGTGTTCCTCTGTCCCTCCCTGTGCTTCTCCATCTCCAGCAGAGACGTTTTCTGTAATTGGTTTTCCACATTTGCCAAGAGTCTGTTTCCTCTTAACATTTAACATGTTTAACAGAAGTCTTGTAATAGTTCCAAAAACAATAAAACCGGTCCCAGCCATACAAATGATACACATACACAACACATTGGGTTGTTTTTTTTTTTTTCATCATGGCTTTGGTTTTGTTCTTTTCAATAATTTTCAGTGTCAAATCATGCGACAGAAGTAAAAAGGCTTCCTTCACAGTAACAAAAGCCCCAAAAGAAATGCCATCCGAGGGCTGTCTGCACAGAGGCCGTCCGGGACAGAAGGGCCTCTCACTGTTCTGCCCTTCTTCGTAATGATGAAGCGGGGTTACGGTTCAATTTAATGCTGTGTCATCAGAAGGAACTAAAACTTGTTTGAGATGCATGCTTCTGATGCATTGGTAAGGCAGTCCTTAATTTGACAAAGTCCATTTCTCACACTGTCAAATGTTAACATAAAAAAGCAACGCTGTCTTCTATTTGATCCCACCCACCATCACTCCTAAGAAGGGAGTTCAAACGTCCCTACAACAAGTAGATGTTGGACAGGTGAAAACAATGTAGATTTCTTTATCAATTATGACTTGATTGAAATATTGCAAGTTGTATTATTATTAAAGCATCTTTATTTTAAGTGCTCCAAGGAGCTGGATTTAGGAAGGGCTTTGAAATCCCAGAGAGGAATCAGAGGTAATGACAAGCTGGAAACTGTGGCGCTGATAACAAAATCTCCTCCATCTCATGCAAGGGATTCTAACTCGGTCTTCATCAGTAAACTGGAATCTAAAAGATAAGACTGGCAATAAAGATAAATAACCCTGGAGAAGGGACGTTGTCCCCTGTCACTGAGGCATGGAGTGTCCCAGAGCTGGCAGGGTTCTGTACCCCCTGACCCAATGCATGTCAGGGAAGCCTGTTCATACATTCCTCCATCCAGCCTGGCTGTTCTCAAAGGAGCCCAAAGTTTCCTGTTTGACCCCAATGGGCCGGGAACTAAAAGCCCTCTGGTACTCCAGGCCTGTTGGGAGTGACCAACAGTAGAGCATCGGGGTGATCAGTGACCTCACTGGAAATGCAGAGGCTCAGGTGCCCCGACCTGTGGAATCCGAGCCTGCATCTGAACCTGGTCTGCGGGGTACCCCCCACCTCCCAGTTGAAGACCAAGAAAGAGCTGGTCAATTGGGAACCACCCCACCCCCACCCCCGCCTTAGATCCTGTGGGTGTCATGCGAGCAGCCGTGGCCCAGGTGTGGGAGATTTGAGGGGGAATAATAAAACATAGCAATAAAGGGATACTTACCTCACAGCGCCCCATCAATACATGGAGTTCAAATTATATCATCACCCGCAAGGTCAAAAATAAGACAAAACAAAGAATTGGCAGGCTCGCTTGTCAGCCAGTGGAGAAATCTAACATTTCAAACCTGCACCCATTTCTTAGAGTTGCTGTTTTAACAAAGAACTGGGTGACCCAGCAAGCCCAGCTTCTTTCCTGAAGCCGAGGCGCTGGTGGGCGGGGCCGCTCCGCCCTGGACCCTGGGCGCATGCGCGCGGCCTGGCCCAGCACAGTGGTGCCGGCGGTCCTTGGCTCGCTGCCCCAGCGCTCACCGCTCGGTCCTGGCTGGCACGTAGCCTCTCCTGGGGGTGTGCTTCTTCACAGGGTGTTTTCATCCTCTGGAAAAAAACAGTCGTGTTGGATTAAGCTCCCCTCCCGACCCCCCAACCCTAGTGTGACCTCACGTGAAAATATGTCATTTCTAAATAAGGTCACCCTCTGCCAGCCTCGGGGATGCGTAGGTGAGAATACAGGGGAGGGGGTTGTGGGGGAGAGGGCAGAGCAGCCTGAAAGTCTCGCAGAATGTCTTTCCAGCCGGACTCTATGATACCCCCCCAACCCCAACTTCAATCCCGTGGCCCTGGAACAAGCCCCAAGCGACCCTGACGCAGACACAGCCTCACTTGCCACCCAGCGCCATGGGCTCCAGGATCCTGGCAGGGGGCCCACCTTGCCAGCCAGCACTGCCCCCCAGCTGGGGAGGCCCCAGGGGTGCAGGGGCACTGCCTCGTGGGGAATCATTAGAGTATAGCGCCAGCGACAAGGTTGCTTAACCGCATCACGACGCACATTTTCATTGTTCTGAGGTCCCTACACCAACCTCAGGAGTTTCAAGCTAGAGGCTATTCACTCACTCATCAAATATTTTTCTTTTTCTTGGCCTCTCCATGTCACATGTGGGATGTATTTCCCCGACCAGAGATGGAACCCGTGACCCTGCATTGGGATTGCACTGGACCGCCAGGAATTCCCACACTCATCAAATATTTGATGCCGAGTTGGTGCAAAGCCTTGTATTCAGTGCTGCGGGATTCGAGGGTTTTGCTATTAAAAACAAACATCAAATTACATAAATTTGGGAAATTAATCCAAGGTTGCAAATAATTTTTTTAATTTTGGCAATTATATTTAAAAATTGCCATCATAAAAGCAAGGACTTCAATTACTTTATTTTTATTTAAAATTTGCATTTCTTTGAACAATTCAGTTCAGTTCAGTTCAGTCCTTCAGTTGTGTCCGACTCTTTTCGACCCCATGAATCGCAGCACACCAGGCCTCCCTGTCCATCACCAACTCCCGGAGTTCACTCACACTCATGTCCATCGAGTCAGTGATGCCATCCAGCCATCTCATCCTCTGTCGTCCCCTTCTCCTCCTGCCTCCAATCTCTTTGAACAGGTGATAGGAAAAAGTACTAAGGATGATCATGAAAAATAAATGTACCTCCCCACAGGGGCAAACACTATTTCTTGAAAAAAGCCATTTCAACAGCAAAGAGATAGGAAGAAACTAATCTTAGAGAAAAAGAGATTTTTCAAAAAAGAAACAGTTGGAAAAAATATATGGATGAATAAAAATATAAGTGGATGAATAAAAAAGGGAAAAATATATTTTTCAATATATATTTATTTTTACAATATATTTGTGAATTATTATTTTTACAACATACTTGTATATATACAAAATATATATTTCAATACATGTTTTTACAATAGGTATATGTATACATATATATTTTTTCCTTTTTTCTTCATCCATTTTTTTTTACAAATATTTTTTACACTCCTCTTAGAATGAGGCATTGTTTTAGATGCAGGAGATACATCAGGGATTAAAACAGTTAAAATAGCATTCCCTGCCCTCTTGGACTTTATGTTTTGGTGAAAACTGAATCTGAAATTGAGACACAGGAGTTCAGGTAGATGAGGCTATAGAAAGAGTGTGTCTTTGTGGCCAAAAGCTGCCTGGTGTCCTGCGGGCCCACGTGACATGAGGACGGTGCGAGTGTAGAAATGGCCCCCCTGCCTTGCCCAGAACGGGTCAGCGCCGGGCCAGGTGGGCCAGCTGAGGGTCTTCATGTGTGGTGCTGAACAGACTCGAGGAACAGCGTCTGGCAATAGCATCGGTCCAGGTGAGTGAAGATGCAGGGTGTCGAGGCGGGGGTTGGAGTGATATTATGGGGCCGAGAAGAAAGTGATGTTTAATGTTTTGATGGGGTTTCTGCTCATGCAAAGAAACCAGCTAAATCTGTCTGCCATTTGCATGCTTCCTTCTTCCTTCTTCAAGCATCTGGGTGGGGCTCTAATCTAGGGAGCATTTGAACTGTGATGATTACTAGGCTCTGCCTGTGATTCTCCCATCAGGAGATCTGGTGAGAAGCATGCACCTCACTCTCCACATTTAAAAAAAATTAATAGACTTAAAAAATATTTTGATTGGAGGCTAATTATAATATTACAGTGGTTTTTGCCATACATTGACATGAATCAGCCATGGGTGTACATGTGTTCCCCATCCTGAACCCCCCTCCCACCTCCCTCCCCATCCATCCCTCAGGGTCATCCCAGTGCACCAGCCCTGAGCGCCCTGTCTCATGCATCGAACCTGGACTGGCGATCTGTTTCACATATGATAATAAACATGTTTCAGTGCTGTTCTCTCAAATCATCCCACCCTTGCCTTCTCCCACAGAGTCCAAAAGTCTGTTCTTTACATCTGTGTCTCTTTTGCTGTCTCACATATAGGGTCATCATTACCATCCTTCTAAATTCCGTATATATGCGTTAATATACTGTATTGGTGTTTTTCTTTCTGACTTACTTCGCTCTGTATAATAGGCTCCAGTTTCATCCACCTCATTAGAACTGATTCAAATGCATTCTTTTTAATAGCTGAGTAACATTCCATTGTGTATATGTACCACAGCTTTCTTTATCCATTCATCTGCTGATGGACATCTAGGTTGCTTCCATGTCCTGGCTATTATAAACAGTGCTGTGATGAACATTGGGATACCTGTGTCTCTTTCAATTCTGGTTTCCTCGGTGTGTATGCCTAGCAGTGGGATTGCTGGGTCATATGGCAGTTCTATTTCCATTTTTTTAAGGAAATAGACTTTTTTTTTTAAATAGCAATTTTAGGTTTATAGAGAAGTTTCCATGTACTTCCTCAGCCATCTCCATATACCCTATTAGCATCTTGCATTAGTGTGATAAGTTGTTACAACTGAAAAATGCATACTGATATATTTATCATTAACTAAAGTCAGTGTATTGGGGGCTTCCCTGGTGGCTCAGATAGTAAAGAGTCTGCCTGCAATGTGGGAGACACAAGCTCGATCCTTGGATTGGGAAGATCCCCTGGAAAAGGGAATGGAAACCCACTTCAGTATTCTTGTCTGGAGAATTCCATGGACAGAGGAGTCTGGCAGGCTACAGTCCATGGGGTCAAAAAGAATTGGACATGACTGAGTAACTACTGCTACTTCAAAGTCAGTGGATTACATCAGGGTTCACTCTTTGTATTGTACATTCTATGGGTTCTGATGAATGTGTAACATGTATCCAACATGGTAGTGTCATACAGAATAATTTTCCTGCCCTAAAAATCCCCTGTGCTCCACCCATTCATCCTTCCCTCCCCAAACCGTTGGCAATCAATGATCTTTCCACTGGCTCTGTAGTTTTTGCTTTTTCCATAATGTCTTATAGTTGGGACCATCCAGATATGTGGCTTTTCAGATTGTCTTCTTTCACTTAGCAATACACATTGAAAATTCTTCCAATGTTTTTCCATGCTTAATAGCTCATTTCTTTTTAGCATTGAATACTCTTCCATTGTCTGGATGTCTCATGGTTTGCATTTCCATTAATCTATTAAAGGACATGTTGGTTGCTTCTGTGTGTGTGTGTGTGTGTGTAGGTCACTCAGCTGTATCCAACTCTTTGCGACCCCATGGACTGTGGTTCACCAGGCTTCTCTGTGCAGAGGATTTCCCAGGCAAGAATACTGGAGTGGGTTGCTATTTCCTTTTCCAGGGGATCTTCCCAACCCAGGGAGCGAACCCTGCATTGGCAGGCCAGCTTTTTACCCGCTTTGCAGGCAGATTCTTTACTGTCTGAGCCACCAGGGAAGCCTGGTTGCTTCTAAGTTCATGCATTTATGAATAAAGCTGCTCTGAATATTTGTGTAGGGTATTTGTATGAACGTAAGTTTTCAACTTATATGGGTAAATACTAAGGAGAGTTATTGCAGGATCATATGATCAGGTTATGTTTCACCATTATGTTTTTCTTTCAAGAAATTTTTTCCTTTATATAAAATTTCAAATGCCCAAAAATAGCAGCATCACATTTTTATCTTAAAATATTATGTTGCATGCAATCTCTTCCTTGATATGAGTGTGTTGGTATTTGATATCACAACATAAAGCTAGAAATAAAATTTCCTCCTTCATCATTTTATGAACAAGTAAATCTTTAATTGTAGATGTTACTAAGAAATTAAATTTGTATTTAATTTCTGCTGCACCGTGCATCATTCAGGATCTTAGTTCCCTGACCAGGGATCGAACCTATGCCCCCTGCAGTGGGAGCATGGAGTCTTAACCACTGGACTGCGAGGGAAGTCCCAAGAGAACCCATCTTTACATTGTCTCTAAGGTAGAAGGATGGGCCATGGAACCAATCAGTGCAATTTGTCTTGGTGACAGAACTAAAAAAGCCCACCTGCTGGGCAGGACACCATGTGGAAAACTCAATTAGGCCATAAGCAAGGACTCCCATAGTCATTATTTTTCAATGATTTGGATGCTAAATATGAAAGAATATCTCATTATATTATCTAGTAGCACATTCATATGATTCACTCTATTTACTTGGCAAATACCCAGTATTTGCTGCATGTTCATTTACATTGAATTGAATCAGGTGCACACTGAGTGAATATCTGCTGTTTATTCCTGGATGACATTTCATAGCTAAAAAAAAAATGAAAGGCTGTTTTTTAGGATCATGAACCAAAAGAAGTATAGAAGAGAAAACAAATAGTCGAAAAATAAACATAAATGAGAAATGATTAAAATAAGTGGAAATCATAAAATGCCTAAGATTTGGTCAAATAAAAAGCAAAATGAGCAGAAATTTCCTCCCTAAAATGCACTGAATTTAAAAATGCAGAAGTCAGATTAATTTTAGATTTTTGAAAACAAACTGAGCTCCTTAAACTTCTGTTTCTGGAATGAATGTCATTATCATAAAAGTCCTTGCTGCACAGATAGACATATCTTGTTCCCGGATGACAGCATTTAATATCATAACAATGTGGATTTCTCCCCAAATTAAACTGTACATTTAAAATAATTTAAAAAAAATTAAAAATTCCCCATAGAATTTTGGGAGGTTTTGAGAGATGGTGCTAACACAGAAATGTAGTCATCTGTGACATGATAAAAATGTCAGAAACAAGTCAAATATGCACATAAAAACTTTTGTCTGAAGTCAAAGCAGTTAAATGGAGTGAGAGAAAGAAGAACTGCTTAATAAATAACACTGAAACTAGAGATTTTAAGTTGCCAAAAGTGTATTTTTTAAATGAAAGTTCCCACTGTCAGTAACTGAGTTCAGGAAACAGAGCTCTCATGGTCTGGTGGGAATACGAATTGGCACATTTCTGGAAGGAAATTATTTATAGAAAAGCTTTAACAAAATCTATACTATTGTTGAGTCAATGGGCAAGAGTTTGAGCAAACTCCCGGAGACAGTGAAGGACAAGGAAACCTGGTGTGCTGCAGTCCATGGGGTCACAAATAGTCGGACACGACTGAGCAACTGAACAACGAGAATTTCTGCCTAAGGGCGAGTGTGCCTCGTCCAGGGCAGGCCTGGGAGCTGAGGTCCTGGGAGCAGTGCTCATCTGTGAAGGAGGGGCCCTTGGATGGGGCGTGTGCTTCTGTTTCTCAGAGGGTCCCGGGTGGGCAACAAGCCTGGGGCACCTGCAGCAGCAACACCTCTGATATCGCTGCCCATCGCAGGCATGGTGTCCTCTCCCCTTCGATTCTGCAGGTCTTCACTGTACCCCTGACATCCTCTTCCTTAAAACTCTCTTGTACCCAAATCTCTTCTTTGTGGGGTATCCAAACTTGGAGAATAGTTTCACAATTTTCTTCTTTTGTTTACATTCTCTGCAGCAAATAGATTGCACTTTAACAAGTTATAAAGGAAGGCAAAGTTTTTTGAAAAAAAGGAATTCACTGGGGACTTCCCTGGTGGTCCAGGTGTTAAGGACTTCACCTTCCAATGCAGGGGGGGTGGGTTTGATCCTTAGTTGGGAAACTGAGATCCCACATACCTCGAGGTCAAAAAACAACCTGTAACACATTCAATAAAGACTTGGTCCACATCAGAAAAAAAAAAAATCTTAAAAGGAATTCACTGGACTTCTAGTCAAATGAGATAGATTGAATATATGCATTTACCTCCTCCCCAGTTAGTTAAGTCGCTCAGTCATGTCTGACTCTTTGCAACCCCGTGGACTGTAGCCCACCAAGAATCCATGGGATTCTCCAGGCAAGAATACTGGAGTGGGTTGCCATTTCCTTCTCCGGGGGATCTTCCCGACCCAGGGATCGAACCCAGGTCTCCGGCATTGCAGGCAGACGCTTTAACCTCTGAGCCACCAGGGAAGCCTTACCTCCTCCCCAAGGTCTCAGCAAATCGCATTAAAGATAAATGGACAAGCACACAGGGCAAAGAGGAAAGGAGAGGAAATTGGCCGTGTACAAAAAATGTCCATAGTACTCTCACTGAGTAGAGGGAATGTCTGTGAGCAGGGAGCCAGTCACTGGGGAAGGGGAGCTGGAGGCACGAGGCTGGCTCCCATCATCTCCCACTGATGCTGAGCCAGGGTGCCCATCTCCATCCCTCTGAGCACAGGACCTGGAGATTGACAGGGATGCCAGGCACCACAGAGCAGGCGAGGAGCAGGGCTGCGAGCTCCAGGGAGGGGATTATCAGAAGGGGACGGGTGGGATGAAGGATGGTTGTTTTTACCTTACGCCTTCTAATACTATTCGTCTTCCTTTTTAATTAGTTTATTTATTTTTGGCTGTGTTGGGTCTTCGTTGCTGCACGGGCTTTTCTCTAGCTGCAGCAAGTGGGGGCTGCTCCAGCTGCGGTGCTCAGGCTTCTCATTGCAGTGGCTTCTCTTTTTGCGGAGCACAAGTCCTAGGCACGTGGGCTTCAGTGGTTGTGGCACATGTGCTCAGTAGCTGTGGCTTTCTTCTAGAGCACAGACTCAGTAGCTGTGGTTCATGGCTTAGTTGCTCTGCAGCATATGAAATCTTCCCAGACCAGGGATCAAACCCGTGTCCCCTGAATTGGAAGGCGGATTCTTATCCACTGAGCCACCAGGGTAGTCTGACTATTCATCTTTTTAAAAATCTATATGCAAGCATCATTTTAATACTTAATAAAATGTTGAAGCCATGTTTTTGTTATTTAAATGCAGGAAAATCAGAACCAGGTTGGCGCCAAGGACTATCAGATCATCAGACTGATTCACACACACACTTGTCCATCATAGATGTCGTCACAACAGCCACAAGGTGGAAACCGGCCAAATGCCCACCAGTGACTGAATGGACAAGCAAACTGTGGTTGAGCCACTCGATGGAACAGTATTCAATCACAACCAGGAATGAAGTACTGATGCATATTACAACATGTGTGAACCTCAAAAACACGCTTAGTGAAAAAATCGGACACAGATGGCCACATATCATATGATTCCGTTTATATGAACTGTCCAGAATAGGTAGATCCACAGCCATAGGACACAGATTAAACGGTCACCAGGGGATGGGTGGAGAGGTAAGGGAGAATAACAGATGAATAGGTATAGGGTATCCTTTGGGGATCGTACTGGCCTGTTCACGCCCCATGTGACAGTCAAAGCCTAGCTTCATCATAAACACAGGCGAGGCTTATTAAAGGGCCAATTGGCTCCCTTTCTTATTATCTAAAATCCACAATCCAAAACCACATTGGTTATGGACTTAATTGTGTAGCTCCCCTCCCAAATTCGTGTTGAAATCTTAAACCCCAGTGTTTTAAGATTGAGTGTGACCTCATTTGGAGATACAATCTTTACAGAAGCCATCCAGTTACAATGAGGTCATTAGGGTGGGCCTCAATCCATAAGACTGGTGTGTCTTATGGACTCCTTGTGCAAGGAGGAAGTTTGGATTCGAAGAAAAACACAACGCAATGATGATGCGAAGAGATACAGGGATGACAAGGCCATCTACAAGCCAAGGAGAGAGGCCTAGAACAACCTTCCCTCACAATCCTCAAAGGGGACTAGCTCTGCTGACACCTTGACGTTGGATTTTTAAGCCTCCAGAACTGTGAGATAATACATTTCTGTCATTTAAGCCCCCCAGTTTACAATACTTTGTTATGGCAGCCCTAGCAAACTAACAAAACATTGTATAATAATCCTTTTTACCTTAAAAGGCACATTAGTTGCATAAATATGTCACCTATCATGTAATGGCTGGTTGCATGGAATAAACTCGTGGTCCCCTGAGACAGTAAGTTTCCAGTGGACAGGTCCCATGAACAGGTAGCTTTGTGGCTAAAGCCCCTGACAGAACCGTCTCTGACTGCAGTCCTTAGCAAAGGCTTTCATAATTCTGATTGCAAAGAGGATGCTGCATTTCAGTGCTTTAATATAAACCACCACCAGCTTGAAAGCCAGGTATGACACGAGGTATGTATATTTGTATTGGCCACTCCCAACACACACACAGGTGCATGAAAAGACACAGCCAAGGGCTCACTCTGCGGCCAGTTTCCACGTTCTTATGTGAATTCGGTATAGTAGCTCCTGGGGACTGGAACATGGCAATTTGAATGCAAAATCGATTGTCAAATACAAGACTGCAGCGGTCTTCTCCCTAGTGACCACCTCGCCCTCCAGCTAGCTGTCTTCACTCTTTTTCTGGATGCCCTGTATCTTGTTGGCAATATTCAAATGGTCAAAACTGATTCCAGAATCTCAAACAACCCCTCTTGATCGGCTTTCACCCCCCTTTTAATTTGTTCTCCCTTGCTTATTTTCACAACAGGAAGGATGTCATTGCTGAACTTGTTTTATCTCCACTTCCAGCGTCAGCATCACACTCGTAAGATCACTCTTATACACATTTGACACCTACTTCAATTTTAAACTGAATTCTGGGCTTAAGGAACATTAAAAACTGTATCTTTAACACTGTATCAAGGAAGTCCTGCGTTGTATCTGATTTTTCATGCAATCTCAATGTACAAATGTTTCATATTTTGAATGAAGCTGGATGCGTAAATTATTCCAAAGCAGCAAAATGTAAAAATATTCCGGTTCTCTCAGAATGACTTCCACATGTGCCACACAGTGAAGCAGGTGGTACATTTCCATGAATCCAAAGCCTCAACATCAACTTTCACCGAAGGGACACAGACAACCCGTCAAAAAATGTCTTTATTCATCGGATATAAGGGATGTATTAATTTCCTAGGGCAGCCGTAACAGAGTGCCGCTGAGTGACTTGAAATAGCAGGAACTTATTCCTTCACAACTGTGGAGGCTCAACCCCTGAAGTCAGGAGTGGACAGGGCTGTAACCCCTCTGAAGCCACAGGGGACTCATCTGGGCTGCCAGTGGCTTGGTGGCCATCTCTCGGGCTCCTGGGTTTGAGGCTGTCTCATCACACAGCCTTCTCCCTGTGTCTTCACATGGCCACAGTTCTGCTTTAGTATGACTTCATGTTAACTCATCAGATCTGCAGCCATCCTATTTCCAGAAAAAGACAAATTCTGAGGGACTAGGGGCTAGAACTTCAGTATTTTATGCGGGCAGGGATAGGGAGCATGATTCAACCCATTGAAAGGGGATAGAGTAAACTTCACATATGTAACTTCTGAGGGCAATTCATAAGGCAGCATTTTTGTTTGATGGATACAAATTCTTATCGACAAGAAAGGGCACCCTGCACACTGTTGTTTAGTCGCTAAGTCGTGCCTGACTCCTTGCGACCCCATGGACTGCAGCCCGCCAGGCTCCTCTGTCCATGGGATTCTCCAGGCAAGAATACTGGAGTGGGTTGCCATTTCCTTCTCCAGGGGGTCTTTCTGACCCAGGAATCGAACCTATGTCTCCTGCATTGCAGGTGGATTCTTTACCACTGAGCAACCAGGTCAGCCCATACTGCACACAGGCACAAAGAATTATAAACCAAGTACCCCTGTAACTCCCTTTCAGGCCAAGAAACAGAACACTGCTACACCAGAGATGCCCCGCACACCCCTCCTTCATCAACATCCCGTCTAGGACTCATCCGGCACCCCACACTGCATCTAGTTGTCATGTTCGTCTCCTCCAATCTGTGACTATTCCTTATCTTTCACAGCCCTGAATTTTTTCTTTGGCTATGCCACATGGCATGTGGGATCTTCCCAGACCAGGGATCAAACCTGCACCCCCTGAAGCACAAGTATGGAGTTTTATAAATCAGTGTACCACAAGGAAAGTCCACAGCCTTGATAGTTTTGAAGCGTATTGGCCACTTACTTTGTAAGGTTTTCCTCAATTTGGGTTTGTCTGAGGTTTCCCCATGGCTGAGGTTATACATTTTGGGAAAGGATTCCACAGCATTGCACCGGTGGTCATGTCACTTTTTCATACTATAGAGAGGTCCAATCATTACTTTTTATTTCGGGTTCCTGGTACATTATGCTTGATTTTGGTTATTTTCAGAGTATGCAAAATATTACTATAGTTTTGAGTCAAACAAAAATGTATATTGAAAGGTGCTACTTGTCCCAAATACCCCATTCCCATTCCTCCTTACTTTTTACTCTGAACTCAGCCATTCTCCAGTCTCTTTAGTTTTGAGTTTATCCTTGTATTTCTTCTGCACAGACGAGCAAGTACATACGTATTTTCTTCTACTGCCTTTCTTATTAAAGGACGGCAAACTGCAGACATGCATACATGTTGCTTTTCTCACTTAACAATATATCCTGGGAATGACGACGTGAGTGCGTACAGCTCTCCCACACACTTTATACAGCTGAGGACTGTATCGTGTGATGTTCCAGTTCACTGAATCACTATGTGTAGACATATAGGTCATTTTCAATTATCTTGTCATTACAGCCAATGCTGCATTGAGCAACCTTGTGCACATGGGCTTTTGCACTGCTGGAAGGTATCATCCAGTATTTTCCTAGAAGTGCGAAGGCCAGGTCAACAGCTAAGTTTCTCCTGGTTCCATAGGGATTGCAAGTTCCTCTCCAGAAAGGGAACGTTAAGTCTGCACTTTAACCAGAAACACGACATTTCACTGACAAAATGTGTTGTCATACTTGTATATTAAACTTCTTCCAATCTCATAGGAGAGAAATGGTATGTTTTAATTTGCATTTCTCTAATTGTTTGAAGTTTATTTTTTGGCAGCACCATGCAGCATGTGGGACCTTAGTTCTCTGACCAGGGGTCAAGCCTGTGTCCCCTACAGTGGAAGCGTGGTCTTTTTTTAATTTGGCTACGATGCTTCGACACAATGGGTCTTCACTGAGGCACATGGGATTTAGTTCCCTGACCAGGGATCAAACCCGGGTCCCCTGTGTTGGGAGCAGAGAGTCTTAACCAGTGACCACCAAGGAAGTTATAAGTTGTTTTAATTTTGAAATACATTTTAGGGGCACTTCTGTTTATCTTTTTTTAGTGCACTTTTCCTAGCAGGTTTTTGCCTCTTGTCTTTCAGTTTTTAAGAGCTGCCTGATGATTTTTCCAAAGCTAATGAATGAACACTAAGTATATACACTGGCACCTTGTTCCCTATCCTGACTCCAAGCCAGTGAGCCCTGTTGTCTAGTATATGCCAACACAACATGATAAACTCTGCTTCTGGGGTTAGGCTCTATTCTCTTTGAACACCAAAGCAAATGTGAACGCTTTCTAAGAAACACAGGGAGGTATAGTCAATTACATATCATGGAAGAGGGTCATCTTTTCCATTATTACGGTTTCCTTTTTGTATTATTTTTTAGTTCACAAACCTTGGGCTGCCAACCTTAGTACTGTGCTTAGATGAGGCTTCACTAGCTACGAGAAAATAAATGTTTAATGTTTTCCAAAGCCAAACAGAATTTTTGGAGTGATTAGATATTTTAGTATCATATACATTCCTACTCTATTAGAAGAAAATTATGGACTATTTTCCTGTGACTACTAAGCTACTTTAAAAAGTATATATACACACGTATATATAACCAAATCATTTTGCTGCACACCTGAAACTAAAACGATATTCTAAATCAACTATACATCAATAAAAAATTAGTAAGGGAATGAAGATATACTTTTGCTTTCACGTATTGCTTGAATTGTGTATCTAATTATATGCTACTCTTTCAAAACTTTGGTCTTAATTCAGTTTTGTTAAATCCAGAAGGCAAATTATAATGCTGTCTTTATGAAGGTTCCCACTTTGTGATGTTACATGTTGAGACATTAAAAGTTATATTTTTTAGCGATTTATTTTCTAGCACTTAAAACATGTCCATGGATGCTACAAAAATTGATCAAAGATCATTTGAAGACTCAAAGTTTTAAAAGGTTCGGTTCCAGGCATCAGGATTACATTATTTGTGAAACAGGAGAGCAGAAGCCAGACAGGAATGCTGCTTTGTCGATTGAAGTAAAGGATTCACCACGCGTTTCTTAATGGCAGGTGAGGTGTGCAGACTAAGTGGTGTTAACTACAGAGAAGCCCCTATATGCCCCTGCTGCCCAAGTCCCGAGGCAGGGAAGGCTGTGCATAGGGGTTGCATTTGAGGGCTCCAGCTCTTCTTAGGGCTTTCCTGGTGGCTCAGATGGTAAAGAACTCGCGTGTAATGCAGCAGACTTGGGTTCAATCCCTGGGTCAGGAAGATCCCCTGGAGAAGGGAATGGCAATCCACTCCAGTATTCTTGCCTAGAAAATCAGAGGAGCCTGGTGGGCTAGTCCATAGGGTCACAAAAGTCAGATGTGACTGAGCGCACATGCACGCTCTTCTTAGGTTATTAAAATACATGTGCTTTGTTGTTGTTTTTTACCATTACTTTCTGTTTTTATACTTGATTTATAGAAGAATTAGAGGAGACAGTGTGGAAAAGGAATATGTTAAGCTTCTGGAAAAATTAATGGCAGCTGAAGAATCATCCTCTTCCTGGTTGAGGGGAACAAGTCCTCATTGTTTCAACTAGTCCTGCCCACCACCGATGAGTGAATGGGAAGACTGGGAATTTGGTAAGACCACTTTCAGGGAAAAACAAGCATAGTAAGAATACTCAGGAACCTCGATTTCCCCTCACCTTCCCCTCTGCCCTCGAGGAGCTCGTTAAAACTAAGATAGCATTAGGTGATTTCTCTGAAGAGCAATGTCAAAGCTTTGACAGAGTATTGCTGAATCTTCCAGAAAGACGGGCAGAAAGCTGAACTCAGTGAGTAGATTGAAAGTAGCTGGTTTCATTCTTAAAAATACTTGCTTATATACGTCATCAATGACAATGAATTTCAATACTGTTGAAAAGATTTTTATCACATTCTAGCAAAATTTTTAAAAAGGGTAGTGTTAAAACATTCTGACCCTTTTAAAAAATATGCTTAAATACACATCAAAGCTGTGGATGGACTAAAAAATTAACTTCTAAAAAAGGATGTGGTCATAATAAAAAAAAGAACATTTTTATACATAGGATTTTATTTTGCACTGCTATAACAATTTCATTATAGACCAAGGGAGATAAAAGAAAAAGGGTAAAACCACCACACTGAGTAAATTACTAAAGCTTTTCTACATTTAACAGGATTTTCCATCTGGTAGATTTATTGTCATATCCCCTTCAAAACAGACAAGATGCTTACCATATTTTAAAGATTATAGGTTGCCACTGAAAGAAAAATTTTACACAGTTCACTGTACATCAAGGTTGAAAAACTGTCCTGCATGAAAAATAGAAATCATGTGAATAAAAGGAAAAGAAAACATTATTGTTGAAAGAAAGATTAAAGTCCTCGAAACGTGCCATCTACACGTGGACGCTCGATCCTCCTGGAGTCACTCGGGTGGAGGAGTCCTTGCTTCTGCCCAGCTCTCTCATCATACTGTGTTTCTACCCAATGGGATACATTAAGGCAAACAAATCCTTCTCTGAAGAGGTCTTACAGAAACTGTGGACAAATAGCAAACTTTTGGCATTAAACAGGTTAACACACACACAGCCTTTAGTAATAATGTACATTTAAGCATATTTCTCTTGGACTAGTGACAAGGAAAAATGAACATGCTTGTTAACAATGTCAAAAAGTTTTAAAATCAGTGTCCAAGCAATTCCTAATGATGCTTCTGTAGCTTTAAGCTCTAAACAGTATAGAATTTATGCAAATGCATTAAAGAAGTCAAGCTTGGCAAATTACACCCAAGCAGGTTATTAAACTATATATACAGAAAGTAAATGATAAATACAGAATTAAAAGAGTCCTTCTGTTTTCCTTAGAGCCTTGAAAACTGACAAACTTTTGAGGACAGTTCTATAATATTAAACATTAGGTAACCACGCGTGTGGGGAAACCTAACTCCACAAACTGATTTAAAATACTCAGTATGACTCTGTAGTGTTTCATACAATTCAGTTCGTTGGTAGGGGCACGAGACAACATTTAACAAAAATAATCACATCAATTGACCTAGAAATCAAATGCAAATAGATATGAATACAATCTCCAAAATCTGTCTTTTTAAGTGAACATTAACCATTTATTCAAAGTTATACAAGAATTTGAAGGATTAAAGTCTTCTGTGACATAAAGCCATTTCAAACAGTTTCATGTCTCAGCGGAGCAGGAGGAGAGGGTGAAAGGATAGGTGAGCAGCCCCTTTCGGGCAGCAAGGCGAGACAAACAGACTCAACAGCAGCCGCCCCCGGCCTGCTGTCCTCCCTGGCTGCCTGCGTGTGTGGCATTGGTAGCAGCATGCTGAGGGCCAATTTTAATGCCGTTTGCCTGCAATAAAAGAGAAAATGATAATATAAAGGTAGAGTTTAAGAAATCCTCTGGTTTCTTAATGATACAATATTACCAAACAACTAAAATATATTTTTAAAACACATCTATTAAGCAAATTTTTGGCAACAATTAAGACAGTATCTCTCAGGGAATGTTTCTTTCTTTTAAAGTAATACTGTGGAAATATTCCTGAAGACAATTCCTTATCATGGTCAGGTACTAGGTTAACAAAAACCGGAGTGCTGCTTTTAAGGGAATTCTCACAATGGAGAGACTGTTTAAAACAAAAGCATTAAAGGAGGAAAATGTGCAAATCTTATGCCGCTCTCACACAGCGGACAACCTTTCCTCTAGACAGCGTTTCTGCTCCATGTTGAATCAGCTGTACAGGCTAAGGGCACATGAGTGTTCTGTGTCATCAATAATTTCTATGATCCCCAAAGACATGGCAGCTTGCCAGGAACCCACACACAGAGTGGTTCTTTCATTCATCAAACTCACACTTATGTCTTAACCCTCACTCCCTCAAGTGGATTTTACCTAAAAATACAACGCACGGAGAAAAGTAATACAGTAGCTTCAGAAATTAAGCTCTTAAGGAAACTTGACGTCACAGTAAATCTCAGATTTATAGTGCTTGGCAGTTGTTCTGCAACAGTAGTAGCCTTGGGGTTTCTGGCACTGGCTCAGTATTGACAGCAGCTGATGTGGTTTCTTTTCGCTCTTTTGACTCCTCTTTAATAAAAAGCATGCCCTATGGCTCATTGGTTTTGCCCCCTCTGGGCTGGTAGCAACTTCTTGAGGAATCAAGGAGTCAGACTTGGCAGTAGGCCAAATAAATCGCACGGCCTGTTGGCTCCTGACAGCACGTTACAATCAAAGCCGCACCAGGCACAGTAAAGCAGTCAGCTACTATATGAAACCAGACAGACACGATGAACGTGCCCTTTTTCATAGAGGCCCAGTTACTGTTCAATTTATACGGCATTAGTCTCTGAACGGTGTCGCCGCGAAATTAACTCAAGCTCTACTGCCATAGAAACTTTATCACTACAGATTAAACTTTATCACTACAGATTAAAAGAAATTGAAAAATCAAGTACTTTTTGGAAACCTTGGGTGAACTGTTGCTTGTTTTAGCAAAGAATATTGAGGCAAATAAAAAGAGCCTCTTGTGTCCTGGCCAGCAGAGACATACATATAATGTCCTTCCAACACAGGGCCTTCCTCACTGCACCTGGGGGAGGTAGAAGGGGTTTTCTCTCAGAAGCAAGAAATCCTAACATGGACTGGCAAAAACATTTCTGTAAAAGCAATATACCCTGTTCACATAAAAATTCTAAAATAAATAAGGATAAATGCACAGTGGGGATTTAGGTCAAAATGATGGCTTCTGGTAACACTCTGAATTATTTGCTTCAAATTTTTATATTTTATCCTAATCATGTTGATCAAATCTGGCTCAGAATATTTTACAAAAAGAGAGAAGAAAAGCTACCCACAAAAACCAAACAACCAGCGCCAACTGCCAATTACATGTATTAACTCGGTCTCCTGAAAACACGCTATGCTGAACTGGGAGTAATTTCCAAATTGGGCATCTCCCTCTTCCGCACCAGACACCAGAGAGCATCCTGCACTAGGAACACTGCACATGCACATTTACACACTAGGAAATTATTCCCCAAAGCAGGTGACACCACATGGATGTGTGGATCAAAGTGGATTTTCTTCTCTTTGGAGGATTTCTATTATTTTGCACTGCTTGCAAAAAATGGATAGGGTCACTTACTTTAATCTGTTTTCATAGATAAACTGATGCTTTACAAAACATAAAGATTCAGCTATTAAACAACATACAACAAACTTTCAGTTACATGATGATAAACTAATGTTTAAATGACAGCATAGATCCATTTTAGGAATTTTTAAAAATATAAATTCTTGACTCCAAGTAATTAAAATTAAATTCTAGATTAATTATTAGCCAATTATATGTTTATACCTCATTATTAATGTCAAAGACTCCTTCTTGGATTTTTTCATAAATTTCTTTTGCTGTATTAATAAATGCCTGAAATATAAGATAGAGAAGTTAATTTAAATTATTTAAAACCACATAGTAAAAGAACATTATATAAAAAGGTCTATAAAATATCACAATGTTCAACATAAGAAAATCAACCAATGTAACACATCATATTAATAGAATAAAGGACAAAAATCATATGGTTGTTTTAATAGATGCAGAAAAAGCATTTGACAAAATCCAACACCTTTTCACAATAAAAGCATTCAACAAACTAGATATTGAAGGGGACTTCCTCAACCCGATAAGCCACATCTAAGAAAACCCAGAGCCAGTATCAGACCCAGTGGTGAAGTGTGAAAGCCTCGCCTAAGATTCAGAACAAGACGAGGATGTGTGGGAACCAACACAATCAGTCATAAAGTGGAAACAATACACCTGTTCACCAGCTGGTGAACGAAAACAAAATGTGGTGCAACTCATACAACGGAATAATATTCAGCCCTAAAAACATAAAGCACTGATTCATGAGACAAGGTGGATGAACTCTGTGAAGTAAAGTAAGCCAGGTATGAGGGGTCACACAGTACGATTCCATTTACGTCAAACGTGCAGAAGAGGTCAACCCACAAAAGGAAAATAATTATTGGCTGCCAGGGATTACACGAAGGGAGGAATGGAGTGATGAAAATATTCTGGAAGACAGTGGAGATGGTCGCAGGACTCTGAACATATTAAAATCCACTGAATCATACCCTTTAAAAAAGGGTGAATTTTATGATATGTGAATTATATTTCAAAAGAAAAAAAATCATGGCTGGGGAAAGGGGAGACCAAAACATAAGAACAGCACACATGTGAAAAACACATCAACTAGGTAAGCTGCATAGACACCCATGATGTAACTAGCTTATTCCTGGAGGTCACCGTTCCACATAGTATGCTGTTTGCCAGACAACGTGTTACTTAACATACAGTTCAGGGGGGAAAGGATCAAAGGGTGCTTATTAGAAAGAGATAAAGGCAGTTCAACTTCTATGTCATGTTGAATCAAGTTTCATCCTTTTCCCATGTAGCATACTACCAAATTAATTCAGAAACAGTTTATATTTATGTTAAGATAATAAGATATTTTACACATTATTCCCAGTGCTACAGAAGATGTATATAAACTCAGCTTTTAAACCACCAGATTTGAGAGATAATAGTGTTAATATTATATTCAATTAGCAGTCTATGAAAACTCATAAAAGAAGGTTGTTCTTCACTACTACTGATACAGACAATTCAAAATTTAAAAAGTAAACAGGTCCACGGAGCAGAACACATCATACCTTCCATCTTTTCTACACTGGAAACAACTGACTGCTGAACTTGCCACCAGAGCTTTTGTTTCCTAATTAACAGGACTGATATGTTTTCACCTTTAAAGGCCTTACAGCTCCCCAGAGTAATCAATCTCCTGCAGCTCAATTACTGCACCAAGAACACACCAGTCGGTGCCGGGACGTGCGCGACAGTGGCGGGGGCACAGAGGTATGAATATGCATCAGCTCTAAGTGGCTGATCGAATCATCAGAGAGGGTCATGAGAACTTGCAGCAAAATAATGAGAAGAATTAATCACTGCAGATTCACAAGGCACTCAGGAAACCAATGTGCTTTTCATGTGTGCACATTGGAGTTAAAGTGAAGGAGAAATTGGCTTTCAGCCAACTATGAATTGATTCACATTCCTCAAAATGGAGGTTATCCTTATAAGTAAGGGAAAACCTAACTCTATTTCCAATAACATGTCAATTACAGTGATAGCGGGGCTAACCAAACATTGAAAGTCAACAGATTCATAAATTCACAGGGTTGGAATCCTTTTCAGGGGCACCCACACTGTGTACGTTTCATTAGAACATCAGACAGAATTACAAGGTCACATAAATGAGCTATAACTTCATATAAACAAGGATTTTTATTATGAAGATCATTACACATGCCGATGGATGTAAATACATTGACTTTTTTGCCAATCTATTGATCAATTACTTAAAAAACTGGCTTAAGATAGCTACATTTTTATTTATGCTAAATTTTCTAAATCACTATTAATTTTATCACTTAAACAGTACGTTAAGCAAGCACCTTCAAGAACAGTTGTACCCAGTGGATGTAGGATGTATTTTATATCTGAAAGATATGCAGTTAACTCAATTATAATTAAATATAACAGTTATCTTTTATAATTCCCATCATCTCAATGAAATACTATTTGGACAAAACAACATTTACTTGTCATCCAACTCTGATTACATATTAAAAACACTGAAATAATATTTTCCACTTCTTTCAGCACATTATAGAGAGCATACTATATAAATGGATTGGTTCATTTACATCATAGCAATGATTAATAGTTAATATATATTACTAAGTGATTAATGATTAATTTTAACGATACCTTAAGAGTTTAAAATCAATGTAACAGATGTAGGCAGTAGTATACTCTTTTATGCACTGAAATTGAGTTCCCAAATATAATGACACATTAACCAAATACTGTTAAGGTTTAGTAGAGACAAAACAAAACTTCTAAGAGAAGAGCCTTGTCTGTCACAGACAGTAACTGTCCACTAAAGCTGCAAAGCATTTCAAAACTCAGTAAGACAAGAGATACATATCTGTTATAATAATTGACTAGAATTTTCTTTTATTGCTCATTTCACTCCAGTCACTAAAAATCAATCTCCACATATATTTTCCTTTTTTTAACTGGAGGATAATTGCTTTACACTGCTTCTGCTGTACAGCAGCGTGAATCAGCTGTATGTATACACATACCTTCTCCCTCATGAACCTCCCTCCATCCCTCATCCCACCCCTTCATATATATTTTTTAAGGAACAGATGTAATAGTCTGAAATACCTCTAGAACACAGAAAAAAAAAAAATCGAAGTAATTAACATAAAATCATTACAAAGCCTTTACACCAGGCTCATGTTTTGCCTTTTATTTTTTTTTCAGTTGCACTGCATAGCATGCACAATCTTAGTTTCCTGACCAGGGATTGAACCCGGGGCCCCGGCAGTGAGCGCGCCAAATCCTAACCATTGGTCCACCAGGGAACTCCCTAAAGCTTATGCTTTAATAGGACAGTCTTAAATTGAAATTCCTTCCAATTTTAGACATCATTTTAACTAGTTTTACTTTTTCTATTCCCCAGGCTACTGAAGCAAATTATGAAAAGGAGGGGAAAGAAGACTGGCAAAGTGAATGAGTGAGAAGGGTGTGTCTTGAGTGGCCGGTGGGGATGCGCATGCACAACATTGGGGACCAAGCCGCACTCTGGATTGGCTGCGGAGCCATGGGCCTGTGCAGACCAGGCTCACAGCTCCTGATGGAAGAGGATACCTGTTGACCAAGATGGCCCAAGTCATCAAGGAGAAAGAAGCTCAGGATTTAACATAAAACAAAACACATTTTTGAAATACCTTCATCATTCTTACAGATTTCAATGTTACCAGGAAAAGACTGTGTAACAATTAACTTATCTGGAATAGTTATTTCCTTACTCTCAGAAAAATGAAGCAAGATGATGGCAGAACTCCAGAAATTTTTCAGCACTGGTTAATTAACATAATACTTTGAAAACATGACATCCTAAAGATCATTGCAGCTTTCTGTGACACATTAAGTCAGAACCACAAATGTTACATTCATCTCTATTCCATGTTTCAAATAGTCGAATATGAATAAATAGGTTACAAGACAGGAAAAAAAAACCAGCTGAGAAACTGATGTGAAAGGATTTCATTAGGCCTGTGAGACAATCCAGGCACATCCATGGTTAAGAAGTATAAACAGATTTCCTTGCAGCCAACCTACCCTGGCGAGGCCTGGCCTCCCATGCAGCGCCCATGCCGGCACCTGAAGCCCAACTCTCTCCGTTTCCCATTAGCTCTCTGCTCTGCTCTCTGATTAATTGCCGTGTCCAGTTCCTTACCTTTATTAGCCATTAACTGCCTTCCACTTCAGACACTAATCTTTCAACCCCTGGCAGTAGTTACCTGAGTGATGCTTGATAATACCTTGCCTTACTGAGGTTAAGTTTTCAGGGACTTCTATAGCACAAATTAAAATATACATAACCACAAGAAATAAAGTGTATATCCCACCAACCACCTGGCCTTTATCCAAGGGTGAAAGTGAAAGTGAAGTTGCTCAGTCGCGTCGGACTCTTTGCGACCCCATGGACTGTAGCCTACCAGGCTCCTCCGTCCATGGGATTTTCCAGGCAAGAATACTGGAGTGGGGTGCCATTTCCTTCTCCAAATTATCCAAGGGTACCTACTCCATTGTTGACTGAGCTGGTACTTCTCAGGGTATGGATGAAAAGGTTCGGGGATAAGGATGATGTAGATAGATACTACTGCTGCTGAACTGAACCAGGTTAGTCAAAAGGATCTCAGCACGAGTGCTGATATTTCAGCTGCAGATGCAGGAAACGTAAATGCTCTGCCCTGACTGACAGAGGGAGGGTGTGTGCAGGGCAGGACGGGGGCAGGGCCGGCTGTGGACAGTGTGCCCAGAGTGCCTTCTCAGCCAACAAGAGGGAGCACAGACAAAGGGGAACACGGAATCCTGGTTTGTTTTCATTAGGGGTTTTACAGTTTTTAAGGCAAAATATTGAAAATAAATTGTCTATAACAGTAACATTTAAATTATTTCCTTGTGTAACATGCTGCCACCTGGTGGCTAGATAAAAGTTACAGCATCTGTTAGGTGAGAATTCAAAATAAATAGAAGTATCTCAGTGGAAACAGTGTCAGACTATTTTTGGGGGCTCCAAAATCACTGCAGATGGTGACTGCAGCCATGAAATTAAAAGACACTTACTCCTTGGAAGGAAAGTTATGACCAACCTAGATAGCATATTCAAAAGCAGAGACATTACTTTGCCAACAAAGGTTCGTCTAGTCAGGGCTATGGTTTTTCCAGTAGTCATGTATGGATGTGAGAGTTGGACTGTGAAGAAAGCTGAGCGCCGAAGAATTGATGCTTTTGAACTGTGGTGTTGGAGAAGACTCTTGAGAGTCCCTTGGACTGCAAGGAGATCCAACCAGTCCATTCTAAAGGAGATCAGTCCTGGGTGTTCTTTGGAAGGAATGATGTTAAAGCTGAAACTCCAGTACTTTGGCCACTTCATGCAAAGAGTTGACTTGTTGGAAAAGACTCTGATGCTGGGAGGGATTGGGGGCAGGAGGAGAAGGGGATGACAGAGGATGAGATGGCTGGATGGCATCACCGACTCGATGGACGTGGATTTGGGTGAACTCTGGGAGTTGGTGATGGACAAGGAAGCCTGGCGTGCTGTGATTCATGGGGTCGCAAAGAGTTGGACACGACTGAGCGACTGAACTGAACTGAACTGATCTCAGTTTTACTTAGACATCCAGAATAGACGTTGAAGGGCAAAGTGCCCTGTAAAATAAGCGACTCTTTGGTTCTCCCTGAGAACTGGGAAAAGGAACTAGAGTGTTGCTGAATTCTCATCTCCATTGCTTAATCAATGCCATGGACGATACTGGTGTTCATTTGCCAAAGCTTATATTAACCCATATTTACCAAGTATTTACTGTATGGGTCGGTAACTATGCTAAGTGATTTACACAGGTTCTCATTATTTCTGAAAAGAAGTTCAAAATATGTGTAAAAATGAGGAAGTTAATTTTGTGGGTTGAATCTGTACCTGTAAGCTTGTTAGCAGAACAGAAGGTGGGGCTCTGAAGCAGGCTTGGGGATGGGTGTCAAAGGCCAGTGTCGCCTCTTACCACATGCGACCTCTCTGTAAAACGGGGGCCACGACGATGCCTATGCCATAGACTTGTTGGAAGAAGAAGGTTAAGCACTGAGACCAGCGCCTGGCTTGTAGGCAGACCTTGGCGCAGCTCCCACCACCACAAGGATATGAGGGCAAGATAGCTATGGGAACCACAGGAATAGCAGGTACATAGCAGCAGAACCCCTGGTGAATTAAAACATCCTGATTAAATAAAACTAAGTATCGAAAGGTAAACTAGCAACACATAATGTGTACACAGTGAGCCCTCAAGAAGAAAGTGCACTGAGATAAGACTCTGGTATTATGCAGAGATAGGACAGTCTTGTGAAAAGGATATCAGACTAGAATTCAAGATGGGGCAGTTTACACACGAAGCTTCTTCAAATCCTGTGACTGATTCTGTCTGCTTTCGCTTCAAGGGGAGAGGCCTCCCACACACAATGACTCCTGTGTTTCACAGACACCCCCCGCAGGGGCCACCCCTCGGGGGATGAGTGAGGAAGGAGGCGGCCACTGGCAGGAGAACCAGGGCACAGCCCCCATTCCACAGTAGAGCCATTCTGCTCTTCTTTCCTTCATCTAGTTTCCTGTGTTCTATTAGAAGAGAGAACAGCTGCTGGATCTACTGACCTGTAATAATTCTCACTGTACAAACACCACAGACTGAGCTGCAAAAGGAGAAACGACTTGCCCAAGAACAGGCAGGCAACACTGGAACAGAAGCAGGATGAAGATCCTGCCCACATTTATCCTCTTTTTATTACGATTTCTTATCTTCACTACAACTCAAAGGAATTTTCATTTATTTTGCTTACATGGCCATTAAAACTAAACATAAAAAGCACACACTTCTCATATCCTTAAAAAAACCTTCTAGCTAGCTAGAAGTTGTTTTGGATGGCTAAGTTTGTTTCTGTGTTACTTATAACACAGAGATATATTTAATTCTGTGGTTAATTTAGTTCTTCCATTCAACAAGCATGCTGAACACCTGAATTATACCAGGCACTGAGCATGCAGTCGCATCCTCAGGTACATGCATGTTTTGATCTCAAGGATGTGGTAACACAGGACAGATGTAAACCCAAGATTGGAACACAGCACAGAAACTTCCACAACAGTTGTTCAGAAGGGTAATGTGGCATGACTGCTTCTACTGGTTAAAAAAAAACAAAAACAAAAAACTGTCCAGAGAGAAAGCCCTTTGAACGAAGGCCTGAAGGATAAGTAAACTCCCACTCATTTTTTAGAAAAATCAGGGGAGGAAAGACCACCCTGGACAGAGGGGCAGATTTTAAGCTTAGTTAACGTGGAAGCTGGGGACAGTGAGCCATGGGAGATGAGGATAAAGAGGTACCCAGGGAACTCTTAAAAGTGAAGAAGTCTGGGGACAAAATCAGAGGGTAATTTAGAGGAGGAGTTAAGAGGAGGCAAGGCTGGTGACAGGAAGGCCAGTAAGGAGTTTAGGACAATAATCAAGGTAAGATGTGAAGGCCTGACAAATTGTAACAGCGGCAACCAGAATAGAAAACAAAGATCAAACTTAATATCTTCTCTTGAGAAATTAATAGGACTTGATAAAGAACAGGAATAAGATGATAAGATGTTTAAGGATGACTCCATTTTTGGCTTAAGTGACTGAGATGGAAGGGTATATCGTGAATCAGGTTTTAAGGAGGGGATGCAAAGTGTATTTTAGACACATGGAACTCTACCGCTGATGGGAAAGCCTTGAGAGCTGGTGATCTATAGAGTTGTGTGAATGTGTAAGTGTGTGACATGCACATAGCAGCATGACTGTCTTCAGAAATGTCTAGCTCCCCTGGTTTAGAAGTAGAGAAATTGGATGTAACTTTGAAAAGTTAGTCTGGTTCTGATCATTCCTGAAGTTCCCTAGGATGATGGCCAAACAGGGGGGTGAGGGGTGGGGGGAGTGGGGGAAAGAGGAGAAACCTTCTAATCTTTGGAAGGGAGCAGTAAACATTTATTACACTAAACCCCCCTAGAACGATGCTGGAAACTTGCTAAGGTCAGGTCAGATTTACAGTGAAAAGCCCTGTGGAGAGTACATCATTCGAAGTGCCAGGCTGGATGAAGCACAAGCTGGAATCAAGATTGCTGGGAGAACTATCAATAACCTCAGATTCGCAGATGACAACACCCTTATGGCAGAAGCGAAGAAGAATTAAAGAGCCTCTTGACGAAAGTGAAAGAGGAGAGTGAAAAAGTTGGCTTAAAGCTCAACATTCAGAAAACTAAGATCATGGCATCCAGCCCCATCACTTCATGGCAATCAGATGGGGAAACAGTGAGAGATTTTATTTGGGGGGGAGGGGTGTCCAAAATCACTGCAGATGGTGACTGCAGCCAGGAAATTAAAAGACACTTGCTCCTTGGAAGAAAAGCTATGACCAACCTAGACAGCATATTAAGAAGTAAAGACACTATTTTGCCAACAACGGTCTGTCTAGTCAAAGCTATGGTTTTTCCAGTAGTCATGTCATTGATGTGAGAGTTGGATTATAAAGAAAGCTGAGCGCGAAAAAATTGATGCTTTTGAACTGTAGTGTTGGAGAAGACTCTTGAGAGTCCCGTGGACTGCAAGGAGATTAAACCAGTCAATCCGAAAGGAAATTAGTCCTGAATATTCACTGGAAGGACTGATGCTGAAGCTGAAACTTCAATACTTTGGCAACCTGATGCGAAGAACTGACTCACTGGAAAAGACCTTGATGCTGGAAAAGACCTTGATGCTGGGAAAGACTGAAGGCAGGAGGAGAAGGGGACAAGAGAGGATGAGATGGTCAGATGGCATCACTGACTCAATGGACATGAATCTGAGTAAGCTCTGGGAGTTGGTGATGGATAGGGAAGCCTGGTGTGCTGCAGTCCATGGGGTCGAAAACAGTCGGACATGACTGAGAGACTGAAGTGAACTGAACGACCCTGTAGAACTCACGACACTGAGTACAGGCCTAAGGGGACAGCAAACCCCTCAGTTTACACCCACATTCCAGCTCTACGAAACACCTGTTCTGCCACTTGCAACACAGCCCAAGGCAAGGAAGGTGTCATCTCATTTGGAATTCAGTCTGTAGATCTCCAAGTACCAGGAGCAGACACCAGTATTAACAAGAGGCCTTGAAACTGGTCTTCTTGGTTACTGAAGTCTTATCGTCACATGCTTCCCCGCAAGACACAGAAATCCACTGATCCTTCAGGTTAGATGTCCTGGCAGATTACTACCACCTGTCTCTGGGTTAGCATGCCGTGTTTTCAGTTATCATCTTGGCTCTTATCTTTAGTACTTTAGCAGCTAAGTCAGGAATTTCCAGCCCTGATTTTTCAATAGTTTAAGATATTTTTAATTACTAAATTTTTGCCTCAATTTTTTTCACATTTATGTATTTTTCCTGGTTTCCCACAAATTTCCAATCTTAACTTTAAGCAAAACTGATGAATATAGGGGAAAATCACCCATCAAATGTCTAAGAGACTGGGAAGAATATCTGACACAGTGACAACAGTTTGACAATATTTCATTGACAACACCATCACCTTTGGGTCCTAGAGGGAATGCAATAATGTCAAGTTTTGGTAATTACAACTCTGAGAAAAATAAATTTTAGTGTAGAGAGGAAATACAATGAGAAAAACAAGGTAGGAATTAACAGAAACAAATATATCACTTCTAGAGCATTTGGACATCTTTACAAAGTTGGCCTGCTGCTTCTGGGAAGGGGTACTTTCTCTCGCCTGCTGTAATCTTTGAGGCAGTTATTCCTGGGTCTATAAAAAACCCTTTCAAACCACAAAGACTCCAGGTAACTACCAGAGGGAGCTCCCAATCGAACGATAAGCCAGTCTATTCATCAGTGTTTTCAAGAATCTCACAGGTTTTAGAACACTTAGGGCAAAGAAGGTTTTGGACAGAATTCCACCTACAGATTAACAAGTGGGACCAAAGCAGAAGTTGACTAAAGACTGCAGTGAGAGGGGAAGGGCTAAAGAAATTAAGGAAATACTTAACCATCCACATTTACCTACTGTGTGGGGAAAAGACTGTGCTAGATATCTGGAGATGCCAAGATAAAAAGATGGTCTAGGTTTTCAAGGAATTCTGTCCTTATGTTGACCCAGTGTGAAAAACAAGAGTCATGACAGAGTCATGAGAGTGTGAAGATAAAGCCATGACCAGAATGACACAGGAATGAATAAGCACAGAGAAACAAGCACATAAGAGGGACTGTGTGGATGGTGGGTGATGGTGGAAGGGGCGGGGTGTGTGTGTGTGTCCTGTGTCACAGCATTCCATGAGGGGCAAGGAGACTCGATGACATAATTGAAGGCTCAGGTTGGAAAGAGGGCATTTCAAGTGCTGAGAAAACTTTCTGTGGATGCACTCCCACTTTAACATGAAGAGCGAGGAGGGAAGGACTGGCAAATGAAGGGCCTGTCTTCCAAGCCAAGGAGTTTGATTCTGAAGTGGTGGGGAACCACTGGAGGGTTTTAATAAAGCTGGAGGGTGACATTCAATTTTCCTTTTTTAGAAAGGTGTTACAGGCAAGAGTGTGAAGGACTGAAAAATGAAGATGGGGAGTCCAGTTAGGAAGCGATCATAGAAGAGGACAGTGTGGAGAGATACTTAAATTAACAGGCAGAAATAGTAATACACATGTGGAGAGCAACACATAGTAACTGAGTGTGAAGAGGCAGGGAAGGGGGGTGCTCTGGGATACAGGAAAGCAGACTTCACAGACTAGAGGAGAGAAGGGGCAGCAGCGGTCACAGTGGAGCTGGACACACAGTCTAAGAAGGGTATTCCTGGATTCAGGTGATAATTTCAACATGGAAATAACAGACAGTAAAGGAGTCTGGGAGGCACAGATAAAAAGAAGATTATGATATCATGAGCTAAGAAAAAAGAAAGTTTACAGAAGACTGAGTGGTCGGAAGTACCACATACCCTTCAGGGACTGTTAAAGGTAAGAAGAAAAAGGAGTTGTTAGGTGAGGCAACTAGGAGGTCCCAGCAAGACCCCGGGTGTGATGGCTGAAGTCAGATTGGGAACCTAGCTCTGAAAAAGAATGAGGCAACAGAGTGTGGTGCGCAGGCTGCTCACCGCAGTGGCTTCTCTGTGGCAGAGCACAGGGTCTAGGCTCATGGGCTTCAGCAATTGCAGCTCTTGGGCTCCGGAACACAGGCTCAATAGTTGGGGTACACAGACTTAATTGCTCCATGGCACATGCAATCTTCCCAGACCAGGGATCAAATCTGTGTCCCCTGCATTGGCAGGTGGATTCTTATCCACTGTGCCTCCAGAGAAGACCCCTTTTTGTGTGACTATAGATGATACTGTATTTTAAATTTTGGTGTTCATTGTAGATATATGGAAATACAGTAGATTTTAAAAATATGCCTTGTATACTATCAAATCAGATCAGATCAGATCAGTCACTCAGTCGTGTCCGACTCTTTGCAACCCCATGAATTGCAGCACGCCAGGCCTCCCTGTCCATCACCATCTCCCAGAGTTCACCCAGACTCACGTCCATCTAGTCAGTGATGCCATCCAGCCATCTCATCCTCTGTCATCCCCTCCTCCTCCTGCCCCCAATCCCTCCCAGCATCAGAGTCTTTTCCAATGAGTCAACTCTTCACATGAGGTGGCCAAAGTACTGGAGTTTCAGCTTTAGCATCATTCCTTCAAAAGAAACCCCAGGGCTGATCTCCTTCAGAATGGACTGGTTGGATCTCCTTGCAGTCCAAGGGACTCTCAAGAGTCTTCTCCAACACCACAGTTCAAAAGCATCAATTCTTCGGCGCTCAGCCTTCTTCACAGTCAACTCTCACATCCATAAATGACCACAAGAAAAACCATAGCCTTGACTAGACGAACCTTTGTTGGCAAAGTAATGTCTCTGCTTTTGAATATGCTATCTAGGTGGGTCATAACTTTCCTTTCAAGGAGTAAGCGTCTTTTAATTTCATGGCTGCAGTCACCATCTGTAGTGATTTTGGAGCCCAGAAAAATAAAGTCTTGACACTGTTTCCACTGTTTCCCCATCTATTTCCCATGAAGTGGTGGGACCGGATGCCATGATCTTCGTTTTCTGAATGTTGAGCTTTAAGCCAACTTTTTCACTCTCCACTTTCACTTTCATCAAGAGGCTTTTTAGTGCCTCTTCACTTTCTGCCATAAGGGTGGTGTCATCTGCATATCTGAGGTTATTGATATTTCTCCCGGCAATCTTGATTCCAGCTTGTGCTTCTTCCAGTCCAGTGTTTCTCATGATGTACTCTGCATATAAGTTAAATAAACAGAGTGACAATATATGGCCTTGACGAACTCCTTTTCCTATTTGGAACCAGTCTGTTGTTCCATGTCCAGTTCTAATTGTTGCTTCCTGACCTGCATACAAATTTCTCAAGAGGAAGGTCAGGTGGTCTGGTATTCCCATCTCTTTCAGAATTTTCCACAGTTTATTGTGATCCACACAGTCAAAGGCTTTGGCATAGTCAATAAAGCAGAAATAGATGTTTTTCTGGAACTCTCTTGCTTTTTCCATGATCCAGCAGATGTTGGCAATTTGATCTCTGATTCCTCTGCCTTTTCTAAAACCAGCTTGAACATCAGGAAGTTCACGGTTCACATATTGCTGAAGCCTGGCTTGGAGAATTTTGAGCATTACTTTACTAGCGTGTGAGATGAGTGCAATTGTGCGGTAGTTTGAGCATTCTTTGGCACTGCCTTTCTTTGGGACTGGAATGAAAACTGACCTTTTCCAGTCCTGTGGCCACTGCTGAGTTTTCCAAATTTGCTGGCATATTGAGTGCAGCACTTTTACAGCATCATCTTTCAGGATTTGGAACAGCTCAACTGGAATTCCATCACCTCCACTAGCTTTGTTCGTAGTGATGCTTTCTAAGGCCCACTTGACTTCACGTTCCAGGATGTCTGGCTCTAGCTCAGCGATCACACCATCGTGATTATCTGGGTCATGAACATCTTTTTTGTACAGTTCTTCTGTGTATTCTTGCCACCTCTTCTTAATATCTTCTGCTTCTGTTAGGTTCATACCATTTCTGTCCTTTATCGAGCTCATCTTTGCATGAAATGTTCCTTTGGTGTCTCTGATTTTCTTGAAGAGATCCCTAGTTTTTCCCATTCTGTTGTTTTCCTCTATTTCTTTGCACTGATCGCTGAAGAAGGCTTTCTTATCTCTTCTTGCTATTCTTTGGAACTCTGCATTCAGATGTTTATATCTTTCCTTTTCTCCTTTGCTTTTCGCTTCTCTCCTTTTCACAGCTATTTGTAAGGCCTCCCCAGACAGCCATTTTGCTTTTTTGCATTTCTTTTCTATGGGAATGGTCTTGATCCCTGTCTCCTGTACAGTGTCACGAACCTCATTCCATAGTTCATCAGGCACTCTATCTATCAGATCTAGTCCCTTAAATCTATTTCTCACTTCCACTGTATAATCATAAGGGATTTGATTTAGGTCATACCCGAGTGGTCTAGTGGTTTTCCCTACTTTCTTCAATTTAAGCCTGAATTTGGCAATAAGGAGTTCATGATCTGAGCCACAGTCAGCTCCCAGTCTTGTTTTTGTTGACTGTACAGAGCTTCTCCATCTTTGGCTGCAAAGAATATAATCAATCTGATTCGGTGTTGACCATCTGGTGATGTCCATGTGTAAAGTCTTCTCTTGTGTTGTTGGAAGAGGGTGTTTGTTATGACCAGTGCATTTTCTTGGCAAAACTCTATTAGTCTTTGCGCTGCTTCATTCCGTATTCCAAGGCCAAATTTGCCTGTTACTCCAGGTGTTTCTTGACTTCCTACTTTTGCATTCCAGTCCCCTATAATGAAAAGGACATCTTTTTTGGGTGTTAGTTCTAAAAGGTCTTGTAGGTCTTCATAGAACCATTCAACTTCAGTTTCTTCAGCATTACTGGTTGGGCATAGACTTAGATTACTAGACCCAGCGTTTGAGGCCAGGGGCGGTGGCCGGGAGGAGCTACCCAACGTCCCCAAGCCCGAGGCCAAGGGCGGCAGCGAGAAGGAGCAACCCCACGTCCAAGGAGCCATGGCTGCACGGGCGCAGGAGGGCCTAGAGGAGCTATCCCACATTGAAGGTCAGGAAGTGGGGTGGTGAGGAGATACCCCTCGTCCAAGGTAAGGAGCAATGGCTGCACTTGCTGAAGCAGCCGTGAAGAGATACCCCACGCCCAAGGTAAAAAAAACCCAAGTAAGACGGTAGGTGTTGCAAGAGGGCATCAGAAGGCAGACACACTGAAACCATAATCACAGAAAACTAGTCAATCTAATCACACTAGGACCACAGCCTTGTCTAACTCAATGAAACTAAACCATGCCCGTGGGGCAACCCAAGACAGGTGGGTAATGGTGGAGAGATTTGACAGAATGTGGTCCACTGGAGAAGGGAATGGCAAACCACTTCAGTATTCTTGCCTTAAGAACCCCATGAACAGTATGAAAAGGCAAAGTGATAGGATACTGAAAGAGAAACTCCCCAGGTCAGTAGGTGCCCAATATGCTACTGGAGATCAGTGGAGAAATAACTCCAGAAAGAATGAAGGGATGGAGCCAAAGCAAAAACAATACCCAGCTGTGGATGTGACTGGTGATAGAAGCAAGGTCCAATGCTGTAAAGAGCAATACTGCATAGGAACCTGGGATGTCAGGTCCATGAATCAAGGCAAATTGGAAGTGCCATCTCTAAACAAGAGATGGCAAGAGTGAATGTCGACATTCTAGGAATCAGAGAACTGAAATGGACTGGAATGGGTAAATTTAACTCAGATGACCATTATATCTACTACTGCGGGCAGGAATCCCTTAGAAGAAATGGAGTGGCCATCATGGTCAACAAAAGAGTTTGAGATGCAGTACTTGTATACTATGAACTTGCTGAACTAACTTACTAGCTCTAATTTATTTTGTAAATCCCTTGGCCAGAGGACTGGAAAAGGTTAGTTTTCATTCCAATCCCAAAGAAGGGCAATGTCAAAGAATGTTCAAACTACCATCCAAGTGTATTCATTTCACATGCTAGCAAGGTAATGCTAAAAATCCTTCAAGCTAGACTTCAACAGTACATGAACAGAGAACTTCCAGATGTACAAGCTGGATTTAGAAAAAGCAGAGGAACCAGAGCTACCAGAGATCAAATTGCCAACATCTGTTGGATCACAGAAAGCAAGGGAATTACAGACAAACACGTACTTCTGCTTCACTGACTATGCTAAAGCCTCTGACTGTGGAAAACTCCTAAAGAGACAGGAATACCAGACCACCTTACCTGCTTCCTGAGAAACCTGTATGCAGGTCAAGAAACAACAGTTAGAACCAGACATGTAACAACGGACAGGTGAAGGCAGGAGAAGGGGATGAGCAGGAGATAGTTGGATGGCATCAATGAAAAAAGGGACATGAGTTTGAGCAAATTCAGGAGATACTGAAGGACAAGGGAACCTGGCATGCTGCAGTCCAGGGGGTCACAAAGAATCGGACACGACTGAGAGACTGAACAAGAACAAATTCCTGGGATTTCTACAGAGATAATCATATCATCCACAAATATAAACAACTTATTCCTTCCTTTGTGAGCTGTATGCCTTTACGCCATGTACTTACATCTTCTGGAAGGAACAAAACAGAAGAACAACACAACTTTCTGGATTGCCACTTACTCTCGAACCCAATCTGAGGTATATGAGGCAAAAATAAACCAAGGGAACCCCTGCTGCATCATTCCTCAGATCCCAGGGTCTCTAGCTGGTTGGCCTTCTTCTTGCCACCCTTCTGTCTTCTTATAATTGTTTTACATATAATGCTCAGAGTTTTAGTCGTACTCATTAGGAAAAGCAGGTGGGAAGTCAGTCTACTCCATGTTCCCAGATGCAGGAGTCCTTTGGTTATTATTTCCATGTTCAATTAGTTTCTAAGTTGTGTACAGATTCAAGTTTGATTTCCTTTGGATCATAGAATGGACTTCCATATTCTTATTTTGTCATGAAACATTTTTAGCTTTTAGGTAAGATCTCACATGTTATATTATGCAATGCTTATCTATGAATCCTTTAAAAATGGAATTTAAAAAGATTATCTCTTAATATCCTTCGCTTCTGAGAGGCAAATTAATTTACGTGATTAAGAAAAGTGCTGTTCTCTCAAGAGTATGGACAGTTCCTGCCCTGATCAAATTTAAACAATTATTTTCATTATTAACCACAGATACAGAATTTTTGTAATAATGCTGCCAAAACATTAATGAAATATACTTCATTTAAATGTTCAGTCAAATGAACAGTAATTTTTTACTTATAAATAAATACCTACTGTGACTTGTTAAAAATAAGAAAATGAACACAAAGGCTTCAGAGTTAAAACGAGAAATTCAGAATTACTTTCCGGTAGTGGCTGTCTTGTCATTTGACTTCATAGGACAGCTCTTTCATAAAATACAGATAGTTCTGGTTTTAAGGTTCTCAAAATCAACAGAAAATACACTGTTAATAATCAATAAGGACATGTTTCATATGTCTTGAAACCACCACAACACACTAGCCCCTCCAGTTTCAAATCCAACACCTCTAGGAAAGGAATGCATCACTGAAACAGGCAACTTTCTGTCTATTTTAAGTTAAACAAGAGGACAGAATGGATTTCTCTCTGGGTTTGCTGTGTAAAGTAAAACATTTTCATATGTCTTCAAGTTGCAATTAATTGGTAACACAGGTAAAGCATTAGCTGGAGCCTGTAAGAAACATATTAAGGACAATCACAGAGCACCTCACTAAGTGGAGATGAACAGGATATCTTACCCAAGAATTCTTCAGTGAAAATACCAATGCTGCTGAACTACTATGGTCAACTTCCGAGTTCAACAGGTAATTAGACGAGTATTATTCCTAATCAATATGTACTCACTGTTTACTATGTGGAAGGCACAGTGCTAGCTGTGGCCTAGGACCCCTATCCTTAAAGCAAGTGCTTCTCCAATCATTTGCAGAATCCCTTTCTGCAGCTGCTTTTAAAATTCTTATGCAGAAGGCGGAAACTGCAGCATTACTCTGTACAAACTACATATTTTCTTAAGTCTCATTTCTCCTTTTTATGAACTAGAGTGTAGTCATACATTTACCTTAGAGAGGATTAACTGCCTACTCCTGCATGTGTAGTAAATAAATGCCATATCCCACATACACAAAGCACAGAAAAATATGGTGTGTTCAGAAAACTTCCACAGTTCAGGCTGACAACAGAAATAATTGAGATACCACAAATCTTAGTTATTAAATACGGCAGAATTCCCATGTTGTATATAATGTTACATAGCAATAATGCTTCCTCTATTTAAGCGGAAGTGGATGCAAACAGCTACAAATGTTTAGTGTCTTGAAACACTTCCAAATTTCATTACTGTTCTTTTTTTTCCCTCTTCAGCCACATTAAAGAAGATTTTAGGCAAAGTATATACAAAGTATGTATCTGTTAAATCATTCTGACTTCAAGAGAAGGGTCAGAATATAATTTAAGAATCTGATATAACATGAATGTTACAAGGTATTTCAAAGGAAAGAAATTTTCTACTTTCAACAACTATCTGTGTGTAAAAAGCTTATGGGGTATAACCAACAAATGATTAACAAATGATTGCTATTATGTAGAATGATAAACATTTTTAAAAGGCCTTTTATTTACCTCTTCTACATTAGAAGCAGTCTTAGCAGAAGTTTCCATGAAGATAAGTCCGTGTTCTCGTGCAAAAGCTTCACCTTCTTCTTTTTTTACTTCTCTTCTAGATTCTAAATCACTGAACATGGGAAAGAAAGGGCTCAGTTATCAACCATCACAGTACAATTAGACTCAAAGTTATGCTGACCATTTTTCCAATTAATTTTTCCACACATTAATAATCAACTGCATTATCCTTCATATTATGAAAGTCAAAGTGCACACTGCTGAGCTTCAAAGAACTAACAATCCAAGCAGAAAGATTCTAAGTTAGAGTCCTAGAATGCTA
Organism: Bos javanicus; assembly: GCF_032452875.1. Lineage (NCBI taxonomy): Eukaryota > Metazoa > Chordata > Mammalia > Artiodactyla > Bovidae > Bos > Bos javanicus. Next base: position 26,390,105 of record NC_083881.1, on the reverse strand, counting down.
AAACCAGAGAAACTCAAAGGGAACATCAAGCCTCAAATCCCACCTTTGAGTACAGCAGGTTCCGAAAGAAGGGAACGTCTTACTCAACATAATGAGAGAGCAAAATTACACTAGACTCCTCATCCTTCAGCCAGACTCAGAGTCTGAATATGATTAAAAATTAGTCACACAATCCTCAGAAACTACAGAAAGTTGACTGATAAAATTCAAAGTACTACTGAAACATTAATTATTTATCCTAGTTGGTTTAATTCCCAATAAAACTGTTAATGAAAGGAGAGAAAAATAGAAGTCTAATTTAGAAATTTTGGACAAAAGTACGGTATTCATTTTTATCATACTGGAATTGTATTATTAGTTAAGGCAGGGGTAAAAAGTAGCTGTCTCTTCTTCAAGTATGTTTTATTGTTAAAAAAAAAATTAAACTCAGTCTGAATAACTGGATGAAGATAATCTATCTAACTGAAATCTGGGGCCCTCCTATGTGCGAAGCCATTTCCAGGATATGGGGACAGACCACTCATCAAATCAGACATAAAACACTTCCCCCCCCACCCACCCCAGCCACCTCATGGAGCTTATATTCTAGCAGGAATAAAAAATAACGGTTGGGGTACACCCTCAACAGTGATACGGCAGTGTGCTACTGAAATTCAGCTCCCTTATCTGACAATCATCCTTAAGACTCTTGTTATCTGAAATTAGCCTTAAATTACACAAAATCTTCAAGCAAATACTTTCCCTTAACTGCCCTTCATCCCATTTTATGTGTATCAGTTCAGTTCAGTTGCTCAGTTGTGTCCTACTCGTGCGATCTCATGAACCGCAGCACGCCAGGCCTCCCTGTCCATCACCAACTCCCAGAGTCCCCCCAAACCCATGTCCATTAAGTCGGTGATGCCATCCAGCCATCTCATCCTCTGTCGTCCCCTTCTCCTCCTGCCCTCAATCTTTCCCAGCATCAGGGTCTTTTCCAATGAGTCAGCTCTTCGCTTCAGGTGGCCAAGGTATTGGAGTTTCAGCTTCAACATCAGTCCTTCCAATGAACATCCAAGACTGATCTCCTTTAGGATGGACTGGTGGGATCAAAAGGGACTCTCAAGAGTCTTTTCCAACACCACAGTTCAAAAGCATCAATTCTTCGGTGATCAGCTTTCTTTATAGTCCAACTCTCACATCCATACATGACCACTGGAAAAACCATAGCCTTGACTAGATGGACCTTTGTTGGCAAAGTAATGTCTCTGCTTTTTAATATGTTGTTGAGGTTGGTCATAACTTTCCTTCCAAGGAGTAAGCGTCTTTTAATTTCATGGCTGCAATCACCATCTGCAGTGATTTTGGAGCCCAGAAAAATAAAGTCAGCCACTGTTTCCCCATCTATTTGCCATGAAGTGATGGGACCGGATGCCATGATCTTACGTTTCTGAATGTTTGTATATGCCATGTTTCATTTAAATAATCCCTTATTTGGGGATATTTCAAGTTACTCACAAGTTTTCCCTACCAGTATCTCTGATGATGTCTACATTTACAAATGTTATATTAGCAGAGGGTTAAGGATGTGTACATATAAGAGGTTGTTGGAACGAAAGAAAGTGGCACTTCAGTGTTCAGTTCTGTTTTAGCACTCATTTCTTCAGTTTTCCAGGCATAAAATCATCTTGTTGTCTTCGACTTTTCATCCCATTAAACCCACTCAAATCACTTTTACTACTTAAGTATCTTTCTTTCCTAAACCATTTTCTTAATTTATGCTTTCTTGTTTAGGGTATTCTAATCCTTTAACTATTAAAAACTTTCATCTTTATACTCTGCTTTCTAATTTCTTGTATAATCAATGTCAAATGCCACAGTTAAGAAAAATCTATGTCATCTGTCATTCTGACTAGGTCACTATCTTTCTCAAATGGTTCCACTGGCTCCCTACAGCTTAATTCACCTAACTCAAAAATGGCTTACTCTCTGTCTCCAGGTTTACCCCAATTCCCCTTATCTGATAATAATCCCATTTATCTCTGTTCATTGCCCATTCACTCTTTAAATGTCATACTTTTTTTTTTTCTTAGTTTCTTCCCTAAAATGTCTTTCCACAGCTAGTGTATCCTAAAGAACTACCCTTCTACAATCATTAGAAACATGTTTGGTATACACTATATTTTGCTCTTGCTTTTCACAACTCACCTACAGGCAGCAACCAAATTTAAGCCACCTAAGTGGCTTCCCTGGTGGCTCAGTGGTAAAAAGCTGGCCTGCCAATGCAGGGTTCGCTCCCTGGATTGGGAAGATCCCCTGGAGAAGGAAATAGCAACCCACTCCAGTGTTCTTGCCTGGCAAATCCCATGGACAGAGGAGCCTGGTGGGCTATAGTCCATGGGGTCCCAAGAGAGTCGGACATGACTTACTAACTAAACAACAAGCTGCCCCAGTCTCGTTTTAGACACAAGGAAAACACTGGTAAGATAAAAGTGTGAAAATTTTCTTTGTTCCTCAAATATTCTCCTCTTATTATTTCACACATCACCACTGAATGGTAGTATGAAAACTTCCATATTACTGAATACAAAGACCAAAGCTTCCCTCCAATAGCCTTAATCTTAAAAGAATTTTGATATTTGAGGGGAATGACAGAATCAATCCCCCATGGATACGGAGGGACAACTGTATGTTCTCTTAACAGCAAACCTCAATTAAAATAACACTAAAAAAATTTAATCTACTCAGTATAATATTTACTTGTTATGTTACTTTTTTAAAAACAGCTTTATAGCAATATAACTAACATTAAAAAAACACACATTTAATAGAAAACTTGATGAGTTTGATATGTGTATACCCTGTGAAGCCACCATTCCCCACTGTAATTCACCTTTTCCTTCCCCTGTGCCCTAGGCAACTAATGATCTGCTTTCTGCTACTAAAGAATAGTCTGCATCTGCTAGGGTTTTATATAAATGGAACAACATAACATGTCTCCTTTTTCATCTTTTTTCTCGGGTAAATACTTAAGAGTGAAATGGCTAAGTGGTATAACAAATGTGTGTTTATTTTCTAAAGAAACTCCTAAATTGTTTTGCAAAATCATTGTATGATTTTATTTTCCCACCAGCAGTAAGAGAGTTTCAATTTCCTCTAAATCCTTGACAATACTTGTTAAGTTGATCATTCTCTATGTAAGTAATGTTTGACAAAATCAGAATCCCTAAAATTTCTATGCTTTCTTCTAGAGTTTTTTTTTTAATACCTTTAGCTCTTACATTGAGGTCTATAATCCATTTCCAGTTAATTTTTGTATATGGTGTGAGGTAAGGATCAAGGTTAATTTTTTGCACATGGCTATACAATTGTTCCAGCACCATTTGAAGAAAAGATTACCTCTTCCCCTACTGAACCATGGCATCTTTATCAAAAAACAAACTATATACATATAGACTGACTTCTGATTTCTCACTGTTTCACTGATCTATGTCTATCTATGCCAATATCAGACTTATTACAGTAGTTTTACAATAAATCTTGAAGTCACTTTACTGAAACCAGCAAATCCTCCAATATTAGCTATTCTATGACCTTCACGTTTTCAAAAAAAATTTTTAAATCAGCTTGTCAATTTCTACCTGCTTAAAAAAGACTGAAGCATTTTGATTGGGATTACAATGAATCTGCAGATCAATTTGGGAAAAGCTGACATCTTAAAAATATTTATTTTCCAATCCATGAACATGGTATATCTCTCCATTTATTTAGATTTATTTTTTGGACTAAAAGATTCTACAGATAAGAAAGCAGTCATCTAATAGAGGAAGTTTACAAAGACTATGGTAACTACAGTTAGAACTGGGAAATCAAACAGCTGTGAAAAAAATATATTTTTTAAATTGTTTAGGGATTACTTATTTTTTGAGACACAGCTGACTTATAACACTGTAAGTTTAAGGGACACAATGTGTTGATTTGAAGCATTTATATAACACAATATGACTACCACTGTAGCATCAGCTAACACTTCCATCACATCATGTATCATTTTATTTTATGCTAAGAATGTTTAAGATCTCCTTTCACAGCACCTGGTACACAGTGCAGTACTGTTAACTATAATCACAGTGCTGTACATGAGGAACCCAGAACTTACTCATCTTCTAACTACAAGTCTGCACTCCTTTGACCAACATCTCCCCAGTCCATTTGTTTACACTACTCTCTCACTATCCCTTTAATATCTAAAGGATCTGTGGTGATGATACTCTTTTATTCCCAATATTAATAATGTATGTCTTCTTTTCTCAGTCTTCTCAAGAGCTAGCTTTTAGTTTTACTGGTTTTCTTTTTATTAACCTCCTTATTTATTTTTGTTTACCTTAGGCTTAAATTGCTCTTATCTTTCTAGTTTTAATCTTAAGGTAAAGTTCAGGTTTCTGATTTGAAACTCTTCCCTAATAAAAGTGTTTTGTGTTGTAATCTCCCTCTAAGCACTGCTTTAACTGCACCCCTCAAGTTTTCAAGGATTGTAGATATAGTAAAGAGAAACTAACTTATGAAAAACAGATACTAATGCAAGTAATTCTTGTCCATGGACATGCAAGCTGAGCCCTGGTGGAATACAGCTATCAGTCTGTGAATTTTGTTCAGTTTTGTGTCCATCTGTAAATTCATTTCAGCATTCCTTATTTGATTATCAACGTGTGGTATTTTGAGTTTTCTTTTGAAACAACTGTATTATCTTACTGGTTCCCTCATTAATGGATGAAATAAATAAAAGCTTTGTTGTGTTCATTACCATATAACAGTCATGCTTTTACTTTTCTTAAAATATTATCTTTTAATACTATTTTATAAACCTGAAGAATGAATGAATTCTGTATCTGCCAATTTAAAAATACTAGTTTTAATTGTTACCACTGTAATTTTCTACTAAATTAGTGAAAACTTTCCTATACTCTTAAACTTTATAGAAACTATGGTCAAGAAACTTTTCTGATGTATTATACTATCATTTAAAACAGAAACCCAAGGACATTCACTGCAATTACAATATCTAGAAATATAAAGTAAAATAAGATTGTAAAAACAATATTAAGATGACACTAATATGTAAGTCCTAGAGGTAAGCTTAAAAGTACTAAATATGGTATCTATTAAACAATATTATTAATAAAAGTGCTTCGGCCTTCAAGTAGAAATACACCTGATTAATCCATGTATTGCATTAATTCATATAATACATATTAAATAACTGAAAAAGGGAAAAATGTTTTTCTGGGTTCTGCATAGATTCTTATTTCCACTGCCAAGTATTTTGGATAATAATGAACCTAGCCACCAAACAAATCAGTGGGTTTTATTTTAAATTACTTACCAGATCTGGTGGCTCAGACGGTAAAGCATGTGCCTACAATTCAGGAGACCCAGGTTCAATCCCTGGGTCTGGAAGATCTCCTGGAGAAGGAAATGGCAACCCACTCCAGTATTCTTGACTGAAAATCCATGGACAGAGAAGCGTAAAAGGCTACAGTCCATGGTGTTGCAAAGAGTCGGGCACAACTGAGTGAATTCACTTTCACTTTCAATCAGATAAAATGCCATAAAAATATTCTTTAAAATACAGCTTCCAACAAAGACTATTTCAAATAATAATAAATTCCAATAAAGCTTATGATCTGTATTTTAAAAACCAAAAGAAACCTCTTAATATTCTAAAAATTTCATAATTTAAGAAATCAATAACTTACATTTTGGACAATGTACAAGACAGGCACTTTAACAGTTACCACATAAACAGCTATCCAGTCTTCACAATTATGCAATAAAGATTTAAAGATATAGTCTTTTTACCTTTTATTTCCAATAAGCATAATGACCATGTTGGAATTGGAATGCTGGCGGGCATCTTCTAACCAGGTTGTCAAGTGGTTGAATGTGTCTCTCCTAAACATAAGTGATAATCCGATGACTATTTTCAAAGTATTTTCCCTAGTGCTGTACAATGAACAGTATACATTCCATTAAAGATTATTTTTAGCCATATGCAATGAAACAAGAAACAGATTTTAAGTACAATATCTGGAGTCATAGCTCAATGACTATAGTTCAGTTTAAGAATTAAATGTAACCTCACTTCAGGAAATTCCAATGTATAAATATCATTACCAACCAAACTGATCAACTTGGGATGCTTATTTATATAAGAGAGAAACTCAGTTACAGATTTCTGTAGGAAATTTAAATTTAATTCAAGATACACAGGTTTTAAAGGCAAGCAGTCAGGACATAAAGGCAAAGTTATACTTTTACTACTGATACTTAGAAAAATTCTCTGCATTGACCACTGAGCCAAACAATCTGCAAGTTCTCACCTTGTAATATCATACACTAGCAAAGCCCCTGCTGCTCCTCTGTAATATGACCGTGTGATGGAACGGAAGGACTCTTGCCCTGCCTGTGAGGAAAGAAGAAAAGGTTGAGAGTTCCCTTTAATAAGCAGTCCTCTCTACGTTTTCTTATTATTCATATGTGGAATATATGGACAGGGAGAGAATGAGTACATTAAGGAAAAGAAGAAATCCTAACTTCACCAGTCTTAGGAAAAAGTCACATTAATACCACTACTGCTCAAGTCAACCAGACGCACATGCAATCCACAACCCCCCACCCCCCAAAACAAGACCTCGAAACCTTTTTTGGCAATCCCTGACAACCCAATTTACTGAATGGCTTCACAATACATGAATCATTATTAGAACACAGAATGGACTCCTAGCAACTAAGCTCTGAAGACAAATTTGAAAGGAAGCAAATAACCCAGAGCCTCACATTTGAATTCAATAACCCACTCCCTGGGGCAGCTGTTGACACTAGAATAAATAAAGTCCATTGTAAATAAATGATGAATGACATCTTTACGCCCACCATCTGCTGGTGTAAAGGTTGTTGGAAGGCCAAGGATGCAGATTTTATCAGTTATATCATAAACTGCAGTGAGCTTTCAACAATGATCAGATGGAATTCTTTGAGCAATCATTTTATTATGAAAAACAGAAAATGGCTCTGAATTTATGAAATTCTTTTCTCTACACTTAATCAATTTTCTCTGTATTTGATATATAATGCTTGTCAAAAGGCAAGAGGACATGAAAGTCATCTTAACACCCACTTGTGAAAACAGACCTCAGAGATACAGTTAATCTCTCTCCGCTAGTAGTGGCACTAGTGTTCTGCTCTTTAAGAGGCTGGTGTGGGATATGCCTTTTGCCTCTGGGTTTAAAACTGAGGCAGTTCTTATCGAAAATAATTTTTCATTTTTAATCATTTCAACCTTTGAGAAAAAAATGGCATGTAAATTAAGTACACAACAAAGCCTGTTTACATAATTTTTAAATTAAAAATCTACTAACTCCTTGCATTCTGAGTTCTGATCTTCCAGCGTAAATATTCAGTCCTTCCCACCCTCAGAATGCACACAGACAGCTCAGGTTCTGCCCTGTTCTAGTAGTAATACTCAAGTGCTGTTACTGTGGTTCTTCCTATCCTCCCAGGGCCTAGCACTGGGTCTGGCATACACCAGACATGCAGAGAAAGCTGAATTCTAATGTCTCAGGCAAATGCACCAAACGATTATCACTCTATCCTGCTGTCACATCCATACTGATGTCCACCTAAATGAGTGGACATCAGTAGGTCTTGACATACTAAGATGCAGTAAAAAAGAACTCCTCCCAGTGGAAACTAAAGAATGAGACCTTCTTTTGGTAACTTGAAAGTAATTCTGGCACTATGTCTTGCGATAAATTAGATACTGAGAAAGCCATCACATCAAAGGGCTGTAAAAAGAGCCAGCTCATTTCACAGAGTTTGAGGTTAAAACACTAGATACTAGCTGGAAGTATGAAACTACTTAAAATTATTTTTACATAATTTATTGGGACACAGCTTTCAAAAAAAATTCTCTCAAATCCAAGTTCAAAAGGCAAACCTTATGGGAATTTCCTCTTTAACTGCTTAGCATGGGAAAACTAAGGACTAGATTTTTAACAGATTTACTTCACTGTGAATGATATATACCAAGGAAGGATTATGTGGTAAACAATACAAAAAAGGTAAGTATTTTATGTGTTCAAGACAAAAATCACGTTTAGAGCTCTTCTATCTCCCAAGTCTATACAAAGAGCAAACGTGAAAGTTCTTTAAACTGATCTTGGTGGGATCTTTTGTGGGATGAATTAAAATGAATATAGTTGACCCCTGAACAACATGGTTTTGAACTGTGTGGGTCCACTTATATGTGGAATAGTCTGAGGTTGGTTAAATCCACAGACATGGAAGAACCAGGGATAGGAAGAACCATGGAGAAGGGCCAACTATATATCCAGATTTTTGACCGTGGAGGGTTGTCAACCCTAACCCCACACTGTTCAAGGGTTAACTGTGCATTGCTACAGACCATACAGAAGAACTATTCTGAGATCTAAAACTTCAGGGTTTATAGTTCAAATAAGAAATAGTAAAACGGAAACAAACTTAGGAAAAGCACATATCTGTATATCATTCCCATTCCTCCTGAATTGTTTTACAAAGAACAAACATGTTGCAATATGGAAATAATGTATATTATGCATCACTTTATACTAAATCCACTGAATCTGGATCTTGCCATAATTACAAAATCAAACAAAAATTCAAGCAAAAAAACGACAACATTCCAAGTGATTGTTATGAGCACAGCTATGCATCTTAAAATCTATGATTACTTTGTAATAAGCAAAGATCAGTATTCAGAAGTTTTTTGAGACCTGACTTGTAGGAACAACATTCTATACTCTGGCCTACTAAACAACTAATTGCAGAAAGCTAGCCCAATAGTTAATTATCTTGATCATACTGAAGCAAAATAATCTAGTCTTTAAAAAACACTTTAATATAAACCTGTTCGAACTATGATCAACTGATATGTTTTAAGTGAAAAGAAAATCAATTTATGATATATAGATATTTTTCATCCTCTTCACTATAAGATGGTGGCTTAAAGAGATTTTAGAAGTTTGAAACTGAACAAGATATAGCATTATTTGTAGAAAGGGACTCCTAATAGCAGCTAAGGATATAAAGATTCCCCCAAATTGGCTTCTCTATGTGCCTTTCCATTGATAACAATTTTTGTAGTAACCCGTTTGGTAATTTAACTCCTCCTCCTCTTCTTTTTCTTTTAATTAATTATTTTTTAAATTTTATTTTTAAACTTTACATAATTGTATTAGTTTTGCCAAATATCAAAATGAATCCACCACAGGTATACATGTGTTCCCCATCCTGAACCCTCCTCCCTCCTCCCTCCCCATACCATCCCTCTTGGTCGTCCCAGTGCACTAGCCCCAAGCATCCAGTATCCTGCATCGAACCTGGACTGGCATCTAGTTTCATGCATGATATTTTACATGTTTCAATGCCATTCTCCCAAATCTTCCCACCCTCTCCCTCTCCCACAGAGTCCATAAGACTGTTCTATACATCAGTGTCTCTTTTGCTGTCTCGTACACAGGGTTATTGTTACCATCTTTCTAAATTCCATATATATGCGTTAGTATACTGTATTGGTGTTTTTCCTTCTGGCTTACTTCACTCTGTATAAAAGGCTCCAGTTTAGCAAGGTGAAAAGACAGCCTTCAGAATGGGAGAAAATAATAGCAAATGAAGCAACTGACAAACAACTAATCTCAAAAATATACAAGCAACTCCTACAGCTCAACTCCAGAAAAATAAATGACCCAATCAAAAAATGGGCCAAAGAACTAAATAGACATTTCTCCAAAGAAGACATACAGATGGCTAACAAACACATGAAAAGATGCTCAACATCACTCATTATCAGAGAAATGCAAATCAAAACCTCCTCCTCTTCTGTTACCTCCATTAATATACAACTCTACACGCATCAAGCTAGTATTATTCAAAAATCTTTACCCTGAATGTAAATCCTAACCTCTTGGGCATCTGATTTCTATTTGTTTCTCTAGAGTTTTATATTATTATTCAATAAAAGTCTTACAGCCATTTTTTTTCCTACTGGTATTCTATCCATATTCTGAATATTCCTGCTTCTGTGCCTCTGTTTTAACTCTTTGTCTGAAAATTTTTCTCCTCTTTCTACTTCCCCAATATCTATTCCCTCTGAGGACCAGTTCAAGCTCCATAATCCTCTCACAAGCTAGCAAGCTTGTCCACCAGAACCTATACTTAGCCTTTTCCCCTCACAAATCCAAAAGCAACTTCATGTGATCATTTGGGTCTAATACTATTGATTAGATAGAATGAACACACTACTCACATGCTTATCTTTTTCTCCTCCTTAGATCTCCTTGAGGGATAGCCCAATTCAGAATACTGAAGTTTACTTATAGCAGACACTCAAATACGTCACCTTGAATGATCCCAAACAGCCAATAAAGTTAGAAAATTAAAATTTGTGAGAATCAATACTACAGTAATACCTTTTAGTTTCACTGTTAGTCATTTATCTTACAACTCTAGTTACATGGAACACAGCTGAGAGCCAAAAAGAAAAAAGGATTTCTAAGTAGCCAACTGAGCTGTCCAGGGCCCAAACATGGAATCTCAGGTACTTTACTCAACTTAAAAATCTAGACCCATGATCAAGGACTGCTGTTATCAAGGAAAAAGATTCTGAAGTTTACATGCAAGAGGAAGACTACTGGTTTGGATGATGGCAGGATTAACAAGCATCACAGTAATTTTTAGGCTGTCTTAAGTGTCAACAGCAAGGATGGAGAAAAAGTCAACCAGGACTATTTAATTCTAGGTTTTTTAAGGGAATTTCATATAGAAACTTAAGAAGATTCTGAGAAGAAAAACAGAGGTTGCAAAGATCTAGGAAAGAAGAGATGTTGGATGCTTTAACAAATCTAAGCATATTTACTTTGCAAAAAGACTTAAGAGGATGTAAGTGCTGACTTCAGATTCTTTTAACACTGTCATGTAAGAAAAACGGGAGACACAGGTGGGAGGGAGACATTAATGTAGAGTGACCTCAAGCAAAGCATTTATGCAAGGCACAATGTATGAAAAACATATTAAAGAATAGTAAATAGTTTAGTTCACACTACAGTGAAGGATTTGGGTTGCACAAAAATGTTTTATTAGCTAAGGAAGCCAACTGGTTTCTGTAAAACAATCACTTCTGGAAAAGAAGAGAAACTATTAATACAGAAGTAGAAAAATTTCCTTTTGGTTAGAGATCATTAATTAAAATCTCTAGGAAAGAAGGGAGTTTTCATATTTTACTTTCTCTTTTCTATGCAGTTTTGAAGTCTCGTTGCTTGACAGAACATAAATCCTGAAAGTTATGAGATGCTACAGGTTGGGGGTGCGGGAAACACTAAGAAATGGTGAATGCATAAATTTGCACTGCAAAAAGAGGAAACAAGAAAGCATAAAAACACAGAGTCCCATGTATGATTCTGGAACAGAGCAAGACAGATTTAGGGTTTCCCATTTTGGGATGACTGTGTGGCACATAGGAAACATGAGGAAACCTAGGTCTCACAACAGCCTTCAGAAATTCGCTCAGCATTCTTGAGAATCCAGTCTGTGAGACTGAATATTCTTCAAGGTACCTTCCTTCAGTAATGGCATTAAAGGTGACAGGTGAGACAGTAAGACTGCAAGATTAGGAAGAAAAAAAAAGACCAGAGGCACGTGGCAGTAAAATTCCCTGTATTTTCCATTTCATTTACTAGTTTAGAGTTATGCTATTTGTCGTCCTAAACCTTTTGGGTTTTCTCAACTGGGGTTCAGTGAAGAATTAAGTCCTAATTGCCCTAAGGTAGTGGTGCTTACACTGACCTGGACCCCTGGGAGTCCCTGAGACTCCTGAAGGGTCCATGAGGTCCTCCATTCCCCAACTATCTGTGTGAGGTTGTATTCTCTTCATCAGTTCAGTTCAGTCGCTCAGCTGTGTCTGACTCTTTGCGATCCCATAGACTGCAGCACGCCAGGCCTCCCTGTCCATCACCAACTCCCAGAGTTTACTCAAGCTCATGCCCATCGAGTTGGTGAGGCCGTCCAGTAGCATACTAGGCACCTACCGACCTGGGGAGCTCATATTTCAGTGTCCTATCTTTTTGCCTTTTCATACTGTTCATGGGGTTCTCAAGGCAAGAATACTGAAGTGGTTTCCATTCCCTTCTCCAGTGGACCACATTTTGTCAGAACTCTCCACCATGACCCATTCATCTTGGGTAGCCCTACATGGCATGGCTCATAGTTTCATTGAGTTAGACAAGGCTGTGGTCCATGTGATTAGATTGGTTAGTTTTCTGTGACTGTGGTTTTCAGTCTGTCTGCCCTCTGATGGAGAAGGATAAGAGGCTTATGGAAGCTTCCTGATGGGAGGGACTGACTGGGGGGAAACTGGTTCTTGTTCTGATGGGCAGGGTCATTCTCTTCATAGACTTCAAGAAAACAACACACAAAAGACTTGATGCAGAGGGCGACACAAGAATCCAGCTGTCTTCTACTAAGCAGAGTGTAAAAATTTTCAAAATGTAACAAAATGACACTCTTCAACTGGAAAATAGCTTTTTGTCTTGGGAAAACGGTCAATTTCCATAAAAATTGCATTGTTTATGCCAATATACAATGAGTTTATCAGGGTTATTCTACAATCAATTAATAATGAACTGTTTAATAAGTTTCTCAGCTTTTATCTCTAGTGATAAGCCACATAAGCAAAGGCTCTTTGAGGTCTCTACATATCAAATGTATACAATAAAGTACTTATCTTTTATGCAGAAGATGGGAAAATAAAGAAAAACAGTCATGCAAATAACTTTCCGTGGTTCAGATGAGAAACTGCCATTAAAAACTATGTGACAGGATACTGAACTGGCATTCGATGAACGTAAACGACAGGATCGGGAGCAAGGTAGCGTCAAGTGCTCAGGACTAAATCATACTTTTAGAATAAACTAATAAACTATCAGATCAAGTGACTATGGTACTGACATTCATATATTTTAATTCACATGTATACTTTAGACATACTGCTTGTTTTTCTTAAAAACATAGTTTCTGGAGCATTTCTATTTAGGTCCCACAGCCTGAGAATTTGCTCAAATATGTTCCCCTACACCTGACACCTAGGGTACCTCTGTTGAAAATACTGCATGATAAAAATGAATCTTTTCTGTTACCACATTTTATGTCATGGTTGCAAGAACGTCAGTGTCTAACAAACCATAACAGTCATAAGATAACAAGAAAACTGAACACACACACAACAATGTACTTTTATAAAATGACTTTACTGAGGTCATACAAGGTATTTTCGCTATACTTACCGTATCCCATATCTGAAGTTTTATCTGTTTTCCATCAATAGTTATCATTCGAGCACCAAACTCAACACCTGAATAAAACAGAAAGTGTTTTGTTAGGCAAATTAGTGGGAATATACTTCACATTTAAGGATTTTTTTAAAAAAGGGTATTTCTAGGACATGCTATGCCAAATAATACACAGATTAACAAATACAGCTCCCATCCTTAGAAAATGTATAAGGCAGAGATATTCATAAGACACAGGCTAAGAATATAATTAAATACTAAGATATCTGAGTCTTGTGTAGTCAAGACATCAACTGTGCCCTGCATGTTTTGCAGGCTCAATAATGTTAAAAATAATTAGAAATGAGATTCAAGAACCAATTTCTTAAAAACTGTTAATGTGGTTTAACAATCACTAAAATGGACAGATGAATTTCAACATCATAGTCTTAGTTCCATCATGGGTTATCAACTAGGAAAGAAATCTCCAAGTTCATTCACTAGAGATGACCACTGTTTAAACATATTTTCAGAAATCTCACCATGAATAAATACACATAGAAGCATACAGTTTTATATAAATGGGAATACACAAATGCTGTCCTGCAATTTGCTTTTCAGTCACTATGTCATAAACATTATTCCATACCACAAAGTACTTTTTCAATTAAAAAATTATATAAAACTATACTATTATTTTTAATGGCCACATAATAGTCCTGTGTATTATGTATCTTTAGATATACATGCATTTTATTAAGCTGGTACTCTACTGCTACAAATTTTGGTTGTTTCCAAATCTTCACTAAGTAGTTAATGCTGAAACGAATTTTCTGTATATATTTTTCAACTTATGATTATGATTTTTGGCAAATTACAGGAGACAGGATTGCAGGTTAAGGGAATACAAACTTTACACTTATCAGCTAGCTTACAACTTTGGCTTTTTCCCTTGCATTTACCATCTTTTGAAAATACTCATTCAATCATCAAAATAGGAGGAGGAGAAAAAGAGGGTATAATTTCAGAAGAGCAAACAGCTGTGAAGGAGACTCGGCAAGAAGTCTATCACTTACATTACACCAAATCATTACTGCTTGGAGTGTGTTCTTTCAGTATTTAGATCAGAGTCAGGGTGACGGGGAGACACACATGGTCCCCAGAAACCAGATGTCATCCTGGCAGAAAAACAGCTTTTAGTTGCCCAGGGAAGGGCACATTGCCCAGTGCCAGAATTTCACTTCAGCATCTCCTATAATTCCCCCAACTGTGATCAGGAAGGTGAGATAGAAAGGTGATTTACCCTTTCAGGATATGTAACTTGAATGAGTTTTTATTCTGTATTTTATTATTTATTCCATACTAGGGGCAAAGTCAATACAAAGAAACTAATGGTATGTTTCTCAGACTCAGAAATACAGGAAAAGCACAGAGAGAAGACCTAGGAGTCAGGATGTACTAGAAAGAAAAATGCAAAACTGTACAATTAACCTCATAAAAAACCACTACAGTGTTTACACATCTACCTATCTATATGCATATAGTCATATACCGTCTATGCCACAGGGTGGGGGGATACCCAAAACAACAGTCCACCAGCTTACTCAGTGACATGAAAATGAGTGGCTGAGGAAAGAAACTAGCAGCTAAGGACAGTACAAATGCTCTTGGAAATGCCCACTATTTAAAAGGAATGTCCTAAAGTATAAAATTCTACAAATCAGCAAGATAGTTGACAAATTGGAAGCCTTTTCAAGAATCTATTGTAGCCACAGAGAGAAATCCTGTTTTACCTCCCACTGTCATGGAAAAGCTTTTAACCACAATCCAAAAACATCTGCATTGCTCAGTGGGATTTAAGATTTCTTAAATTCAATATGTAACGTCAAATTTGATGAAAAACAATGGCAAATTAGAAACAGACCCTTGACCGACACCATGGATGGGTAGGCAAGCCAAGCAAGGACCAGCACCCTGAGCAGAGGGATGAAGGTACTCAAACTGACTGGCAAACCATTCCGTCCTTTGACGGGAGGATGGCTGTTATGTTTTCTGCTTTCCAGCCTCTTAGGATGCTTCACTCCTGCCCATTTCCAAGTCCACGTCCCCACCCTCTTGTGGAGTCTACATAAAACTCCAGACACTCTAATATCCCTAATAATCAAGACACTCTAATAACCCCCTTTGCTTAACTTAACCCACAGTTGAGTTTTGGCATATTTAGCCCTTTATTCAAAGTATATAGACAGAGACTCAGTTCAGTTCAGTTCAGTCACTCAGTCCTGTCCGACTCTTTGTGACCCCATGAATCGCAGCACGCCAGGCCTCCCTGTCCATCACCATCTCCCAGAGTTCACTCAAACTCACATCCATCGAGTCGGTGATGCCATCCAGCCATCTCATCCTCTGCCGTCCCCTTCTCCTCCTGCCCCCAATCCCTCCCAGCATCAGAATCTTTTCCAATGAGTCAACTCTTCGCATGAGGTGGCCAAAGTACTGGAGTTTCAGCTTTAGCATCATTCCTTCCAAAGAACACCCAGGGCTGATCTCCTTCAGAATGGACTGGTTGGATCTCCTTGCAGTCCAAGGGACTCTCAAGAGTCTTCTCCAACACCACAGTTCAAAAGCATCAGTTCTTCAGCACTCAGCTTTCCCCACAGTCCAACTCTCACATCCATACGTGACCACTGGAAAAACCAAAGCCTTGACTAGACGGACCTTTGTTGGCAAAGTAATGTATCTGCTTTTGAATATGCTATCTAGGTTGGTCATAACTTTTCTTCCAAGGAGTAAGCATCTTTTAATTTCATGGCTGCAATCACCATCTGCAGTGATTTTGGAGCCCAGAAAAATAAAGTCTGACAGTTTCCACTGTTTCCTCATCTATTTCCCATGAAGTTATGGGACCAGATGCCATGATCTTCATTTTCTGAAATGTTGAGCTTTAAGCCAACTTTTTCACTCTCCACTTTCACTTTCATCAAGAGACTTTTTAGTTCCTCTTCACTTTCTGCCATAAGGGTGGTGTCATCTGCATATCTGAGGTGATTGATATTTCTCCCGGCAATCTTGATTCCAGCTTGTGCTTTTTCCAGCCCAGTGTTTCTCATGATGTACTCTGCATATAAGTTAAATAAGCAGGGTGACAATATACAGCCTTGACGGACTCCTTTTCCTATTTGGAACCAGTCTGTTGTTCCATGTCCAGTTCTAACTGTTGCTTCCTGACCTGCATACAGGTTTCTCAAGAGGCAGGTCAGGTGGTCTGGTATTCCCATCTCTTTCAGAATTTTCCACAGTTTATTGTGATCCACACAGTCAAAGGCTTTGGCATAGTCAATAAAGCAGAAATAGATGTTTTTCTGGAACTCTCTTGCTTTTTCGATGATCCAGCGGATGTTGGCAATTTGGTCTCTGGTTCCTCTGCCTTTTCTAAAACCAGCTTGAACATGTGGAAGCTCATGGTTCACGTATTGCTGAAGCCAGGCTTGCAGAATTTTGAGCATTACTTTACTAGCGTGTGAGATGAGTGCGATTATGTGGTAGTTTGAGCATTCTTTGGCGTTGCCTTTCTTTGGGATTGGAATGAAAACTGACCTTTTCCAGTCCTGTGGCCACTGCTGAGTTTTCTAAATTTGCTGGCATACTGAGTGTAGCACTTTCACAGCATCATCTTTCAGGATTTGAAGGAGCTCAACTGGAATTCCATCACCTCCACTAGATTTGTGGAGACTACTGAGGCTTAAAAAGTCTTCAAAGATTTTGCCTCTAAAAACATACCTAATTTGAAAACCATGTTATATGAAAATCAAGACTAAAGCATGACTAAATCAAGACTAAAGCATGAAAATACAGAACGATTGCCATTTTAACTTCACTTATTAATAGGATCAGGACAGAGAACAAAAACAAGAGGCCGAGAAACTAGTTTTAAAAGGCTACTACTATATTATCCAGGAATGAGATAAGAAAAAACTGACAAGCACAGTGGATTACTGAAAAACCATGATTTCTGTTTTCCTATCAAGTGAAATAGAAACAAAGAATTCAAGTTTCGCTTCAAAAACATAACTCTTTCCAATTTACCTTCTCATAACTGGGTTCATTCAGTGCAGGCTTTACCTTTGTATTCTATGTGGTAAAAGAAAATGCTGAAAGCTGAAGTGTCCTAGAAATTTTAGAAACAAACAAAAACCCAAAACCTTACACATCTCCACTGGACTGTAAAAATTTTAAATCGTTTTAGTTAAGCATATATTTGTACATGTGTGTGTGTGTGTGCTTAAGAAGCTTATTTAGAAAGTTTTCTTTTTTTTTTTATGAGATAAACCATCATCCCCTATGCCCTTGGGCCTCTCTTCCCAGATACATTTTCAATTAACAGCCAATTCTGGCTGCCAGAGAAATTATCCGTGGAGCCAAAGGCCAGGCCTCATTTACCTGACATTGTCAGGGAGTGATGCTTATTTTTTCAAATGTTACTCACTTTGAACCTTCCAGGACAAAACACTCTGAGCGTAAATACACACTTTCTAAATTACCTCTGGATTGTGATCATCCTTGTAGAGTAAGTGCTTGCATCCTTGCATAGTAAACATTTATTTAGTATTTAACAATTGATACCAACTAATTGTGTGACCCTGAGCAAGTTACTATACCTCTTCTGTTTTAGTTTTTCTTATTTGTAAATCGTATTAATGATACCCATCTCAAAATTTCTTCAAGATTAAGAGTTATTACACATGTGGAATCTAAGAAATGATACAAATGAACTTATTTATAAAAATGGAAATACAGACACAGAAAACAAACTTATGGTTATGAAAGGGGATGGCGGGTAGACATAAATTAGGAGTCTGGGATAAACACAGACACACTACTATACATAAAATAGGTAAACAACAGAGACCTACTGTATAGCACAGTACTCAAGATCTTGTAATAACCTATAATGGAAAAGAATCTGAAAAAGAACATATATTTGTATAACTGATTCACTTTGCTGTACACTTGAAACTAACTTAACATTGTAAATTAGTTATACTTCAATTTAAAATAAAGTTATCACGTGCCTTAGTTACCATCTACTTACTTCCTGGCACACAGTTAAGTATTTTTATGGATCCATTATTATTTCATACTATACTCCAAGATTTCTAACTAATGATGACACGTCACTCATGAGGTGACTACTGATGGCAATCCCAATGAGAAGGGGCCCACTGCCAGAGCCAGGGCACGTGGAGGTGCGGAGGCAGGGTGAGGCTGCTCCCCCGAGATGGCACTGCCAAAGCAGACAGCAGGGCTGGTATCAAGTTAACAGCCATAAGGAGCCCTCCTTAGACCGTCTTGAGAAAAAAAAAGGATCTACTCCTGGAACTCAGAAACTGCAGAAGTTCAAAACAGAGACTGGTGGGGAAGAAGGCTGATACTCCTAGAAACAAAACTATAGATACCAGCAAAAACAAAAGGTATAGATATTAGCTAAGAAAATATTATGACTTACAGATAAGGCCAAAATGTCTACCTAGAATATGCAAAATGATTAAACAATAATAATGGTGGGAAAAACCTGTTTACAATAGCAACAAAATCCATAAAATACAAAAATAATGTAAAAGCACAAGACCTTATGTAAAACTTTACTGAAGAGCATTTTAAAAGCTGGAATAAAAGAAAACATCTTATGTGTATGAATAGCTAATCTTTATATGGTAAAAACATAAACTGTCTCCAAACTAGTCCATAAATTAATATATTTCCTACCAAATTTTAAAAGCCTCACTAAAACTTTTGCAATTTGGCAAAGAGACTAAAGTTCAACTGGAGAACAAATATACAAAAATAATTAAGAAAATTCAGAAAATTTTTTAGAAATTCAGAAAATTTTTAGAAAAGGAAAACCGTCAACCACACATTAAGTAATTAGAAAGTGACTGTAAATGCCAGTATGATACTGCCTCATGAAATAGGAAAAAAAAAAAAAGGAACAGAGAGTCCCCAAACAGGCTGATATATATACAGAGATTTAGCAGATAAGAAAGGCTAAATCAAATAGGAAAGAAAGAATGGCTTATTTAATTAATGGTGTGGGGCCACAAGTTATGTAGGGATTAAAGAAAATAACCTACATGGCCATATACCAGATGAAGTATAAATTTATAGTATGAAAAGAATATTTTAAAGAATATGTATATAATTCATACACACTAAAGGGGATCCCTTCTTTAGTAAGACTTGAAAGTCATAACAAAAAGCATCAATGAATTTGACTAAAGAAAACTATCAGTGGAGAGGGCAAAGATAAAAACACATAATTCAAAGCAAAGACACAGAATGTTTCTTAAACATATTTTTAAAAGTTCAGCCGTACTTAAAACTAAAGAGTTAAAAAGTCAAATAGCGACTTTTCTCCCTCCAATTCACAAATATTAACGTCATTCACAAGCCGCAGTCAAGGCAAAGGTAAGAAAGAACAGGTACTTTAGTATATCTGAGGAGGAAAAGCAAATGAGAACAGTTTTACATGTGTGTTTATAATATATTTAAAAACTCTAGAAGGTGATACACATACCAAATTCTTCACAGTGGTTGCTGGAGGGCCAAAGGCAAGTTTACATGGGGAATTTAACTTTCTTTGGATTTTTACAGTGTTTTCATAACAATCACATGGAGAAGGCAATGGCAACCCACTCCAGTGTTCTTGCCTGGAGAATCCCAGGGACGGAGGAGCCTGGTAGGCTGCCGTCTATCGGGTTGCACAGAGTCGAACACGATTGATGCGACTTAGCAGCAGCAACATTAACAATCACAACCTGTCAGTAAAGTATGCTTATGTTCTAAGATCAGGAAAAGGGTCTTTGTGAGATCTGAGCCGGATGTTTCACAAGGTCTTTTAAGCTATCTTCCTAGTTCTCGGCAATGACATTCTAAATAACTTTATCAGAAAGGTGAACCCCAAATAAATGAGGCATGCTTTTAATTGATCTCTTGTGGGGCACGTGATATGGGAAACAACACCACCTTTTCTCCAAGAGTATACTTTCACTTTCAGCAGTCACTTCTTAGAGGCTGATGGTTTAAAGTGGGGGAGAGAGGAAGCAAGGTGTAATGAACATGTAAATAGCCTAGCTTCTGGATCAGTATTTGTCAAATTGTCCACTAGTAGGAAGTAAAATAAACACAGTGGGAATGAGTGGGCTATAACTAAGAGCGGGGACAAGGCAGCTGAGGGTATACACAGGAGTAATTATAATGACATAACTATAAGGCTTAGAATTAAAGCTGGGTAAGGGGAGAAGTAAGAAAGCAAGAGAGGTGAGAGTACAAAGATGGCAGAATCAATGGATTTTACACCTGATAGGGTAAATAAACTTTTAGCATTAGGAACCAGGTGTGTGAGCTGAAAGGATGGCAGGGGTGGACAGATAGCCAGTCACATGAATCCAAGACTCTGGAGTAGTTCCAGACTCTGGTGACAGGTCCTGGGCAGGACTGTGCAGGTGAGGAGCTCAGTGGAAGCAGGATCTCAGAAGAAGTGCAAGTAAAGGAAGTGAGGGGCCAGGATGTGTGTGGGCGTGTGCACAGGGTCAACAATATGAAGCCTATTTCCACCTGGGGAATCCACATACATACTCACAAAAGCCATTGATCCAGTGATTCTCAGCCTTGAAGGTTCATGTGAATCACCCGGAGACCCTGTTGAGCTGCAGAATGGGAGCCAGTAGATTCTATAACAACTCCCACACAATGCTGATGCTGCTGGTCCAGAGGAACAGCCCCTGAGCCATCCTCTGGATGGCAAGGCTGGAGTCTGGATCCTCAGTGAAATTGTGCCCAGGAAGCTATTTATAGATGGCTCTTTGATTCCCAGCATAACAATTCTCACTGAGATAGCAGGCAAAGGGTAAGGAACATTTTATATAGTCTTCCCTTGCCTTTTATTTCCTCTTTGCTATCAGTTAATAATTCTTCATCACGACCCAAACTTAACCTTGTCACCTTCCTCTATTCATCAAGCAAAAGGCAAGTGTGCAGCAGGATCAAGACACTGCCTCATGCCTACTTTAGCAATCATTCTACACTCCTAGAAAAAGTATGTACTAAGGACCTTCTAAATGATTTCTATGTCAGAAAAATAAATTCTTGTGATGGGTGTCTTGAGTATAGTAGTTGGCATCCAACCAGAAAAATAGAAACCATACTTAAGCATTTAAAACAGAGGGGATTTAAAGTGGGGAATTGGTTAAGTTGAAGGCAGGGCTGAGAAACCCAAGGAGCAGAAGGTAACGCAACCCAGAGATCAGCAACAGCCGGAAGCTGCTGCTGTTCCCAAGCCGGAGGGCAGAGAGAGAAAACCAGGATTTCCAGAGCCCAGGAACCCGACCACCAGTGACTCTGACAGGCAGGGGCTTGTACTGAAGCCATGGAGGACACACAGTAAACCCTGGCAGAGAGGGGAGAAGACCCTCGGCTTTTTTGCTTTTCTCCTCTGAACTCCCAGGGCCTCCCATCAGCGAGCCCAGAGGAAAGCCGGCCGGTGCAGTTACATGAGTTATGGTTTGCTGAGAACTCCCTCCGACCTACTTCCCCATCTCTCTTCGCAGCAGAGCCTATCCTCTGACAGCAGCGAGGCTCAGGCCTATCCTCCCTACAGGGTGCTTCAATGAAAAGGAAGACACTTTTGACAGCACCCTATAAAAAAAACCACCGGCCAGCTGTCTCAAGACCGAGTCATGCCTAAGAGGTGGCCTCAAGGTGCAGACCTATTAAAGAACAGATTCTACAAAAAAGGAGCTCACCCAAGTTAAAACTTGAGTATCATGAGAACCAGCATGAAAGAGCAACACCTGCCCTACCCATCATTAGCAGATATAATTAAAATTACCAAGATGAAAATGGAATCTGCATGTTCTTACTATAAGTAGCCAGTAAGGAAAAATGTTTAATATATGCACAAAGTACATTAGGCTTGGGTGAATACCATCAACTGATCTAATAATCTGATTTATAAACTGTATCTTCGATTTGGTACTTTAAAAATACACAGGACATGAGAATCAATTTGTTATGAATAGTGAATTAATGATACCTATAGAAAACAAGCAGACACTGGCTGAAAATACACATTAAGCTATCAGTTGCAAACTTTAACTGGATTTCCAATTACCTTATTTATACACAGTTGACTAATCTCTATTGCAGCCATAGAAGAAGAAATCTAGACTCTTTAGCTTTTGGGGTGTAATTTTTTAAAAACAGATTAAGAACCCTGAAAGAGCACACTTACTTAAAGTTTTTAGTTTTTCACTTAATTTTATACTTTTGCATATTAATGAATAATATCACTAAAAACAACCAGTAGAGCTAACAGTAATAATAGCTAAAATTTGTTGACCATCTCTTACCAGGAACTCTCATGTATTCTTCACAAATGAGGAAACTAAAAATTGCTTGATGGTAGTTTTTCTGGGTTAATAATTACAGGCAGCCCTGGAGCACTTACCACACTGCTAGGCACTGTTTCAATGCATCACATTTATTAACTCACTTACTGTTCTTAACGATTTTGTGAGATGGTCCTACTACTTTTCTTATTTTACAGACAAAGAAGCCGAGGCATGGAGTGGGGAAGGGGTGTGTCCAGCTAGTGGCAGAGCCCTGATCAGAACTCCAACAAACCGGTCCACAGTCTCTGCTGTTACCCACCCGTCTTGAGATACACTGAGATACACTGTCTCTCAATCTTCTGTTCCATCGTCAAATACAATCAAGATAAGTATGACTGTCTGCTGCATTCCAACCACTCTTATAGAGTTGTGTAGTATTATTTTTACTGTAGATACAGTTATTTTAAACCCAGTGATGGAGACTAGACTCCAGTACAGCAACAGACCTAGCTTCACTGATTTCTGACTCCTTACTAATGCAATGAGCCCTCTAGCATATTCCATGTCCACTACCCCAAACTTGTGAATGCATCTCATCTCTTTACAACACTTACCAATAGTAAGGTCATGCACTGGCTGAAACCTCTTGTCTGTAAACTGTAGCAATAAGCATGATTTACCAACACCTGAAAATTAAAAAAAAAAAAAAAAAGTTAAGAGAAAAATTCACAGAAATTAAGAAATATTTCATAAAAGCACTTGGAAGAGAGACATTCAGGGTTCCCAGTGCTCTGAGAGCAACGTGCCATGCTTTCTCAGTGCTCTACCACTGATCTGAGTGAAAGGTGGTGACCAATCCAGAACAGCCTTTGCACCCTTCATGTTCATTCAGCATTTCAACCTGAAAGATGGGAGTGGCAGGAACTCCCGGAAGACAACCAAGCAGCCCCTACCCCAGGATTCATGCAGGGAAGTGTTCCTGCACTCTTGCTTTTTCTGTAGTAGTGAAAACATTTAAAAAACACAGCACTTTCCTCTTTTTATAGTTTATTTTACCTTGGTCTCGGAAAACAAGAAACAAGAAGTAAGTGTCTGGGATCTACTTTAGTGGGAAAAGCTGCTTGTTCTACCTTCTGGCTGATTCACTTTGAAAGTGAAAGTCGCTCAGTCGGGTCCAACTCTTTGCAACCCCATGGACTACACATTCCACGGAATCCTCCAGGCCAGAATACTGGAGTAAGTGGCCTTTCCCTTCTCCAGGGGATCTTCCCAACCCAGGTCTCCCACATTATGGTGGATAGATTCTTTACCAGCTGAGCCACTAGGGAAGCGCTGATTCACTTTGGAATCGACTTTAATCTGAATGGCATTTCTTCACTCTTATCATTGAAGTCTTGAATAACTTCTCAATTTTCAAATTAAAGGCAAAATTTCTATATATATATGTTACTTGCCCTCTGAAGAGAACTGAATTTCACACCACTTCCTACTCATTTTCAGGCCTATAACCTTACAGGAGACCAAATCTGCTTACTTGGTAGCATAGTGCACTTATGAAACACAAAGGCAGTCATCATTCATTCATCCATTCACTTATTCAAAAAGTCACTGCTGAATGCTAACTATGCACATGGAAAACTGATTCGCTTGCTTCCTTACAGTCTAGCACAGGGAGAGAAATCAAGCAGAACAAATGCCCAAATAATCTGTATGAACCGTAACTTAGAATAATCATAATAACTGCCATCTGAAAGAAAAAAATTAAGTACTATGAAGAAGAGTAACAGAACAGACTTCATTTAGACTGAAGGGCTGAAGAAGGTCTTTCTTAAGTGACAAACTGAATGGTTCAATGTCTTCTATGTTATTCACTCAATGAGAGAAGGACAATGAATACCTTGTCACTTGCTACCTGTCTTAAGGCAGAGAGAAGTCACTCAATTATTTTGCTGAATGACTGGCCCTAGTGTCAAGTGTCAAAATGAACACTAACAAATCAAAGATAAATTCTGTGTGTGTGTAAGTTATATAAGTTCTGTGTGTGTGTGTGTGTGTGTGTGTGTGTATAGTGCCTTTTTTTTAACTTTTGTTTCTTTTAAAAACTGTTTTGGCCTTAAGGGGCAGCATATGAGATCTCAGTTCCCCTTGCAGTGGAAGCACGAATTCTTAACTGCTGGACCACCAGAGAAGTGCCCCATGTGGCTGTGTTTTAGGAAGTATTTTATTTGTTCAAAGTTTTTTGAATCTTTTAAGATTCTAGTTGACTGAAAATAAGTTGGAATTTCAAAACACTTGACTTTTTTTCTCTTGTATTCACCAATTCTCTTTTACATTACAGAAGGCACAAACCCATCAGATTTCTAATACCACTTCAACAGCCTTGCAGGTCTAGGAGAGAAAGGAAAATTAGTAAGTATTAAAGTACAAAATAGGTGAGCAACTGAGATATGAATCTTCCGTTCTGCTTTTAAAAAGAGACTTTATTTTTAGGAGCAGTTTTAGGTTCATAGCGAAACTGAGCACGAAGTACAACAAGATCCCATAGCCTCCCTCCCCACGGGAGCACAGCCCCCTTCACTACCAGCCTCCTGCACCAGAGCGGTAACACTTGTCACAACTGATGAACCTGCCTTGACATACCGTCACTCAAAGTCCACAGTTCCTATCTGGGTTCATTCTCGGTGTTCTCCACCCTATGGATTTTGACAAATGTATCATGTATCCACGGTTACAGTGTCACACAGAACTTTCACTGCCCTAAAAATCCCCAATGCTGTATCAGTCCTGCCCCCATACCACTCATCTTTTTACTGCTCCATAGTCCTGCCTCTCTCTGACTGTCGTATGGCTGGAATCATACGGTATGTAGCTTTTCCAGATTGGCTTCTTTCACTTAGCAATATGCACTTAAGATTCTTCTTTTTTCTTCATTTCTATTTTTAGCATTCAAAATTTCCCCATATGGTAGAGAAAAAAGTTATAATTAGAAATCATAGATTTTATTACTGAGGGAGCTCAAGAATCATCTCACAGTCTGGTAATTACTTCAGTGATACAAGAACCTGAAACCTTCTTCTTATCTCACAACAGAGTATGGACTGCTCTGGTAATAGCAATACCACTTACTCTGGCCAAGTACTGACCTCACTTTTAAGACACCACATTCTTTCTTCAGGTAATCAAAGGATCTTTTAAAGCAGAGAATATATCCAAGTGCCACTATGGTGTTTCCCAGGTCTCCTTAGTCACCCACCTATTGATCATTTGTCAGGATCAGTTAAGTTTCCAGATAGCTTACCTTATTCAATATATGTTGACTTATACTATTTTAATTCTGGATAAAATACTTGGGGGTTCTGGCTCACAATCACGAACACTTTTCTAAACTGCCAATTTGAATTAGCTAGGCTTTTTCTCAGTCCTCATTTATTTGACCCAGAAACATGATCTATTTATGCCATAAAATATTTCTATAAAATTTATCTACCTACAACCTTCTTAAAAATGACCACTTCTGGCTTTTTCAGGCTGTAATCATCTCCTTGGTCACTTAATTCTGTGACAACTGCTCCTCTTCTTAAATACTGGAGGTTTCACAACCATTTCATCTTTGGTTATCTTTTCTCTTCAACTGACAGAACTAACCCAGTCCTATAGGCCCAACATACATCTATAAATTAGTGATTACCAAATGGAAGTGGTCAAACAGGAGATGGCAAGAGTGAACGTTGACATTCTAGGAATCAGCAAACTAAAATGGACTGGAATGGGTGAATTTAACTCAGATGACCATTATATCTACTACTGCGGGCATGAATCCCTTAGAAGAAATGGAGTAGCCATCATGGTCAACAAGAGTCGAAATGCAGTACCTGGATGCAATCTCAAAAACCACAGAATGATCTCTGTTCGTTTCCAAGGCAAACCATTCAATATCACAGTAATCCAAGTCTATGCCCCAACAAGTAATGCTGAAGAAGCTGAAGTTGAACGGTTCTATGAAGACCTACAAGACCTTTTAGAACTAACACCCAAAAAAGAGGTCCTTTTCATTATAGGGGACTGGAATGCAAAAGTAGGAAGTCAAGAAACACCTGGAGTAACAGGCAAATTTGGCCTTGGAATACGGAATGAAGCAGCGCAAAGACTAATAGAGTTTTGCCAAGAAAATGCACTGGTCATAGCAAACACCCTCTTCCAACAACACAAGAGAAGACTTTACACATGGACATCACCAGATGGTCAACACCGAATCAGATTGATTATATTCTTTGCAGCCAAAGATGGAGAAGCTCTATACAGTCAACAAAAACAAGACCGCGAACTGACTGTGGCTCAGATCATGAACTACTTATTGCCAAATTCAGGCTTAAATTGAAGAAAGTAGGGAAAACCACTAGACCACTCAGGTATGACCTAAATCAAATCCCTTATGATTATACAGTGGAAGTGAGAAATAGATTTAAGGGACTAGATCTGATAGATAGAGTGCCTGATGAACTATGGAATGAGGTTCGTGACACTGTACAGGAGACAGGGATCAAGACCATCCCCATGGAAAAGAAATGCAAAAAAGCAAAATGGCTGTCTGAGGAGGCCTTACAAATAGCTATGAAAATAAGAGAAGCGAAAAGCAAAGGAGAAAAGGAAAGATATAAGCACCTGAATGCAGAGGTCCAAAGAATAGCAAGAAGAGATAAGAAAGACTTCCTCAGCAATCAATGCAAAGAAATAAAGGAAAACAACAGAATGGGAAAGACTAGAGATCTCTTCAAGAAAATTAGAGATACCAAGGGAACATTTCATGCGAAGATGGGCTCGATAAAGGACAGAAATGGTATGGACCTAACAGAAGCAGAAGATATTAAGTAGAAGTGGCAAGAATACACAGAAGAACTGTACAAAAAAGATCTTCATGACCCAGATAATCACAATGGTGTGATCACTGACCTAGAGCCAGACATCCTGGAATGTGAAGTCAAGTGGGCCTTAGAAAGCATCACTACGAACAAAGCTACTGGAGGTGATGGAATTCCAGTTGAGCTATTTCAAATCCTGAAAGATGATGCTGTGAAAGTGCTACACTCAATATGCCAGCAAATTTGGAAAACTCAGCAGTGGCCACAGGACTGGAAAAGGTCAGTTTTCATTCCAATCCCAAAGAAAGGCAACGCCAAAGAATGCTCAAACTACCACATAATCGCACTCATCTCACACGCTAGTAAAGTAATGCTCAAAATTCTCCAAGCCAGGCTTCAGCAGTACATGAACCGTGAACTTCCAGATGTTCAAGCTGGTTTTAGAAAAGGCAGAGGAACCAGAGACCAAATTGCCAACATCCGCTGGATCATCGAAAAAGCAAGAGAGTTCCAGAAAAACATCTATTTCTGCTTTGTTGACTATGCCAAAGCCTTTGACTGTGTGGATCACAATAAACTGTGGAAAATTCTGAAAGAGATGGGAATACCAGACCACCTGACCTGCCTCTTGAGAAACCTGTATGCAGGTCAGGAAGCAACAGTTAGAACTGGACATGGAACAACAGACTGGTTCCAAATAGGAAAAGGAGTCCGTCAAGGCTGTATATTGTCACCCTGCTTATTTAACTTATATGCAGAGTACATCATGAGAAACACTGGGCTGGAAAAAGCACAAGCTGGAATCAAGATTGCCGGGAGAAATATCAATAACCTCAAATATGCAGACATACACCACCCTTATGGCAGAAAGTGAGGAGGAACTAAAAAGCCTCTTGATGAAAGTGAAAGTGAAGAGTGAAAAAGTTGGCTTAAAGCTCAACATTCAGAAAACGAAGATCATGGCATCTGATCCCATCACTTCATGGGAAATAGATGGGGAAACAGTGGAAACAGTGTCAAGACTTTATTTTTCTGGGCTCCAAAATCACTGCAGATGGTGACTGCAGCCATGAAATTAAAAGACTCTTACTCCTTGGAAGAAAAGTTATGACCAACCCAGATAGCATATTGAAAAGCAGAGACATTACTTTGCCAACAAAGGTTCGTCTAGTCAAGGCTATGGTTTTTCTTGTGGTCATGTATGGATGTGAGAGTTGGACTGTGAAGAAGGCTGAGTGCCGAAGAAAGATGCTTTTGAACTGTGGTGTTGGAGAAGACTCTTGAGAGTCCCTTGGACTGCAAGGAGATCCAACCAGTCCATTCTGAAGGAGATCAGCCCTGGGTGTTCTTTGGAAGGAATGATGCTAAGGCTGAAACTCCAGTACTTTGGCCACCTCATGCAAAGAGTTGACTCATTGGAAACACTCTGATGCTGGGAGGGATTGGGGGCAAGAGGAGAAGGGGATGACAGAGGATGAGATGGTTGGATGGCATCACTGACTCGATGGATGTGAGTCTAAGTGAACTCCGGGAGTTGGTGATGGACAGGGAGGCCTGGCGTGCTGCGATTCACGGGGTTGCAAAGAGTTGGACACGACTGAGCTACTGAACTGAACTGAAACCCATCTCTCTAGCCACCATCTTAATTAATTTCATTCTCATTATATCCAACTGCCTTCTGAACATGTCCACTTTAACTCTTTCAGGTTGGGAATGCAAACTTGTAAAACATAATCCATTCTGTTTCATGTTCCTGCCTACCATTTTCCCAACAACTCAAAGAGTCACCTTCAGTATTTCTTTATCTCTGAAGTTGGTTCCCAATGGATCACATCAACAAGAAAATCTCGTAATTCCTTTTCTTCCTACAGCTAATGGCTCACAAATCTCATCAGTTTCCTCAGAAATACCTTGAATTCCATGCTTTCCCCTCTTAATCCTCAGTGCTCCAGTTCTGGCTCTCAATAAGATATGGTCTTTCTGCCTTCAACCTTTGCCTCAAATCTATTTGTATAAACCTCTGAAAATTTTTGCTAAAATGCACATATATAAAATTTAAGCTGTCCGAAATAGTAAACAACGTTCTTTGAGAAATTGTTATCCTAACAGATCATATTATCACACCACGGTCTAGAGAGCCTGTGGTGAAGCACAACACATCACCTTCTGTCCTCTGAAATGACACCACATTCTTCCTCTGGCATCTCTTACCAAGGAACTTGTCACTCCTTGGCAACTCTAAACTCATGCTTAGAGATTCCAATGCTTTCTTCACTAAAGCCTTCCTGTTCCAAAGATGCTATCAATCCCCATGCAGAATTAATGTGGGGATTAGTTCCTTGGGTTTCCATAGTATTTCCTTTATGCCTCAAAACCATGGTTAGAATCCTAGTTCTGTCACTTATGAGCTGTAACATGGAGCAAGGAAATTGACCTTTCTGGGCTTCAAAATTCTATCTATAAAATTGGGGAAATTCCTATACTATTTTTGGTGCACTGTTACAAGAATCAGATGAAATAAATGTAAGAGGGCCCCTGTATAGTAAGAGTTACCTGTGTCCAGTTTACAAACCTTCTCTGAGCTATATATTTAGGACATGTGCCTTTTTCTATAAGTACAATATACTTCAATAAAAATGAAAACACTGTGATGGGTCTTTCTGATGCATCAGCTTGACTAGGCCCTTCCAATTACTGGGTGCTGCTGTGAAGGCATTTGGTTAAGATATAATTATAAGTCCACCCTCAGTTTCATATGGTTTAAGTTTCACTCTTTTGTATGTGGTTGTCCAGTCTTCCCAACATCATTTAATGAAGATTGTCCTTTCCCTACTGTATATTCTGGCCTTCTTTGTCATAAATTAATTGACCACATATGTATGTGTTTACCCCTGGGTTCTTTATTCTGTTCCATTGACCTCTGTCTATGCCAATACTAATACCATACTGTTTTGAGTACAACAGCTTTCTAATATAGCTTGAACTCAGGGAGCATGGTGCCTCCAAATTTGTTCTTCTTTCTAAAGACTGCTTTAGCTACTCAACCACTCTTTAACAGCTGTTAAGAGTTTCTACTGTGAAGTCACCTTACCTTCTTCCTTTACTCAGGGTCCAATACACTGTCCTCAGTAGGCCTAAGTGTTGTGGTGAGAACTGACTACCTGATTACCACATTAATGCCAAACAATTACAAGTAACACTCATTAAAAATGTAGATTCCTAAAACCTCACCCCAAAGATTCTGATTCAGTCTTTGGTTAGGCCCAGGAATCTAATTAATACACCGCCAGCGATGTTTTTAGGCAATGGCGCCTTCTCCACAAGGAGTATTGGTATGCTGCTGCTGCTGCTGCTAAGTTGCTTCAGTCGTGTCAGACTCTGTGCGATCCCGTAGACGGCAGCCCACGAGGCTCCCCCGTCCCTGGGATTCTCCAGGCAAGAACACTGGAGTGGGTTGCCATTTCCTTCTCCAATGCATGAAAATGAAAAGTGAAAGTGAAGTCGCTCAGTTGTGCCCGACTCTCAGCGACCCCATGGACTGCAGCCTACAAGGCTCCTCCATCCATGGGATTTTCCAGGCAAGAGTACTGGAGTGGGGTGCCACTGCATTCCCCGAGAGAGATGGCAATGTGGTATAAATTATTTGTGGCTTATTTTGCAAAGAGAAAATTTTATTCTTCATGTTCACAGTCCAAACCAAGAAACCCGTGAAACATGACAAAACAATGAGGTCTGCTCTTTTAAATAGAAAATTAATAAACTCAGCAAGATACTCAAGTTAAAAAGAATATAAGCTTTACAGTTGTGACACCAGTGTTCATCTGTATTATTTCATAACTTGTAACCTCAGACAAAATTTATTATAGAAACTAAGCTCCGTTTCCACATTTGTAAAATGGGAAAAAGAAAAACATGGCATTTCTACTTCACAGGAATATCATAAGGTTAAAATTCTAAAATTTTGAGTTTTGCATATTCAAAATTTTTAATGAAAACTTTAGAGGATTCTTCAAGATGAATACAGTTGAGGAGCAAAATCTCCAACCAAACTGATCTGACCTTGAGTTCACATTTTTAAATATCTAGTTTCTACAACTGCAGAAAATATTCACAATCTATAATTATCTTTTAAATAAAATGACTTCAGAGTTGTTTCCATGCTGCTGGTTTCCCACACATCATCCCCCTTGCATCTGAGACAGCAATCCTCTCATTTACTGCGATTAGATACTCATCTGTTGCTGACTCGAGTGGGTTAAAGAGACACGTCTAAATCCCAACTCCTGGAACTTCTGAATGTGACCTAACTTGGAAAAAGATCTCTGCAGGTATAATTAAGGGTTCTGAGATGTGATCAGCCTACATTCAGGTTGGGCCTAATTCCAGTGATAAATGGATACACAGGGGAGAAGGTTGTCTGAAGACAAAGGAGACTAGACTTGCACTGCCACAAACCAGGAGCCCCCGAAGCCACCAGAAGCTGGAAGAGCAGCAAGGATTTTCCTTGGAGCCTTCAGAGGCCCTGCCCATCCCTAGATTTTGGACTGCCGGCCTCCAGAACTGTGAGAGAATAGGTTTTTGTTGTTTTGAGCTCTGAGACAAGTTTCTTAAAATTATTAAGCAGTCCAAGAAAACCTACAAAAATGCACTTGTGAGGAGCAATTTTTCCTTCCTCCTTTTCCTTGGACTCATTGGTCTCTCAGTCTTGTTGACTCTGTCTCTAATGATTCCTACTGTAATCAGTAAAAAATAAAGAGACTCAAACACCAGAAATATTAAAATAAGGGAAGAGGAAACAAGGAAGACAGAGCATTTATTTGAGAAACCTCTCAGTGAAGGCTAAGAGGGCAGGGAGGAAGACACTCTGGACCCTTCTATGAAATGGCCAAGCCTTCTCCATCTCCAGAGCTCTGATGGATTCTACCAGCACTGCCAGACCAGCAACCCCTAAGCACAGGAACACATCTAATTCACTTTTGAAATTCTTCTCAGAAATGTGCTTTATATTTGGTAAACTTTCACCATTGCAGCCTCCTGTATTTCAATGTACACCACCAATTTAAGAGAGAAACACTGGACTATATTTGGATCCCATGTGTGACAATGGTAGAAAAAGTTGTTTCAGGTCTCAAGGCCTTGGTTGCTTATCGTATCACGGTAATCATACATTCACTTTACTAAGAAGGCTACTGCAAGGAATAAAAGAAACGGCATGTAAAGAATAAAAGGTAAAAAACACATCTATGCTTCCTTCCCTTTCCTGGCACAAAGTCCGACTAACACTTCATTGCACACTTTGGCCATAGTGCTCTCTACACACTTCATTAAGCACCTCTTGTATCATACTTCTGTTATCAATTCACACATCTACCTGCCTCCCTTAGGAGCAATAACATTCTGCATTTAGAAAACCACTCTGCTCTGTGGCCTGGCTTAGAATTAATAGATGCTCAGTGAATGCAGAATTTATGTACTGAATGCTTGCTGAAAAGATCTAACAGTGACACACTTGTATTTTCTATATAATGACAAACAAGTCTACATTTTAAAAAGTCAATTTCTCAAAAAAATTTTTATTCCCAACAGTGGGTTTTTCAGGTAGAAAAATGATGTTGAAGAATGAAATCATGACCACGTGACATTAAGAACTGCGTCTCTGACACTATCGGCCCCTGATTTAAGTGTAATTTCCCTCTGAAAACGTTAAGTCTCCAGGGAGTGTTCCTTCCTTCCACATTCTGCCTCTGTCTTAGGGACAGTGGCTGGGCCCTCCACCTGCTGTTCTGTATTCTTTAGAATACTCTTAGTCCACTTCCCCATTACTCTAACCCCACATCAGAGTCAGTGGTTCTTTACACCAGACTTTCCCTGTTCAAACTTCTGTTTCTAATTTCCATCTCCTACCTGGACTCTTAGAACTAGTGTGATGAATACATTCTTCATCAGAAGAAAAATTTAATTCGGTGAAGCTGAGGGTTTTTTAATATAAGCTGAGTTTAGATATTCTTAAGAAAGACCTAGCTTGTACAGTATTTTCACGAAAACAAAGCTAGGTGCAATTCATAACTTTTTAAAATTTAAAAAATAAAATGGAGCACTACCTAATTTACATAGAGAATAAATGACAGAATATTAAATTTAATAGCAAGTAACATAGCAGAAATGTGGTTAAAAATAGCATCTCTTTCCTTTTTCTCCTCCCATTCTTGGGATTTTCTCGAACTAGTTTGTTTTAATGGTGGAAAATGGCTTAGAGTGAGAAAAATCAGAATGAAGGAAACTGAAGTATACCTCTCAGAATTTTAGGAAGTCACAGTACGTAGGAAGCAAAGGGGTCCTCTGCGCAATGTTCTCTAAATAGTAGGCTGTAACCAGTGAAATCAATTTACTCGGTTACAACTAGCATTAAAAAAATGAACTAGAACAAAATAGCAAATACTAGACTGCAGGGACTCAATAAAGATAGGACAAGTGCTATGCAAGCTATTGCCTTACACACACACACACACACACACACACACACACACACGTATGCACTTACATACATATTTAAACCCTGGGCTGCAATGTAAGAAGATGTACCTATTATTGTGCTGATAAGACACAAATTTGGAAATTATTCTCCAGAATCTCATCCAATTACACACCCAGTGAAAGAACCCATCCACATCATTTATGCTAGGATTCACGGCAAACAAATCAGCTAAAGAATCTAGAACACTTCTGTTCTCTTTTAATGAATATTTACAAGGACAGGGATCAAGGAAAAAACCAGACTAAATCATCACAGTTGGGAATTTAACATAAAAATCAATCAACCAACCAACCAGCCAGCCAACCAGCCAACCAGCCAACCAACCAACCAACCTTGGGTACCCTGAGTCATCTGCTAGGTGACAATTCTATTGCATAACCCTCTTTGTAAAATGATTTTTCGAATAGGTAAAATGAGGATGACACTGTATCCTGGTTTGCCAGGGACAGGCTTAGTTATCCCTGGTGTCCTGATGAATTAGGGATCACCCTGGATGATGAATTACACGCCTTCACTAAAGCGCTGATTCTCTAAAGTGTGCTCTCCAGAACAGCAACATCAGCAGTATCTGGAAACTTTTAGAACGCAAATTATCAGCTCCACCCCAAACTTAATGAGTCAGAAACTCTGGGGTGGAGTCCTTAAATCAGTATTTTACCAAGCTCTTCAGGTGATCCTCATGTGCCCTGCCTGAAGTCTGAGAATCACTGGCCTAGCTATAGTCGACTAAAATGCTGGTCTCATTCTCCGATCCTCTTTAGTCTTCCAGCTACAACTAATATGACACCATTACCTGCTTGGTGTAACAGATAAGTAACAGAAAACAGTGAAGATGTGCTGCTGCACCTCGGTACAGGTTAAGTTCAAAACACGGTTATCCTGGTTTCCACTTAGAATCTCTGGCGATCACTGAGCTTAGAATAGTGAGACTACCTGATACCTGCCTAATACCCAAAGGACCCACTTCAGTATGAACAAGTAGTTTTTACTGCAGCTATGGACTTCTATAATTGAGTTCAAGCTAACACACTCTTGTCTTATGTAAAATATATGCATGACTTTTGACATTTTGAAGGTGAAAACAAGCTCTCTCTTCACATACAATCTTATTTGACCATAACAGTAAGCCTATGACATCAGTAAAGCAGGAATGATAATCTCATTTTTTTTTTTTTTTGCCACATCACACAGCTTGTGGGATCTTAGTTCCCCAAAAAGGGATTGAACCCAGGCCACAGCAGTGAAAGTACTGAGTCCTAATCATGGACTGCCAGGGAATTCCTGATAACCTTATTTTAAAGATGAAGAAACGGAGGCTTAAATGACATGCCTCAAGTTAAAACACAGTGAGAAGCAGAATTGAAACTCAAAATAAGGTTTTTAAATTTACAATATAAGTCATATTTTTCCACTGTACCACCCAACCTCCTGAGTTTGTTCTTCTCAGATACATATTACTACTTGCAAACAACACCTCCCCTAACTAAAAAGAAGCTATCTCACTTACCATGTATTAGCATCAACAGTAAGATAAAGAAAAGAAATATTCTATAAGCTTAAAGACTCTGACGGAGCAGAAATTTAACAAACGAAGGTTTTAAAAAAATAATAGATCAGGTGTGTCAACATATTTTAACCTGACCATTTTCCTGACTGTTTCATAAAGATTCCAAATAAGAACTTAGCATCTCACAAGTAAATTTCAATGAAGTAGCTTGAAGAGGATACTTTCTCAGGATGTTATAAAAGGAAGAAGGTGTCTGGATATAAACGTACACTATAATCACCATACAGTAAGTTTACTGCACATGATGTCTAAGTAGTATGTTATGATGTAAATGAGTATCAAAATCTAAGACTGTAAGCAGAACGATCCATTTCTTGCAGTGCTAGGTTAATAAGAAGTACATGATAACAGTAACTAAATCAAGCTCCTTAAATCCCTGAAGACTTGGTATCAGTCAACACAGACAATGTTAAGACTAGCCTGTTGAATTTAAGTATTGATACATGAATACTTAAATTCACAATTAAATACTAATATTCTTTCTAAATTCCTATTCTTAATAGAAGATGACTTCTGACATTCCATTGTGGTCACATTTGACCTCGGCTGAGCCAATCAGATGCGCCTGTTCAGAATTTGGAATCTTGAAGGAATGCGTCAATATCAGGAACCAGAAAGAAAGAATCCACAGTGGCTACAGGGGAGGTGCCGGACGACTGGCGTGCACCAGCATCTGCTTCAGCAGGTTGTACTGACAGCAGGAGTCTGGCTGTGTCTTGCCTTCCGTGGTTTTGCCATTTTCAAGCTTGATTATACTGCATTCCTATCAATTCTATGGAGCATCCTATCTTTCCAATAAAACGCTGCTCTGCTTAAGTTGACCACAGCA
Source organism: Bos javanicus (assembly GCF_032452875.1). Classification (NCBI taxonomy): domain Eukaryota; kingdom Metazoa; phylum Chordata; class Mammalia; order Artiodactyla; family Bovidae; genus Bos; species Bos javanicus. Next base: position 26,353,589 of record NC_083881.1, on the reverse strand, counting down.
GGTTTCTGCTGTCTGCTAGCACAGATCAGGACTAAGAAAACTGAGGACTGACTGAAGTAATAATGGTTCAGCTATGCAGATTTTTTAAAAGAATGAGATAGATTTATTTGTGATATGTTAAGACACCCAAGATTTACCCTTAAGCGAAAAAAAGGTGAAGAACAGCAATCATATTGGTGGGGCTGGGACGGATGGACACACACACACATACATGTTTAAAGATGCACAGAAAATTTCCAAAAGGATACACAAATCATTACTATACTATGTAAAATGGTGGAGTATTTAAATTTTCATTTTTCACCATAAACATTCATCATTTTTATAAAAAAAAAAATCTGTGTTTTTCAAAGGATCTATTTTAACATCAAATACTATATAAGCAATACTTTCACTAGCCCCATCCAACAACCTCCAGTGTGATGTGGCATTTAAATAACTAGCAAAACTTCTAGTGTGATTATAAATAGTCACATTAAATACTGGTCTGCTAAGAAAATTAGAAGCCTGAAAGTAAAATAATGTGCTGTGAAACTGAAGATTTTTATTTCCTTTTTTAACTCCTAAAAGCCACTAAAGAATAACTAATCAGTAGTACTTTTAAATGGAGAAGGCAATGGCACCCCACTTCAGTACTCTTGCCTGGAAAATCCCACAGTGGAGGAGCCTGGTGGGTTGCAGTCCATGGAGTCGCTAAGAGTTGGACACGACTGAGCGACTTCACTTTCACTTTTCACTTTAATGCACTGGAGAAGGAAATGGCAACCCACTCCAGCGTTCTTGCCTGGAGAATCCCAGGGACAGCGGAGCCTGGTGGGCTGCCGCCTATGGAGCTGCACAAAGTCGGACACAACTGAAGCGACTTAGCAGTAGCAGCAGCAGCAGTACTTTTAACAAGACTTACTTTATGGCTAAGGCTCAACATTCACAGATTCACATTCAAATCCAATATGATTTTTCCATTTCTTGGGTAAATTCTCCAAGAAAGGAAACTGTAAGCCAAAATGGATGGGGGGGGGGGGGAGATTAAGAAAGAAAAAAAGGTTAAATGGTGGAAAGGCCTCAATAACTTCTGTCAGAAGTCTGAGTGAAGAGTTAGTTATCCCATTCAGAGATGGGGAATAAAGCTTCTTTTATGAAGCTGTACCCACAGCATATGAAACCAACTCTTTATACCACACAATGCTCTTCATAGTGTGGTCCCAAGATTCCTGTATTCCTGAGCCTCCACAAATCCCAACAAAAAACTCCATAGGACCACACTCTGCAGAACATTCCTGATATAAAGTCATCCCACCTTCTTGGCAAAATCAAAGACTGAGGAGCTCAGTTCCATTCTCTGTTCTCCATACACAACAAATACCCAAACAGAGGCAAAAGCACAAACTGATTCTACAGGATTATCAGGTGGGGAAGTTCTCAAAGCGTCTGATCGTGTCACATCTGATCTATCATTTATAAAACGGGGTCAAGAGCTATCTAGGACTACTGCTAGAAATGTATGAAAGCTATAGCACAGTCCTCAGCATACAGTGGGTCCTCAATAAATGTTTACTGAAAATCTGAATGTCATGAGCTGTTCACTCCAGGTAGAATGAATGAGTCTTCTCCATGCTCCTTCAGTACTCTGCATAGACAAGTCTCTATTACACCATCTTGTCATTGTGGCAAACTTGTCTCCCCCTTAGGGTAGGGCAGTCCTGCTCATTTTTCTTAACTCCAGCACCGGGAATGCCCACATAATACCTTAACTTTCTTTAAAAAGAAAAAAATATTCGAATCCAATCCCCTACTGGTTGCATAAATTTCATCTTCCATGTCCTAATGTGTCAATCAAACCTCTGCCTGAACACCCCAGTAACCGACCTACTCACCACTTAATACTCTTTCCATTTCACAGCGAGTCGTCTACTTGTAGTCCTGATTCTGTCTGCAAAAAGCCACAAAGGGTAAGTTGAAGCCCCCTTTTAATATGACAGTCACCTAAGTATTTGAGGTCATTGTTATATTCTCCTTTAAGTCTTTTTTTGTTAAAATGTTTCAGTTATTCTTCCTTTCCTAAATATGTTGGGAAATATGGTTGACACACCTTTGTACCACCCTGACTGGTCTCTGAGCACAGATTCCAATGCGCAGATGTCCCTCTGAAACAAGTTCCCATAACTGGACTGCAGTTGAGTCCTGACTAAACACAACTACTACCTGCCTTGTTTGTACATTACACTTTTCCTGAGAGTCACATTTCTTCCTTTGTGGACTCCTACTGGACCTAGTTATGTAAAACTTCTAAGTTTTTAGACATGTGTTGCTATTTAACCAGCTACCTCCATCTTATATATATATATATATTTTTTTTTTTAAGAAAAAAGTAAATATAGGGCTTTCACTTCATTTTTATTAAACTCCACTTTGCTAAATTTAGTCAGCCATTCTGGATTCTGTCTGGTGTAATCCACACATTAGCTCTTTCAACCAAAGTGGAGTTTATCCAAGTTGTTGCCAATATAAAATGTAAAAATCTAGGATTGAATATAGCAGCATGCTCTCTCCAGGTGGCCTACATGGACAGTACTTAAGGATAGTTATTCAACCAGTTAAAAATCCACTTAGCTGCAAAACCAGAAGAAATTCTTCACCCCATACCAAAGGTCATCTGGGAAAAGTGTAACAAATATTTTTCTTAAAGGATTGGTCAATTATCTCACCAGGCAAACAACTACTACTGCTTCAGTTTATAACCTAGTAACTAATTTCCCTATTTATTAATATTTCTATCAAGTAAAGCTTTTAACATAAGTAGTTGTGGACAAATGTACTTTTACTTTGCCCTTTGAAACGGTTAAAACTGAACCAACAATACTTGGGCCAAACAGAGAAGATAACTTTTGATCAATAGATTCATTTATACTGAAGACTCCTGCAGATCTATAGAACCGCCTCTTTCCAAAGGGGTTCAAAATTAAGAGAAACTTTGGCAAGGAACCTGAAGACACCATGAGTGAGTATAGGAAACAACTCTCCGTCTTACAACCTCTTTTCTGGAGACCAGTGAAAAAGAGCACCTTCTACCCAATATTCTTCTCATCCGAGTCTGGAAAAGACTTTTTCTTTTATAGAGTCCAGAGAGAATTTCAAGATCAAAGAACTGCCATTTTGCAGGTTAACATGTTGTTTTGCTTCTTTGAACTCAAGTAATTATAGTTTTAAAGTCAGCATAGTGAATACCTTTTTCCATAAGCAAAAAACCACCCCCGTCCAAACCCACAACTTAATTTTAGGATACTCAACATATAAGAAAAATTATCTCTAAAATACTGCCATTAATAAAGCACCCTGCAGCTTCAAAACATCTGTGTACAATGTTTGTTTCAAGCTAACAAAAATCCTGTGAGGTAGGTAACTTAGTACTACTGACATTTTCTAGATGAGAAAACTGAAGCTAAAGATGTCTGAACTTTACCAAAGCAATGAGTAAGCAGGAGCCACCATGCCAATCCAGATATTTTTCTAATCACAAACAGCAGGCCCTTAAGAAATTTTCAAGAATGCAGTCTAAGCTAAAATACCCAAGAGAACTTAGAATAACGTATTATTTGCCTCCTAGATGCATAGTAGTTACTGCTGCTGCTGCTAAGTCGCTTCAGTCGTGTCCGACTCTGTGCGACCCCAAAGACGGCAGCCCACCAGGCTCTGCCGTCTCTGGGATTCTCCAGGCAAGAACACTGGAGTGGGTTGCCATTTCCTTCTCCAATGCATGAAAGTGAAAAGTGAAAGTGAAGTCGCTCAGTCATGTCCGACTCTCAGCGACCCCCCGGACTGCAGCCTACCAGGCTCCTCCGTCCATGGGATTCTCCAGGCAAGAGTACTGGAGTGGGGTGCCATTGCCTTCTCCGAGTAGTTACTGCTAAAGGTGGACAAATGTTAAGGGGGAGCTATCCATCAATGTTAATAATGCCAGAGGTTGCAGAGCAGGTACAAATGCACCACTTACACTGGTTTATCAACTGTACATAAATGAAGGGAAACAGACTACTGACACTTGAGTTTCAAAGACAGCTCCAAAGTTAGAGGAAAAAACCCCAAAAACTTACAACACTGGTGGACACCTCTATAGAGTGCACTAAGCCAGGAGTACTACACACATCTTACAGAGAGAAAACGCAGGAATTTAAATGAATTGTTTATTTGCACAAGTAAGTTATGGGCAGGCATCCTCTTTCAGATTGTCCTACAAGGACACTACACAAGCCTGGGAGATCTGTCTACCATACTGCTTCCTGTGTGGGACAAGTGTGCCTCCCCAGGAAGTCCAGAGTAAAGGGACAACCTGGGACCTAGGCCTTGACCCCTGCTCATGACTGAACTAGGCCGGTGCCAGATGGCAGGAAAAAATTCAAATTCACTAATGATTACATTCTCCTGGTAAAAGACAGCCTCTCAGATTGAATTTAAAAAAAAAAAAAAAGAGTACTGGGCTATACAAAAAATAGACTTCAAAAAAAGTGACACAGTAGGGCTGAAACAAAGATGACAGTTGCCGGATAACCACTCTGGAGAAATGAGAGTCAAAGATGGTAGACTCTTTCAAGTTATCAACTGGCCATAAATGAGCAAGCTACACAAGAAAGTGAAGAAAAAAAAAAAATCAACATATTAACATATTAGTTCACACGGAGGGTGAAAGAAATGATTTTTGCTATGAACAGCATAATTCAAACACTATATAGCATTGGTCAAGTTTGGTTTAGTTTTTCAACTGCATATGGGGAAATTCTTGAAGACATTCAAAGAAGTATAAAAATGATAAAAAAGATAAAAAAAGAACATGAATTATTAACCATTTATTTAGTCACACACAAAATCTCACTTATTTATTCCATTTTATAGATGAAGACACTGAGATTCAGAGACTGAAGAGGCTGCCCAAGCTCTCAGAGCTGCTGAGGAGCAGTAAACAGACTATCCTTGTTTTATTGATAGAATATTTCTGCTCAGTTTTGCAGAGTGGAGGTAGTTTCTGTTTTAGTAGAAAAGCGAACTGAGGGACTGTGTACTTCCACATCAACTCCACAGACCAAGCAGCTGATAAGCCAACACAAGAGGTATGATATGGAATATGTGGGAATTAAGAAATGTGTATGACATGGGAGAGAGAGCATGGCCTTTGGAGTCAGAAAGATCTGGGCTCAAATTCCAGCTTGGTTAGTTAACTAGCTGTGTGATGTGACAATCAGTCCACCTTCCTTCACTGTAAAGTAGAGCCTTCCTCATGGATATAATTGTTCAGATTCAATGAGTTATACCCCTAGAAAAGGTCCCATATGTTCAAATATGCGTGTGTGCATGCTAAGTCACTTCAATTGTGTCTGACTCTGTGAGATACTATGGACGGTAGCCCGCCAGGCTCCTGTGTTCATGGGGATTCTCCAGGCAAGAATACTGGAGTGGGTTCCATGCCCTCCTCCAGGGGATCTTCCCACCCAAGGATCCAACCAGCATCTCTTATGTCTCTTGCATTGGGAGGCAGTTCTTTAACCTTAGTGCCACCTGGGAAGCTCATGTTCAAATATACTACTTGTATATTTACATTTTTCACCATACTGTATTTTTTTTAAGGGAACCAGAAGAAAATGTCTTTCAAGACTCAATTAAGGAATAAGTATATGAGTACACATACTTTTAAAAAATTGATGATTACTGTAAGTAAGTAGATGAGAGAGAGTTCTCTGCAGTGCAGTTTAGTTTAGCCCCCCAGTTGTGTCCGATTCTGTGACCCAATGGACTGCAGCACGCCAGGCCTCCCTGTCCCTCACCATCTCCCGTAGTTTGCCCAAGTTCACATCTATTGCATCGGTGATGCTGTCCAACCATCTCATCCTCTGACATCCTCTTCTCCTTCTGCAGTGGTGCTAAATACAGTGTCCACTTCAAAAAAGTGTACACAGCATGGATATTAATGCTATTTCTGACTTCAATTTATTGTTTCTACCTACTGCTTCTCCTCAGCCTGCTGTGGTAGGGAGGATAAACTCCCCCACTGACCTGCTTCAAGATACACACACTCTAATCAATCCCTAGAACTTATGGGTATGCTACCCTACAAGGCAAGGCGGCCCATGCAGATGTGATTAAGATTACAGACCTTGAGATGAGGAGATTATCCTTGATTATCCAGGTAAACCCAATCTAATTATGTAAGTCTTTAAAACATAAAACCTTTCCCGGCTTCAATGAGAGATTGGATGATTCAAGAAGAGTCAGAAACACACAGAAGAACCTAACCCACTGTTGCTTTGAAGATGAAGGAAGGGGGCCAAATCACATGACTAGGTGGGTAGACTCAGGAAGCCAGGAACTGATGACACCAGCAAGAAAATGGAGACCTCAGCATGGAACTATTCCACCAACAACCTGAATGAGCATGGACCCTCCAGAAGGGAACCCAACCTGCCAAGAACTTGATGATAGCGCACTGAGACATACATCGGACTTCAGACATGTAATGCCATGTACATGAACTTATGCAGAACTTCAGAACTCTAAGATTTGCATTGCTGGAGCTGCTAAGAATATGGTGGTTTATGTTAGCAACATAAACTAATACACTCTCTCTTACTTGCATTTAAAACTGTACAAAATTTGTATGTGAAGTCACTCAGTCGTGTCTGACTCTTTGTGACCCCATGGACTATAGCCTATCAGGTTCCTCCGTCCATGGGATTTTCCAGGCAAGAGTGCTGGAGTGGGTTGCCATTTCCTTCTCCAGAGGATCTTCCCAACCCAGGAATCGAACCCGGGTCTCCCGCATTGCAGGCCAACGCTTTACCATCTGAGCCACCAGGGAAGCCCAATTAAATCCTTTTTGAAAGGAGAAATAAACTGGTCAATGCGTGCAGCCTAACCAGCAGAGGCTACCTAGTGTACATTCATCATGTTCTGAGGCACTAACTCTGTGCCTTCAAGAACTTCACTCATCATCCATCAACATTCATTTTCTTGTTTTTTCCCTCAGATTGGACCAGAAACATAGTAACAGTCAGCTACCCCTGAAAATGGCAACACTTTCAAGAAAGAACTGGAGAAACTTAGAGGTACATCATAGCTATGAAAAGTAGAAGAGCTTGTGGGAGAGAAGAAATAGTTTTTCCCAAAGGACACAGCTCAGTTTCTTCATTTATGAAATGGTTACTTCGCACAAACCAGTTAAAGGATTAAAAGCTTTCGATATCGCAGATGAACTACAAAAAGTGTGGAAAATTCTTCCTAAGAATCCACTAGGTAGACATCGAGTGCCAAAAACTAATGTGATAGAGATTTCTGTATAAATTCACCCAGGATATGCCTTAGTAGAAGTAGTGTTAGTCGCTGAGTCATGTCTGACTCTCTGTGACCCCACAGACTGTAGCCCACCAGGCTCCTCTGTCCATGCGCCAAGTAAGAATACCAGAGTGGGTTCCATTCCCTTCTCCAGGGGATCTTCCCAACCCAGGGATTAAACCTGGATATGAAGGAGAGTTGGGCTGTGAAGAAAGCTGAGTGCCAAAGAACTGATCCTTTTGAACTGTGGTGTTGGAGAAGACTCTTGAGAGTCCCTTGGACTGCAAGGAGATCCAACCAGTCCATTCTAAAGGAGATCAGCTCTGGGTGTTCTTTGGAAGGAATGATGCTAAAGCTGAAACTCCAGTACTTTGGCCACCTCATGCGAAGAGCTGACTCATTGGAAAAGACTCTGATGCTGGGAGGGATTGGGGGCAGGGGGAGAAGGGGATGACAGAGGATGAGATGGCTGGATGGCATCACTGACTCAATGGACGTGAGTCTGGGTGAACTCCGGGAGTTGGTGATGGACAGGGAGGCCTGGCGTGCTGCAATTCATGGGGTCGCAAAGAGTCAGACACAACTGAGCGACTGAACTGAACTGAACTGCTGCCTCAGCAATTACTTAAAATCCCAGAGAGCAGAAAACCTGAAAGCAGGAAAGAATTAATTTTAGAAAAAGTCAGGCAGAGAGCCCACAACTGACACAGAGGGGAGTGCCACACACCACTGCAAAGGATGTTTTTTAAAAAATACAGATGTCCAGGACTCGCTGCAGATCCACTAAAACAGTATCTCCAAAGGTGAGACCCAAGTTGTCTGAGTTGAGGAACACTGCATGCATTAAAGGAGAAGGCAATGGCAACCCACTCCAGTGATCTTGCCTGGAGAATTCCAGGGACGGGGGAGCCTGGTGGGCTGCCGTCTATGGGGTCGCACAGAGTCGGTCACGACTGAAGTGACTTAGCAGCAGCAGGCATTAAAAAGGGTGCCTATGGGGATCCCCTGGTAGCTCAGACGGTAAAGTGTCTACCTACAATGCCGGAGACCCGGGTTTGATCCCTGGGTCAAGAAGATCCCCTGGAGAAAGAAACGGCAACCCACTCCAGTATTCATGCCTGGAAAATCCCATGGACCGAGGAGCCTGGTGGGCTACAATCCATGGAGTCGCAAAGGGTCGGACATGACTGAGCGACTTCGGTGTGTATGAGTGTATGACAGCAGAGGGAACTCTGCATCTCTTTGCTGGGTGTCCTTTACTTACAAGTGAGGAATAACAGCTAGAATGTGGAGTATTTTAAAACCTGCAAATGAATGCGACTGATGAAAACAAATGGGGAAGCGTCACAGAAAACGAGAAGTCTGAGAGAGGGACGGGGGCAGTCAGTACGCGGTTGTATCTTTTGTGGCAAAAGGACACAGCCTCCCAGACTGAGGATGAGCACAGAATAACAAAATGCAGCAAGCACAGCTGGGCCAGAGTGAGAGGGAAAAACAGCTGAGCTGGCAAAATTAGGATCTGCTCAAGTCAAACATCAAAACGACAGGCTAAGAGGAGGAGAGCTGTGGAGATAACATGGGGGAGGGGGAGCAGGGGGAGAGATAAAGGAGAAAATTAATTTCATGTTGGAGTGGGAGCAGCAATGGAGTGGGGACAGAAAGGACACGAGCACCAGAGAGAAGAGTGGGGCATGATTGGAGATGAGGAGGCAGTTTCACCAGGAGAGGAGAAAGGGGCAAAGGGATGAGAAACCCAGGGCCGCGGCCTCTGTGGCTCAAAAGGCAGTCTCAGGAGCAATATAAATATTAGGGGAAGCAGGCAGCAAATACTCCGGCTGGGATGGAAAGGGGAAGGGGAGTCAAAAATCCTGAAGGACAGGAAATAACATGCAGAAAGCGAAAACTTCAAGTAAATTCTGGGTGACATTAAAAGATATGTTTCAGGAACATAGCTCTCTCATTTAATAAAACAACTAAACACATCCAAAAATGGGCAGAACTAGGCACTGTAGTTCAGGGATGTGTTAGGTGAGACGTCTATGAAGAAAAGCTAAGGAAGGACTAATACGGAATTCAGGTGAGAGAAAGCCTTGTGGAGACTCAAGTGATGAGGCTCTGTATTTCTCTCACATGGGTTATTTGATTCAACTCTATTCCTTAAACTGTGTTAACATATATATTTGAATTTGTTTTACATGAATGATATATCTTATAATTTTTAAAAAGTTAATGGAATTTTTCTACCTCCCAACTTCCCAGTTTGTTTTCCTACTGTGTGTTTTCCGAAACAGTCTAACAAACTTGCTCATATAATTATATAAAATGATCATTGTTTCTGGCCTTAGGTTTTGCAACATGAAGCTCCACTTCAGATCGAGTGACTCAAAATCACTGAGGGTTAGGCCCTCAGTGAATCTTTAAAAGAAAAAAAAAAAAAAACCAAAACACCAAAAAACCAATACACCAGGTGACTCATAAGAATGTAAAGAAACTCAAATTAGAGTGTCCCAGAGGAAGAAGTCTTCCAGCTGTTACAGTTCCAAACCTACAGAGAATCAAAGGCTGTTCTTTCCCGGAATCCTCTGGGATTTAGCCCCTGCCCTTTCTCTAGTAATTTCAAACTTTCGACCTCAAGTCTCCCCTATCCTAATACACACACACACACCAGCCAACTTGATCTTGCAATCAACTTTAAACTTCTCACTCTCTCCTTCTCTTTCACATGCAAAGTCTTCAATAAAATGGTCCATGGTACAGCTCTGTTTTCAACTTGCCAGTATCACAGGGAGGTCTGGCGTGCTGCAGTCCATGGAGACACAAAGAGTCAGACAACAACAAATATCACTATGTTTTAAAAACATCAACGACTGAGCTACAAACATGTACTTGCAATTATCTACTAGATATTTCCCCTTTGCCCACCTGGCAAATCAAGTATTATCTTCCAGGTAGTGCAGCACCTCCCCCAAGAGCCCATCCACTTATCTATTGAACATGTCTGATACGGAATGCCTACCCTCACTTTTAAAACAAAGTCAAAACCATTCCAAACAAACAAAAAGATTATTTAAGAGGCTGTACTAAAGGTGATCAAAAAGTACAAACTTCTAGCTATAAGTCCTAGGGATGTAATGTACAGCATGATGAATATAGTCATCAACACTGTATGGAACAGCTGAAAGTTAGGAGAGTGTATCTTAAAAGGTCTCATCACAAGGAAAGAACAACTTTCTTGCTATGTGTGGTGATGGATGTTAACGAAACTTATTGTGGTAATCATTTCACAACATATTTACTTACCAAATCACTTACTTACCAAATCATATGCCTGAAACTAAAACAGTGTTATACGTCAATCATATCTCAAATAAAAAAATACATTCAGATGTTAGGATAACGTGTGTTCAGCCTTGTCTTGTTTATTTCGACTCCACTGACTGTACCCACCAGGCTCCTCTGTCCATGGAATTCTCCAGGCAGGAATACTGGAGTGGGTTGTCATTCCCTTCTCCAGGGGATATTCCCGACCCAGGAACTGAACCCAGGTCTCCGGCATTGCAGGCAGATTCTTTAATAACTAAGCTACGAGGGAATCCCTTCTCATACAACACTTGTCCTTAAAAGTTTTTAAGCAAAAAAGAGGCAAACCAAACTGTGGGGGTGGTTAAATAAAGAAAGAAGAGAGGAGGGAACTAGTACAGGGAGCTAGGCAAGGGTGGGGTTTGTTATCACCTTGAAAAAATGAATGAATGAACAGGAGCTGCTAAGGTAATCAAAAACTCTGACCTGATTTTCACTTTGGCCGGAGTGGGATTTTGGGGAGTGGAGCTCAGAAGAAAGGGTATTTCAGATAGAACACAACTAGGTTTGTGCTTCTGTATACCAAGATGAGAGGCAGGAAACGAGAAGGAGGGCAGTGATGAGATTAAATGGGAGGCAGATGCCAGAATTTAGAAGCAACAATTATAGTTTTATTATAATTTTTCTCTCCTTCTGCATTTGATAATTATCTGCTTATGATATTAGTCCAGGCTTGTTAAAAACCAATTTCCACTTTATATCTAGGTTTAAGTGACACATTTTCCTAAATGATTTTTCAGGAATAAGACATTACCCATGAAAAATTTTAAAGCTATATTTTAACTGCACTTGGCCATATAGTAAGAAAAGGAACATTTCAGCAGTATCTTGATCACGTGCAGTGTTTTTATATCTGTCCTTACTTAATCTCACTATGGGGGGGGGGGGCACGCTAATAATGACTGTTTCAATAGGTAGGAAAACTGAAAACCAGGAAAAGGAGTGATTTTCTTCATTTTAAAAATGCATGTTTTCCACACTATGACGTTAAAAAAAAAAATTAGGATGGCTCTCCCACTATTGATTTACTGTCATTCTTGCGTGTGTGGGGAGGGCACATTAAGTGGGTCTACTTTGAATTAAGAAAACATGGCAAAGGGGTCTGGTCAAAGTTGATATCAATAGAAAGTGGCAGAACTCCGCTAAAAAATTCTTCTGTCAAGTTATCAATGTATACTAATAGGAACATTATGGCCTGTTTGGCTATTCTTTCAATAATGTAATTAAGTATCGGGGCCTACCTTCTACTAAGATCTTCCTGGCATACAAAACCATGCAAAAACACCTTTTCTGCCCATAAAAGATAAGTAATTAAACACAAATGCCCACCCAAGTATCTACAAAACAGGAATTAATACAAAGGGGGATACATCCAGATAAGGAGGTGTAGTCACTTCCAGTTGGGATACCAGGAATGCTTAACACATCAAAAGAACTTAATAAACGCTGACTGTGAAACCATTATGGAAGACTCTAGTCAAACTTTGAGGACAGACAAATTTGGACAGAGAGACACTCCAAACAGAGTGCAGGAGCAGCAGTGACCAGGTAAAAGCACAGGGCCTCAGCGGCAGGAGGAAGGCAGGGACTAGTGACAGTGGGAAAGAAGACCAGCGTGGGAAGTCATGCCTAGACGTGGAGGTCCCTGAAGGTCAAACGAATGAATGGAAATGGAGGAATGGCCCCTAAGAGCCCAGTGTGCAGACGGCTGACCCGACAGTTACTGGAGGGGGGAGAAGGCGGCGCGGTGGACAGTCTACTGCCAAGTGTACCTGGACCAGGTGGCAACAGCAGCAAGGGCAAGGATGAATGTCTTCCCTCTGAACTGCCTGGACACTGTTCTGGCATGAGGGCAAATTCCGAAGAACCCAGCACCAACTTGCTAGTATTTGCAGCCCCACTACTCCCAGCAGAACTCTTCACCCACAGTAGATGTTCAGTAGGTATGCTCAAAGAGAGAAACCTGCAAAGGCTAATTTCAACTGTCACTACTGCTGATGTCCATAATCACCCTGCTACTTCCCAAACCCATTCCTATTATAGTTATTGTGAATTTCCTCTTCCAATCTCACTGTTACAACCTAAATTAAAATGAACCAGTAGGCCACTTCCTTCAGCATTTTAAAAAGTATATAAATTTGCTACTGAACATGTGCAAAACATTGCTTTATCTAGGATTCTGCATAGAGAACCAAGTTTCGACGCGCACGCCAAAAAACATTGCTGAAACACTATTTACAGCAGAAAATCTTTCTTTTAGGCAGAAATCAACATGCCTCTAGTGTTACTTATTCAACCTGACATATCACTAGTACAACCACAAGCTGCCGCTTACATTTCCAAAGTTGTGCAAAGGGTCCAAAGTTGTGCAAGAGTCATCACTGAAATCAGACTCTGGTATATTAATAGTTTTAACACCTGAACACGTCTTAGTTTTATTATTAGATTCACAGTAATGCCATAAAATCCATAAATAATTTAAAAATATATTTTTTCAATGAGTTTGACTACTTTGCAAAATACACTGGGATGTCATTTTAAGTGAAAAACAGCTGTATGTCTTTCTGCTTCAAATGGACATCAGGTCACCTGATTAATTGGCAGTTGTGGGCCTGGATTTCATGTATCGGAAAAAAAGCCAGTGTCCCCAGCACGCACACGCACCAGAGAGCACTGAACGGCCTTGCATTACTATCAAATAACGCCAGTTTACACGTGGCAAAAGTCGACAGGGACAGAACTCTTCCGTGTTTTAATGACCTCGAAAAGCATTCCCCAAGCGTCAAGTAATGGGATGTTACTTATTCTGGCTTAGCAGTTGAGAGTGATAAAAATACATATATACACACATATATCTTTTTTTTTTTTTTTTAATGTCTCCTTCTCAGCTAGCTGTCCCACGCCGGGGAGCGCTTTGCCCAGGCCATGGCAGATGTGAACGGGTCGGAGAAGGTGGGATGTGTCAGGGAAGCCAAGACCCTCCTTCCATCCCCTTCTGCTCTCCCCGGGCCCCCCTTTTCCTTTCTCGGGGGCGGCGGCGAGGCCCAAGGTGAGAGGCTCCGGGCAGGGCGTGCAACCCTCAGAGCCAGGCCGGCTCCCCTGTCATCTACTCCCCAGACCAGGTGGTGAAACGGCTGCCGCGGCCCCCGGCTGCAGGCCCGGCCGGGGCCGGGGCGGGGGCGACGGGCCAGGCCGCGGCCGCTCGCAGTGCCCACGTCACCAGCTCCAGCACTGCGGAAATGGAGCGGCGGGGAGGCGCCCGGCGGCGACCGAGCCTGCGCCGCCGCCCGACGCCGTTTGCCCCTCGGCCCCGGCCCCCGGGCCGCCGCCTCCCGCCCGGCCGGCCGCCGCGCCCCGGGCCTCACCTGTGTCGCCGATGATGATGTACTTGAAGAGATAGGCGTACGCCATGGCCGCGGCCGCTCGGTGCCAGGGCACACGGCTCCTCCTCCTGCTGCTGCTCCTCCTCCTCCGCGCCCCTCACCCCGGCGCCACTCGGCCTCGAAAAGCCAGGCCCCGCCCGCCGCAGCCGCTGCCGCCGCCGTAAGCCGCCGGGAGTGAGGGTCCAAGGGGAAGCTGAACAAACTGACACCGACCGAGCCAAGGGAGACAGCGCCCGGCCGAGCACACTCGAACAATAACAGCCGCCGCGGCTCCTCCGCCCCGCCTCCGCGCCGACCCGGAAGTGCTGCGGCCGCCGGCGCCGCCGGAGGAAAGGGGAGGAGCCCTGCTCGCCGGCCGCGCCCCGCCCCGCTTGCCGGAGCCCCGCCCAGCCAGAGCCCCGCCCCCGCCGGAGCTCCGCCCAGCGCCGCGCCTAGCCGGCCGCGCCCATCCTCCCGGTCCACCCAGAACCGGGCGAGGCCAGGCGCCGGTCGTTCCGGGCCCTCTGAGCGGGTGGCGCCGGCGGCCGGGAGACGCTAGGGGAGGGGAGGGGCCGTGCGGCTCCGTCGCCGCGACGCGCGCGGTGCCGCGTCCTTCCGCTCTGCGGCGGGGACGCGGGGTACGTGGTGGAAGGCGGAGGTCGCGTTCGGCGCTGGGCCTGCCCTGGGCTCGTGACAAGGGGTTTGAAAATGATGGAGCCGCTGGGACGGCGGGCGTGGGGGAGGGGTTGGAGGGTGAGGGTATTTCTGCGCTGGGGGACGGGGCTTTGACAGTGAAAATAATGGAAGTGTAAATCTGAAACCCTAAATCAGGGAATGTGAGGGCAACCTTGGTGTACCCCTGCGGTGGAATACTGCGTGGTCTTAATTAAAAGGAAAGAAAAGAAAGCCTGTCTTCTGCCAAGTAAAAATAAGGCACAGGACTCAGTCTATAAATACATACTTCTGCTATATATATGTAATAAGTGATATATATATATAATATACATATTTGTATATAAGCTGTATTGTTATGCAAATAAAGATAAATTTCTTTTTACTATTGTGTAGAAAAATGACAGGAATACACTTAAATACCCTTATGTACATAGTCTGAAAGGACACAACTGGGACCAAGGGTCAGAGGGAATATAGTTGGGGGGAGATATACTTTTCACTGAATTTTTCGAGTGCAGTTTGGATTTTCAGTGCTCATGAATTACCTATTGAAAAATGCACTCAAAAGAACACAGTGACTTCTTCATTCATTCAACTAACACCAAGTACATACTATATTTCCTGCACTGCTGGGCATTGGAACTGAAAGCAAAGTCTGTTCTAAAAGAGCACAGGTTTTGGAAGAGGAGATGGAGAACAGGATAGTGTCAGAATAGGTTATCTAAAGTAGATCATCTCTGAACTAGACGTAGGAAGGATGAGTAAGTTTGTCAAAAGGACAAAAGGTTGGGAAGGGAACTGAAATTTAGGCGCAAGAAACAATGTGCAGGGTCCGGAATCTGTTGAGGGAATTCAGAGTTGCCTAAGGGAGCTCATTTGCTAACCCGCGGCTTCTGACCTTGGCAGTGGAAGGAGAGTTGTTAGGGCAGAAGTGACTGGGAGACAGTGGCCCTGGTTCCTGTTGCCTAACACTTTCCTCTCCCTTTTGAAATCTGTCATTCTACTGTCACCTTCATGCGGGGCTGGCAGTGGTTGGCTGGTATGTGGTTGAATGGCCTTTCCAAACGTCAGCTCAGAGGGATTTTTCTTCAGTGTTTGGAAGTGATTTTCAAAGATAGCACACAAAAATTTGACATGAAAAATTACCAGGCATTTCATAACCTGGTTCACTTATCTTTGGTTTGGGAGGTGGGAGAGAGGGTTTCTGCCCGAGTCCTCCAGAATTTCAAAGGTCATTTTGTCCCTCCCATCTGAGTGCCTTCACCCAAATCTTTCCTGACGACAGACACCTAGAAAGTCCCCTCCTTCCAGAAGAGACTCAGTTCCCTGCTGTTCCCAAAAGTATGTTCTTTATCCATAGTCTGCACGAGACCACTCTGAGGATGTTACCCAAAGGACTAGCATCCTTGCAATCAAAAGCATTCCCATGCAGTTACAGGAAGTGAGCAGTGGGAAGAGTCACTGGTGTCAGGTCATGCGGGGGCTACCAGGGGTTGGTAGCTGGGTAGTTGGCATGCAGCAGTTTACTCAGTGAACACGAGAGGAACTGGGGAAAGAAACGTTAGAATTGTGTCTGTAAAAAAAATTATAGAAAGGGTATGTATGGAGCTATAGAGAATAAAGTGTAAAGAGAAGGATTCAGGAAACCTGCCTTTGACCCTGGCCCTGCTACAAACAGAATGATTGTGACAAATCGTTTGGCTTCCTAGAGAGTTTTGATGTGATCACAATAAAGTGATCAAGTTACCTGAAAGGTCTATTCCAAGTCTGAGGTCCTTCAATTTTATGTCTGTCCATCTCCAGATCTAAAGCACCTATAAAGAGGTAGTAATCCTCTCATGAAGATGTCATGGCCACAGGAATCAAGTGTTTATTGTTCTTCCACAGAACTGAGAGGCATCAGTTATTGGTTCACAGGAATTGTAACAGTGGCGTTGAAAATAACAAGGACTAGATTTTCCAAGTCCCTCCCTGAGCCTTGGTTTTCTTTTCTGAAAAATGTAAAGAATAATTGCCTCAAAATTATTGCCTTTTCAGTTTGGGATCAAATGAGATAATGCATATGAAGGTATTTTGTGAATTCTGAAAAATATATACTTAATATGAGAAACCCTTCAGTTCAGCTCAGTTCAGTTGCTCAGTCGTGTCTGACTCTATGTGACCCTGTGAACTGCAGCACGCCAGGCCTCCCTGTCCATCACCAACTCCCGGAGTTCACTCAAACTCATGTCCATTGAGTTGGTGATGCCATCCAGCCATCTCATCCTCTGTCGTCCCCTTCTCCTCCTGCCCCCAATCCCTCCCAGCATCAGGGTCTTTTCCAGTGAGTCAACTCTTCGCATGAGATGGCCAAAGTGCTGGAGAAACCCTTAGTGCTGCATAATTTTTAAAAATTACCTTGAGGAAGTAGAGGCCTTATCAGTATACAAATTCATGTTGTAAAATCAGCTCCACTCCTGTCTCTCTAGTTTATGTCTCTACGTTTATTTTTTTCTATGTGTAATTCATATTTCATTTTATTTTCTCTAAGCCTATACGCTATCTTGAATTCTCTTTGAAATAATACAGAATATAAATAAAAACCACACAAACTTCATCTCAAACATTTTATTTAGCCCCCAAAATCCAAAGACATTTTTCAAGAAAAATTTCATTGGCAAAAATGATAGAAATAAACCTTTCTTACCTTAAATCATAGGATTTTCCATTCAGTTTATTTTCAGCTATTTCACTCCCCTGAGGATGAATGCTGATAACCTCATCTCTCAGTCTTACCTCACATGTGGTCTGAAGATCATGACTGTGAAATTTAAAGATAGTCTACATTCTCCAAGGTCTCCTTGTTCAAATTTTCCACAACATTTTTAAGTAAAGCATTATATTAGAATTTTGAATTTGCTCTTCCCAATCAAACTTTTCATGTGTTTAAACTTTCTCTGGTTTTGATGGCTCTCAGTCTGTGGGAAGAGAGGTAGCGGGGAATGGGATAGGAGAAGAGTGGTTTGGAATACTGTCATCATAGGTTCTTACTTTGGTTTCCATGGTTTCCTTGGCTAGCCCTTGATGCGCTCTGGGAGCCCTGTGATCCTTGTGAAATGGTATGCACAATGTTGTATGTATTTGCATATATGTAATTTCATGGGAGAGATCTCTGCATGAGCCCATGACCCAGAAATAATTAAGAACCATGGTAAAATGCTTTCAGCCATTTCTAAACACCATGCCAGAACTAATTTTCCTGCAAATACTAATAAGCTCAGTACCAGTTTTGGAGGCAGAAAGAGGTTCAAATCCTGAATTTACTTCCTATCAGTTGAGTGACCTTGGGTAAATTACTAAACTCTCTAAGCCTTAGATTCCTCATAAGATAACACAAGTGCAGTGTCTAGCAAAGTGTCAAGATCGATGGAGACACTAAGTCAACACTGAAGTCATTTCTGCCTTCCCTTCATCCTCTGCCTGTCCTTCACCTCCAACTCGTCGCTAAGAACTGTAGGAGTTAAATAAGCCCAACAAAGACACTGCCTGGAAGAAGATTAGAGTCTCTTTGTGCTAAGTCATGGGTAGTTTTGGCTTGATGAAGGCTAATGGGAGAGCTACAGTGTTATCTTAGAGGACAGAATTTTGTTCTGGGAAATAAGGGTATATTTTACAGGACAGCCATCTAAACTGAGCCTCAAAGGACATTATCTTTCATGGTTACTGCTTTAAACCTAATCATTCTAAATGCTTCAACAGCCCTCTCCACTGTACTTCATTCACCTTACCCATCTCACCAGCCATTTATATTCTTGCCGGGTAACACACTTAGTACTCCCTATCTTACTTTTCTACTTGTGACCTATTTCTGACCACTTGTCAAAGCCAAAGATGACTGTTTTCTCTCTTCCATTCCATTCTGCTCCTTCTTCAAAGGTTTACTTGAAGAGTCAAAATGGAATGATTGCAAATTCACATCCTTAATCAAAGTGTGTGCAGGTAAGTGAAGAAACTTTCTTTTATATGTTGCTGTTGTTCAGTTGCTCGGTCGTATCTGCCTCTTTTCGACCCCGTGTACTGCAGCACACCCAGCTTCCCTGTCCTTCACCATCTCCCGGAGCTTGCTCAAACTTTGTATGTAGGTTAGTTTTTTAAATCAGTGGACTTAACATTAATGATAGAATGGAATCTCTGTAGGTGCGTGAATGAGAGAAACAATGAATATTAGAATAATAATAAGCTCATTTTATAAAATCATGGATTAAAAATATTACATAAACTATTTTGAATTAATACAAAATTTAAAAGCAAATTAAAAACCAAAATTGTGTTCTTAAATTACCCACTTTTCTAAGTCCTTAACAGTGGCCTGGGGAAAGGCCCTATATTGGATTCCAAAAGGTCTAAATTATAGTCTTTCTTGCCACTAACAAGCTGACCCTGAGAATTTTTGTCATATACTCAATAGATATAATAATTCCAGTTGCTAACAGAATTGCTGGCAGGTAGATGTGAGGGAACTCTGAAAAGTACGTTATTCCTGGTAGAAAGTCTACATACCAAATCTCAGTTGAGTGATTTTCTGCAAATGTATCTAAGTACATTAGAAGACTGACCCTTACAGAACCACATTAATGTCAGCAATATTTTACTCTCTGCATTGCTGGGTTTTGTCAGCAGAGACTAGACCATGCAGTTACTTCAAACCCTTCCCTCCACTTATCCTTGCTATGGTCTATGTCCTGTGTGTATTGGTAGGGACCCTTATTTTGGAAAAGTCAGGATCATTATAAGGATGAGGAACCATGAGGTGAATACCTCATGTAGAGTGAAGAGAGAACCAATTACCACTCCCATGAGTACTTCAATTTATTTTAATCATTACCCATAAAGGTCTTTAAATTTTGATAAAGGGAAAACCATTTCTCTCCATTTTTGAGGACATGATAAGCTAGCTATGTCCCAGTGGGAGGTGTGGACACACAAAACCTTCTGTCACTGATATCTTTTGTTAGAGATGGGTGCCAGGAACTATGAGATCACATTTCAACCTTCTTCCACCTCCCCTTCCTCCTGTATCAGAAAGATCCCCTAGAGAAAGGAATGACAACCCACTCCAGTATTTTGCCTGGAGAATTCCATGGACTGAGGAGCCTGGCATGCTGCAGTCCTTGGGGTCTCAAAGAGTCTGGACATAACTGAGTGACTAACACTATCCTCCTGTATACTCTTTATCTCTGCATCTAGCGATCTCATTATCAGAATTTTCAACCCGTGGAGTGAGAGAGGAAAACGATATCAAAGAATCACATTTTCACTTCTAAAATGGAGAAAATAGAAGTCTATTTTTTCCAGCTTTTTGATTTAAAAAGTTATTAAAAGAATAAATCTTTTCTTCCAAAATTGAGATTAAAGACTCACATTTAAAAATCTGCAAGGTTAATTTAGATTTGCCTAAGAATCATTGCTGCACTTCTACTCTTTTAAATGTCTCAATTTAAGGAATCTGGGGATCAATTCTCAACAATTTCTTCAAATAAATAGATTATTAAAAACTACAGTATAACCTTAAAACAGCAATAAACATTTATTCTCACACAAGGTTTGTGCATCAGAAATCCAGGAGCAGCTTAGCTCAGTGGCCCCGGCTTGGAGGTCTCTCTGCTGCTGCTGCTGCTAAGTTGCTTCAGTCGTGTCCAACTCTGTGTGACCCCATAGACAACAGCGCACCAGGCTTTCCCGTCCCTGGGATTCTCCAGGCAAGAACACTGGAGTGGGTTGCCATTTCCTTCTCCAGTGCATGAAAGTGAAAAGTCAAAGTGAAGTCGCTCAGTCGTGTCCAACCCTCAGTGACCCCATGGACTGCAGCCTTCCAGGCTCCTCCATCCATGGGATTTTCCAGGCAAGAGTACTGGAGTGGTATGCCATTGCCTTCTCTGGGAGGTCTCTCACAGGGTTGCATTTAATCTCTCAGCCAGAGCTGTAGACTGCAGACACCTGAAGGCTTGACTAGGGCTGGATGGTTTATTTCCAAGGTGGCTCACGCACATGACTGAGGCCTTAGTTCTTTACAGTGTGGACCTCCCAGAGAACTGCTTAGTATCTTCGTGACACAGAAGCTGATTTCTCCCAGTGGGAGAGAGGTGAGAGAGTGACCAGGAGGCCAAACCCTCAGTATCTTTTATGACCTATCCTTGAAAATCACTTCTGCTGTATCCTAGTTGCTCAAATGAACAGCTGGACATTTGGGTCTGGAGCTTGGGGGAGTGGTCTGAGCTCCAGGCAGAAATACCATATAGCTGGTATGGTTATTGTGGCCAAATGTTTTTTCAAGTGTCTGGTAGAGACTTTTGGTTCTTCTATTTTTGTTTTTAAACCTCTTAATGCGTTTATTTTATTTTATTATTATTTTTTAATGCGTTTATTTTAAACTTTTTTTTTGGACATTAAGTTTCCCTTTCAACAAAAAAGTATTGGTTGGGAGAAGTTTTGAAACTACTGTAAAAATAAGACCGATAATCGGAAGCAGGAGACTTAAGTCCAAACCCTGACTCCAGGGAACTCCTGACTCCAAGGAACATTCATTGACAGGAGCTCATCAAATGCTTCCATACCGACACTGAAACCAAGCACCACACAAGGGCCAATAAGTTCCAGGGCAAGACATACCAAGCAAATTCTCCAGCAACAAAGGAACACAGTCCTGAGCTTCAAGATACAGGCTGCCCAAAGTCACCCCAAAACTATAGACATCTCATAACTCATTACTGGACATTTCATTGCACTCCAGAGAGAAGAAATACAGCTCAACCCACCAGAACACCGACACAAGCTTCCCTAACCAGAAACCTTGACAAGCCACCTGTACAAACCCACACAGTGAGGAAACGCCATAATAAAGAGAACTCCACAAACTGCCAGAATACAGAAAGGACACCCAAACTCAGCAATTTAAACAAGATGAAGAGACAGAGGAATACTCAGCAGATAAAGGAACAGGATAAATGCCCACCAAACCAAACAAAGAGGAAGAGATAGGAATCTACCTGATAAAGAATTCCGAATAATGATAGTGAAATTGATCCAAAATCTTGAAACTAAATGGAATCACAGATAAATAGCCTGAGACAAGGATTGAGAAGATGCAAGAAAGGTTTAACAAGGACCTAGAAGAAATAAAAAAGAGTCAATATATAATGAATAATGCAATAAGTGAAATTAAAACACTCTGGAGGCAACAAATAGTAGAATAACAGAGGCAGAAGACAGGATTAGTGAATTAGAAGATAGAATGGTAGAAATAAATGAATCAGAGAGGATAAAGAAAACGAATTAAAAGAAATGAGGACAATCTCAGAGACCTCCAGGACAATATTAAACGCTACAACATTCGAATCATAGGGGTTCCAGAAGAAGAAGACAAAAAGAAAGACCATGAGAAAATACTTGAGGAGATAATAGTGGAAAACTTCCCTAAAATGGGGAAGGAAATAATCACCAAGTCCAAGAAACCCAGAGAGTACCAAACAGGATAAACCCAAGGAGAAACACCCCAAGACACATATTAATCAAATTAACAAAGATCAAACACAAAGAACAAATATTAAAAGCAGCAAGGGAAAAACAACAAATAACACACAAGGGAATTCCCATAAGGATAACAGCTGATCTTTCAATAGAAGCTCTTCAAGCCAGGAGGGAATGGCAAGACATACTTAAAATGATGAAAGAAAATAACCTACAGCCCAGATTATTGTACCCAGCAAGGATCTCATTCAAGTATGAAGGAGAAATCAAAAGCTTTTCAGACAAGCAAAAGCTGAGAGAATTCTGCACCACCAAACCAGCTCTCCAACAAATACTAAAGGATATTCTCTAGACAGGAAACACAAAACGGTGTATAAACTCGAACCCAAAACAATAAAGTAAATGGCAACGGGAACATACTTATCAGTAATTACCTTAAATGTAAATGGGTTGAATGCCCCAACAAAAGACAAAGACTGGCTGAATGGATACAAAAACAAGACCCTACATATGTTGTCTACAAGAGACCCACCTCAAAACAGGGACACATACAGACTGAAAGTGAAGGGCTGGAAAAAGATTTTCCATGCAAATAGGGACCAAAAGAAAGCAGGAGTAGCAATACTCATATCAAATAAAATAGACTTTAAAACAAAGGCGGTGAAAAGAGACAAAGAAGGTCACTACATAATGATCAAAGGATCAATCCAAGAAGAAGATATAACAATTATAAACATATATGCACCCAACACGGGAGCACCACAGTACGTAAGACAAATGCTAACAAGTATGAAAGGAGAAATTAACAATAACACAATAATAGTGGGAGACTTTAATACCCCACTTACACCTATGGATAGATCAACTAAACAGAAAATTAACAAGGAAACACAAACTTTAAACGATACAATAGACCAGTTAGACCTAATTGATATCTATAGGTCATTTCATCCCAAAACAATGAATTTCACCTTTTCTCAAGCGCACATGGAACCTTCTCCAGGATAGATCACATCCTGGGCCATAAAGCTAGCCTTGGTAAATTCAAAAAAATAGAAATCATTCCAAGCATTTTTTCTGACCACAATGCAGTAAGATTAGATCTCAATTACAGGAGAAAACTATTAAAAATTCCAACATATGGAGGCTGAACAACACGCTGCTGAATAACCAACAAATCACAGAAGAAATAAAAAAAGAAATCAAAATTTGCATAGAAACGAATGAAAATGAAAACACAACAACCCAAAACCTGTGGGACACAGTAAAAGCAGTCCTAAGGGGAAAGTTCATAGCAATACAGGCACACCTCAAGAAACAAGAAAAAAGTCAAATAAATAACCTAACTCTACACCTAAAGCAACTAGAAAAGGAAGAAATGAAGAACCCCAGGGTTAGTAGAAGGAAAGAAATCTTAAAAATTAGAGCAGAAATAAATGCAAAAGAAACAAAAGAGACCATAGCAAAAATCAACAAACCAAAAGCTGGTTCTTTGAAAGGATAAATAAAATTGACAAACCATTAGCCAGACTCATCAAGAAACAAAGGGAGAAAATCAAATCAACAAAATTAGAAACGAAAATGGAGAGATCACAACAGACAACACAGAAATACAAAGGATCATAAGAGACTACTATCAACAATTATATGCCAATAAAATGGACAACGTGGAAGAAATGGACAAATTCTTAGAAAAGTACAACTTTCCAAAACTGACCAGGAAGAAATAGAAATCTTAACAGACCCATCACAAGCATGAAATTGAAACTGTAATCAAAAATCTTCCAGCAAACAAAAGCCCCGTCCAGACGGCTTCACAGCTGAATTCTACCAAAATTTAGAGAAGAGCTAACACCTATCCTGCTCAAACTCTTCCAGAAATTGCAGAGGAAGGTAAACTTCCAAACTCATTCTATGAGGCCACCATCACCCTAATACCAAAACCTGACAAAGATTCCACAAAAAAAGAAAATTACAGGCCAATATCACTGATGAACATAGATGCAAAAATCCTTAACAAAATTCTAGCAATCAGAATCCAACAACACATTAAAAAGATCATACACCATGATCAAGTGGGCTTTATCCCAGGGATGCAAGGATTCTTCAATATCTGCAAATCAATCAATGTAATACACCACATTAACAAATTGAAAATAAAAACCATATGATTATCTCAATAGATGCAGAAAAGCCTTTGACAAAATTCAACATCCATTTATGATAAAAACTCTCAGAAAGCAGGAATAGAAGGAACATACCTCAACATAATAAAAGCTATATATGACAAACCCACTGCAAACATTATCCTCAATGGTGAAAAATTGAAAGCATTTCCTCTAAAGTCAGGAACAAGACAAGGGTGCCCACTTTCACCATTACTATTCAACATAGTTTTGGAAGTTTTGGCCACAGCAATCAGGCAGAAAAAGAAATAAAAGGAATCAAATTGGAAAAGAAGAAGTAAAACTCTCACTATTTGCAGATGACATGATCCTCTACATAGAAAACCCTAAAGAGTCCACCAGAAAATTACTAGAAATAATCAATGACTACAGTAAAGTTGCAGGATATAAAATCAACACACAGAAATCCCTTGCATTCCTATACACTAATAATGAGAAAACAGAAAGAAATTAAGGAAACAATTCCATTCACCATTGCAACGGAAAGAATAAAATACTTAGGAATATATCTACCTAAAGAAACTAAAGACCTATATATAGAAAACTATAAAACACTGGTGAAAGAAATCAAAGAGGACACTAATAGATGGAGAAATATACCATGTTCATGGATTGGAAGAATCAATATAGTGAAAATGGTATACTACCCAAAGCAATTTATAGATTCAACGCAATCCCTATCAAGCTACCAACAGTATTCTTCACAGAGCTAGAACAAATAATTTCACAATTTGTATGGAAATACAAAAACCTCGAATAGCCAAAGCGATCTTGAGAAAGAAGAATGGAACTGGAGGAATCAACTTACCTGACTTCAGGCTCTACTACAAAGCCACAGTTATCAAGACAGTATGGTACTGGCACAAAGACAGAAATATTGATCAATGGAATAAAATAGAAAGCCCAGAGATAAATCCACGCACATATGGACACCTTATCTTCGACAAAGGAGGCAAGAATATACAATGGATTAAAGACAATCTCTTTAACAAGTGGTGCTGGGAAATCTGGTCAACCACTTGTAAAAGAATGAAACTGGACCACTTTCTAACACCATACACAAAAATAAACTCAAAATGGATTAAAGATCTAAACGTAAGACCAGAAACTATAAAACTCCTAGAGGAGAACATAGGCAAAACACTCTCCGACATACATCACAGCAGGATCCTCTATGACCCACCTCCCAGAATATTGGAAATAAAAGCAAAAATAAACAAATGGGACCTAATTAACCTTAAAAGCTTCTGCACATCAAAGGAAACTATTAGCAAGGTGAAAAGACAGCCTTCAGAATGGGAGAAAATAATAGCAAATGAAGCAACCGACAAACAACTAATCTCAAAATATACAAGCAACTCCTACAGCTCAACTCCAGAAAATAAACGACCCAATCAAAAAATGGGCAAAGAACTAAATAGACATTTCTCCAAAGAAGACATACAGATGGCTAACAAACACATGAAAAGATGCTCAACATCACTCATTATCAGAGAAATGCAAATCAAAACCACTATGAGGTACCATTTCACACCAGTCAGAATGGCTGCGATCCAAAAGTCTACAAATAATAAATGCTGGAGAGGGTGTGGAGAAAAGGGAACCCTCTTACACTGTTGGTGGGAATGCAAACTAGTACAGCCACTATGGAGAACAGTGTGGAGATTCCTTAAAAACTGGAAATAGAACTGCCTTATGATCCAGCAACCCCACTGCTGGGCATACACACTGAGGAAACCAGAAGGAAAGAGACACGTGTACCCCAATGTTCATCGCAGCACTGTTTATAATAGCCAAGACGTGGAAGCAACCTAGATGTCCATCAGCAGATGAATGGATAAGAAAGCTGTGGTACATATACACAATGGAGTATTACTCAGCCACTAAAAAGAATACATTTGAATCAGTTCTAATGAGGAGGATGAAACTGGAGCCTATTATACAGAGTGAAGTAAGCCAGAAGGAAAACATAAATACAGTATACTAACGCATATATGGAATTTAGAAAGATGGTAACAATAACCCGGTGTACGAGACAGCAAAGAGACACTGATGTATAGAACAGTCTTATGGACTCTGTGGGAGAGGGAGAGGGTGGGAAGATGTGGGAGAATGGCAATGAAACATGTAAAATATCATGTAGGAAACGAGTTGCCAGTCCAGGTTCGATGCATGATGCTGGATGCTTGGGGCTGGTGCACTGGGACGGCCCAGAGGGATGGTATGGGGAGGGAGGAGGAGGAGGGTTCGGGATGGGGAACACATGTATACCTGTGGCGGGTTCATTTTGATATTTGGCAAAACTAATACAATTATGTAAAGTTTAAAAATAAAATAAAATTGGAAGAATAAAAAAAAAAAAAGTATTGGTTGTCCCATCCCCTCCCCCATCCCCACTGGCCAGATCAGTCCCTGCTGCAAGGGCACTTCTGTTGCCCCTGAAATCTGGAAATAAATATCGAAAGAAATGGCATCAAGTCTTCAAGTTGAGTGATGGCACAAAGTGGGCCCCAGAAACCTGTGATGCAGAGCGTTACCAGGTCTGGACAGCCTCGAGGTGGCGTGGAGAATGTGGGGGCTTGTTGCTGTGGTCACCTGTCCCTGGGCGCGGGGGCCGCGCCGAGTCCCACCAGACGGCTGGCTGCGCGGAGGCCGCCTGCAACCTGTCCAGGAAGTTATCCAGGGCTGGGATGCCTTCCTTCAGGCGTTTGTGCTTGCGCGTCTCCACCACCACTTGACTGGGGCAGCTGGTGTTGTTGAAGGGGTCCCCCAGAACACACACTGGGGGAAGGCCTGGCCGCCCATGTTGGACCTCCGGTCAGTAGTGAAGCCAAAGGACTCATTAACAGGCAGGTAGGCCTTCACGACAAACATGGGGGTGCCAGCCAGCTGGGTCTCCTCGAAGACGTGGCCCAGCTTCCTGTTCAGGACACCATCAGATCAGATCAGATCAGTCGCTCAGTCGTGTCCAACTCTTGCGACCCCATGAATCGCAGCACGCCAGGCCTCCCTGTTCATCACCAACTCCCGGAGTTCACTCAGACTAACGTCCATTGAGTCAGTGATGCCATCCAGCCATCTCATCCTCTGTCGTCCCCTTCTCCTCTTGCCCCCAATCCCTCCCAGCATCAGAGTTTTTTCCAATGAGTCAACTCTTCGCATGAGGTGGCCAAAGTATTGGAGTTTCAGCTTTAGCATCATTCCTTCCAAAGAAATCCCAGGGCTGGTCTCCTTCAGAATGGACTGATTGGATCTCCTTGCAGTCCAAGGGACTCTCAAGAGTCTTCTCCAACACCAAAGTTCAAAAGCATCAATTCTTACACTTGTTCTGGACACTGGATCTCCACAAGGTAGATGGGCTCCACGAGCCGGGGCTGGGCGGTCAGCACACGGGCGTACAGGCAGTGCCGGGCCATGGGGATGCTCTGGTCACCCCCACAGTGGGTGACATTGGTATGCAGTGTCACATCATGAACGTCAAAGCACACGCCCCACATGTACTTCTCACACAGCGCCCCCTCCTTGGTGGCCCACCGGAAGCCAGCCACCACACTATCCTTGATTTCATTGAGGTATTGCATGCCCCTGGTGATGTCCGTGAGGATGCTGGTGCCCATGCCATCAGGGCCAAAGCACCAGGTCTTGCGGGTTTGGCCACATCCCACTTATAATTCTCGGCCAGGTAGCGGGCCCCCTGCTTGAGCTACTGGTGGGCAGACCTTGTTGATGTCCTCAGCTAGGCCATCAGGGAAGGGCTGTGCCTTCATATAAAGCCTATTGTGCTTGTTGGGGAACTTGGACAGGCAGAGCACGTTTGACTCCTTGCTGACAGTCTCCTAGTACGAGACAACTGGGTCAGATTTCTCTTGATGGGGATGCAGGCATGATCCTCCTCCCCGTCCTTGAGGCAGATTTCCAAGTGCAATTCCCCAGCCCCCAATGATGATGTGCTCCCTGGACTCCTCAATGATACACTGCATCATGGGGTCCGACTTGGCCAGCTGCTTCAGGCCCTCCACCAGCTTGGGCAGGTCTGCTGGGTTCTTTGCCTCCACAATGACCCTGACAACAGGGCTCACACTGAACTTCATCACCCGTGTGTTGTGGCTATGCTCAAAGGTGGTGATGGTGTCGGTCTTCACCAGGAACTGGTCCACGCCCACCAGGCCCATGATGTTGCCACAAGGCACATCCTCAACGGGCTCCACATAACAGCCCATCATCAGGATTGTCCTCTGGATTGGCTTCAGGTACAGGTCCTCCTTCTCCATGGAGTTGGGTCCCATGATGCAGACCGTCAGGCCAGTGTACACCACCCCTGAGAAGACCTGGCCAAAGGCATAGAACTGACCTTTGTCAGAGGTTGACACCATTTTGGAAGGTATATCATGAGAGGGCCTTTGGGATCACAGCTTTTAGTGCCCATGGCTGCCTCCTCACCTGGGGGCCCCTCATACAGGAGCTCACAGTGGTACTTCTGGGCCATCACAGGGGAGGGCAGATGGATGGTGATCATTTGCAGCAGGGTGTCCCCAGCAGACAGCCAGCGGCGCATCGCAACCTTCAGAAGTGATTTGCCGTCCTTATCCTTATCTTCACTGTCCCACTTGATGTCCAGTTTTTCAATTAGTTTTGCCGTCTCCTCTTTCTTGAAGTTCATGATTGCATCAGACACCTTGAAGATGGGGTCCAGGATGAGCTGGTAGAATGTTAGCAGCAGCTTCTTGTCATTGGGTTGTTGGCTGACTTGCTGAACTTGCTGGTGGGTGGATCAAAGTACCGGTCTCCCCACAGCTTTTTCATTATGTCCTCCACTTTCTTGGCCCACTCAGCAGGCCCCAGCTGGCCTTCGCCCTTGGCAACAAACTTGGCCACATACAACTCTGCAAACTACTTCAGGGTAAAGGCCCAACTGTGGAGACCAGACCCGAAGCCAACAGTACTGAGGACAGGGTTGATTATGACACTGCCCATGGGGCCACTCTCGCCCTTGCCATAGGTGGAGACAATGACGTTGATGTTCTCCGCAATGTGCTGGAAGGGCTCGTACTGCTCCTTGGGCTCCTGCTGCAGTTCAGCAGGGCCCGGTCCATCTTGTTCATCATCAGCACCGGCTTGACGCCCTTGGTGACAGCCTGGCACAGCACCATCTGTGTTTGCACACACATGCCCGACATGCAGTCCACCATCACCAAGGTGCTGTCGGTGACATGGAGCGCAGCTGTCACCTCTGAGGAGAAGTCTACATGCCCAGGGGAGTTGATGAGGTTAATGAGGAAGCCAGAGCCATCCCTGCTCTGCTTGATGAAATTCAAGTTGTTCTCTGAAGGCTTGTAGAAAAGGAAGATGGCCATTGACTTGATGCTGATGCAACGCTCCTGCTCATCCTTCTGGGTGTTAGTGAAACAGGTCTCCCCAGGCCGGGCAGAGGCGATGACACCCGCCTTGCACATCAGGAAGTCCGTCAGAGTGGACTTGGCATGGTTCACGTGGGTGATGAAGGCCATGTTCCTGATGTTGGCCTTCTTGTCCATGATGGGCCGGATCTGGTTTACTGTGAAGTTCACCATGTTGGTGGATGGTGGTGGTTTCTCCCAGGCAGATCCAAGTTAGCTAGTTCATGCCGAGGAAGGTGACGATGATGTTAGAAGAGAACCAGGTCTTCTATTATATGTTATCTATATGTATACTCTGTGTATCTATTAAGTATCTGACAATTATTGTTAAACTTCACATACATCTAATGCAATTGAAAATGTGTAACAAACCACCCAAATCATCTAATCTTAACAAATCTGGTAGCTTTTAATTTACGTATTTTTATTTTTTGCATTTTACCCTGAGAGTTTTATTTTAAATTGGAGTATAATTGACTTTCAATGTTGTGTTAGTTCTTGGTGTGCAGCAAAGTGGTTCAGTTATACATACATATGTTCTTTTTCAGATTCTTTTTCCTTACAAGTTATTACAAATATTAATATAGTTCCCTGTTCTAAATAGTTCCTTGTTGGTTATCTGTTTTACACATAGTAGTATGTATATGTTAATCCCACTGATACTATTTTTTTATTTAAATATTTATTTAAAGAAAAACAATAATAATCAGAAATGAAAAAAATGTGAGAAAGTGAGAATTCTTTTGTAAAACTTGAAAGGGAAAATTGATTTTTACAAAGATAGTGAAATGAGTATCATAATGCTTTAATATATACAAACTCTTTAACCTAAATTTCAAAGTTCTGATAATATAGCTAAAAAATACAAAATAAATATACAGAGAAAAAAATTTTTTGATAGAAAAAGAGACTGAGGCTTAAAGAGACTAAGTAATTTCTCATATCATGATAGCTAGTAAGTGACAGTGCTGGGGGAAGCTGCTTGTGTGGGTCTAATGAGAGTTCTGACCTCCGCATACAAATTTAGAAGTCATTAGCATATAACACGTAAGAAAAACATATTTGTCCTCCACAAGGAATTGATGAAAGCTTTATGTCCATGAAAAAGGGTTATATTCACTGTCCCAAGAGAACTCACAGGATGGTATATATAGTAAATCAGGCTTAGAAACCTGATTTCTCTGCACATCAAGAGTGAATCCATCTTTCAGAAATGGCTCACATTAACCTAGTTTATGAATCTGATTTTTAAAAGTAGAATGTCAATTGCAACGAGAAATCACTCTCCCAGAGATGGGAATACATAAAATTAATGCCACTAATTTTTTCTTATCCTAGACAAAGAGTGAAATGTATGGAAATATTTGATGACTTTAAGCAGAGGGAACATCAAACATTCATCTTATATTTGGGATGGCCTTTCTGGGGACAAGAATCTGTGACTCCTAGTGCCTTTCATTCCCTCACTCATTTCATCAGCCCGACTATACCCTGATGTCTCATTCTGATCGGAAAGCTGTATCTGTTTGGCCTCCAAAAGCATTTGTAAACCTGGTCCAATGGCCTTTTGCCTGGGTGCTCAGTCTCTCAGTTGTGTCCAACTCTTTTCAACCCTAATGGCCTTACTCAAGTACCAAATACTTAGATGAGTAAAAAACTCCCCTAAGTAACGTTTCAGTGAAAGTGAAAGTGTAGTTGCTCAGTCGTGTCTGACTCTTTGCCACCCCATGGACTGTAGCCCTCCAGGCTCCTCTGTCCATGGAATTCTCCAGGTGAGAATACTGGAGTGGGTTGCCATTCCCTTCTGCAGGGGATCTTCCCAACCGAGGGATCAAACCTGGGTCTCCTGTACTGAAGGCAGATTCTTTATCTTCTGAGCCACCAGGGAAGCTATAATATTTCAACAGAGAATATCAATTTTTGTCTCCAAGATTTTCATTTTTTGAGCCTCTAAGACTGACTAATCCTCCTTCTGATGGACTTAGCCAATTCAATCAAATTATCATCAAGTTCTGTCCCCAGGATTCAACCTGTATTTTTAAGTCTCTCCTGTAACTTCCTTTTGCAGTATATTAAGCCCCCAACTCATTAATTACCTGCCATCTGACCTACCAAAGACATGATCCCGTCTCTGCTTGAGTTCCTTAGTCTGTAGAATGGGAAAAATAGTATCAGAGTCATAGGGTGACCGCGCAGTGCCTTGTTCATGTGAAACTACCTGTGTGTTATCACCGCATGGTTGTCATCATTGTTAACATGTTGAATCGTTAACATTAATTCTCAGGGCACAAACTTACACCTAAGTTCTTAGGTGAATCCTTGCTGTAAAACCCAATGGTTGTAATGTCAGTCATATGTAGTTCTGATGCTAAGAAAAAAATGGCACAGTGGGCTCTGTAACTTGAGCTTCAAAACTGAACAGAAAAGCAGTAATCAGAAAGATTTTTAAAATTAGGAAACATGGTGTTTTGGTGTTTTCATTTTTCTTTTAGCAGTAGATCCCATTAGTATTCAAGTAGAGTTTGTGGATAACTGCTCAGAATAAATCTTTAAAAGGTACAAAAAAAATAAGGATTACAGAAAAAAATTATATTAGAATTATATTAAAATATTCCCCAAATAAATTTCCGTTAGAGTAATATGTGCACTTCTTTATGACTATATTAAAAACCAAGATCTAAGAAGAGATCTAATAATGACCATAATTCAGCAGTTGGGATGTATGTAAATGATACAAGATATTTGTATCGATTGTACTGTTAGATGACAACATGCATATTCCTGTTAGTGACAAAGCCATAGATACTGCTAATATACCATAGTGTTGGCAACAATCATAACTGAATAAAATGTTGAATTTCAACTACAGTTAATACAAATAAAGATCCCCTCATCCAAGGGGCATGTTCTTTACAGAGAGACAGCAGGACCTAAGAGCCTAAGAAAGATATTATATCAGGTAGGTTACTTGCTGTGGTAAACAACAGAAAATCCAACATTTTGAGATTTATTATTGACTTAAGGAATACAGGTGATTTATAGCCCTCGCTCAACAGAAAAACTCCAGAGAGGAGCAAAAAGTTCTACATGAAAATTTCCAGGGTAAAAAAATCTATTTCTTCCAGATGTACTCTCTCCAGAGAGCTCCCTAGCAAACCTCCGTTTACACTTCATTGACCCAAACTGCATACTTATTCCTGGACCATGCCCTGTGGCAGAGAAATTCCATTCCATTGGCTTACCAACCACTGGGTGAGTTCCTGAACAGTCATTCACAGGAAGCACCGTGCTCCCTCTGAACCAGTTGCTCAAGCAGAGCTTTGACATTCAGGAGTGTGTGGGGCATTTTAGGTTGCTAGAACAACTGCAAGAGGAAGTTAGGGGTGCAGAACACCCCAAGATGCCTGGGACAGTTCTGCAAAGAGTTGCCCAGCCCCAGATACCATTGTGCTTGAGCTAAGAAATACTGCTGTAGATACCACCCTTGAATGTCACTGGCTTCTTATGGAGCTGTGGTATAATAAATACTTTTGGTTTGTCTCCATTCGTGGCACATAGCTCCTAAAACCCTTGGAATTTCCTGAGTGATCAGAGAGTCCTTTGTTATTCATGTGTGTGTGTGTGTGTGTGTGTTTAGTCACGCACACACTCTTTGCCACCCCATGGACTGCAGCCTGCCAGGCTCCTTTGTCCATGGGGATTCTCCAGGCAAGAATACCAGAGTGGGTTGCCATGCCCTCCTCCAGGGGATCTTCCCAACAAGGATTGAACCCAGGTCTCCTGCATTGCAGGCAGATTTTTTACCATCAGAGCCACCAGGGAAGCTGTTGTTATTCATAAAGAACTCCTTTTTTGATCCCCTGGGATTTTAAGCTAATGCGATGACTTAAAGCTGTGTCCCT
Source organism: Bos javanicus (assembly GCF_032452875.1). Taxonomy (NCBI): domain Eukaryota; kingdom Metazoa; phylum Chordata; class Mammalia; order Artiodactyla; family Bovidae; genus Bos; species Bos javanicus. The sequence continues at coordinate 26,319,885 of NC_083881.1, read as the reverse complement.
ACATAGCTTCAGAATTGGGCTGGTCACCAGAAAGACTGAGTGGTTAGAATGGTTGGAACTTTCAGGCCCACTCACAAATCTCTAGGAAAGGGAGGGGATGCTGCAGATTAAGTTCTATATAAATTTTTGTTGTTGTTGTTAATTTTCTTTGGAATAGAGATTGCTTTACAAAGTTGTATTAGTTTCTGCTGTGCAGCAAAGTGAATCAGCTGTATGCATACAGGTACGTGTGCATGTGCTCAGTCGCTCAGTCTTTGCAACCCCATGGACTGTAGCCCCGCCATGGGATTTCCCAGGCAAGAATACTGGAGTGGGTTGCCATTTCATTCTCCAGGGATCTTCCCAGCCCAGGGATTGAACCCATATCTCTTGCATTTCCTGCATTGGCAGGTGCATTCTTTACCAATGTGCCACCTGGGAAGCATACATATATCCACTTTTTTTGGGGTCTCCTTCCCATTTAGGGCACCACAGAACATTGAGTAGAGATCACTGTGCTATATAGTAGACTCTGATTAGTCATTTATTTTATACCTGAAGTGAAGTGAAGTGAAAATCGCTCAGTTGTGTCTGACTTTTGTGACCCCGTGGACTATACAGTCCATGGAATTCTCCAGGCCAGAATACTGGAGTGGGTAGCCTTTCTCTTTTCAAGGGGATCTTCCCAACCCAAGGATCAAACCCAGGTCTCCTGCATTGCAGGCAGATTCTTTACCAGCTGAGCCACCAGGGGAGATTTTATACATAGTAGTAGTTGCTGCTGCTGCTGCTACTAAGTTGCTTCAGTCGTGTCCAACTGTGTGCGACCCCATAGACGGAAGCCCACCAGGCTCCCCATCCCTGGGATTCTCCAGGCAAGAACACTGGAGTGGGTTGCCATTTCCTTCTCCAATGCATGAAAGTGAAAGTGAAGTTGCTCAGTCATGTCTGACTCTTTCGCGACCCCATGGACTGCAGCCCACCAGGCTCCTCCGTCCATGGGATTTTCCAGGCAAGAGTACTGGAGTGGGGTGCCATTACCTTCTCCGACATAGTATTAGTAATAGTATATATATGTCAATCCCAACCTTTTGAACAATGAGACATTGATGAGCTTCTGGGTTGGTGAACACATGAAGATGCTGGGAGGGTAGGGCATGGAGAGAGTGCCCCTTTTTCATCCGGCTGTTCCTGAGTAGCATCCTTTTATAAAAGCCAGGTAAATGGCACACGTATGTTTAACTTTCTGAGCAGGGGTTGAAGCCACGCCACAGCAGTGAAAGCTCTGAGTATATCTACTGGAACGCCAAGGAATTCCCTCTATATGTTTCATAATCAGGTGAAGATGCATAGGAAAATGACCTTGGTTCCATTTTATTTTTAATTGGAGGATAATTGCTTTACAATGTTACACTGGTTTCTGCTGTACAACAACATGAATCAGCTGTAAGTATAGCATTCCCATTTTGAAGGCATCTTCTTTCCTTCAAACAGAAGTCTTTGTGCACGCTGCAGCCTGACCTCCCTGTCTGGAAGAGAACCCTTATTTTTCTTTCAGAGTCCACGTGAATGATCAGTTCCTCTGGGAAGTCCTTCTGATTTTCCAGACTAGGAGGAGCTTCTGTTTTTGTTCTCATAGCCTCGCATGAGTATTTAAACCACGACTACATTCAGTGGTTTAAATACTCACAGGCTATTATTTCCCATGATTCTTTGGGTTGATCCGGTGGTTCTTCTGCTTTATGACACTTTGACTGTAGTGCAGAGATAGCTGGAAGGTCCCGAGGCCGGCCTATCACGCTGGACACCAGCTGGGAGCTCAGTTGGAGTTGTTGATCAAGGCCCTTGGTGATCCTCCGTAGGGACCGTGCATTTCCAGAATGGCAACTGGATTCTAAGAAAGTGCATTCTAAGAGGCCCAGTCCCATTGAGCAAGTACTCATCAAACCCCTGCTGGTTCCATGTATATAATGTCCCAACAGTCACAGTTAATTATGTGGCCATACCAATGTCAACATGGAAGAAGTCTGCACAAAGTTCGGTTCACTGGGGGCGGAAGTCTGCCACATACAGTGAAACTTTCCTTCGTAGGACTCATCATTGTTTGCAATCATGTATATATGTATATGCCAATTATTGTGGAACAGAACCTTAAATGCAATTGAAATGATTTGCTGAAGCACATGCATGCATGGATTCCTGCTGTGTTTCCTGCACTGTAGGCAGATTCTTTACCAGCTGAGCCACCAGGGAAGCCCTGCAGAAGTCCTGTAGCTGGTCACCTCCCACCACACTATTTCGAGGATAATTGTAGGTATTCTGTGTTCCCTCTCATCTCAAGCCAAGGGAGAAGGATTTCAAAATTTATTTGGAGAACTTAACGTGTGATCCTTGAATTTTGATGCACCAAAAGACATTAGCTGCATTTATCAAGTGCTTCTCATTCCAGGATATCACATACATTCTTTTCTAATGTGTAGGACAACCCTGCAAGGTATGTAGATTTTATTCATGTTTTACAGATGAGAAAGCAAATTGAGATTGGCATGGGCTCTGTTCCCATGGCTTCTCGTGCTGAGCAGGGCTACTCTCTAGCTGGGGTTTATGTGTGGGCTCAGTAGTTGCGGTGTGCGGGCTTAGTTGCCCCGAGGCAGGCGGGATCTTCCCAGACCAGGGACCAAACCTGTGTCCCCTGCTTTGGCAGGCTGATTCTTCACCACTGGGTCATCAGGGAGGTCTGGCACATGTCTTCAAAGGCTGACATGGAGGACAAGTTTGGGGTATATTTGATAGGGATCAGTGCCTATAAGTGCAGGCATCAGGACCATGTAGCAGCTTACACGTAGTGCACACTGTGTGCCGTCCTTCTGGCTGGAAGACTGGACCTGATACTTCTGCCTTACGCAGGCACAGGATGCGTGTTGCCCCCACGTGATAGTTAATTTTGTCAACTTGATGGGGACATGGGGAGCTCGCATACTTGGCTAAATGTTATTTCGGGATGTGTCTGTGGGGGTGTTTCTGGATGACATTAGCGTTTGAACTGGTAGAGTAAGTGAAGCAGATTGCCTTCCCCATGTGGGTGGGCATCGTCCCATCAATTGAGGACCCGAATAGAGCAAAGGTGTGGGTGAGGGGTGGATTTGAGGTCTCTGCCTGGTGGTGAAGCTGGGATATTGGTCTTGCGTACTTGGACTGGGACTTACATCATCACCTCTTCTGGTTCCCAGACCTTGTGATTTGGACTAGAATTGACACCGCTGTTTTTCCTGCTTGCAGATGGCAGATCATGGGGTTCTCATCATGTGAGCCAATGTCTTGTAATAAGTCAATCTCTCTCTGTGTAATTTCTGTCTTTTTCAGGGCTTTTCTGGTGGCTCAGTGGTAAAGAATCTGCCTGCTAATGCAGGAGACGCGGGTTTGATTCCTGGTCTGGGAAGATCCTCTGAAGAAGGAAATGGCAACCCACTCCAGTATTCTTGTATTCTTTCCTGGAGAATCCCCATGGACAGAGGAGGGTCCCAAAAGAGTCAGACACAACTTAGCGATTGAACAAAAACAACAATCTTTTTCTATCTCTATAACCTATTGACTCTGTTACTCTAGAGAACTCTAATACACCCAGGAAACACCTGTCCTCAGGCAGGGTTCTCTCTGCAGCTGAGACCAGCCCCAAAGTGCCCGACAAGGGGTGTTATCTGCTATCTGCACACCCCACAGCTGGCAGCTCGTCCTTCCTGCACTTGGCAGCACATCTCCACGTCTACCACACATCTGAGCTATTCATTTGTGGCATTTTTATTTTTTGACTTAAAATTATACCTTATTGGCATTTATGTTTTAACAAAAATTATCTTGACATTCATTTACTATTTTATCAGATTTGAACAAGTGATTTAAAATCTGACTGCTGGTTAAATTATAACTTTCATGTTATGTATATTTTATAACAGTAAAATAATCTATAACTCCTACATATTACCTATATGAGAGTTTAGATTCCTTATCATGGTCCATGAAACCTATCAGAGTCAGATCTGAAACTACATTTACAAGCTTCTACTGTTGATCAGTCTTGCCCCATTCTCAGCCTCCCTTCCCTGACTGCTCCTGCTTCTGGACAATGCTTCAGTGATATTCAACTTTTCACTGATCCCCAAACAGTCCATCTTCTTCATCTAATTAGCCTTTTTACACAGCCTAGATTATTTGCATTATGCTTCCCTGACTTCCCTGCCTGATGAAATCCTACTAATACCATTCAAGACAAAAAATAAAGGGGGCTTCCCTGGTGACCCAGAGGTAGAGAGTCTGCCTGCCAATGCAGGAGACATGTGTTTGATCCCTAGTCTGGGAAGATCCCACATGCTGACGGGCAACTAAGCCTGTGCGCCAAAACCAGTGAGCCCGGGAACTGCAACTTCTAAGCCCATACTCCCCAACTACTGAAGCCCGCACCCTAGAGCCTGTGCTGTACAACAAGAGAAGCCACCTCAATGAGAAGCCCATGCACCGCCACTACAGAGAGGCCCACCACAACCAGAGAAAAGCCCGCACAGCAATGAAGACCCAGCACAGGTGAAAATAAAAATAAATAAAATTACATCAATAAGACAAAATATAAATATTATTTGACTCTTGGCAAATTTTCTATATCCTTGTGCTTTTCTGTTATGTAGCTTCTAAGTATTCTTGACTTACATATACATGCATGTGTATGATTGCATTACACATACATGTCACATCATTGCATTGTGGCAGGATGGTTTTGGCTGCAAGGAGTAGAAAAATAGAGAGGTTTTGCTTTTCTATTGGTTCCATCCCTTTTAACCAATGATTCTATTTAATGTAAACATTGGATATCTAGTGGCTACGTGACACAGTTTGGTACCCTCCGTCTAAGGTCATCTTCAGTGAAATCTGGCAAATGTCGGTAAGGCACCATGTTCCATCCTGTGTAGCATATGAAGAGCCTAGGAAGTCAAGATGAATGAGGCAGGGAGGAGTCCAGACAACCGAGCAGTGAGCCAGGTGACTGTGTCACAGAGATACAGGATTGCTGCCCTGTGCAGGGAATTAACCGCTGCTTCTCATCTGAGAAGCAAGAGGGATGGGGGGAGGATTCCAGGTGGAAGGAACACAAGTAAGGCATGGAACAGGAGTTCAGGCTGCGGTTGGGGATGATGAAACCTTTGGCTAGAGCACAGAGCATATGCAGGTGGGCACCAAGCAAAACAACTCAACAGAAATCTGGGGCGGCATGGTGGAAAGCATTGTTTAGAGGGAGCTGAGTCATTGAGGCTTTTGAACAGAACTGAGGCTTACTCCCAGTCCTGCTCCATGACTGTCTCCCAAGGAGCATCATGTCAGCCCTTGACTGCATGGGCATCTTATTCTCATTCTTTCTTGACAGCAAAGCCTCCTTTTAAAATAAAAAACGAAACAAATAAACCAAAAAAGCCCTGTCCTTGAACTGAATCTCTTTCTAATAACTTTCTCCTAAACAACCAAGCCCATGAGAACAGGCAGTGTTAAAGAACCTGACTGCCAATGCAGGAGATGTAAGAGACGTGGGCTCAATCCTTGGGTCAGGACGATCCCTTGGAGGAGGACATGGCAACCCACTCCAATATTCCTGCCTGGAGAATCCCAAGGACACAGAAGCCTGGCAGGCTACAGTCCACAGGGTCGCAAAGAGTTGGACACGACTAAAGTGACTTAGCATGCATACACTGTGGCTTGTGGATGTTTATTTGTCCCACAAGAGGTTGAGCCAAATTATAGCTATATATCTATCGATTATCTATGCGTGTGTGGTTAGTCACTCAGTGGTGTCTGACTCTTCATGACCCGATGGACTGCAGCCTGGAATTTTCCAAGCAAGAATACTGGAGTGGGTTGCCATGTCCTTCTCCAGGGGATCTTCCCAACCCAGGGATTAAGCCTACTGGTTCTGCTTTCCCTCTCCATTTCCTTCTCCAGGGGATTTTCCCTTTCTCTGGACAGCCTGAACCAACAGCAGGGGATCTCAAATTCCAGGTGTGTTAGACTCACGGAAGGTGTCTTTCTCATAATACCAAAGATGCAGTGAGTCCCTCTCTCTCAGTTTGGCTTCAGTAAGTCTGGGATGGGCCTGAAAATGTGCATTTTCACAGTCTCCTTAGTTGATTCTCATGCATATGGCGAGAGAGTCACATTTGAGAAACACTGCTCTGCATACTCTTTCTGGAGGATCTCATCAATTCTCCTGTCTCTAATGTTGTCTATGAGATGACTACTTTCATATTTCCCCTATAACATCTTTTCAATTGACAATTTCACTTTATTTTTAATATTTATTTTTACTTATTTATGTATTTGTCCACACTGGGTCTTCGTTGCAGCACCTGAAATCTTCCATCTTTGTTGTGGCACGTGAGATGTAGTTACCTGATCAAGGATCGAACACGGGCCCCCTACACTGAGAGCATGGAGTCTTAGCCACTGGACCACCAGGGAAGTCCCTGTAACATTATTTCAGTGAAGGACACTAACATGTATCTGTTCATTTAAAGGAAGAACCTGGGAGTCCTTTTGAAACCCTTCCTCCCGCTTCTCTACTTCCTTAGTACCTTTTGTATCTTCCCCATCTTTCCACCCCACTGCCATTGCCATGGTCTGAACCCCCAAACCTCTGGAGCCTGGGCAGTTGTAATTAACTCTACCCCCTACTCATCCCCTACCCTCCCGATCCAATCTCCCCTGTTTTGCCAGATCCATTTTCTAAAATCAAATCTGACCACAGTTAAACCCTTTAATTGCTTCTACAGCCCACAGGATAAAGCCTCAATGCCCAGGATGACGTAATATCTGCCCTCTTCCTTTAGCCCTGCTCCCCTTTAGGGTAATGCCTCCCTTCCCTCTCAGGCTTGTGCTGTGCCCAGCCGTTTGCAGCTACCAAAGCACACAAGGCTGTTCTTGGCATTTTTGTGATACTGTTAACCTGATTCATCTACCTAGAATGTGCTCTCTGTTCACACAAAATACATTTCACTCATCTCACAAGACTCACGAATCATCTTTGCCATCAAGCCTTTTCTAATATTTTCAGGTAAAACCAAACGTTTCCAGTCTTCCTTTGATCATATCACCTGAAATATTTTTTTGCACATATTTATTCACATTTGTGGTGGTGGTGGTGATTTAGTCGCTCAGTTGTGTCCGACTCTTTGCAACCCCATGGACTATAGCCTGCCAGGCTCCTCTGTCCATGGGATTTACACGGGTAGCAGGAAACAAATGGCAAATAATTTCCTATCAAATTGGGAATTAATTATTCACTTTTAAATCCTGGGCACCCAGTACAGAGTCAGACATAAGGTACAGATTATGTGTGTGCCTGTTGAATAAATATATTAATTAAGTATAGTGGAAAGTATATTGTTCTAAATAAGGTCTGAGGATCTAATATATACCATCATGATTATGGTTGATAATACCATATTGTATAACTGAACTTTGCTACAGAGTAGATCTTAAATGTTCATACTGTCTTCCAGAAAAAGAAAAATAATATATAAGTATGTATATGAGGTGATGGATATGTTCATTAATTAGGTGGGAGAAATCTTTTCACAATGTAAATACATCAGGTTTTGATGTACACTTAAAATATCTTACAATTTTATTTGTCAATAAAACTGGAGAATAATTAAAAAAAGAAGAACATTGTTCCAGAAGTTCAATTTCGTGAGTCTACTCCTGGCTCAACACTAATGAACTTACTGCCTAGGACAAGTCATTAATTCTCATGCACTCCGGGTAGCTTTGTGGTTTGCTGGAAAGGACATAGTAAAAACAGCAAAATGATGACAGAAATGGCATGTGATCCTGCTGAGACTGTCATAAACCCCTCTAAAAATTATTATCGATACGGGTTTATGTACCAATAATCCATGTTCTGTGATGTCATAAGGTTTTTAGTGCTAAAAGGATTGGGGCAAAGAGTGACTCATGGTGCAGAAGTAATGCAGATCTCCTTCCAATCGATCTAGAGGGTATGAACGGAGAGACACAGGGGTCATCAGAAGTCAGGTGGGGGTGTTCAGCCCTCAGAAGGATGGAGGGGGCCTCTGCATCACACAACGTGCAACTGGTATAGCTGTGGGGAGGGGCTCCCCCTTGTCTCCCACACAGGGCACATGACCGCGAACTGCCCGTCACTGATCATGAATTAGAGACCCTGGGTGGCAGTTGGGTTTTCTGATTCTATGCTGGGTTTAAGGTGGATCTATTGTTTGAAAAGAACCCTGTGTTCAAGCTTCCTTTTGCTCAACCACTGGAGGAAAAGCAAATAAAAGGGAGAACTGGGATCCTCAACTAATCATTGTTTTGATTTGATTCGATTCAGGCACAATCCCTCTGAAAAGTTAAAAAACACTTTTTACTCGAAGCATGAGTAGGAATGTCCCCCTTTCTTTGGGAGGGGGCGGGGAAAGGTGGTTTAGAATTAGCTGTTAATGTAACAACAACAACACAACACAACAATGGTAGCAGCTACTGTTTGGGGAACAGATACTGTTTTCTAGGCTCGGTACTAACCACGTGACACACATTACTCACTTAATATCTGTGATAATCCCGTGTGATAAGGTCACTTGTTGTCTCCCTTTACAGAAGAATAAATAGGCTCAGATGGAGTAAGGAACCTACCTGAAGCCACACAGTGAGTTAAGAGGCAGAACTGAGAAACAACCCAGATTTGACTCCAAATTCCTCCTAACTACAGTCTTCTCTGAAAGTATCCCAATCCATAGCATATGCTCAAACATTTATATTGAGGATTTTGTCAATATATTCTTTGAATTTCATCTTTGAATTGATTGAGCAGTTATATGCATAGACATGTATATGACATATAAGAAAATACATGACAACTGGAAAATATGGGTCCTTGGATTTTTCTGATTAAAAAACCCCCCAAATGTGGGACCTCCCCAGCGACTCAGTGGATAAAACTCTGCCTTCCTATGTAGGTGGCATGGGTTTGATCCCTGGTTGGGGAACTAAGTTTCCACATTCCACAAGATTCAGCCAAAAAAAACCAAAACCACCACCAAGAAAAACCAACCAACAAACAAAAAACCCCCAAAACAACCAACTAACCAATCAACCAACAAAGATCTCTTATGATAGAAACTTTCTCAATACTGGTGAAGCCACAGGTTCATGGACTTGTGAGTCATCTGTTGAATCATTTTTACCCTCTAAAGTACACTCCATTCTCAAACACTTTATCAGTGAAAGATTAATTCATGAACTCTAAAAATCTTAAGAATTATTTACTTTACATCTTACTTGCTCATCAGCTGTTTTCCCCACTTATGGGTCTGAGCAATCATTGCTTCAGATATGTTATATTTCCAGTGATAATGTTGTTCATTCACGACTCATACAAGTTCATTTCTTCTGAGCCCTGTCTTCCACTGAGTGCTTCTTTTAAACATTGTTCTTGTGATTAATAATTTTTCACTGCCAACTGCTGTGATTCATGGGTAATAAGCCTGGGAGTTGAAGACAGTCTTTTTTTTTTTAATATTTATTTGTGGGCTTCCCCTCTGGCTCAGTGGTAAAGAATCCACCTGCAATGCAGGAGACACAGGAGACATGAGTTCAATCCCTGGGTCAGGAAGATCCCCTGGAGGAGGAAATGACAACCCAGTCCAGCATTCTTGCCTGAAGAACCCCATGGACAGAGGAGCCTGGTGGGCTACAGTCAAAATATTTATTTGTATTTACTTATTTATTTGTTTGACTGCACTGCATCCTTCTTGTGGCATGCAAACTAAAATCAGTTGAGGCATGTGGGATCTAGTTTCCTGACCAGGGATTGAACCCAAGGCCCCTGCACTGGGAGCGCTGAGTCTTAGTCACCAGACCATGAGGGAAGTCCCAGGAAAGATATTCCTATTTTCCCCTTAATGTGACTATTCCAACACTGCCTTCTGGTTCACCCCTCTCACCCCCACGCTCTTCTCAGAGCCTGGTTGTTGTTGAAATCAACATGTTGTTGAAATCATAAGCTCTGTGAGTTATGGAGAAAGATCATTCCCTGTCTAAACACTGCCTCCATCCAGACGCAGATGATTCATCCGGAAGCACTGGCTATATCCGTCACCCCCAGGACCAGCTATTACTCCCCAGCCTTGGGAATCGACACCTCCAAGCTTCAGACATTTGTGGCTCATCTTTATTCTCTTGAAATTAGGAAGCCAGGTTCCACGCTGCTGCCATCCATGACAGACCCTAAATTCCCACGGGACACCACCATAAAAATTGCTTCCAGGCAGAGCCCTAGGCTTCCCTGGTAGCTCAGTGGTAAAGAATCCACGTGCAAGCCAGGAGACTAGGGTTCAAACCCATGTCTCTTAGGTCTCCTGCATTGGCAGGTGGGTTCTTTACCACTGAGCCACCTGAGTGTGTGTGTGAGTGTATTCACAATGTGTTTCTTATTATATTTTGTAGTAATAAATGGGGGTTCTCAACTTGCAGGTGAAGATTATGATTTGGTGGATCGTATCGGGAAAATATCGAGTCCCTTGGACTGCAAGGAGATCCAACCAGTCAATCCTAAAGGAAATCAGTCCTGAATATTCATTGGAAGGACTGATGCTGAAGCTGAAACTCCAATACTTTGGTCACCTGATGCGAAGAGCTGACTCGTTAGAAAAGACCCTGATGCTGGAAAAGATCGAAGGCAGGAGGAGAAGGGGACGACAGAGGATGAGATGGTTGGATGATATCATTGACTCGATGGACATGAGTTTGGGCAAGCTCTGGGAACTGGTGATGAACAGGGAAGCCTGGCATGCTCCAGTCCATGGGGTTGCAAAGAGTTGGACATGACTGAGTGACTTAACTGAACTGAAAGGCATATCAGTCTCTGGAGGGATTGGGGTAGGTACGTGTATTTTATTTTATATAGTTGATTACAAAGTTGTGTTAATTATGCTCACAGCAAAGTGATGCAGTTATACAAATACATACATTCTTTTTCATATTCTTTTCCATTATGGTTGATCACAGGATATTGAATATAGCTCCCTGTGCTACACAGTAGGACCTTGTTGTTTGTTATATGTGTAAAGTTCCTGATTATAACATAGTTCTCTTGCTACTTCCCCAGCACTGGCATGGGTGTGCATGCACACACACACACACACACACACACACTTATACATACACACACTGCTGTTTTTGAAAACAATCATGTCTTATGCGTCTGAATAGTCCCCTATTCCTGAAACAGTGCCTGGCACTTGGGGGTACCCAGTCAATGCTTATAATCGTCAAATGGCAAAGCTTTGAAGGTTAAAAGGTGGAATCTATGTAGTTTTCTTTCACCATGCCCGGCACATACTTGGGACTTGATAAATCACTGGGTGTGATCGCGATGACTTAGTGAAAACAAAAATAAAGCCATGAGAAGCTATATGAATCAAGGGCACAGGTGTGATGAACAGCCGCAGAGCGGGGTCGGCCTTCACAGCAGAACAAAGCTCTCTTTACCCCTCAATGCACTTCAACAAACCCATCCAAACCAGGAAACCTCAGGGACAGAGTGGCTGTCATCTCCCTAAGTAATAGAGCCTATCTCCTCTTAACCTTTGTGACCCTCAAAAACCAGTAAATTCCTTCTTTTATCTATCCCAAATCCTTTATATTACCCTCTAAGCCAATTTTCTGTTGTACTGTATTCAATGGGAATTGAAAACAGCTGGTCACCATCTGCTGTAGATTAATTCTTCATGTACTTGAAGCCTCTAATTAGGTCATTGCTCAGCCTTCTCTTCTCCAGGCTAAATATCTTATTTCCTTTAGCCCTTCCCCAAAGGTTTTATTTTCCAATTATTCAATTGTCTTCCTAGTGTTACTCTCAACGTCAGGCTTTGTGTTCTCCGCACACCTCAAGTGGAGGGGGGCTGATCAGTGTGAAGGGTTATAGGTGTTGAAGGTCACCCCTGCCACTTCTGAGGAGCTTTTTTTTTTTTTTTCCCTGTGAGTTGTTTACTTTCAGAGGACCATTTAGAAATGAACAGCAGCCTTTGACTGCCATGCTGACATTGGAAACAGAGGAATCAGACGGTTGTGCTTTGCTTCTACACTAACTTCAGACAGGCTAGCCCATCACCTTGACGGCACACCCCGAACTATGAGATGGTCATTGCAAATTTATAAGCAGTAACTTCACTCCCGATTACAGATGCATCACTAGAACGGCACTGTGGAAGTGCCGTGGGAGCCTGGAAGGTCAGTGACAGCTGGAGCAAGAGTTTTAACTTGACCAAGCTCAGGAAACAAGAGTCTGGTAGGGAGAAATGTCCTCGCTCTTAAGTTCAGGAAATAGCCCGCACAGGGAATGACCCAGGTGTCCAAGCACCATTCTCCAAGGCAGCGGTTCTGTTACCTGTCTCCCTTCTGGAATTACATATATACAAGGCATTCCCTAGTGTCCAGATTTTTTATGAAATTCAGAAATACTTCATGGATTGATTGATTTTTGAAATGATTGCAATCGTATCTTCACTTCTGGAGCTTTCTTACTCTGTCTCTCAGAAGTGTGTTGAGAGCCTTTCCTGGTGGTCCAATGATCAAGACCCTGCCTTCCAGTGCAGGGGGTGTGGGTTCAATCCCTGGTCAGGGAACTAAGATCCCTCATGCCTTGAGGTCTAAAAATGGAAACACAAAGCAGAAACAATATTGTAACAAATTAAATAAAGGTTTAAAAAATGGTCCACATCAAAAAATAAAGCATGTTGGACTTTTGGTTGGAAGAAGTTATCCCCTGTTTATCTGTCCTTTAAAGAATCCACCATTACTCAGAAATGATGACCAGGCTAGATGGTGTACTTTGCTTAATGCTATAGGCCGTCCCTGCCAGCTGAGAGCACCAGGGCTGGGTCAGAAACAGCCCCTAATGCGTGGATTCTGTGATGTAATGGGCACAATCCCTTCAAGAGGTGAACAGCATCACTCTCATTTTTACAGATGACACAGACACAGAGAAATTGTCTTTAAATGTGTTTCAGTTCAGTTCAGTTCAGTCGCTCAATCGTGTCCGACTCTTTGCGACCCCATGAATCACAGCACACCAGGCCTCCCTGTTCATCACCAACTCCTGGAGTTCACCCAAACTCATGTCCATGGAGTCGGTGATGCCATCCAACCATCTCATCCTCTGTCATCCCCTTCTCCTCCTGCTCCCAATCCCTCCCAGCATTACATCTCTTTCAATGAGTCAACTCTTCACTTGAGGTGGCCAAAGTATTGGAGTTTCAGCTTCAGCATCAGTCCTTCCAATGAACACCCAGGACTGATCTCCTTTAGGATGGACTGGTTGGATCTCCTTGCAGTCCAAGGGACTCTCAAGAGTCTTCTCCAATACCACAGTTCAAAAGCATCAATTCTTCGGTGCTCAGTTTTCTTCACAGTCCAACTCTCACATCCATACATGACTACTGGAAAAACCACAGCCTTGACTAGACGGACATTTGTTGCCAAAGTAATGTCTCTGCTTTTTATATTTACGATAGCTTAGCTTCCCAGATCGGAGAAGGCGATGGCACCCCACTCCAGTACTCTTGCCTGGAAAATCCCATGGATGGAGGAGCCCGGTAGGCTGCAGTCCATGGGGTTGCTCAGAGTCAGGACAGGACTGAGCGACTTCACTTTCACTTTTCACCTTCATGCATTGGAGAAGGAAATGGCAACCCACTCCAGTATTCTTGCCTCTAGAATCCCAGGGACAGGGGAGCCTGGTGGGCTGCCGTCTATGGGGTCGCACAGAGTCGGACACGACTGAAGCGACTTAGCAGCAGTAGCAGCAGCAGCTTCCCAGATGGCTCAATGGAAAAGAATCTGACTGCAGTGGAGGAGATGAGGATTTCATCCCTGGATCCAGACAACCCCCTGGAGGATGAAATGGCAACCCACTCCAGTATTCTTGCCTGGAATATCCCATGGACAGAGGAGCCTGGTGGGCTGAAGTCCACGGGGTTGCAACGATTTGGACATGATTGAGCCACTCAGCATGCACACTTGGCTGCTTAGGCGGCAGAGCTGAGATTTGGTTCCTGGTCTGTTTGGTCTCTAGTGTCATTATGACCTCTTCCGCATGTTTGTTAAATTTCAGACCTCAGGATCCTGTGCTCAGATTCTGAGTCAGGAGACGGGACCCAGGAATCTGTATTTTCAATCCAGTATTCCAGCAGAGCAGATGCAGGAAACCCAGGTCCCATGTGTACAAAAATACTGTCTAACTTGGTCCCCGGATGAGGAAATCTAGGTCACTCTTCCTCAGACTCTATTGTACATCTGCCCAGGAGCTGGTTGAGAAGAGGCTTGGATTCCACTTCACAGCCACTGAGTCAGAAGCAAGGAAGGGTTGAGTCCAGATGCTGTATTGTTACTGTGCAACCTGTGGTCTATTCTGTTGCTATTCAGTCTCTCAGTTGTGTCCGACTCTTTGTGACCCCATGGACTGCAGCACGCCAGGCCTCCCTGTCCCTCACCAGCTCCTGGAGCTTGCTTAAACTCATGTCTATCGAGTCTGTGATGCCATCCAACCATCTCATCCTCTGTCGTCTCCTTCTCTTCCTGCCTCCAATTTTCCCAGCATCAGGATCTTTTCCAAAGAGTCAGGGTCTATTCTGAGTCATGCTGAATATTGAAAACTGCTTCTGTCAGTCTTCCTGCCAGAGATTTCCTATCCCCAGCACTTTCAGATGCCTTTGTGGGAGATGGAGTCTGGTAGGGTGAAAGACAGGAGGCTGTGGGCTTAGGGGTCTTGGCTTCCTGATTGTGGAAGGAGCTCTTGACTAAGAGAATAGTTGAGGTAACCCCTGAGAATGCCTGTTGCCTCACCTCCCATGGAAGAAACCTTTACCCTAAGGATGAAAAGCCATGGTTTTGAAAGTCAAGTGTTGTATTTGATATCAGAAGTCCAGCAAAGAGATAGCCATTCCTTGCGGTGATGTAGCAGGTAGTGTTGCCTTGGCAACACAGCAGGGGACTTACCAAGAAGACAGACGACAGATGAACAGATGGGCAGGTGTCATTTCTTGGAGAACGCAGGGTTTACTAAAATGAGCAACTTGAAAAAAAACTTGGCACCTTCAGAAATCCAGTCATCGAAGATGAAAACTCAGAAGTTTTGGTTCTATGAATACATTTTAAATCTACAAAATATGTTTTAACAGCAGGGGCAAAAGTGTCATCACAGATGTCTGAGAAGTCTTCATTCTACGGACCTCCTTTGCAAGTAGCTTTCTAGTAAGTCACGTTTTGTACCATGTGTGGGGAAAATGAGTGGAGTGTTTGCACTTAAAAGCCAGAGCTATGCCAAGATAATTAAACCGTCACTGGATGACCTGAAGAGAATCGATTTGATTCAGCACAGCAATTTCTTGAATCAGTATTTATCAGGTAGGTAGGTGGTAATAAGTTTGAAGGTTCATGTACACTTATATTTAAATTTCAGTTTTATAATATTCTGTTTAAAAACAGATCTAATTTTAATTCCCTTGATGAATTCTGACTCCTATTTATTTAATTCATTCTTACTTTGAACTAAGAACTTGACACTTCAACATTTATACTCCATCAATTTCCCAAATACATGATAACCAAATCAAGATTATTGGGGTGAAGGGACCTCTGGACGTCAATAATTCAGCTTCACTAGTTCTTAAAGTACCACATTTAAAGTATTTAAAGAGGAAACATATGCATTCTATACAAATGTTTATCTCATCACTTGATAAAGATCAAGCAGGGTTTTCTGCTAAGTTAGGCAGTAAACAGATGCTGACCTTATAAGCTAGGGCAGGGGAATTCCTTACATTTTTCTCGTTTGAATTGGTCCCTGAGCTCTAAGGATGGGAAAAAGAATGACACTTTACACACGTGAATGAACGCGCCTCTGAACGCTCCTTGGGATACACGGAGTGAATGCTTCCTGTAGAGAGGTGCGTTGGGCTGCTCCTCAATCCTGTGCAATTGTACTCTTCTTCCTCCTGACTCGCTGTAATTTACCTGTTCAAAGTCTCCCTTTGCTTCAGAGAAATGAAACCCCTTCCAATCAGAGCATCTCTCTGCCTTGCGTGTCTTTGGGGGCGTTAGGTACTGCCCTGGGTCCCTGTGTTCCACGCTGCCTCACAGATCACATCTGCAGCTTTCAGGGATGACTCTCCCTCACTGCTTCTTCCTGTGAGATTTGGAGCTCTTCAAATCCAATTCTGAAGCAGGCAGACTTGCTCAGGACATCAACGAAGAGCGGAACTAGGCTCATGACTCTGTGGGACCCACACTGTCTGTTCCCAATCATCAACCCCACCCCCCACCCCCAAATCCCACCCTTTCTTTATGTCAGCACTGAGGAGGGTAGTCATGGTGAAAACTGAGACCAGCTTTTAAGGTGTGACCGAGTGAGGAAATTGTAGTTCCATGACACAAACAGGTTGGGATAAAGATGGTCAGAGTGAGATTATGACCTAATTAGTGATCTAACATGCTCCGCCTGTCGTTTTAGTGAGTCTGTTTCTAATCATGCTGAATGGCTTCAGTCGTGTCTGACTCCTTGTGACCCCATGGACTGTAGTCCACCAGGCTCCTCTGTCCATGGAATTTTCCTGGCAAGAATACTGGAGTGGGTTGCCATTTCCTTCTCCAGGGATCGAACCCAGGTGTCCTGCACTGCAGATGGAT
Organism: Bos javanicus; assembly: GCF_032452875.1. NCBI lineage: Eukaryota > Metazoa > Chordata > Mammalia > Artiodactyla > Bovidae > Bos > Bos javanicus. The sequence continues at coordinate 26,303,163 of NC_083881.1, read as the reverse complement.
TTTTTCTAACCACTGAGCTACCAGGGAAGCCCTTCTAATCATTCCTGTAGCCTTAAAAGTCTCAAAATGGAGCTTGTTTCTACAAAAAAAGGAATGTCTCAAATTCCGGAATGAAGCTCTTTGTTACTTAGGACTCTTGCTTGAAAATCATAAAAACTGATTAGAGCTAGCCTGGGCAACAGGAGATTTTGTTTTCAGGGTGAGGGAAATCAAAGGGCAGGGCTGCAACCTGGGACTTGGGTGGGTACAAGAGAATGGAGTCCATCGAGGGTCAGTCTGTACTGGCCCTTGCTGGTCTACATTCTTGCTCATCCCTTTCTCTGTCGACTGGTTTATGCTGCTTTTCATTCTCCACATTGGAAGTGTGGGCATGGCCACGGTCAAATTGTCCAGTTTTGTTTCCTCCATTCAGGTGAGAGCCTGGCTGAAGTGAGCACGCATCTGGCACAAAATGGAGGAGGGAAGATGGGACTTTGTTGTTATTTCGTTGCTAAGTTGCATCTGACTCTTTGCGACCCCGTGGACCATAGCCCGCCAGGCTTCTCTGTCCATGGGATTTCCCAGACAAGAGTATAGGAGTGGGTTGCCATTTCCTCCTCCAGGGGATCTTCTGGACCCGGGCATCAAATCCGCATCTCCTGCATTGGCTGGCGGATTCTTTACCACGGCACCAGGGAAGCCCCAAGATTGGAATAGCCTCAATAAAAAACCTCCCACTTAGAACACAGAAAAAGAAGAGCCTTCACCGGTAAAGAGTCCAGAGCCTGTGCCTTCTATCTCTAAATAAGAGGATCTCAGAGTCTCAGGAACATCAGTGCCACCTCCATGCTGGTGGTGGTGTGAGTTCTCTGCTCAGTGGGTCTGGAGGTCCTGAGCAGGTCCTGACTGCTGGGTGCCCGTGTCCAGTGCCCTTCCAACCCTATCGTGGAGGCACATGATGTGTGTGTTCAAAGCAGCCCACTTTCTGTTGGTGCAAATACTTGGGCTTTGGGAGTGGTTTAGAAACTGAGAAATTGTGGGGCCTCCTTCACTTATTTTTTGTTCAGTCGCTCAGTCATGTCAGACTCTTTGTAACCCCATGGACTGCAGCACGCCAGGCTTTCCTGTCCTTCACTATCTCCCGGAGCTCGTACAAACTCATGTCCACTGAATTGCTGATGCCATCCAACCGTCTCATCCTCTGTCATGCCCCTCTCTTCCTGCCCTCAATCTTTCCCAGCATCAGGGTCTTTTCCTGTGAGTTAGCTCTTCCCATCAGGTGGCCAAAGTACTGGAGCTTCAGCTTCAGCATCAGTCCTTCCCTACGACTGAGTATTCTTGGTTTTTGTTTTTCTTTCCTGTTAACAATGCAACTCCCTCAAATCATTCTTTTAAATTCTGAGGACTCCATTTGCTAATAACACTGGAAGAAATCCTATGTGTCTGTCTCCTAGCATGGGGGCAGGGCACACTCTCCCTTGCCCCTGGCTTTCAACTGGAGTGATGAGTTTCCTTCTTAATCTGCCCTGGAATGTTACCCCAGCCTAGTCTGTGAGCTCCATCACCTGCGTCTGCCAGGGGAGATTGGATCTAATCCCCCGTTCCTCAAAGGCTGTCTTTGGAAGAGTCTATCCAGGTCTCGGGAATGAAGGGTTGAACAAAGAGCAGTGATTATTCATTCACTCCGCTCCCCAGCCCTGGAAACTGGACAGACTGGCCACATACCACGAGTGGGGTGCCTTTCCAAAGCAGAAAGCACATGGTGCTGGTGGAAGCAGTCACATATTCTAAACAATATAACAATATCCACCATTAAATACAGTTTAAAAAGACTGAAGGCCCATCTAGTCAAAGCTATAGTTTTTTCCAGTAGTCATGTACAGATGTGAGAGTTGAACCATGAAGAAGGTTGAACGCCAAAGAATTGATGTTTTGGAACTGTGTGCTGGAGAAGACTCTTGAGAGTCCCTTGGACAGCAAAAAATCAAACCAGTCAATCCTAAAGGAAATCAACCCTGAATATTCACTGGAAGGACTGATCCTGAAGCTGAAGCTCCAATACTTTGGCCACCTGATGTGAAGAGCTGACTGATTGGAAAAGACCCTGATGCTGGGAAAGATTGAGGGCAGGAGGAGAAGAGGCGGCAGAGGATGAGGTGGTTGGATGGCATCAATGACTCAATGGACTTGAGTTTGAGCAAACTCCAAGAAGATGATGAAGGACAGGGAAGTCTGGCGTGCTACAGTCCATGGGGTCACAGAGAGTTGGACACGACTTGCTGACTGAAAAATAACAACAATGACAACAATAAGATTTAGAGACACTTCTTTGGTGATCCAGTGCCTAAGACTTTGCCTTCCAATGCAAGGGGTGAGGCTTCAATCCCTGGTCTGGGAGCTGAGATCCCACATGCCTCATGGTAAAACAAAAAACAAAAAACAAAAAAAACCCAGAACAGAAGCGACAGAAGTGATATTGTAACGAATTCAATAAAGACTTAAAATAATAATATTTAAATAATGTTCTCTCTTCCTCCTCCAAAAGTCTGCTCACACTCACTGTCTGGTCTTCTGGGCTGAACTCTTAACCCTGGAGTCAGAATTCATCCTCTGTGTCCTGTAACTCTGGGCTCCTTTCTTGGCCGTGTAAGTGGTGGCATTGCTGTTTCCATGTTTGTCTGTTGCTCCATGTTGTTCCCTCATGATCTCTGATCTCACTCCAGCCTTATAACCCAAGAGATTTTGAGCATCCTCAGGCTTGGGGTGAGGGGAGGGAAACACACAGTGGGGAAACACTTCCTTGCCTTCATTTTTGCTGAGTCTGTACTCAGCACTCAGGTATTGGGTCCTCCCTACTGTGGTCAACCTAACTGTTCTGTCCTTTTTAAAAAATAGATTATTATTTTTTTAATCTTTGACTGGGCTTGGTCTTTGTTATAGCACATGGGCACATAGGATCTTAGTTCTCTGACCAGGTATTGAATCCACATTCCCTGCATTTGAAGGCAGATTTTTTAACCACTGAACTACCAGGCAAGTGCTTAGGTTGTCCGATTTTAAAAAAAGACAAGGGTGTCATAGTTTGGTTGTTGTCTCCCTCCTTCCCTCTTTAACATGTTTCTTCTTCTAAAGATTTGTGCTAAGTCACTTCAGTCATGTCCAACTCTTTGCAACGCCATGGACTATAGCCCCTCAGGCTCCTCTGTCCATGGGATTCTCCAGAATACTGGAGTGGGTTGCCATTCCCTTCTCCAAGGGACCCTCCTAACCCAGAGATCAAATCCAGGTCTCCTGCAATGCAGGCAGGTTCTTTACCAACTGAGCCACCAGGAAAGCCCATCCCCATTTTACAGTTAAGGAAATGAAGCCTTAAAAGAGTTTAAGTGGGGACTTCCCTGGTGGTCCAGTGATTAAGAGCCTTCCTTCCAATGCAGGGGATGTGGGTTCAAGCCCTGATCAGGGAAGTGGAACCCCACATGCCATGGGGCAACTAAGCATGTGCACCTCAACTAAAATGAGATGCAGTCAAATAAATACACATTAAAAAATTAAAAATGGGATAAACTGAGACAGTAGCATTGACCTATATACACCGCCACGTGTGAAATAGCTAGCTAGTGGGAAGCTGCTCTATAGCACATGGAGCTCAGCTCAGTGCTCTGTGATGACCTAGAGAGGTGGGCTGAGGGGGTGGGAGGGAGGCTCAAGAGGGAGGTGATATGTGTATACTTATAGCTGATTCACTTTGTTGTACAGCAGAAATGAATACAACATTGTAAAGCAATTTTACCCCAGGTAGAAAAAAAAAGAGATTAAGAAACTTAAGGTCACTTAGCTAGCAAATGATGACGGTAGCCACTCTTGCAGCCATCCATAGAATCTTTATAGTAGGACAGTCACTGTTACAAAGCCACATTCTGTGTTTCTTGGCTTTAATTATAAAATAGGTCAGGCGTGTGCTTTTTTCGGACGGTGGTTAACAGTGTCATTCATACTGTGACATAGTCTGTGACTGAAAATATGTGCATTAGTCGAAAAAAATGGGAGAATATCTTCAAATCTGTAATAAAAGTCACTCAGAAAATATCTTTGAAAAGTCAACTCTCTTTTCAGAAATCATTTAACATTGTATACAAATATAGCTAGAAACTTTCGTGGCTCTCTAGTGGTTAAGATTCCCCCTTTCAAGGCAGGGGGCATGGGTTTGATCCCTGGTTGGGGAACTAAGGTCTTGTAGGCTGTTGGTGCAGCCAAAAAAAAAAGAATAATCTGGAGAGTAAGGCACCCTTGCAACAGTTGAACTGTGTTCTGTTTCAATTTCCTCAAGGATTTCACAGTTGTACTTATGGATATGATTTCACATTGAAGTATTTGCATAAGAAAAAGCTTGTGATTAATTACATATGGACTGAGGTTCATCTGTGAACTCGAAGAATCGCTGTTTTTACTTATTCCTTGCTTCTCAGTAAAACAATCAAAATCCACTATATTTGGGGACCACATGTACACATTTCTGCATAAGTACTTCTTTTCCTTCCTACCGCCAAAGAGATACCTCAGAAATCACTCCAATTAAACTTTTCCAAAATGTTATCTGTGAACTGTGATTCAGAGTGCTTCACACACTCCTGTAGCACTCTGCTTTTAATTGTCTAAAAGTATGGGAATTGAAATGCAAGATTTTAATGGTTTAGTGGGAAGAAGGCGAGATTTATAATCAGAAAATTAGTCTTTGCATTTTGGCTCCAATATCTACCGGCTTTGTGACTTTCCAGCATCAGGTTCCTTTTCTGTCAGATGGGGACATACTTTTTTTTGTTAGTTTAAAAATATGGAGTCTAGGGAAATAAGGAGTTGATAGAAGCAGGGGGTAGGGAGTGGGCGAAATTGGAAAAGGTGGTCAAAAGGTACAAACTTGCTGTTATAAAATAAATAAATCCAGGACATTAATGTACAACTTGGTGATAATAGTAAATGAGACTGTATTTATATTTAAAAGTTGCTAAGAAAGAAGATCTTAAAAGTTCTCATTACAAGAAAAAAATATTTGTAACTATGTGAGGTGATAGATGTTAATTAGACTTACTCTGCTGATCCTTCAGCAATATATACAAATATCTAATCACTATGTTGTACACTTGAAACTAATATAATATTTTCTATGAATTACAGCTCAATAAAAATCCCATTAAATATACATATATATATATACACATACATATATATATTAAAGAAAACCTATTGTCACATCACTTTTGGCGGATTAGATACCTGGAGAGTTTCCTAACCACAAAAATTCTTCATAAAAATATAGTGTATCTAACCAACAAGGACCTACTGGATAACACAGGGAACTCTGCTTCAATGTCAAGTGACATTGATTGAGAATTGATGCATGTATATGCTTGGCTGAATCCCTTCACTGTTTACCTGAAACTGTCACAACATTGTTAATTGGCTATAAGTTCAGTTCAGTTCAGTCGCTCAGTGTTCGTGACTCTTTGCGACCCCATGGACTGCAGGACCCTAGGTTTCCCTGTCCATCACTAACTCCCAGAGTTTGCTCAAACTCATGTCCATCGAGTTGGTGATGCCATCCAACCATCTCATCCTCTGTCGTCCCCTTCTCCTGCCTTCAGTCTTTCCCAGCATCAGGGTCTTTTCCAATGAGTCAGTTTTTCACGTCAAGGGGGCAAAGTATTGGAGCTTCAGCTTCAACATCAGTTGGCTACCCTCCAATTTTTTTAATTGGCTATAGTCCAATACAAAATAAAACGTAGAAAAAAATATAGTGTATCTGTATTAAAGAATAGAAATATGGAGGTCTGGGGAAAGAACAAGTATTTCCTAAAGACCCATGTCAGAAACATCCCCTGTTAAGTCCTTCACATCTGCAATGACATTAAATCCCCACGACGCTCCTCCATGGTGAATAATGTTATTCTTTACTTATAGACCAAGAGGCAAAGGCTAGGGACTTCCAGACATGCATGTACTTATTAACAGGCAGGATCAATGGTGAAGAGCATCCGGACAACTTCTTGGTAGGAGAAGGAAGCTCACACAGCTGAACTGTGTTGTGCAATCTTGTGTTCCTTCGTCCTTCTCAGACCAAGTTTGTCTTCAGCGCACAGCCCAGGACAGTGTCCGGCAAAGGCTTCTGTACTGTCCTGGTCTGAGTCGTCCTCCTTGGGGGCTGCAGATAGAGGCAGGCCCCTCGGCTAAACCTCTTCCGGTTCTTGTTGGCCCAGGTTTGTTATCCCCCAGTCCACACCTGGGGTTGTATGTTTGCATCCCTTTCCTCCTGAGTCCCATCCTCAGGCAGATTTCCTTCTTGTCTGGGACTTCTTCCTTTATCCTGAGGTATCCGTTCAGGATCACTATCGTCTTACAACATTGTCTGAAAAACAGACACGTGTACATACAAAAACACCCCCTCTTTCTTTGTGTAAATAGAAAATTATACTCTTCTAAGTTTGTGAATTTATCTTTCCAACTCTTTACTTGACCCTCCCCTCTGGGTAGCTTTAGAAAGTGGGCTTCCCTGGCAGCTCAGTGGTAAAGAATGCAGGAGGCGCAGGAGACACAGGTTCAATCCCCTGGAGAAGGAAATGGCATCCCACTCCAGTATTTTTGCCTGGGAAATCCCTTGGACAGAGGAGTGACATTGGGTTTCAAGTCCAGTTGTAGTGCTGGGGTCTGTGCGTGGCTTTATCCACTCCCTTTACGAGAGTTTGTGTGAGTACCACCCCCCAGCACATCTTCACATTTCCTTGTTGTGTGTGTGAAGTTGGCTGTGCTTTCAAGCTCACCATTTCTCCAGGTAGGGTTCAATATAATTGACTAATTCTCCTGATTGGCTAATTACAGTCACACCCCCAAGTTGGCCTCCTGTGATACTTCTCAGGTCCTCTTGGATTGGCGTTTTGGGTGTTTCTGATCACATTTCAACAGTCTCTTGGATTAACCAGATGACTAACCTCTTACATGGAACATAGACTTGCCAGCAGAGCACTTGGGGACAACTTTTTCCCATGTTCTGGGAGTGGGGGGCCCCTCCATATTGTCCCCCCGGCTTTATACACTGTGGTCCAGGGAAAATGAGGGGTTTTGGTCCCTCTGTCCGTCAATTCCTGGCATCTTCTTGCTGCCCTTCTTGGGAATTTTCCTCCTTCAGACAGCTGGCCTTCACCTTTCTTGGCAAATGTCAAGCAGTGCAAATTTAGGACTTGGTTTCCTTCCTTCAAAAGTCACACGTGAGGGAATTCCCTGGTGGTCCGGGGGTTAGGGCTCTGCACTTTCACCACAGGAGGCTTGAGTTTGATTCCTGGTTGGGGAACTAAGATCCTCCATGCTGTGCAGCATGGCCAAAAAAAAAAAAAAAAAAAAGTCCCAGGTGAGCCCTCCCAAGCTAACATGAGTGGCCCAGACTGACCTGTGGGGCTACGCCGGCCTCCAGCCGCTCCATCTCAGCGGGGTTTCCTGACTGTCCCCACACCTGTCTTCTGCTGCTCCCCTCTGCCGGGCCACCCTGGCTGCCTGCTCTCTTTCTGGGTCGGATCCTGGCCTCATGCCTGGCTCCCCAACCCCAGAAAAGGTCTGCCAGCTGCTCTCTGGTGGATGATACTCAAGGACACGCTGGCAGTTTGGCCCCATCCCAGGACGGTCTTTGTTAAAGCCAACAAAATGAAATGCGCCCGAGTAGACAATGAGTTACTTTGGGGAAAAAAGTTCAAGATGTTTAAAAGTATGTTAAGAATAGTACATTTCACAATATTTCACAATGCCCGGCACAGGCCCTGGGCTAATAAATAAAGAAACAAAAGAGCAGGAGTGAATCGTTTTTCACTGTAAAGACATATCCACTGCAGTTAACTCTTCACAAACATCATGCTGAGCTTCCCCTCTGGCACAGCGGTAACCTGCAATGCAGGAGACACAGGAGATACAGGTTTGATCCCTGGGTTGGGAAGATCCCCTGGAGGAGGAAATGGCAACCCATTCCAGTATTCTTGCCTGGAGAATCCCATGGACAGAGGAGCCTGATGGGCTACATTCACAGCATCTCAAAGAATGGGACACAACTGAGTGACTGAACACACACACACACACACACACACACACATCCTTCCAAAATAATAGCATTTTTGTTATCAGAACTCTGTGAATTAATCAGAAATTTATAAAACTTATCAAATGTTGCAGCTGTAAAGTTCACCTCCTGATTCTATTATTTTGTTAGTGAGAACACAGCAGTGGCCAGAGCCAGGTCATCTAGAATGCAGATCTTCTTGTTCTGAGTTCAAGGCTCTTTCTGTTATAATTGATGACACAGAATCACTTCCTTCAGTGATCAGCACCTCAAAGGCAAGTGTGTGTGGAGGCAGAAGTGAGCAAATAATTGGCTTAGAACTCAGCCCAACCTGAGATCAAACCCTGGTTTTACTGGTGCCAATGAGGGACCACGAGCAAGGTAATTCTCCACTCTGAGTATCAGTGATTTTCCAGCTGAGATGTCTAAATAATAATAACAAATAGTGAGAATTATCGCTATGTAATAGATTAAATGGTGATAATGTACAGGAAGTACACAGAGATTTCTCAAATAATAGCTTTTATTACATATATATTTATTACATCATCATATATCCACCGTTCCATCAGCCTAATCAGTGGAGACAGCAAAACTGGATGGTTGGTCAAGGCTTGTGAGGATGAATAAGAATTCTGTCTCTCTCTCTCCTTTTTTTTTTTTTTGTTTGCCTCACTGCACAGCATGTGGGATCTTAGTTACTCCACCAGGGATCGAACCCACGCCCCCTGTGTTGGAAGCACAGAGTCTTAACCACTGGCTCACCAGGGAAGTCCCAGAATTCTCTTATAGAATAGTGCCATTGCATTAACTGGTGGCTTTCAGGAAAGCTTTTGGTTGGAACCTCACTCTAGTGACACTGATCTATATATTTCATGGTATTGGCTCCAATCAGGTTTCTGTCTGGATTCCTGAAAAGTAAATGGTGAACTTGCAAAATAAGTTGGAAAAAAATAATTAGATTGAATGTAGGTCATGGTGAATCTGACACCTGTTTTTTGGAAAATGTCCCTTTTTTTGAGAATATAAACAAATCCTATATTTGTATAGGACTTTGAGTGTATAAGGGGCTTCCCTGGTGGCTCAGATGGTAAAGAATCTGCCTGCAATGTGGGACACTCAGGTTTAATCCTTGGGTTGGGAAAATCTCCTGGAGAAGGGAATAGGAACCCACTCCAGTGTTCTTGCCTGGAGAATCCCATGGATAGAGGAGCCTGGCATGGGGTCGTAAGGAGTCAGACTAACTGACTGAGCGACTAACATTTTCACACTTTTTCACTTGAGTGTATGAAGTACTTTACTACGTATGATCTCATTATATCCTTATGATACCTTACAAAATAAGTGTGTTAGTTACATCTCCATACATGGAGCAATCGAGCTTCAGTTTATTTTTATTAGATTCCCATCTAGGATGCTAATTTCAGGGCTTTCCCTCCACATGGTGACCAGCCGTGGAGAAACGATGCCTGTATGTGGCTAATGAAAGGCAGGCTTCTTACAGACACGTACTTTTCTTGCCAAGAGCCTTTTTATTGGGCTGTTATGTTTCATGGTCAACAGTTGCAATGACGCGTGAACAGAACACCTCCAGTCTGTCTGAGACAGTGTCAGTGTTTTCGTGTGTGTGCGCCAGGCGTTGTCTGCTTAGACCCAGTGTCACTCTTGGTCTCTGCTCTGTTATCTCCAGAAACCACCCTTCCTAGGCCACTCTGTCTTCTGATTTCCCCGTCCTCCAGGCGGCGGAGGGGAGGCGGAGGATGCCTTCTCTCTGCTCGCTTCCTTGTGTGGACTCTGTCTCCATCTCAAGCTAGTTCTTTTCTGTGGCATTAGTTCTCCCATCCTACTGTAGCTCTGCTGCTGCTGCTGCTGTCGCTTCAGTCGTGTTCGAGTCTGTGCGACCCCATAGACAGCAGCCCACCAGGCTCCCCCGTCCCTGGGATTCTCCAGGCAAGAACACTGGAGTGGGTTGCCATTTCCTTCTCTAATGCATGAAAGTGAAAAGTGAAAGGGAAGTCACTCAGTCATGTCTGACTCTTCGCGACCCCATGGACTGCAGCCTACCAGGCACCTCCGTCCATGGGATTTTCCAGGTGAGAATACTGGAGTGGGGTGCCATTGCCTAGCTCCTGCTAATTGATAACCCTGACTCCTGGGCTCGTACAATCCCCACCTTCCTTTGACCTGCCAGCAGCCAGTCTCAGGATGACCTCTTTATTCTATTTGGCTCTGTAGCTCTTCCATCTCCTGTGGAACCAAATCCCCTCCTTGAATCCCAGCTATTTTGTTTCATGACCAGTTCATGCAGCTACAACATGATATTATTACCTCTTACCTTTACAACATTTCAGGGAGGAGGTTACACTATCATCTCCATATACAGTTAAGGAAATTGAAGCTCGAAAGAGACAAATGGTATGCCAAGCCTCATATGATCCTTAAACAGGAGCTCTGGGGCTTGAAGACAGCATCTCCAGCTGACAAGTGACTCTGACTGAGTGAATTCCAGTGTCAGTTCCTGGGACCCGAGTGTGCCTGTATATATCACAGCCCTCACAGCATCTCCCTAGTTACAGATGAGGACACAAAGCTCAGAAACATTAGCTCCACAAAGGCGTGAAGCTAATAAGTAGCAGAGATGGAATTCAGACCAGATCTGTCTGACTCCAAACTTGTTTTTTTCTACCACTGCCAGTGCTTTCCCCAAAGTTAGGGTATATCACCACTGTGGAGGTGTAGCCTGGTTGAAATCTAAACTCCTAGTCCCCACCCCTAGAAGTTCCAGTTCAGTAGCTTTGGGAAGGGGCCCTGGAAACAAGCATTTTGCACACCTGCCCTAAGAGATGCTGAAGCCAGGGAGTGTGGAAACTTTAGGAGGCCAACCCTGGTTATCCTCCATGCCTCTCCCCACACCTGTGACACCCTATGTAGCCTCTGTGTGCCCCTCCCGCCTGCCTCTTTTCCTCATCTGTAAAATGAAAAGTTGGGTTGGATAATCTCCAGGATCTCTAGGTCTATGCTGGGTCCCCTATACTTGTGTGCTGGAGGAGTGCAAGACACGTGGTGTCATCTTCCAAGGGGACCACTGCCATGCCACTGAGCCCTCCAAGTGTACCGCTGAGCACCGGGGGTCTGGGGTTTCTCAGGGATCCCCCAAGTTGTGAGATCTGATCGGAACCCTGTGGCTTGAGAGTAAAGGAGAGCCCTGTTTATCTGTTTGCAGTGGTTGGCAAACTGGCATTTTAAAAAGGAAATGAATTGTGTGGGGCGGGGGTTTCAATTCAGGGAGATATTCGAAGACTTCAGTGTTTGCTCTGAGAGGTCATTAAATAAGTTTTGTTCCCACACCCTCTGGAAAAATGATGCTTCATTAAAATGGCAACATGAGGTGTAGAGAAAACGGTGAAACTGGGAACGCTGAAAAGACACATTCACCAGATTCCACTTAAAATGTAAAAGGAGTGTAAAGAAAACAAATGGACATTTTCTTGAGGCAGCTGAGCGATACAAAACACAGGCATCTTTGTCTCCTTCTTGAAAACTTCCACAATGTGCTCTCCTTTCTTCCTCTTGACTAATCTCTGCTTCTAAGAGGTGTTGAGTTTCGGCCAAACTTTCTGCTCCGCTCGCATCAAAGGCTGCCATCCAGTGAATGGCCAGCTCTCACCTACCGATCCTCTTACTCACTCCTGCCCAGCAGACGCAGGCCATTCCCCATAATTAGCTCACAGACAGAATTTCCAGGCGGGGTCCGGGAGCATCAATCACAGAATGAATGGGAGATCGGTGCGTGGGAACCTCGGGAGGAGCTGGGTGCAGAGCTCCAGTGGTCCCTGCGACCGCCTCCCTGAGATGCTGAGATGTTTCTTCAGTTCCCCTCGGGCTACATCTGTGCTTGACAGACAGGTTGTGCTCGTTTCCACACAGACTCAGAGGTGCAGAATACCCCATAGGAGGGAGGCAGGAGAAGTTTCTGTTTTTGCTGTATCATGATGTGTGTGTGCGCTCAGTCGTGTCCAACTCTTTGTGACCCCCGTGGACTGTAGCCCACCAGGCTCCTCTGTCTATGGGGTTCTTCAGGCACAAATACTGCAGTGGGTTGCCATGCCCTCCTCCAGGGGATCTTCCAGACCTAGGGATTGAACCCACGTCCCTTATGTCTCCTGCACTGGCAGGGGGTTCTTTACTACTAGCGCCCCTGGGAAGCCCACCTGGGAGACTGGGCTTCTGTTTTGTCCTTGTTGCCTTCTGCTTAATGCCCTGATTTCTCAGGTTTCAATTTTTCATCTATAATACGAAGGTGATGGGTCAAAACTATTAGCTATAATGAATAAGAGTGAGGTCAAAACGCTTTGAAAATACAAAATAACGCCAAGTATGACATCCTCGTTTGCTCTTTACTAACATCCTCTGCCAGTGGTCTTGCCAAGGCAAGTGCCCCAGGCTGCCTCTTCCTCCAGAAGCTGGTTCCTGCTCACCGGATGTTCAGGAGGAACAAGGGCCTGGGAAACGATGAGTTCAGCACCAACCTCAATTTGGTCGGTTCTAATGTCTGGTGTATATTGTGCATTGATCCGTGTGCCTGACGTCTTACTTACCCTGTTCTCGGGGACCACCTTTCCACCTCTCGCCATCACCTGGTTCAAAGGTTGAGTTCTTTGCTCTGTGTAGGGCCGGAGGAGGGGCTGGACCCCTGCCCAGGGCAGCTCCCAGGGGCTGTGGGCCGAGGTGTCTTGGGCACTTCTGATCCTCCAGCACAGAGAGGCTTTCCTGGGGGAAGGGAGGGCACTTTGACACTAGAGAAAGGCAAGGGCAAAAACCTGGTGAAGTCTAAAGCAGCATCAGGTCTATGCTGCCCCCTGGTGGTCACGTGTTGTGCTACTGTCGATCCCAGAATCGTAAAATTACAATTACCCTTCTATCTCTGTCCTACAATGTGGAAGTCCAGAGCCCTGAGGAGCCATTCAAGATAGCTTAAGGGCAGTGGAAGCATAGATCTTATCTTCTCGCAGGACTGAAGACAGAACTTTTATTGTGGGAGCCATTTAGTCTTTACCTGGTAATGCGTATAAACTAGTCAATAAGGCCAGAATAAAAATCATACATTGAATGGATTTAAATTGTTTTTGACAGTTAAAAATTAAAAATTATAATATTTCATCTATTTTGACTTTTACCAATTTGTTTTCGAGTTCCATCTCATTTTTACAGTTTACAGTAGTTTGGGGGGGGGGGAGAGAATAATGTAGGTTTTTTTTTTTTTTAGCTTTTTATATTGGAGTATAGCCAATTAACCATGTTGTGATAAGTTTTAGGTGGACAACGAAAGGACTCAGCCATGCATGTACATGTACCCATTCTCCCCCAAACTCCCCTCCCATCCAGGCTGCTGATATCATTGAGAAGAGAGAACAGTATAGCTTTTTTTAAAAGATAAAACAATTTTCCTTCATTCTAACTTATAACAAGGACCTTACAAAGTTGTACTGTGATGATTGTTTTAATTTTTGCATTTTTTAACTTTTTATTTTATATTGGAGTATAGCTGATTAACAGTGTTGTGAGAGTTTCAGCGAAGGGACCAGCCATTCATATACACGCATCCATTCTCCTCCAAATCCCCCTGCCATCCAGGCAGGCACATAACACTGAGCAGAGTTCCTTGTGCTGTACAGTAGGTCCTCGTTGGTTATCCATTTCAAATAGAGCAGTATGTAAGAGAACAATATAGTTTTAATCCCTGTTTCGCTGACATGGAAACAGTCAGGGGCCTAAGATCTCTGCAGAGTCAGGGCTGTGGGTCTCTGGGCCCTAGGTCAGAAGTCAGACGTGGGGCAGGGCGGTCAGGGCAGACCCAGGGGGCTCGGCTCTCAGATCCAGGGCCCCGCCCCCTCCACTTCTGCTCACTCCTGTCACTCGCACGAGGAGCGTTTCTAGTCAGCTGTGGACGCTATGTTAGGCATTTCACATATGTTTCTGGAAGTTGTCAGGGCTGTTCTCTATGAGGCCTGAAGGCAAAATTCAATGTTTGTAGTAAATAAGTACTAAAATTATACCAGCTCTTGAGAGAATGGATTATTTCCAGGTTGCTTAGCCATATTGGCTGAGTGTTGAATTCGGCAGTGGTGTCAACATGTTATGCACAAGAATCTCGTATTCCTGGACTCTGAGGATCACACTGAAGGTGACGGTGAGGAATCTGCTCAAGGTGCGGTCAGCAGCGTTCAAGAAGGAGTTTATGGAGATGCAAGAGAAGGTTCTGGAAACTTTGCTGGGATGGCACAGCCCTTGGGCTAGTTGCAGCATCCGAAGCTAGATGGTGTTTTACAAACAGTGGGCTCCAAGGAATGTTTGTTCCTGGAATCAAAGCCACCTCTATATGAGATTCTCTCTTTCCATCTCTCAGGGTCTCTGTTATGGACTGAACTGTGTTCCTCCAAAGTTCTTGTGTTGATATCCTAACCCCAGTATCTGAGAATGTGATTTTATTTGGAGAAAGGGCATTTAAAGAGGTGATTAAGTTAAAACGAGGTCATTAGCATGGGCCCTCATCCAATATGGACTTATAAGGACTAGGGGAAATTAGGAGCGGGACATGCAGAAAGGGAGGGCCACGTGAGGACACGGTGACAAGATGGCCAAGCAAGCCAAGGAGAGAGACTTCTGAGCAAACCTACCCCAGGGACACTTTGATTTCAGACATCCTGTGTCCACAACCACAAGGAAATGAATGAACGTTGTCTAAGCAGTCGGTGTGTGGTATTTTGTGATGGCAGACTGAGCAACTAAAACGGTCTCTATTTGAATTTAGGGAACATGGAGTGACTGGCCCATCCACTCAGCATCCACAGCAACCAAGTGAAAACCATCAAAGGCACTCCGTAAGGAACTAAAACATCTTGAAAAACAGGAAAGTGACTTGTGAAATAACATCTGGTTGGAATGGCATCCTGTATGTTTTGCTAGACAAGATATATTAGCCTGATTTCTGGAGAAAAGCCCAAATACATGCCACAAATATGTGCACCATGGCAATGATTGAATATAAATCTCCCCTCCTTCCCACAGCTTTCTGGTGTCCTATGGAAGGAATCCAAATAGTATGAAAAATATCTTCAGGTCTAAGTGAATCATACAGCCAAGCTTAATGGAACCAAGCTACAAAGTTATTACAAGAAAAAAAATATTCACCTATGTTACCCTTAATTTTTCTATAGGCTGTTCTGAGATATCTGATGTTTAGTGTATAGGTTACATTATTTTTAAAAATAATTATTTATTTTTGGCTACACAGGGTCTTCATTGCTTCATGCCGGGCCTTTCTCTTGTTGTGGAGCACAGGCTCTAGGTGCATGGGCTCAGTAGTTGCAGCTCCTGGGCTCTAGAGCACAGGTTAATAGTCATGGTGCACTGGCTTAGTTGCTTTGAGACGTATGGGATCTTCCCGGACCAGGGATCTAACCTGTGTCCCCTGCATTGGTAGGGAGATTCTTAACCATTGGACCACCAGGGAAGTCCATCGGTTACATTATTTGATGGAACTCTACAAAAGACTTAGTACAAAAAAGCAAGCTGAGAACCCAAGGCTTGGAATCCAAGGAAGGCAGGTGTTATGCAGAGTATCAGCAATGACAGCCATGAGGTTGACACTGGAGATGAGCTCACTTTTACTGAGCATTTCTCATGACAAAGGCACTAAATGCAGTGCTTGGATCAGGTCACTTAGGTCTCACAGAAACACTAGTAGAAGAGATATGGTAGAAGCTAGCCATTCAGTCTTGGTCACTGCTACTCTTCAGCCTCAGCTTCTTGAGCAAACTACTTTACTCTCCATGACTGTCTTCTCATTTCAAAAGGTTGTTACTGATGTGGTTGAAAGTGCTTGAAATAGTACCTGGCACCAAGTAAGGTCTTGGTAAGTGTATGTTGCAGGTATTTTTGGTTTTATTTTTATTCTATTGTAGTAAAGTTGATTTACAATGGTGTGTTATTTTCAGTTTATACAGCTAATTGATTCAGCTATCCATACACGTGTATCAATTCTTCTTCAGATTCTTCTTCATGTCCTCATATGAGGAAACAAAGGACAATAGAGATGTGAAGCCCTTTGCTCGGCACCTCGGGTACCATTATGCGGAGGACGTCCAGGCTGCCACATTACGCCAGCACATCACATTTGGTGACATTGTCTTTTGCAGATGTTCTTTTTGTTGTTCAGTCAATAAGTCATATCCGACTCTTTTGCAACCCCATGGACTATACCACGCCAGGCTCCTCTGTCCATGGGATTTCCCAGGCAAGAATACTGGAGTGGGTTGCCATTTCCTTCTCCTTCTCCTGAGCTAGGAATCAAGCCTGAGTCACCTGTTTGGCAGGCTGATCCTTTACCACTGAACCACCAGGGGTAATTGTGACCTTATTCTTGACCTTACTCATGCTGGGACACACAAGAGGGTGTTCTTAATATGTGTGACACATGGTCCTTTAACCCTAAGTACTAAATCAGTGTGCATTTTCTAAACATAAGGACATTCTTTTACAGAACCACAATAAAATGGACAAAATCAGGAAATTAACATTGATTTGATAATGTCAATCTATAAACTTTAATCAAAATTTGCTGGGACTTCCCTTGTGGTCCAGTGGTTAAGACTCTGAGCTTCTACTGCAGGAAGCAAGGGTTTAATCCCTGGTTGAGGAATTAGGATCCCGCATGCTGAGTGGGGTGTGGCCAAAAATAATTGCCAACTGTTTCATTTATCTCCTTTGTAGGGAAATCGAGTAACCTAGCTTTAAAATTTTAAAAAAAAATTTTTTGCTTTTCATGACTTTTGACACTTTCAGAGCACAGGGTTTTTATTTTGAAGATGACCCTTCAATTTGAAAACAGACTTATTTTTAATGTGCATTTCTTAGAAACACAAATTTACCTAAAGGAATGAAAAAATAGTGGGAATATATGGACATCACAACAGACACCAGGCGGGAATATGTGGAGATAGGTGGATCTTCTGACAACACTTAAACTGAAATAATTGGTGGATATCATGGTTGACACTGGTACAAAAGCTGTTCACTGTTAGTCTTATTAAGTCAGTTGCTTCATACCTAAGATTCAGTTCAGTTCAGCTCAGTTGCTCAGTTGTGTCCGACTCTTTGTGACCCCATGGGCCACAGCACGCCAGGCCTCTCTGTCCATCATCAACTCCTGGAGTCCACCCAAACTCATATCCATTGAGTCGGTGATGCCATCCAACCATCTCATCCTCTGTCATCCCCTTCTCCTCCTGCCCTCAATCTTTCCCAGCATCAGGGTCTTTTCAAATGAATCAGCTTTCACATCAGGTGGCCAAAGTATTGGAGTTTCAGCTTCAACATCAGTCCTTCCAAGGGCTGAACACCAAGGGCTGATCTCCTTTAAGGTGGACTGGTTGGATCTCCTTGCAGTCTAAGGGACTCTCAAGAGTTTTCTCCAACACCACAGTTTAAAAGCATCAATTCTTCGGTGCTCAGCTTTCTTTATAGTCCAACTCTGACATCCATACATGACTACTGGAAAAACCATAGCCTTGAGTAGAAGGACCTTTGTTGACAAAGTGATGTCTCTGCTTTTTAATATGCTGTCTAGGTTGTTTGTAACTTTCCTTCCAAGGAGTAAGCGTCTTTTAATTTCATGGCTGCAATCACCATCTGCAATGATTTATGGGTTTGATTTCTATGGTCTCTAGCATTGCCTCTGGCTCTGAAATTCTTGTAATACTTTGAGACTGTGAGATCTGTGACTGTTAATGGTGCTGTTTACATACTTTCTTTATGTGTTCCCTCACTGATTTCCCCTGGGAAAGGAATATCCTGGTTAATATCACTTATCTCCAACCCATTCAATTCTCTCTTCCTCTAACCTTTACAATTTTTATTCCATTTTCTTCAAGCACTCAAATGCCTTATTTGGACTATGCTTCTGCCACGTGGCTGCTCTTGGAGTGTAGAAATGCCTCAGATGCTAGGACTGTGATTCCAAAGCATTTCCTCCATGGAGGAGACAATCAGCTCCCAAGGAACAGCGCCACCCCTGGATCTCAGCTCACCGCCACTGCCCTGGCTGCTGGTGGCTTGTTCTTCCCAGGAAATCACTTGCTGCGTATACACACCTGGCAGGAGCAGAACTGGGCTCCCAGGTGGTTGCAGTGGTAAAGAATCTGCCTGCCAAAGCAGGAGACGCAAGAGATGTGGGTTTGATCCCTGGGTCAGGAAGATCCCCTGGAGGAGGAAATAGTAACACGCTCCAGTGTTCTTGCCTGGGAAATTCCATGGACAGAGGAACCTGGTGAGCTACACTCCACTGGGTTGCAAAGTCAGACATGACTGAACACACACACACACACACACACACACACACACACAGGAACAGAGCTGCCCGTGAATGGCAGTGTAGACAAGGAGTGGTTGCAATGCCATTGTTCCCTGGGTGGTGGATTTCAGGCACACTTTCTAGATGTTATTTCCAAGGGCTCTATTTGCTCCATTTGGGGTAAAAGAAAGACACAAAAGGCCCATTGGAATGTTAGACTTTGGAAGTGCGTCAGAGAATAATGATAGCTAAAAAGAAAGATATCATTTTGCTAACAATGACACAGTGAAGGTGTAGAGTTTCTAGTTGCTGTTGAAATTTGAAAGAATTGTCTATTCACTTAGAAGGTAAGAAGAAGAATGGCTGTCTACAGGAAAAGGGGCTTGTGAGTTCCAGAGAGCCATCTGTGTGTTGGTTATGGAACAAATGGAAATAGAGCCATTTGTACATTATGTAGCACTTGTAAGCTGCTCATGCAA
Source organism: Bos javanicus (assembly GCF_032452875.1). NCBI lineage: Eukaryota > Metazoa > Chordata > Mammalia > Artiodactyla > Bovidae > Bos > Bos javanicus. Next base: position 26,284,262 of record NC_083881.1, on the reverse strand, counting down.
CCTAGGCACTTGTCCATTCGTTTTTCTACTTATTCAGCGTGTCCCAGTTTCCATCCTAGGCTCTGAGAATGCGGAGGTAGAAAGAGGAGAGCCTCAGTCCATTCACGGGGGAGGCATCGAGAAGGGTAATTACAATGTGGTAGGAGCTGTAAGTCAGGAAGATCCCCTGGAGGAGGGCATGGCAACTTACTGCATTATTCTTGCCTGGAGAATCCCATGGACAGAGGAGCCTGGTGGGCCTCAGTCCATGAGGTCGCAAAAGAGTCGTATACAACTGAATTGACTTAGCAAGTATGCATGCAGCAGCTGTAAAGGGGCCAGGGATGGGATGTTGTGGGGCATAGAAGAAGGACTAAGTCAGGAAATGTATATGGAGTGGGAACATTTAGTCAGGATCTTGTAGTATGTGTAGGAGTTCGCTGTGTAGATGAAAGATTGTACTTCAGGTATATGAAAAGGCCTGGAGTTACAAACAAAAGGGAAATGATTTTTGTGAGATCAGGGGAGGCAGAGCCCTTGGTTTTGACTGACTCTGAGGGTACGTTCAGCCAAGCAGCATCTGATTAGGCAGAATCAGCCCTCGTAATTTCAGGAAGGGGAGACACTCCCTGAAGCACCTCTGTGCACCCTCCTGTGTCTGCCTGGATCTTCCTCCTTTGATCTGTTGGAGGAAAGGGCTCTGAAGGATCTGATTAATGAAAGAGAAAAATGAATAACAATTCAAGAGAGCTGTTCTTACCCAGACCGCACTTGAGGATCTCCTTGGGAAATTTTTGAGATTTTCGTGGCCAGGAAGCTCCAACTCAGGGACATCCCTGATGGTCCAGTGGCTAAGACTTTGTGAGCTCCCAGTGTAGGGAGCCCAGGTTCGATTCCTGGTTAGGGAACTAGATCCCACATGCAGCAACTAGGACATGGAGCAGCTAAAGAAAGTCCAACTCAGAGGCCTGGCCCCCTCAACAGAGCTTCTCAGGTGAGTCGTTGGTGGAGACCATCTATTGTAAGCATCTCCTCAACATGGAGTATCTGCCCACGGGAAGAAAGGACTGGGTGCCGTACATCCACCTCAGACAGGACCTGCGGACTCTCCTGGACGAACCACATTCCTTACCCCGCTGGGCTGGGAGTAAACTCTAGTGACAGGAATGTCACCCATCCTCCCCAAGTGCGGCTCAATTTCGGGAGATGCTTCCAAATAAGGTTTTCTAATCTCCTCTAGAGTCTCAGACTCTATTTGTGTCATATTTTCTGTTAATTTTTATCATGAAGTTCGAGGCTGGAGGGGGCACATCCAGGGCTTCTGTGCTGCTTTTACCCCACATGGTGACTGAATGCTGATTACACGGGGCCTTTGCCTTGCAAACATTCAGCGTGCTGCTCACTTACCATGTGTGTACTTCTGTAAAATACCTTATTTATTTATTTATGGCTGTGCTGGGTCTTTGTTGCTAGGCTTTTCTCTAGTTTCAGTGAGTGGGATCTGCTCTCTAACTGCGGTGCCCCGCGGTGTGTGGGATCTTTCAGACCAGGACTGAACCCGTGTCTCCTGCATTAGCAGGCAAACCCTCCACCACTGAGCCACCAGGGAAGCCCCAGGTGTGTACTTCTCAGTCAGTATGTTATATAGTATTTTTTCCAGTTTCTTTTTTTAAATCAAAGAAATAGGGCTTCCCAGGAGGTCCAGTGGTTAAGAATTTCCCTGCCAATGCAAAGGACACGGGTTCAATCCCTGAAGATCCCACATGCCTTGGAGCAGCTAAGCCCATGTGCTGTAACTACTGAAGCCCTCGAGCCTAGGGTCTGTGCTCTGCAACAAGAGAAGCCATCGAAATAAGGAGTGCTTACACCACAGGGAAGAGAAGGAAGCCCCCTGCTCCCCTCAACTAGAGAAAAGCCTGAGCAGCAACGAAGACCCAGCACAGCCAAAAATGAATAAATACATCTTTTAGAATGCATTTGAATCAGTTCTAATGAGGTGGATGAAACTGGAGCCTATTATACAGAGCGAAGTAAGTCAGAAAGAAAAACACCAATACAGTATATTAACGCGTATACAGAATTTAGAAAGATGGTAATTTAACGATGACCCTATATGCGAGACAGCAAAAGACATACAGATGTATAGAACAGTCTTTTGGACTCTGTGGGAGAAGGCGAGGGTGGGATGATTTGAGAGAATAGCATTGAAACATGTATATTATCATATGTGAAATAGATCGCTAGTCCAGGTTCGACGCATGAGACAGGGTGCTCAGGGCTGGTGCACTGGGATGACCCTGGGGGATGGGATGGGGAGGGAGGTGGGAGAGGGGTTCAGGATGGGGAACCCATGTACACCCATGGCTGATTCATGTGAATCTATGGCAAAAACCACCACAGTATTGTAAAGTAATTGGCCTCCAATTAAAATTTAAAAAATTAACTGTTAGGAATATACAAAAAAAAAAAATCTTAAAAAAATGGAAGAATAGTTGATTAACAGTGTTGTATTACTTTCAGGTGTACAGCAAAGTGGTTCAGTTTTTCGATTTCTTTTCCATTGCAGGTTTTTACAAGATACTGAATATAGTTCCCTGTTCTATACAGAGGGTCCTTGTTTATTTTATATAGAACAGTGTGTAGCTGTTAATCCCAATTTCCTACTTTATCTCCACCTCTTTCCCTTTGACAATCATAAGTTTGTTTTATGTCTGTGAGTCTGTTTTGTAAATAAGTTCATTTGTATCATTTTTTTTTTATTCCACCTATAAGGGGTATCACATATTTCTCTTCTTCTGACTTACTTCATTAGTATGATAACCTCTAGATCTATCCATGTTGCTGCAAATGGCATTATTTCCTTACACAAATCATGCTGCAATGAATGCAGAGCCCCTGTTTCCCTTGATCAAACCCCTTGCTGCGAGTGTATTCCCGGGATGCGCCTGGGCTCTCCGCTTGGCAAGGATGCAGCTGGGGGTCCAGGCAGAGGCACAGTCCCCAGTGTGTGGACCACTCCGCAGGCTGTGGGAATAGCAGTCTTGGATTTCCTGGCTTTTGTGCATTGACCGTCTCACTCACAGAGTTGCATTAACCCGGTTTCGTAGCCTGAATGAAACCATTGGCAACTTTCTGATTTGTGTTTCATCTCGAGTCCAGGCTGGTAACGGAGCCAGGAGTCCCCAAGCTTTCCCAGGCGGGCGGGCATGGAGACACACTGGGACTCCTTTTTCCTCTCCTCCGTCCATCTGCAGGCCAAGTGCACCTCGGTCAAAGGCAAAGTCTGAATCGAGCTTTGTGTCGGGCTCTGGAAAGGCGCTGAGGAGCGTGCGATGGGGGAGAAGCGACCGTGCTGGTGGCAACCGCATTGGCGGGCCAGCCCTGTCACTATCGGCGCAGGATGCCGGCGGGCACGCTTCATGAGAACGGTCCACCCGCTGGAGAATGGGGCTTTTGACATCAGCTGAGGCCCCAGCTGCCTTACAATGAGAGGCCTGTTGGTGAGAGCCAGACTGTTTAATGAACTGAGAATCGGAGGCCAGCTCCAGCCATCTGGACTGAGCATCTCTGCAGAAACTCTTCACTGTAACAGGCCACTCTGAAGCTCACGGCCTTTCTAAGAAAGGAACCGCAACAATAAATTCATATTTCAAAGTCGTGCACAATAAATTCATATTTCAAAGTCGTGCACAATAAATTCATATTTCAAAGTCGTGCACAATAAATGTATAGCAACGCTGTGAACTTTTAGATACTTGTGTCTGTGTGTTTGTGTGCGTGTGTGTGTGTGGCACAGTGGTAAAGAATCCGCCTGCCAATGCAGGAGATGCAAGGGATGTGGGTTCAATACCTGGGTCAGGAAGATCGCCTGGAGAAGGGAATGGTAACACACTCCAGTATTCTTGCCTGGAGAACCCCATGGACAGAGGAGCCAGGTGGGCTGCAATCTGTGGGGTCACTGAGTCGGACATGAGTCACACGAGCAGCAGGCTCGTGTGAATGTGTGTGATGGAAAATGTTGTATAAATGTTAGATATTATAGTACCACCTTATTGGCACTAAGCCTGAAAAAGCATCTCACTCTTGGCTCTGAGATCAACAACGATAATGGCTTTCTCCTGACGTAGGGTAGCGATGCCCTGTCAAGGATGTGGAAACACTCTCTGAAAATGAGACCCGTGAAAGCCCTAAAGATCAGGTGAGGAAGACAGGTGATCACAATTGTCACCACTTGGCTGGTGAAATGCAGAGGGCCAAGGGGGGAGGCTGACTCATGGCCAAGGTCGAGTGGCAGGTGGGAGGTGGGGCTGACATCTAACTGTGTCCTCCAGCCCCTGGCAGGGGAAGGACACGTAAGGCTGGCGCTGACTTTTCCTGGCAGGCTCGCTCTTCCCAGCCAGAAGGCAGGTGGCAGTGTTGTGACTGCTGGCCTAACCTTCAACGCGTCAATGATCCTCTCGGCTGGCGCCAGGCCCCGGCTGAGTGTCACGGCGCAGCGACCAGGCATAAGCGACGCACGCCGAGGTTTTCCTAGCAGCGTCTCATTGATTAGATGTGTTGGAAAGAAATCTCTCACGGCTAACTGGGTACCTCTGGATTTTAACAGCTGTGGTTTACAAGGGATGGGGAGGGGGTTGTTTTCAAAGTGCCTTTCAGAAAGTATCACCTGCGACGGGAGTTTTCCTTCTATTCCGGGAAGAAGGACGGTTCTCTGCTCAGAAAATCAAGCCTGCGAGAAAGATCGGGCTCTACTTTCTTACAAGCCATTTTAGCCAGGGTTCATTCACACCACCTTCCTGTCTTCTTCACTGGCAACAGCCTCCATGCAAGGACTTTTTTGTTTTTAAACTATTTATTTTATATTGGAGTAGAGCCGATTAACAATGCTGTGATAGTTTTAGGTGGACAGCAAAGGGACTCAGCCATACATACACACATATCCATTCTACCTGGACTACTTTTAGCTATAAATACGTTGTCATGTCAGAAGCCACTCCTCTGCAAAGGCCAGAGAGCAGACATTGGGGCAAAGGCAGAGACCAGGAGAGCAGTTCAAACACAGGAAGCCAGGAGCCGACCGTGGCCTGAACCACCGTGATTCCTGGAGACCTGGTGAGAGGTGGTGGAGTTCTGGAGGGGTTTTAACTATGTTGTTGACAGGATTTGCTTGTGGATTGGATTGGATGAAGGGGTGAGAGGAAGAGGAGTCAAGGATGATTCCATGTTTTTGGCCTGAGATACTGGAAAAAATAAAGTCGACTGGAAGTCCGGGGGGTGTCAGAAGCCCAGTCCTGGGTGCTCAGTTGTGAGCTCGGGTTGTCAGGCTTGAACTGGTTTCCTGTCACCTGGATTCAGGTGGTGCTTACACAATGAGGCACACAGTCCGGGATGTGTAGGGAGATTCAAATCTGGGATGCAGAGCACAAAGAGGAGACTGGGGGAAACCCATGAGCGTGGGAAGGAAAGAGAAGTGGTCCAGGACTGGGTGGGTCACTCCAACTCTTAGAGGTTTAGGAACCGGAGAACTGAAGGCGTCTGAGAGGGAGCAGAGGTGGGGGAGGCCAGACAGCCTCCTTGCAGGAGGCTGCAAGGCCAGTGCGGAAGGTTCCAGGTTTCCACATGCATCCTTCAGTGTGCTTATTTCTTCCCTTCCATCATTTCTTGCACTTCCCTGGTAGCTCAGTCAGTAAAGAATCTGCCTGCAATGTGGGAGACCTGGGTTTGACCCCTGGATTGGGAAGATCCCCTGGAGGAGGGCATGGCAACCCACTCCAATGTTCTTGCCTGGAGAATGCCCATGGACAGAGGAGCCTGGTGGGCTACAGTCCATGGGGGCACAAAGAGTCGGACACGACTGAGTGACTAAGCACATCATTTCTTATTACATATGAATTACATATTACATAGGAAATGTAGGATTCTTCCCATTTGCTTTGTCTTCCTCATTTCATCACCTCCCCTTGGGGTGACAGTTTGGGTACAAAAGATGGGATTTCAGAGTCCATTCCATCCATCACAGGTGTCCTGGCCCTCCCACCTCCATCAGCTCATAGCTATGTTGCATGGGGGGACAGGAATGCCTTTGACCAGCTGAGGAGGAGAATCAGGGCCAAGCTTAGTTCAGCCTGGAATAAGCTGCTGGCTAGGAATGGACGGTGCTGTCCTCTGGCCCCATGTAGGCAGGCCCTGAAGGACAGAGGGGATGGGACATCCTAGGGGCCCAGAGTTGGATGGAGCACCTGATCACTCCACTCAGTGCGTAAGGAGAACAGCCGAGGCTCATGGCTTCCCAAGCAGTGGCTGATGGCCTGGAGGGCTGTCAGAAGCCTGCGAGGGGAAAGCCTGGACCCTCAGGCTTGAGCGAATCTGGGGAAGAAGCAGATGGTCGAGCACCCGGTAGGAAGGGCTTTGTTCTGCAGGTGAGATCTACAGACTGGAGCCACCCAGCCTCCTCTCTCACCAACCTCCCCAGGGCTGGCCATGTGGCCTGCGGATGGAGCAGTCCGGCTGGCAGGATCGGAGGTGAAGTGTGGGTCATCAGTGGGCTCCCGGTCACCAGACCACTGGCTGCAAGGGTCCAACCAAGACTGATGCTGAGCCCTGATGTGGCACCTCCCCTCCAATTGGCCTCACAGGAGCGGGGTGTGCTGGCCTCACAGCCCAGCCCTCTCCTCTGTCAAGTGCTGTTCTCTTCACTCCCCTTCCTTTCTCTAGAGCACCCCCCAAGGAACGCTCAGCAGGCAAACATCAGTCTTTGGGGCTTCCCAGGTGGTACTAGTTCTAAAGAACCCACCTGCCAAAGGAGACTGACCCAGACTTGCCCGTGAGTGTCCAGGAGTCTCCATCAGAGGCCATGGGTTGGTGGTGGCCTGCAGCAGGGTTGGGGGCACTGAGTGTAGCAGTCTGTACATGGGACCTTTTGAAGGAGGTCGCCATTATCCTCATCACCTGCACCATAGTTTGGCCTCAGGTCAAACAACAGGGAGGGAACACAGCCCTGCCCATCAACAGAAAATTGGATTAAAGATTTACTGAGTATGGCCCCGCCCATCAGAACAAGACCCAGCTTCCCCCTCAGTCAGTCTCTCCCGTCAGAAAGCTTCCATAAGCCTCTTATCCTTCTTCATCAGAGGGCAGATAGACTGAAAACCACAATCACAGAAAACCAATCAAACTGATCACATGGACCACAGCCTTGTCTAACTCAATAAAACTATAAGCCATGCTGTGTAGGGCCACCCAAGATGGATGGGTCATGGTGGAGAGTTCTGACAAAACGTGGCCCACTGGAGAAGGGAATGGAAACCACTTCAGTATTCTTGCCTTGAGAACCCCATGAACAGTATGAAAAGGCAAAAGATAGGACACTGAAAGATAAACTCCCCAGGTTGGTAGGTGCCCAAAATGCTACTGGAGAAGAGCGGAGAAATAACTCCAGAAAGAATGAAGGGATGGAGCCAAAGCAAAAACAACACCCAGTTGTGGTGACTGGTGATGGAAGTAAAGTCTGATGCTGTATTGCATGGGCACCTGGAATGTTAGATCTGTGAATCAAGGCAAATTGGAAGTGGTCAAACAGATGGCGAGAGTGAACATTGACCTTTTAGGAATCAGTGAACTAAAATGGACCAGAATGGGTGAATTTAACTCAGATGACCATTATATCTACACCGTGGGCAAGAAGCCCTTAGAAGAAATGGCGTAGCCCTCATAGTCAACAAAAGAGAATGTCTAAATGCAGTACTTGGGTGCAATCTCAAAAATGACAGAATGATCTCTGTTCATTTCCAAGGCAAACCATTCAATATTGCAATAATCCAAGTCAATGTCCCGACCAGTAAGAAATACTGAAGAAGCTGAAGTTGAATGGCTCTTATGAAGACCTCCTAGAACTAACACCCAAAGAAGATATCCTTTTCATTATAGGGGACTGGGATGCAAAAGTAGGAAGTCAAGAGATACCTGGAGTAAAAGGCAAATTTGGCCTTGGAGTACAAAATGAAGCAGGTCAAAGGCTAACAGAGTTTTGCCAAGAGAATGTATTGGTCATAGCAAACACCCTCTTCCAACAACACAAGAAAAGACTCTACACATGGACATCACCAGCTGGTCAATTCCAAAATCAGATTGATTCTATTCTTTGCAGCCAAAAATGGAAAAGCTGTATACAGTCAGCAAAAACAAAAGTGGAGGCTGACTGTGGCTCAGATCATCAACTCCTTATTGCCAAATTCAGACTTAAATTGAAGAAAGTAGGGAAAACCACTAGACCATTCAGGTATGACCTAAATCAAATCCCTTACGATTATACAGTGGAAATGACAAATAGATTCAAGGGATTAGATCTAATAGACAGAGTGCCTGAAGAAATATGGATGGAGGTTTGTGACACTGTACAGGAGGCAGTGATCAAGACCACCCCCAAGAAAAAGAAATGCAAAAAGGAAAAATGATTGTCTGAGGAGGTCTTACAGATAGCTGAGAAAAGAAGAGAAGCTAAAGGCAAAGTAGAAAAATAAAGATATACCCATTTGAATGCAAAGTTCCAAAGAATAGCAAGAAGAGATAAGAAAGCCTTCCTCAGTGATCAGTGCAAATAAATAGAGGAAAGCAATAGAATGGGAAAGACTAGAGATCTCTTCAAGAAAATTAGAGATACCATGGGAACATTTCATGCAAAGATGGGCTTGATAAAGGACAGAAATTGTGTGGACCTAACAGAAGAAGAAGATATTAAGAAGAGGTGGCAAGAATACACAGAAGAACTGTACAAAAAAGATCTTCATGACCCAGTTAACCATGATGGTGTGGTCACTCACCTAGAATCAGACATCCTGGAATATGAAGTCAAGTGGGCCTTAGAAAGCATCACTATGAACAAAGCTAGTGGAGATGATGGCATTCCAGTTGAGCTATTTCAAATCCTAAAAGATGGTGCTGTGAAAGTGTTGCACTCAATATGCCAGCAAATTTGGAAAACTCAACAGTGGCCATAGGACTGAAAAAGGTCAGTTTTCATTCTAATCCCAAAGAAAAGCAATGCCATAGAATGCTCAAACTACCACACTATTATACTAATCTCACACACTAGCAAAGTAATGCTCAAAATTCTGCAAGCCAGGCTTCAAAAGTACATGAACTGTGAACTTCCCGATGTTCAAGCTAGATTTAGAAAAGGCAGAGGAACCAGAGATCAGATTGCCAACATCCACTGGATCATTGAAAAAGCACGAGAGTTCCAGAAAGACATCTACTTCTGCTTTATTGACTATGCCAAAGCCTTTGACTGTGTGGATCATGACAAACTGTGAAAAATTCTTCAAGAGATGGGAATACCAGGCCACCTTACCTGCCTCCTAAGAAATCTGTATGCAGGTCAAGAAGCAACACTTAGAACTGGACGTGGAAAAACAGACTGGTTCCAAATCAGGAAAGGAGTACGTCAAGGCTGTATATTGTCACCCTGCTTATTTAACTTATATGCAGAGTACATCATGTGAAATGCCAGGCTGGATAAAGTACCTGCTGGAATCAAGATTGCCAAGAGAAATATCAATAACCTCAGATATGCAGATGACACTACCCTTATGGCAGAAAGTGAAGAAGAACTAAAGAGCCTCTTGATGAAAGTGAAAGAAGAGAGTGAAAGGTTGACTTAAAACTCAACATTCAGAAAACTAAGATCATGGCATCTAGTCGCATCACTTCATGGCAAATAGATGGGGAAATAATGGAAACGATGACAGACTTTATTTTTTTGAACTCCAAAATCACTGCAGATGGTGACTGCAGCCATGAAATTAAAAGACGCTTGTTCCTTGGAAGAAAAGCTATGACCAACCTAGACAGCATATTAAAAAGGAAAGACAGTACTTTGCCGACAAAGGTCCATCTAGTCAAAGCTATGGTTTTTCCAGTGGTCATGTATGGATGTGAGAGTTGGACTGTGAAGAAAGCTGAGCGCCGAAGAATTGATGCTTTTGAACTGTGGTGTTGGAGAAGAAGACACTTGAGAGTCCCTTGGACTGCAAGGAGATCCAACCAGTCCATTCTAAAGGAGATCAGCCCTGGGTGTTCTTTGGAAGGAATGATGCTAAAACTGAAACTCCAGTACTTTGGCCACCTCATGCAAAGAGTTGACTCATTGGAAAAGACTCTGATGCTGGGAGGGATTGGGAGCAGGAGGAGAAGGGGACAACAGAGGATGAGATGGCTGGATGGCATCACCAACACGATGGACATGAGTTTGAGTAAACTCCAGGAGTTGATGATGGACAGGGAGGCCTGGTGTGCTGCAGTCCATGGGGTTGCAAAGAGTTGGACACGTCTGAGTGACTGAACTGAACCGCCAAAGGCAGGAGACAGATGATGGTTCAGTCCCTGGGTTGGGAAGATCCCCTGGAGGAGGGCATGGCAACCCAGTCCAGTGTTCTTGCCTGGAGAATCCCATGGACAGAGGAGCCTGCTGGGCTACAGTCATGGGGTTGCAAAGAGTCAGACATGACTGAAGCGACTTAGCATGCACCATCTGTCTTTGAGTCGTCCCTGGGGAAAGACATGGAGGGACACGCAAGAAAGTGGAAAATAGAAAAAGAGAAAATGAGCATCCAGCATGATGTCATTGACTGATACAGAAGATGCTTCTTTCTGTCTGTATCTTTCATTTCTGCAGCCAACAGGGGTACATGCAACTTTTATTTTATTGAACATTTTGGAGATATCCACTAGGTGGCGCACTTGCATAAAGTTTACCACCCAAACGGTGCCGCCCCGCTTGTCCATCAAGGGAGCTGCCATTTATGGACGCAGTTATTTCTTTACTTAACCATTATTGAGATGAAACGATGGGTTCCAACAGACAGTGAGATGCATTTATGGCTCTTCTTAGTGGCCTAAGCTTTTCAAACATTATAGGCCTGAAAACATTATATAGAATTACATTTCTCTTGTGATTGACTGTTACTGTGGAATGTTTTTAAGAGAAAAAGATTCACTGGGAGAGGAAAAGCTAAAATTTCTACATAATCATTTTTGTTGAACGCTGACTCTTGATTAGTTTGTTATGATTTATTCTTAGCTATTTTAGATTTTCAAGATTTTTTTTTTTTTGCATCTCTGTAAGTGAGTATTGATTGAAAGATAACTGCAGATTAAGGAAATAATTTTATTCATTAAAAAGCTTATCCGCTCAGGTGCTTTGTACATTTCAATTTTCAACTACTGGGCAAAAGAATTTCTTTTTGTATGCATTGTTATTCTTGCTGATTATTGAGAGTTTTATTGAGGTCACAGAAGGTAGGTTAATAGAATTGAGTATTCTGTGCATTCTTGGTTGTAGCTCTAAACTGTAGGGGTGTGTTCCTCATTCACCTGCCAGCCAGCCCTGCCCTGGGACCACGGTCCCAAGAATCCTTGCTGCCCCCAGATGAGGCTTCTGCATGGGCTTCTCTCCTACCACCAGGGTCAAGAGCCCTGCACAGCTGTAATGGTGTCCCAACAGGGCCTCCCTAAAATAGTCTAGACCAGAGTCTTCCTCCGAGGGCAACTTAAAGCACAGATTAGCAAATCTAGCCCCCTGTCTGGGTTTCACAACCATTGCACTCAGAGTGATCTTTACAGTAGGACATTTTCAATCAATTAGACGATAGGAAATACTCACTTTGAACCTCAGTGTGATCTCAGAGAGGCAGCAGTGAGCAGTGGCTTGAATCAAGATCTTAGTTCCCTGCCCAGGAGTTGAACCTGGGTAGCCTGGATGAAAAACCAGGACTTGTAGCTGCTAGTCCACCGGGGGCTAGAGGATAGAAGCAAAGCTCCCCTGCCCTTGCCCTCCATGAAAACTGCATTTCTCAAGGTGGCAAAGACTGTGAGAACAAAGTCTATGCTTAAAGACACAACACAACAAGTGGGAGAGCACACAGACAATTTGTGTAGTTAAGACACAGCAAGGCAGTAATACGCTCCAGGACAGAAGGGGTGCAGGCGTCCCCCGTAATGAGGAGGAGCACAGTAAAGAGCTGGTTAAGTCATTTATATAGGACAGTTCGTTTGGGTCTTTGTTTACCCTTGGCCAATTATCTGGTATCGTTTTCCACACCTGCCCTGCCCTAGGACCCTTCCCAACATACATGTGCAACTTTTTTCCAAGATGAATTCCAGCCCAGAGGCCTATGGGGGATTTTGGCATCACCTACTCAGGGTGGTGCCCCTCCTTTTTGACCCCTAAGGAGCCTTTCTGTGTATATGCAGTGTCTCCTTTGTTCCAAGGATGGGAAATATATGACCTCTTGATCTTTTACTCAGACAAGATTTAGCCCCTCTCTCTTCTTGCTATGACTGGTATCTTAAAAATGTCTTCAGGGGACTTCCCCGGTGGTCCAGTGGCTAAGACTCCAGGCTCCCAATGCAGGGGACCCGAGTCTGATTCCTGGTCACAGAACTAGATCCCACATGGTGCAACTAAGAATTTGCATGCCACGTCTAAAGATCCTGAGTGCCTCAGTGAAGACCCAGCCCAGCCGAATAAATAAATGAATATATATTCTAGAAGTACCTGCTCCATGTTAAATAAGGTGTCCTCCAGAGACAATGCCTGGCTATTAACCTGTTTCTGTTGTTATTTCTATTTTGAAGTGCAAACAGAAGGCTGACTGAAAATGTCTAACCCGGAGCCCACCTAGCTCCTATCTCAGGAAATGCAAACAAGAGGCTGGTTTTAAGTATTTGGCCTGAAGCCCACAATTTTTCTGCCCCAGGAAATGTAAACAGGAGGCTTAGTTGTAAATGTCTAGGCTGGAGTCCACATATCTTCCTCCTCAAATGAAGTGAAACATTTTCCTTTTTTCCCTCCTTACAAACTCCATTCTGGGGAAACTGTGGAAACAGTGTCAGACTTTATTTTTTGGGCTCCAAAATCACTGCAGATGGTGACTGCAGCCATGAAATTAAAAGACGCTTACTCCTTGGAAGGAAAGTTATGACCAACCTAGATAGCATATTTAAAAGCAGAGACATTACTTTGCTAACAAAGGTTCGTCTAGTCAAGGCTATGGTTTTTCCTGTGGTCATGTATGGATGTGAGAGTTGGACTGTGAAGAAGGCTGAGCGCCGAAGAATTGATGCTTTTGAACTGTGGTGTTGGAGAAGACTCTTGAGAGTCCCTTGGACTGCAAGGAGATCCAACCAGTCCATTCTGAAGGAGATCAGCCCTGTGATTTCTTTGGAAGGAATGATGCTAAAGCTGAAACTCCAGTACTTTGGCCACCTCATGCGAAGAGTTGACTCGTTGGAAAAGACTCTGATGCTGGGAGGGATTGGGGGCAAGAGGAGAAGGGGATGACAGAGGATGAGATGGCTGGATGGCATCACTGACTCGATGGACGTGAGTCTGAGTGAACTCCGGGAGTTGGTGATGGACAGGGAGGCCTGGCGTGCTGCGATTCATGGGGTCGCAAAGAGTCGGACACGACTGAGCGACTGATCTGATCTGATTACAAAACATCATACTCAGTTATGATATTTTGGACTTTATAAGTTAAAATCAGTGGGAATCTGTTTTCTTTTGTAACTGTTGTTCAGTCACTAAGTCGTGTCCCACTCTTTAAAACCCCATGGACTGCAGCACGCCAGACTCCTCTCTCCTCCACTACCTCCCAGAGTTCGCTCAAACTCGTGTCCATTGAGTCCTGGATGCTATCTAACCATCTCATCCTCCGTCTTCTTCTCCTTTTGCCTTCAATCTTTCCCAGTAACAGTCTTTTTCAATGAGTCAGCTCTTCACATCAGGTGGCCAAAATATTGGAGCTTCAGCTTCAGCACCAGTCCTTCCAATGAATACTCAGGGTTGATTTCCTTTAGGATTGACTGGTTTGATCTCCTTGCCATCCAAAGAACTCCCAAGAATCTTCTCCAGCACAATTAGAAAACATCTATTCTTCGGTGCTCAGCCTTCTTATAGACCCACTCTCACATTCGTATATAACTACTGGAAAAACCACAGCTTTGACTATGTGGACCTTTGTCGGCAAAATGATGTCTCTGCTTTTAAATCTGTTGTCTAGTTTTGTCATAGCTTTCCTTAGAAGAAGCAAGCATCTTTTAATTTCATGGTTGCAGTCATCGTCTGCAGTGATTTTGGAGGCCAGGAAAATTAAATTTGTCACTGCTTCCACTTTTTCCCCTTCTATTTGCCATGAAGTGATGGGACCGGATGCCATGATTTTAGTTTTTTCAATGTTGAGTATCAAGCCAGTTTTTTCACTCTCCTCTTTCACTCCCATCAAGAGGCCTCTTTAGTTCCTCTTCACTTTCTGCCATTAGAGTGGCATCATCTGCATATTTGAGGTTGTAGATATTTCTCCCAGCAATGTTGATTCCAACTTGTGATTCATCCAGCCTGATATTTCACATAATGTAGTCTGCATATAAGTTAAATTAGCAGGGTGCCAATGTACAGCCTTGTTATACTCTTTTTCCAATTTTGAACCAGTCTGTTGTTTCATGTCTGGTATTAACTATTGCTTCTTGACCTTCATACAGATTTCTCAGGAGGCAGGTAAGGTTACCTGGTATTCCCATTTCTTTAAAAAATTTTAATCCACACAGTCGAAGGCTTTAACGTAGTCAGTGAAGCAGATGTTTTTCTGAAATTCTCTTGCTTTCTCCATGACCCATTTTGCATTTTGATCTTTGGTTCCTCTGCCTCTCTTCGAGACCCAGCTTAAACATCTGGAAGTTCTCAGTTCATATACTGCTGAAGCCTAGTTTAAAGGATTTTGAACATAACCTTCCTGGCATGTGAAATGAGTGCAATTGTGTGGTAGTTTGAACATTTTTTGGCATTGTCTTTCTTTGGAATTGACCTTTTTCCAGTTCTGTGGCCATTGCTGAGTTTTCCAAATTTGCTGACATATTGAGTGCAGCACTTTAATAGCATCATCTTTTAGGATTTTAAATAGTTCAGCTGGAATTCCACCACTTCCACTAGCTCTGTAATGCTTCCTAAAGGCCCACTTAACTTCACCCTCCAGAATGTCTGGGTCTAGGTGAGTGACCACACCATGATGGTTCTTTGGGTCATTAAGATCTTTTTGTATAGTTCTTTTGTGTGTTCTTGCCTCCTCCTCTTAATATCTTCTGCTTCTGTTAAGTCCTTACCGTTTCTATCTCTTATCCCATATAGTCCATCCTTGCATGAAATGCTTCCTTAATAGCTCCCATTTTCTTGAAAAGGTCTTTTGCAATGTAAGTTCCTAAATAATACTCCCATTTTGCCTCCTGATGCACAAAGCTTAAAGTACTTACTATCTGGCCTTTATCGAGAATGTTTACTGACTCCAGCTGTAGAAGACCTGTCTACATAAAGTAGTGTTTGAAACACGTGACTTGTTTCTAGAGACAGGATTCCTGGTTTTCTTTGATCTGAAAGATGAACGTGATCATTGAAATGTGAAGAACCACCAGCCTTACTGGATGAGGTCCATCACTGCCGTTAATAATAATAATAATCATGGTGATAATGATTATGATTATATGATGATAGCTTAAAGCATTATGAAGCCAAGGTACAAATAATGATCAAAATATTGCCATGTGAATTTTTTAAAAATTCATTTATTTTAATTGGAGGCTAATTACTTTAAAATATGTATGGTGTTTTTTTGCCAAACGTCAACATGAATCAGCCACGGGGGTACATGTGTCCTCACATCCTGAACACCCCTCCCACCTCCCTCCCTACCTCATCCCTCTGGGTTGTCCCAGGGCACCGGCTTTGAGTGCCCTGCTTCACGCACTGAACTTGCACTGGTCATCTGTTTTACATATGGTAATATACATGTTTCAATGCTATTCTCTCAAATCATCCCACCCTCGCCTTCTCCCACATAGTCCAAAAGTCTGTTTTTTACATCTGTGTCTCATTTGCTATCTTGCATATACAGTTGTCATTCAGTACAGTTCAGTTCAGTTCAGTCACTCAGTCATGTCCGACTCTTTATGACCCCATGAATCACAGCATGCCAGGCCTCCCTGTCCATCACCAACTCCTGGAGTTCACTCAGACTCACATCCATCGAGTCAGTGATGCCATCTAGCCATCTCATCCTCTGTCATCCCCTTCTCCTCTTGCCCCCAATCCCTCCCAGCATCAGAGTCTTTTCCAACGAGTCAACTCTTTGCATGAGGTGGCCAAAGTACTGGAATTTCAGCTTTAACATCATTCCTTCCAAAGAAATCCCAGGGCTGATCTCCTTCAGAATGGACTGGTTAGATCTCCTTGAAGTCCAAGGGACTCTCAAGAGTCTTCTCCAACACCACGGTTCAAAAGCATCAATTCTTTGGTGCTCAGCTTTCTTTATGGTCCAACTCTCACATCCATACATGACCACACGAAAAACCATAGCCTTGACTAAACGGACCTTTGTTAGCAAAGTAATGTCTCTGCTTTTCAATATGCTATCTAGGTTGGTCATAACGTTTCTTCCAAGGAGTAAGTGTCTTTTAATTTCATGGCTGCAGTCACCATCTGCAGTGATTTTGGAGCCCAGAAAAATAAAGTCTGACACTGTTTCCACTGTTTCCCCATCTATTTCCCATGAAGTGATGAACCAGATGTCATGACCTTCGTTTTCTGAATGTTGAGCTTTAAGCCAACTTTTTCACTCTCCTCTTTCACTCTCATCAAAAGGCTTTTTAGTTCCTCTTCACTTTCTGCCATGAGGGTGGTGTCATCTGCATATCTGAGGTTATTGATATTTCTCCCGGCAATCTTGATTCCAGCTTGTGCTTCTTCCAGCCCAGCGTTTCTCATGATGTACTCTGCATAGAAGTTAAATAAGCAAGGTGACAATATACAGCCTTGACATACTCCTTTTCCTATTTGGAACCAGTCTGTTGTTCCATGTCCAGTTCTAACTGTTGCTTCCTGACCTGCATACAGGTTTCTCAAGAGGCAGGTCAGGTGGTCTGGTATTCCCATCTCTTGAAGAATTTTCCACAGTTTATTGTGATCCACACAAAGGCTTTGGCATAGTCAATAAAGCAGAAATAGATGTTTTTCTGGAACTCTCTTGCTTTTTCAATGATCCAGCGGATGTTGGCAATTTGATCTCTGGTTCCTCTGCCTTTTCTAAAACCAGCTTGAACATCTGGAAGTTCACGGTTCATGTACTGCTGAAGCCCGGCTTGGAGAATTTTGAGCATTACTCTACTAGCATGTGCGATGAATGCAATTGTGCGGTAGTTTGAGCATTCTTTGGCACTGCCTTTCTTTGGGATTGGAATGAAAACTCATTACAATCTTTCTGAATTCCATATATATGCATTAATATACTGTATTGGTGTTTCTCTTTCTGACTTACTTTGTATAATAGGCTCCAGTTTCATCCATCTCATTAGAACTGACTCAAATGTGTTCTTTTTTTATAGCTGAGTAATACTCCATTGTGTATACATACCACAGCTTTCTTATCCATTCATCTGCCGATGGACATCTAGGTTGCTTCCATGTCCTGGTTATTGTAAACAGTGCTGCGATGAACATGAGGGTACACGTGTCTCTTTCAATTCTGGTTTCCTCAGTGTGTATGCCCAGCAGTGGGACTGCTGGGTCATATGGCAGTTCTATTTCCAGTTTTTTAAGGAATCTCCACACCGTTCTCCATAGTTTGCCATATGAATTTAAGGGAACCTAGAGTAGGGCTGAAATGAATTATTAGAAATTTGTGAGTAATTCTTCAGTCCCAATCACCAAACTTCTATTTTGCTGGGAATAGGGTAGGTACTTAGTAAGTTTTTGTTTGGTCAACTTTACGACATAATGTGGAACCAGGAACCTCCTTCCTGATGCACTTGAGAAAAGCATGGCGCTTGGCACTGGATGTTTAATTTGGGCCCGTGACTGAGTGACCTGCATGAACACAATTAACTGGACATTTGAACTGTCAAAGGCACATAATTTGGGTTATGCAATCATTTATTCTTATGAATTTGAAGCTAATTAAAATTTGTCTTGTTGGGGTATAGTTGCTTTACATATTGTTGTTAGATTCTGCTGTACGGCAAAGTTAATCAGCTATTTGTATACATGTGGAGCACTGAGTAGGATTCCCTGTGCTAACAGTAGGTTTTCATTAGTTATTGCTTTTATACATAGTATCACTAGTGTATATGTGTCAATTTCCATCTCCTAGTTCATCCCCTACCCCAAAGAAGCTAATTAACCAAGATGGAAGGACTGAGGCTACAAATAGTATTTTGAGGCATTCCCTACATTTTGTCGGGCCCACTCTGTTGTTTAGGTAGTGACTGCAAGATCCGAGGAATTAGCATCTTTTAGAAAACAGAGAGGGGCAGAGAACCTTCTGAGAACCAACAGTGATTCCTTAGAATGCAAGTTCGATAATTTAATTCCATTCAGTTAGAATTTCTGGAAGGCTGAGTCTTCCAGCCTTTTCAGTTCCTGTCCATGTGAGTATTCAGATAGGTTAAATGAACCCTGGCCACACCAAACATACCCTTCCTTTCTTGCTGCTGCTGCTGTTGCTGCTAAGTCGCTTCAGTCACGTCCGACTCTGCTCCAATTCATCCGCTCTGCAAAGCAGGTACAAAGCCCCACCCACTGGGAAGAAGAAAGGTCTGAAAAGAAAACAGAGATGAGACCACAGTCTGGAATCACAGCCAGAAAATTCTTGCTCAGCAATCTGGGAAGTGCTTCTCAAAGGACTGTCCTTCTTCTCCCAAAAGGATGCTTGGTCTAGTTCTTTTTATAAAAAGGAGGAGGATTCAGACACTTTCTCCTTTGATTAAGCTGTTTGTGTTGTTGTGAATTCTGGCAAATGTCTCTTAGGGCTTAGCTGAGTGCTTTGAGTACATCATCACTGACTGTTCCAATTTAAGAAACTCTCCCGAGATTGCAGGGAGACATAGAGGCTGCTGGGAGCGCAGCCCCTAGCACCTGGATGCTCTAATCTGAGCACTGTTCCCACAGTCCTTTCTAATCTTCTTGTCCCCGCTGCGGCCAGCAGCCTAGGGAACGGCAGCTGGAGCGAAAGTTGCAGGATACAGATTTAATTCAATCTAATAAATGTTCCGCAGGTGGTGCAGTGGTAAAGAACCTGCCCGTCAACGCAGGAGATGCGGGTTAGATCCCTGGATCAGGAAGATCCCGACCTGGAGAAGGAAATGGCCACCCACTCCAGTATTCTAGCCTGGAGAATCCCAGGACAATGGGATTCCCAAGACAATGACCCAGGACAGAACAGGTACCATTAATTGACATTGGGTTTTCATCTAACACAAACTTACATCTCACCAATTTAAATTCAACTCATTTCTGACTCTTTTTGATCCCATGAACTTCAGAGGAGCCTGGTGGGCAACAGTCCATGGGGTCGTAAAGAGTCAGACATGACTGAGTGACTAAGCACGAGCAAATGTTTACTGGGTATAGACAATTAACAATGTTTGATAGTTTCAAGTAGACAGCAAAGGGACTCAGCCACACATATACATGTATCCATTCTCCCCCAAACTCCCCTCCCACCCAGATGACTATATAACATTGAGCAGAGTTCCCTGTGGGTAGGGTTCCCCAACAAGTAGGTCCTTGTTGGTTATCCATTTAAAATACAGCAGTGTGCACATGTCCATCCCAAACTCCCGAACTATCCTTTCTCCACCTCCTTTCCCCCTGGCAACCGTAAGTTCGTGCTTTAAGTCTGTGAGTCTCTTTCGTGTTTTGTAAATAAGTTCATTTGTATCATTTCTTTTTAGATTCCCCATATAAGGGATGTCATACCCTGTTTCTCCTTCTCTGACTTACTTCAGTCAGTATGACACTCTCTAGGTCAAAGGGCATAGCTTTCTAAGCTGGCAAGACCAGGATTATAATTATGGCTTTGAAAGTGATCACTGTGTGACTTTGATCAGTCACACGACCTCTCTGAGACTCCATTTCCTCATCTGTACAATGGAGATGATCACATCCACCCTGCAGAGCTGCTGTCCAGGTGGAGTGTGTGCATGCTCAGTTGTGCCCAGCTCTTTCAGACCCCATGGACTGTAGCCCACCAGGCTCCTCTGTCCATGGGATTTTCCAGGCAATATTACTGGAATAGGTTGCCATTCTTTCCTCCAGGGGATCTTCCTGACCCAGGGATCAAACCTGTGTCTCCTGTGTCTCCTGCATTGGCAGGTGGGCTCTGTACCACTAGGGCCACCTGGGAAGTCCATCCAGGTGGACACTGGTTATTAAAATGACAGCTCGGCACCAGACTTGTAAGAGGTGCTCAGTGACTGATGATTGTTATTAGCTCATGTTAGTTTGGAGCTCAGGGGAGAAATTGTCTGAAGTTAGACTTTCAGGGGTTGTGTCTGTGGCAGCTGTGGGTGACTTATAATTTCCCAGGCAGATCATGAAGAGAAAAAGACAATGACCCAGGACAGAACAGGCACCATTAATTGACATCAGGTTTTCATCTAATGCAAACTCACATCTCACCAATTTAAATTCAACTCATTTCTGACTCTTTTTGACCCCATGAACTGTAGCCCACCAGGCTCCTCTGTCCATGGAATTTTCCAGGCAAGAATATTGGAGTGGGTTGCCATTTCTTTTTGCAGGGGATCTTCTGGACCCAGGGATCAAACCTGAGTCTCCTGCGTCTCCTGCATTGCAGGTGGATTCTTTACCCTTTGAGCCACCTGAGAAGCCCATTTAGATTTTATGATACTTCAGGCAAAAGTGGGTTGCAACTTACCTCTGTGCTATTTATGAGAAAATTAAAAGGGAGAACGTGTTTCTGAGCTCCTAATTTGGGGATGTTTAACCTACTTAATCAAGTCAAGTAAAATTCTATTGGAATCAGTTTAACAAGATTAGTTTATGTAGAGACAGTGTATTACTTTACATGATTTAGAGGTAAAATTAGAATGTTGGAGCTGGAAAGGAAAACGAGATCACTAGCACACGCTCCTTATTTTAAAGATGAGAGAATAGAGGGGTCACAAAGGTCAGCTCACTTGTACAAGAACAAACAACAGAATTAACAACAAAACTGATGAGAATTCAGGTCAGCTGACTCTTGAATAATCTTCCTTTGAATATTCTAGGTGTCAATTTTTACATGAAAAGTGGTATGTTTTTTCCTCAGCCACATCTGGTTAGCCTTTATTATTATTTTTTTGCAAATTCTTTAAAAATTTTTTTTATTTATTTGACTGTGCCAAGTCTTAGTTTTGTATGTGAGACCTTCTATCTTCATTTGCAGCACATGGGACCTTTAGTTATGACATTTGAACTCTTAGTTACAGCATGTTGGATCCAGCATGTGGGATCAAACCTGGGCCACCTGCATTGGGAGCTCCAAGTCTCAGCCACTGGACCACCAGGGAAGTCCCTCTTGTAAATTCTTGCTAGTAATTAAGGAAGTGCTATTTACAAATGATCGTGTAATTCAGACTGATGCTTGTTTCATGCCGTGTCCCCAGTGAGGGTCTGGAATGGATGATGAGGCTTTGGCCGGTTTACTTGGGCAGTTGTGAAAGGGAGACCGCACAGCGGGTAAGTTCCTGTGGGCAGCATCACTCCGAACAAATGTTCTTTATTAAAAAAAATTGGCTGTAAATACTCAATTTAACTTACTGGTCCTTAATTAGGACCATTGTGAGTTTAAGATTTGTTGTGCATTGTGGATTTTCTGAATCCTGAAGTCTGGCTGGTTCAGCAGCTTAGTCTCAGCTAAGATCAAAAGCATTTCATGAACGTGACAACACTCTCCCCTTGTGATCAGGTGGCAGAGAACTCTGGTCGATGTATTTTTCAGGGTCACTTTTTTTTTAGCCTTAGTAGTCGAAATATGACACGAACACAGTCATCTTGTTGGAGGTGTCCTGAGAAAAATTAGCTGACTGAGGTGAATGGTCTTAGTGGATTTATGTAGATCACTGTTGGCTATGAAATCTTTTTTTTTTTTTTGGCCAAGAGTGTAAGGTCTCTAGAATTCCTATTATCTGACTTTGGGGGAATCTGAAAAGAAGGAAGTCTAGTGTGATGCATTTTCAAAAGGTCCATGTATTTGTTCGACTTAAAAATTAGTACCCTTATTACCATTGCCCCAGGCTGTCAAGACAAAATAAATCAGTGTGTTAACTACTTGCATAAGATAACAGTAGAAACATAGCTGCAATGAATGGAAAGAGAACACACAGAAGGCGTATTATTCCACTGTGGCAGATTACAAACTAGGTTGGAATTCAATACAAAGAGAAATGGTAAAAATGGAAGCTTTTTCACTCTGCAAACCACACAGTGGTTAAGCACTGCTGCCTTCTTTCTACTTGGGGATGAAGTACATTATGAATCACCTTTTAACCTATGAGATTCCCATGACTTTGTCTTCTTCTCCTCCTCTGACTTCTTCTTGGGATAGTTTAATCAGTGTATTGGGAAAAAAGAATGCAGATCAGCCTTAAATATTAAATTGTTGTTGTTCAGTTGCTAAGTTGTGTCTGAATCCTCGAGACCCCATGGACTGCAGCACACCAGGCTCCCCTGTCCTCCACTATCTCCTAGAGTTTGCTCAAATTCAAGTCCATTGAGTTGGTGATGCTACCTAACCATCTCAAGCTCTGCCACCTACTTCTTTTGCAGTCGATCTTTCCCAGCATCAGGGTCTTTTTCCCAATGAGTTGGTTCTTCGTATCAGATGGCCAAAGTATTGGAGCTTCAGTTTCAGCATCAGTCCTTCCAGTGAATATTCAGGGTTATATATTCTTTATCATCTTTTTTGGTCAGAAAGATACAGAACATAGGAAAGACACTGATATGGACTGTAACAAACTCAGAGTTTTTATAAACCCACATGAATTCCAGCACATGGGTGGATGGCAATGGGGTATTCCAGATACCCTGTGTCCAACTGGAAAGCTTCTTTCTTTCTTTCTTTTTAAAAATGTTTATTTTTCATACAGTTTTAAAGGTTACTTTCTATTTTTAGCTATTACAAAATAGTGGCTATATTTGCTATGTTGTACAATACATCCTTGAGCCTTTTTTTTTGGCCACATCACGTGACACGTGGGACCTCCCCAACAACGGTTGGAATCTGTGCCCCCGGCAGTAGATATGCAGAGTCTTAACCACTGGACCACCAGCAAAGTCCCCAGAGCTAGGTCCTGAAGGCTGAGTAGGACTTCCTCAGATAGAGAAGGATGGAAACAAGAACCCAAATAGGAGTGGAAAATGCCCCTTCTTATGTAGAGACCCCAGGTTAATTTAGATCATGAGATTCCTGGAAGTGATGGCTAATAGTGAAGTAAAAGACAGGATCACTGGGACTTCCCTCTCGGTCCAGTGGATAAGACTCTGTGCTCCCAATGCAGGGTGCATGGGTTGGATACCTGGTCGAGGAACTAAGATCCTACATTCCACCTTAAAAAAAAAAAAAAAAAAAGGAAGGATCATTGACTAGCTAAGATGGTTTTGAAAATTATTTACTAAAATTATATTGAGGACTTGTGTTGAACAAGTTACTTCTGTGAACTTCATCCTAAAAGCAATTAGTATCTAAAAGCAGGTACTAATTAATTAAAATGTGCGGTACTGTGCTTAGTCGCTCAGTCATGTCTGATTCTTTGTGACCCTATGGACTGTAACCCGCCAGATTCCTCTATCCATGGGGATTCTCCAGGAAAGAATACTGGAGTGGACTGCCATGCCCTCCTCCAGGGGATCTTCCCAACCCAGGGATTGAACCCAAGTCTCCTGCACTGCAGGTGAATTGTTTACTGTCAGAGCCACCAGGGAAGCCCACTAATTAAAATATCACCTGGTAAATAGCAAGTGATTAGGAAGGCTAGGTAACTAGTCAAAGATCACCTAGCTGATATGTGGATCTGAACTCAGTTTTCTCTAGTTCAAGAATATAAAGTGTTAGTTGCTCAGTCATGTCCAACTCTGTGTAACCCCATGAACTGTAGCCTGCCAGGCTCCTCTGTCCATGGAATCCTGCAGGCAAGAATACTGGAGTGGGTTGCTGTTCCCTTCGCCAGGGGATCTTCCCAACCCAAGGATGGAACCCAGACCTCCTGCTTTGCGGGTAGATTCTTTACTGTCTGGGCCACCAGGGAAGCCCTCAAGAGTCTAAGTTGTGCCTTAAATTTATGACTAAGGAAGATTAAGGAAAATGTCTTAAACTTAAGAGTCTAAGCCAGTGCTGTCCAGAAAAAAATATAATGTGAACCATATATGTAACTAACACATTTTTTAGTGGCCATGTTAAAAAATAAAAAGAAGCTTGTGGAATTATTTTGAATGATATATTTTATTTAACTGATATATCAAAACTGTTATTTTATCATGTAATTAGCATAAAGAAATTATTAATGAGATGATATACATTCTTTCTCCCATATTGTCTTTGAAATCAGTATACATTTTACATTTAAATTACACCTCAATTTTCTCAGCGGCATTTCAAGTGCATTTTGGACACAATCCACCTTGGACAGCGAAGGCCTGAGCCCTTAACACAATCTCTGAGTCTTTTATGGTTCTGGTTAGCAATTGGGTTGTTCAAAGGGCGGAAGCATGGATTTTCATGTTTTTCCTAGGAAACTCCAGATTCAGTACATTGCTCCTCACGTCCTCAGTTTTATTTACAGAAACTGTGTTAAGTCTATTTCTGTATTTCATTTCTAGGACATCCCTATTTAACTGCGTTTGTTCTCTAAACTTTGTCATAAGAGACGTGATTGGGTTGATTACAAGAAGCAGGCAATGCTGTTTTGTAATTGTCATCATATGTGGTCAGTTTCTATCTCTGAACTAGCTTCTGAGTCATTGAGGGCAGGTTAGCACTCCAGGGCCCAACACATACTTAGCTGTGCAGTAAAGTCTGCTGAGTGTTAAGTGAATATTTCCACAAGGAACCCTGGCCACTATTTCTCTTTTGGTGAGTTGTGTGGAATCATGCTACTATGTGAAATCTTGAAAGTTTTCTCCAGGACATCTGTTCAACCTTGACATGGATTTTAGTACCCAAAAGGGTCACCAAGCAATCTATATAAGTGAACTTGCTATTGCTTGGAAGTTACCAGTGTTAACAAAACGGAATGGTTTTAAAACCCTCTTGACGCATTTAAAAAATAAGACCTAAGAACCCATTAACAAGTAATGTGGTTTAGTGGGACTTCCCTGCTGGTCCAGTGGTTAAGACTCTGTGCTCCCAATGCAGAGGGCCCGGGTTTGATCCCTGGTCAGGGAACTGGATCCCACAATGCTGAAACTAAGGGCCTACCCACTGCAACTAACAATCCCACGTGCTACAACTAAGACCATTACAGCTAAATAAATTAAAAAAAAGACTATTATTGAGCTTGCAAAGTGATTCATAAAGTTCACAATCTGTTTTAAGTTCATGTTACCTAAGTTTCTGCTTTGTTGACTATGCCAAAGCCTTTGACTGTGTGTATCACAATAAACCGTAGAAAATTCTGAAAAAGATAGGAATACCAGACTACCTGACCTGCCTCTTGAGAAACCTGTATGCAGGTCAGGAAAAAACAGTTAGAACTGGACATGGAACAACAGACTGGTTCCAAATAAGAAAAGGAGTACGTCAAGGCTGAATATGGTCACCCTGCTTATTTAACTTATATGCAGAGTACATTATGAGAAACGCTGGGCTGGAGGAAGCACAAGCTGGAATAAAGATTGCCAGGAAAAATATCAATAACCTCAGATATGCAGATGACACCACCCTTAAGGCAGAAAGTGAAGAGGAACTAAAAAGCCTTTTGAAAGTGAAAGAGGAGAGTGAAAAAGTTGGCTTACAGCTCAACATTCAGAAAACGAAGATCATGATATCTGGTCCCATCACCTCATGGGAAATAGATGGGGAAACAGTGGAAACAGTGTCAGACTTTATTTTTTGGGGCTCCAAAATCATTGCAATGGTGACTGTAGCCATGAAATTAAAAGACGCTTACTCCTTAGAAGGAAAGTTATGACCAACCTAGACAGCGTATTAAAAAGCAGAGACATTAATTTGCCAACAAAGGTCTGCCTACTCGAGGCTATGGTTTTTCCAGTGGTCATGTATGGATGTGAGAGTTGAACTATAAAGAAAGCTGAGCGCAGAAGAATTGATGCTTTTGTGATGTTGGAGAAGGCTCTTGAGAGTCCCTTGGACTGCAAGGAGATCCAACTAGTCCATCCTGAAGGAGATCAGTCCTGGGTGTTCATTGGAAGGACTGATGTTGAAGCTGAAACTCCAATACTTTGGCCACCTGATGTGAAGAGCTGACTCATTTGAAAAGACCCTGATGCTGGGAAAGATTGAGGGCAGGAGGAGAAGGGGAGACAGAGGATGAGATGGTTAGATGGCATCACTGACTCAATGGATATGAGTTTGGGTAAGCTCCGGGAGTTGGTGATGGACAGGGAGGCCTGGTGTGCTGTGCTTCATGGGGTCGCAAAGAGTCGGACACGACTGAGCAGCTGAACTGAACTGAACTACCGAAGTTTGACAGTTGTCCTTTGCACGTGAAAACAATGGGCCTTGGCTGTCAGGACCTTGCCTGCTCCAGGTATGTTTAATCATATACTTCCATTTAATAAATTTGAGTGTTCAGGTTGGGAAATGCTGCTGATAGGGGCAAAGTTTCCCTAACAGTGAGTTTTCACTCTGCTTCTTGGTTGCTTACAGACCTGCTGGAACTATCAGTTTAATCTTGCAGACTTCCACTTGATATTTCAACCACGTTCCCCATACGTCCCCAAATGTCAGCTGTTCTCTCTATAACACTTGTGATGGAATTTTTACTGGCCCGCAAGTGTAGATTCAACCTTTTTTGCTTTTCCCTCCGATCTCTATCAGCAGTACGAGGTTTGGGATTTGATGGGGGTCGTGTCAGAATCAAATTCCCTTAATTCTCATTTTAACACAGCGTTCTATCTAGTTGAAAGGTCTTCTGCCCTCTCGACATTTATTTTTCTTCAACATGGGATGAATCAAAGCAGGAGGTGTGAGAATCTTGGGTTTTAAACATCAGTTTCAATTCTGGCAGTGATGGCTGATTTTGGTCTCTCTCTTACCATCGTGGATTCTTAACTACGGTCTATGAATCGGAAGTTATGGTTCTGAATGTCTTGATCTAAAATGACTTTACGACATATCAAGTGCTGATGACTTGTCCAGACTTCATGCATATTTTCAGCATTGCTTCATCTTGTAAACACACGTTAGAGCAGCAATAGTGACGTTTTAATTTGCTCTCTGATTCACCTTTTTATTTTCTATTTTGTCACTGTGCTTTCAATGCTTTTTGGATCATTTCTTGGTGCTTTTTTTCTTGATTATTTTTTTTAAGGAAATACATTCCTGTCTGCTGAAACTGTATACATAAATGAATAAACAAAGCTGTTACTCCGTGAAGCTAGTCTGTGCTTTCATTTTCCTAAACTTAGAGTCAAAGCACAATATCTGACTGATACCTTCTAGTGGGATTTATCATGTGAGAATACTTTCAAGGTGAAAATTTTACATTTAATTATTAATGTGCTTCTTTTAAAAAAGAGTACTAATTTTTCATGGGGTTTGGAAGGGGTCTATATTTTTAAAAAAGATTAGATAGAAGTACAATGCTTACCTTTTAGTTGCTGCTGCTGCTGCTGCTAAGTCGCGTCAGTCGTGCCCGACTCTGTGCGACCCCATAGATGGCAGCCCACCAGGCTCCGCCGTCCCTGGGATTCTCCAGGCAAGAACACTGGAGTGGGTTGCCATTTCCTTCTCCAATGCATGAAAGTGGAAAGTGAAAGTGAAGTTGCTCAGTCGTGTCCGACTCTCAGCGACCCCATGGACTGTAGCCCGCCAGGCTCCTCTGTCCATGGGATTTTCCAGGCAAGAGTACTGGAGTGGGGTGCCATTGCCTTCTCCGACCTTTTAGTTGAACATACCTAAATTGCGTATGTTGGTCTCTCAGTCATGTCCAGTTCTTTGTGCCCCCATGGACTGTAGCCCGTCAGGCTCCTCTGTCTATGGAATTCCACAGGCAAGAATACTGGAGTGGTTGCCATTGCCTTCTCCACAGGATCTTCCTGACCCAAGGATGAAACCTGGGTCTCTTGCATTGCAGGCAGATTCTGAGCTACTTGGGAAGCCCTAAATTGAAAGAGACAATATAATTCACATTCCAAGTCCCTGAAAATAAATAGAAGAATTTTCTTGTAAATGATCACATGTTTGAGTTCAATGAACAAAGAGTGACCTTAATTGACACCTGGAAAGTCTTCCTTTCCAAGTGTTTCTAGAAAGAAGCACTTCAGAAACTAAAAACTTGAAAGTTTTAATAGAACCCCACAATGTACGATGGACCAAGAGTGAACAGCCCTGTAAAGCAGGGCCATCCAGTCAGTCATGTTGGGGCCAACTCAGTCCCTTATCTTGGGAGTTTCAGTGAATAGTTATACTACTTAAAGTTGGGTCTCAAATGGGGCTTCAATGAGGGTTTCTGTTTTGCTGGGTTTTCTGTGTGTTTTTTGGCTGGGTCGTGAGGCATGCAGGATCTTAGTTCTATAACCAGGGATGGAAACTTTGGCCCCTGCAGTGGAAGAGAGGAGTTTTAACCACTGGACCACCATGGAAGTCCAGGGTTTTTTTTTTCCTGAGATTTTGGTAAATAATTTCCCATACAAAGATGATTGTTTCCATGTTCTAAATAACAGAGCTTTTAGACTCAGTTGCTCATTTTTCTGTGTACTGGAGTAGAAAAATCTCATCCATGTCATTCCCTATGCCCTCAGTCCCTTCAATAAAGGAGAGGTGGCTTTCTACTCTGCATAAGACTATTTTTAAGTTTTTCAGCTTTTATAAATTTACCCCTCTCTCAGCTGACTATAGAAATACTGTATTGATTTCCACATGGCAACAGGGAACTCTTGCACTTTTAAGAACTGGTAAAAGGTTTCCTCTGACCCCAGGGCACTCTGACACAGACATGTGCCTGAAAATTGCACAACCCATTTTCTAGATACTCTTGATTTTATTCCTGTATCAAGCCTAAACTACAATGCTTTTGTAGTTTAATGCACTGACATTAATTTGTGGAATCCAGTTTATATGACATGCCATAGATACACCTTGAAGGAATATTATAAATGCTTTATGTATTCCTGTGTTAGTTTTTGTTGTTGAGTCACTCACTTGTGTCCGACTCTTTGCAACCCCATGGACTGCAGCACACAAGGCTGCCCTGTCTTTCACTATCTCCCAGAGTTTAATCAAACTGGAATTCTGTTTACTGTGAGAATATTGGTGAAGATAAAGGAAACTAAATTAAAGAAAAACCTCTTTAAAAAATTATTTAATTTATTTATTTGGCTGAGTTGGGTCTTAGTTGAAGCACTCGAGTTCTTTGATCTTACTTGCAGCATTCAAATCCTTAGTTGCATCGTGTTGTTAGGGGAAGCGCACAGACTGAAACTGCTCACCCTGGCCAGGCACCATAGTAACCATTTGCATGAGTTGTTTTACGACAGGAGGTCCTGGTAAGGAACACAGAACTAATAAGTCACCATCAACCGGAAGAGTTTGGGAAACATCAAAAGGAGACATCACATGTCCGACCACATCCCAGAATCCTTCTCTCTGGCATCCATCTTGGCTGAACAAGGCGTGCACCACCAGGAAGGACTCTGAGTCAGAATCATTGGCTAAAGAGAACAGGGAAACTAATCCCATCACCATAAAACCCGAGACGGCGAGCTACATGGCAGACCTGTTCTCCAGGTTTCCCCTACCCTACTGCTCTTCACCTGGCTGTTCTTTCCCAATAAAATCTCTTGCTTTGTCAGCACAGGTGTCTCCTCGGACAATTCATTTCTGAGTATTAGATAAGAGCCCAGTTTTGGGCCCTGGAAGGGCTCCCCCTTCCTGCAACAATGTGGGTTATAGCTCCCTGACCAGGGATCCAAACCAGGCCTCTTGCATTGGGAGCATGGAGTCTGAGCCATTGAACCACCAAGGAAGTCCCCAAAGAGAAACCTCTTTGTAAAGACCTACCACAGGAGACATTTTGCTTGGATTTCAGATACTGAAAGTTAAATCAGTTTTGCTTTAGGATTCCATATTTACAGTGACTGCTAGAAATCTCAAATTTTGGGGCCACCTCAAAGTGTACACAATTTCAAGCCCTATTTTATCTATAGCTTTATTTTTATCTTTCTACTATTAAGTTTTTATCTTTCTGCTATTACGTTTCTATAAATTCAGTTCCTACTTATTTCCTCGTTTCAGTGTATACACTTTTGGATTTTAAATCCTTTGGAACTAGATATGGCACAAATAAAGAAATAGCACAGAACTAATTACTTTGGGGTAGGGTGGTTAGAACCAATTAAAATGTCCACAGGGTGTGATTCCAGGGGCAGGAAGTGACTTCGGTATTTGTGGCAGTGGGTGCAGCTTTCAGCAGCTGGGTAGGCAGCAGACCAGAGTTCTCACTGAAGGGGAAGAGAACAGAGGGACAATAAGATGACAGATTCAGGGTGATAGCAGACTGGATACTAGCCATCCTCTCTCCTCAGTTAAAACAAAAACAAACACATTCCAGAAATAACTGGAGGTGAGGGCTTTCTAATGGAAGTGTTAGAATCAAAGATGGATGAATGAGTCAGGAATTTAGAGGTCATGACTCTGGGCTTCCCAGGTGGCTCAATGGTTAAAGAATCCACCTGCCAATGCAGGAGATGCAAGATATGCAGGTTCCAATCCCTGGGTCAGGAAGACCCCCTGGAGGAGGAAATGGCAACCCACTCCAGTATTCTTCCCTGGAAAATTCCATGGACAGAGAAGCCTGGTGGGCTACAGTTTATGGGATCGCAAAGAGTCAGACACACCCACACATGTACGAACATGCACTACTGGGACAGTTTGATTGTAAACAGAAAATGGGGCTGGTCTAAGGAGACACAAGTGACATACAAATGAGGTAAGCAATTCTTCAGGATGAATATGGAGGGGGAAACTCCCTGCTTATTTAACTTATATGCAGAGTACATCATGAGAAACGCTGGGCTGGAAGAAGCACAAGCTGGAATCAAGATTGCCAGGAGAAATATCAATAACCTCAGATATGCAGATGACACCACCCTTAAGGCAGAAAGTGAAGAGGAACTAAAAAGCCTCTTGATGAAAGTGAAAGTGGTGAGTGAAAAAGTTGGCTTAAAGCTCAACATTCAGAAAACGAAGATCATGGCATCCGGGTCCCATCACTTCATGGGAAATAGATGGGAAAAGAGTGCAAACAGTGTCAGACTTTATTTTTTGGGGCTCCAAAATCACTGCAGATGGTGATTGCAGCCATGAAATTAAAAGACATTTACTCCTTGGAAGGAAAGTTACAACCAACCTAGACAGCATCTTAAAAAGCAGAGACATTACTTTGCCAACAAAGGTTCGTCTAGTCAAGGCTATGGTTTTTCCTGTGGTCATGTATGGATGTGAGAGTTGGACTGTGAAGAAGGCTGAGCACCGAAGAATTGATGCTTTTGAACTGTGGTGTTGGAGAAGACTCTTGAGAATCCCTTGGACTGCAAGGAGATCCAACCAGTCCATTCTAAAGGAGATCAGCCCTGGGATTTCTTTGGAAGGAATGATGCTAAAGCTGAAACTCCAGTACTTTGGCCACCTCATGCGAAGAGTTGACTCATTGGAAAAGACTCTGATGCTGGGAGGGATTGGGGGCAGGAGGAGAAGGGGACAACAGAGGATGAGGTGGCTGGATGGCATCACTGAGTCAATAGATGTGAGTTTGAGTGAACTCTGGGAGTTGGTGATGGACAGGGAGGCCTGGCATGCTGCAATTCATGGGGTCGCAAAGAGTTGGACACGACTGAGCGACTGAATTGAACTGAAAGATGGTACTGCGAAGATTTCAACATATCCCTAAGAATGAGTCCCTTGAGACTCCATTTGTATTTTCAGGAGTTTTTTTGTTAAAGATCTATAAGTCTGAAGGCAACACAGAGATAGATAGCCAGTTGTCTCCACCAATACATGGGCACTAGCCTATCAGATCGTTTATGTCTGGGAGGGGATACGAAAGCAAGTGTGTCCTAGAGGAAAGTGTGAATTGTGACTGGTTTGAGACAAAGACCTAGGGGATGGGGAGGTGGTCTAACCCTGGGAGAGAGAATAGAACCTGAAATCTGTATCACTGTGCTTTAAGAAACACTCGAGAACTGAGGTGATTAGAAGTCCTATGCTAAAGAAAGTGGTCCTCAATTCTGACTGATACCCAGCAGGACCGTGGGCTGGGGGAGGTTCCTGGGCACAGGAACCTATTTCTTGATTACAGGAAATAGGCTTCATTCAGCTTCCAGGACCTTCCCTGAGTTCAAAGGAGCCCGTTCAATAGTTGTTAATTAGGGAAGGGAGGGTATGCGGAGCCAGGGAAAAGCAGCCAAGAAACAATAGAGCAGCCTTGCCGCAGGCCCTGGTCCCCCTCAAGGGGGACACAACACTATTTTTGAGCCACTTTGCTGATACTGAAACCCCACCAGGTGGAAGGCCTTAACTGTACGCTGCCCACAAGCATGGAGACCTCAGACTGGTTGAACCTAGCAAGTTGGTAACTGACTCCCAATTACCTCACCACCAACCAATCAGAAAAATGTTCCATTTCACTTCTCCATTCTGGAAGTGATGGACATTTGGGGGCTGTGACTACTTTTTGGCTATTAGAAATAATGCTGCTATGAATATTTGTGTATAAGTTTTTATGTGGATATAGGTTTTCATTTCTCTTGAGTATATACCAGGAGTCATATGGTAACTCTATGTTTAGCATTTTGAGCAGCTACTAAACTGGTTTCCCAAACACCTGAATCATTTTACATTCTCACCAGTAATGTCTGAGGATTCCAGTTTCTCTACATCCTTGTCAATACTTGTCACCTTTTTCATTATAGCCATCCCTACAGGTGTGAAGTGAAGTGAAAGTCAGTCAGTTGTGTCCAATTCTTTTCGACTCCATGGACAGTATAGCCCGCCAGACTCCTCTGTCTATGGAATTCTCCAGGGAAGAATACTAGAATGGATTGCCATTCCCTTCTCCAAGGGAAGTTCCTGACCCAGGGATTGAACCCAGGTCTCCTGCATTGGCAAGTGGATTTTTTACTGTCTGACCACCAGGGAAGCCCAATAGGTGTGAGGTGGTATCTAATTTAGTTTTTGATTTGCTTTTCCCTGATGACTAGTGATATTGAGCATCTTTTCAGGTGCTTATTGACTGTGTGTGTATCTTCTTTTGAGAAATGTTGTTTCAGAAACTTTGTCCATTTTAAAATTAGGTTAGGGACCTCCCTTGTGGTCTAGTGGTTAAGAATCTGCCTTGCAATTCAGGATCTTGGGTCCAATCTCTGGTCGGGGAACTAAGATCCTGCAAGCCTCAGAGCAATTAAGACCCAAGGTTGCCAAATAAACAAATAAAAATTTAAAATATTAGGTTATTGGTCTTTTTATTATAGAGTTCTACTGAAATGAAGCAGAACCATATAGTCCTTGCCATCCACATCCTCTACCTGCCTTTTGTCTGTGGAAAAACTTAAAGCAAAGAATATGTTTATACTTCATTGACTACACCAAAGCCTTTGACTGTGTTGATCACAACAAACTGTGGAAAATTCTTAAAGAGATGGGAATACCAGACCACCTTACCTGCCTCCTGAGAAATCTGTATGCAGGTCAAGAGGCAACAGTTAGAACTGGACATGGAACAATAGACTGGTTCCAAATTGGGAAAGGGATTACGTCAAGGCTGTAAACTGTCACCCTGCTTATTTAACTTATATGCAGAGTATATCATGGAAAATGCCTGACTGGATGAAGCACTAGCTGGAATCAAAATTGCAGGGATAAATATCAATAACCTCAGATATGCAGATAACACCACCCTTGTGACAGAAAGTGAAGAGGAACTAAAGAGCCTCTTGATGAAAGTGAAGAGGAGAGTGAAAAAGTTGGCTGGAAACTCAACATTTAAAAAATGAAGATTATGGCCTCCAGTCCCATCTCTTCATGGCAAATAGATAGGGAAACAATGGAAACAGTGACAGACTTTATTTTCTTGGGTTCAAAATCACTGCAGATGGTGACTGCGGCCATGAAATTAAAAGATGCTTGCTCCTTGGAAGAAAAGCTATGACCAACCTGGACAACATATTAAAAAGCAGAGACATTACCGACAAAGGTCGTATGGTCAAAGTTATGGTTTTTCCAGTAGTCATGTATGGATGTGAGAGTTGGACTATAAAGAAAGCTGAGTGCCAAAGAATTGATGCTTTTGAACTGTGGTGTTGGAGAAGACTCTTGAGAGTCCCTTGGACTGCAAGGAGATCAAACCAGTCAATCCTAAAGGAAACCAGTCCTGAATATTCATTGGAAGGACTGATGTTGAGGCTGAAGCTCCAATACTTTGGCCATCTGATGCAAGGAGCTGACTTATTGGAAAAGAAAATGATGGTGGGAAAAATTGAGAGGGAGGAGAAGGGGACGACAGAAGATGAGATGGACTGCAAGGAGATCAAACCAGTCAATCCTAAAGGAAACCAGTCCTGAATATTCATTGGAAGGACTGATGTTGAGGCTGAAGCTCCAATACTTTGGCCATCTGATGCAAGGAGCTGACTTATTGGAAAAGACCCTGATGGTGGGAAAAATTGAAGGGAGGAGAAGGGGACGACAGAAGATGAGATGGTCAGATGGCATCACTGACTTGATGGACATGAGTGTGAGCAAGCTTTGGGAGTTGGCAATGGACAGGGAAGCCTGGGGTACTGCAGTCCATGGGGGTCACAAAGAGTAGGACACGACTGGGCAACTGAACTGAACTGAACTGAACTGATATTTAATCAGAAAAATGAGAAAATGGAGAAACAAAGAAAAACAGTCCAATGAAACTAAATAATAATAGTTCAGTCATGAAGCATAGTCAAGGACTTTTAGTTCCTCCTCAAGGGCTACAGTTACTATTCTGATCTATATTCCATGAATGGTCTTACAGACACTGAAACCCTCACCAGGTGAAGAAGTTAACTACTTGATGACCAGACTGTAGCCATGACATTAGCAAACACAATTCGGAGAACTGGCCTCAAGAAAATGGAACAAATCAACCCTGGAACTGAAGATTAACTGTACCTAAAACAATCAAGATGACGCTGGTCAGATCACAAATGATCAATTTCAAGATGATTGTCAGAGCTGACCATGCTGTTTCCACATGTAGCCCCATCTCTCTGTCTACAAAAGCTCTTGCCCACTGATTGTGAAGGCAGGGGGAGTTGGCCTTTAGACAGGATAGGAGTCCCCATGCTTCCCCAGTTGTCAGCATACAAAGTAAAGCAAACTTTCCTTTCCACCAACCTGGCCTCTTCATCAGCTTGAGTGGTGAACAGCCGGACCCCACTTTCAATTACACTAAGAGTTTTATTTTTTCTCAAAAGTTTCTGGTCAGATGGATGATAGACAAAAATGAGTTGAGAAGAGTTCCTTTCCCTTTCTTTTATGTTTAGGAAGTTTTTGTGAAGAATCGGTATTAATTCGTATTCAAACATTTGATAGAGTCATCAGTGAAGCATTCTGGTGTTGAGCTTTTATTGTGGGAAGTTTTTTATTACTTTTTGATTAGTTCAATCTCTTTACTTCTTACAGGTCTATTCAGATTTTCTGTTTCTTTTGAGTCAGTTTTGATCATTTTCGTTTTTCTTGGAATATATCCATCTCATCTAAGTTATCTAATTTGTACAATTGTTCATAGTATTCTTTTCTAACTTTTTATTTATGTAATATTGGTAGTAATGTTCCCTCTTTCATTTTACGATCTTAATACTTTGAGTTTTCTTTCTTTCTCAATTCATCTAACTGAAGTTTTGCTAATATTTCGATCTTAAAAAACCCCAACATTTGGATTTGCTGATTTTCCTTTATTGTTTTTCTACTTTTTATGTTATTAATTTCAGCACCTAATCCTTATTGTTTACTATCTTCTGCTTTGTGCTCAATTTTCTCTTCTCTCTTTAGTGATTTAAGGTGAAACTCTAGTTTGTGGTTTTAAAAATCTTTCTTTTTCTTTTAAGGTAGGTGTATGCAGCTATGAATTTCCCTCTAAGTATTTAGTTACATTCCATAAATTGTAGTATGTAATCTTCATTTTCATTCATCTCCAAGTATTTTCAAATTTCCCTTTTGATTTTTCCTTTGATCTATTAATTATTTAGTAGTGTGTTGTTTACTTTCCAAATATTTGTAAATTTGTAATATTTTTTTCACTTTTAATTTCTTATTTCACTCCATTGTGATCAGGGGAAACACATTACATAATCTCAATCCCTTAAAACATATTACTTCCCTGGTGGCTTAGTGGTAAAGAATCCATCTGCCAAGGCAGGAGATTTGGGTTTGATCCCTGGGTCAGGAAGCCCCCTGGAGAAGGAAATGACAACCTGCTCCAGTATTCTTGCCTGGAGAACCCCATGGGCAGAGGAGCCTGGCAGGTTACAGTCCATGGCGTCGCAGAGAATCAGACATGGCTGAGCAACTGAACAACAACAAAGCATACTGATGCTTACTTATGGCTTAATATATGTTCGATCCTGGAGAATGTCCCACGTGCACTTCTCTCACTTGTGAACGAGAATTTGTAGAATCCACCGACAGCTTTGTTGCTATGCTTTGGGAGTTACTCTTGGTGAATTTGAATTCCCTGTTCTCAGGGCACTTATGCCCCATTTTCATTTTACCAAATGAGTTTAGATATCCAGTGGATCTTGTTGCTGTTGGTGGTTCACCTCATATTTCTTATAGTCTGAAATTTTTATCAACTAGTTTTATTATAAATTCTTATTTTCCTTTGATAGTGCGGTTTTTAAGCTGAGATATCACCATATGAATAGATATGTGGTTTTTTTCAACTTCTTAGATCACACCTAGAAATAAGTCTGTGCTTTTAAATCCTGATGTGAATCACAGAACACTGCTTCTAAGCAGAAAGGAGAAAAAAGAGCAGACTGTCTAGGGTTTTTCTCACAGTGCTGAGGTCTCTGAATCTGCTTAAACCTGATGAGCTGGTTTATCTAAATTTCATTGTATTTGAACTTTATCTCAGATCCAGTTCTAAAGAGCTTTAGAAGGGAGAAGTGGGAGTTTAGGGCCACTCTATTTCTGTGTTAAAAATATTTCCAATCTGCAAAATTAATGTCTTCACCCTATGAAGTTCTTAGCCTCCTGAAATCACTACGCTTTTAAATAACTAGGCCTTGATCCTCAATTAGAACTAAATTTTACAAAGTCCTTGACAGCAAAGGTATTCAATGATCCACTTTCAAGGCAACCCTAAGGTTATTAGTGAATCATATATATGATAAAAGAAATCACAGCTGAATTATGGTCAATTTTTCATTCTCAGAGATGAGGCTTGGAATTTGCAATGTGTCCCCAAAGTCAGTTATTTTATATGTGTATGCACTTAAAAACAGTGAACATTTTCTGCTGAACAGCTGATGTGTAAATCTGGGGCATATCCTACTTTACTAGGTTGTTTTGTAATAAAATGTAAGACTTGGAGAGACTAAAAAAAAAGCAATGCCCTAGTGTGTTGAAAGTTTCACTTGCTTGGAGACAGAATAATTGATGGGATTAAAAAATCATAATCGTGACCTTGACATTCCTAGTTTATTTGGTCCAATTATTAATTACTGTAAATCTCATTTAGATTTTTCATGCATTTCCTTATCAATAAGTAAAATCTTTTGATCTCCCTTCCCTTTGGAATCACATGGAGATGGAGAGAAAGAAGGGGAAAGAATGAAATAAAACAGAAATTATACAAATATTTACTTTTATATATTTCCAATACTTGAATTCACAAAGAAATCTGGTTTCTTTGAAGATTAAAAAACGACAACTCACAGACAAAGAGAAATATCATAGGTATCCTTATATGTGAAATTGAAAAAGAAATGATGCAAATGAACTTATTTAGAAAACGGAAACAGACTCACAGGCTTAGAGAAATAGGGAATAAACTTATGGTTACAGGGAAGGGGTGGGGGAAGGGATGGGAGAAGGGATAGTTAGGGAGTTTGGGATGGACATGTTCACACTGCTATATTTAAAATAGATAACCAACAAGGACCTACTGTATAGCACAGGGGACTCTGATCAATGTTATGAGGCAGCCTGGATGGGAAGAGAGTTTGAGGGAGAATGGATACACATACATGTAATGGCTGAGTCCCTTTGCTGTCTACCTGAAACTATCACAACATTGTTAATCAGTTATACTCCAATATAGACTAAAAAGTTAAAAAATGGCAAGTCAATGATTTATAAATAGAATGTTTCATTACATTCAATGTGCTTTACATAATTTTTTCTCCTTAGTAATATAAAATGGTTTCTAGCTTGGTCCCCGAATTCCCTAGCGATGTGTGTTCCAGGGTCCTGTTAGCTGTTAGAGACTGAAGGGGAGCTGGGAAAGTACCGGTCTAGATTTCTGCAGCACTGCAAGCTTCCGGCAACATTAGAAGAAACGGTGCAGTGAAAGAAGCAAGAGTGCTGGTGGAAGTGTGCCACTGAGGACGTCCTCAGCTCCTCTCCAAAGATCACAGTCAGTTACCTGCCTTTGCAAGCAGAATTTTCCATTCCGTTCTCCACTTGGCATTCTACCCTCCATACACCAAGTAGGCACAGGGAATAACTAAATTGAAATTCTGCCCAATCAAGATAAAACTCAAATACGGCTTCCTCTTTGAAGGCTGTCTTGATCCCTAGTCAGAAACAATCTCAGATTCTTCCCTCCTCTACTTACCAGTGGAATCTTGACTGGAGACATGTTTCCTGGGGTCAACCAAATCAAGGACTCACTCTAAAATGTTTTGTTGTTGTTCAGTTGCTCAGTCGTGTCTGACTCTTTGTGAGCCCATGGACTGCAGCACAACAGGCTTCCCTGTCCTTCACCATCTCCTGGAGTTTGTTCAAACTCATGCCCATTGAGTCAGTGATGCCATCCAATCATCTCATCCTCTATCATCCCCTTTACCTGCCTTTAATCTTTCCCAGCATCAGGGTCTTTCTAATGAGTTGGCTCTTCACATCAGATGGCCAAAGTATTGGAGCTTCAGCTTCAGCATCAGTCCTTTCAGTGAATATTCAGGACTGATTTCCTTTAGGATTGACTGGTTTGATCTCCTTGCAGTCCAAGGCACTCTCAAGAGTCTTTTCCAACACCATAGTTCAAAAGCATCAATTCTTTGGTGTTCAGCTTTCTTTATGGTCCAACTCTCCCATCCATACATGACTCCTGGAAAAACCATAACTTTGACTATACAGACCTTTGTCAGTGAAGTAATGTCTCTGCTTTTTAATATGTTGTCTAGGTTTGTCATCGTTTTTTCTCCAAGGAGCAAGCATCTTTTATTTTCATGGCTTCAGTTAACCACCTGCAATGATTTTGGAGCCCAAGAAAATAAAGTGTAACACTGTTTCCATTGTTTCCCCACCTATTTGCCAAGAAGTGATGGGATCAGATGCCATGATCTTAGCTTTTTGAATGTTGAGTTTTAAGCTAAGATGTTTACAGGAGTGTAAGATTATGGGAGGGCTTCCCAGGTGGCACTAGTGGTAAAGAACCCACCTGTCAATGCAGGAGACGTAAGAGACATGGATTCTATCCCTGGGTCAGGAAGATCCCCTGGAGGAGGGTATGGCAACTCACTCCAGTATTCTTGCCTGGAGAATCTCATGGACAGAGGAGCCTGGCGGGCTACAGTCCATAGGGTGACACAGAGTCAGACACGACTAAAGTGACTTAGCAAGCATGCATGCAAGGTTATGGAAAGTTGCATTTCCCAATGGGGACTGCTATTGTGTATTCCATCCCTTTCCACTGTTCCTCTTACAATATGATTGATGTTTCTCCTACCAAGAGATGGAAATAATGGAGGCTATATTCCCTCTTCTTGAGTCAAGATAGGTTTGGGACTGTCACAAGCTGTCCCAACTGCCCCTATGGAGTGTGGTTGAAGGGATCCCATGTGACTTCTGAGGTTTGGTCATAGAAAGGAGACAACTCCTTCCTCCACTCCCACCCTAATCTTAACCTCAGAACCCAGAGCTGGGTTTGTAAGGAAGCCTAGGATTCTTCTTGATCTGTTTCCAATGGCCAGCATCAGTACTAGATCTGCATGAAGTAATCTCTGGACGATTTCAGTCTGCAGCCTTCATGCCTTTCATTTTAGGTCTCAGGCGTCGGGGGAGAAAAAAGCTTGTCCTCCCCCGTGTCTTGCCTGATTTCTGGATGGACAGACACCGTGCAAGATGGTAAATGACTATTGCTATTAAGTCACTGTGTTCTTTTTAATATATGCACTTATGAAACTTGCTCTTTTTATTTATTTACTTGGCTGCACTGGGTCTTTATTGCTACATGTGAGATCTTTATAGTTTTGGCATGTAGGATCTAGTTCCTTGACCAGGGATCCAATCTGGGCCTTGTGCATTAGGAACACATGGAGTCCTAGATACTGGACTACCAGGGAAGTTCCTTAAGTCACTGAGTTTTAAGTGAATTTGTCTTGTGCCAATAAACAGGTCACCCATGCAAAGGTACATGAGGGCCCCTGTTTTTCATCTTTCATCCTCCTCTTACCCCTAAATCCTAAACTCTGCAGCAGTTAGTGCAATGATTTGCTCATATACTAGAAATTCTATTTCTTTAAATAATTATGAATATTAAATAAGATCACAAAAGTGAAAGGACTTGGCTGAGTGCTCATATGAGTAATAACATTCAGAGTAATTCAGGTATGACCTAAATCAAATCCCTTATGATTACACAGTGGAAGTGAGAAATAGATTTAAGGGACTAGATCTGATAGACAGAGTGCCTGACGAACTATGGACAGAGGTTCGTGACATTGTACAGGAGACAGGGATCAAGACCATTCCCATGGAAAAGAAATGCAAAAAAGCAAAATGGCTGTCTGAGGAAGCCTTACAAATAGCTGTGAAAAGAAGAGACGTGAAAAGCAAAGGAGAAAAGGAAAGATATAAGCATCTGAATGCAGAGTTCCAAAGAATAGCAAGGAGAGATAAGAAAGCCTTCTTCAGTGATCAATGCAAAGAAATAGAGGAAAACAACAGAGTGGGAAAGACTAGAGATCTCTTCAAGAAAATTAGTGATACCAAGGGAACATTTCATGCAAAGATGGGCTCAATAAAGGACAGAAATGGTATGGACCTAACAGAAGCAGAAGATATTAAGAAGAGGTGGCAAGAATACACAGAAGAACTGTACAAAAAAGATCTTCATGACCCAGATAACCACGATGGTGTGATCACTGACCTAGAGCCAGACATCCTGGAATGTGAAGTCAAGTGGGCCTTAGAAGGCATCACTATGAACAAAGCTAGTGGAGGTGATGGAATTCCAGTTGAGCTCTTTCAAATCCTGAAAGACGATGTTGTGAAAGTGCTGCACTCAATATGTCAGCAAATTTGGAAAACTCAGCAGTGGCCACAGGACTGGAAAAGGTCAGTTTTCATTCCAATCCCAAAGAAAGGCAATGCCAAAGAATGCTCA
Source organism: Bos javanicus (assembly GCF_032452875.1). Taxonomy (NCBI): domain Eukaryota; kingdom Metazoa; phylum Chordata; class Mammalia; order Artiodactyla; family Bovidae; genus Bos; species Bos javanicus. The sequence continues at coordinate 26,242,640 of NC_083881.1, read as the reverse complement.
AACTACCGCACAATTGCACTCATCTCACACGCTAGTAAAGTAATGCTCAAAATTCTCCAAGCCAGGCTTCAGCAGTACGTGAACTGTGAACTTTCAGATGTTCAAGCTGGTTTTAGAAAAGGCAGAGGAACCAGAGATCAAATTGCCAACATCTGCTGGATCATGGAAAAAGCAAGAGAGTTCCAGAAAAACATCTATTTCTGCTTTATTGACTATGCCAAAGCCTTTGACTGTGTGGATCACAATAAACTGTGGAAAATTCTTCAAGAGATGGGAATACCAGACCACCTGACCTGCCTCTTGAGAAACCTATATGCAGGTCAGGAAGCAACAGTTAGAACTGGACATGGAACAGACTGGTTCCAAATAGGAAAAGGAGTACGTCAAGGATGTATATTGTCACCCTGCTTATTTAACTTATATACAGAGTACATCATGAGAAATGCTGGGCTGGAAGAAGCATAAGCTGGAATCAGGGTTGCCGGGAGAAATATCAATAACCACAGATATGCAGATGACACCACCCTCATGGCAGAAAGTGAAGAGGAACTCAAAAGCCTCTTGATGAAAGTGAAAGAGGAGAGTGAAAAAGTTGGCTTAAAGCTCAACATTCAGAAAACTAAGATCATGGCATCTGGTCCCATCACTTCACGGCAAATAGATGGGGAAACACTGGAAACAGTGTCAGACTTTATTCTGGGGGGCTCCAAAATCACTGCAGATGGTGATTGCAGCCATGAAATTAAAAGACGCTTACTTCTTGGAAGAAAAGTTATGACCAACCTAGATAGTATATTGAAAAGCAGAAATATTACTTTGCCAACAAAGGTCCATCTAGTCAAGGCTATGGTTTTTCCAGTGGTCATGTATGGATGTGAGAATTGGACTGTGAAGAAAGCTGAGTGCCAAAGAATTGATGCTTTTGAACTGTGGTGTTGGAGAAGAGTCTTGAGAGTCCCTTGGACTGCAAGGAGATCCAACCAGTCCATCCTAAAGGAGATCAGTCCTGGGTGTTCATTGGAAGGACTGATACTGAGGCTGAAACTCCAGTACTTTGGCCACCTCATGCAAAGAGTTGACTCATTGGAAAAGACTCTGATGCTGGGAGGGATTGGGGGCAGGAGGAGAAGGGGATGACAGAGGATGAGATGGCTGGATGGCATCACTGACTCAATGGACATGAGTGTGAGTGAACTCCGGGAGTTGGTGATGGACAGGGAGGCCTGGCGTGCTGTGATTCATGGGGTGGCAAAGAGTCAGACACGACTGAGCAACTGAACTGAACTGAACTGAAGGACTAAATGTTGCTGTCTTGTTATTTTCTGACTGTTTTGTAATTCTTTTCTTTCGCTCTTGCTGCCTTCCTTTACGTGCTGATGATTTTCCATAGTGGTATTCTTGGATTCCCTCTTTTTATCTTCTGTGAATCTGCTATTGGTTTTTGATTTATTTTTTACCATGAGATTTATCTGAAATATCTTATAGATATAATTATATTTTACACTGGTAACAACTTAATTTTGCATACGAAACCTCTACCCTTCTATATCCACCTTTGTGTGTTTTTGATGTCACAATTCACCTCCTTTAATACGGTATATACATTAACATTATTGTAGCTAAATTTCATGGAGCTAAGGAGTGGTGGTGGTTGTCTAGTCATTCAGTCGTGTCCAACTCTTTGGACTATACTGTCCAAAAGACTGTACAGTCTATACAGTCATGACCCCATGGATTGTAGCCTGCCAGACTCCTCTGTCCATAGGATTTTCCAGTCAAGAATACTGGAGTGGGTTGCCATTCCTTTCTTCAGGGCATCTTCCCAACCCAGGAACTGAACCCACATCTCCTGCATTGGCAGGCAGATAGGAGGATTATTGTGATCCTTTGGTGATACCATGTGAGCTTGATTTTTTCATGTTCTTTGACTATTACATGGCTGTCTTCATATTTGAAATAGCAGCCACATCCTCCAATCTTTACTAACTGCCCACTCTAATGTATCCAAACTCTTACCTATTTGCTCCTGGACCACAGCCCAGAGGGCTGATGAGTCACTGCAGGATCTACAGTCAGGATCAAGGTCTGTTTATCTATTACCCGATGCACAGTTGGGTGAGATGTCTCCTGGGTCCTTTGGTATCTGGTGCTGGATCCAACAGCTCCCTCCAAGGCACCTTTATTCATGGATGAATGCTGAACTTCTGTTATTGTTGGGAGGGGAGAAATAAAGGGCATCTTATGGCACCATAATGTTGATGTCACTCTTACTATATGTAAATTATGACTTTGCTTTCCTCATATATCATGTCCATAGGACACAAAAAGAAGTAGTCTATTAACACCAGATCAGCAAAGACAAAATCCATCAGTTGTTCTGTTATATTTATATCCCTAGTCTGTTTTGCTTCCCACTCCTTTTCCATGCCTTTAAAATTCTTGGAAAATTAAAAAAAAAATTCATTACATTCGTTTGTGTGACACAAATCTATGGAAGAAGGCCTGATGGGAATTTATTAAATGGCTGGGTAAAGTTACATCACAATTCTATTTTTGCTCCCTGGTACAGGAGGTGGTCTCAAATATTGCAGAGCTGGATGGAGACATGGGGACCTACTGGTCAGGCTAGTCACTTGCTGTCCCTTCAAATGAATGTTGTTCAGTTGCTCAGTTGTGTCTGACTCTTTTCGACCCCACAGGCTGCAGCATGCTAAGCTTCCCTGTCTTTCACTCTATCCTGGAGTTGGCTCAAACTCATGTCCATTGAGTCAGTGATGCCACCCAACCACCTCTCCTCTGTCAATGAATAGTCTCCTGTCAATGAATGTCTCCTCCTTCAAATGAATATTCATGAAATACTTGTTAAATAGTTAAAACTGAGGCTATAGAAGATTATCACACCTGTGAAAAGGTTGGTCTGGCTGTGATGAGTATTAATAATAGGCTGTGGTCTTGGTTGTCCCCAAACTACATTCATAATGCCTTCCCAAACAGAGGATGTTCCTGAGTTGTGTCAAGGATATACAGAACGGAGTCTGTGCCCGTGTCTTTTTCTTTTTTCTTTCGCATAAGACATCATTTCCATGAATACTGCAAGTCCCTTTGTGCATAATGGTAGACCCGATGTCAGGAATCCTGGAGGCTTAGTTTCTTTGCACCCTTCTCAATTGCCTTCCAAATGAGAGTGTTGAATAAAACTATGTTAAAAATTCTCGCCTACTATATTATTCCATCTCTTTGGCATATGGAGCTGCGTGATGAATCTATATAGAAAAAAGAAAATACACATGAGTTACAAGTGAAATCCAAAAGAATTAACCTATATATCCTTTAGGTTAATTAACATATTTTTCTGACTTATAAAAGCTCCATCTGATTCAGAGCTAGTACTTTAAACATTTTTGCAAAATCTTGGTGAACTGAACTAGAGAGTAATGCAATACAAGTTACCGGATTCATGGAAGAAATAGAAGCCTAATGCATTGTTGCCATGTTGATCAAATCACTGCATAATTTTTAGAACTAATAAAATATTAACCTTGATGAGGTTACCACTGCAAATGCATTCCTAGATTTTGTGTATACAGTTCTGAGAAATTTGTAGTATGATGCTACCATTATAAAATGGAAAATTTCCTCCTTCAAATAATGCTTTTGAATATGAATGTCAAATGTTTTCATGGAAGAGAAGTTTACTGAATTACACTTACTGAGAATTAGCAAAAGAAATGATAACAGAATGACACTACAGTCATGAAATAACTGAGATGCCAATAGTTAAACTGCTAAGACTACCAGCTAGAAAGCAGACAATGGAGAAGGAAAAATGATGGGTCCTAATGCACTGAAGAATTGCTGCTTTTGAACTGTGGTGTTGGAGGAGACTCTTGAGAGTCCCTTGGACTGCAAGGAGATCCAACCAGTCCATTCTAAAGGAGATGAGCCCTGGGTGTTCTTTGGAAGTAATGATGCTGAAGCTGAAACTCCAGTACTTTGGCCACCTCATGCAAAGAGTTGACTCATTGGAAAAGACTCTGATGCTGGGAGGGATTGGGGGCAGGAGGAGAAGGGGATGACAGAGGATGAGATGGCTGGATGGCATCACCGACTCGATGGATGTGAGTTTGAGTGAACTCCGGGAGTTGGTGATGGACGGGAAGGCCTGGTGTGCTGCAATTCATGGGGTTGCAAAGAGTCGGACACGACTGAGTGACTGAACTGAACTGAATTGGATAAAAACTTTTTTATGGGGAAAGTAGGTGACAGACATTTATAGTTTGGTTTTACAAAAGCCTCAGGCTATGCAAAGTACAAAGATGAAGCCAGAATTTCAAGCCTGAAAGAGATCTTAGATACTTGGATACATCAAATTATTACTAGAGTGACCTATTTACATGTAGATACTGGTTTACATAGGCTCAGTGGTAAAAAAATCTTCCTGTAATTCAGGAGACACAGGTTCGATCCCTGGGTTGGGAAGATCCCGTGGAGAAGGAAATGGCTACCCACTCCAGTATTCTTGCCTGGAGAATCCCATGGACAGAGAAGCCCAGCGGGCTATAGTCCACAGGGTTGCAAAGAGTTGGACACGACTTAGTGATTCAACAACAACTGGTTATTTCTACTGAATTATACCTAGGATTTAATATTTATGACATTTTAATGATTTAAATAAAGTGCTACAGGAACGTAATTTCTCTTGTTTTGAAACTTGTCTTATTGATTTCATTTTCTTTCACCTTCCTTCTTTTATAAGAATGTTCTTTCTTCTTTCTCCTTAAGATACAGGATATAGAGTGCAAATTAGTTTACAGTAGTTAAAAGTTTCTTTCTGTTGTTAATTAAAAATAAATTTTTCATCATATTAATCAAAATTAAGCAATATTAGGCAAAATAACTGTCTTTTTCACTTACCGAAAAACACTAAGTCCAAAGAAGGCAAAGAAAGAGTGTTGTAACTTGCAGGACTCTAAAGAGTTGACAACTAAATGCAACTCATGATCTTGATTTAATCCTGAGCCTACAGAAATGTTTTGTGACAGATGGAATTATTGAGAAATTTGACAAAATGTGACAGCTAGGAAGAGAGCTCCCACCTGGAACTGAACACTGCCGACCTTGACCTTGGACTACCCATTCTCCAGAGCTGTGAGAAGATAAATGTCTGTTAAATGTTTATGTCACCTGATCTATGGTATTTTGTTACAGCAGCTGGAGCTAAGTCAGCTACCAACACCTTGTCTTTACTTCAGATGCCAAGGCCAATCTTCATGCATTTCTCCACAACCAATTGGGTTTAAAAATAGATACTGGTTCCTTAGCAACACAAGGAAATTGGTGATGAATAACCACTCCTTAGGGGCTGTGTGTAGTGAGGAGAACCTGGGATGTATAATCAGAAGTGACCCTGGCAGAATCATGATCTGTATCACCTTGGTCTGCTCATCTCTTAAATGGGAGAATAAGACTCCTGTCCCTCCCCTCCCCCAAGATATTTTCTTTGTCAGTGGTGTATACTAGATACAGGGTTCTGTCTACTATGACTCTACAAACAGAGATACATGTAAATACAACGTCTTTTTTTCTTTCTTTACAAATGGACAAATGAGATGCACAAAGGTGAACGGATTTTCCTCTCAGAATTAGATTAGCAAAAGAAAATTCCTAAAACTGACTCCATGTTTTAGTCACTTCTTTTCCTTGTTTGGATCTCTGTATGGTTCAGGTTGTGATTTTTCTTCTTTCATTGACTTATTTAATTTTCAGAAATAGGATTAATGCATGGACATGAATTAAACATAAAACAGACAGTCTCTGCATGACTGACCAGAACAGGGCAATCAAAAGAAAAAGAGAACTGAATGGGCCAGGGAAGAGATAAGAAGGGGGCGGAAACGAGGGCCCAAGAACAATGTGGTCTTGATTTCTCACAGAGCTTTCAACACGTATTGTTTAACTGTCAGTTTGTGAACGGAAGTAGTTAGCAAAAGTTTTCCCAAGCAGCCATAGAGACAAGAATGGGCTGTTCAATGGCAGTTAAGAAATCAAGGGTTCAAAAAGGCATATTCATACTCAGTCAAATGGAGAGAGATCCAAATTCCAAGTGTGACTTGGAAAGCATCATGTTGTTGACTTTCCCCCAAGGTTGACAATATACTGGTGACAAATGGCATTGCTTAGATGTTCCCCATCCATTCCCACATTTTATTCTAAAATTCATCCCTACTTCAACTCTCCCTACTTTCATGAGTCAACTATTGTGGATAGTGTGGTCTCAACTTAGCATGGTTTATTTGCCTTTGCCACAAGACTCAGATATAAAGGGGCAACATTTACATAACTTTAAACTAGCTTATTTATTTATTTATTGGCCATGCCGCACAACGTGTGAGATCTTAGTTCTCTGACGAGGGACTGAAGGCATGCCCCCTGCATTGGAAGAGTTAAATCTTAACTACTGGACTGCCAGGGAAATCCCTATGCCTTCTTATTATGGTACTGAAAACCTTCACACTTCCCTCTCCATTTGGGGATAATAGAAAGCATTCTGGTTAAAATATCTCATTTCTTATGTTAGTGTGTTTGCATTAATAAGAAATAAATAGGATGGCTGTCTCTTGGAGACAAATAAAAGCTAGTAGACTTAAGAGAAACTTTATATGGTGTTATAAATACAAAATGTCTTGGGCACATTGAAGGTGTACCTTGAGTTATACATTGCTTAATAAAATAACTAGGGGATCATGACCTAGTTTGCAAACATTAGAGACAAATAGATGTAGAGATTCTTTAATAATTATGTAAGCTTGGAGCTGGGAAGAAAAAGATGCAGTGATTGTCAGACTGTGGATGGAACTTTTCTGCTGTAAAATATTGTTGTATTTTCTCCTCCACAAAGAGAAAGAGAAACACAGGGCTTACTAAGCAAGTGTGCTTGGCTTAGAAGGATATAATGGATTACAGATACTTCTGTACTGGCTAGAGAAATATTGTGATTTCCACTACTGCCAAATCTTTTCTTCCCAAATGTACTGGAAAGCTTTCTGCCTTAGGGGACAAAGACCAGCAGACTAGAAAGCTCATCTTTCTCTGATGGACAGGGGTTTGAGTGTGGCAGAGATGGGGGTCATACACTATGAGAAGATTTACAAGAGTAGCCAGGAGCTGGGGCTTCTTTCTTGCACATTGAGATCCAATTAGGCGCTAAAACTTCCTCCAACAAACAAGCCAAGAAACTATGCCTCCCTGGTCAGACACAAACTCCAGAAGAGAGAACAAGTAACTGTAACTTTTCACATACTTTTAGTCCTTTCTGTATCAAGGAAGAAAACGCAGGTCATGAAACTTCCATTTGAAGACCAGTATTGAGGCGATTGTGTGGTTAGTCACTCAGTTGTGTCTTACTCTCTGTGACCCCATGGACTGTAGCCCACCTGGCTCCTCTGTCCCTGGAATTCTCCAGGCAAGATTACTAGAGAGGGTAGCCATTCCTTTCTCCAGACGATCTTCCCAACCCAGGGATTGAACTCAGGTCTCCTGCATTGCAGGCAGATTCTTTATTGCCTGAGCCACCAGGGAAGCCCATAAGGAGATTAGGGGAAGGGCAATTTCTCTTTGTTCCTTTGTCCAAACTCTCAAATAAATAGGTCCTTCCTGCCCCCACCCCCAAACTTTTCTGTACTTAGCATTAAAATGAAGATATCATATTGATTTAGCCTTGAGATGGGGTAATGGAGAATTGAAATAGGCTGTCTGCAGTATTTTCAAGTGAATGCAAGAGTCAAGTCAGTTATACTTTCATTTTCCAGCGGTATACCACATTTTGCAGGCAATGGAAGCTATTGTATTTCATTTATACTTAGCAAATGATTCAGTATTCTTAAGATCACTTTTCAAACAGGATTTTGAGTCAGGGGCAAAATTTACTATTTTTCTACTCTTGCATCTTGGAGAATTTGCAATCTAGTTAAGCTGGATGGAATGTCTAAATTCAGAGCAGTGACTGAAAATAAAAAGATTTAAAACTCATCAAACCAGCATGGAAAAGAGACAACTGCCTAAAGTCTTTGCTCTTACTATATACAATTATGGTTTTTTAAAAATTCTAGAACTAAAAAAAAAAATCATTGTACCTGAAAGAGTAGTTTATTTAGTTTAGAAGGAAATGGGGAGAACTGTCCAGTGTGAATTTTTTTATTTTCAGTGTCCTGAGTCACAGAATTTGATCAACTTCTCATTTAACCTTGCATCAAAAGGGAGATAAATCCTCTGAGAAACAGGTTTTCAGGGTTCTCCTGCATTACTGAAGAATTATTTTCTCTCGACATTATAGACTTCCTTTGAATTCACATCCAAATTGTTCATTGTTGGAATTCAGACATTCAGGGGTTGACAAAAACATCTGCTTCTCTGATTTATGCTTCTCAAGGGCATTCACAGTACTCTTCAAAGAATTGTACCAAAACCTCATTTGGGATAGAAGCAATATTTTAAAAATAGAAATTGATGAGTTCCCTTTTGTCTACAGTTAATCACTTTTCTCATCACATGTAGAGTTTTAAAAACAATAAGAAAAACAACCAAACAACAATAACAATAACAGATACAACATCAGACACCATAACAACACCCACTAACAGGTAGTACTGTTACCTCTAAGCCTCTTCGCCTCTGTCATTTCTAGTAACAGGCCGGCGGAGGCTTGTTACTAGAGGCCTGAACTTTCTGTGTCCTCTTTTTAAAGCTTTTACTACTTTAAACTTTGAGTGTTAGTTTTAGGAAGGCAATGATGAAATCTATTGAGTAATAAGTTTCTTCCCCTCCACCTTCCTTATCTCTCTGATTCATCTCGCGCCTGGGATATCCTGGGTGGGCGTTGACCTTGGCTAACCTCATAGCGTCAGCCCATCAAGGCCACAGAGCTCCTTTGTGTGACTGTGTAGAAAAGAGAAATGTTCCCTCAATGTTTCACCTTTTCCATACACAAAATTCTAATTTTGTAGTAAATTTATCTTTCCTCTGATTCAAATACTTATTCTGTAATTAATTATTTGGGAGACATTACAGCACAGTAGTTACTAATTCAAACATTCGAGGTGGCTAATTGTGGATCTGAATTCAAACTCCCACACTTAGACCTTGGGCAAGTTTATTCAACTCTTCTGGGGCCTCTAAAATGGGATATTCATATTTATCGCATTGGGTTATTGGGAAAATTAAAATGTGCATTTGTTGTTGTTCAGTGGCTAAGTCGTATCTGAGTACTTGTGACCCCATGGATTGCAGCGTGGCAGGCTTCCCTGTCCTTCACCATCTCCCGGAGTTTGCTCAGACTCATGTCCATTGAGTCATCCAGTCATCTCACCCTCTGTCACCCCCTTCTCTTCCTGCCCTCAATCTTTCTCAGCATCAGAATTTTTCTCATGAGTTGGCTCTTTGCATATGCAACATACAACATTTTGTATGTGACATTCTTCAAAGTTATTTTTTCTTGTTGGGTCACAGTTTGCAAAAACAGTTGAAATGGTTTTGTTAATACTCTATGCAATTTTGATTTATTGGGAAATCTTTTGAGTTTCTTTCCAGTTTTTCTGGCCATTATGATTCCAATATATACATCAAAATTCTCAACTTTGGGCTGATGGGCCATTTATTTTAAACTATTTTTGGCTTCTCAGAATTCTAGCCAAACAGAAACCTCAGATAAACTGTCTAGATTTTGTGATAGTAGGTTGAACCTTCGGTATCGAACAGCAGTAGGCAGATGTGGACTCTGTTTAAGCAATGGGCTCCGCCATCCATTGAGTCATTTGGCAGCTCAGAGCCTGGAGTGCTGTGTGTGATATTTATTCCACCTCCAAACTTTAATCATTTCTTGACTGAAGCTTGTTTTCCTATTGTCCTTTTTACTTTTTTAAACTATTTGACTGTGTCATTCAGCTTAAGGGATCTTAGTTCCTCGACCAGGAATCAAACCTGCACCTTTGGCAATGAAATCAAGACATCCTAACCACTGGACCAGCAGGGAATTTCCTCCAACCCTCCTTTTGTCTTATCCTTCATGCCCTTTGGTGCATTAGCACGGATTCTATCAACATTACAGAAATTTGTCTCTATTCCCCCATCATTTTCTTCCCAATGAGGTCTGCATTAAGTCTGTCTCACAGAATAACTGCTCGGTGAACCACAGGTCCAGCATCAGCCAGGGAACGTCAGATTTCCCCTGAATTATTTATTGGGTCCCTGAAATATTAGATATGAAGATGATACCACTCTAATGGCAGAAAGCGAAGAGGAATTAAAAAGCCTCTTGATGAAAGTGAAAGAGGAGAGTGAAAAAGCTGGCTTAAGACTCAACATTCAAAAAACTAAGATCACGGCATCTGCTGCCATCACTTCATGGCAAATAGAAGGGGAAAGTGGAAGCAATGACAGATTTTATTTTCTTGGGTTCCAAAATCACTGCAGACAGACTGCAGCCATGAAATTAAATGGCTTGCTCCTTAGAAGAAAAGCTATGACTAACCTATACAGTGTATTAAAAAGCAGAGACACCACTTTGCTAACAAAGGTCTGTATAGTCAAAGCTATGGTTTTTCCAGTAGTCATGTGTCACACATATGGATGTGAGAGTTGGACCATCAAGAAGGCTGAGTGCCAGAGAACTGATGCTTTAAAATTGTGTGGCTGGACAAGACTCTTGAGAGGCCCTTGGACAGCATGGAGATCAAACCAGGAAATCAACCCTGAATATTCATTGGAAGGATTGATGCTGAAGCTGAAGCTCCAATACTTTGCCACCTAATGCAAAGAGCTGACTCATTGGAAAAGACTCTGCTGCTGGGAAAGATTGAGGGCAGGAGGAGAGGAGGGTGACAAAGGATAAGATGGTTGGATGGCAACATTAACTCAAAGAACAAGAGTTTTAGCAAACTCTGGGAGATAGCGAAGGACAGGGAAGCCTGGTGTGCTGCAGTCCATGCGGTCGCAAAGAGCTAGACACGACTGAGCGACTGAACAGCAACAACAAACAACAACAGGAAGGGTAAGCTTGGGAGTTGTGACACTTGAGAAGGATGTTGCAGACAATGTAGGTAAAGCTTTACATATATCTTAGATAACAACAATAATAACAGTTTGGCAAAGTTTTGGACCCCAAACGCAGAAGGAGAGGCTTCAAATGCTGCAGAGTTGTGAAGATTTAGGAGAAAATGCTCACCTTGTCCCATTTGGAAGGAAGGTTAGGTTTTAATCATCTCAATCCATTTGGCTCAGGCGGGTAAATGTCTTCCTAGAAAATCTCTCGGGAAATTGTGTTTATAGCTCCTTATGTAATCGTTCAATATTTACTTTCTGGCAGGGATTTCGGTGCCACATAAAGAGGATCCCTTGTGTTTACTATCACAGCTAAGCAAAAATAGATGCCAAACCAGGTAGTTTTTAACGTTAAAAAAAAATACACTGAAGCATTCTTTACTGAGTCCTATTAATATTTTATTGAGGAAACAGTGCTATTTGCTTCTAAGTAAGGGTTAATTATCTCTATCCGGGTAGTGTTTATAACAACATTTTATTTGGGTCCCAGCCCCTGCCCAGGTCTCCCAAAGGTCTTGCTTATAATTCAACAAACCTTCTACAGAAAATACACAGATGATTTGAAGTGTTTAAGTTCATCTGAAAAAAATTATGGTGAAAAACTGTACCAGTGTATCAGGTTGTGTTAACATTAGGTTGTTTTTGTACTCCTCTTTCTACAGTATTTGTTTGGAGTATATGAGTATTGTTATATACCTAAACTTAACAGGGGCTTCAAATATTCACAAAAGCAGTTTTTTTCCCCAACACATATTTGGTATATATGTGCCACAGGCGTGCATGCTAAGTCTCTTCAGTCGTTTCTGACTCTTTGTGACACTATGGATTGTAGCCTGCCAGCCTCCTCTGTCCATGGGATTTCCCAGACAAGAAGACTGGAGTGGGTTGCCATACCCTCCTCCAGGGGATCTTTCCTACCCATCGACCGAGCTCTTGTCTCTTACATCCCCTGCATTGGCAGGCAGGTTCTTTACCACTAGCACCACCTGGGGAGCCCATATATGTGCCCCTTGCTGAGTCAAATGCTTGACTTGAATTATTTCATGAATCTCTACAACAACTTGCAGAAATAGGTACTATTCCCACCACTGATCCTTATAATTTAAAGCTTCTATTTTTGCAAATTCACTCAGTTGCTAAACTTTTAACCCCATAGGGATGCTCGCTGAACTTTTTGCAGTTATTTGTGGACACACACCTGTGCAGAACAGGGAAAAATTGGAGTTGCTTGATGCCCCTGTTTCTAGGCAAGGTACAACAAAGGCCACGCTCTGCCCTCTTGTTTCAGCTTCACACTGTAACAAACTGGAGAAATGAGCCCTGGAAGGACAGTCTCAGCCTCACACCAAATAAACGCCATTTTTTAGGGTCTATGTAGTCCTGTTTTGGGGCTTCCCAGGTGGCTCAGTGGTAAAGAATCTGCCTGCCAATGCAGCAGATGCAAGAGACATGGGTTCCATCTCTAGGTTGGGAAGATCCCCTGGAGGAGGAATGGCAACCCACTCCACTATTCTTTCCTGGGAAATCCCCTGGACAGAGGAGACTGGCGGGCTACAGTCCACAGGGTCGCAAAGAGTTGGACACGACTGAAGTGACTTAGAATGCACGCATGTTCTTGTGCCCAGGAATTCTGAGCACAACACCTGCAGGAAAGTGTTACTGCCTACACACAACTTCTTGGCTGGCATTTTATCCCTTGGCTGTTTGCTTCAACCCATCAGCCACATTAAATGCTCATCCAAAACTTCCTGGGAAAAAAAAAAAAATCTGTCTTCAACCATTTAAGGCAGTAGAAGTATTATCATTTGTGAACACAAAAGTTGCAACAGCACACATTTCGGCTTAACCTAATACAAGTCAACACACACCTTAATCTGCAAACCTTTGCTGTCAAAGAGCTCAGAGCTTCCCATGATGACATTTGTGCTCCCAAATTTATTGTTCTGGAAGTTACTTTTTTCTGAATATAAAACTAATACATATTTATTGTAGATTATTTAGAAAATACAGAAAAGCAGAGAGAAGACCATACAAGGCAGTTGCTAATTCTATCACTCACATATAATTCCTCTTAGAATTGGGGTGTTCTTCAGTTTTTTCTTATAGTTTATACAGTACAAAATGTTGCATTCCAAGCTTTTTCCATGAATATGACTCTATAAATATTTTGCTATTCATTTAGAGATCGTTATTACTATTAAATGATAGCAAAATATTTTATACCACAAGTTATTTTTCAGATTTTATATAGCTGTATATTCAGGTGGTTTGCTTATTTTTTTTTTTATAGTATAAAACGATTCAACATAGAGAATCCTTGTAGCTCAGTCCTTGCACAAATCTCTAGTTATTTTCTTTGGAAAAATTGTTAGAAATGAAATTTGGTAGGTCAACAGTATGCACATTTTTGAGGCCTTTGAAAGCCTCGCATCCAGTGGGAGTGTAAATATTGGTTAGTATCCAAAGCTATTTTACCCCTTAGCTGGATTTCCTGCATGCTAGCAAACATTAGCGGTATGGTGGACAGGCATAAACTTCAAGGACAAATGTTTTGGAATAAAAATCATTACCTCTTAAATCTTCCAAGTATTGATAGCAGAAGGATACGGGTAAGCTAGAACCAGATTGAATGTGAGTGCTCGTGTCTCTGTTTGGTAGCTGTCATAAGGGGTCCATCCTGACTTATGATGTATACTTGACCTTGTCTCTAATAATTGCTGTAATGTGATCATGACATTTTTTTTCAGCTTTTAATTGGAGGATCATTGCTTTTTAATGTTGCGTTGGTTTCTGCTGTACAACAATGCGAGCATTCACGACTTTTCAACGCCTTACACTTGGAACCTGCCACCTCTCCTTTCACTGGAGAAATTCCCAAAAAATACTCATCTAGAGCTTGGAATACTTGAAAATAAAGTAACTTTTGCAGGTGTAGTTGCTGCAGAGTATAGCTCCATTTGGGTTAAGTTCTTCATAGTGATGAAATAGAATCATTTACAACAGAATATCTGTATCTGCAGCTGTGTGAATCTATTTTCATCTCCTGGAAAGACAGCCATTGTGCCATCTGTGTATGATGGTGTGGTGGTTTAGTCACTCAGTCACGTCTGACTCTTTTGCAACTCCATGGACTGTAGCCCACCCGGTTTCTCTGTCCATGGGATTTCCCAGGCAGGAATACTGGAACAGGTTGCCATTTCCTTCTCCAATGTCATTGGTGAACTGGTGGCCACGATGTCTAGAGAAACCACCACCACCATCACCACTACATCAGTCTTTCTGCCTAGAGGAATTGATGATCAGTTCTTAGGACAGGATATGTATTGCTTACATTTAACATATTTATTTTTTATTTTTTATGGCTGCACCCTGCAGCATGGGGGATCTTAGTTCTCTGACCAGTGATTGAACCCATACCCTCTGTATTGGGAGCATGGAGTCCCAGCCACTGGACCACCAGGCAAGTCCCTATTGCTTACATTTAGCAATGAAGAAGTTATCCCTAAAAAAAGAAAAAAAGAAAAGAAATGATCACTGCTTCCCATAATGTGAATGTGAACTGAATTCGATCCAGTAGAACATTACCCATGGTTTATATGTCAGATCAAAATTTCTTTTTGAGGTCTGAACAAATCAGATGTAGACAGCAACAGCATTCTTCCTTCTCACCCAGAAAACTTTTATTGTGCCTAGTTTCCTTTTATGCATGCCCAAGTTTGTCACAGAGACAAGAATTTGGTATTTCCTTGGTCTTCTGAATAGCTAGTGGTGGAAACGAATGGTTTTATGCTGGGAACTCTGCTTGCACTAAATTCACCTATGTGTTGGCAAGCAATTTCAGTGCTGGCTCTCAGGGCTGCCAAGCCTGTGGTAGGTTGTTTGTTTTTGAGGTTAGTACCTCCCTGTTTTGTACATTTTCTTCATTTTCTGTCTTTCCCACTTCCTCTCTTGTAGCCTGGGTTGCAGAGAAGAAAGATCTGATAAACAAATTTTCAGTAAATTGATAATAACGGATGGTACTCCTTCTAGAAATATTTCAAAGTAGGTTCACAATAAGGAGGGCATCCTTTACAAAAAAGTAATTAATTCCCAATGCGTGCTTCATTGCCATTTCCACGTGTATATACCTGTTTGGTTGTTGTTTTTTAGTCACTAAGTCCTGTCTGACTCTGTTGTGACACCATGGACTGTAGCCTGCCAGGCTCCTCTGTCCATGGGATTTCCCAGGCAAGAATACTGGAGTGAATTGCCATTTCTTTCTCCAGGGGATCTTCCCCCAGGGGATCTTCAGGAATTGAACCTGTGTCTCCTGCATTGGCAGACAGATTCCTTACCACTGAGCCACCAGGGAAGCCCATGTACATGTTTATAGAGATGTATATTTATTTTGTGGTAAGAGGAGGAGAAATGTCAAAATAAATCATAGAGGAATATAGCTTTGTACGGCAGTTGTTTTTGTTCGGCTCAAGGATTGTCGCTCAATCTGACAGTTTGTCAACGTGAACAGCCATTTGGTTGGTGGAAGCTCCTTTTTTGTTTACAGTTCTGTACACGCCTTCCATTCTCCTACCGTTACGGGAGCAGAATTTAGAAGCTCTCAGTGATTTGATTGCTATGAAAACCACTATTTTCTTGCATTGTTAAAAAAAATCCTCCATGGTTCATTTCAGCAAATTTCTTCATGATTATTCTGGAAATGTTTGCATGTTTTATTGTTTTCTTTTTGAACTAGAAGAAAAATTTGCTACAATTCCTAGTCACTAGTGGAACACATGGAGAAGGCAATGGCACCCCACTCCAGTACTCTTGCCTGGAAAATCCCATGGACGGAGGAGCCTGGTAGGCTGCTGTCCATGGGGTCGCTAAGAGTCGGACACGACTGAAGTGACTTAGCAGCAGCAGTGGAACACATAGGGTTTTATAAGTGATAAATAAGATAAATGCATTTGGTCCTATATTTATACTCCAGCACTTCCCGTTCTTTTAGAATTCAAAACTTTTTTTAAGGTATAAATATCTATTCATAAAAGGCAAAGAACAGGTGCTTTTCTAGTGTGATTTCATGGCATGTATCTTTTAAATTATTTTATGTGCTTTTATTAAGAAGAAAATTTTACTTTATCCTTTTGGCAATGAAGAGTATACATTAGAATTTATGTAATTTTGCCTTTAATTTTGTTCAGATGCATAAACTCTAAAAAGAAAAGTTTTTTTTTTTTCTTTTAGGATAGCTATTGCCAAGTATTGCATGGAAAAACCTCCATATGTTTTCATTTTATTTATTACCCAACTTTTAATGACTTCATTTCAGTGTACTAAAGTACCAGGAGCTCCTCTTTGGGAGGATCAAGCTACAAGATTTCTTCATCAGTGTGAGAAAATAGCTCAGAGCCACAAAAGAGAATGTGCCTTGTAGATCTGTTGAGTTGACCTAGCACAATTTAGCAGCTAAAATCTAGGTAAAGGTAATAAACATCTCACAAGAAGACCAAGACTCTGGTCAGAAATTCTTTGTTTTGGGACTTCGGTGGTGGTCCAGTGGCTAAGACTCTGAGCGCCCCGAGTGCAGCGGCCCTGAGTCCAACTGATGGTCAGGGAACTAGATCCCACAGGCTGCACAGCTGAGTTCACGCATGCCTCAACCAAGATTCCACGAGGTACAACTAAGAACCAGTACAGCTAAATAAATAAATAAATATTGAAAAAAAGAGAAATTCTTCACTTCTTAGGTTGTTTCTACAGAAGACATTTTTCCAGTTGCATCAAATGTTGCTCTGACGTTTTAATTTCTTTGATTCGTTCTTTCCAAATACCAATAACGTTGACCGTATGAACTTCCATTAGCACACTGATATTCTGCTCTTTTCTAAAATGGATCACAGCATTTAAGAAAGGGCATTCACACTGTCAGGACCAGCACTGTCCCCAGCATCAACAACCTGAGTCTGGCTTGGCTTGAAGTGAATTCCTCTTTGTGGGACTTCACAGGGTGAAGGTAAAGACGTCTGTCTCTGTCATGCTGTGCTTTTAAAGAAAGTTTACTTATTTATAACTGTGCTGGGTCTTCGGTGCTGCAAGCGGGTTTTCCCTACTTGCAGCAGGCAGAGGCTACTCTTTGTGTGGTGCTCAGACTTCTTGCGGTGGCTTCTCTCGTTGCGGAGCACTGGCTCTAGGGCGTGAGGGCTCAGTAGTTAGAGCACTAGGGCTCAGTAGTTGTGGTGCATGGGCTTAGTTGCCCCATGACATGTGGAATCTTCCCAGATCAGGGATCAAACCTGTGTCCCCCATGTTGGCAGGTGGATTCTTAACCATTGGACCACCAGGGAAACCCGTTGTGCTTTATTAAACACATGGATTCACAGAGGACTGAACTTGAAGAACTGCAAAAATGGGTCAGGTCAAGCAAATTAATATTTCATTAGCAAGAGAAGTTCACCATTGAAATGGACAAGAAACTCTTAGAAAATCATTCCTGGAAAAATTTCCTTTTTCTTACCATGAGTAAAAAGTTATCCTCTCTTTAAAAAAGCCTTTAAGTCCTGATCAAATGTCAGTCTTTGTGGGATTAGGGTCTTATCTTAAACTCCACAAAGGGATTAAGAAAAGTATATGATGAGATTTCTGGAGCAAGAATATGCGATTCACTTAGTGAGAAAATGAAAGGACTAAATGTTGATATATTACCTTTTTATCCTGTAGAACTCAACCAATTCACAGTTACAATTTCACGCTTAGATCTCCAGGATTCATGCAGTTATCATGAAGTGTACAGTGAGTGCCTGCCACGTGCTTGGCAATGGGATAACTGTTGGAGATAAAAGGTGAATGAAAATTTCCATTTTTCAGAAGTTTATAGCCTTGGAAGAAGACAAGACTTCACAGAAATAACTATAGAAATTAAAGAAGGTGTGAAAATTGCTGTGACATCTTGATGGACTAACTCCAACTTACAGAGAGTTAGGAAAAGCTTCACAAAAGAGGTGACATTGATTGAAGTGGACTCTTGAAGAATGAGTAGGAGTTGAAGAGGGAGGAAGGAAGGAAGCCATCATGGAACCTAAGGCTCCATGCTCCCAATGCAGGGGGCCCAGGTTTGATCCCTCATCAGGGAACTAGATCCTGCATGCCCCAACAAAGGGTTCTCATGCTTTTAAAGATCCCATTTGCTAAGGCTAACACCCAGTGCAGCCAAATAAATATATAAATTTAAAAACTAGAAAACAGGAAGGGGTCAGAGACACAGTGAGCAGCATATTCAAAGACATAAAGCAGAGCTTCTCAAAGTCCTTCAGAAGCATGGGGGTGGGACATCCTTTCAAAGTGCAGATTCCTGGACTCATGTAACTTTATTTAGAATCAGAATCTCTGTGGGTGGGGCCGGATCATTTACATCTTGGCAAGCATTCAAATGTATTCTTGTGTACACCATAGTGTGAGAACCACTGGAATGGGGGAGAGACAAGAATTTCTAGATTTTCTCTAGAAAGTCAGTCTTACATTGGAATACAGAGATCTGGCAGCCTTGCAGGGAATATAGGGTTTGCTGGTGGCTCAGATGGTAAAGGATCTGCCTGCAATGGAAGAGACTCAGCAGACATGGGTTTGATCCTTGGGTAGGGAAGATTCTCTGGAAAAGGGAATAGCTATCCACTCCAGTATTCTTGCTTGGGAAATCACATATGGACAGAGAAGCTGGCAGACTATGGTCACAAAAGAGTCAGGCATGACTGAGCACATGCATAGCAGCAGTAGTGAATTTATGGTAGACTGAATGCCTGCCATATTAGTAAAATTTTGCCGGTGGTCAGATGGTCAGGGCTGTGCCAGAACATCTCCTCTAAAGTATTGCATCTTGCCTTTCCTTTCACAAAGCAGACACAATGCCTGTCTGGCCTCTGTGGGTTGTAGTAGCAGCAGATTCTAAGGTTGGAAATACTGCTCCAGCCCCAATGCTAAGTGAACCAAAAGGCTACCTACCAGCTCTGAATGTGACTGGGTGTCATCAGGGTCCCTGCAGCAGGTATTGGAGGTACTGGCAGGGGGAGCAGAAGCTGTGTGTAACATGTGTCAAGCCCAAGGGGGAAAATCACAAAGCAGGCCCCCAGCCTTCTGCCGTCAAGCCATTTCAGAGGAGCATGGAATGACATGCTTTTTGCAAAGCATCTTCTGGGATGTTACTGGGCCTTGGGGGACCCATTGACCATTCAGCAGGATCTGTCCCTCACGAGCAGGGCAGACCTACTAAATCATCAAGTCAGGCTGGCCTAGCAACAATCCAGCATGAGATGAAACAGGTAGTCCAGCACTGAGCCCAAGCAGCACTAGTGGGGCAAAGCAGAAGACATGTAATGCAGTCCAGACATGTACAGCAGTCCAGCTCCCAGTGCACTATGTCTGCTGTTCTGTTGCCACGTGGCTTACACCCACAGCCAGACAGGGGATCCCACGGGAGGAAGAAAAAGCTCACGCTTGCTTACAGAGCATGAGCTTGCTAGGTGGGTGCAAATAGCAAGTGGGGGATGGCCACCATGCTCCCAGCTCCCTGCAAGTTGACCTTGCTAGAGTATGGTGAGAGAAAACCCTTCCTGTGGGCAGTGTGCCTAGTTTCCCACTTTATATTGAAAGATAAGTGGCCCAGAGTTAGAAAATCATGGGAATCCTGGGACATAGTGAATGGTGTGGTAGAAGGAGAAAGATTGGAAGACCATGGATGTATGTGGACAGACACTTGGGGGGCCCTGACGACCACCATGTCACATGTTCATACGAGAGTGCGTATCCTCTCACTCAGAAGAGGCACTAAACACGGAGCAGACAAAGCGCCCCAGCCTCATTATTGTCAACTGCAAGTTGGTACTTGCCATGGTTGCTTGCCATCTACCTCTGCAAGGAGTAAATTATGAGCTGTTGCAGCTGCTGACCTTCAACACCCTCTGAAAGGAGTTCAGGGTGGAGAGCAGAAACGAGGTGTTCTGCACTCTGGGAAAAACTGGCAGGACGAGTTTTCAGGTAGTTAGATATTCTCAGGACCTGATTTTATGAGGCCAGTTCTTATATCTCCTCATACCTAGAAAAGCACTAAAATCCTTCATGTTGACGACTGTTTCTCGTGACTAGCAGAAAGCTGCATAAGACTAGTAGAAACCTTCTGAAAAAATATGTGCCTGATCACATGTATTTCCCCTTCACCAAAATCACATACACAATGACCCTCCCCCTGCCTCTCTGAAGCCGTTTCTCAAGAGCCATCTGAGCTGTGTCTCCAGGGCTGCAGTCCTTATTCTGCCCCAAATTAGAACTCGTCTTGCAACTTTCATGTTGTGCATTTTTTAAAAAGTTGATGTTATTAGTCACCCTAGTGCTGATGGGAACAGCACTTGAATGCAAGGGCCACGGTGACTGTGCCTGGGCCAACAGCACGAACTCAGTCCCACCAAGACCTGTCTGGCTGTGGTTGCCATAGGGCATCTAAACCACAGCTCCAAGAAGTCTGAGGGCTTCTGTCTTCTCTACAGCCCAGCCCTGGATCACTTCTGGTCTATTCCAAAGGGGCCTCAGATTCATTCTTAGAATAGCTTCTTGAAAAACCTGAGAGATGGTTCACTTTGGAAACCATACCATCACACTTAGAATTCTTTTATATTATTTTTTTTTAATTCATTTATTTCAATTTCAGGCTTATTACTTTGCAATACTGTGGGGGAGGGAAGAGGGAGGGGAGTTCGGGACAGGGAACACATGTACACCAGTGGCTGGTTCATGACATACTTAGAATTCTTAAGACTTTTCACTTGCTGAGGTGTCTAAACTGGACAGACCCAATTTTATTATTATTATTATTTTCCTTTTCCATTGTGGTTTATGATAGGATATTGCAAATAGTTCCCAGTGCTATAAAATAGACCTTGTTTATCCATTCTGTATACAATAGTATTGAGCTTCCCAGGTGGCGCAGTGGTAAAGAAACTGCCTGTCAATGCGGGAGATGCAAGAGATGTGGGTTTGACCCCTGAGTTGAGAAGATCCCCTGGAGAAAGGCATGGCAACCCAATCCAGTATTCTTGCCTGGAAAATTCCATGGACAGAAGAGTATGGTGGACTACAATCTGTGGGGTCGCAAAGAATCAGACATGACTGAACACATATACACATACAGTAATTTGCATTTGCTAACCCCAAACTCCCAATCCATCCATTCCCCACCTGCCCTCTCCCCCTTGGTGACCACAAGTCTGTTTTCTATGTCTGTGAGTCTGCTTCTGTAAGATCCAGTTTTATTCCTGGTAGAAATAAGACGACTTAAAATTCTTCAGGTAATCTTTACACAGTTAATAAATTGACATTTATTGAAGAAATCAGTTTTAATGGCACTAAAACAGCATCATAAAAATTTCATGTTGGAAGAGGTGGAGGCCTCATGCCAAGGTCATGGATAAGAAGTTGATTTTCTTTAAAATTCCACTTCCCCCATCTTTTAAGTAAAATGTATCTCAATTACCATAGGAAAACTCAAAAGCATTCATATTATCTTTCATTAATTCACAATATCTAATCATAAAGGGTTAAAATTTCATAGAATGTACTTTAAAAGACCAATTGTGTTTGAGAGGGAAAAAAACCAAAGTAATCCTTCATGGAAGCCATTGGTCAGATAAAAGACCAATCCCATAGTTGGGAAAACAAAAGAAAATACATTTATAATGTTTGTAATCTGCCAAGATGTGAATATATACAAGTCTAGCTTTTGAGAAATCTAATCTTGACAGTAGAGCAATTTCAACTGGCAAAAGTAATCCCTGAACCCGTTAAGCAATTATCTGGGATTTCAGCATCTAGATAAATCCTGCTTATTTGGGATAAACCTGCTCTGGGGTTTAAAGATTTGTCAAACTTTGCCCTGCCTTGTGTTTTGAACTTTATCAAAGTGACCAGCACAAAAAAAAAAAAAAAAAAGTCTTTATGATATTGCTTTAGAGGGACAGCATTTTACAACAAACTCTAGGGGTGTGGTGTCACTAGAGTACAGGGCAGAAGTTCCCCGATTTTCAGTGCTAGAGAATGATCAAAGTGTAGCACTGTAAGCCTACACTGACAGCACAAGAGGCATCCACATGCCTTCACTCCAGGCAACCAGACTGCAGAGCCAAG
Source organism: Bos javanicus (assembly GCF_032452875.1). NCBI lineage: Eukaryota > Metazoa > Chordata > Mammalia > Artiodactyla > Bovidae > Bos > Bos javanicus. Next base: position 26,220,398 of record NC_083881.1, on the reverse strand, counting down.
CTCTCTGAATGCCTGATAAATAATCCAATGGCAAATGGAATTTGAAAGAGAACAGGAATTGCCTCAGGCATTCCTCCAAAGGCTGTGCCTGTGGGAGACCTCTGCTTTTAGAGATTTTGGAAGCAAAATAATCAGTGTTTCTAGTATTGAATTAATAGTTTAACATGGAGCAAAGTTGTATTAGGAACTTACACTTTTGCTTTAGGGAAGACTTAGCTTTGCATGTCCTGGGGTTCCGACACCCTTCTGAAAATCTTGTACACCTGCCTCCCCGGTTCCACTTCTTAGTTAAGTTCTCTGCTCTCTTACTTCACAGCCTGCTGTCCCCTGAATTCTCCCAGTGTCTTACTGCCTCCAAATTTTTGCTCTGTTGGAAATCCTCCCATCACCCCTGTCTCCTGGTATCCTATTCATTCTTGAAGTTCTAGTTCAAGTATCCCTTGAAGAAATCTTCTGATGCCTACAACTAGGACCGGCCTCAGTCCCCTCCCCCTCCTGCTCTGCACACAGCCTGTTCAGACCTCTCCTTGGATGTCAGCACTTAACACAGACCCCAGCCACTGAGGCCTTAAATGGCTGTCCCCACCCCACCCTTAAGCAGGACTGTAAACTTCAGGAGGATGGTGGTTCTAGAAGTCTCTTGAGAGTCATTGTGTCCAGCGTTCAATCACGTGAAGAGTCTATGACCCATAGAAGGCATGTAACTCACATTTGTCATTGCTTTATCCCTCTGCACTTCCTTTCACAGTGAGATAAAATTAATAAATATTTTCTCATTCAGGTCAAACTGCATTAATTAACAAGCCTTTCCAACCTGTCAAGTGCTTTTGGAAATGAAATAATATTGATGTTGTCTAAGCCCAGCTCAGTTCCTCTAAAGCATAAGCAGGCTCTGTTATTAATGATTTAAGAAATGCTTTGGAAGATTAGCAGACTGTTTATACAACTTCTGCAGGCACTTGGCCTCTCTTAAATCAGCAAAAGCCACAATGTTGGATTCAATGGAAAGTACACAAATGAATACGGCTTACATTTCCAATGTTGTAACTTTCCCTTGAACAAAAGGATCTTTGGAAGCAACTTGTAATCCAATGTGTATTCCTATAATATCTCAACACTTAAAAATAAGGACTTGTAGGGAACAGGAAAATATCACGTGCTAAGTGAAATACATTAGAAATAGGTACAATTTATACATGTGGTTTTCTAATTTTGTAAATTGTAATAAAACTGTCCGGGGATTTGGTACAGGACTTGGCAAAATGTTTTAGTCTAAACACTGCTATATCAACTGACTAGCTGTTCTGCAGAGGAAAAGGGAACTTGAGAAAACTTCAGCTGAATGGCATGAATGTGGGAAGTTCCACCTTCTTGGCCACAGAGAAACCCTATTACCCAAGTTTAGAAACTGTTTACACAAAATAACACTAAATCTTAGAACTTCTCAGATGTGCAAATCCAAGATTAAAAACAACATGAATGACACAAACTGGGGACAAGGCTGGTATCATTCTCTAAAATAGGTCTTTTCATGGGAATAAAATAGGGGATTTTCTGTTTTCTGAGTTAAAATTTGGTTCATTTTCTTTTAGGGTTGCTCTTTGTTCCCCATTCTCCCAGCTATATAATATCTTTGGAATGTTCTTAGAAACCAAAGATCCAGACTTCTTCACACTAGTAACAAAAAGATACAGATGGGGAATGGAGATTTTTGAGGCCCAAACTCATATTTTGAATTCTGCAGGGGGTGCCTCACAGACTCCCCTTTCCAAGTCCTTCTTATTTTTTTTAAATTAATTTATTTATTTGGCTGCCCCGGGTCTTAGCTGCATCACATGGGATCTTTGGTCTTAGCTGTGGCATAGATCTTCAGTTGCTGCATGTGAGATCTAGTTGCCCAGACAGGGATTGAACCCTCAGCCCTCTGCGTTGGGAGTGTGGAGTCCTAGCCACTGGACCAGTTCTTTCTTAATCACTTCTGACATTTTCCAAGAGAAGAACAATGAGGATGAAAAGGAATGAAAGCCACTCATGTGAATTTCTTTACTGTTACTTATTTGCAATTAGGGCCATTTGGGGAAAATTCACTCTATGTTATTGCTGAGAAGGAGAAAATGCAGAGTATTGTACTTGCTTCTTTCTCTTACAACAGTTAGTAATATCCTCCTCCCGGGCTTGTACAGGTTTTCCCATTTTCATATCTATGTCTTGGCCCAATTTTGCAAACCTTCCCCCTTTCAACGTTGTTGTTCAGTCGCTCAGTCTTGTCTGACTCTTTGTGACCCCGTGGACTGCAGCACACTAGGCCTTCCTGTCCATCACCAACTCCTGTAGCTTGCTCAATCTCATGTCCACTGAGTCAGTGATGCCATCCAACCATCTAGTCCTCTGTCACCTCCTTCTCTTCCTGCCTTCAATCTTTCCCAGCATCAGGGTCTTCTCCAATGAGTCAGCTCATTGCATCAGGTGGTCAGAGTACTGGATTGTCAGCTTCAGCATCAGTCCTTACAATAAATATACAGGCTTGATTTCCCTTAAGATTGACTGGTTGGATCTCCTTGCAGTCCAAGGGACTCTCAAGAGTCTTATCCAACACCACAGTTCAAAAGTATCAGTTCTTCAGTGCTCAGCCTTCTTTATAGCCCAACTCTCACATTCATACATGACTACTGGAAAAACTATAGCTTTGGCTATGCAGACCTTTGTTCACAAATAATGGAGCCATCATGGAGCTTAATGTTGGAGCCATCATAACTCTTTTGACTTTTTTTTTTTTTTCTAAATTTTTAGCTGTGGCATGGGGGATCCTAGTTCCCTAACCAGGGATAGAACCCATGCTCCCTGCATTGGAAGCAGAGTCCCAGCCATCAGACTACCAGGGAAGTCCCTTGATTCTGATCTTTAAATAATTTTTGCATATTGAAAATGCTTGATTAACTTGATACATTTCTTCCTTATTGTAATTACAGAATAGCAGTGAAGTATGGATTCTGGAGTCAAACTCCATGGGTTCAAAACCTGACACTACTGTTTCCTGGCTGTGTGGCCTGTGATTGGTTACTGAACCTTTCTGAGCTTCTGGGCACCATCTCTAAAATGGACATAAAAACTGAACCTCTCTCAGGGTTACGATAAGAATAAATGAGAAAATGCTTGTCACCAGCTTAGCAGTGTCTGCTGTAGAATGGTAGCAGTGTCTGCAGAGAATGGTAGCTGCTGTTTATATGTGGGTTACATTACTGCTCAATCTTCTAATTCTTCAAATTCTAGTGGGAATATCATCCTATTCGGCCTCTCATTATAATCATAACTGGGTCATCCTAAGTTATCTCTGCCGGAGAGGTGCTTCAGGCCTCACCTTATTGAGCACTGATATTAATTCATTTCTTTTTAATTTATCAAGGGACTTCCATCAGCTACTAATTTAGCAGAGCCCAGCGTCTCCCTGTGTGTCCTTGGCTGAGATGTAGAAGATCAAGTACATAGGGAAGAAAAAATACAATTGCTTAACCTGCTAGCTGTTCATCTTCTGGGTTTTCAAAATGGCTTTTAGCGGCAAGCAGAGGACAGGAAAGAGGTTGCTCTAAGTGGGAACTTGATTTAGTCTGTTCTGGACACAAAACTTTCACTTTCAGCCCCATCAAGCCTGAAATACATGAAATACAACCCGTAACTTACTCAGTGCAGGGTGAGCAGCCGGGAGTTCAGAGGTGATCTGGCACCAGGGAAGATCTGATCTGTTTAGAAGTAGCTCCTGCAGGCCGGCTTCAGATGGATGTGCCTGACTGTCACCTGGGCTCTGGGAGGTTAATAGTGGCCCCTCTGGAGCAGGGAGAGACAAGCCTTTGCTGACCCCTTTCTATTAATGTCTGACTTTAGGCAGGCTGAACTGGTTGTAGCTGAGGCTGCGGGTCCTTTGGCTCCACATACAAAAAGGACAATTGCGCTGTGGTTTTCAGGCTGGAGACAAGACACTCAGTGCTCAGACCTGCAGGGTCCAGATCCTGTTTGCTGAGAGGGGAAAGAAAAAGGCTACTTTCATTTTATTTGTGGTGGAAATTGTTCCCCTGCCTTGTTTTTCTTTATTACAATTTGCTGACTTTTATTACAATTAAAGCTCAGTGAGGGGTAAAAATCTATAGACTCCGAAAGGATATTTATTACAGAAAGTATTACAAACCTAGACAGCATATTAAAAAGCAAATACATCACTCTGCTGACTAAGGTCCGTGTAGTCAAAGCTATGGTTTTTCCAGTAGTCATGTATTGGTGTGAGAGTTGGACCATAAAGAAGGCTGAGAGCCGAAGAATTGATGTTTTTGAATTGTGGTGCTAGAGAAGACTTTTGAGAGTCCTTTGGACTGCAAGGAGATCAACTCAGTCAGTCTTAAAGGAAATCAAGCCTGACATTGGAAGGACGGATCTGATGCTGAAGCTCCAATACTTTGGCCACCTGATGTGAAGAGCTGACTCATTGGAGAAGACCCTGATGCTGGGAAAGACTGAGGGCAGAAGAAGAAGGGGACAACAGAGAATGAGATGGTTTGATGACATCATCAACTCAATGGACATGAGTTTGAGCAAGCTCTGGGAAACAGTGGAGGACAGGGAAGCCTGGCATGGGGCAGTCTATGGGGTCACAAAGAGTTAGACACAACTTAATGACTGAACAACAACAATCCAAGGACAAATTATGCTTTTCTCCACTCTGTTCAGAAAATAATTGCATGCAGTGTGCTTATGTTGAAACAGATTTTTACAGTTGAAATCATAATACTTGTACTAAATAGTTCTTTTACTTTGGTCCCTTAATATTTCTGGGTATCTGCTTCTTCAGATTAAAAAAATGAGGGGCTGGGAATAGATGAGCTATGAAGCCTGTATCAGATTTTAAATTGTTATGGTTTCCTAGAGGGTTAATTTATAAAGAAATATACACCCCCCCTTACCCCAGTCAGTCCCAGATAATGTGCTATTTTTCACAAACATTACTGATATAGCATCTATTTTCAGTTTCCAATGAAATGGAGAACAATGTGACCCATTTAAAAGCCAGCTCACGAGAGAATATTACCTGCCAGTTATCAATCCTTCTAGCTAATTCTCTTGATAAGGACCATATGATAGAAATATTTCTTTGCTGCAAAACTAATAGCAGTCTAGACTATACTTGATAATACTGTACATGCATAGTGCAACAGCTCTGAAAAATGATTTCCTATTTGTTGCCAATTTAGTTTGCTTGAGGTGAGAAAAAGAAGAAAACTCACTTTTATGTTCATCTGTCTTGAGTGACTGAGCAGTTAAAAAGACATATGGCTTCTCCAGATCATTAGAAACTATAGCTGTTAATTTCAGTGTGAATTGCTCTTGTGTTTATGATCCAGAAATCATTGCTATTAAGATGGTAAGAAATTTCTTTTTCAGTTTTAAGAAAATATTCTTCAGTTCACATGCATGCTTTCTTAGGATGAATTAAAGGATGTCTATTAAGAAAGACAGGAGAGTAACTGACTAATGGAAAGCAGCATCACTGTAATGAATAACTCAGTTCATGGATGTAGTTTCCTAAATTTCACCTCTCTAACAACAATTGGGCTAATGCCTATCCATGGGCGATAGCTAAAAGAGGTTGTAAAAATCTGTCTCCTAGAGAAGGACCAGGCTTGGAGTTACTTGGTCAGTGAGGTCAATGGTTCCTCATTGTTATATTCAAGTTTAGTAACAAGTTCCTATTACTGAGTTGGGGCAAACACCGGAGTACATATTTTTAATGATGTGTTAACTTGTAAATGCATAATTAAATACCACAAAGTGATGGTACATTAGCTTAAGAGATGCTTTTTAAGAACAAACCTTGGGACTTCCCTGGTGGCCCAGCGGCTCAGACTTTGCACTTCCAATGCAGAGGACCCTGATTCGATCCCTGGTCACGGAACTAGGCCCCACATGTCACAACCAGGAGTTTGCATACTGTAACTAAAGAGATCCTGCGTGCTGCAATACAGATGGAAGATCCTGTGTGCTGCAAATGAGACCCAGCACAGCCAAATAAATTAATAAATATTTTTTGAAAAGGAACAAAAACCAATCCACCCATACTCATGTACTTCTCTTAATTCTTCCCAGTATCTTATCTGGGAATATCACACACACACACACACACACACACACACATGCACACGCACATGCACACACACACACAGACAGACACATAACACGTACATGCCTCTTGAGTTGTGGATGATGGGGACAGAGGACACACCCCTCAGTGGCTGCAGTAGCACTGCTGGGTGGGGCTGAGAACCCTAGTCATGGCAGGGGGCACATGTGTGTGCTCCTTTATCTCTGAAGGCAGCTGCAGAACAAGATACCCAGGAGATGGGGAGGACAATTTGGGGTGTGAACCACGGAGCATCGTTAGCAGGCTGCTCCAGGATGACCCCTCTGTCTCCAGCTCCCTTAAAAAAAATTGTATTTATTTTTGGCTGTGCTGATCCTTCATTGCTTTGCACAGGCTTCCTCTAGCTGTGGTGAGCGGGGGCCACTCTTCCTTGTGGTATGTGGGCTTCTCATTTCGGAGCACAGGCTCTGGGGCATGTGGGCTTCAGTAGCTGCGGCTCCCAGGCTTTAGAGCACAGGCACAATAGTTGTGGCCCATGGTCTCAGCTGCCCCGCAGGAAGTAGGATCCTCCGGGACCAGGGGTGGAACTGGTGTCCCCTGCATCGCAAGGTGGATTCTTATGCCCTGGGCCATAAGAATTCTTATTCCCTGGGCCAGAGAAGTCCTCCAGCTCACTTTTAACAGCAGTGATACAGAGAGTGTGGACAGTGATGGGAGGAAAGGACAGAAGTGAGCGGGAGGATGAGAGAGAATGAAGGAGGGGAGAAGGGCTCTCAGTAAAGCACAGACGATATTTCAGAGGTAAATGCTCAGACTTCCTGGTTTGCCTGTTGTCCTTGAATAATCAGAAATAGTGTCCCTTCACTCTAAAAGTATCAACTATGGATGACAAATTGTTACCCTAGATACACGCCCCAAATGCTGGCTTCATCACTGATGACAGTCTTGGGACCTGAAAGGGTCAAATGGTGCAGCTAGGAAAGGAAAACTGTTGAGGATTTGGAGATAACTACAAAAAGAAAGCATCACTGCGTTTTTCTTGTATATTTCTATGACTTGACTGATAGGCTTCTTGCAGCTTAGCTGTGTGGAGAAGTGTTTTTGTATCAAACATTATAATCTTAAGATTCGATAAGACTTTTCATCAAACCTCTCCCACTATCTCTGTCCTCCTTTTGCTGCTGAGACAGCCCTGAGGGCCCTGAGGGCACTCACACCTTGCGTTATTTCCTCCCCTTGAGTGTAGGCTGGGTTTGGGGACTTGCTTCTATTAGATAGAATGGGGCATGGGCGGGCGATGGAATGCTTCTTCCAGGTTAAGTTATAAAAAAAAAAAACCAACTCTGGATTCACCTGGTTGTCTCTCTCTCTCAAACCAGCAGTCATGTCCTGAGCTGCCATCTGGAGAGGCTCACATGGAAAGGAACTGACATCTCCAGCCACCAGTTACCAGGGGCAGAGAGTGCCCATGGCCACGTGAGTGAGCATGGAAGCAGACCCTGCCCCACTCGAGCCTCACGATGACAGCAGCCCCAGCCCACATCTTGACCACAGCCTTGTAAGGGGCAGAGGTTGGCACCCAAGCCAAGCCTAGAGTCTTGACCCACTGAAACCATGAGATGATGTTTTTTAACCTTACATTTTGGAATAATTTATTATGCAGCAATTGATAAAACTTAGATGAGGACCATTTTTGTCCCCTTGCAGGGTCCATGGATTAACTTCCTACCAACCACATCTGATTAAAGCAAGTCCCACAACTGGCCATCATTGAACAATGTTTTTTTTTTTTAATGATTTTTTTTGATGTGGACTTTATTTTAAAATCTTTATTGAATTTGTTACAATATTGCTTCTTTTTACGTTTTGGTGTTTCATTGGCCCCAAGGCATGTGGGATCTTACTCCCTAATCAGAGATTGAACCCATACCCCCTGTATTGGAAGGCAAAGTCTTAACCACTGGACCACCAGGGAAATCCCTGTCACTGAACAATATTAATCGAGTGTCTGCTGCTTAGCAGGAGGTCAGGGAGTCAAGAGTTTCTGAGGGAAATGGCCACAGTGAGAGGGGTATGTATGCAGGGGAGACGTCATTCTGATGAATGTGCCCACGGCAGATCTCGCCGTACTCATGTCCAATGCCTCTTACCATTTATCTTGTTTATGTGAGGACTCCTTTTCAACCCCTCACATCAAACCACCTTCTCCTTCTTAGGAGCTGCCCTTCAGCTATGGGACCTGAAGCCAGGCTTTCCACCCAAGACCCTGATCCTTCTCGTCCCTTTCATCTGGGGTGGAGGCCAAGGCCCAGCACATGGAGCTGTGTGACCTTGGGCAATCTGCTTCACCTCTCTGTGCACCTGTGAACTCAAACAAACATTGGGTAGGGGCTTCTCTGATGGTCCAGTGGTTAAAGCTTTGCCTTCCAATGCAGGGGGTGCAGGTTTAATCTCTAAACAGGGAACTAAGATGCCACATGCCTCTTGGCCAATAAACCAAAACATAAAACAGAAGCAGTATTGTAACAAATTCAATAAAGACTTTAAAAATGGTCCACACACACACAAAATCTAAAAGGAAAAAAACAACCAAAAACCACTGGATGATAGTAATACTGGGCACAGATGACCATGCACCTCTTGTGTATAAGGACTAGAAATGGTTAGCTATTTTAGAATGCAGAGCCATCAGAACTACATGAGAACAGTCCTGCAGGGTGCTCGGGCATAACGATGTTAGCTTGTGCTTACAGGAGCACCTGGCTTCCAGAGAACACTCTGTGTACCTCAGCCACTATTGTCACAGTATCACTTGGCACAAATATAAAACAATCATGTTTAAATCAATACACTTTCTTGAGCTTGGACTACCGCCTCCAATTTCCAATCTAAATTTTTGGAATTTGACGTGAATTGTGAAATAACCCACTGACATAGGCTGGATTTTTAGAGAGTGGTTCATGACTCAGGGGCCTCAAAAGAAATAAGTCCTCCCTCTGCGTCTGGAAGATCCCCTGGAGGAGGAAATGGCAACCCACTCCAGTGTTCTTGCCTGGGAAATCCGCCTGGCAGGCTACAGTCCATGGGGTCACAAGGAGTCAGACATGACTGAACAGACTCTAAATAAAAAAACAAAACAAAACTACAAAGCCTTTGGAAGTCATCTGCACTCAAAAGAGTTGAGGGGCAAGTCCTGAATTCCTTTAAGAAAAAGGAATCGCCTATTTAATGGGTGAAAAGACAACACTACAGAGTTCATGGAATTTTTGAGGAATCGTAGTTTGTAAAATAAATGAGGCAGTCTGGAAAAGTCAGTCAAAGGAGAAGGTGGTTTAAGTTTCATTATTTTTGATCCAGGGGATGAATCTAGACCCAGCGATGATGCAGATATTTGCAATAACCTCATCTCACAGATGCTCCTCACAGTGGTAATCTTCAGCAGACTAAGGACATATATGTATAGAATGCATGATCTATAAGGCCTGGAAATGCATTGTCTGTTTTGAAATTAAAATCCAGAGGGGGATTATACACACACATACAACATACACACATGAACATACACGCATCATAACTTTCACAAGAAGTTTGGGTGTACCTTTGCCCGGACTTTCTTTCTTCCTGCTTCCCTGGTTCTGCTTCTCTCCTGACTTCTGACTACCTCTTCGCTCCACTTGGGATGTGCCAGTGCTGGATGGTTTTGATTGGAGCCACAAGTATTCAAGGTGGTGATGATACAGTAATTCTCCTACATACAAACCTTCAAGTTGTGAACTTTCAAAGATGCTAACACGCATTTAGTTCCAGCAAGGAGGCTGCACGTGTGCCATCAACATCAGGCTTGAGTCAAGCTCAGCTCGCCTGCTGTCTCCTGTTGCTGACAGTCCTTCAGCTCCACCATCTCCCACCTCCTCTCCCTCCTCCCATCAGTAACTCTTCCTGTCTGTTCACTTGATGCCAGCCCCTGTGCGTCAGCTGCTGTGCTGTACTACTGTACTTTACATTGTACTGTAAGATTAAAAATGTTTCCTTTGTTTTCTGTTTGTTTTTTTATGGATTATTTGTGTGAAAAGCATTATAAACCTATTACAGTACAGGACTATATAGCCGACTGTTAGTTGAGTACCTAGGCTAACTTTGTTCGACTTAATGAACAAACTGGACTTACGAACAAGCTTGGAACAGAACTCATTTGTATGCAAGGGACTTGCTGTACGTAAAGTCTGCAGAGAATTTCCCCACAAGTACAGGAGTAGACATGGAAAAAGAGATCTATGAATGAGTATATTAAAAAAAAACTACAGCAGATTCTAGACCCTTGAATTCAAAGTGTGGTCCTTGGACCATCAACATTGGCATCACCTGGGAGCTTGTCAGAAATGCAGAATATCAGACTTCAAACCAGACCAACTAAACCTGAATCTGCTTTTCAACAAGATCCTCAAAGATGTGTATGCCTATTAAAGTTTTAGAAGCATTTCCTGACAAACATATCAGGTTAAACTCAGGTTCTTATGGTGGCCTGGCACAGCAGTAAAAGTGTGGAAACTGAAGCTAGACAGTCCAAATCCTGTCTCCATAACTTACAGTCTGAATCACACAGCTTTTTTAACTTCTCAGAGACTCAGTTTTCTCATCTGGAAAATGGGAATAACAGCACTACCCAATTGGATTGTTAATTGAATTAACAATGGCAGAATTCTTAGAATGGCATGTAGCGATTCAGTGCCATATAAGTATTGTTTAAGTATATTGTTCTAAAGCTATGTAGGGCTTCCTAGGTGGTGCTAGTTGTAAAGAATCTGTCTGCAATGCAGGAGACTCAAGAGACTCAGGTTCGATCCTGGGTCAGAAAGATTCCCTGGAGGAGGGTATGGCAATCCACTCCAGTGTTCTTACCTGCAAAATCCCATGGATAAAGAAGCCTGGTGAGCTATATAGTCCATGGGTCACAAAGAGTCGGACACGACTTAGCAACTGAACAATAACAACTTCAGGCACTTGAAAATAGCTGTGGATGGGATATCTAAAAGAGAAAATAGAATAAGCTCAGGATAACTTTGAAATAAATCTAAAAACCAGATGCACAGATTCTTATACATACCTTTCTTAAGAGGTCGGGAGTCACAGAAACAAATGACACGAAAACTGTGACTGTATGTAAATCAGCCCCACTAGGTACTGAGGACCTGCTCTGTGCCAGCCAGTTGGCAGATGCAGAGCAGATTCATGGGGAAGCCAAAGAAGCTCGGCTCAGTGCCCCTCACTTCCATGGGGTCCCTGGCAAGGCCCTTGAAGGGGCTCTAGTAATTTTATAGTCTTAATTTTATATACTTTTGAGGAGGGTCATTTTATTGAAGTATAATATTACATAAGGGCATTAATAGCAGACAGTTCTGCATTGTCCTTCCTAAAGAGCAGACTGTGTGAGTTTCAGCAGTACATCACCGCAGCAGCCTCTGCTTGACCTCATTTATAGCGAGGCCTCCTTTCTCTCCTCCTGCCTCTCATCCCACCTATGGAAGCAGACTTTGCTCACCAAATGCCTCCTTGAGTTCTGACTGAGTTATGAGAGACTTCTAGTATCCCGTTTACACCTTGATAGGCTTCCCAGGTAGCTCTAGTGGTAAAGAACCTGCCTACCAATGCAGGAGACATAAGAGGTGTGAGTTCAATCCCTGGGTCAGGAAGATCCACTGGAGGAGGCATGGCAGCCCACTCCAGTATTCTTGCCTGGAGAACCCCACGGACAGAGGGGCCAGGTGGGCTATGGTCCACAGGGTCACAAGGAGTTGGACAGGACTGAAGTGATTGAGCACGTAGTTGCACTTTGATAAAGATATAAATGATATGACAGTCATTTCTTCAGGCTGGAATAATGTACTCAAATTCTCAACATTAAAATTGAAGGGCATAGATGTAAAAAAAAAAATCTAGCATTTGAGCTATAAAATTAAAGGTACTGGGTGGTGGAAACTCAGCTAGAGTATCATCTGTGAAGAAAAGAATGAAGTGCTTTGATTCAGCAGTGCTAATGAGGTCACTAAAACGTCCTGGAGTTAGGACAGATGGAGTAACCAGGCAAGCAGAGGAGGCCATGGTGCTTAGACAGCTTCCAGCGTGTCTTCCTGTGTGCTAGGAGTCCCGTTTCAGGAGTGTTACGGCATAATTTTTAAAACGGTAAAACCACAAAAATAAAATGAGTATGTGTCAAATATTTTATTTAACTCATTAATTAAAATTCACTTAAAATAATATTTTTGAGTCATAGAGATTTACATTCTCAAGCTTTAGCCTCGTTGTTGTGTAGTTGCTAAGTTGGGTCTGACTCTGTTCAGTGAAATCAAGACTTTCAGGGTGGGACTCCAAAGGGTTCTGCCTTTCTCAAATTCTGTTAAAGTCTCCTCTGTTATATCATTATCTCGTCTTGAGCACCTAGTGTTTTATTTGCATTTGACTTTCAACAGCCAGTTACAGATTTCAATGAGACTAAGTAAACATTAACATAAGACTAAGTCAAAAGCGTACTTTTATATTGTTACACTCTTATAAAGGGCATTCAGTGATGGGACACAACTTTCCAGTGTGTGAGGCCTGGGAAGCATAAATAACCCAACTTCTTTTGGCTGTTGAACCCCTGAATGTATCTCAATCTTTCTTGAAGCTATAGATTTTAAAAACTATATCATAATTTTTCAAAACTTATTAACTGTATAAAATAGGCCTTTTACTGTTTCCTAAAAATCTTTTAATCTCTAAGAGGAGCTTTCTTAATTTTATTATTCCAGATATTGGCAAATAACAAACTGCATCTCATGTACTGACACCAAATCACTTTCCAACTGGAATGTATCTAGATTTCTCCTTGGGAACCTCAGTTAGGGTTTTGCCCACTGGTGCTTATCCAATGACTTTATCCACCCATATCCTCTTTCAACTTATGCTATCAAAACATGTATTTCTTGCACAAGTTTTTTGGTTTGCCCCCTCAAAAATCATCAGATCAGATCAGATCAGTCGCTCAGTCGTGTCCAACTCTTTGCGACCCCATGAATCGCAGCACGCCAGGCTGATATCAAAACAGTTATGAAAAGGGAGAAAAGGGAAAGAGGAGTTGCATTTCAGTCTTTTGGAAAAGGAGACAGGTTTGGGTAGTCTTGGTAGCCAAGAAGACCAAAGTTTCTTCTTAGAAGATACAAAGAAATACAGACCCTTACAGAGAAACAAATTGTTTCTTCTCCTTTGGAAGTTCTGACAGGCAGCAGGGTCATTTTCTCTTAGTCATCACAAATGCACAAGGTTTCCATCAACTGGAAACATAAATGGGCTTGGATGTGCTCGCTGGTTGAAACAGCAGGTTCCCATCAGGCTTCTGTTACAGAGAAAAGCTTATCCAAGCTGGGGAAATTCCCAAGGAGGACAAAACTTCAGTGGTTTTAAAAGATAAAAATGTAAAGACTTTCAAAATGTAATAAAATTTTATGAAGTGTTCTATAAAAAAGACCTGATTCAGTTGTACTGTGGCTCAGAGACTCCATGTAAGAATAGGACTTTGACCTTCAAAGTCTGTGATACACGAAACAATACAATTCAGTTACATTTGCTTGGAAGTGTTCCGAACCATTCTTAGCAGAGCCAGAATTTTCATTTTAGAGTCAAATTATGGACTTTCCAAAACATTTGTTCTGGTTTATTTTTAAAACGATGAAAATCTGGTCATGTGAGTCAGTTAACAAGCATTTTATTTGAGTACCTGACTCTTACTAAGTCCGGGAGATTCCAAGATGAACAAAATGTAGACATTGTCTTTTGGGAGCTTATACTCAAGTGCTGGAGAAAGACATGGAAGCAATGATGCTGGTGCAATTGCTTCAAGAATAGCACCTTCTTTGGAAAACTGTGGGAGGTGGGGGAAGGCTTCCTAGAAAGAAAGAATTTATTTTGTTCTTTTTTCGGCCATGTCACACAGCATGGGCATGTGGGATCTTTGTTCCTTGACCAGGGACTGAACCTCCATCCCCTACACTGGAAGCACAGAGTCCTAACCACTGGACCACCAGCAAGAAATAATTTGAGCAGAGTTTTGTAGATGGTGAGGAGGGGGAACAGGAAGATGAGCCAGACAGGTTCTCCATTTGGAGGGGGAAACACCACAGGCAGTGTGAAAAACATGGACTGTTGTAGGAGTTACAGAAGAGCAACGCTGATTCAACCTAGCCGAGATAGATTCTGTGGAGTGCACACACGGGAGTTTTGAGAGCATAGAACAATCAAGATACGGGGTTGGCCAAAAAGTTCATTCTGTTTTTTCTGTACTCTTTTATGGAAAAACCTGAATGGACTTTTTGGCCAACCCAATAGACTTTAGGGTGGTGGTGGGGGATCGAGTTGGGAAGAGTGGGCAGCTAATAAGCAACTGCAGTAGTCAGGGTGAGAAACAGTGAGGTCTAATTAGCTAACATCTTGACACTATATGGTGTATATTGGTAGGAATCGAATACATTTTGAATGTCAAATGACTTTCTGAAAGACAGACTTTAGCTCCTCAGTGGTCAGGCAGTAGGTATTTACTGGTTGTCCAACCTGTTTCTTGATTCACAACCTTCTATTATGGGAATAATGGGAGCTATACGATCTCTGAAGCTAGCAGACTGTGTGTGTATCCTAATTTCACAGTTATTGTTTCTGCTATTTTGGGAGAAGTTATATAAACTCTCTGAGCCTCAGTTTCCTTATCTGTCAAATAGTGGTAATGACATCACAGAATTGTCATAAGGATTAAATGAGTAAGTAAGTTCAACAGTATTTGACTGGTACTTGTCCACACTGCCTATTTCCCGCCCTGCTTTGGTGTGAAGTGTGGTTTTCCCATGTCTGCTTATAGGATTAATATTGATCGCATTTATTTAAGTGATAGCTATAAAAATGAATGAAATTGAGTCATTTGTAGTGGATGAGTCTAGAGTTTGTCATACAGAGCAAAGTGAGTCAGAAAGAGAAAAACAAATACATATTAACGAATATACATAGAGTCTAGAAAAATGGAATTAATGAGCCTATTTGCAGGGCAGAAATAGAAATGCAGACATAGAGAATGGACGTGTGGGCACAGTGGTGGGGGGAGAAGGAGAGTAGCATTGACATGTATAAACTTTGCTGTTGTTTCTGTTATTCAGTTGCTCTATTGTGTCCAACTTTTTGCGATGCCATCGATTGCAGCCCGCCAGGCTCCATGGGGTTTTTTCAGGCAGGAGTACTCGAGTGGGTTGCCATTTCCTTCTCTAGGTGATCTTCCTGGACCAGAGATCAAACTCATACCTTCTGCATTGTCAGGTGGATTCTTTACCACTGACCCACCAGGGAAGCACCAATATATACAACACATATATATAACATGACCCCATGAACTATAGAGTACATGGAATTCTCCAGGCAAGAATACTGGAGTAGGTAGCCTTTTCCTTCTCCAGGGGCATCTTCCCCACCCAGGGATCAAACCCAGGTCTCCCGCATTTCTGGCGGATTCTTTACCAGCTGAGCAACAAGGGAAGCCCTATATATAACACTTGCTAAGTCACTTCAGTCGTTTCTGACTCCGTGTGACCCCACAGACGGCAGCCCACCAGGCTCCCCCGTCCCTGAGATTCTCCAGGCAAGAACACTGGAGTGGGTTGCCATTTCCTTCTCCAATGCATGAAAGTGAAAAGTGAAAGTGAAGTCACTCAGTCAAGTCCGACCCTCAGCAACCCCATGGACTGCAGCCTTCCAGGCTCCTCCGTCCATGGGATTTTCCAGGCAGGAGTACTGGAGTGGGGTGCCATTGCCTTCTCCAATATATCTATATATATCTATATATATCTATCTATCTCTCTCTATATATATAACACTACTGCCGGGGACCAGCCCCAGCTGATCCAGGGTATTCGAAGGAGAGACGGCCTAGGCGACTATTTATATGCTAATTAGAGATACAAAGAATAATAGAATGAGGATAGCTCAGTAGGAAAATTCAGTGGAGAAAAGAGGCTGAGTAGCTTGGTTTACGCGGGAGACCAATAAAACTTCAAGACAAGAAGTTTGCACCACTTACGTAGGCCGCAGGCGCCCCCTCGAATAGAGGAAGGTGCCTCACCCTAGACACCTTCTCGAGTGGGTCTTAGAAGCCCAGGCATAATTAGTAAGCATGGTGGGTTCCGCGCTCCAGATGGAGACTCAGCTGGAAGTTAAAGGGAAGAATGACATGGGGAGACCAAGCACTGGTGAGCAAGGCCCGTAGCTTTATTTTCAACAGGGGCTTATATACCCTAAGTTACGCATAGAGGATAATAGGGGATGCAAAGTCAGCAGTCTTTGATTCTTATCAAAAACCAGGGTTTCTTTCCTGCAAATTTATCGTATACAAATGGTTTAGGTGATTTACATCATCTTCTGGCCAGAAGGCCTACTAACATTTTATGACTCTTGACAAGGACTTATCAACAAAGACTTATTTTCTCTAAGAGTAATTATTTTAAGGTTTGGTGCCATCTTCCAAAGATAAAATTGCATTCCTATAGGCCGGATGTGTAATGGGTTTACAACAAAGGAAAGAATTTATTACCTTAAGGGTCTAAAGTTACTAACACCAAGGCCACTACTTATTTTTTCTATATACCAACTATTAATTAATACATATTCAAGGATACAATTTAGGGGATGTGAAAACTTGGCAACAAGCATTGACTCATCAATGAAATCCTTTACTAGTCTTATTCTGACAGTTTCTAACTCTCTGAGAGGCTCTAAGCTATTTGAATATCTTAAGCTTCCCGTGCCTCTGGAGGCTGGGAGACTGTAAACAATCGTATGCATAGCTGCAGGAGTCCGGGTAAACTTGTCAGGCGAGTTAGAGAGCCATCTGAGGGGTTTGGATTTAAACACTCCTAATTGCCCAGGAATTTTATTAATTGGAGCTGTAAGTTAACTCTTTGACAGAGACAGCGAGATGGTGGTAGGGGACAGCCCCCAGTAAAGTCAGAGGTGAGAGCACAAAGCAATAAAGTAGGCAGACTCGGGTTTTTTTGGGGGGTAGATGCTCGAGAATATCCGGGCGGACTCCTGAGGCTCGATCCCGCCTTTGCGTATGCCGAGCCTCCTTCCTCATGACCTTTGTCACGAGTGGAATGCGTCACCGGCTCCCAGCACACTACCATGCGTAAAATAGATAGCTAGTGGGAAGTTGTTGTATAGCACAGAGGGCTCAACTTGGTGCCCTGTGATGACCTAGAGGTGGGGGATGGGAGGGGAACGGAAAGGAGGCTCAGGAGGGAGGGATATACGAATACATACAGCTGATTTACGTTGTATGATAGAAACTAACACAACATTACAAAGCAATTATTTTCCAATGAAAAAATAAACATAACATTTAGAATTTTGGGCAGCCTTACAAATATGTAAATCATAGAGACATTCCTGAATATGAGTACAACAACAACAATAATAATAGCAAGATGGACAATAATCAAACTAATCATGACAATAATCAACTCAAATATAACATGATCTACAAAAATAGCCAGGTAATGTACACCAAATGTCAGTTTCTTATAATTACAACCACAATAATTACACTATTTGAGTGCTTATCAGTGGCAGATACAGTCCGTTTTGCTATAATGTGATACATGTGTTCCTAAAAAACACTGTGCTCTGCAAAATTGGCAAAAATAGTCACAAGGCTTCTGGGGAACATGGGGTTGGGGTACAACATTCAAACCCTTCATCAGGGACATACTGAAAAAAACCAAAGGAACTGAATAAAATGGAAGGAGATTTTTAACACTTGTTTAAGGTTAAGAAATGCATAAATGCTAAAAATAAGTGTGACATTTTAGCTTGGAAAAGACCTGACGCTTTTCTTGTGGAAGTGTTTGCAGCGTATGACTTACTTCGAAGGGGTGAAAAGAAGGTCACCTGAAGTCTGATGGACAGCTGTCAGGTCAGATGTAGCTGGCCGATGTCTGAGTTTATGCGTGTATGGTCCCTACAAGTCTCAGGCCAACTGGGTGCGGTTTTTTCCGCTTCTGCCTCGTGTTTCTCACAGAAACGAAAGTGGCCTGAGCAAACAGGGACGTCTTGGTGTGCTCAAATTGTTCACTAATATGTCAATTCCATCGGAACAAATCTGCATTTTCACAACAGGCATCCTATTAATACTAGGACTGACTGTTTTAGTTTAAGTCCTTTACCTATTTGAACTTAGGTGATCCTCTCAACACTTGCTTTGGTTTGGTACTATTATTGTCTTCATTTTATTAATGAGGAAACTGAGGCAAAGAGAGCTTAAATGACTTGATCAAGATCAAAGCTTGTTACACAACACAGTCATTATACTATCCCACCTTCCAACATAGTATATTCTGCTCAGGATAATAATCTATTTAATAAGATACTTGTCTCCATCAGAGTTTTCAAGAGTGTGTGCATATACATGCTCAGTCGTGTCCAACTCTTTGCAACCCCATGGACTGTAGCCTGCTAGGCCCCTCCGTCCATAGGATTTCCCAGGCAAAAGTACTGGAATGGGTTGCCATTTCCTTCTCCAGGGGATCTTCCCAATCCAGGGATCAAACCTGAGTTTTGTGATTCTCCTGCTTTGGCAGGCAGATTCTTTACCACTTGCCATTCAGGAAGCCCCTGTTAGATGAACTAAAGTGAAAGTGAAATCCCTCAGTCGTGTTCGACTCTTTGCGACTCCATGGACTGTAGCCTACGAGACTCCTCCATCCATGAAATTTTTCAGGCAAGAGAACTGGAGTGGGTTGCCATTTCCTTCTCCAGGGCATCTTCCCGACCCAGGGATCAAATCCATGTCTTCTGCATTGCAAGCAGATGCTTTTATCACCTGAGCCAGCAGGGAAGCTGGATCAACTAAGGAAGCACTTAATTTATATCCCATTGAAAGATGGTTGCAAATGTAAATGGATGAATAACTAATGACATTCTGAATGGGATTTTGGTAAAAGAGTGGCTAAAAACTGACTCTAAGGTAACAGGTAGGAAATGGGTATGGAATAAGTCTTGGCTATAGAGCTGGTTATACTTGGTTAACTCCTGCACTTGTTAGCTGTGTGAACAGGGCAAAGCACTTAATTCTCTGAGTTTCAGTTTCCTCATCAATAAAAAATACCTTTTGTCATATCATTATGAATTAATGAGCAAATCACATTACATATATAATATGTAAAAGGTGATTAGCAAATCTCCAGCTAATAAGAGACGACCCTGAAGTCCATGAGAAGAAATCAAATCAGTCAGCAGGGCAAGCCTGAGGTTGGAGCAGAGGCTAAGACAAATACAAGAACAGACAGGGGAGAGGTCAGAGGAGCAACAGAGATGGACCCATACATGGTCGCAGAATAACTTACACCTAATCAGAGTCTTAAATTATATACAGAATGTACAACACAAACAGTGAATCCTAATGTAAGCTATGGACTTTTGTTAATAATAACGTGTTATTATTGGCTCATCAATTGAAACAAATGTACCACCGAATACAAGATGCTAATAATAGGGGAAACCAGGCTGACGTGAGGGGGTAGGTGGCAACTGTCTGTACTTTCTGCTTAATTGTTTTGGAATAAAAACTGCTCAGCAAATAAAATCTATTAATTAAAAAAAGTTTTAGTTTTGCACGGCTCTTTTCCCAAGCTTCCTTCCTTAGCTTGCCTGATCCTTCTATTTTTAATACTCTTGACTCTGGCTGCCAAGACTGGTCTAGCACTTAATTTTCTGAGTTTCAGTTTCTTCATCTACTAAAAAACACCTTTTGTTATATTACTATGAATTAATGATCAAAATCACATTACACACACATAATAAGTCTTAGTTACTCTGTCATGTACAACTCTTTGTGACCCCATTGTCTGTAGCCCTTCAGCTTCCTCTGTCCATGGAATTCTCCAGGCAAGAGTACTGCAGTGGGTTGCCATTTCCTTCTCTAGGGGATCTTCTCAACCCAGGGTTTGAACCCGGGTCTCCCACATTGCAGGTAGACTCTTTACCAACTGAGCCACCAGGGAAGCTCCATATATAATATATGATTAGCAAATCATCAGCCCATGAGAGAGGATCCTGCAGTTTGCCCAGAGACAGGATGCAATAGAGCTGGCATGCAAATTTAAGTTGTCTGGCTGTTCTCCTGGTTGTGGAGACAGAGCATGGTGGCTGGGTTCACCAGCTCTGCAGGCAGGCAGTTTGGCTGTTCTGAGCATAGGTTCTAGAGAGAAACAGACCTTAGGTCACCCACCTCCTCTGTCTGTGACCACAGACCATCTGAGCCTTTCTTTTCTCATCTGAATGTGGGATGATATTATTGAAACTGTTATGAGAATTAAAGGAAACAGTCTATGAGAATGCTTGGCATAGTGTACGATACACTGTTACTGCTGTTTCAGTTCTTTATGCTGCATAATAAACCACCCTGAAGCTTAGTGGCTTTAAACAATGATTTATGATTTCTCACAAGTCTGTGGGTTAGACATTCCAGCAGGACTCAGACGGGCACTTTTCCTGCTCCACATATTGTCAGCTGGGGCCACTCACCTGGCTGTACTTGGCTGGGGCTACTAGGGGCTGGAAGGTCCTGCTCACCTGTGCCTTGGTATTGTCACGTGGCTAGCTTGGGCTTCCTTGCAGCAAAGCTGGCTCAGAGTAGAGTTTCTTCCATGATGACTGGTTCCTAACAGCAAAATTGGAATTGGCCAGTCCCCTCAGAGGCTAAGTCCTGAACTTGCCCAGGGTCATGCCACTACAGTCTCCTGGACAAAGCATATCACACAGCCTTGAGTTGGGGGAAGGGTAACAGGAGTTGCCCCTCATGTGCCTCAGGACAGGAGTGACAGCAGCCATTGCTGGAGATGATCGCAGTGCTCCAATATTCTCCTGTGAATTGCCCTGTCATTTTACACGACAAGCATAGCTGCATCTCCTACTGCCAACAGCATGTTGAGAGGCAGAGGGAGGTGTCACTGTTGTTGAGGGAACGGAAGTACAAGCATGGCCAGCGGGCTACTCTAACCTAGCCGCTGCATCATCCCTTCATGTCAAGAGGGCTCAATATATTTTTATTTTATTCTATTTATGTTTAATTTTATTTATATAATTTTGGCTGTGCCTTGTGGCTCGCAGGATCTTAGTTCCCCAATCAGGGACTGAACCTGGGTCTCAGCAGTGAAAGTGCTGCGTCCTAACTACTGAACCGCCAGGGAATTCCCCTCAATACATGCTTAGTATTGTTGTTCTGCCAACAGTGTGTACCCACCTATCATCTATTTTGTATTTTATTTCATGTCATGAGAGTGCTTTGAGACTCTTTTTTAAAAAGTCACTAAAACAGAGACATAGGGACACACCATTTAAAAGTATCATTTTACCTTTTCACTGACAGCACAGAAAACCTTCTATTAACACCTCAGAAAAAGAAAATAAACCTGATTGAAAAGTAAGCCCAGGCTGGCTTCTATATTCGAGTTTTTGCTGTTTGTTTTTCCTTTGCACTGGAATGCCCTTCTTACCTGGCTTCCTCCTCCCGTCTGTGGGCAAAAGAACACTTATTTATCTTGTAAAACCCAGCTCGCATGTCATTTCCTTTATGAAGCCCCTATTGACACACCTGCCACCAAGTAAACTTGGTCACTCCCTTCTTGCAGCTCCACTGCACCCTGAAAGCTTCCCCTGTAGCAAGCATAACTTTATTGCACTAACATATTGATAAAGGTTCATCAGAGGGAGCATGGGGGCTAATGTCTGAGTCCTGCCATGAGGGGATACAGAGAGAAATGAGACGAACCTCTTGCCATTGGGGAGCTCATTGTCTGTTGGGGCAGTTATACAATATTAATTTCAAACATGATCTTCATTTCAGGGCTAGAGATCTACACAGGGTTGTTAGGGACACACTTTAACCACTTGAGTAGGGGATATCAGGTGGCACAGTGGTAAAGAACCTGCCTGCCAATGCAGGAGACCCAAGAGACACGGGTTTGATCCCTGGGTCAGGCAGACCCCCTGGAGAAGGAAATGGCGACCTGCTCCAGTATTCTTGCCTGGAAAATCCCATGGACAGAGGAGCTTAGGAGGCTACAGTGCTTGGGATCACTCAGACACAACAGAGCACACACACACCATGACACAGTAGAGGCTATCATTTGGCAGACTACTAGGAAGGCTCTCTGCAGAAAGTGTTACCTGCTATAAAGAGAGATATGGAGCCATCAGTATAATGATCTCAGATGTCCCGACTTCAGCCCCTGTCATTTTGGAGGAAGCTTTGCATCCCAGGTGTGATTGGTGTGATCTCAGAGAAGTGCGGGGAGCAATGGCCCATGTTTACTGTAAGAGATGGGAGGGTTTCAATGTATAAGGACTTTCTCATGGTCTGGTAAGGATCCCACGTAGAGCCAGGGCTGCTAAAAAGTTTGCAAGGAAGAGATAAGGGCATTGTTTAAGGCTGTTTGGTTTCCTTACAGGTCAGAGAAGCACTTTAACTATGAAAAAAAAAAAAAGAGAGAGACAGATGTAAAACAGCATTTGGGCCAATGAAGATTACCCTTGTACTTACCTGAATGACTGTAACAGTCAGCTTTTGCTAGGGTATGCTGCTGTAACAAACAGTCCCACAATCTCAGTGGTGTATTTCTCATTGACATTACGTGCTGACTTCAGAATGGCTGTGGTTCTGACCCCCATGTTTTTCATTCCAGGACCCAGACTGACTGAAGGAGCAGTGCTTTTCTTGGCCTGGGTCATTATGGGGCAGAGAGACAAACACAATAACTCCTGAAGCTTCTATTGGGAAGTGGTATGTGCGCATCACTCATATTTGATTGGTCAAAGCAATGAGGTGCAATGTCACAGAAGGGACAAGAAAATGACAGGAATATAATTTACACAATTTACCACAGCTACACAGAACCCTAAGATTAAAAGCTGATGGTTCTGAAGACAAGAGACCAAGAATATATCATACAAATTAGATTGACAAGTGCAACTTGAAGCAGGAAAAATATGAGAGTAATCTGCTAAAGAAAGAAATATGAAAAAATCAAGGATTTCCCTGGTAGTCCAGTGGTTAAGAATCTGTCTCCCAATGGCAAGGGACTTGGGTTCTATCCGTGGATGGGGAACTTAGATCCCACAATCTGCAGGGCAACTAAGCCTGCTCAGCCCAACTACTGAGGCCACATGCTCTAGAGCCTGTGCTCTGCGACTAGAGAAAGCCCAAGTGCTGCAATGAAGATCGAACCCACACCACCGCCCCCACCCCCCAAAAAAAGAATCAGAACTTGCCTAAAAAACAAAGCTTAAAAACTTCAGAAATCAAAAATGTATACAGTGAGGAAAATTTTGATGTCTTTACCGACAAACCAAAAATCAGACTAGCAAACAAAGCAACCAGAGAAGTGTGTTGCTTCAGACACAGGCCCACTGAAGCCCACCTGTTTTGAGGATCATGGATGCGTTTTGGCAGGTCACACAAGGCATTTAGAGGAGAAAATGGATCGAAAACAAGCACTTCCATGATTAGCATCATCGGTTGCGCTGGCAATGCTACTCTGTCACGCAGTGGCCACCAAAAGCTCTACTCAGCTTTTTTGCTTTACCTCCAATGCTGTCTTTTCCCAGAAACTTTCCTTGATGACTCCTTTGTGTATGAATTGCATCTTCCTTAGATGTGATGGTACTTGTGTCTCTATTTAATATATTGCCTTTATTATAGTTAATGATTTACTTCTACCTCCTCACCCCCAAGACAACTGTGAATTCCTTGAGAGCAGAAACAGGATTTTATACATTTTAGGGTCTCCCATAGTGCCTAGTACAGAGAAGTGCGCACAAAGGAACACAAATCATGGTTGTTGAAGTTCAGAAATTGAGGATCTTGTTTGGAGTCTCTTGACAGGCAAATGCTAGCTCCATTCTTGAGGTGTTCCCAGAGCATACGTGCATAAAAGAAGAAGGTAATGATTGTTAATGACACTTCTAGGGCTCAAACTCACCAGTACAGTAAGAAAGCCTTGGTAAGATAGGCAAAAGGGGAGAATAGATTGGGAGCAAAGGGTTGTGTAAGTGAGAGGTTCTGTGAAACAATACCAGTATCTCTTTGTTCTTGTGCCATCAAGATTATTTTGTTCCTTTTAGGTGTTTCTATTTTTCTTTTCTTAGTATAAAATAGTAATTAGTTACATAGGTCTTAGTTTCAATAAACTGTTTTAGGATGTGGTTTGATCTCAGTTATGCAAACACTGGAAGAGAGCAATATACAGTTAATTTAAGGACTTAAATATATTAGGCTGAAATGCATTATAATGATACAGAGGGCTATGTAGAATACTTATGTTCATAATATAGAGCATGAATATTTTTAGACTTTCTGATATTAGGTTTAGGTGTGCTTGTTCTATTTTGTAAATCAAGGAATTGGCCTATATCTTTGATCTATGTGTTTAAGTTTTCATGGTGACAGATACCTTATAATAACTAGAAATAGAAATTCCATCTTTAGTGATAATACAGTATGGGGATCTGAGAAGAGAAGGTCTTAAGGTGCTATTAATTAGCAGAAATCTGAAGCACACAGTCTCAAAGCAATTAAGGCTGTTAATTGAATATGTGGATGCATGGTGGAATGGCTCATATGTTGTTGGGGAGGGTACCCTAGGCTGGCAGAGAGCAGTTACATTATACACATTAAGTTGAAAAATTCACAGAGAACAAATATGGGTAAATATACATTTGTCTAGTAGTTAACTGGATTTATGAATGGTGATACATTGTGGGGTATATGCAAATTTGTCTTTGAGAAGCAAAATCCAGCATTAACTATTCAATCTTTCAGCCTGTCTGTGGGGAGATATGGCATATGACATATGGCATACCTTTTACTCACGGAAAACTGAGCTTTTCTAGGAGATTTTGCTGTCTTCTGGTTTGGCAAACATCTCTATAATTCACATGCTCCTTTAAATGAAATTGGTGGTCACACAATGGCTGCCACCTAGCATCCATGCAATTTTGGGGGCAGAGGGGAGTGGACATTGTTGATAAGCTCAAGGTCTCTAAGAGATCCTATTATCAAGATCCTCCTGGGTTCTTTGAGTTGCAGCATTTGATGAACCTATGAACCTACTTCTAAAAGGAAACTTAATTGAAATGCTCAAGACTGTGAAACTCATTATCAGACAAATGCAAATCAAAACCACAATGAGGTACCATTTCACGCCAGTCAGAATGGCTGCTATCCAAAAGTCTACAAGCAATAAATGCTGGAGAGGGTGTGGAGAAAAGGAAATCCTCTTACACGGTCGGTGGGAAGGCAAACTAGTACAGCCACTATGGAGAACAGTGTGGAGATTCCTTAAAAAACTGGAAACAGAACTGCCATATGACCCAGCAATCCCACTGCTGGGCATATACACCGAGGAAACCAGAATTGAAAGAGACACGTGTACCCCAATGTTCATCGCAGCACTGTTTACAATAACCAGGACATGGAAGCAACCTAGATGTCCATCAGCAGATGAATGGATAAGAAAGCCGTGGTACATATGCACAATGGAGTATTACTCAGCCACTAAAAAGAATACATTTGAATCAGTTTTAATGAGGTGGATGAAACTGGAGCCTATTATACAGAGTGAAGTAAGCCAGAAAGAAAAACACCAATACAGTATACTAATGCATATATATGGAATTTAGAAAGATGGTAACGATAACCCTGTATGCGAGACAGCAAAAGAGACACAGATGTATAGAGCAGTCTTTTGGACTCTGTGGGTGAGGGCAAGGGTGGGATGATATGGGAGAATGGCATTGAAACATGTAAATTATCACATGTGAAACGAATCGCCAGTCCAGTTTCGATGCATAATACAGGGTACTCGGGGCTGGTGCACTGGGATGACCCAGAAGGATGGGATGGGGAGGGAGGTGGGAGGGGGGGTTCAGGATGGGGAACACATGTACACCCATGGCGGATTCATGTCAACATGGCAAAACCACTACAATATTGTAAAGTAAAATGAATAAATAAATAAGACAGATAAAAAAAAAACAGAAAGAGAAATAAAATGTTCTTTTTAGAAGAACTTAAGTAGAAAGTAGTTAATATTTGGGACAGTGCTCATTATTTTTTAAGGCTATATCTATCTCCCCCATTCCCCTCTGTCCCGTCCCCCCCATCCCCCACCCCCGCCGCCCCCGTGCATGCTCAGTCGTGTCCCAGTCTTTGTGACCTCATGGACTGTAGCCTGCCAGGCTCTTCTGTCCATGGGATTTCCCAGGCAAGAATACTGGTGTGGGTTGTATTAGGCACACAGTCCTAAAAATGCGAGGTTAACCTGTTCTAGGTAGGAGGTTGAAGTCATTCACGCTGGATTGAGGAGCATATTCAAGAGATGATTTTTCGGAGCAGGAAAGTTCCTGTTTGTTATGTAATATGTGTGTTTCATTATTTACACGATTTCCCTGGGCGATTGGGAGCTGTGTACACAACCAGCTGCGTCCGAAGCAGCAACCCAGGCTTGAAATAAAACTAAACAGCCTTCTTTTATTGCCTTTCACTCCTTATGCCTTTTCTAAATGGAAAAATTTCCCTAAATTACTTCTCTAGATTAAAACAATTTTTTTTCCTTAAATATTTGTAGGAACTATAGGCTTCCTGGAAAATTTTCTGTACTCGTTTCCACTGGTCTCTAAGGATGAATTAAATTAAAAAGTGAATATTCAATGATAAAGATTCGGAGCGGGAAAGTTTTTTGGTTTTGGTAAGGTGTTCTCAAGCCCTCTCTCATCGGGGTAATTCATTTCTCTTCTCCCGACCCCCTTCGTTCTTTGTGGTATTTCCTGGAGTCAGATGACAATACATAAGGGTAGGGAGCCCTGGCCAAGGCTCTGCGCACTGGGTGCTCAGGGCAGACCCCGGGGTTCTAGAAGGAAGGCGCGGGAGCGGGGTGTGTGCGTGTTGCGGGGAAGAGGGGTCCGGTGTGTGTGTCGTTGGGGGCGGGGTCCGCCGTTTCCACGGCTTCGGCCCGGAGCCCCTGCCTTTCCCTGCGGTCCACCGCAGGCCCGGCCCGAGCGCAGGGGCGGTCCCTCCCGTGCCAGCCCCGCCCCGGTCGGGTTTATAACCTGCCTGCTCGCGCTCCTTGAGCTGCAGCTTCTCTTGCGCTCCTGCTGCAATCGGGTCGAGAGTCCCCGGCCCGCCGCCCGAAAGACTTCCGCCTGGCACGCGCGCGTGCTCGCATCCACATTGCCCTTCACCGCACGCTCTCACACTCATCCCCGCTCACACTCATCACCCTCTCACACACGCGCGCTAACACTTACGGGAGCGCTCCCCCTGGAACGCGCGCTCACACTTCACCGCTCACACCCACTAGCGCCCCGGAGCGCTAGCCCTGCAGGGGCGCGCAGGCACCGCCGGCGAGAGCCCGAGGGGACTCACGGCCTCCCCATGGCTGACCTGAGCTTCATCGAAGATTCCGTGGCCTTCCCGGAGAAGGAGGAGGATGAGGAGGAAGAGGAGGAAGGTGTGGAGTGGGGCTACGAGGAAGGTAACCCGCCGCGCGTCCTGAGGCTGGCCCGCGGGGTGGGTCCCGCTGCTCTGGCGCGCTCCCCGCGCCTCCGCCGCCCCTCTTTCTCACGTGGGTCCCTGGCCCGTTTAGGGGCAGCAGGTGCTCCGGGTAGAGCGGGCTTCTCTGGGAGCCCGACCTTGGTGCCGGGCAGAGGTTGGCATCTGCCCCCGTCCGGTGGGCGAGCCCGAAGGCTGCGTTGGTGACAGTTCCATCTGGCTAGTAGCCAGAAGAGCAGCCTTAACTGTTACTGAACACCTTGAGAATGCAGCGTTACTGAAACTCTTATTTTCTTTATTTGAAAAAAAAAAAAATTCTTTGGTTTACAGCGTTGGGTTAGTTTCAGGAGTACAGCAAAGAGATTCAGTTATACAAACGCATATATTCACTCCTTTCCAGATTCTTGTCTCTTATCGCGTCCGTGAAACTGTTTCTTGCTTGCCTGCGGGGAGAAAGTATCTATTTGAGCTACTGAGTTTTCTAGAAGGATGCTGACACCTTTCAACTTTTTCTGAACAAGTCCTAAGTTTTTGGGCTGAATCAGTGGGCCTGGCAAGATGGGGATTGACCTTGTATAAAAAAGTTTAGTTTCCTAAAATGTATCCCTGAAGGTGTAGGACTCCTGATGGAGCTAACAACTGGTGCTGATGTTGACTACATATCTGCAACAAATGTAGAGTTTATAACTTGCATTATGCAAATATGGAAAGAGTATTATCTATATTTGCATGATATATATATGTATATAGGAGTATGTGTGTGTGTGCTCAGTTGCTAAGTGATGTCTGACTCTGCAACTTTATGGACCACAGCCTGCCAGGCTTCTCTGTCCATGGGATCTCTCAGGCAAGAATACAAGAGTGGGTTTCTATTTCCTTCTCCAGGGGATCTTCCCAACATAGGGACAGAACCTAGGGATCGCATGTCTCCTGCTTGGAAGGTGGATTCTTTACCACTGAGCCCCCCAGGAAGCCCTGTATATATGAATATGCACACTTCAAACTACTGTTTAAGAAATTTTTACTCACTAGCATTAGATTTTTATTTTTTGACTCACACTAGGAACACTGGAAGTTACAGGAATTTTCCAAGTACTTAACATAATTGCACTAATGAACAGAGGAAATTTTTGTGGTATTGTTTCTTTTTCCAATCACTTAAAGATGATCTGAATTTCCTAGAGCCATAAATTAGTACCTCTATGTAGGCAAATAGAACATTTTGTTAGTCTGGGACTCTGAATGTGATATTTGATAACATTCGATCATTCAACCTATGAATGCAAAAATGCACACACTTTGTTAATACCATGTCTTCTATAAAGCGACAGTAGTCATAGCTTTCTTAATAATGGCAAGGATCATAAACAATGTTTAAACTAGTTTTCACATGTTAAAGTTTGCTGTAACTTATTTTTTCAATCCATTCTAAGTTTGCTTCATTTTGTCCTCAGGTGTTGAGTGGGGCTTGGTGTTTCCGGATGCTAATGGAGAGTACCAGTCTCCGATTAACTTGAATTCAAGAGAAGCTCGATACGACCCCTCACTGCTGGATATCCGCCTCTCCCCAAATTATGTGGTCTGCCGGGACTGTGAGGTCGCCAATGACGGGCATACCATTCAGGTTATCCTGAAGTCGAAATCAGGTATTTTAGATGTTTCTGTGTGCTTCTTATTAAACTAGAGGTCATTGCCAAACTAATTTAGCTTGCAGGACCTTAATGGTAGGACTAACCTAGCTCTATTGTCAGGATACCTTTATATACTGTAGCATGCTTTTTGGGGGAATTATTTTCTGAAACATTTTGCAAGGATGAAATTATGAAGGTGTCAGTTGGTTGTCCCATGTTATATGATGTTATTGGAACAACCTTAGTTGGTCAAATTCCAGCTCTGTGAAATTTGAGGAAAAGTATATACAAATGTATGATGCTGAAGCTCCAGACAACTCATTGGTAAAGTCCTTGATGCTGGGAAAGATTGAGGGCAGAAGGAGAAGAGGGTGTCAGAGGATGAGATGGCTGGATAGCATCACCATGCAATGAACATGAACTTGGTCAAACTCCGGGAGATGGTGAGAGACAGAGAGGCTTGGAGTGCTGCAGTCCGTGGGGTCTCAAAGAGTTGGACATGACTGGGCAACTGAGCAACAACATACACAAGTATACGAATCTTCGTTTTGTCCAAAGTGTTGATTAGCTCAAATCATTTAGATAATTATAATTCTGTCTTACTGCTTTGTAAAACTGAAGATTAGCATTTATTGATATAATTTGGCATCCAAGATAGACTTTTCAAATTAAATTTACTATATTAATATATAATTGTATATAATATAATTAATAGTAATATAAATGTAATTAATATGGCAAGAAGAATTTTAATTAATAGCAGTCAAAATCAGTCTCTAAACTCAGTGAAAGATTTAAATGGCAAACAAAGCTCTTACTTTTTATTTTTTTTAACTCTCTTCCTCCCTTTTGAACCTATTTGAGATGGATCTGAAATGTTTTTTAGAAAAACTGTTGGATAATTGCCAAGGAAATTGCTTTTTTGCTTAAATATAGGGGGAGAGGAGAGCAGAATATTTTAAAATAAGCATTAATTTCTGGCTTTTCATAGTGAATACTAACTATACTCCATGGGAAGAATGTAAAATTAGGAATGTGTTGAAATATTGGGAAGTATTTAATAAACAGAGACCAACTGTACTCAAATTAATTCTGAATCGATAAATTTGATATTTCAAGCCATAAAATCTTTCAGTTTAATGTTAGACAGGGCAGGTATTGATTTCCAACTATGAATATTTTATTCATTGTGAATATTCCTGAGCTTTAATTTAGAGTCTTCCCAGCTACTCTGAGTCTAGACGAGGTATGGATATTTCCCAAAATAGAATCTAAGGTGTAGTCAAAGAGACAGAGTCAGATATAAACTCAAACTTAAGTCAGGTTTTTTTGGGGGGAGGGCTATGATGGGACATCATGTATTAATTTTAAAATACGTAATAAAATTATTGAATGCTGACTGTCCTGACATAAAAAACATATTAAGGTAATGTTGGTATTACACTGTAAAGTGTATTGGTTTATGTTGACATACTGTTTCATTTCTGTAAATAAACATTTACGTATCTATACAGCTAACATGCATTTCACATCAGGGCATCATGGTGACTGAGTGTTGGTTTGTATACAGATGGGTAAGATGGTTCTTGAAGATTCCTATTAATGACAACATAGTCCTCTATGGTGTCAGTGTAAATGCAACCTGGTGTTCTAAAAGTGTCACAAGAGTGTAGAGGAATGAACAAGTCCAAATGCTATCAATTAAGACAGTTTGTGTTCATTCCTGCTTGAAGATCAAATTTACTCCATCACATTGAGTTTGCCATGTTTTTTCTGGTGCCTTCTCAAGCATTCACAATTTTCTGTGGCCCCCTACTGCACCCCCAAACAGAGCCCATCAAGCATTGTTTCGACTTTTCTGCCCACACGGTCCTCCCCTGACCACTGAGGAAGAGTTGTCTGTGTTTCTGTCTGGGCCTGTTTTGGCGCACACACTCTGACCCCTTCCTCCATCCTCTTTGAAGACCTTGCTCCATCAGATGCCTGTCTCATTTCTTCCACTACAGTCAGTCATTTCTTCATTGTTTCTCCCTTTTCAGTGTTTCTCCATACTTAAAAAAAAAAAAAGTAAGAAAGAAACATGTGTCTGGAGCAGTTTATATTTACCCAGGTTCTATCCTTGGGTCGGGAAGATCCCCTGGAGGAGGAAATGGCAAGCCACTCCAGTATTCTTGCCTGGAGAATCCCATGGACCGAGGAGCCTGGCAGGCTACAGCCTATGGGGTCACAAAGAGTTGGACCTGACTGAGCAACTGAGCACATGGAAGTTTTGCCCCTCATCGTCCCTGTATACTTAAATTATAGTTGTTATTTAAATTAGTTCAGTGTTTTTATTATTATGACTGTGCAAATATTGTTTCCAGCTGAGGCTATGTTGTTTCCTTTATTGAATAATGTGGGGGGCCCCACCCCTGGCGTTAGTGTATTTTTGTTTGATTTTTTGTTTATCCATCATGGTTTCATTTCCACACTCTCTGACGGCTGGCAGGCACATCTTCTCCCAAGACATTCAGAAAGTCCTTTGAAGTCCTTCTGTCCCTCATATCCACCCTTCTCTCCTCCAGCCCACCTGGACTGCCATTGCCTGCAGCATCCTAGATCTCAGGCCTAAGAAGTCCATTGACCGTCTGTGTGTTCAATCCCATGTTTGCTCGATGATGCGATCCTCTTTTGAGACTGTTGCCTCCTTTCAGAGAGTTTTTGGTTTATTCCCTCCCGCAGTTCATCTCCTAGTAATTTGCTGAGAAGAAGGCCTTGTGAGAGTAAATATTTAGAAACCTCGTGTGTCTGTGTGCTGGTGCTTGGTGGGCCCCAAAATCAAAAGATAATTGTCTTTTATTTCTCAGGAACTTTCTTATATTATTTAATTGAGAAGTTTTCTGTTTTTTCCCTCTTTTTCCATTAACTCTTTTTTTAGTCTTTTTTCTTCTATTTTGTTAGATTTCCTCAACTTATATCTTTCTATTAAACTTCTACTCTCTTGTATTTGTCTTCTAATTGTTGTATATTTATCTCTAATCTGTTCTTAAATTTTTAATTTCTAAAATGTGGTGCTTATTCTATGAATTTTAAAAATTAAAAAAAAAAAAAACTACCAGTGTTTATTTCTTGATTACAGGATCTTTTTTTCTGTTCTGTGTTTCTGTTTTATTTTGGGGTTCTTCTTCTGTTTGTTTTGGTCTCTCTGTCTTATGCTGGAGGTTCTTCTCAAATGTCCAGTGATCTTTGGCTTTGTTCACGTTTAGTAATGGGTCTAAAAGTCGAGTTAGAGGCTCTGCATGTGGGCAGAGATTGAGGTCTGGTGGCTGTCACAGTAACGTGGTTATGTAGGAGCAGGCTGTGTTGTTGCAGGAGCCTTTGTAGGTTTATGGATTTCTCCGGGGGAAGCCGTGTGATGGCTCACACCTGGCTGTCTGTATTCTGGTTGTTGGTCGCAGGTGAAAAAAGAACCAGAGGGTACATCGACAGTTAATGAACCTACATTGACACCTCATCAACACCCAGAGTCCATAGTTTACATTAGGGTTTGCTCTTGGTGTTTTTGAGCTTGAACAAATGTTTAATGACATATGTCCACTATTGTAATATCACACAAAATGGTTTCACTGCCCTAAAACTTCTGTGTTCCTTTTGTTCTTCTGTCTCTTTCCCCAGCTCTTGGCGATCACAATACTGTGGCCATCCTTATACTGGCTCTGTAGTTTTGTGTTTTTCATGTCATGTGGTTGGAATCATACATTTTACAGGCTTCTGCTTGGCTTCTTTCACTTGGTAGGAATGCATTGAAGTTTCCTTGGATCCTGTTTTTTATTTATTTATTTATTTTTTTTTTTTCTGACCAATCCCCAGCACAAGCTTCATTGGCTGAGATTAAAAATTTTTTGGGGGGGACTTCCCTGGTGGTCCAGTGGTTGAGTCTTCACTTCCAATGCAGGGAGTTGTGGGTTTGATCCCTGGTTGGGAAGCTAAGAGCCCACATACCTTGTGGCCAAAAAATCAAAACATAAAATGGAAACAGTACTGTAACAAATTCAATAAAGACTTTAAAAATGGTCGATATAAAAAGTCTTAAATGTTTTTTTGTTTTGTATTAAAAAAGAGTACAGAATTACTAAAAGAAGTTACAACAACTGTAGTATAATTTAAATACTTCCACTTATTAAGTGAAGGCTTCTAGCATAATCCTTATGGTGTAGTTTCCTTAGATAAGTGTGCTTAGTCGCTCAGTCATGTCCAACTCTTGAGACTGCATAGACTGTAGCCCGCCAGGCTCCTCTGTCCATGGGATTCTCCAGGCAAGAATACTGAAGTGGGTTGCCCTTTCCTTCTCCAGGGTATCTTCCTGACCCAGGAATCGAACCTGGGTCTCCTGCATTGCAGGCAGACTCTTTACTGACTGAGCTATGAGGGAAGCCCTTAATAACCCTATCTGAGGTTTTAAATTTGAGAGATGTCATGAGCACAAATATTTCACTCCAGACCTCTTGCTGGAAGTTCCCAAACCAAGGTCATTGATAAGCTCCTCATCCCATGATCAAAGGACCACTTTAAAATCCTTATAGTACTTTAATTCTGCTGCATTTGCAGTGGGATTTTTGGAAACTCTTTCTCCTGTTGGTCTCTATGACGCACCAGCTCTGGATGTTTCTTCTTAATTTTGACTACCTTTCCTCTGCCAGTTCTTCATCCCCCATTATCGTTAATTG
Organism: Bos javanicus; assembly: GCF_032452875.1. Lineage (NCBI taxonomy): Eukaryota > Metazoa > Chordata > Mammalia > Artiodactyla > Bovidae > Bos > Bos javanicus. The sequence continues at coordinate 26,186,324 of NC_083881.1, read as the reverse complement.
ATGGAATTTCTCAAAGTTTCTTCTTCGACCCTCTTCTTGAGAAGAAAATAGTCTGATTGTGTAGGTGATACAATAAGGCAGCAGATGAGATTAGGAAGGTGACTGAATCACAGATTCACTGAATGGGTTGACCCCCAGGAGGCCACCATTCCAGCCCCCGATCTCAGACCCTCTGGCCAGTAGCTGCATGTCTTCAGCTTGAACAGCTCAGGAAAAGATATTCATGCCTCACTGAGAGAGGATCCATTTTGCTTTCGAGTGAAACCACATCAAAAAGTCCTGGGATCTCCGTCATCGCTTCTGTTGTGGAATTCTGGACCTATACAGAACACATGTAATTGTACTTTCTTCTTTTTTTTATTTTTAAAATTTTATTTTAATATGTACTTTTGGTTGTACTGGGTCCTCCTTGCTGCTTGCAGGCTTTCTGTGCTTGTGGCAGATGGGGGGCTACCCTCTAGTTGTGGCGCATGGGATTTTCATTGCGGTGGCTTCTCTTGTTGCAGAGCACACACAGGCTGTAGGGCGTGCAGGCTCAGCAGCTGCGGCACACGGGTGTAGTCTCCCTGTAGCATGTGGGATCTTAGGCCTGGCATTGAACGTGTGTCCCTACGGTGGCAGGCGGGCTGGACCACCAGGGAGGTCCTGCAGTTGTACTTCCACATGACGTTCTTTAAAATACTGACTACAAGATCATACCATGAAATTGCTATTTTTCCTTTCCAGACATAATTAGTTCCTTCAGCTGGTCCTCAAATGATAGCCCTCCCTCCATGAATACATATTTATTGATCATTTACTACCTGAAATACAAATTATCTTATCTCTTCTTAGAGAAGTTCGTGTAAATGAGGACAACTAGGAGAGCAAAACTTGAATTTCTTTATGATCATATTTATTATTAGCTGACTCTGGGGGACTTAAATTATCTGGACTGTCATCTTCATCTGCTTCACTTTGCTTATAGACCCTGTTTAACTGGCCTCCTCTCCCTCTTGTTTGATGTTAGCACTGCATTTATGAGCTGATGATATTCATTCTTTAATGTGAAATAAAGCTATAGGTTAAAAGCTAAGGACTGTTAAACATATTGATTGTTGCTTTGAAGACTTCAAATGTTAAAAGAACTGATTAATACTATTTTTTTAGAATGTTTTATGAATACATTTGGGATTCCTTAAAAATTAAACTGAGGTCATAAGATCTTTAAACCTATTGAGAAGTGCTCTTTGATGACCTAGAGGGGAGGGAAGGGAGTGGGAGGGAGGCTGCAAAGGAAGGTGATATGTGTGTACTTACAGCTGATTCACATTGTTGTACAGCAGAATCTAATAGAACATTGTGAAGCAGTTATACTTCAATAAAAAATAAATTAAACTTATAGAGAGTGAACTTTAGGGACCTCTCATCCTTTGGGGGATGCATCAGGGGTCATTGGTGTTGGTCTTCCTGAATTTGGGGTCATGACTCCATCAGGCTCTGTCTCCCGGTCATGCTGTCTTTGTCTGGCTATGGCTGCAGCTTTCTCAACAGTTGGGCTTGCACTTTGCTGATCTACCATCTATGCAGACCTAGGAGTAATATTTTAATCCCATTTTTTCTTTGGCTGTGCCTCGTGGTATGCAGGATCTTAGTTTCCAGACCAGGGATGGAACTGGTACCCCCTCTGCAGTAGAAACACAGAGTCCCAACCACAGGATCACCAGGAAAGTCCCAGACTTGGGAATAATATTTTAAAATGCAAAAATATTAGCCCACTGCTTAAAAACTAGTGATGATTCTCCAAGATAAACTCCAGCCTGTCTGCATGGCCTGCCATCTGCCCACCCCAGCCTGGCCAATTTCATACCTTGAGGCCTGCCTTTGGCCATTGGACAACTCTGACTTTATTCTCTTGGCACCCATTCTGGCCATTTCCCACCTCTGAGTCTTTCTGAGCCTCTTCTTTCTGCTTCTAAAGTATAGTTTCTCACTTCTACACTTAGCAAATGGCAACCCACTCCAGTACTCTTGCCTGGAAAATTCCACGGACTGAGGAGCCTGGTAGGCCACAGTCCATGGGGTCACAAAGAGTCGGACATGACTGAGTGACTTCACATAACATAACATAAGACTTGCTTAGCTGTCACCTCCTCCGTAAAGTCTTCCCTGACTTACTTTCTAACTGCTCGCCTCCCCCCACAACCCCCACCTTTGGTTTTGGCTTGGATCCTGCTGGGTTCTGACTGCCTTGTGCATTTTCCTCTGCTCTTTTTTTTTTCTTTTTTACTTCTGTCCTTAGTCATGTCTGATTGTTTGCTACCCTTTGGATTGTAGCCCACCAGGCTCCTCTGTCCATAGTATTCTCCAGGCAAGAATAGCAACCCACTGGAGTGGGTTATTATTTCCTCCTCCAGGGGATCTTCCTGACCCAAGGATTGAACTCCTATCTACTGCATTGCAGGTGGATTCTTTACCTGCTGAGCCATTGGGGAAACCCCTTTCCCTTCTGCCCCGATGGAATCACTTTTAGTTCCTTCAGCACTGAGAATGCTTTGCCAGTGCAAGGCTATATCCTTCCTTTTACACACTCAGTGGTCAGCACATGGCCAGGCATGGAGTCCATCTCAAAACATGTGTGTTGAACTTGAATGAAATGAGGGGGACTCAACCTTTGAACTCTCTGGCAAATCTGTTTTCAGCAAAGGGTTATAGAAGCTTAGATAGTTTCAGGGGAGTGTGTATGTGTCACGTCTCTATGGGATTCTCAAATTTTGCAGAAGCTTCTGAAAGGAACTCTTTTATGTCTATAAGTGTAATAGCCATGCCTATCAGAGAAAAAGCGTTCAAGACAACGGAGGTGGTAGCAATGGTAACAGTGTATCCTATGTCCTTTTCACAAGTTTGTTATTCTCAGGAAATGCAGCACATCATCAGTGTGAGTTTCATGTTTCATTGTAATTTTATTGAACGTGATGATACCACAACTAATAAACTTGCCATCAGATCAGATCAGATCAGATCAGATCAGTCGCTCAGTCGTGTCCGATTCTTTGCGACCCCATGAATCGCAGCACGCCAGGCCTCCCTGTCCATCACCAACTCCCGGAGTCCACTGAGACTCACGTCCATGGAGTCAGTGATGCCATAGAGTGACAAAATATCACTCAGCAAAATTTGATATTCATAAATGCAGGATAAGTGTTCTTCTCTTGGTATGACTAGTTTCTTGTAGAGCAAGTAAATGGTCCAAAGGAAGAATAATGCTTTGAGAGGATGCTGCCAGATGGGTGAAATAGAGCTGCTATTTATTTGTAGTCTGTAAACACAATCATTTGTGGGGGATGAACGGGTAATGCTTTTACCTGGAACCTCATAAAATTCTGAATTCAGGATATGTCAGTTTTTATGGCTTTGCACGGCCCTGTGATTTTAGTCTGGTTTAACTTTGGATTATTTGTCTGCAGCTTGAATGGTACCAGAACCAATTCTTGGCTGACAGCTTCCCCTTTGTCACCTCTCCCTGGGGACCAGGCTTGGTTAAAACGCTTCCCTTCTTTGTGTTCCTTTCAACCCCATAGAATGAAAGACCCTGAGGATCTGGTTTCATTAGAATTTTCTTAAGCATGAGGACCATGTAATGACCAAAAGTGAAAGTGTTAGTTGTTCAGTCTTGTCTGACTCTGCGACCCCACCAGGCTCCTCTGTCCATGGGATGCTCTAGGCAAGAATACTGGAGTGGGTTGCCATTCCCTTCTCCAGGGGAACTTCTCCACCCAGGGATAGAACTTGAGTCTCCCACATTACAGGCAGATTCTTTACTGTCTGAGCTACCGGGGAAGCCCTGTAATGACCAAATAAATATCACAGTAGAAGTCTGATCTTCATAAATATATACATTTGCATTTCATCCTAGCGGATGTAAGATCCATGAAGCCAGTGAGTTTTGTCTGTTTTGACAACATCCATGTCTCTTAAACACCATATACCTACTATAGTGTAGGTGATCAAAAAGTATTTGTTGAAGTATTTTTCAGTGAAACCCCTGTGGGCCCGGAACTTCTCCTCAATAAAACATACATCTGTGCAGTTTGGATTTTCAGGGCATTTAAAAATATCATCTCAATTTCCAAGTTTTAATCTGAGGAAATATTGGCCACTAGGCAGGTGGGAGCTACAGGTGAAGCTCAGAGCTCTCTTTTCTGCCCCTGAAGTCACTAGCAGGATCAGCTTCATCCGCTGCTGTAAGAAAATACTAGTGAACTGCTCTGTAACGGTTTCAGAAACTCTGTGTGTGTGTTTGTGTGTGTGTGTGTACCTGATGAAAATGTTTTGGGCAAAGGTATTTTTAATCCTTTTTGTTTCACAGTGCTCCCGTTTCTTTTTGCTTAGCCTTGTGGAGCTAAGCCTCATCCAAGACAATTTTCTGCTCTTTTTTAAGAGTGGAGTGTTAGAATCGTGCCCCCCCGCATCCCACCCCATGAATGCCCCAAAGCCTTAGGTCGGGTCATAGACACGTAGGGTGAAGGGTGCTTCCGTTTCAGATGGTGCAGGCTGGGGGGCAGCAAGCAGGAGACTGATCTCGATCTTAGGGAGACAGCAGCGAGCAGTGGCTTGAAGTGGGATCTTAGTTCCCTGTCCAGTGTTTTGTTGCTTCAAGACTAGATGTATTTTCCATCAGCCTTCAGAGTGCCCTTGTTTGGGACAGAGTTCTAGGTTATCTCCAGAAGTGAGACACAGAGACAGGGCCCCATAGAACTAAAATTTAACATTTTAAATATTGTGAATATTTTATCACAGTTTTATTTTATTTGCATTTATGTGACACTGGATGATAGATAGCTTTTTAAAAATTGTGATTTCATTGCTAAAAAACCAGGTTGGCTTAATAATAATTGGCTTCATGGGTAATTATGCCAGCTAACATCTGTTCTCTCAATTGAAAGTGTGCTTGTGTATGGATTATCTATAAACAATGTTTAATTTAGTGATAAGTCTATAGAAAATTATTGGTCAGTCTGAGACTCAGGTCATATTCTTGTCTCCTGATCAATGCTAAGTTTAAGTCTCAGGGGAAACTGTGATAGCTGCTGTGTTTATTTCCTGTCTGCTCCTATGCCTAAAATATATAAGAAGTTAACATATACATGTCATTCTCAAGTATTTTAGAGTTTCTGAATGTCTGCTGTATCAAGATGATAGTATGAATTCATCCCAAAGTAGTTATACTCTCCTCATTTTGGCTATGTGAATTTAATCTGTAGAATTTATGAGACCTCTTGGCAAAAAATGTCCCCAAATGTTTATAATGCTGTGCCGATGAATGTGTTTGAGATGTAATTAAGTAGAACTTATTTTCTTTTTCCAGTTCTATCAGGAGGTCCATTGCCTCAAGGACATGAATTTGAGCTGTATGAAGTTAGATTTCACTGGGGAAGAGAAAACCAGCGTGGTTCTGAGCACACAGTTAATTTCAAAGCTTTTCCCATGGAGGTAAGAAGAACAAATCAGCTTGAACAGCACTAAAACTTTGTTGTTCATGTAGAGTATTTGGTGATTTACTGAAAATGATTTAGTTTCCAAGTAGCTGTGTAGTTCTTGAATTTGATCAATTTGTATTAAAATAAAAAAGTCCTCAATAAGCTTTTGGCAGCAGAAGAAACTTCCCATTAGCCTTAATGGGCCTGGAGAATGCCCATGGGCTGTTGGTTATAAAGGTAATCTATGCTGTCAAGTTTCATCATTGTATTATTATTATTGTAAACATTCTATAGATTCACCAGGTCACTTTTGTGGATACTATGAATGGATGATAAACAGAAAACAACTTTTGGAGAAACTTCAATGGTAATTAAAAGTCTAGTTTAGCTCTGATTAAAATTGGTGAGTTGATTTATTCATCTCAAGTAATTAGAGGGAGAGAGAGAGATTTTTAGAGAGTTATTTTGTCTGAAGAAGTCACTCTCCTACTTACCTTCTTAGTCAACTCCTGCTCTTCTTCAATATCTAGTTAGCATGTCATTTCTTCATGGGACTCTTTCTGAGTTCCTTCCCAAAGCAGAATTAATTTCTCCCTCCTCTGTGCTCCTGGTTTCCTTGATAGATGGCTGCTGAGGAATTGATCTCATGCATTGTAACCGTTAGTGTTTAAAGAGTCCTTCTCATTAACTGTGGGCTCTTGTTATGGATTGAAGTGTTTGTGATTTACCACTGCCCCCCTCAATTCATATGTTGGAAACTGTACCCCTTCATGCGATGATATTAGGGGGTGGAGCCTTTGGAAGGTGATTAGGATTAGAAGAGGCCATGAGGGTGGGGCCCTCATGAATGGAATTAGTGCCCTCGTGGACTCCAGAGGGAGCTTGCTTCTCCTTGCTCACTGCTGGGTGATGGACACAGGACCATCTCCAAGCCAGGAAGCGGGCTCTCACCAGGTACCCTGATTGTGGACTTCTCAGCCTCCAGTACTGTGAGAAATAAATTCTGTTGTTTAAGCTACCAGTCTATGGTAATTTGTTATTACAGCCCAAGCTAAGACAGTCTCCTTCTCACTCTCTGGGTTCCTTCCAACATTGAGTCCAGTGCCAGGAACATCGAGACAACGCATGTTGGTGCAGTTGACAGGATGCCTCTGTTGTTCATATTTCTTTCTATACGGACCAAAGTTCTCTCCTGGGAAATAGCCCATCAGTGACAAGTAATGGTATATTTGAGGGGCCATCAAAATGCCAGTCTTCCTATCATTCCCAGCTGCATGTACTGCAGTGTGGAATTGCTCATGACCAGATGTCACATTCATATCTACCTCATTGCCTGGAAATCACTACTGTTTATATAAGTGATCCATATACCTTAAAGAATGAAATCAGAGAAAATATTTTTCAATGTTGCTTGAATAATCATTAAAGAAGTTTTATTTTGAAAGCTCAAAATATCCCTTCCTTAAAAAAACTCAGGGTCTTAAAGAAATATTAAATGAAAAAATATTATGTGTTTTGAGGATGGAGGGAAAAAACCAATTGCAGTGTGTTGAATAGCATGTGTGGTATGTGAAGTGAAGTGAAGTTGCTCAGTTGTGTCCGACTTTTTGCAACCCCATGGACTGTAGCCTACCAGGCTCCTCTGTCCATGGGATTTTCCAGGCAACAGTACTGGAGTGGACTGCCATTTCCTTCTCCAGGGGATCTTCCTGACCCAGGGATTGAATCTGGGTCTCCCACATTGTAGACAGACGCTTTACCATCTGAGCCACTAGGGAAGTCCTAAGTGGTATGTGATACTGAGGACAATAATAGGAGATACTTCTTTAAGGCCTTGATGGGCGACGTTGGGTCTTCAAATGTTACCTTTCCTAGGGGCTTTTTCCCTCAGTGCCCACAGACATCCTTTCACGTCTAGTGCCTTGAAACAGTTCCACCCCATCTCTGTGTCACCTCTTGCTGCTGCCCTATCCCCATCCAATGTGAGAAGGAAGAGTTCATGCCAGAACATATGAAAGAAGAGAGAGGACCAAAGACAATTCCAAATAAATCTGCAGAGTAGCCGAGGGCTGTGGAGGGACAGGAAGACACTGGGCTGTCATCCTGCCCTCTTCTTTGTGTTTGAAAAGCTTCTCCATTTCAACCAGCCTTCAAAGATATATTGGTCTAATCAAAAATTTAGGGAGAGATGGGAGTCCTTGGAAAAGCACCAACTTCTGGATGAAGATTCAGTGACTTTGCTTGTGACACACAGAACTTACAGCCTTGGGGAGTTTTAATCGCTTAAGTGAGTCAGCGATATATGCTTTTCTCCCCAAAGTCAAAAAGAACTTCTGGATCAAATGTTCAGACTGGTCCTGCTACTTGATGAAAGTTTAACTGTCCTGGTCCATTAAGCGCAGGTAATGGTTTGTGCTGAGTGGAGATTAAATTCTGGTTTCGTTTCTGCAGAAATATTTTTATGTTTAGAATGATGGAATTACTGACTGTCATTTTTCCAAAAATAGATGATGAATAATATTTGAATTCTGTGTTATCCCAGATTATCTCTGATCCAGTCCTGAGAAAAGTACTTCTATTGGTCATCTGATGTTGGTTTTTAGTGCTGGGTCCTGATGAGTGTGTCAGTGCCGTGGGTGCACAGAGTTAGAGGGAGGTAACTGTGAGTCAGGTATGTTTTGTTTTGTTTTGTTTTAATGGAGGCTGTGAAGGGTAAGCTGGGTTTTCAGGAGGAGAGGGCTGACTCAGTGAAAGAGAGAAGGACTCCACTTAGAATAGTTGAGGAGGGAATGAGATGCCTAAGTGGAGATAGGTAGATAAATTGCCACCATCCCCCTGTCCTGAACTGCCATCCATTTGGAATATAAAGACATAGCCAAAGGAACAGTAGAGAGTGAGGGGACCAGGTACTGTTTGGGGTACATGATTTAAAAAAAATAATTTTCTAGGATACTTTTTCTATCTTATTTAAAGTTTAAGACTGACTTTAATCTCCAAAAGATTTTTCAATATATATTTCCTTTTTGTTTATTTTACTTTAATTTAGATGGACGGTTTATTCAACAAACATTGTAAACAAATATTTACCTTGTCTGTTTCATATAACATGGGGATAGCTTTTGAACAGCAATTCATCAAGCTTGCCTGTTGACTTTTAAAAATTATTTGTGTGTGCTCAATAATGTCCAGCTGTTTGTGACCTCCTGGATTATAGCCTACTGGGCTTCTCTGTCCATGGAGTTTTCCTGGCAAGAATACTGGAGTGGGCTGTCATTTCCTACTCCAGAGGATCTTCCCCACCCAAGAATTGAACCCTCATTTCTTGCGTCTCCTGCGTAGGCAGGAGGATTCTTTACCACTGCGCCACTTGGGAAGCCCTTTTAAAATTATAAATACAGGCCTAAAAGCAATCCTGAATGTATGTTTGATACTACTAGTAGTCAGCCACATCACTTCAAAAATTAACGCAATTTGTGACATTAGACAATTTAAACTGCAGCTCTTGTGCTCAGCAAGATGGATCAAGCGTGTCCTTTCTGCTTTTCCTACTTGAGATTTTCAGTTTTCAGAAACACGCATGCTTTCACGGCTGCCTGACATTTCTTGCCATGTTTTCATCTTGTAAACCAAATTCCATTATGAAGACTCCAGATTTCTGCTTAAATGACAGTGCTTAACAAGAGAAAAGAAAATTGTGCTGCATTTTTCTTCCTGTTACCTAAAACATAATGGGTTTGCATGTATTAACTATTTTTACAAGCGTCTGGGTGATGTCTACCAGCTTGAATTCTTACTGTGTGGATATTTTGCGTCATGATATTTAATCAAGACAGCAAATGTGAGTAGAAGGTTGTTGGTTTAAGCCAAGTATGGGATCCAGTCAAATTAATTCCTGTCTGTCCTTCTCGTGGCTGTAGAAGCTTCGTATTTTCTTTGGACGTCATTGGATGTCTTAGCTCTTGATGATCAACTTTAATACTCTATGAATTTTGTGATTAGCTCTATCCTTGGTGCATCCACCATATCACTAGAATTATTTATTGTATTCATATTAATTTTGTTTCAAATCCAGTTAATGGAGGAACTTCCAGATATTTAAGTTCAAATTCAACTTTCAGGATATGAGTTGTGTTTTAGTCATTTTATATGTGGAGACCGTCATGTTCTTTGCCACTTCTAACATTTAACATTTGCCACTTAAACATTTAACTCCTGGTAAATTGCGATTAATCTTCACACAGGGATCACTACACTCATACTTTTATGGGAGAGTACATTCCAGGCATTCAGGTTTTGTGCCAGAGCAGCAAAATTAAGAAAAAATCTGGGGAATGGAGAGATCAATCGTATGGCTAAGTTTTATTTTTTTTCCTTCAAATAATAATATTAGCTCTCTGCTTTCCCTATCATTTTGCAAAGAGAGAATCTCTAATTTAATAACTAAATGTAGGAAGAGTAAGGTCTCAGGATAAACACCAGCCTATACGTTGAATAGACTGAACTTTTATTTATTTATTTTGATTTCACATTAAATATTTCTTTTAAAAAATTTATTTATTTGAATTGGAGGATAATTACTTTATAATAGCATGATGGTTTTTGCTATATATCAGTATGAGTCGGCCATAGGTATACATGTGTCCCCTCTATCCCGACCCGCACCTCACACCTCCCTCCCCGCTCCATCCCTCCAGGCTGTCACAGAGACTGGCTTTGGGTGCCTTGCATCACACATCACACTTGCACTGGCCATCTCTTTTACACATGGTAGTGCATATGTTTCAATGCAATTCTCTCAAATCATCCCACCCTCTCCTTCTCCCACTGAATCCAAAAGTCTGTCCTTTACATCTGTGTCACCTTTGCTGCCCTGCATGTAGAATTGTCGGTACATGTTTTACAATGTGTGTTGATTTCTGTCATACAACAAGGTGAATCAGCTGTAATTATACGTATATTCTCTCCCTCTTAAGCCTCCCTCCCTTCCCCCCACCCCACCCCCCAGGTCATCACAGGGTACCTGGCTGGGCTCCCTGTGTTATACCACAACGTCTCACCAGCTATCTATCTACTGAACTTTAAAAAACCTCCCTGGGTTATTTCCATTTTCCTCATTTCACTACAGATGAATGGTGGTTTTATCAGAATGGGCACCGATCCTGCCCACACACCAGCAGGAGATCGGAGCTCGGGTTTGACTGTCGTCCCCTTTGGACCTAAAAGTTTACCCTTTGAGAGTGAATTATCCAGAGACACAGCTATTGTAGGGCCGACTCTTATCTTTATTTACACTATAGACAAAAGAAGCTCTTGCTCTGTGTACTCTCAAGGGCTCAGTGAGAACTGAGCTACATACCAGCTGTCTATGGAAAGTTGAGTGCATAAGATAAAGATCTGTTGTATGAAGCAGAAGTCCTTTTTAAAATCAAAAAAGAAAACCCAGCTTTTTGGCCACATGGTGTGGCATGGGATCTTAGTTTCCCGACCAGGGATTGAACTAGTGCCCCTTGTATTGAAAGCGAGGAGTCTTAACCACTGGATCCTCAGAGAAGTCCTGAGCAGAGTCTTCAGTTGTGAAGAGTCAGACCCTGGTTGTAAAATAGGCCAACAAAACACTATGAAGAATGTATCTTATAATAAAGTGCCAATCCTGAATATTATACCCCGTCCCCTCAATGCCCCAGATCTCCAGATATCCCACATTTCTTCTGTTGTTTTCAGGCAAACAGTAGTGTCTACCATTTAAGTGTTCTTTGAGTGAGTAACTCCTGACCTTTGGGTTGCTGCCTTTTAACTCACTTGCATATTCATTTGACAGAAAGATGTTGATTTTTATTCATTTCCTGAGGAGATAGCAAGAAGAGTTTCATTGGTTAATAGTGAACTGATGATCTTCTCAAGTTATTTGATTTCCACAGGCATCCCAAGTTGAGCTTTAAGTTTGTCAGTCTCTTCCAAAATAGACTTCCATCGACTTTCCAAGGAAGTATAACAGGACAACTTCAGTGAGTTAGACCATGGTGAGGATTAGACATACAAGGCATATGGTCAAATATTTTATTTGTAAGAAGAACTTTAGAGATCACCTAGAAAAGTTATACTGAAGTAACTTTCTAAACTCTTATTAACCTCAGAGAAATCTGAGGCTCCCAAAGGTTGAGGGTCACAGAGCACTTTATAGGAAACCATGATGTAGAAGCATGTCCTTTGGTTAATTAAATGCTCCATTTAAGAATTATCCTTTACTACTGGTCTTGCCTTTGGTGACTTAGATGGAAGGAGACAACACCAGAGTCTATGTCCCCCTTTCCACTACCCCTGGCATTTATGTCTGCATGCACCCACATTTAGATGTAGGCATGTTTTTGCTTTTTGGTTGTTTTTTTTTTTGGCTGTGCTCCAAGGCATGTGGGATCTTAGTTCCCAGACCAGGGATTGAACCTGCATCCCCAGCACTGAAAGGTGGATTCCTAACCACTGGACAGCCAGGGATGTCCAAGGTGGGCTTGTTTTAACCTTGCTCTATTCTAGTGAAACTGTGACCTTGTGCCTGGGCCTTATGGGCTATGAAGATAAAAGAGGGCCTTTGTGAAGGTACAGGAGTCTCCAAGGAGCAACCTTGCAACCTCCTGAGAATTGGGGTGGATTTAATGGACCATCAACTCCCCCCACCCCTCCTGAGATGCTCCCAAAGATCTGGAGAGGAAGCTGATGTTGCAGGAAATGGCAAAGGACACGCAGGATCTGTGAACTGACTTCTGTTCTGAGAGATGCTTTTTTATTTTTTCACCAAAGCCAAGTCTTACTACGAAAAGAAGCTCTAGTTTGAGAGCAGTTTATTTGCCATGATAGTTAATACTTGGGATTGTGGTTGCTTTATGGGAAATAAAGGGAATCTTGCCAATAAGAAGAGTTAAGACTGACACTAAAGGAAGCAATTTCACATTTGAATGTTCAGCTTCTCTGGGTGGTGTTATCGTTTTGACCAGAAAAAATTCTCTCAACTGTAATGATTATGATCATTTGGGTATCCAGGAATTATCCACAGGACTAGTAGATTGAGCCTCTTGGATAGTCAGATGGAAAAATTAGAACCTTGTGCTGTGGCCTCTTCAGTGGTCTTAATGGGGAACTCCCTCTCACATTTGGGTAAAGAAAAATAAAAACAGATTTTATATTTCCTGAATTCTAATGAACACTTGCCTTTTTAGTCCATAAAAATCATACCTCCTGCTCTGATTCAGCATGTTTATTTTTTTTTTCCATTTATTAAAATGTATTTAGAGCAGAAATCTCAGTTTACTGAGTAGAAATTAAATTATAGTGCTGAACAAACAGAAATGTTCTTTTGGCTGCACCACGTGATATGGCAGTTTGCCATTTCCTCTTTGAAACAGAATTGTGTAAGGTTAACTTGACCTTAAAGTAGTTACTTTGAACCTACCTTCAATTTTACATTTATAAGGATTTCTCGTAGTAGATTATTCATTATCATTGTTTGAGAATGTATGGGAGGTTTTTCTTGCTAAACTAACTGAAAGAAGGATTAATATTGTAGCTGGTTTTACCATGTAAAGGCAAATTTGTGCAAAATAAAAATTAGTTCCTATAAATGAATATGATATATAATGTATTTATAGGTGGCTATATACTTGCTCCATGTAGACATTAAAAAAATGTTTATTTATTTTTTTAATACAGAAGCTATCCTTTTTGGAGGGGGCTGTGCTGAGTCTTCCTTGCGGCACACGGGCTCTTTATTGCTGAGCGGAGATTTTCTCAAGTTGGGGTGAGCGGGGGCTACTCTGTAGTTGTGGTGCACAGGCTTCTCACCGTGGCGGCTTCTCTTGCTGCAGAGCATGGGCTCTAGGTGTGTGGGCTTCAGCAGTTGCAGCACGGGACTCAGTAGTTGTGGCTCAAGGGCTTAGTTGCCCCGAGGCACGTGGGATCTTGGATGAGGGATCAAACCTATGCCCCCTGAATTGGCAGGTGGATTCCTAACCACTGGGCCATGAGAAAGTCCTTAGAAATATTCAAAATTGGGTTCTAACAGATCTAATGGAGAAGGTAATGACAACCCACTCCAGTATTTTTGCTTGGAGAATCCCATGGATGGAGCCTGGTAGGCTGCAGTCCATGGGGTCGCTAAGAGTCAGACACGACTTCACTTTCACTTTTCACTTTCATGCATTGGAGAAGGAAATGGCAACCCACTTCAGTATTCTTGCCTGGAGAATCCCAGGGATGGAGGAGCCTGGTGGGCTGCTGTCTATGGGGTCGCACAGAGTTGGACACGACTGAAGTGACTTAGCAGCAGCAGCAGATTTAAATCCTCTAGTAAAACACATATCCTCTTAAATAGCCTTCCAATAAAAAATAGACTCTTGTTTGCTCAAACTCATGTCCATTGAGTTGGTGATGCCATCCAACCATCTCATTCTGTGTCACCCTCTTCTCATCCTGCCCTCAATCTTTCCCAGCATCGGAGTCTTTTCCAATGAGTTGGCTCTTCACATCAAGTGGCCAAAGAATTGGAGCTTCATCTTCAGCATAAGTCCTTTCAGTGAATGTTCAGAGTTGATTTCCTTTAGGATTGACTGGTTTGATCTCCTTACTGTCCAAGGGACTCTCAAGAGTCTTCTCTGGCACCACGGTTTGAAAGCATCAGTTCTTTGGTGCTCAGCGTTCTTATGTTTATATATCAATCCAAATTTCCCAATTTATCCCTCTTCCCTCTTCCCCATTGGTAATCATAAGTTTATTTTCTATGTCTGTGACTCTACTTCTGTTTTTTAAATAAGTTTATTTGTACCATTTTTTTAAGATTCCACGTGTGAGCAATGTAATATGTATCTTTCTTTGTCTGACTTAACTTCTCTCAGTATAATAACCTCTAAGTCCTTACATGTCACTGCAAATGGCTTTATTTTGTTCTTTTTATGGCTGAGTAATAGTCCATTGTATATGTGTACCACACCTTCTTTATCCATTCGTCTGTTGATAGACATTTAGATTGCTTCCATGTCCTGGCTACTGTAAATAGTTCTGCGGTGAACACTGGCCTATATCCTTTCAAATTATAGTTTTCTCTGGATATATCTAGAGGAAGACTTTTGAAGGCATTTATTAGAAAGCAGATATGTTAAGATGTAGTTGATTGTCAGCCAGATGAAATGTTTGTCAACTAGTATGCAGAAGGCACTGTGCTAGGTACAACCCTATTACAGGTAGCTGTAGGCTAGCGTAAGTAGGATAACCTGGCCAACATTAGGATCAGTGAGAGACAGGACAGGAGAGTTTAGATGGTAGGGAAGAGTTGGGAAAGGTCTTTGTTCAGGAAAGCAACCGGAGAACCTGACTCCGGGGCTGCTGCCTCCAGTAACAGTGGAGCCTCGCGGGAGGGGTCAGGATGCTGTAGCTGGAAGTCAGAAAACTAGGATCCAAATCCAGGCTCTGCAGCCTTGAGCAAGCTAGTAAACTGCGTACAGCCTTGATGTTCCTATCCTTAGAAGGGGCTTGAAACTAGATCAGAGGCTGTGCTGTGCTTAGTAGTTTAGTTGTGTCTGACTCTTTGTAACCCCATGTAGCCTGCCAGGAACTGCTGTCCATGGGAATTCTCCAGGCAAGAATACTGGAGTGGGTTGCCATGCCCTCCCCCCAGGGGATCTTCCTGACTCAGGGATTGAACCCATGTCTCTCACACTGCGCGGATTCTTTACTGTCTGAGCCACCAGGGAAGCCTAAGATCAGAGGCTGGCAAAGAGTAAACCCTTCAGTACGTATTTCCTATCATTAGGAAGAGATGGGGGATGTCATTGTGGTTGTGATGATAAAAATCTAGTGAAAATACCGTGAGAGCGAAACCAAAAGCTTTTTTTTTTTTTTATTTCTACAGATAAGAAATGCAGAGACTATGAATGGAGAAAAAAGTTTGAAGTCTTTTTTTTTTTTTCCTTTAAAACTCCTGTGTGCGTGCTAAGTGCCATGGACTGTAGCCTGCCAGGCTTCTCTCTCCATGGAATTCTCCAGGCAAAAATACTTAAGTGGGTTGCCATGCCCTACTCCAGGGAATCTTCATGAACCAGGGATCGAACCCACATCTTTTACATCTCCTGCATTGGCAGGCAGATTCTTTACCACTAGTGCTGTTGTAGCCACGAGTCCCAGGAAACAAACTCACTCAGAAGGACAATGCAGATAGTGGAGTGCAGTTTATCACACTGGAGGGCCCAAGGCAGAGTCTCCTCTCAGCCAAGGACTCCGACCAGTTTTTGTGAAAACCTTATATACCCTAAGTGTACATGCACAAATCCACCTCCCCAAATTCCCTGACAATCAAGGTTAACCTGTGATTCATATGCCTTAAGCCTAGGTAGTTAACAGTGGACAATTATCAATAGGCCTGTGGTCATACCCCAGTAAGCATAATAGAATGTATGATTCTATTCAGTTACACAGATAACTAGGGTATTCTTTTAGCAATGAAGAGCCCTGGGGCTCTTCCTTCCAGGGGGCCTGGTTTTCCAGTTGGTATGTCATTTCCATAGATACTGGACATATAGCTCAAAGTCCACAGTCTGGCCCAAGATGGAATCCTGCTTTCAAGATAGAACCTGTTCTGTTTCCTCCTTCAGTGCCTCCCCTGAATATATCATCTTCTACAAGTCCAGTCAGTAGGACATTTCCTGGTCATTTTTCCTGACACATCTCTTTATGCTTGCTATATGTGCATATGCACTAGAATTTATATTATTGGCTTCTTTTGTAGTAAAAAGCAAGTAATTATTTCCTGCATAAAATAGTTGAGTAACAGTGTGATAAAACTTCTAATTGAATAGAAGGATGCTACGAGATTTTTAATTTCATGAGATCTTAATCAGTATAAAAACCGCCTACATTTTCCTAGTTGTTTTTCTTTTTGGATTTAAGAGCGATAGATCAAAATGACACAGTAAAGTTATTAGTAAGATAATTTTGCCCTGGCCACTGCGTTGCTGTGCTTGAATACATTTTTTTTTTTTTTTTCTTTTAGCTTCTTAAGACTACACACAACAGAAACTCACTGTCTAATCTGGAGCAATGTACCATGAATCCTATGGGAAACTGGACTTTCTGATTCTGTTGTTCCCTAGCAGGAAGACTGCTCTGGTTGTAGTCACGTGTTTCGGGAAACAAACTCACTCAGAAGGACAATGCGGATAGTGGAGTGCAGTTTATTACACTGGTGGACCCAAGGCAGAGTTTCCTCTCAGCCAAGGACCCTGACCAGTTTTTGTGAAAACCTTATATACCCTAAGCTTAGGTGCCCAAACCCACCTCCCCAAATTCCCTGAAACTAGTCTGAACAAAGGAAAAAGAAGTGTACAATCAAAGTTAACCGGTGATTCATTTGCCTTAGGCCTAGGTAGTTAACAATGGACAATTATCAATAGGCCTGTGGTCATACCCCAATAAGCATAATAGAATGTATGATTCTATTCGGTTACACAGATAATTAGGGTATTCTTTTAGGTGATGGAGAGCCCTGGGGCTCTTCCTTCTGGGGGCCTGGTTTTCCAGCTGGTATGTGGTTTCCATAGATACTGGGCATATAGCTCAAAGTTCACAGTCTGGCCCAAGATGGAGTCCTGCTTTCAAGATAGAGCCTGTTCTGTTTCGTCCTTCACGGTGACATGGATTGCCAGTCAAGGAGGGCTGCACTCTCATTCCATTCACCATGGTGCTGGCTGTCAGACTTCTCTATGGGTGTTTAACCTCAGTTCCTTCATTGGTACATAAGGGTGATGGAGTTTTTCCCACCCTTATGAAACTTAGCGAGAGGCTGTAAAAATTAATGGTGTAATACTGGAAGCACAATTCACTGAATATGGTGGTGGAAAATATTGTGTCAACTTAAAAAAGTATTCACAACCTAAAAGTTGAGAGTTATGTTTTATTTGGTGGAAATTTTTAGGACTTCAAACTCAGGAGGCAGCATCTCAAGTGACCCTGAGAGAACTGCCCCAAGGAAATGAAGGGAGGAGCCAGGTTATATAGAAGTTTTGAAATAAAGAACAGGTAGCCTGAGTGTCAAAAGATGATTGTTAATTAAAGGAAAAGCAGATATCCCAAGTTAAGGACTTCAGTGCTTTTCTATGTATGGGAAGATGCAAGAGTCTGAGCTCACTGAAATTATTCCTTTGATTTGCACCTCAGCTCTCTCCGGCCAGTGTCCTGTGTTTCACATCCTGAGTTTCCTCAGGGCTCACCTTAGGGAGTTGGCTGCAGTCTGGTGGCTGCTAGAGGGCAGGTATTCTTTCCTTCTTGAGTCCCCTCAGGGCTCACCAGTTCACCATCCCTGGGATGGCGCAATCGCTGATGGCTGTAATGTCTTTGTTTACTGATATGGCAGGAAGTATTCCATTTCTCAATTGTTTTTAATTACAAAATCTGGTATTAAAGTGTTTCCTAAAAGCATTGTAAGGGCACAGTTAGCTCTGTTGGATGCAAATGTTGTAACTTGGGATGGTACAGTTTTTTTTTTTTTTCCCTCTAAAAAACCTTGAAATGAGTAGATAAAAAGAAATCCAGATTTTAAACATTAAGTATAAAAGGAAAACATTTGTAATTTTTAGACCTGGCAAATGAAAGATGGACTTTTTTTTTTTTTTTAATCAATTAATGTTTTCACTTGGAAACCCTAAGGCAAGTGTATTTTCTAAACCCAGCTTACTGAATCACTTAGAACTCTGAATGAGAGAGTTTATTCAGTGG
Source organism: Bos javanicus (assembly GCF_032452875.1). NCBI lineage: Eukaryota > Metazoa > Chordata > Mammalia > Artiodactyla > Bovidae > Bos > Bos javanicus. The sequence goes on along the minus strand of NC_083881.1, from coordinate 26,168,112 downwards.
AACCAATTTATTTGCCTTCAGAGTTAATGTACATCTCATGGATATTCCTTCTTGGGTCTATAAATTGGTGAGTTCTCCCGGGAGATCCTATAAAGAGATCGCTTCTCCCCAGCCTGAGCTCTGAGCAAGTAGGAAGTAGGCATCGTTAGAGTCATCAGATAATGGAGAATAAAGCCTCACCTTTGTTGTAGATAAGGATGTCGAAGACGTAGCTTAGTATGAGAGAGGGAAGGGTCGGCCTACTCAGTCACAGGCAGTGGGGAGGGGGGAAGTGAGAAGGGAGGGAAAGAAGGTGGGTAAGGAGGTAGGGGTTGTGGGGGAGAGGTTCTAGGTTGCTTTATTAGCCTGCTTTCTAAGGGTAGCTCAAATTTCGTAAGAGGAATAAAGAGAAGGGAGGAGTTAGTTGAAGGGGTGGAAGACAGGTCAGCTTTGTTTAGGGAAAAATCTCTCTTTATGGGAACAAGGAACAGGGAAGAGGTATTTCCTGTTAATAAGACTAACTCTTCAAAATTCTCCCAAGTAGCCTTTACAGTTCTATGGCATTAGACACGAGCAAGAGACCAGCTGCATCTGGTGGTCAGTGAAGGAAGTCCGGCTTCCTTTTACTGAAGGTTTGTTCACTTAACCATCTGGGACCACATCCCTTCCTGCCTGTGCTCCATTATACCTAATGTAGTCCCACAATTTTCTTCTTTCTAGAAGGAGTTGAGGACTTGGAGTGAGCAGGGATTTTGAAACATGTACAGGATTTATTTATTTATTTTTCTTTATAATTTACTTGGGTGGATTTTTGCCCAATTCACCATCTCAGCTTGGACCAGCTTTTAAACCAAAGAGATGATGACAGTTTACAGATGCTTCACTTTTCAAAACTCGTGACCCATGCCCAGGACTTAAATTGTTAATCCTGTTCCGAATTTGCATTGTATGACTCTGGAAATATTTTTCAATAATTTTTAAACGCAAATATCACTTATCCACCTTGTTATGGAGAACAAATATTACAGATTTTTATCAGTGGGCATTGTTGCTAATGAACTTACCAGCCCTGATGTGCTTTGTGTTGCTAACCTTGCTGTTTTCTCGCTGATGTAGAACTTGACTGTATTAAAGAGCTTGACTGTGTTTGGTCAGTGGCTTGGGTCATAGTGGGGATAAAGGCTGTAGTGATCCTGCTGCCCTCTCCTCAGCTGAGCTCAGTGGGTTACTTTGTAGCTCGCGAGCAAGTGAAAAGAAAGATATTGCTAACGTTTGAGTCTGCTAGGAAGGCAAGATGGTAGAGTTGATGTATACCATTCAGTTAGCAGACATTCGTTAAGTGTCTGTATTTAAAGCCAGGCAGACCCAGGGAAAAAAAATCCCTGATTCAGGCAGATCCCCTGGAAACAGGAATGGCAACCCACTCCAGTATTCTTGCCTGGGAAATCATCCCATGGACAGAGGAGCCTGGTGGGCCACAGTCCCTGGGGGTCACAAAGAGTCAGACATGACTGAGAGACTAACACTTTCACACTTTTCTGTGAGAAACATAGAAGGTAAGAAGACAGGCTTTGTTGTTGTTTTATATTTTAATTTTATTGGAATATAGTTGATTTACAGTGTTGTGTTAGTTTCAGGTGTACGGCAAAGTGATTCAATGATACATACATTCCTTCTTTTTCAGATTCTTTTCTCATAGAGGTTATCACAGAATATTGAGTAGAGTTCCCTGTACTGTGTAGTAGGTCCTTGTTGGTTATCTACCCTGATATATTATAATGTGTGTGTGCTCATCCCAAGCTCCAGATTTCTCTCTCCTGCCCACTTTTCCCCTTTGATGACCATAAGTCTGTTCTCAATATCTGTAAGTCTGTTTTTGCTTTGTAAATAAGTTCATCTGTATCTTAAAAAAAAATATTAGGTATCATGTATGAGTGATACATGATATGTGTCTTCATCTCATTTTATTTAGTATGATAATGCCTAAGACTACCCCTATTGCTACAAATAGCATTGTTTCATTCTTATGGCTGAGTAATACCCCATTGTATATGTATACCACTTCTTCTTTATCCATTCATCTGGTTGGATGTTTAGGTTGCTTCCATGTCTTGGCTATTGTAAACAGTGTCACAGTGAACATTGGGGTGCGTGTATGTCTTTGGATTATGGTTTTCTATGGATACATGCCCAGGAGTGGGATTACTGTATCATATGGTAGTTCTGTTTTTAGTTTTTCAAGAAGCCTCCTTACTGTTTTTATAGTGGCTTCAGCAATTTACATTCCTACCAATGGTGTTGAAGGGTTCCTTTTTCTCCACACCTTCTCACCAGCATTCATTGTTTGTAGTTTTTTTTGATGTCCGTTCTGACTGGTGTGAGGTGATTCCTCATTGTTGTTTTGACTGGCATTTCCCTAATAGTGATATTAAGCATCTTTTCATGTGCTTTACAGACATCTGTATGTTCTGCTTTGGAGAACTATTTAGATCTTCTGCCCATTTTTTGATTGAGTTGTTTGTTTTTTTGACATAGAGCTGTATGAGCTGTTTGTATATTTTGGAGGTTAATCCTTTGTCAGTTGTTTGATTTGCAAATATTTTCTCCCCTTATGTGGGTTTTCTTTTCATTTTGTTTATGGTTTCCTTTGCTGTGCAGAAGCTTTTAAGTTAATTAGGTCCGGTTTGTTTATTTTTGGTTTTAGGTACTGCTGTGATTTCTGTTAGAGTGTTCTGCCTTTGTTTTCCTAGATAGTGTTTGTTTTTAATGATGTTGTTGTCTGGTTGGAAGAGGCAGAATTAAGATAGAAACATGTGAAATGATGAACTTCCCCAGTGGCTCAGTGATAAATCATCCGCCTGCAAAGAAGGAGACACAGAGGACAAGGGCTCAATCCCTGGGTCGGGAATATCCCCTGGAGGAGGAAATGGCAATCACTCTACTATTCTTGCCAGGAAAATTCCATGGACAGAGGAGCCTGGCGGGCTAGAGTCCATGGGGTCATAATGAGTCCCACACGACTGAGCACACATGCACGCGGGGCACGCATGTGAGTTGATAACTCTAGAAAGGTTGTGAGTTTCCCTTGCGGCTCAGCTGGTAAAGAATCCACCTGCAATGTGGGAGATCTGAGTTCGATCCCTGGGTTGGGAAGATACTCTGGAGAAGGGAAAGGCTATCCACTACAGTATTCTGGCCTAGAGAATTCCATGGACTGTATAGTCCATCGGGTCTCAAAGAGTCAGACACGACTGAGCAACTTTCACTTTCAGAAAGGTTATACAACAATGAAAAACAGTTCATGATACTCATAGGAAACAATTCCTTCATGTTTGCTGCTGTGGTTGGTGCTGATATAGGATAATACATAATAAATAATCTAGGTCTAGAAGAACTTTCTATTTCCAAGAAGATGTGACCTATTAAAAATGCCTGTTATATAGGAAAATAGCTTTAAGGGATAAAATGTAAGTGGGGACACACATCATGGAATAATGGATTTTTGCTGCCCTCAGAGAAAACTGTGGGAAGGAGTGGATATTGGAAGTGGGCTTTTGATGGCTGGGTAGGAGTTTGCTGGATAAAAATGACACGGATGGAAAAAAAAAAAAGAGGTGGGTATAAAGATGTAGGAGAGGACATGGGCTGGGGCTTGAGGAGTGATTGGAACAGCCAGCATGATGCTGTGAAATGGAACTCAAGTAATTGAAATAGTGATGGCACAATTAACAGGAAAGAGAGGGAGTCAGCAAGTGAGGGACCATGCTGGGGAGAAGCTAATAAAATCGGATTAATAAATGACATTATTTTAGCAAGTGCCATTTTATCCTCTTACTACCTGCAGTGCTTTTAATCCCAGCATTCTTTCAAATTAAGTAAAGAACAGTAGTAATTGGGGTCACAGTTCTTTAAGAAATTGTGAAGATGCCCTTTGCTGAAGGTAGTGTGAAGAGGAAAATATTTGAAGCTGCACTAAACCTTGTGTAATTTGAGTCTTAATTAGAGCTAATATTTCTCTACACAATGGAAGAATGAGTTAAACTAAAGATGACTAGATTTCAGTTTTTACTTGTTAATTGGAGTTGATTTGTGTTCTCGAGGGAGAACATTTTCAGTGTTGGACTTTTCATTCCTTCTCTGTAGTCTGATGGTCTGAATTTGTTGATTTTCACAGGGTCGTGTGCATTTCTGTCCGGGTTTTCTGGGTAGCACCCACCAGAACCTCTCCACTTTGGTGTTTTTGAAAAATATTTATTTGACTGTGTTGGATCTTAGTTGGGGTGCACAGGATCTTCACTGCGGTGCTCTGACTCTCTGGTTGTGGTAAAAGGACCTAGTTGCTCCTCGGTCTGTGGATATTAGTTCCCTGACCAGAAATCGAACTGGAGCCCCCGCACTGGAAGGCAGATTCTTAACCACTGAACCACCAGTGGAGTCCCCCATTGCTGGAGAAGGCAATGGCACCCCACTCCAGTACTCTTGCCTGGAAAATCCCATGGACGGAGGAGCCCCGTAGGCTGCAGTCCATGGGGTCGCTGAGAATCAGACACGACTGAGTGACTTCACTTTCATTTTTCACTTTCATGTGTTGGAGAAGGAAATGGCAACCCACTCTAGTGTTCTTGCCTGGAGAATCCCAGGGACACGGGAGCCTGGTGGGCTGCCGTCTATGGGGTCGCACAGAGTCAGACACGACTGAAGCAACTTAGCAGCAGCAGTAGGAACCTCCTTGGAATTGCTGCATGTTGCTGTTGTGAGTTGCTGGTTCCAGAGTCTTTCTCTTCCTTGGTCACACTCTTTCCTTGGTTTCACTTTTCAACATTGATGTCTATATCTCATCAGTGTGCCTGATGGCCTCTTCAGTTCAGTTCAGTCACTGAGTCGTGTCTGATTCTTTGTGACCCATGGACTGCATGATGGACAGGCCTCTCTATCCATCACTAACTCCTGGAGTTTACTCAAACTCATGTCCATTGAGTTGGTGATACCATCCAACCATCTCATTCTGTGTCGTCCTCTTCTCCTCCTGACTTCAATCTTTCCCAGCATCAGAGTCTTTTCCAATGAGTCAGCTCTTTGCATCAGGTGGCCAAAGTATTAGAGTTTCAGCTTCAACATCAGTCCTTCCAATGAACACTCAGGACTGATCTCCTTTAGGATGGACTGGTTAGATCTCCTTGCAGTCCAAGGGACTCTCAAGAGTCTTCTCCAACACCACAGTTCAAAAGCATCAATTCTTCAGCATTCAGCCTTCTTTATGGCCCAACTCTCATATCCATACATGACTACTGGAAAAACCATAGCCTTGACTAGACGGACCTTTGTTGGCAAAGTAATGTCTCTGCTTTTTAATATGCTGTCTAGGTTGTTCATAATCCTTCCAAGGAGTAACCGGCTTTTAATTTCATGACTGCAATCACCATCTGCAGTGATTTTGGAGCCCCCAAAATAGTCTGCCACTGTTGCCACTGTTTCCCCATCTATTTCCCATGAAGTGATGGGACCAGATGCCATGATCTTCGTTTTCTGAATGTTGAGCTTTAAGCCAACTTTTTCACTCTCCTCTTTCACTTTCATCAAGAAGCTCTTTAGTTCTTCACTTTCTGCCATAAGGGTGGTGTCATCTGCATATCTGAGGTTATTGACATTTCTCCCAGCAATCTTGATTCCAGCTTGTGCTTCATCCAGCCCAGTATTTCTCATGATGTACTCTGCATATAAGTTAAATAAGCAGGGTGACAATATACAGCCTTGACGAACTCCTTTTCCTATTTGGAACCAGTCTGTTGTTCCATGTCCAGTTCTAACTGTTGCTTCCTGACCTGCATATGGATTTCTCAAGAGGCGGGTCTGGTGGTCTGGTATTCCCATCTCTTTCAGAATTTTCCACAGTTTATTGTGATCCACACAGTCAAAGGCTTTGGCATATTCAATAAAGCAGAAATAGATATTTTTTCTGGAACTCTCTTGCTTTTAATGATCCAGTGGATGTTGGCAATTTGATCTCTGGTTCCTCTGCCTTTTCTAAAACCAGATTGACCATCTAGAAGTTTACGGTTCATCGTTGTTGAAGCCTGGCTTGGAGAATTTTGAGCATTGCTTTACTAGCGTGTGTTCTCTTAAGTTTCTGTATTTTAAAAATTAAAAGAAGTGGCAGAAGTAAGAAAGATACTGACTTTGAAAAAACAAATGAAGATGCTTCAGATTATGTGGCTATTTATACTTACATCCATCTCAATTTTAATGAAGACTTCATTTCAAAATTTGTGGGGGATCATATTTGTGCAGACACCATGGAAGTTTTCTTTGTATGATGAGAATTTGTCTTACTTTCGTTACTGATCCAGGTGAGCTAAAAACTTCTGGAGAACTAGACTTTTTGCTTCTTGATTCTAGTTAAATTTGAGCCCTGTTGGTAGGCAAAATTATCCTTGATTGTTTGAGTCTAATGTCAGAAACATGTAGGTGGCATCTCTTACTGAATAAATATTGAGCCCCGCAGGGACAAAGATTTGAGAGAATGGAGATGACTCTGCCTTTCTTTCCCTGACCTTGTTTTTAGAAGCGTGGGAAAGATAGTATGTGCAAAATAGGGATGACCAGCTACTATAATTTTCCGGGGGGGGGGGAGGGTGTGGGGATGGGGGGGGGCAGGCGGATAACATTCAGTGAGCATGTACATAGTATTATTCTTGTCAAAAATGAATGGAGATTTTGAATGGGAGGCTTGGGAAGCACTGGGTGTTGTTAAGTGATGTGGGGATACCAGGAGGGAGAGAGAATGGGGGGAAGATGTCTAGATCAGCTGTGCACGTGTGCTAAGTCGCTTCAGCCTTGTCTGACTCTTTGCGACCCCATGGACTGTAACCTGTCAGGTTTCTCTGCCCATGGAGTTCTCTAGGCAAGCGTACTGGATTGGTTTGCCATTTCCTCCTCCAGGGGATCTTCCTGACCCAGGGATTGAACCCGAGTCTCTTGCATTAGCAATCGAATTCTTTACCACAAAGCCTCCTAGGAAGCATCTCAGTGAGTACATAGATATATAAAAATATTTTGTTCATTAACATATTTCATTTCTCTGAAACATATATGCTATCTGTAATATATACTTTTAGGGAACATTTTTGTTTGTATTATTTGAATTTCTATAGGTTTTTAGAGAATGAGTTAGATGGCCAAAATGCTAAGGGCTTGGAGTAGTAGAAGGTATATACCAGTTTAGACATCAGTGACTACACAGACCAGTCAATCAGGAGTGTTTTAAAGTAGAGACTCTAGCCAGTCCTGGAGAAGCTAGCCCAGGGGTAAAAATCCTCATTTCCTAATTGGTACCCCACATCTGCCCCCTTAGCCTTTAAAGCATTTCAGCTTTGCTGATTATACATTTTGGAATATGTGCAACACGTTATCATCTTGTTTTGGAAATCCTTTTCCCCTATGTCAATATGAACTGCATGAAATTGCAGTGCTTTGCCGTGTAAACGTAGGTGAAGTTTCCTATCTGAATTGTGCTTTTTCTGGTTCACACCCATTGATGTCTTTCCTGTTCCTAGTTGACCTTTTTTGACCTAGGCTGTTTTGGTCCAAGTTCCACCTCAATCAAGGAAATTGATACTTCACCTTATCATGGCATTGAAAAGGAACTTGGGCTCTGTGTTTTAGGTCAGTAGCAAGTCAAAATCCAGTTTTCTAGAATGGCCTTGAAAATGATTTGATTCGTGGTTGGTTCCCTAGAGCTCTGCTTCTGTGTTGGCATCAGAGTCTTATGCTGAAGACTTACCTGGGAAGCACGGTCCCCTTTAATGAGCCCTGAGAAATGATGTGGTTTAGGGTGAGTTTGCCAAAGAATGGTCCTTTGTCCAACTCTCTTGAGCAACGAGTGAGTTGGATCAATTTGTTAAGATTTTAAAGTAAATAACAAGACTTATATAAATAAGGAAGCACTTTGTGGGACTAGCATAGGTGTTGATATTTACAGAGCTTTTTTGTCCATGAGATTAGGGTAGCCTTTCTGTGTCCTCATCTAGTTGTGGGTAGGTGGGGAGAATGCCACCATTTCTTGGGGAATGGTTTTGGTAATACTCTGTTACATATATCTCTATGTATACATTTATTTGTGTAACTTGTCAAAGTTCACTCTTCTCACCATAATTCGAAGATTCAGGATGCTTCTTCTCTTGTGGCTCAGCTGGTAAAGAATCCGCCTGCCATGTGGGAGATCTGGGTTTGATCCCTGGGTTGGGAAGATCCCCTGGAGAAGGGAAAGGCTACCCATTCCAGTATTCTGGCCCAGAGAACTCCATGGACTGTACAGTCCATGGGATCTCAAAGAGTCGGACACGACTGAGTGACCTTCACTTTCATTTTTCATATTGTTGCAAAGTTTTATGTCTTTTGCATTATCTCATAGCCATGGAGTTAATGCAAGATTCAGTTTACTGCAGTCCTCAGGAAATTGTGGGGACTGTGTTAACGCTTTTGAAGGTTGTCCATGTGCCAGGCATATGCCATATCTTATTTAATCATTAAAACATCTCTTAGAGGTAGATGTTATGTCTGTTTTTCAGCTGAATAATCAGGTCAAGAGGCATTAAATAAGCTGCCCAAGGTTACATTGGGAATGGCTGAGCCGTGGACCAACTACCGTTGTTTTCTGTATACAGTCTGTGCTTTCTCATATTTCTAATGAAATGGTCCTGATTTTTGCTCTAGATAATTGCCATTCAGAAAGTGAAAGCCTCTGAGTATGCTGTGTTCACAGATGAGTACCTTTTCAGGTACAGTGAGGAGTAAAATGGATTTTCTTTAACATTTTTAGATATATGCATTTTATTATAAATTATAATCTTTTGAATATTGTAACTGGATTTAAAAAAAGCTTCCTGAAAATTAGATTATCAGACAGTGGACTGGGGTATGTAAAGTTTGAGGGTGAAAATTGGCAATGGTATTTCTCAAAGAAATGAAATAGTTCTGAATTTTAAATCCAATTAAAGTCACTTTTTATGCATTCTTACTACTAAAAAGAGCTTATTTCTGTAATTTTTATCATCAACTCACCTGAAACAGTTAATACATGATAAACCAAATTTGCCACACTTTTCCAAGATTATAGAAAGACATATTCTTTTAGTGCAAAGAGTTTGGACTGTTCCCAAAGAGTTTGGACAGGGAAACACCTCGGATGAACTTTCCTACTCAGGCAACATGACAGAACTGCAAGGTGAAGTCTTTAGTGAATTTGAAAAGCCAGCTTCAGAGGCAAAGAGGCAAGCTAGCTAAGAGACCTGGGCCATAATTCTAGCAATGGTCATGGATGTCTAAAGAAAGGAGTTCCTCCTAGGAAGAAGCCGGGTGGTTGGACCTGGGAGACTGTAAGGAGATGGAAAATGTCCAGACGTAATTCTTGGTTGTTTGTAAGGCAAGAGATGGACAGAAGAGTTTTGTGACTTGAGTCTGCTAACTGAGTTGGGAGCAGAGGGAGACAGAGGTCTGAGGGGTGGTGGAGGAACTTCAGTTATGAAATGCTGACTATAAAGTATCTCAGTAGGCAGTTAAGTAGCAAGATCTAGACTTGGGTTGGAGATTTTGGTTAAAGATGTTGACCTTGAAATCGTGGGCATCTAGATGACAAGTGAAGCCATAGGGTCACCCAGCAAGAATATTCTCAGTGAGAAGAGAAGAGGTGAAAGGATGGAGCCCTAATAGTGTCACCCCTCTGGGTGATGGAGAGGGGTGTCAAGAGAAGGAAACCAGGAAAGAAAGCCAAGATGAAGCTGGGGTTGAGGAGAAGGAAACCTGCAGAGTGTGATGCACCGAGTACATAGAAAGGGGTGGTTCGAGAAGATCAGGAGGGTCTCAGATGCTCCAGGGCAGTCAGGTCAGCCCAAGCCCGATGTGTGAGGTAGAAGAGAGTCCGCATGGACTCAGGGAGAGCAGTGGCACTAAAGTGACAGGATGAGAGTTGGATTTCGGTGGATCATGGGGGAAGTGGCGATGCGGAGAATAGAGAAGTTTTTGAAAAAATCTGCTGTGAAGAGAAAGTAGTAGGAAGGGATGTGAGGTCAAGGAAGTGTTTTGTTTTTTTTTTTTTAAGATGAGAAAAATCTGCACATATTTAAGTGATGATGACAAAGGAGCTAATAGAGAGGGAGGCTTGAGGCCAAAGACTCAAGGTCCATGGAAGGGGCGGGGAAGAACAGAGCAGAGGCAGATGTTGAGTAGGCCATGAGACCAGAGGAAGGAGACAGGGTGGAGAGGGGGCTGGAGGGAGATGCGGAGGCAGGAGGGGGGCCCTGGCAGGAAGGAGAGAGAGACAGTTCCTTTCGGATGATTTAATTTTCACTTCCAGGCAGGAGACTTTGGTGTTTGAATATTAATGGTGCTCACGAGGGCCTGGATGTAGGGCTGAATCCTCCTTGGTGCCATGGTTTTGAAATTTGGGAATTTAAGCACCTTTGGGCAGGATGCCGAGTTTCTGTTTTTTCATAGCCCCCTCCTCCCTGCTCCATTCCATCTTTTCCCCATTTATCAGCCTGCTTCCTGGAGGCCTTTGAATTGCTGACTGACTTTGGTGACCTGCTTTTCTATAAAGCATTATTAATTATCGTTAAACCTTAAGAAAGTAAATAGTGAGTTCAGGCAGTATAAAGAGAAAATAACCAAACGGAAGGTAGATAAGCACATCTTCCTTTTCAAAGACCGAGCTGTTTAAATACAGCCCTGCCCACCTTTCCACTGGCAGCTCCTCCTTCTCCCTCTGCTAATTGGCTCTCTCCAGCACATACCTGATACTCACCAGCAACTTTCCAAATGAGGTTCCTTGTTCCTGTAATGGCTTTATACGTGAGGTAGTCTGATCCCTCTTTTACAGCTGAGACCCCAGGGCTCAGGTAATTTTTGCAGGAGCTCATAGTGAGAAAGAGTGTTCATTCATACTGAGTGTGCGCTTGGCACCTTGTGCCCTTGGCATTGGGCACAGCCTGGCTGGATTCTAGCTGCTTGCTGGGTAGTACACTCTCCATTCTTCCTTCCTGGTTTTTCTTGTCTCTACAGAGAACATTGTTTGTCGTTCCTCCATGTGTCTTGTGAATAATCATGCTGTGAGTTCCACTCTGATCAGTCTTCTCTTTGGAGGAAAGAGCTGGCGTAGAGGTGGTGGAGCCACCTGGGCCCGGCTCTGGCTCTGTCACTTGTCAGCTGTGCAGCCCCAGGCAGGCTACTCCCTCCTCTGTACCTCCATTCCCTTCTCATTCAGGTGTGGTGTTGGCAGCAGTCATAGCATCTACCATGGTGGAGATAAAAAGCAGAGACATTGCTTTGCCAACAAGGGTCCGTCTAGTCAAAGCTATGGTTTTTCCAGTAGTCATGTATGAATGTGAGAGTTGGACCATAAAGAAGGCTGAGCACCAAAGAACTGATGCTTTTGAACTGTGGTGTTGGAGAAGACTCTTGAGAGTCCCTTGGATAGCAAGGAGATCAAACCAGTCAATCATAAAGGAAATCCACGCTGAATATTCATTGGAAGGACTGATGCTGAAGCTGAAGCTTCATTACTTTGGCCACCTGATGTGAAAAACTGATTCACTGGAAAAGACTCTGATGCTGCGAAAGGGGATGACAGAGGACGAGGTGGTACTTAGTGGACATGAGTTTGAGCAAGCTCCAGGAGATGGTGAAGGACAGGGAAGCCTGGCGTGCTGTAGTCCGTGGGATTGCAAGGGGTCGGACACGACTGAGTGACTGAACAACAACAACAACTGATGGAGATGATCATGGGGGCTGAGCAAGGTGATGTTTGCAAGGAAGGTGCCTAGCAGAGCAGATAGCACCAGTGCTCATTAAATAAACTGTTGTTGTTGTTTAGTTGCTAAATCGTGTCTGACTCTTTGAGACCCCATGGACTGTAGCCTACCAGGCTATTCTGTCTATGGGATTTCCCAGGCAGGAATACTGGAGTGGGTTGCCATTTCTTTCTCTATGAGATATTCCTGACTTAGGGATCAAACCCAGTTCTCTTGCATCTCCTGCATTGGCAGGTGGGTTCTTTACCACTGAGCCACCTGGGAAGCCCCATTAAATAAATACATATCCTCAGAGCATCCTCTGCCACTTACGGGCACAGGTACCCTTTCTGCTCATCTTTTTCTTCTGATGAGCTGTCAATTGCATAGTTTTATTTATTCACATCCTGGCTTCTTGTATAAAACTGTTTGAGGTCTTTGTATTTCCAATGTTGAAAGCAGAGTACACGAAAATCCTTGATGTTACTGGTGCTCAGTAAATGTTTTAATAAATGCCATGGTTATTTCAGAGCTCTGTTGTCAAATGTGGTTTTCATTTGGGGGCAGAGGGGCTCGGATGACAGATGCAGTCTCTACATGACTTACATTCTATAATGCCAAGAGCCTTTGACATGGTCTCTTTACATTCTTTGCTTTATAGAATGACACATGAAATGCAGAGAATTTAAGTTACAGCCGCTTAATTGCAGCCATAACTCGAAAATAAGACAGAGGATATTTCTTGGAAAACCAAGAAACCAATGTCAATGAATCATGTTAATTGCTTCTGATCTTACATTAAATATAAAATATTTCAAAATGATGTATTTTTTTCTTTGATTCACATGACTGCTCCAGTGAGCCTTTCCCAACCTTTCACAGTGAATTGCTTTAAGTCAGCTTCTTTTTTTGCGGGGGAAAGAGTCATAACCACTCAAAGCTATAGTTTTTCCAGTAGTCATGTACGGATATGAGAGTTGGACGAAAAAGTAGGCTGAGCACCGAAGAACTGATACTTTCAAATTGTGATGTTGGAGAAGACTCTTGAGAGTCCCCTGGCCTGCAAGGAGATCAAACCAGTCAATTCTAAAGGGAATCAACCCTAAATATTCATTGGAAGGACTATTCCTGAAACTGAAGCTCCAGTACTTTGACCATGTTTTTTTGAAGAGCTAACTCATTGGAAAAGACCCTGATGCTGGGAAGGATTGAGGGCAGGAGGAGAAGGAGGTGACAGAGGATGAAATTGTTGGATGGCATCACGGACTTAATGGACTTGAGTTTGAACCAACTCCAGGAGGTGGTGAAGGACAGGGAAGACTGGCGTGCTGAAGCCCATGGGGTTGCAAAGGGTCAGACACAACGTAGCAACTGAACAGCAACACCAACCACACTACAATGCCCTGCTCCTAAGAGGGCAGCCAAATCAAAGTAAACAAAAGGAGATAAGCATTCAAAGAGGAAATCATTCTGCTTTGGAAAAAATCTTTTCATAAATTGCACGGAAGTAATGCTTTTCTTTTTTTAACATTAAAATAATTGAAATATAGTTGATTTACGAGTGCCATTTCAGACTGAGGTTTCTGAACCCTAAGAACATATAAATAGCTTTTGGTATTAATATATTAATAGATGAATTTGCTCTGAAATGTTCCAACACAGCCTCCTATTTCTCTTTTAATGATATCAGAAAGTATATAATTAAATTTAGGCAAACATAACAAGTAGGTGACAGAGAAAGAACTTCAGATAATTTATTTTCCATTTCTTGCTTTACGTGCTTTGTCGCTATTCTGTCTACACCTTGAATGTCCTTCTCTGAATAATAACACTGTAATATATTGACAATGACATCTTAAGTGCCGGCACACCTGAAAATAATATACACTAAATCTCAATTTATCTACAGATGGATGACTGCACCGTATAATTAGGAGTGGCTCTGGAGGGAGGAGGTGCTTTCTTTGCTGTTTTTCAGTTATTCAGAGCTCTCATTTTGTTATTCAGACATTTCACTTTGTCTTCTTTCTTTATTAAAATCCAAAATTTAAAAAATACTTATATTTATTTATTTAGCTGTGCCAGGTCTTCGTTGTGGCATGTGGGATCTAGTTCTCTGACAAGGGATTGAACCTGGGCACCCTCCGTTGGGAGTGTGGAGTCCTAGCCAGTGGACCACCAAGGGAAGTTGGTGGGAAACAGTTTGACTAAAGATGTAACTTTCAGTTCTTCCCGAAATCTAGACTCATCCCTCTTTTGGGCAGTGGTTTAGGGTGGAAGCTCCAGCTCTCCCTTCCCCTTTGTATCTGGTGATTCATATTTGTCTTCATCTCCATCATCCCTATCTCTGATCTGTCTACCAGATGCCTGTCAGGGAGTGGGGGCAGATTTTGGGTAAGTGGCATGACAGTGAGGCCAGCATTCCAAGTGAGCGGAACAGAAGTGGAATGGGGAGGGTGTCATGAGGGATCAGGAGTCACACTTGATTTGAATACTTGGAGGATAGTTATAATAGGATGGGGAAGGATAGGGTTAGAGAAATTTAAGTCCTGTATGGGTAGGCTTCCCTGATAGCTCAGATCGTAAAGAATCTGCCTGTGATATAGGAGACCTGGGTTCGATCCTTGGGTTGGGAAGATCCCCTGGAGAAAGGAATGGCAACCCACTCTAGTTTTCTTGCCTGGAGAATCCCATGGACAGAGGACCCTGGCTGGCTACAGTCCATCGGGTCACAAAGAGTCGTACACAACTGAATAACTAACACTTTCACACTTACACTTTCATGGGTAGGAAATGAGGAAAGTAGATATTTTGAACAGAGAAATATGATGAGAGTGGTGTCAGAGACTGGTTGAACTTTTAAAAAAAATATTCACTTAAAATATTGTAATTTATTTATTTGGCTATGCCGATTGAGCTTTTGAGCTTTGAAATGCATTTGTGTTAGGGGTCAAGAGAGCCCTGGTGAGTTGAAGATAAAACAGTAGAGGTCCCTGGGCATTGGGAGCTCCATGGAGGAAACAGCAACAGGGACTGGATGTCAGTTTTGGAAATGCTCAGCTTGAGGAGACATGGAGCCATTGTAAAGGAAAACTGCATCAGGCATTGAAGGTAGAAGACGTGAACCTGTATGAATACAGGGCCGGGAGAGGAACATGTGAGTCATAATTGCCTTTTCAGTTTTTACTGCTTTTTCCATTTCTCACGATTTACTCTTTTGTACTTTAATGCTGGCATGTTATTTATGTTAATAATAAACCTCATTTATCTTGAAGATAGCTTTCTGTTAAGCTGCCATGAACTTTTCAAACTTATTTTTCTTGGTGACAAATAAATGATGATAAGGCTATGGCCTGTCACAGTTTCCTAACTTTGGACAAATTTATCCATTGCTGTGAGTTAAGTACATTAAGATGAACGTTTCACAGATTCTAATGGCCTAGTGGCATCATCAAGGCAGGAAATTGGAATTTGTGAGTTCTTTAGCAGAAGAGCAGAGAGTTCCTCTAAAACAGTTAAACGAAGCTTTACAGTTTTTATCCTAGGTCAGATTTTTTAAATAGGAAGGGATGAGGGTCATGATGCTGAGAAAATAACAATAGGTTTTTGTTTGTCTTTTTTTTTTTTGGCTGTGCTGGCCCTTTCCTTGTGGACTTTCTCCAGTTGCAGCATGTGGGCTTCTTTTGTGGAGCATGAATTTAGTTGCATTTGGGATCTTAGTTCCCCGCCCAGGGATCAGACCTGTGTCCCTGCATTGGAAGGCGAGTTCTTAACCACTTGACCACCAGGGAAGTCCCTCAGTTGACTGATTTAAACCCTATCAGAGCTAAAAATATTGAATACCTTCATAGCTACATCTAGACTGGTACTTGACCAAGCAACTGGGCACCAGAGCCATGGTGTCACACAAAGTTAACCATCAGATACCCTTAGAAGGGGCTTCCCAGGTGATCCTAGTGGTAAAAAGCACCAATGAAGGAGACATATAAGAGATATGGGTTCAGTCCCTGGGTTGGGAAGATCCCCTGGAGGAGGGCATAGCAACCCACTCCAGTATTCTTGCCTGGAGAATCCCATGGACAGAGGAGCCTGTCGGGCTGCAGTCCACAGGGTCACAAAGAGTCAGACACAATTGAAGCAACTTAGCACAAAGGATGCACCCTTAGAATAATTTTCTGTCGGAACTTTTGTTGTAGCCACCTAGCTTATCTTCCCACCTCCCATGCCAAATACTTCCATCTATCCCTATTCTGCTAAGAAGACCTTTGAAGGAAAGATGTCAGTGTGGGGGAGTTTGGTTCTAAGCAGCATAAGTAATAATCATAGTCACTGCAATAATATATTGCTTTAACATTTCCCAAAGCACAGTTTTGATTAATCTTTAAACCTCTGTGCTATCTGAAGCCCTCTAACTTTCCAGCCCCATTACCCCCAAAGTGCTCTCAGTTCATCACAGGCACTGAAGCACAGTGACTTTGCTCTGTGAAACTGAACCAACACTAATATAAGGCAGAACAGAAGATGAATACTTACCAACCCTGGATACTCACTGGAAGGACTGATGCTGAAGCTGAAGCTCCAATACTTTGGCCACCTGATGCGAAGAGCTGACTCATTGGAAAAGATGCTGATGCTGGACAAGATTGAGGGCAGGGGGAGCAGGGGGTGACAGAGGATGAGATGGCTGGATGGCATCACTGATTCAATGGATATGAACTTGGGCAAACTCTGGAAGATGGTAAGGGACAGAGAGGCCTGGCATGCTGCAGTTCATGGGGTCACAAAGAGTTGGATGCAACTGAGCAACTGAACAGCAACAAGAGGATAGGAATGAAGAAGGGGCCCTGGGAGATGATGAGTTGATGTGGGTAGTTCAAGATTTTCAGATCTGGAAAAACTTCATTAAGCTGGGGAGGAAGGAAAGGGGAAAATAGGCCATGTTGGGGCTGAATTGGATCTTCTCTCCCCACCCTGCATCCCTCCATCCCTTGCCAACCAGTTCATGTGTTCAAGTCTTAGCTCCTGATATAGCAGAGTGTGATTGTATTTGCAGACAGGATCTCTACAGAGGTTATTAGACTAAAATGAGGTCATTGGGGCAGGCCCTAGTCCAGTGTAACTGGTGTCATTACACGAAGAGGGAATCTGGCCACAGACATGCACAGAAGAAAGACCATGTGAGGTCACAGGGGGAAGGTGGGTGTTTGCAAGACCAAGGAGAGAGGGGCTTCAGGAGAAACCAACCCTGCCCACACCGTGAGCTTGGACATCAAGCCTCCAGAACTCTGAGAAAATAGATTCATGGTTAAGCCACTTAGCCTGCGGTCCTTTGTTATGGTAGCAAACTTACACAGGTTGGAGTGAGGCAGGGCTCAGGGAACACAGAGGGAGCTAAAGCCGAGAGGTGGCAAAAATGTAGAGTGTGTGATGGATGAGGACTGAGCATTTAAGTCAGCAGTAATAGTTAAACTGGTTTTCAGAATGTGCTGGAAATTTTCCTGGTACTTCAATTAACTATCTTCTAGTTTTGTGGAAAGGGGATCTCTGATTATGTTTTGTTTGGTCTTAATGAGGCAAAGCCATAAAGAGTCCACCTGCCAATGCAGGAGATGCTGGTTCAAACCCTGGGTTGGGAAGATACTCTGGAGAAGGAAATGGTAACCTACTCCAGTATTCTTGCCTGGAAAATCCCATGGACAGAGGAGCCTGGTGGGCTATAGCCCATGGAGTCGCAAAGAATCAAGACACAGCTGAGCAACGAAACAACAAGAGAAAGCACCTCCATGAGAAGAGAGTTTCTCATAAATCCCAGACCAGAGCTTTGTTTCTAAAGCTTGGGTTCCTTGTGGACTGTGAGGGAAGACTCTGTTTTGCTCCTTAACTACCATCCCGTCTCCAGTCATTATTTAAGATCCAGATGGTAGGATGAAAGCCAGGTGGCAGAGATTCTCTTGCTGTTTTCGTTCTCTGTTATTTTACCGCTCACATGAAGGTCATAGCAATCTTCTGTTATCCTTTTTAGCTTGGGTTGGTGAAAGTGCCGGCATTTCCCTTAATTTTTCTTTTCTTTCTTTCTCTTCCTTTCTTCTTTTTTCCATACTCTGCAGCTTGGAGTATCTTAGTTCCCTGACCAGGGATTGAGCCCACTCTTGGCAGTGAAAGTGTGGAGTTCTAACCACTGAACTGCTAGGAAGTTCCCTCTCTCTTTCTATAATAGATTGTATGTTATTTTAGAACAGTTTTAGATTTACAGGAAAATTATGAAAATAGTACAGAAAATTCTATAAAATTGGGCTTCCCAGGTGGCGCTAGTAGTAAAAGAGTGACCATGCAGGAGACAGAAGAGATGCGGGTTCAGTACTTGGGTTGGAAAGATCCCCTGGCGAAAGAAATGACAGCCCACTCCAATATTCTTGCCTGGGAAATCCCATGGACAGAGGAGTCTGGTGGGCTACAGTCCATGGGGTTGCAAAGAGTTGGGCACATGACTGAGCGACAGAAAGTTCATATCTAACTCAGATCCAGTTTCCCATGTTTTTAACATCTTGGTATGGCACATTGGTCGTAATTCGTTGTCCAGTCTTGATATGCTAAGTCCTTGTTTTATTGTTTCCTTCGTTTTCACCTAAAGTCCCTTTTCTGTTACAAGACCTCATCTGTAGCACCACATTACATTTACATTCTCCTGTTTCCCTGGATTCCTCTTGGCTGTAACATTTTCTCAGGCTATTTTTTTGTTTTTGATGACCTTGACAGTTTTGAGACATACTGGTCAGATATTTTGTAGAATATCCCTCTGTTAAGATTTGTCCGATGTTTTCTTCATGGTTACACTGGGGTTATGGGTTACTGGGAGGAAGAACATAGAGATAAAATGTCGTATTCATCATTCATGTCCAGGGTGCCTGTGTCAGCGCTATCTGATGACTTCTCATGTTGGTCTGCTCACCTGGCCCAGGTGGCATTGGCCATGTTTCTCCACTGTCAGGTATCCTGTACCATACTCTTTGAAATAAAATCACCATGAGCAGCACACACTCAAGGAGTGGGGACCCTCCATTTTTTAAACACAAAAACATGTGAAGTAGTTTTGGAAGAACGGGTGTGAGTGATGGGATGTTACTGAATTAGGAGGAGCGCCAAAGGAACAGAAAGGAAAACAAAAGAACTGAAAGCAGCCAACCTCAAAACATGTGTTTTTAGTTTGTTTCAGAAAAAAATACTCCTTACTGTCACCATAAGAAGTAAGAAAATCATTTATTTGAACTTTGTAATTTGTGAAATCAAGATAGATTTCAACCTTGGCCTTTTTTTCTTGTTGATTTTAATTATGGCAAACAGTTCTTATCTGTTCCACTGTACACTTATCTGTACCACTGGGACGCCAAAGATACTGTTGCAGCCAGAAATGGAAAGATTAAATTGGTCTGTCTTTCCTTATTAATTGAAGAGTTACAGAACATTGCTTTCTTAAAGGCAGTGCCTTGACAGTTACATTTACTGGGCAGTCCAAGTTCAGTGCAAAGAAACAGAGGAAAACAATAGAATAAGAAAGACTAGAGATCTCTTCAAGAAAATTAGAGATACCAAGGGAGCATTTCATGCAAAGATGAATACAATAAAGGATAGAAACAATATGGACCTAACAGAAGCAGAATATATTAAGAAGAGGTAGCAAGAATACACAGAATAACTGTACAAAAAAGATCTTAATGACCCAGTAACCACAACTGTGTGATCACTCACCTAGAGCCAGACATCTTGGAGTGCAAAGTCAAGTGGGCCTTAGGAAGCATCACTATGAACAAAACTAGTGGAGGTGATGGAATTCCAGCTGAGCTATTTCAAATCCTAGAAGATGATGCTGTAAAAGTGCTTCACTCAATATGCCAACAAATTTGAAAAACTCAGCAGTGGCCACAGGACTGGAAAAGGTGTTTTAATTCCAATCCCAAAGAAAAGCAGTGCCAAAGAATGTTCAAACTACCACACAGTTGCACTCATTTCACGTGCTAGCAAAGTAATGTTCAAAATTCTTCAAGCTAGGCTTCAATAGTACGTGAGCTGAGAACTTCCAGATGTTCAAGCTGGATTTAGAAAAGGATTTAGAAGCAGAGATCAAATTGCCAACATCCATTGGATCATAGAAAAAGCAAGACAATTCCAGAAAAAAAATCTACTTCTGCTTCATTGACTACGCTAAAGCCTTTGACTACGTGGATCACGACAAACTGGAAAATTCTTAAAGTGATGGGAATACCAGACCATCTCACCTGCCTCCTGAGAAACTCAGATGCAGGTCAAGAAGCAACAGTTAGAACCGGACGTGGATCAACAGGCTGGTTCCAAATAGGAAAAGGAGTACATCAAGGCTGTATATTGTCACCCTACTTATTTACCTTCTATGCAGAGTACATCATGCGAAATGCCAGGCTGGATGAAGCACATGCTGGAATCAAGATTGCCGGGAGAAATATCAATAACCTCAGATATGCAGAGGACACCACCCTTGTGGCAGAAAGCGTAGAAAAACTAAAGAGCCTCCTGATGAAGGTGAAAGAGGAGAGTGAAAAAGCTGGCTTAAAACTCAGCATTCAGAAAACTAAGATCATGGCATCTGGTTCCATCACTTCATGGCAAATAGATAAGGAAACAGTGGAAACAGTGACAGACTTTATTTTCTTGGGCTCCAAAATCACTGCAGATGGTGACTGCAGCCATGAAATTAAAAGACGGTTACTCCTTGGAAGGAAAGTTATGACCAACCTAGACAGCATATTCAAAAGCAGAGACATTACTTTGCCAACAAAGGTCTGTCTAGTCAAGGCTATGGTTTTTCCAGTGGTCATGTATGGATGTGAGAGTTGGACCATAAAGAAGACTGAGTGCCGAAGAATTGATGCTTTTGAACTGTGGTGTTGGAAAAGACTCTTGAGAATCCCTTGGACTGCAAGGAGATCCAACCAGTCCATCCTAAAGGAGATCAGTCCTGAGTGTTCATTGAAAGGACTGATGCTGAAGCTGAAGCTGCTATACTTTGGCCTGCTGTGTAGAGCTGACTCATTAGGAAAAACCCTGATTCTGGGGAAGATTGAGGGTGGGAGGAGAAGGGGACAACAGAGGATGAGTTGGTTGGATGGCATCACAGACTCGATGGACATGAGTTTGAGCAAGCTCTGGGAGATGGTGAAGGACAGGGAAGCCTGGCGTTCTGCAGTCCATGGTGTTGTAGAGTCAGACACGACTGAGTGACTGAACAACAACAGCCAAGTTCATGAGAGCTTTTCATAGCCTGACCTGTCCTAGGTTCTTGTTTTTGTTGTTCAGTCACCAAATTGTGTCTGACTCTTTTCGACCCCATGGACTGCAACATATCTTTCTCCTCTGTCCTCCATTATCTTCCGGAGTCTGCTCAGATTCACGTCCATTGAGTCCGTGATGCTATCTAACCATCTCATCCTCTGCCGCTGCCATCTCCTGTTGCCTTCAGTCTTTGCCAACATCAGGGTCTTTTCCAATGAATGGACTCTTCACATCAAGTGGACAAGATATTGGAGCTTCACCTTCAGCATCAGTCCTTCCGATGAATATTCAGGGTTGATTTCCTTTAAGAATGACTGGTTTGATCTTGCAGTCCAAGAACTCTGAAGAGTCTTGCCCTGGGTTATTATTTCTCTAAAATCATAGACAGAGGGCCTCATTACTTCCCTCTAGTGGTCAGCTTTATAATTTTGAATTCTAGCTGGGAAAACAAGAGAAGCTTCAAATTTAGAGCGATCTTCCTTGATAATTTTCCTTCATATTTTAATATGGACGCTAAAAGGACAAGGTGTCTGAATTTTAGTGTGTCTTTTTGGATGAATTCTTAAATGAGGCAGTGTTTTCAGGAGGTAAGTAATTATAACTTGATTAAAATGTAAAGCGATGATTAGTATTCTCGGCAGAAGGTTTGCCTAACTACTGTTATACTGAGAACCTCAGCGGCCATTTGATTTTAACCAGGGAGTTGAATTTGGCTTCTTTTAAGTGTTTTTATCAGCCCTGTAGAAGCAAGTGCGTATTCTAGATAAACCTGGAAACCACAGATCTCTATAGGGCTAAGAGTGAGAGAGTCCTCTAGAGTATTGTTTGACATTCCTTCACAGATAAAATTTTATCTGCAGTGCAGGAAATGCCCTTTTTTAAAAAAGAGCTCCACATTGGCATTCATTACTTTACCATGCTTTAAAAAATGATGCAGTGCTTTTCATAGGATGCTATCTCTACATATTCTTAGAAAGTTGAACTCATTTACAGAATGTGAGACTGGCTTTGTGTCATTCTTGATGGAGATGGTGGGTGACACAGTCCTGGAGTGTATAGGTACTAATCCTTTCAATGAGTTCTTTGTGACCAGACCTGGAGTTTCATTTCAGGAAGAGCCAGAGGGGATGTCTCTAAGGAAGGCAACGAAATCAATTTGAAATCTGCAAGTCCCCTCAGATGTGCTCCTGATCAGGACAGAAGCAGAACTTGAGAGGCACTGAGCCCTGCTTCTGTTGAGAAGTAAGAAGGAAGGAATTCACACAGAGAACCAGGATTCAACCAGTCATCTCTTTGTATCTGTCTGTAATGCTGTTGTTGCATACCATACCATACCATATGGATAGGGTCAAGGAGAAGTTGATATATCTTTGTTTTCCTAAACAGAAGTGCCTTTAGTAACGAGGTTGCCTCTCTGTCATTGCTCATCCAGCTCCACCTGATCCACTGGAACTCCACCTTGTTTGGCAGTATCGATGAGGCTGTGGGGAAGCCCCATGGAATCGCTATCATCGCTTTGTTTGTCCAGGTAAACGGTCTCCTGTTAAGATTACTACATTGTTCAGAGATGCTTCTTTTCTAATTCATTGTGCAGAAGGTTTTTTGTTCTCTCTCAGTTTTACTACTTAGAAGGGACATTAAGTGCTTATACAGAGAACATTGATAGTTTAAAAATAGAAAACTTGGGGCTTCCCTGGTAACTCAATGGTAAAGCATTTGCTTCCCAATACAGGAGACATAGGTCAATCCCTGGTCCTGGAAGATCCCATCTGCCTCAGACCATCTAAGCCCGTGTGCCACAACTATTGAGGCTATGCTCTAGGGCCTGGGAACAGCAACTTTTGAGCCCATGTGCTGCAACTACTGAAGCCCGAGGGCCTTATAGCCTGTGCTCTGTAAGAGAAGCCATGCCACGGCAGTGAGAGGCCTGGGGACCACAGCTTGAAGGTAGCCCCCACTCAGAGTAACTAGCGAAATCTGTGCAAAGACCCAGCACGGCCAAAAATAAAGAAATAAAATTAAAAAAAAGAAAAAGAAAATGTGGTCTCTGTGGATCAAGTTCAGCCATATTCACTGGTAGAAAATGGTTCAGTGTGTTATCAGAAATTTTTTTCAGAATGGCATTCAGAGTCATTGGAGAAATGAATGAGAAAATGTCTCCTAAAGGCAGAGTTCATTTCATTAATGAAAAATAGTTTCAGGAAATGTTTTTGGACCCTGCCTCACTGCAAAATCTAAGAAAAGTCCATAGTATAATCGTGCAGTAGATTCCTTTAGCTATTTGTTATGAGTAATTTTTTTTCTAAGATGATTGGAAGAGCCTTGTAGAAAAACATGGATGAAATAAGACTGACAAAAACCTTGGTGGATATAGAGTTTAGATATGAACTCTTTGGTGGGCAAAGAACATTATATGTATTGAGTGAAATATACTCCTGGAGGAGGAAATGACAACCCACTCCAGTATCCTTGTCTGGAGAATCCCATGGACAGAGGAGCCTGGTGGGCTACAGTCCACGGGGTCGCAAAGAGTTGGACACAACTGAACATCTAACATACTTACAGTAAAATGTACAAATTGGACCGTATGCTTTCAAAGGTAAGATTTTAGTTTTTCAGGTGACTCTTTTAAACTTTGTCGTATCGTCTTCTTGATGCAATAAAAGATTTAGAGCTGAAAGAGACCCTGGAGGGGGTTCCCAGGTGGCTCAGTGGTAAAGAATCCTCCTGCCAATTCAGGGCATGAAGAAAGATCCATATTATCTATGTGACGATGCCTTTCTCAGGAAAGAGCAATATCACAGAAACTGAGCACAGATGTTCACGGAGGAAAGAAGGGCTGATCCTGAGTGTCAGCCGAGGCAGAGAGGAAAGGACCACATCTGGGGCCTTGCACTTAGGTCAGAGGCTGGGAAAGCGGAGGGGAGGGTCCAGGCAGTGAGGATGGACTTGCCTTTCAAGAAACTTGACTCAAAGACAGAAGGGGTGATAACTAGTGATGATGTGCCCAGCTAGGTTCAGTTTGTTTCGTTTTGGGATCCAAGGTGGGCCTGTGTTTTTATTCTGAGCAAAAAGAGCCGGTGCAGGACTTCCCTGGTGGTCCAGTGACTGAGACTCTGCACTCCCAGTGCAGGGGGTCCGAGTTTGATCCCAGGTTGGGCAACTAGATGCCGCATGCTGCAACTGAGAGTTTGCTTCCTGAAAAAAAAAAAGATCCCTCATGCCACAGTGAAGATTGAAGATCCTTCCTATCCCAACTAAGACCCAGTGTAGACAAATAAATAATTACATATATAAAAAAAAAAAAAAAACTAGTGCAGATATAGTTTGAAAATACTGCAGGAAAGGAGATGATTGATGTAGAAGAGCCCCAGAGGAAGTGGGGGGTGTCAGATGAGAGTTATATGGATGCACTGACCCTGGACAGGAAGGGCCCACCCTTTCTCCAAAACAGAGGGCTAGGAGGAAAGGGTGGGCACCAATGGCAAGCACGTTTAGGTGAAGAAAGACAGGAAATTAGGGGAGTTCATGCCTGATGACCTGTATTATCTCCCAGACACGAACAGCAAAATTATTTATAGAGCAGAGGAAATGTGGGTGTGGGATTGAGTTTTGAAATAGCTCAGGAGGTGAATGACAACAGACTTGACTGTCAGGGTGGGAGACTGACTTGAAATTGAACATCACAGATAGTCTAGGACAGCGGACAGTGGGCTAGTCTCTTCATCCACTGTGAGGTGCAGAGAATTCTAGCAAATTAATTGTGGCATCGATGGGTTGCAGAGCAGTTGATTTAGGAGGGCAGAGGGACTAGAGGATGGAGAGATGTCTTCCAGGGTAGGCAGGAAAGGAAAGAGACAGAGCCAAGAGGGACCCCAGGGCTTGACTCCTTGTGATCAGTGAATAGGAAGAAAGAGAAGAGAGGAGAGGGATGGATGGGTGGGCAGGTACGGTCAGAGGGGATGGTCTGTGGAGTTGTGGGTGTCAGAGTGGAAACAAATCCAGGGCACATTCTCAGGATTGGTTGACAGAGGTGGGATGGAGCTGAGGGACATGGAGTGAGGGGTCAAGAGAGAGGCCAGGGAGGGCATAGGTCACACCCAGGGATGCTGAAGTCCTCTGGGGTGACTGCAGGAGGGAACGACCATTGGTTGTTACCAGTGGATCAGTGAGTGATAGTGGAGCCAGGATAGTATGGGAGGAGGCAGTCCACTCAGAGGGGGCTGGCCTTGGGCTTGTGAAACAGAAGACCCATCAGAAGGTAACAGCCAGGCACTGGCCAGAGCTCTTAATCTCATCGTTGAGGGGGGCTGCACAGTGTCCACTCATAAGGCTTGGAGTGAAGACCTTGAGCAGATCCAAGGGGTTCACAGAGACCAGGAGGTGTCAGGGAGCTTGTCAAAGATGTGGCATCGTCCCATTCCAGAGGGTGTGGTGGGAAGTGAGGGGATTAGCCGTAGAAGTTGAAAAATTCAGGGCTTTGCAGGGCTGAGGTTCTCGGAGAGGAAACTGACCGGAGGGCTGGCATTCTGGGCAGTGGTGAAAGGTGGCGAAGGGCAGAGGTCAGAAGTTACCTAGTTGCGGGTGGACTCTTGGCCCCAGGTTGCGTTGTCACCCACACTGTTGTAGGATTTTAGGGACTGGGCTGTGCAGAGCATCATCTATATTTTCTTTTTGGTGGCTGTAACCTCTTCAGGCAGGACTTTGACAAAGAATGGAAGGAACGAGATGGAGCGATAGCTGTAATTGGCTGCAAAATATAGTTATGTCCACAAAGTATAGAACCTTTATAGATAGAAAGAGGCAGTAATAGTTATTAAATGCTGTATTTGATGCTGTGTGGCATTCTGAGTAAGAGTGATCTGGGTAATAATCACTGAGTTTCGATGCACTGTGCCCTATTCTAAGGTTTTTGTTTGACTGAGTCTTTTTTTCAACTCCGTCACTTTAATCCTCCCTGCTGTATAGAGAAGAAAGCTGAAGGACAGAGAGGTTAGGTAAACTTGCTCAAGACTGAAAAGTGAGTCAAGGTCAGAACCCAGCATTCAATGCAAGTGACCTTGTTCCTGGGCCACTAAACTGTGTGGCCTCACAGTGTTCAGACGTGGGCTGTTCAGAGAATTATGCTCTGATCAGAGATGCGTGAAGTGACGACAAAGCCCACCTGTGGGTGTAAGCATCCAAATACTACATTTTGCTTAAACCAGTACAACAGAAAGTGGAAGTGTTAGTTGCTCAGTCATGTCTGACTCCTTGCAACCCCATGGACTGTAGCCTGCCAGGCGTCTCTGTCCATGGAATTTTCCAGGCAAGACTACTGGAGTGGGTAGGCATTTCCTTCTCTAGGTGATCTTCCTGATCTAGGGATTGAACCTGGGTCTCCCACAATGCAGGCAGATTCTTTACTGTCTGAGCCACCAATACAGCAAAGGAGTCTGTTTTTCCCTGAAAGTGGGGTGCAGGCGTCTGCCTACAGGTCCACACTTTGACACCAAGGAGTACATTTTGCCTAAGATACACACACACACACACACACACACAGAGTAACTTAAGAGAATTCATTTTCTATTTCTAGAGCCTATCTCAGGAATTGCAAACACTTGGAAAATATAATCTTGATTATTTGGAACTCAATGGCCTGTGTTAGGTTGTATGAGTTTCCTGTCGCACCTCTTTCCTTTGATCCCCTTTGACCTAGTGTTTTTCCAAGTTGGTTCACAATGGAGAGAAGCCGGGCGAGTGAACATGGTGACAGCTCTTGTAGGTCCTTGTGGATCATTCTCCAAAAATGTATGTGCAAAAGAAAAAGCAAACCATAACAGGGATTGTTTATCTGACATAAATGGTCTCTGTTGTGACTGCCTTCCATTAGCATGGACAGAAACTGTTGAAACTTGACTGAAAAGTAGAAATGAGATTACACTTATAATTTTTAAAGTTAGAGTCAAGAATACCTCACATCATATTCTTTTTAAAATCTCAAATTCCTTGGGACATTTTATGCACTGAAAATATGTAATGATATGCTTTAAAATAGAAAGCTACAAACAGCATATTCTTATTTATTTAAGAATAAATAGGTGATTACAGAGTTATGTCCAATGATAAGAAATAAGTGTCTCAATTTCAGTGACTTTAGCATATGAAATCACATACTTATTTTTTGGAGTTAATAAAAAATTTTCAACATGAATACAGTCATTATAATAATGATCTAGAAATGCTAAAAGTAAAAATAGAAGGCTTTGGGCATGTGTGAATAGTTCTAATTTAGAAATATCCTCAAAACATTTATGTTACAGTGTTATGTGATTAGATATATATATAAACATAAATATGTTAATAAATATATAAATATAAATGTGTAGGACAGTGGGTAAAATCTATACCTAGCAAGGTAAATTTAGAATAGATTCTTGGAAATGCCCAGGAACATATCTAATACTTTCTTGTACTTTAATTGCCTTTAGTAGATGTTGACCTATTTATTAAGAAGTAAGTCTTGTATTCCCAAGAAGGACTTTCAAGTGAACTT
Source organism: Bos javanicus (assembly GCF_032452875.1). NCBI lineage: Eukaryota > Metazoa > Chordata > Mammalia > Artiodactyla > Bovidae > Bos > Bos javanicus. The sequence continues at coordinate 26,140,512 of NC_083881.1, read as the reverse complement.
GAACTTCACTTCAGTTGGTTATTTTACTTATGTATTAAATGCTTAGTAGCTATGGTTTATACTTTATACATTGCAGATCGGAAAAGAGCACGTGGGCCTGAAGGCTGTGACTGAAATCCTCCAGGATATTCAGTATAAGGTAAGTCATTCTCTAAAAGAAAATAAAAATACTGGTTAGGTAAGAGCCTTCCATGTCTATCCTCGGGCTTGGAGATTCCCTAAAAGGACTCAGACAAGCCGTTAGTCTCCTGGTTGTGGTTGATTCCAGTGGAGGAATACAGATCAAAAAAAGTCAGCACAGTGAAAAGGTGGGTGGGGCGCAGTCCTGGAGAAACCAGGTACAAGCTCTCAGACGTGCCCTCCCAGTCGAGGTGCCTGGGGGCACAGCTGATTCTCCCAGCAGTGATGGCACAGCACTTGTGAAGCGCTGCTAGTCAGGGAAGTTTACCCGAGCCTTGGTGTCCAGGGATTTTATTGGGGGTCAGTTATGCCTGGGCAGTGCCTCAGGGACTGACCTCAGCTATGCTGACTCCAGCCCTCCAGCCCCCAGCCTGAGCAAAACCAGGCTTCCACCATAAATTACTTTGTTGGGATAAACTTATCTGGTCCAACTGGTACAGCCTGCCCAAGGCCTCAGGCACACAGAGCCACTCTTATCAGGAGGCTTATTCCAAGGACTCAGAGACGATCTCCCAGGAGGCAGCCAAGGGCTAGGCTTGAAGACAGGACTTTTGGGGGGAATTGTTTAGGATTTGAGCAACCCAGGCCTCCTGTGTACATCTTTCTGCCCTCTGGATATAGGGAGGTAGTATAAATGAAAGAAATAAAAATTGTGGCGACCACACTTCAAAGTATTTATGTGAAAAGAGAAGCAACACAAGCTCACATAAGTCATAAGTGATACCTCCCTGAGAAGGTGACTTAAGGTTGATTTGCCCCAGTGGCTCAGCAGATAAAGAGTCTGCAGTACAGGAGACACAGGAGACCCAGGAGACCCAGGTTCGATCCTGGGTCAGGAAAATCTGGAGAAGGAAATGGCGACCCACTCCGGTATTCTGGAGTCCATGGGGTTGCAAAGAGTCGAACACGACTAAGCAACTGAGCATGTACCTACTGTGCTGCCAAGAAGGTTAGAAACTGAGAGCAGAGTTTCAGGAGGAAAGTCATTTCTAAAGACTCCCTGGGTCAAGGCCCTCATCTCTACTCCAGGAGCAGGAAAGGCAGTGATGAGGGGCAGACAGACACTGGACGGACAATTTTAAGTTTCACACCAGGAATTATAGGGAAATTCCTGAGCTGTGGCCATAGCAAAAATAGTTACAGACTCAGAGCAGGAACGTCCTGTTGGAACCAAGCCGTGTCACTCCAGTGAGAAGACAGATTGACACACCCACAAACCTGTGGGGTCTGGCATTCAGAAAAAACTTCAGGGCTTTCGCTGGCGGGTTCAATGATTAAGGATCCATGGTTCCACCGCAAGGGGCATGGGTTTGATTTCTGGTCAGGGAAGTAAGATCCCACATGTACAGTGTGGCCAAAAAGAAAAGACTTCAACCTCGATTTTTAGTGCTTATAAATGTTCTTATTCTAAAATTTTGTGTTAACGTGGGGTACATTTGGTTTTTTTCAGGGGAAGTCCAAAACAATACCCTGCTTTAATCCTAACACTTTATTACCAGGTAAGCATTTATTGGGTTGCATAGGGTGAATTTTAACTGTGGCTGTGACTGCATTGTTTTTCTCAGAATATACACAACTGTGTCTTACGAGTTAGTAAGCTTTCTTTATAATTAATGTTCTTTGTAGTTGTTACCAGTTTCAGATTGTTCTAAACTTGGGAGTAAACTTTTTGAGATAATAAACATTTTACCACTGAGCTTCCCTGGTGGCTCAGACAGTAAAGAATCCACCTGCAGTGCAGGAGATGAAGGTTTGATCCTTGAGTCGGAAAGAGCCCCTGGAGAAGGGAATGGCAACCCACTCCAGTATTCTTGCCAGTATTCTGTCCAGCCTGGTGGGCTACAGTCCATGAGGTCGTAAAGAGTTGGACACAATTGAGCACACACACACACACACACACACACACACCTGGTATAGTATATCAAGTGTTTATATATCTAGTTTATATAACCATATTTAAATATGTATAGGAATTCATTGATACAAAATCACTATAAATAATAGAGGATACATCATGTTCTCCATTGATTGTTTTCTTCATATGATTAGTTTTAAAATATATATGTGAGGCTTCAGTTTAAAAATGACATCTTTCTGAGACATGTTATCTGGATGGTTTGTAAGTTTGAAAATGATTGTTGGACTCTTCCAAATTATTTTTCATTAACTCATCTTTCCGTGATTGGTCCATGTGGTGGCACAGATCCCTTGCTGCGTGATTACTGGGTCTATGAAGGCTCTCTCACCATCCCGCCCTGCAGCGAAGGTGTGACCTGGATATTATTCCGATACCCTCTGACAATATCCCAGCTACAGGTGAGAGGAGGGCTTTAACCTTCCAGGACGAAGTTTTGCATTAAAGGGTAAATTTTCTCTCTGTAAAAGGGAAATGTCTGTTTCATGTTCTTGCTCCTTTCGGCTCAATTAGATCAGTCACATCTCTTCAGATAAAGTTAAATGTCTCGAGCCAGTAAAAGCAGTTGAAAGGTTAAGGATGAACAAAACCCAGCTCCCATTTACCATCTGTACTTTAAAAGTCAGTTTTTATAGAGTAAATAGAAGTCAGTGAAATACCCAAACTATTCATTAGTCTAGTTACTGTTTCATGTGGGATTTCTCAGGTATTGGAGAGGAGAAAGTTCTTGGAGGTGAGGTGAGAACACTGGTTATTTCTGTAACTCACACTCGGGCTTTGTAATAGCTCTTTCTTGGCTTGTACAGGAAAATTCTGTATGGAGAGGGTGGGGGACCTAGAAAGAATGCCCTGTAAAGTTCTGGATTGTTCTCTAGCCACTTTTGGTCTGCTGTCCCCCACCTTGGGTTCAGCATAGGTGCTCTAGATGCTAATGCAGCGTGTGAGGCACCAAGGTGAATTGTCACTGGGATGTCACTGGTGGGGCAGGATGCATGCTCACTACAATGTGTTTCAACATTGATTTTGATGTTATTAGTATCATAATATTTGATACTAAATGTACCATTTGTTAATGCTAAGAAGACAGCATTATTAATGATCACTCTCAAAGACTTAGGCAATATGCTAAATAAATAAGCTAAATTTCCTTTAGAAATTCTTTACAAACTATTATACCCCTTATATTTTATAACAAGTTCAAGTTTATTTATTTATTCAGAAAAGCTTTCTTTTGTTTTTCCTTAAATCTTTAAAACACCTCTTTTAGCTCTGAACAGTTTCTTCTTCTTTCTCTTTTTCTGAGGATTGACTTTAAAAGATACCCATTCAGCATCTTCATTGTTTCATTATTTTAGAAGCTTTGATCACACCACCTTTGGGCCTTCCTGGTTTTCATATGACAAATCCCAATTCCTTTATCTGGTCAGTCTTTTTTTTTTTCTTATGAGAAACTATTCCTGAGTGCCAACCAGACACAGAAGATCCAGAGATTAAAACACAGTGTTTATTCTTAAAAAGTTCACTGTGGAGTTGAGGAGGCACATGTTCATACAGGCAACTGTGTTGTGTCATAAGTAAGGTGCTCTGGAAACACACGGAGCAAAAACCCAGCTCAGACTGGAAGGTCCAGGGAATAACTCCTGAAAAATATTAGGAGTGAGTCTGTTAAAGGAGAGGGAAGAAATTAGAAATTTGAGTTGAATGTTAAGAATAGAGGTTTGGACTAAAGAGATATAGATGAAATTTAACAGCAAAGATGGTAGCTGCTGTAACAGATATACTCCAAAACTTCAGTGACTGGGGACTTCCCTGGTGGTCCAGTGGTCAGGACTTTGCATTCCAATGCAGGGAATGTGGGTTCTCTCCCTGGTTGGAGAGCTAAGATCCCATATGTTTCAGGGCCCAAAAAACCAAAGCATAAAGCAGAAGCAATATTATAATAAATTCAATAAAGATTTTAAAAATGGTCCACATCACAAAAATCTTAAAAATTTTTCAATGACTTATCACAGTAAGAATTTATTTTATTTTACACTCATAAAATCCAACAGATGTATTTTTGCTTCACAGTCAAGGCTTTTCTCTGTGCAGCCACTCAGGAAATGGGGTTGCAAGACACTCTGCCATCTTTAATACCTCTCTTCTCTTAGGTGTGGGCATATAGTGAGCAGGAGGGGAAAGTGTGTGGAGGATCTGAAGGGAGACTGCTTTCTAAAGACTAGACTGAGAAATGGAGAACACCATTTATGCTTCCATTCTGTTGGCTGGAACTTAACCCATGGCCACACCTGGTTGTAGGGGAAGCTGAGAAGTGAATTCTAGCTTCATGTCCAGGAAATAGAAATGAATTTGATGATCTGTTCAGCTCAAGTTGAGAAAGACAAGAGAGCCCAGCTGAATGCAAAACCTCAGTGCAGGGGGAGGAGACAGGGAGTCAAGGGCTTGCCCACGGGCCTTGGGGACAGCCAGGAGGGAGTGATGTCCTGGAATCCAGGACAGGAGAGAGGATTTCCAAGTTGTGGAGGAGGGAGGTAAACAGTGACAAATGCTACAGAGAGTCTAAATAAGATGCGTGCAGCTCATGCAGGTAGAAAATACAGTAAGTCCCCTACATACGAAGCTTTAGGTTGTGAACTTTCAAGATGCAAACGAGGTGCTGTACTGTAAGGTTAAAAATGTTTTCTTTCTTGTGTTTGTTTATGTATTATTTCTGTGAAAAGTATAGACCTATTATAGAGCAGTACTGTATAGCCAGTTGTATTAGGTGGGTATACCTGGGCTAACTTTGTAGGACTTACAAACAAACTGGACTTCCCAACATGCTCTTGGAACAGAACTCTTTCCTATGTAGGAAACTTACTGTAACTATGCTTTATAAACATATGCCCAGGAGGCCACTGCTTGATTCTCACTCTTCACTCTTTTTTTAAAGTTAATTCCATTTATGTATTTCATTATTTTGTCTGTGATGGGTCTCTGTTGCTATACATGGGCTTTCTCTAGTTGCAGTGCAAGGGTTTCCCATTGCAATGGCATCTTTTGTTGCAGAGCACAGGCTCTAGGGTGCTTGGGTTTCAATAGTTACTGCATGTGGAGAAGAAGCCAGTAGTTCTAGTTCTTGGGCTCTAGAGTTAGGCACTGTAGTTGTGGCTCATGGACTTAGTTGCCTTTCAGTATGTGGGATTTTCCCAGACCAGGGATAAAACCCACGTCCCCTGCATTGGCAGGCGGATTCTTACCCACAGCCAGGGAAATCTTCACGCTTGACTCTTGTTTCTTGCCCCAGTGTGTTCACTGGTGGATCTTGGTGCTTCTCTGTTGCTGAGCTTTGGCTTCTGTTCTCCAGTATCATTCCTCCACCATCCCTTTCTTTATGCTGTTCTGGCTGCTCTAGGTCCACACCCCAGCCCATCCAGCCAGTTTGCCGTGGAGAAAGCCTTCATCTCTTTTCAGAGTTGCCATCATGCAAGAAAAGATTCATGAACAAGGAATGTCATTGCCCGTTAACTGAATCATTAACTGAAGTGAGATGTTTCTGTGGAGCACTGAGCTGAATGGGACCCCGGATAAGAGTTTCAACTGCGTTAGTCACAGCGGAGGGGTCAGACTGGCAGAGGAAGCAGAAGCAGCTCAGGGTCTGCAGTCACATTTGTTCAGCAGTTTAGGGGCAATTTTCTAAAAATAGGTCAAATCTTTAATGAAAAATAAACTTTTCCTCTGTAACCACAGTAAATGTCTATTTATTGAAAGTCAATTTGAATGAACCTGGCTGAGCCACAGAAAATTCTCAGTTCCACTTAGAATTCCACTAAGGATTCTCTCGCTAGCACAGAATTGGGGATGTTAACCAATAGTCTGTAATGTGATGATTTACTTCCATGTCATCCAGTAAATTATGCAACAACCCAGAGGCAACTCATCATGCCTTTTGGTCTTGCAGGCTTCAAAGGGAGCCTTGCTTTGTACCATCCCCCTGAGTGAGGTCAGTGACAAAGTCTAACCCTAACTCACTAAGTCGTGCTCCTCAATTACTGGGAAATAAGCTGTGTCTTCCTCAAAGGGAGCCAAAGCCAAAGGAATGTGTATTTGAAGGAATAATTTCAACTGCTCTTGGAAATGGATAACTTTCCAGTTTCTTTTCAAGAAAAGATGTAGGTGCTGTTAGTGCAGAACTCCATTGCAGCATCTGTTCAGAGAGCAGGAGTGTGGAAATGGACACACACACACACACACACTCACATGTACATTAAATTGCAATTTAGAGTGATTTAGGGAAAAAATAATAATCTTAGGAGAAAATGAATCAGTTTGTCCTTGATTTGAATGTTTCACTGTTGCTGCTCATATAGTTTCAGAGAAAGCAGAGTCCAAAATAGAGAAGGTCCAGAGAGGCAGCAAAAATGAGAGGAACTAAGGGTAAAGGTGTGATTCTAGAATCAAAACCAAGAATTGAGGAGCCTCACCTTGTTGGGCTTGAAGAGGAGCAGAGAAACATAGAGACAGAGGCAGAGAGAGGATTGATATAGAAAATAACAAAAAGAATAGCAAATGGCAGGTGGATGGCTACTAAGTTGATTTTTTGAGAAACAAATCTTTGTATTGAAGAAATAATGTGTCCTCTTATAGGGGTAACATATGTTACTAAGTAGTTGGGTGTTATGGGCTTCCCTGGTGGCTCAAACTTAAAGAATCTACCTGCCAATGCAGGAGATGCGAGTTCCATCCTCTGCCTGCTAGTCCAGGAGGAGGAAGTTGGTACCTATAGTGTAGTATTGACAGCTGAGCCCAGCGTGAACCATTTACATCTTCCTGAGCACTAGAATCCTAGTGTCTGGGACTGGGAGCCCCTGGTTGGTTGGTTGACTTTTTCGTGTTGTTCTGGTTAGCAGACTGTATGCTACGGGAAGAAACCCACACAATTGGATGGATTTAGATAAGTGTAATTTAAAACATTTAAAAAAGTGATCTGTAACTATTGTCACTGGCTTTTCAGTGACAATGCAGGAGATGTGGGTTTGATCTCTGGGTTGGGAAGATCCTCTGGAGAAAGAAATGGCAACCCACTCCACTATAGTCCATGGGGTTGCAAAGAGTTGGACATGACTTAGCGAGTAAACAACAACAGCAATTCATGTATTGTTATGAATTTCCTGGTGATAAAGGAAAATAAGATGAGAACAGGGACTTTTATGTGTTAGTTTTCTTTTAACATGATGACACATGAGATGTAAATCAAAACAAGTCTATTACAAAATGTGTGTAGGACCCCTGGAACTACTAAAAGCAATGTGTGCCAAACTTCAGACCCTAGAAATTAGCCTGTTAACTGCTGTCATGAAGAAAGCAGTTTTAAAGCTGAACTTTGAGTGAGCCATCAAGGTCAGACATCAGTGAAGGCTGGAATGAACGTTGTAGACCGGTGGGCGTGCCACCCAGTTCAGGGAACAGTGGCTGCTCAGCTTTCTACCTTCACGGGTGAGGACGTGTCTCCCAAGTGTTAAATCTCTCTCCTCTCCATCTCTCTCTTTTAAATTGGCTGAACACACATACCATGTTTAAGTAGAGGAGGATTAAAAATCGATGAACTCGTACATACTGATTGATAATGATGGCCCCTGTATGGCCCTGACATTTGAATTTAGCTGAAGACTTTTATCTCGGAATATTATTCTGCTTCTTTCTCACTCTGTCTCATTTTGGTGCAATAACAGAGTGCACACTCGAAACCATTTGAAGTGACTAAAGGATTCTGAGGGGTGGTTACTTCAGAAAAATTGGCATTTCAGAGAGATGTGTTTTTTCCCCTATCTTTGTTGATGTTTGAAGTCTTCAAAGCATCACTCTGATCAGAGAAAAACATTTCTTGTGAAGCAGTTCTCTCTGAGAAGGCAATGATTGGAGACTGGCCGGCTGTTGACTCAGATCTCTTCTAGAAGAAGTCGTTTTCACAGAAGGTATTTCAGGCTGAGGCCTGGGGCTTGAAAGATTTAGCTTCAGTTCAGAATACGTAAATACAAAGTTAACTCAGCTTTGCAATAAGCTTCAGAGTCAATAAGAAATGGAGTATTTCTTGAAATACCTCGAGGCAGTCAAGTTTTGAGTCCACAGTGCTCAGTGGTGACCCTGTCCTGGGTTTATAGGTTCTGATCGCAGCTCTTACATATGATCACACACACAGGGAATGGGAGGAAAGAGAACCTTCTGTTTCTCAGTCAACTGGTTTATTATTTCTAGTCTCCTTTCTTGCATACAAAATGGTAGCTAAATAATCATCTCCAAATGCAGAAGCTTGGACTTCAGAAGTCATGTGGTTATTTATGAACATTCTCTGTGTGCTTGGAGCTGTGCTGAGTGTTTTCATGAATGATCTTATTTACCTCATATCACCCCGGAATACTGTTATCACCTTCATCTCTGTTATTCACAGGTGGAAACTGAGCTTGAAAAGGAAGAGCAGTTGGGTTGTTTGGGTCTTGGGTAGCAGAGACTGGACAAGAACCAGCCTTTGGATGCAGTCTGTCCTTGAGCTTCATCTTCTTTTTGAAAAATCATAGGCTCCTCTGACTAAGAAGTTTCCCTTTCACTCCATCTCAGGGAAAACTAAGAAAAATGCACCTCACAAATAATTATAAGGGATTCTCATGAAGGCTTGGCTCTAGACATTTTTCAGGTGCAACAAGCAATATGAGTACTGCCATATTTCCTCCTGTAAACCCGTGAGAAGGTCTAGTGAGAAACCATTATATAGATTAAAAATCTCATGGCTTATATGACTGGCACTTCTATATAAAAACAGCATGTAGATGTTATTTTAAAAAAACAGGACAATCCTAATAGGATCAGGGTTAACCCATTTAGGGAAATCAAACAGTGTTTGAAGAGATAGGAAAATAGAACTTTAGAAGGCAAATTTCTTTCCTTTTTATAATTCTATTTATTTATTCATGGCTGTGTTGGGTCTCCATTGCTGTGCAGGCTTTTCTCTAGTTGCAGCAAGCAGGGGCTGCTCTTCATTGCGGTGCAAGGGCTTCTCATTGTGGTGGCTTCTCTCGCTGCGTAGCACAGGCTCTGGGGTGCGCTGGCTTCAGCAGTTGCAGTTTCTGAGCCTTGGCGCGTAGGCTCGGTAGTTGTGGCACATGGGATTAGTTGCTCTGTGGCATGTGGGATCTTCCCGGGCCAGGGATAGAACCCGTGTCTCCTGCATTGGCAGGCAGTCTTTACTGCTGAGCCACCAGGGAAACTAGAAGTCAAATTTCTGACTTGGGTTCTGATCTAGCAAGCCATTTAATTTTTCCCAGCTCTGATTTCCAATTCATATGTGAGTAGATTGAATTAGAACCTTGTGAGATTTGACTCTTCTGGAGTCAGAGAACCTCTTAGGAGAATGCACCAGTGAAATTTTATAGGAGTCCCATGGGTCCTCTAAAGTCTGTGGATTTCTAGATTTTTATTGGAACCCTGAATTAGTTACTATCATGTGGGTTTCCCCCTCATGATTGGATTAAGTCTGTGTCAGTGTTGTGTGAACCTTTGTGGGTAGAAGCCTCTGAGTCACAGACGGTGATGCTTTGGTCGATTGGTGCTATTCACGTCACATTTGCTCAATGTCCTGGGTTATATGCTGGCTCTAGGGTCTACTGATGACTAGAATTTCTGAAGAGGTGGCTGTGGGACTGGGAAGAGGGCACGTGGCCTTGGAATTGTCAGACCCAGATTATCTGGAATCTTCCTTAACCTGTCTGACCTCAGTTTCTCCTTTTGTGTAAAGAATGAAGAATGTCTCATGTGATTTTATGTGGCATTTAAAGGAAATAACAGATGATTTGACAAAGGTAAATCAACTGCTAGATGGCAGTGAGCTTGGCAAAAGCTCCTCACATGTTTGCTTGTTGCTCAAACACTTCCAGTGGGTGGTGTCTGGCAGACTATGAGTTCTCAGGAGGTACAGTTTGGCCAGTGAGGGAGACTGCAGTGAGCTGATGGGAATGGTCTCTTGGGACTGTGGTAACCAATAGTGCGTAACTGGAAACCACAGGATCTGGGGAGGCTGCCTGAGAAGGGAGATAAACTTGAAAATCACTGTTGCCACAGGAAGAAGATGGGCTTAAACTTTTGAAAAATCAGAGGCATTCTTTGCTCTTTGGAGGGCTCAACAAGCAGCAAAGGGAGTTTTTTGATGAAAAAGCCTCCATCTAATATATTTAACATATAATCAGTTAGCATATAGTAACACCATGATTCATTATAGAGATATACTTGGGAAGCATTTCAGAACATTTCTTCATTTGTTCACTTTTTCTTATTATGTTACGGCAGACATGGAAGTTTTTTTTTTTTTTTTAGGTATTACAGATTATCTCCTTTTTATTTTTATCTTTTTAAATTTTGGCCACAACAGGCAGCATGTCGGGATCTTAGTTCCCCTACCAGAGATAGAACCGGTGACCCCTGCATTGAAAGTATCGAATTCTAACCACTGGACTGCTAGAAATATCCCCATAAGAGCTATTTGAGAGAGATGTATATCATTTTTGCATGAACAGATCCAGCAGGTTTTGACAGTTGTTTGGGTTTATCTGGAGGCCTTCCTATCTCTGCTTCTGTTGTCTTCTTTCCTCTTGTAGAGGTTGTGTCTAATGTCTTAGCTCTGGAAGAATGAACTCAGTTTTTCTCTTTTTCGAAGCTTAATTTTCTCTTTTTAAATGCTTGTAATTTATGCATATTTTAAGTTATCGATGAGATTCCCATCTTGCTCATGGCTGGTTGACAATTAATCTGTTCTGTTCTGCTTTTATTTTCAGATTGAAGAATTTCGAAGGCTGAGGACACACGTGAAGGGGGCAGAGCTCGTGGAGGGCTGTGACGGGATTTTGGGAGACAATTTTAGACCCACGCAGCCGCTCAGTGACAGAGTCATTAGAGCTGCGTTTCAGTAGCCAGAGAAAACAGGAGCTGAGCGTACGTGTGGGTACTTCATCTGGGTACGTGTGGATTAAATGAGGAAAACAGGCACACAGTTGAGCCTGCACGTGAAAGCAGCTCTCATGATGAACCTGTTAATTTTGCAATGTGAATGCACTTCATTGAAATTTAGGACACATTCTCAAGCCCCATTCATTACAAGTCAGGTGGTTTGTAAAAATTTCACACCCTTTAGGGAAAAATCTACATTCCTTATGTTTTTCCAGCAGTGCAGCCTTTCATTCTATTGATAGGTTTTGCTTTAATATCAGCTTTCATAAGGGAAGGCACTTGAGGCAGGGTAACGATGATACGCAAGTACTTCTTCTTTGGTACTTTGCTGTGTTGTCGTAGCTTGAAACTGCAGCTGTTATCTCCTGATGAATGGGGAGCATGAAGGAAGGGGCTGGGAGTTGTTGAACCTCAAAGCTGGCCACTTGTCCAGTGCAGATTGGTCATCTTGCTTATTGGGGTAGGTAGTGAGGGTAGATCAGGCCAGAGTGATAATACTTACCCTGTGTAAGTGATTTTATTCGATAGATCAAGAAGCACTTGGTGATTATATAAATGCAGCATGTTTCTTTACTGATGGAATATTCTAATAATCTATACATTTTAATATATTGGATTCAATGTATGTGTTACTTACCCTTAAGGAGCTAACAAAATAAACATCACAAACAAGGAAAATATAAAATATATATAAATGCCTGTGTACTGGGTTACTTCTTCACTTTGTAGATTGACCAGGATCACTTACCTAGGTCAGTGTGTTGCTATGAAACCGCTGCTTCCCGTGAGAGGAAAGTGCCTATTGGAACAGTTTCCGAGGAGTCAGCACAGAGCTCTGACTGTTTAGTGGTCTGTTGGGAGTGTGTCTTCTCACCCTATGTCGGTGTTCCAGTGGATGGGGGAGTCACAGAGGACCTGAAATCTCTGGCCTCCAGCAGCTCACAGTCTGGGACTTCCTTGGTGGTCCAGTGGTTAAGACTTACCTTCCTGGAAGAGTGTGTGGATTCGATCCTGGTCAGGGAGCTAAAATCCCACATTCCTCATGGCCAAAATAACAAAGTGTAAAACAGAGGCAATATTGTAACAAGTTCAGTAAAGACTTCAGAAATTGTCCACATCAAAAAATATTTTAAAAAACAGAGCTTAAGCCTGAGATGGTGAGCAGGACAATGTAAAAACATTTCAAAAGTACAGTTACAAATTGTAATAAATTCTGTGAATGAGAAGAACAAAAAAGTGGAGTGGAGGAGATTTTGGCTAGAGGGAATATCTTTGCAAAGATCCTCGAGGGTCCCCTCTCTGTGGAGATGGTAAGACTTTGGTGCGCTGAGATACCTGAAAGAAGCCCCCTGAGTCTGGGGTGTGGAAATGAAAGGGAGAGTCAGGTGGGGCCCTGTCTTCAAGGGCTTTGTCAACCGAGTTAGATGTCTTTATCTCATTGTCAATGTGTTGACGTCTAAGGGTTCTCAGGGGAGTGGCCTGACCCCTGTATATTCTCAGTAGATCACAGTGGCTGGAGAATGAATGGACTGGATTACTCTGGGCCAGGCTGGGGGAGTAGAAAGGTATTTTAGAAGTCCATTGGGTAACCAAGGTGCAAGGCATGGAAGCTTGGGTACCAGACTAGGAACAGTGCAGATGGAGAGAGGTTTATGTTTGTGAAAGAGTCTTGAAAGTGATATCTAGGGGTAAGTTGCATGTGAGTGAGAGGAGATGGAATTATCAATGATAACAGCTGGGGTTTGGGGCTTTAGAAACTGTAGGCAGAGTGACAACAGGGAAGCTGGATAGGTTCTGTCTGAGATGGAGAGATAGAGAGGACTGAGAGTGGCTTGTCAATCACAACAGTGGGTGGACCCGCCACGAAGGAAGCTGGAATTTCAAAAGTGGAGATCAGAAAAGAGGTCTGAACAGAATGTGGGAGTTGTGGGCATAGATTATGTGTGTCTGCATGTGTGTGTACAAATAATGTTCTAATAATACATGGGGATGACCTCACGTGTTCATAAAACCTTATGTGTTGCTTTATGATAAGTTAACCAAAGCACCAGGAAGTTAGGTCATTTGCCCAAAGTTGCTGAGCAGTGGAAGTGGAAGTTGGACTCGGGCAGCCTGACTGACAGAGCCCTCTGTCATAAGCAGTAAGGGTCAGAGATCAGGGAGCATCTCCACACTCGGGCCCTCAGGATAGCAGGAGGATGAGGGATGTAGGTTGCACAGGGCAGAAGTGGAGTTTGAAGGGAGGAGGCGGCGATACCTTGTAATGAATCAGCTTCCCCCTAGCTATCTGTTTTACTCATGGTAGTGTACATGTGGGGCTTCCCTGGCCGCTCAGCAGTAAAGAAGCTACCTGTAGCAAGAGACCCGGGTTCAGTCTCTGGATCGGGAAGATCCTCTGGAGCAAGGCACTCCTCCAGTATTCTCATACATATAGTATTCAGTATGGAGTGGAGTGTACCCACTCCAGTATTCTTTCCTGGAGAATGCCATGGACAGAGAAGCCTCGTGGGCTACAGCCCATGGGGTCACACAGAGTCGACATAACTGAAGTGACTCAGCAGCAGCAGCAGCAGCAGCAGCATCGGTGGCGTATATGTGTCAGTGCTGCTCCCTCACTTCATCCCACCACCTCCTTTCCCCTTGCTGTGTCCACACCTTCATTCTCTAAGTCTGCGTCTCTATTCCTGACCTGCAAATAGATTAAGCTGTACCATTTTTCTAGATTCCATATATATGCATTAATGTATTTGTTTTTCTCCTTCTGACTGCACTCTGTATGACCATCTCTTGGTCTGTCCGTATCTCTACAGGTGACCCAGTTTCGTTCCAAATGAAGGCTTTTTTTTTTTTTTTAAATGAGAAATACTGGAACTTTCTATATGAGGGGTGGGGAATGAGCCAGTAGGTAGGCAGGGCTGAAGATGCTGTTTCTCGAGAGGCTAATCCTAGCAGTAAAGTCTGTGAAAAGTTGCCAGGGGATGGAATTCTAAGCATAAGTGGAGGCTGACTTTTGTTAAGGGAATGGACACGTTCCATGCATTCAGAGGAAGGAAGGAGGTGGTGGTTTATAGACAGCATTTTGTGACTTGCTTTACCGTTTAAGGGGGATTGGGGAAGAGCTGGGAGTCGGGGAGGGAAGCTGAAGAAGCTGGGAGCAGAGGGTGGGGGGAGGGGTGCAGGCAGGACTCATTGGAGGGCAGGCAGAGAGGCACAGTGAGGCTGGTGAGCATGAGTTTGTGAATTTATCCAGTGCAGGTTTGGTATACTCTTCTGTGAATATCAGTAACCATAAATGACACTTTTTATGAAATGAGATGATTGGCTTGAGTTTTTGATCCTTATCTTGCCCTCCATGCAAATTGCCTCTCTAAATATCTAAATAATCATCCCTATGTTATCTCTGTCTTACACACACACACACCCTTAAATGTTTATGAGGAGATTGCATCTATTTCAGATACATATGCTTCGTATTCATTGTATGATAAGAAGACAATGTGTAATTCTCAAAGTTTTCAATTAATTACAGTATAGATATTTTAAGAGAGAGGATGGATTGCTATCCTTGTCTTGGTGGCTGAGATTCCTGAAAGGGGGTCATTTTTCCCCAGATTCTTAAGAATGGTGAGAAATTCTCTCAAAGATGAGTTCACTTCTGACTGTATCCTTTCATGAATACATTTTTGATCCTTTTATCTTGAAATGTGTAATACAAATCTAGTCATACTTCTACATAAAAATTATATTGGGAAATCAGACTTATGGATGTGTGCTTTTTATTTGATATTTAATAATGCCCTAAGGCAGGTAATTCAAGTTTTATTAAAGTGAAATGATTTGACAGTCAGACTTTGAATTTAATGCATGAATGTTTCATTTAAGCTCTTAGAACTGAGAAGGAAAAAAACTTTTTTTCTGATAGCTTTCTAAAAAAATGTTCAAAATAATTCAGATTTATTTTAGCTATGCTTTACTAAAATAACTTTAGTTTGGGGATTTAAAATGACATTCATTTTTACATGACATGTCTAGACATCTGGAGGGTTTTGATAACCGAGACTTATTATTCCCATGAATTACCTGGGACTTTTTATATTACCATTTAAGAAGTATGAACTATGGTTTTGTACTTGTTTGAAGAGTTCACATGTAACTCATCCAGATCCAAGGCTAGTTCAGATTTCTGGGAGCCAGTTTACCCATCGAACTTTATGGGTGTAGGAGAACCAAACCGTAGGCACAGCAAATCAGAAATAAGACCAAGCTTTCTGACCAGTTTCTTTGCTGCCCTTGGCATAATAATGTGACTTCAAAGACCCAGAAAGGGACTCTGCCCAAATATGTGGGTAAATTTGACACAGGGATCTTTCAGAAATACTTACTTTTTTCTTCTTCCATTTTTTCGTTTTCTAATCTATTGGGAGCACACTTACCATTTCCCCTTTTAAGGGAGGGAAAGGAGATGATCTAGAATTTTTTGACATTGGTTTTTACAGAAAACAATTATGATTAGCTATAGTTACTGCAAACATGTGTGCAGTTTAACAATATTTGAGTCACAGGGGATTCAGGCAAATATATGAACAGTCAGGATAGCTTTCTAAAAACTGACTCATATTTAATGAAACAAACAGGCAAGTAATTATTTCATTGGAAGGTTAGTATTATAGTGTTTGATGCTACCTGTGACATTTATTACATCTAAGAAGACGATGTTATAAATTGCAAAAGTACACATGGGGAAGAGTTGAGTACAGTCTGAACATAACTTCAGGTTCTATCATAATATTGATATTAACCTTCAAATGAAATAATTACTTGCCTGTTTGTTTCATTAAATATTAGCCAATTATTAGAAAGCTATTCTGTTTAAAAATTTGCCTATTTCCCCTGTGACTCAGTTTAATTGTTAAGCAGAACACATGTTTACAGTAACTATAGTTAGTTATAATTATTTTCTGTAAAAACCAATGCCACAGAATTCTAATTAAGGGGAAACTATAAGTGTGCTCCAAATATATTAGAAAAAAAGAAAAAGGTAAGAAGAGAAAAGATAAGTAAGTATCTCTGAATGATTCTTGTGTCAAACTTACCCTCATATTTGGGCAGAGACCTTTTCTGGGTCTTCGAAGTCACATTCAGACTATACTGAATTCTTCCTTATGTATACTTTTGCAGTTAATAACGTTGTCTTCTTAAGTTTAATAAATACTATAGCTAGCATCAATTTGTTATCAGTTTTCTTTTATAACCTGACAAAGTTGGAGGTTAGAAAAGGCCAAGCCATTATGGAAAAGGAGGGGCTGTGTGGGGAAGGGATAATGTCAACTCTGAATGACCAAGTAGGCAAAAGCTATTATCCTTCCAGGATAAATGGAAATCTCAGAGCCATATTTTTAGTCAATAGAACTTGGACTTGACTCACTCTAATAATTTAATATGATATACAGCATTAGGGTGAGAAATGAGAGCTCAATGGATATAGCTGTTTTCTATTTACTATATCATATAGAATTGTCCAAAAATGAATGAATTTCCTAAAGGACTTCAAAATGATTTCAAGAAAAGGCCAAAATACCAAGGGTACTCAGCCCATCTATTATGTGTTTATTGTATGATATAAAAGTTGTTATTAACCCAAGAATGAAAAATATCAAAACTGTATAGACATTTCTTCAAGATGACCAAAGAAGGAAAATAATCCTTACTTCCATATCTGTCTCTTTTTTTGTGTGTATTGAAATGTTAATAATTTATTGAGGGTAAGATTGCTGAAATGATTTATCCCTCCCCCTTCACTTGAATTTAAACAAAATTGTATTTGGGAGGAAGAAAAGAAAACATTTTGAGTCATGGGTCAGCTTTTATGTTGAACATTAATATGTTAGGATACCTTAAGTATAGTAGATTTTGTTATTTTAAACTTCATATATTTTCCATAAGAAAGACACCAAGACCAGGTTCATCTCACCTAAACATGTTGTACTGTGTCTCTTTCCTCATGGATGCTCATTATTGGTATTTCCTCAAAGCAATTTTTAAATTTTGTTTGTCCAGTTTGTGGCTTATTAAGAAAAGATTATTCACAAAGAAGTATTCATTTCATTTTCCACCATCAGTTCTTTCCAGCTCTTCTTTTCCATGATGAAGTTCATAGATACTTTGTTGTTATTCAGTCGCTCAGTCATGTCTGACTCTTTGCAACCCCATGGACTGCAGCGTGCCAGGCTTCCCTGTCCCTCGCCATCTCCTGGAACTTGCTCAAATTCATGTCCATTGAATTGGTGATGCCATCCAAACATCTCGTCTTTTGTCATCCCGTCTGTCAAAACTTAGGAAAGCATGTTTGTCATAACCCAGAAACTATGAAAACCCAGCACAGAAAGGGACCTTGCCAGAGGGCACTTGCTGTTGGAGTCCTCATGGTTCAGCCTAGTGGGCCTCCTCTCTTTGTAGGTGAATCACCTACACCCTGAGCCTCTGTTACCCCCGAATGCAGATAACCCTCATTTATATGCCTGCACCAGGCCTCCCTGTTAAGCTCTGGAATTGGATGCCCAGCTGTTTGCATGACTTTTCTTCTGCATGTGCCAAAGACCTATATACTGAGTTTCAGACTCAGTATATAAAAGATTGAATTTATGATCTTCCTTTTTTTTAAAAAAAAATTCTTTTGTTTCTATTCAAATCCACTTGGTTACTTTTGTGTGTTTTTCAAAAAATATTGAATTTTATTTATTTATTTGACTCCGCCAGGTATTAGTTGCAGCACATGGGATCTCTTTTAGTTGCAGCATGTGGGATCTAGTCCCCTGGCCAGGGATGCAACCCAGGCCCCCTGCATTGGGAGCATGGAGTCTTAGTCACTGGCCCACCAGAGAAGTGCCGTGATCATGATTTGCAGACTAGCCTTTCTTCCAGTTTTCTCATGGTCCGTCCATATTGCTGCAAATGACATTATTTCATTCTTTTTATGGCCAAGTAATATTCCATTGTGTATATCTAATACATCTTCTTTTCCATTCCTCTGTTGATGGACATTTAGAATGCTTCCACATCCTGGCTATTGTAAATAGTGTGGCAGTGAAAACTGGGGTGGATGCATCTTTTTAAATTATATATGTATGTATCTTTTTGAACTATCTCTCAGTGTATGCCCAAGAGTGGGATTGCTGGGTCATATGGTAACTCATATGGAAAGCTCAGCAGCGGCCACAGGACTGGAAAAGGTCAGTTTTCATTCCAGTCCCAAAGGCAATGCCAAAGAATGTTCAAACTACCGCACAATTGCACTCATCTCACAGGCTAGTAAAGTGATGCTTAAAATTCTCCAGGCCAGGCTTCAGCAATATGTGAATCGTGAATTTCCAGATGTTCAAGCTGGATTTAGAAAAGGCAGAGGAACCAGAGATCAAATTGCCAACATCTGCTGGATCATGGAAAAAGCAAGAGAGTTTCAGAAAAACATCTATTTCTGCTTTATTGACTATGCCAAAGCCTTTGACTGCGTGGATCACAATAAACTGTGGAAAATTCTTCAAGAGATGGGAATACCAGACCACCTGACCTGCCTCTTAAGAAACCTGTATGCAGGTCAGGAAGCAACAGTTAGAACTGGACATGAAACAACAGACTGGTTCCAAATAGGAAAAGGAGTTCGTCAAGGCTGTATATTGTCACTCTGCTTATTTAACTTATATGCAGAGTACATCATGAGAAACACTGGGCTGGAGAAAGCACAAGCTGGAATCAAGATTGCCGGGAGAAATATCAATAACCTCATATATGCAGATGACACCACCCTTATGGCAGAAAGTGAAGAACTAGAGAGCCTCTGGATGAAAGTGAAAGTGGAGAGTGAAAAAGTTGGCTTAAAGCTCAGCATTCAGATAACAAAGATCATGGAGATAACAAAGATCATGGCATGTGGTCTCATCACTTCATGGGAAATAGATGGGGAAACAGTGGAAACAGTGGCTGACTTTATTTTTGGGGGCTCCAAAATCACTGCAGATGGTGATTGCAGCCATGAAATTAAAAGACACTTGCTCCTTGGAAGGAAAGTTATGACCAACCTAGATAGCATATTCAAAAGCAGAGACATTACTTTGCCAACAAAGGTCTGTCTAGTCAAGGCTATGGTTTTTCCAGCGGTCATGTATGGATGTGAGAGTTGGACTATAAAGAAAGCTGAGTGCCGAAGAATTGATGCTTTTGAACTGTGGTGTTGGAGAAGAGTCTTGAGAGTTCCTTGGACTGCAAGGAGATCCAACCAGTCCATCCTAAAGGAGATCAGTCTTGAGTATTCGTTGGAAGGACTGATGTTGAAGCTGAAACTCCAATATTTTGGCCACCTGATGCAAAGAGCTGACTCATTTGAAAAGACTGTGATGCTGGGAAAGATCGAAGGCAGGAGGAGAAGGGAATGACAGAGGATGAGACGGTTGGATGGCATCACTGACTCGATGGACATGGGTTTGGGTAGACTCCCAGAGTTGGTGATGGACAGGGAGGCCTGGTGTGCTGCAGTTCATGGTGTCACAAAAAGTTGGACACGACTGAGCGACCGAACTGAACTGAACTGAACTGATGATAACTCTATTTTTAGTCTTGTAAGGAACCTTTGTATACATTCTCCATAGTGGCTGTACCAATTTACATTCCCACAAACAGTGCAGGAGGGTACCTTTTTCTTCACACTCCTCCCTTATTTACTGCTTGTAGTCTTTTTATGATGGCCATTCTGATCATTCTGATCCTTCAGTTTTAATTAAACAAACATGCCAGTTAAAACTAGTTTTGGTAGCATACAATGCTAAAATAGTCTAGACAATGCCCAATATCTTATACAGAATCTGAAATATTTGTTGGATAATATGGAGGTTTCTCCTATCAAGAGATTTGACGCTATGTAATATCATTCTCAGGCTTCCCTGGTAGCTCAGCTGATAAAGAAACCGTCTGCATTGCAGGAGACCCTGGTTCAATCCCTGGGTGGGGAAGATCCCCTGGAGAAGGGATAGGCTACCCACTCCAGTATTAATGGGCTTCCCTGGCAGCTCAGATGGTTAAGAATCCACCTGCAATGTGGGAGACCTGGGTTTGATCCCTGGGTTGGGAAGATCTCCTGGAGTAGGGCATGGCAACTTACTCTAGTATTCTTGCCCAGAGAATCCCCATGGACAGAGGATCCTGATGGGCTACAGTCCATGAGGTCCAAAGAGTCGGACACGACTGAGCGATTAAGCACAGCAATACCATTCTCAGAATAAATTAATTGTTAAACTAATAAAACCATGTTGGTTTTGGATGAGTCTATTTTCTATCATGTCTGTATAGTCAAAGCTGTGATTTTTCCAGTATTCATTTACAGATGTGAGAGCTGGACCATAAAGCAAGCTGAGTGCTGAACAATTGATGATTTTGAACTGTGACTCTGGAGAAGACTCTTGAGGGTCCCTTGGATTGCAAGGCGACCAAACCAGTCAATACTAAAGGAAATCAACCCTGAATATTTATTGGAAGAACTGATGCTGAAGCTGAAGCTCCAGTACTTTGGTCACCTAATGCAAAGAGCCAACTCTTCGGAAAAGACGCTGATGCTGGGAAAGATTGAAGGCAGGAGGACAAGGGAATGACAGAATATGAGATGCTTGGATGGCATCACAGACTCAATGGACATGAGTTTGAATAAACTCTGGGAGATGGTGACAGGGAAGTCTGTGGGGTCGCAAACAGACACGGCTTATCGACTGGAAAAAAACAAATTTTCTATTACATTGCTTCTTTAAATGCCTGCACAATTTCTGAATTCTTATACTTTTAGTGGTTAGAAACTCATAAGTTTTGAGGGCTTGTCTGTAGAATATATTTTCAAAGACATCTTAGAAGCATGGAGTTGAATTGGATCTCAGAAAGTTATTTAATCTAGTCTTCTGCCTGAAGAGGCCTTCAGCTAAATTATTACAGATGGTTGATTTCCATATCTAGGAACAAGCAAACAAACCTTCATTGTATGAGATAACTACTTCAGAGGTTTTTTATTTTAACTCCTGCATAATGCAAAAGGAAAAATAAAAACAAAAAACCTCAAGAAATAGTCTCCTGGTAAAGTATGAACTGAATTGGAGCACCATTTTGATAGTAATATTTTTTATGGTTTACCATAAATGAATATTTTTGATGAATGTATTCCAAGATTTATGTTTTTCTTGTGTTAGCAGCATGTGAGATTTCCAGTAACCTTTATGGTACAGAGAAACTCATGTAATTTTTCACAAACATGAATGAATGTTGATTCTAATTTTAGTCAGGGTACAACCAATGGTTCTCTAATGGTATCTTTTATTTCAATAATAATTATATTTAGTGGGTCCCAGCAATAAAATCACTGTAATGAGGAATAAAAGATTGTAAATATGAATAACAGTGTTATTAATCATCTAAATTAGTCATTTATGGCACATTTCTGGACCTGAAATATTTCCATAGGAAATAATGCTAAAATCCACATTTACTTATAATTAGACATAATACAAACCTTCTCCTTAAAATAGTTGCTCAAATCCCAATTCAGCTTAATTTCATTGACTTTGATTTCTGGACTGAAAGCATTAAACTTGAACCTAGTGAAAAATGTGTAATATGTGCATTCAATTAAGAAGTAATTAGATACTCAATCACCCTTACAACACACTTGGGATTAGGGAAGAAGGAAGAAAAATGTGACTCACTGTTGTGTATAAAACAGTTTTGTTAATGAGTTGAGTGCTAATTGAGATTGAGAAAGTGTCAAAAAAGCATAAGGTAGATTGGCTTGGGAAGAACTTTAAAAGCTAAGTTTAGTGGTTTATGATACTTTGGTGCAGAAGAGTTGGATATGACTTAGCAGTTAAACAATAATATGTATGCAATATACAAAGCAACCTGATGTGTTCTTGAGTTTTGGTTAAAGTTTAAAAATGTGTTTATTATTTTATTTTGACTGTGCTGGGTCTTTGTTGCAGTTTACAGGCTTCTTGCGGCAGCTTCTCTTGTTGCGGAGCACGGTCTCTAGGTGTGTGGGTGTCAGTACTTGCGGCTCTCAGTCTCTGGAGCACAAGCTTAGTACTTGTGGCACACAGGCTGAGTCGCTCGGCAGCACGTGGGATCTTCCTGGACCAGGGATGGAACCCATGTCCCCTGCACTGGCAGGCAGATTTTTTACCATGAACCACCAGAGAAACCCTACACCTTCATTCTAAGTAACACATTCTAGTGAGCGATGACAGGAAAGAATGAACGCTGTTTTGTGTTTCAGACCCTGGGCTATATTTTATCTCATTCAATCCTCACATTGATCTCGTGAGTCATGTTCTTTCAATTCCATTTTAGAAATAAAGACCCTAAGTCAGAGGGGTTGAGTAACTTGCTCAGGTCACAGACAGTACACTGCAAACCCAAGGTTCACACCCAGGTAGGTTTCACTGCAAACCCTGAGCTCTTTTCACTGCACATTTCAAATAACAAAGGGCAGATAATCCTTGCATATCTTTGCCTCCTTATCTCTCTTTTAAAAAAATTTATTAATTTATTTATTGGCTGCACCACAAAGCATGTGGGATCTTAGCTTCTTGACCAGGGGGGATTGAACCTGTGCTTTATACATTAGAAGGTAGAGTCTTGACCACTGGACCACCAGGGAAGTCCTTCCTTATCTCTTTAGATAGGTTCCTAGGATTGAGATTTCTAGGGAAAAAGGACATCCAAGCTTTCATTTTTGGTATCACATTGCTAATATCCCCAGTTGGTGCTCAGTCACTCAGTCGTGTCTGACTCTTTGTGACCCCATGGACTGTAGGCAGCCAGGCTCCTCTGTCCATGGGATTTCCCAGGCAAGATACTGGAGTGGGTTGCCATTCTCTTCTCCAGGGAATCTTCCCAACCCAAGGACTGAACCCACGTCTCTTGTGTCTCCTGAATTGGCAAGTGGATTCTTTACCAATAGTGCCACCTGGGAAGCCCCAATATCCCCTAAGTGTTAGGCTAATTTATGCTTGCATCATGGGTTCAAGGTGTTTTGCCCTTTTAAAAATCAGTCACTTTATACTTTTCACCCCTTTCTCATCGCCTTTTTTACTCCTCACTGTCTTGAAATGTGTTCATCTCCATTTACCTATTGAAATTTCTGTGGCAAGAGTCACTCTTTGATTTTCTTTCTGTTCTTTGTCCCTGTGTCTCTAAATAGAATACATGTTCGTGGCAGAAAATTCAAATAATACACAAAAGAATGAAGCAACAAGCGTCTCTCAAACCCTCCTCTCAGTGACTAGCACTGGGTTGAAAGTGGAGGCCCCCGGTGGCACAGCGGTGGATGGATGGCTTGGGTTTCATTCTGACTCCACCACCAGTTAGCTGTGTGACCTTGACAAAGTTACTGATATCTCTGAGTCTCATTCTTTCTTTTAAAAAAATTCTTTAATATTTTTTATTGTAGTATAAAGACTCTGCTTTTGGAGATTTTTTACTGAATTATCTTACTTAAAGAGGGACACGGCAGTGGGTTATCAATTGGCTGAACCAAACTCCCTGGAACAAAGGTCAGCCAAGCAACTCTGCAACTTCTAAGAAGGACACGCGTGCACATGTGCTTTTTTATTTTTGAGAGCTTTTCAGGAAGTTCTTCAATGGTAATTTGATTTGCGCTCATTCCCTAGGGTGTCTTCATAGAAGATAATTTAAGGTTCAGAAATAGTCACATGAAAGATAGCATCTGTTATAATTATATTGAAATAGCTGATGATTTAGAAGACTTCTTAAGATTATGGCCTTACTTCAAGGTCTCATTATGAACAATGATCATTGGGTAATAGAAAATTTCCTTTTATAGTTAAACTTTCTTATTATTTATATATAGATAAATGAGTATTTGGAAGAAGTCCTAAGGAGGGAGAAAGTCAGCCTGATTACCTTTGTATATTCCAAATGTCATTTCTTTAGATTATTATACCAGATAAATTAAAAAAAAATTTTTTTTACAATATTGTGTTGGTTTCTGTCATACAACAACATGAATCAGCCATAATTATATATATATCCCCCTCCAGTTGAGCCTCCCTCTCCTTCCCCCATCCCAGCTCTCTAGGTGATCACAGAGCACAGAGCTGAGCTCCCTGTGTTTCATAGCAACTTCTCACCAGCTATCCGCTTTACACATGACAGCGTATATATGTTGATGCTATTTCTCCATTTGTCCCACTCTCTCCCTTCCCCACTGTGTCCACAAGTCCATTCTGTACATCTGTGTCACCTTTCCTTCCCTGCAAGTAAATTTATGTTCTGATTACCAAATGATAGAATTATTAGAGAAAGTTTAGAAAATATACACGGAGAAGGCGATGGCACCCGACTCCAGTACTCTTGCCTGGAAAATCCCATGGATGGAGGAGCCTAGTAGGGTGCAGTCCATGGGGTCGTGAAGAGTCGGACACGACTGACTTCACTTTCACTTTCACTTTCATGCATTGGAGAAGGAAATGGCAACCCACTCCAGTGTTCTTGCCTGGAGAATCCCAGGGACAGGGGAGCCTGTTGGGCTGCTGTCTATGGGGTTGCACAGAGTCAGACACGACTGAAGCGACTTAGCAGCAGCAGCAGCAGCAGAAAATATACAAATGCATAAAAAGGAGCTTATGTATCAAATCATGCTAATCCATTAAATAGAAAGGCCTTTAGTTTTGTTTCCGCCATGAAGTGTGTTAAAATAACAGGAAAGAGTTTTTTTTTTTTTAAAGTGTCAAAACTTACAAGAATAGAGAAAACAAAAGAAGAGACGGCAGGAACGGTATTTTGGAAGCAGGTGGTTGTGCGGGAATGGATTTATCACACACAAGGAACAAGGCTGTTTACATGACAGTATCTCTCAAAGTCCCAGGAATTGGTGGCAACGGATGTGTCTAGAAGTTGAAGGAGGCTCAAATCATCCGGACTTGTTAGTAGCTGTTGGAGAAGCAGTTACATCTCTAGGAGCCCTTCTAATCTGTGGTGAATCCCCGTAAGTCCTTATGCTGTGATGAAGGGAGAGTTCCTCTCTTAGAGCACTGAGGCTCGATTGAGGGTTGGGAAACCTTTCTGAAGACTGGGGGATTAAGTAACATCTTTATTGTGCACCTCCTCCCCTACTCATCCATCAGTACCCTGGCAGGAAGACGTCTACTCAAACAGCAGATGTGCTTGACCAAAGTAATCCAAGAAAACAGATGTGGGATCCAGGAAACAGAAGATCCCCAGAGTGATGGTGAAGTGAGGTGGCCAGCGTGGAGGGTGTGAGTCTGGATATTAGCAGGCGAGAAGGTTCTAGAAGAGCTTTCTCCAGAAATACAGAGTTGACAGACTGCATGATATGTCTTAACTTCTTGAGAGGAGAGTCAGACAATTGTAGGCAATTTGGGATTGAGTACTTAGGTGAGGAAAGCTTGAGATAACGATTCATTCCAGAGAAAACAAAAAGTTGTGCAAGAAAGGAAAATGAATGATATATTAATACTGGTAGTTCAGCTCTGAATAATATTTTCGTGTTTGCTAAGTTACTTCAGTGGTGTCTGACTCTTTGCGACCCTGTGGACTGTAGCCTGCCAGGCTTCTCTGTAAACTGGAGTGGGTTTGAATTCCCTCCTCCAGAGAATTTTCCCAACCCAGGGATCAAACCTGCGTCTTTTATGTCTCCTGCATTCTCAGGTGGGTTCTTTACCATAACACCACCTGGGAAGCCGGATAATATTTACATCATCACAATAAAAGAAATTGAATATTGATCCAACCGAAATTGCTCTATACTGTATTGGGAGGTTGAAGGGAAGGGTTTACAGTGTGTGATGTGTGTGTGTGATGTGTGTGTGTGATGTGTGTGTGTGATGTGTGTGTGTGATGTGTGTGTGTGTGTGTGTGTCTAGAGGGGTGGTGGCTGACAGAAGGAAAAGAGGATCCGTCTATCTGTCTTTTGTCTAATTGATGTTTTGGACCATGGTAGCTTAATTTTTTTGCTTCCCTCATGGCTCAGATGGTAAATAATCTACCTGCAATGCAGGAAACCCAGGTTTGATCTCTTGAGTTGGGAATATCCCTTGGAGGAGGGAACGGCAACCCACTCCATTATTCTTGCCTGGAGAATCCCCATGGACAGAGGAGCCTGATGGGCTACAGTCCATGGAATTGCAAAGAACTGGACACAACTGAGTGATTAAGCACAGCGCACACAGCTTAATTTTTAGAATAATTGGATATATTCTTAAAATGAAATTGAATTACTTTCATAAACTTGGAATCTCCACCTCTAGAACACCCTTTCCCAAATGTGTTCTGCAGAGCAGTGTTCCCTCGAGGTGTTTGTTAAATCAAGAGGTGACTGTTCCCCTACATTTGGGGAATCCTGAATATGATATTTTCCTTTTGGAGATTAACAATGCACATTAGCATATTAGAGACAGATGATTTTGTATGAAATAATCATGTTTTACTCAATTTGATCAGAGTTTTCACTGTTTTTTTGACTATAGATCCATTTTTTCCCACCTAACTTCCAGAGTTATGTGAAACATATTTCAGCAAGTGGCAGGGGGGCCTACAGTTTATTTTCCTTTTTCAAAAAATTCATGCATGCTGACCTTTAGGCTTCCTTTAAAAAGCTCTAAAATTCTGAGGCTTGACAATGTGGATCATCAGTTAGTTTTATGTCAGTCACTTTGATTTATAATTTGTTGGGTTATAGTTGTCAAATGCATATATAAACAGCATCCTATTTTACCTTCAAAATCATATCTTTGAGGCATAATCTTAAAATATTTGATCATGGCTCACTATCTTATTTGAAATTTAATTTGGAAATATATACCCTAGCATTATTAATGTTTTCTAATAAATTGTTCTATATAGGGAATACCAGACCACCTGACCTGCCTCTTGAGAAACCTATATGCAGGTCAGGAAGCAACAGTTAGAACTGGACATAGAACAACAGACTGGTTCCAAATAGGAAAAGGAGTACATCAAGGCTACATATTGTCACTCTGCTTATTTAACTTATATGTGGAGTACATCATGAGAAACATTGGGCTGGAGGAAGCACAAGCTGGAATCAAGATTGCCAGGAGAAATATCAATAACCTCAGATACGCAGATGACACCACCCTTATGGCAAAAAGTGAAGAAGAACTAGAGAGCCTCTTGATGAAAGTGAAAGAAGAGAGTGAAAAAGTTGGCTTAAAGCTCAACATTTGGAAAACTAAGATCATGGCGTCTGGTCCTATCACTTCATGGGAAATAGATGGGGAAACAGTGGAAACAGTGGCTGACTTTATTTTTCTGGGCTCCAAAATTACTGCAGATGGTGACTGCAGCCATGAAATTAAAAGACGCTTACTCCTTGGAAGGAAAGTTACGACCAACCTAGACAGCATCTTAAAAAGCAGAGACATTACTTTGCCAACAAAGGTCCGTCTAGTCAAGGCTATGGTTTTTCCAGTGGTCATGTATGGATGTGATAGTTGAAATATAAAGAAAGCCGAGCGCCGAAGAATTGATGCTTTTAAACTGTGGTGTTGGAGAAGACTCTTGAGAGTCCCTTAGACTGCAAGGAGATCCAACCAGTCCATCTTAAGGGAGATCAGTCCTGGGTGTTCATTGGTAGGACTGATGTTGAAGCTGAAACTCCAATACTTTGGCCACCTGATGCGAAGAGCTGATTCATTTGAAAAGACCCTGATGCTGGGAGGGATTGAGGGCAGAAGGAGAAGGGGACAACAGAGGATGAGATGGTTGGATGGCATCACCGACTCAATGGACATGGGTTTGGGTGGACTCCCGGAGTTGGTGATGGACACAGAGGCCTGGCATGCTGAGGTTCATGGGGTCACAAAGAGTTGAACACCACTGAACGATTGAAGTGAACTGAACTGATGTGAATATATACATACATGTGTGGTCATGTGTATGTACATATATACAAGGAAATCCATACATGTATCATGTATGAACAATTTTAAAGTATTTTATCATAGTTTATTAAAAAAGGAAATTGCGTAGTTTTTCTCTAGTTTTTTTTCCTACAGTGAATGTTCTTACACATAAATTTTTATATAATTAGGTGATTGTATCTCTATCATAAGTTTCAAGAAGTGTAATTCTGGGTGAAAAGTATATGCATAATTTTAATAGATATTTGTTGCCCAAAAAACTGGACTAGTTCATATTCAACAACTGTATGAACCAGTTGTGTTTCCCCAGCCCATCTGTTGTAACACGAGTAGATGTATTGAATGAAAATCTTAGCTGATATTATTTTCTAAATGAGAAGACTCTTAGTTATCTCAAAATGTCTGCTTGTTTCCTGTGTTATTCTGTATTTATTATTTCTTCATTTATTCAATAGAATTTGGGGACTAGGAAGAAGTGGTCTTTGTGCTTAGTTACCACCTGCCATTATTACACCCAAAATTAATGACAACAACTAAAAGCTTTATTTATTATTTTGCATGACATACAAATTTTTTATTTAGAAAACAGTTCAAGCATTCATTTATTTGGCTTGAAAATACATGTTTCTATGAAATTTTGCATTAATAGATTCTGTCAAAGAAAGAAATGTGGAAAAATTGCAGAGGTGACAGACATGAGCATGAAGATATTTTTGAAATTTCCACATTTTCTTACAAAACTTCTCGTTGTTGCTGTCTCCTGTTGGACTGTAGAAAAGACTTTTCAGTTTGCTGTGGAAGAATATCAGTAACGTAATTGACTCCTTTTTTTTTGCCTTGAAGGAGGAAGACAATGGTCCTATGGTGTTCTTGGATAAGAAACGGAAACTTTGAGCTGCAGCTTCGGTTTATCCTCAGAGCCTGCATTGTTTTCTTCGTCTAAGCCAACTGTGATGGACATCTGCGACAGTTGCCTGTACACGAGCTCTAATGAAATGTTAGAAATGGCTGTACATTCAAATGGAGCCCCATATTCTGTATCCACATCACTGCTGCTAGTATTCACATTTTTGCACTTACTGTTTATTGCTTATGTGTAGAGGAAATGAAACTAGTTTTCAGAGTTATTGTTAATATGAATGCATATATATCATGTATTAACACTGAGACAGGAAAAATACATTTCCAGCATTTGCAGTCCTTCATTTCCTGTCTCCAACAGAAAATTCACTCATTCGGAGAATAATGTAATTCTTGATAATAAAATGAAAGTTCTGATCAAGAGCAGCATACAGCTTCAAAATGGAATGTGAAGGATTAGTAAAAATCTTATCCTGTGTTACTTTTCAACCCTCATACCATGATTAATGTCAGGGTGATTTGTTATAAAACATAATTTGGGAGTTAATGCAAGAACATAATACTTACTTTATATATTACTTTCTTAGACGATTTAATTGAATATACGAATCTAATCGTACTTGACATATGAGAAGCTGTGGTTTCTAGAAATTTGAGAAAGGTGTAAGAAATAAATTGGATAAAAAGCAGATACTTTATTTTTATTTTATAGCTTTATTTTCCATAATAGAAACATAAATTTAATAGTATGGCATAATAATTAAGTGGTGTACATTTTATGTCTTTAAAATATTTTATTCTATAGGTTTCACATCAGTATATTGAGATATTTCTTTCGAAGATGATCAATATCTTTATTTTAATTAATATTAAGTGCTACTGGCAAATTTAAGCGTATGCTTAGATGTGATTAGATGTGGCAGAACGAGATAATTTATGTAAAGCAGTAGAGTGCCTGGCACAAAGCTAGTACTTAGTACATGTTATTAGTCGTCATTATAATTATTCTTGTAAAACTAATGACTTCAGTAACATAGACCCAATTTTGAGGGATTTCATGATACAAAATATCAAAGTTAGAAATAATACAGATGGAATTAGGAAGTATGTGTTGAGAGATTTTAGATGTGTTGGGTGGAGGTTGTAATAATGAAAAGCATTAAATGCAAATAAAAAAAAATCACACCAAATATCCCTGAAAATGGAAGCCAAGATGGTTCATGGTGGAGACTTGGGCAGTGGAGTCATAGCTCTGGAGCTGTGGGTGGGGATAGTGGTTTGCATCTTGTGGATTGACTCTCCTGCTTTTCAAGCAGTGTTCTGGGTCAGGCGAAGCCTCTGGTTTTTGTGGCTTGTCTCGCCCAGCATGAAACTTCCACCGTATGAATAAACTGAGGTTAAGGTGAGCAAGGTCCTGGTATTCTCAGTCTGCCTCTGGGTGGAAAACCTCTGCTCTGTGAGTGGGGGTTGGGTGGAGGAAGGGGGCTTAGGGGCTCTTGAAAGTTAGCCTCTGTAAACCTTTTAAGGATCCTTTGATTGAGGTTTGAGGGAAGAAGGAACCCCATCTTCCTGGCCATACCCACCTAAAATGGGTATTTAATCCTACTAAACTGGAATGAGTGTGTTTATGGCTCAGATTCCAAATAATCTTACTGAGATTCAGGAGAGTTTTCTTGAATACATTTTTCTCCATTTGTTGCATGTCCTTAGGAAAATTTCTGGACACTTTGCATTTCTTCTCCTTTTTTTTTTTTTAATTAAAGTTTTTCTTCTGGACTATTTTTGAAGTTTGTACTGAATTTGCAACAATATTGTTTCTTTCTTCTTTTTTTTAAATGTTTTTGTGTTTTGCCCATGAGGCATGTGGGATCTTAGCTTCCTGACCAGGGATTGAACCTGCACCTCCTGCATTGAAAGGCAAAATCTTAATCACTGGACCACTAGGGAAGTTCTCCCCTCACTTTTTAAAAAAATTGTCAGGTATGGTTATATCACTGGGAGCAGGTCTGTGGAGCTTCTCATGTGGCCATTCTGGCTATAATGCTCTGTCATCTAAGATGGTACATTACTCAAAAGCTTAGGCTGTCAAGTTCCTTTTGGAATTTTCACTTGAGTAAGCAAAATTGTGTGTCAAATACCATCATTGTGATTGAGGGTAGACTCATGCTTTTGGATACCTTAAAGTTTCTTGAAAGTGAAGTTGACATAACAATAATAGTCATTAACCTACTGTGTTTATTACTTACTCTGAAATTTTCTCCATTTTATTTTTCTATTTAATTAAGAGCAATTAATTAGTATGTGCTGATTAATGACTTTCAAGTCTGACCTCTACAAGACTGTGCCTCAAGATAGCATGTGCATGAAGAGGCACCCCAGAAACCTCATTTTCCTTAGAATGCATGCACTTCTGTTAGAGTATATTAATATAGCAGATATCGCTATGATAAAACGCAACCTCTACTTTTTTTCATACAGAATATTATTTGTATCATAGTGTAGGGTATTATGTAAAAGATGAGGCATTCTACATCAATGATGTAACACAATCCCTAAAGAGAGGCTCACAGAAACATTTGTTCCTCTTGCTGCATTCCCTCCTTTGTTTAGAGGTGTTTTCTTCTGCTACTTTTCTTTTTTTTTTTAATTTTTGGCAGTGTTGGGTCTTCATTGCGGTGCTCAAGGTCTTCTTTAGTTGGGGCACACTGTTCTAGTCGTCCCTGCAATGTTATTCACCAGTCAGGGCTAGATGTGGGATCTTGGTCCCCTGACCAGGAATGGAAGCACATCCCCTGCCGTGGAACGTGGACTCTTAACCACTGGACCAGCAGGAAGTCTCTCCTGTGCCACTTCTGTGTGACCCTGGCAACTGACACTCAGGTCATGCGGTGGTGACACATGACCCTTCACATGGGTTTTTCTTTTTCTTTTTTTTTAAGAATAATAACAACATAGAAGAAAAAGTTTTATTGGAAACTTTATGTTGTGTTTGACTTATATTACACTTTAATAAAGTATACTAGAAATTTTCTAATTCTGGTTATATAGGAATACCCATTTGGGGATGATGCTATTGAGTTTTAAGAAACTTTTCAATTTCTAAAACTTCAATGAATCTGCATGAATGACTGACCTTGTAAGGCTTTTACACATCTACCATCCAATGCAACACTGTAGTTTTAGTGAGTCAATAAAATTAAGGAATTTCTTAGCGCTGCTCCAAAGACCTATATACGCTTGTGTCATTCCCTTTTGGTCTGGATTCATTTCCAGAATGACTCTACCGCAAAATTCCTTTGATAAACTTTGATTGCTTTCAATTTACATTGGAATTCAGTCAACTTCAATAGGAATTTTCTTCTGAAATTATATTAGAATCTGGCCCAAAGGGATTTAAAAAAAATGCATAATAAAGTCTATACATTGCATGAAAAACATGTTATCTTTTATAACATAAAGATGCTTCTTTGTGGCATAAAGAAAATCTGCAGTGTTATTATAGCAAAAGACTGGGATGAAAATTAACTCCTGGAAATTTCAATCATATTAAATAAATTTCCTAATAGAAGCTGTTTTCAGCAAATCTTGTTTGAATAAAATAATCTTAAGAAAATCTTTATAATTAACATGTTTCCCCTTACTCTTCTACTCATACTTAGAAATGATCTGTATATGATATAGTTCCAAAAATTCAAGAGATATGTTTGAGGCCCTATTAGACAATTCACTTGCGTGTCTAGTGAAGTCTCTTATAAGGATTTTGCCTCTTAAGCTCAATAGTTACGATGGTCAACCTCAAATTTTCATACATAACCAGAAACGTGAAGCAGTTTGGAAAATACAGGGACTAGGTAAGAGAAACCTATACTTCCACAGATCTTGGTTTTCTATATCCACAGAAAAGAAATGTGAATGCAGTTTTTCTTGTGGGTCAATTGGCTTTTCTAGGAGGAGGAATTAATGCTTCCAAAGCACCAAGGAGGTGATTTTCTCATTTACATAAGTGTGAGAAATGTTCTAGGTGGTACCCTCTTGTGCCAGATAAGTACAGGAGAGCAGTTAACTCCAAGGAGCCGGGCATCTCCCAGAGCCTGGGGCCACGCTTACTGTTAGTCCTTGCATGAAACTGTTTATTGGAAAACATTTCATGGACGTTGTGCTGCTGCTGCTGCTAAGTCGCTTCAGTCATGTCCGACTCTGTGCGACCCCATAGACGGCAGCCCACCAGGCTCCACCGTGCCTGGGATTCTCCAGGCAAGAACACTGGAGGGGGTTGCCATTTCCTTCTCCAATGCATGAAAGTGAAAAGTGAAAGTGAAGTTGCTCAGTCGAGTCCGACTCTTCGCGACCTCATAGACTGCAGCCCACGAGGCTCCTCCATCCATGGGATTCTCCAGGCAAGAGTGCTGGAGTGGGGTGCCATTGTCTTCTTTGATGGATGTTGTACACCTATTATTTCTCAATGCAGTTCCCACCTTTGGGCTCCAGCCTTGCATCTCTCTGTTCTCAAAATCCCTTCCCACCCACTCCCCCCAGAAGACTAAACGGTCCATTCTTGCTAACGTCTACGTCCTTGGCAAGAGAACATGTATTTTCAAAACCATCCTTGGAGACCTTTTCTTATTTCTGAATTACCAACAATTGGTCTGTATTGTTTTTGCCATCTCATGCCTTTGTATTAGATATATTTTAGTCATCATAATCACTAGGTTGGGAGTTAGCTTAAAGGAGACAAATAACATTTAAGCCCAAAGAAGCTTTATATTTTCCTTTCTAAATCATATTTTAAAAACTGGCCACATAGGTTGATGTAATTGTTTTCTGGGGTTTCTTAATTCTGTCCTCTGATTTAACAAAGGGCAACTTTCTTTCCTATTTTTAACCAGAGAGAAAAATGTGTCAAGTATTCATATGGTCAAACCTATGCATCTGATGAAGAATTATTTTAATTTTGAATTCCTCTGGGATATTTCCAGCTTTCCTCAACAGTGTAAGTCTCCACAACCACCTTGGGAGGCAGAAGATGAGTAGCCGGAAGCTTGGTACAGCTTCTCCAGCTGATATGTGGGAAGAGAACCTCAGTGGAGGCCAAGGGCACCTCCCGGGAGGATGTGGTGTCTAACAAGAGAATGTATCTGGGGTGGGTGCAGACATGAGAGAAGCCAAGTAAAGGAGCAGAGAATTGCAATGAAGCCAAACTCCCTGTGGAATGTGCAGATACAGGTTGCTAACAGCTTAGATAATAGTTCAGTTATAAAACAGAGACCTAATTCTTTTTCAAGGCATATCCATAGTAATCTGATCCATATATTTGAGTTGTTCTGCAGAAACTAGGATTCTAACTCACCCCCTTGGAAGGTGGTGACTACACCCTCACCACAAGCTCATAGATTCCAGACTTGCTGGAACTGAAAGGCAAAGGATTAAGATTCCCGAAACATTGCCCTGTTTTCTTACTACCACCCAATGAAAAGAAAGTCCACGAGCTGCAACCTTCAATCCCCAGACCCTTTAGAAACCCTTCCTTGAAAACAATTAGGTAGTTCAGGTCTTTTGGGCATGAGTTGCCCATTCTCCTTGCTTGGAGCCCTGTAATTAATGGACTATTTTCCTACACCATGGGGGCTTTCCTGGTGGCTCAGAGGTAAAGAATCCACCTGCCTATGTAGGAGACATGGGTTCAGTCCCTGGGTCAGGAAGATCCCACATGCCATGGAGCAACTAAGCCCTTGCACCACAACTATTGAGCCCGTGCTCTGGAGCCCAGGAACTGCGACCGCTGAGCCTGCGTGCCCTGGTGCCCATGCTCTACTACAAGAGAAGCCACCACAGTGAGAAGCTGCTGCTAAGTCTCGTCAGTCGTGTCCGACTCTGTGCGACCTCATAGACATCAGCCCAACAGGCTCCTCTGTCCCTGGGATTCTCCAGGCAAGAACATGGAGTGGGTTGCCATTTCCTTCTCCAATGCATGAAAGTGAAAAGCGAAAGTGAAGTCGCTCAGTCATGTCCAATGCTTAGCGACCCCATGGACTATAGCCTTCCAGGCTCCTCTGTCCATGGGATTCTCCAGGCAAGAGTACTGGAGTGGGGTGCCATTGCCTTCTCCAAATGAGAAGCAGGTGTACTGTAACTAAAGAAGTTTCCCTGCAGCAGTGAAGACCCAGCACAGGCCAAAATAAATAAATAAAATTATAAAAAAATAAGACATCTTTGAGGGCCAGATGGATGAGTAAAAGTATGCTCCTCAATTTTCCCATCCACACTGATAAATCCTACTTTGTCATAATGTCAGAACATTGAAGACAAATGAATGCAGTGCATGGACCCTTCACTTCATCCTGGTGTATACAGAGACCTCTCAAACCTGCACAGATAGAGATTTCAGTTGTCCTCCTGCTACCAACCAAATGGATGACAGTAGCTGAACTTTCCAAAGTTTCTGCCTGAAAATATTCTAGCAAGAGAATCTGAAGCAAATAAAACAGATGGTCATTTGATTCATGTGAGTCATAAGCTGCAGTTTCCCTGGTGGGTCAAACGGTAAAGAATCTGCTTACAATATGGGAGACCCGGGTTCGATCTCTGGGTCAGGAAGATCCCCTGGAGAAGGGAATGGCTACCCACTCCAGTAGTCTTGCCTGGGAAATTCCACGGACAGAGGAGCCTGGTGGGCTACAGTCCATGGGGTTGCAAAGAGTCAGACATGACTAACACTTTCGCTGTCACGTAAGCTGTGGAATTCGATCTGGTTCTAGTGCATTAAAATTGTGATAGTTTTGTCTTAACTGGATTTTAGATGAATCGCTAAAAAAACGTCAGCAATTGCTGAATTAGTGAATTGCAAAGGTAAGAAGTGGGCAAGACTTTTGTCAGCAGCACACTGACTTCTGAATTAAGTGACAAGGAGGCTTGAGGACTCCTGAGACTGAAATTCCTGATTCCTTACACATTGGACAAGTCCCTCCGTGACAGGATGTCAGCTTGTGGGAGGTGATCCTCACACAAGTATGAGGTAACAGTAGTCCTTTTAGTTCTGCCCCCTCCACATTCCTAATTAATCATACCATATTGGACCACTGCTTTATTTTTCTCCTTTTTATATTTATATTAAAAACCCCCAATGTATAGTATCACCATTGACAAGGTTTCTTAATATACACATTCCATTTATTTTCATGACCGCTTAGGACCAGTGAAATTTATGTAGCAACATATTATTATCTGCCTTTCAACTTCTATCTATCAGAAATATTTAACAAATGTCCCCATTGTTTATTATAAAACTATCCCTGAAGCAAAGTGCTTTCATACTTGCATCTAACTGGTGCATTGTCTGTTTTTTGGAGATGCAGAGATTTCTGGAGAGCAGTCCTCTGACATGGCTCCCTAAATGATGGAGAGAGAGGATTATTACTCACTGGGATGCCACCTGGGATGATGGTCTGGCTCACTCAAAAGCAGAAAATAGAATAAAATGAGGTTTATGTGTTGTTGGGGTCAGAAAAGCCCATTACGATGATTTCGTTTGATGCTTGTCATCTAGTCTGTTGCTGTCATTTAGTGACTAAGTCATGTCCGACTCTTTTGTGACCCCACGGACTGTAGCACGGTAGGCCCCTCTGTCTAAGGGATTTTTCAGACAAGAATTGGAGTGGTTTGCTATTTGCTCCTCCGAGGTACCTTTCCCACCCCGGGATCAAACATGAGTCTCCTGCACTGGCAGGCAGATTCTTTAACATTGAGCCACTAAGGAAGCCCCCACCTAGTCCTTAGCTGTCTCTAGTACAATGCCGGTCCTGATGCAGATTGTTTTGTTTTGTTTTGTTTTGGAGAGTGGGTATCTGGATCCACAAATGCATGGGCATTTGGGCAGTAGGAAGGGTACATGGAGGGTGGTGTGGATGGCACGGGAAAGTGGGCAAAATCAAGGGCAACAATGAAGCCCCTCTCCCTTATTTGCATCTCTTCTTCCTCTTTTGCTGCAAATTAAATATGGTTGCTAACGTCTAATATTTTCCCTTAACAGTGAGGGGGACAGGGTACAAATCTGCTATTCATTTATTCAACAAACACTTTTACTGATTTCTTACTGTGTGTCAGTTACTGTGCTGGTGCAAAGAAAACTCAAAACTTGCCCAGAACACACCCAATTAGAATTCAAAAAGCCACAGGAGTGGCACAAATTATATGTTCAGAAGAGAAAAAAAGACTATCCCGAGGTGGACAGCATGTTTATGGAGAAGGTGTCATAGGACTTAAAAGGTGGTGTGGCAGGTGAGAGGAAGGGGTCCAGGCGTGCAAAACAGTAGGAGAAAAGGTGTGAAGAAAGCGAAGCCAGTGACCCGATACAGAGTCGGTGCATGAAGCATTATAGATGAATTAAAATACCTACAAGAGAGTGGAGAGATGTTATGATAACAGGCAGGATGAAAGAGTCAGCCTGAGGACTTTGAGAGCGAGATGATGATGTTACACCTTTATTTATGGGAGACCAGCTCAGTTAATAATCTGCTTGCAATGCGGGAGACCTGGGTTCGAAGAAGATCCCCTGGAGAAGGGAAAAGCTACCCATTCCAGTATCCTGGCCTGGAGAATTCCATGGACTGTTCAGTCCATGGGGTTTCAAAGAGTTGGACATGACTGAGCAACTTTCTTTCACGCGATCCATTATGCATGTTAATTATGGAGTCCTTGAGTAGCAGGCACTGGAATAGACCCCAGAAAGACTGGAGATAAATGATGCACCCACATCCTTCAACTAGAGGCAGCAGCAAGACTCAGAGAGGTTCGACCATGAGGTTGATGTCTCCTGGAGGTTACCCCATGTGTAATTCATCATGGACTGGAATGGTGTAAAACTGGGGGTTGACAAGCATGTCACCCAGAGGTATGAGCATAGAGTGAGAGGTCAGGGCCAAGAAGCAAAACAGAGAAACAGACAAGACAGGACAGTGCCTGCTCTACCTGCTGGCTTGAGAGCCAGTGCCTGAAGCTGCTTCCTGTATCACATCTTCGCCTCTTCATCTAACAAATAGGTGTGAGTGAGCTGCTGTCCTCAGCTTACTGTTGGGGGAGAGTCATTTGCAAGTTTTTTACATGACTCCTCAGGCTCTAAGAGATATGAAATAGCTCTCTGTCTTGTGAAATGTCTTGCTTGTAAATTGTCCCTAAAAGAACTGCACTGTGTTCCTGTCTGATTCTCCCAGGTAGTGTTGAAGCGCCTCAAAGGTAAGGACTGTGTTTCCAGACTCTCTGACAGATTCCCACTGTGTGTCTTCCCCCCACATCCTTGTTGGCTGACAGATTTCCCAGTAACACAAAAGATTCTGAACTTGCACCAGACACAAGCCAGCCTCAGTAACAACTAACTTCAGATTTACCTATCTTTTTGGAAATGCAAAATAGACCTCTGTGTGTGTCTTCCCTCCAGCTTTTCTTAACTCTCATTGCTAAATTCATGATTTCGTGGTAAAAAAAAAAAAAAAAAGCCCCTGGAAAACAGCCAGTAAATTCTTGGTGTTTAATATTATCCTAAAGGCAAGCATCTTTCTCTTTCCAACTTGCTGACAACACAATTGTTAGGGGTCATGCACTCAAAATGGGTGTGTCTTCTTGGTAAAAAATAATACACATGTGGTTGTCCTAGCAGTTCCTGATCCTGTTTCTATTTTCTACACTTTCTCTAAGAGGATATCTGGGTCAGCTCTGACACACCCAGACCCTTCAACTCTGTCTTAACATCCTGGACTGCTGCCAGTCTCCTTTCTCCAGACGAAGCAGCATAAGACCAATCTACGAGGACTTTGGAGCTGGGTGTCTACAAGGCCAGGTGAGTTGGTGTGCACTGGGTGGGCCTCTGCCCGCACATTGAGAGTTGAGGGTACCAGCTGGTGGATTGGGTGGATCCCCAGGCTGAGCAGGGTTCCAGCTTAGGAGATGCAGGGCAGCCCCAAGAGAACTGGTAAACCCTCCTGGGCCACTGGCCTGGCCCATTCCTCACTTTGGCAGTTTCATCATCTTCTAACTTCTTTTTTGTTTGTTTTCAAACAGCTCTCCTTTTGAATATTTTTACTCCTTTAAAAGCTGATTTATTCTATCTGCTTTATGCCACATGAGTGCTTTTTCATTTAGTGTAAGCTGGTGCACTTTCTCATTTTGATGGGGCTTTGTCTTCAGAATTAATTTCAGTCATTTCTTCTTCTCTTCATATCTTTAGCAACTTACAAACATTTTTTGTAAGATCAGTTTATATGATTTATTGGATCTTTAAAAAACCATTGCTATCTCTTCCTATTCCATAATTATTTTACTTAAAAGGCTATTTTTCTTATTCAGATGTGAACATAAAAAACAATATGTATCTCTGTTTACATAGTACATACGGGATATTAAAAAAAAAAGAATCAGGTGGTTGTGTCCACATATATTTCAGTGGGTTTTCTTCAGCCTTTGCAACTACAAAAGCAATACTATTATTTTTGTTTTACCTTAAACCTACCAGAGAAAAGAAGAGTGTTACATAGTGTTTCAATTAGCTTAGTCTTTCTCCAGTGGTAACAAGTGTGTTGCCGGGAAGCCTTCTCTAGTAGTGCTGGAGTGATGAAGCATGCCTGGTACATGGCATTGCTTGCAATGACATCTTTTTCTGCACAAGTGTCCTGGAATCACCGTGGATGGAGAGCCTGTCTTAAAAGGACGGCCTACTGTGATTCATAATTCTGGTCCTGCAACAGTAGGCAGAGCCGCCTGAGACAAAAAGCCTTTTCCAGCTTTGCAGGAATCATCACTCAAGCATTTAAAACATGGAGTCTCTTCTACCAGCGCAAAGCACTCCTGTTCATGTTAATGAAAGTCACACATTTTCCCTCAAAGCCAGAAAGGATGCTTCAATCTTTCCCCAGGAATCCTAGATGATAAAGAAAGAGTATCTGTAACTTCTTTCTTTTTATCGTGGAGCCGAAGGGAATAATGAAGCTTAGAGAGAAGCTGGCAACACTTAAAATCAAGCTCTCTGTTTGTTGACAACAGAAAAATAACTTAGTGCCAGAGCCTAAATGCAAATGTCTCCCTCCATGCTTGATAATTTTCAGGTTTCTCTTTCCTTTTTCACTTTGAAAGGAAAAGAAAAATCGTTTTGATTTTTAAAGGATAAAACAGATTTTTAAAAACATTTAACAGACACTAGCAGCTCATTCTCCCATTAATTCAAATCAAGCATTCTTATTGATAGAATCTGAGAAAAAGAGGAGATAAAACACAATAGATGAAAGACACAGGTGGAAATAGTAGCAGCATAATAGTCCTGTTCTCTGGCTCTTAAGGCAGCAGATTCTACCATTCTTCTCAAGCTAAACTACCCCTGATGTTGGAGGGTTGAGTGCAATGAAAATGCTTCATTTTCAAAGAATTAGCAAGATCATTAGCAAATCCTTATAACCAAGAGTAGTACAAAGAATTGACAATAGAGCAGTGTCATGTAGCATTGGTCTTCTAAGGACTCATTTTATGTTTCAATTTTCTTTGTCAATCCACATGGTGAATTCTATTCACTTTGAGAATGTAGGGGTAGTTCAGTAGGGCTTCCCAGGCGGCTCTAGTGATAAAGAACCCACCTGCCAATGCAGGAGACATAAGAGACGTGGGTATGTTGTTCAAAATATAAGAGGCTGTATGTGCAGGAAAGGACATGGGTTTGGATCTTAGAACACAGACTCAAGTTTATTTAGTCAGTAAATACTTACGTACTACTCATTCCAGTGCTCAGCCTCGAATGGTTATGGAATCTTGAATATTCAACTTAGTTTTTCTGAGTATATTTCTGTGGAATATACTCTCCCAGCTAGCAAAGTTGCCAAGATCTTCTTGTTGTTTAGTCATTAAGTCGTGTCCAGCTCTTTGTGACTCCATGGACTATAGCCTGCCAGCCTGTCCATGGGATTTCCCAGGCAAGAATACTGGCGTGGGTTGCCATTCCCTTCTCCAGAGGATGTTCCCAACCCAGGGATCAAACCTGAGTCTCCTGTGTTGCAGATGGGTTCTTTACCGCTGAGCCACCAGGGAAGTCCAAGGTCTTACCTCCTCCATAAAGTGACTCAGAGAGGGCAGTCTAAACACTCAACCCCCGTGGCCACTGTGATTAATTTGGGATGGGCCCATGGCCTGAGGGTTTCCCAAATGGCTTAGTGGTAAAGAACTTGCCTGCCAATGCAAAAGACACGAGAGATGCTGGCTCGATCCCTGATTTTGGGAAGATTCCCCTAGAGGAGGGCATGGTAACCACTCCAGTATTCTTACCTGTGAAATCCCATGGATAGAAGAGCCTGGTAGCCTGCAGCAATGGGGTCACAAAGAGTCAGACGTGACTGAAGTGACTGAGCACGCATGGCCTGAACTGAGCCAGTCTGAGAATTTTGCTGGAGTTTCCTGGACAGAGGAGTGAGACAGCTGCTCACGATCGCCAGTTATGAGG
Organism: Bos javanicus; assembly: GCF_032452875.1. NCBI lineage: Eukaryota > Metazoa > Chordata > Mammalia > Artiodactyla > Bovidae > Bos > Bos javanicus. The sequence continues at coordinate 26,099,165 of NC_083881.1, read as the reverse complement.
ATGGTAACTTAGTTTTCACGTGCCTGTGTACTCAGCCGCTCTAGTTGTATCTGACTCTTTGTGACCTCACGGACTGTAGTCTGCCAGGCTCCTCAGCCCATGGGATTTCCCAGGCAAGAATACCGGAGTGGGTTTCCATTTCCTTCTCCAGAGGATCTTCCCAACCTGCATTGCAGGAGGGTTCTTTACCAACTGAGCCACCAGGGAAACCACGTAGAGAGTAAATTTTAAGCCACAGAGGAGGAGGTCTGTGGAGCTGTAAAGAGTCCACACAAGAGAGCTCTGGTAATGTGCTTTGAGTTGCTGTATCTAAGCTTACTGGATCCAGTTCTGGATATTTTAGTTCCATGGAATTAAAGGACTTCAGAATGAGCCTCTCCAAAATGTGCCACTCTGGTACGTGGATTATTCTAAGCTGAAGATGACCAAGGTCCAAAAGGCTCAGAAGGAGCTTTTTACATCCCCCTTAACTGACTAAAGGATTTAAATAGAGGGCCTGGTCTAAGAACTGTCTGCTCCCGGTGGAGCAGCTGGAATGCTCATACATTAACGGTGGGAATGAAAAATGGTACTGCCACTGTGGGAAGTCTGGTAGTTTCTCCACGACAAAGGATAGCACATATCTATATGAATATTTGTACACACATATTCGTATCATGTTTGTGACAGCCCCAGACAGGAAATGGTCCAAATGTACATCAACAAGTAAACGTAAAAATGAACTGTGGTATATCCACATAAAGCTTCCCTGGTGGCTCAGTGGTAAAGAACCCTCCTGCCAATGCGGGAGACACGGGTTTGGTCCCCAGGTCAGAAGATCCCCTGCAGATGAAAGTGGCAAGCCCCTCCAGTGCTCTTGCCTGGAGAATTCCATGGACAGAGGAGCCTGCTGGGCTGTGGTCCATGGGGTTGCAAAGAGCTGAACATGACCGAGTGACTAGACAACAAAAACAATGTCCCCATAAAGGAATACTATTTAGGAATAAATGGACTGCACTCATGATATACACAAAATGAGAAATTTCAGAGTAATTATGTGAAATGAAACAAGCTGAGTAAAAAGGACAGATAAACAAACAAGAAAAGAGAACCGTCAGCAGAGAGAACCGCAAAGGATACGGACCAGGTGTGGTGAGCAGGAGGGAGTCGGCAGTGCCTGTGTCCCCTTGAGTGTGTATGGCGTGTGTGTCCCATTGTCTCTCCCTGGCACGGCAAACATTTGTTTACCAAACGTGGTCTCTTCCTATCTCCCTGTGAACCACCTTCCTCCCTTTTGAAGTCCCAGCCTCCCGTCCCCACCGCCCCCCGCTCCCCCCACCCCAGCCTCCTTAGCTCAGGATGGAAGATAAGCCTCAATTACCTGACTGCCTTTGACCCTTTCATGTCTTTGTGAGCCTGTCATACATTGGAAATTACATCTGCTTTTCTCCTGTTAATCTATCTCACATCAGTTTAATTCGATCAGCCAAAAGAACTTATAAGTATAGAGGAAAATGTTTCAAGTTTTTTCTACCCCCCCCCCCCCCCCACTTTTTATTGTTTCATTTTGTTTAGACCAGTTTGAGTCTTGACGAGGACATTTTGGTTCTTTGCTGGTAAAGCTAGAATAATAGTAGTATTTTCCTTAAAGATTTCTTGTGATCTTCTCTCCATCTTCTCTTTATTACCAAGCCAAACTACTGAAATCATCGCTAAATTCTCATGCTTTGAGTATCTTTTTACTTTTCTTTTCCTTTTGAACAATAAATCTGTAAGTTTGAAGTTTAGAGAAAGTTAAAAGAATGGTAATAAAATTAAGAATATGTATTTTCTTACCATAAAGAATTAACAATAAAGAAAACTTGTCATATTAGCTCAGCCTGTTTGTCAAAAATGTGAAACATGGTATGAAGTAGAAATCTTCCCTTTAGCCACCAAAGATGTCATCAATGTCCACCTTTGTGTCTGTTTGAGAAATTTTCTAACATACAGCATTTAAACATTTTGGTACTGTAGGAAAGATTATGATACAGCATTAAAACCTTAGAATTCTTTTGGGGGTAGAGTCCTGTTGATGCTAACATTCTCTTCACATTTTCAGCACTGACAGCAGTGTCTTTGTTGGCCAAGTGTTCAAAATTTCTTTCTCCATCCTTCCCCTCAATTACCCCACCCTTCCACATGTCCCCTGCCCCTCCTCACAGACACAGTTATAAGCCAGCCTCCCATCCTTTTAATGTTTTTCCTGGTGCAGTTGCTCAGAGAATGTATATACATATTGCTTTCCTGTGACACTTGCCTCAGAAATAGCAAAAATAAATCTGATGGAAAAAAGTCATAAAGAAAGATCTATTCTTTATAGTGCCAGCTATCAGGCTGATATGAATGACTCACACTCAGGAAGTGACAAGTAATGTATAGTCATTTTTGAAACAGAAATGACTAATCTTTAACCCTTGACCAACCAGCTCATTGCAGTAAGATTTTCTGGGTATTCCCTAAGTGAGGGGCAGTAGACAGCCTACCCAATGCAGGGCATATCCATTCCCTTATATGTCAGATCTTATCACTGAATATTTTATAATGAGAGACAGGAATTTAAGCAAATATTTGAAGGAGCAAAAGGAGATAACAGTCAAGTGACGGGGTGAGGAGGAGGAGGAAGAAAACCTTAGATGCCAACAGTTTTTGTCCTGGGATTTGATTGGGTTAAAAACTCTCAGACACAAATAGACAAAATATTGTATTTTTACATTTGTGTGTATGCATTTCAGTCATTTCTGTCGTGCCCAGCTCTTTGCGACCCCATGGACTACAGCCCACCAGGCTCTTCTGTAGATGGGATTCTCCAGGCAAGAATGCTTTCTTAGTAATTAATTGTGCTAATGCAGCCTATGATTAAACTTGTAAGCTGTTTAAAGTGTTAATTGCTTAGTCGTATTCGACTCTTAGCAACCCCATGAACTGTACCCCACCAGCCTCCTCGTCTATGAGATTTTCCAGGCAAGAGTACTGGAGTGCGTAGCCATTCCCTTCTCCAGGGAAACTTCCCAACCCAGGGATTGAACCCAGGTCTCTTGCATTGCAGGCAGATTCTTTACCGTCTGAGCCACCAGGGAAGTTCTTTAGATAGGTTTAAATGTAGGCTGCATTAGCACTATTAAATCCTAAGAAAGCATAAAAGAGTACCTACTGCAGGACTTCCACTTCTTCCCAGGAAGAATTAAATGCTTTAGAAGCTGCTCTTCTTTCATAAAACCTAGAAAACTGGACTGTGAGCCCAAGAGAAGGAAAACAATGGACTGAGCCCTTGCTTGAAGCAGTTTCCAGGCTGTGGTAGAGGGTGGGAGGACATACATGGAGCTGGTGGCTTACTGACTTAGGGAGACAAAGATGGCAGTTTGGGGAGGCTGATGCAGTCACACTTCATGGGCAGAGGGCCAGGAAAATTAGAGAGTGCTGGAGATCTGCAGAGGGTTCCTTCTGAGTCTTTGGCTAAATACTCATTTGCACATGTAGGAGGTGAATTTACAGAAGCCAAGAAAAGAGCCACCAGGAAGCAGTAGACCAAAGGATTCTAGGAGCTCACACAGGACTGGGGAGAGTTCATGGTCTTCGCAACCTGCATGAAGAAATTTGGTATGACATGCTGCTGCTGCTGCTACCAAGTCGCTTCAGTCGTGTCCAACTCTGGGCGACCCCATAAATGGCAGCCCACAAACTCTCCCGTCCCTGGGATCCTCCAGGCAAGAGTACTGGAGTGGGTTGCCATTTCCTTCACCAATGCATGAAAGTGAAAAGTGAAAGTGAAGTCGCTCAGTCGTGTCTGACTCTTTGTGATCCCATGGATGGCAGCCTACCAGGCTCCTCCGTCCATGGAAGTTTCCAGGCAAGAGTACTGGAGTGGGTTGCATTGCCTTTTCCTGGTATGACATGGGGTATTGGCAAAATTCTCCCAGGGGTTACACCATCATCTCAGGGCTAAATTACTCCTAGAGTCATCTTCTCTGGGCTCACTGATAAAGATTAGCAACAAGCCTTGAAGGGCTCAAAATGGTGTACAAGTGAAAGTGCCAGAGAAGCAAACACTCATTAAAAGAAAACAAACAAAAATCTGAATGACATAACCCTCACAGTGATAAATAAATGATAAAGAAGTTACTTTGTTTGCAGATAAGCAGGAAACTACACCCAATACCCAGAGGAAAATCAGCACCAAAAATGACAGAGAGAAAGAAATTAGGAGACAAGGATCTTAAGACAACATTTATAAATCTTAAATATGCTCAAGGATATAAAAGAAAACATGGAAAAGATCAGGAAAGAAATGATAAACATGATAAAGGACCAAAGGAAACTTTGAGAGGTGAAAAATACAATACGTATACACACAAAAATAGACTGAATGAGATTAACATCAGATCAGACACAGCAATCACGGAATTAAAAGAAACCTGCTCCTGGGAAGAAAAGCTATGACAAACCTAGACAGTGTATTAAAAAGCAGAGACATCACTTTGCAGACAAGGTCTATATAGTGAAAGCTATGATTTTTCCAGTAGTCATGGATGGATGTGAGTGTTAGATTATAAAGAAGGCTGAGTGCTGAAGAATTGATACTTTCAAATTGTGGTGCTGGAGAAGATTCTTGAGAGTCCCTTGGACAGCAAGGAGATCAAACCAGTCAATCCTAAAGGAAATCAGCCCTGAATATTTACTGGAAGAACTAATGCTGAAGCTGAAGCTCCAATACTTTGGTCACCTAATGCAAAGAGCCAACTCTTTGGAAAAGACTGTGATGCTGGCAAAGAATGGAGGCAGGAGAAGGGAACGACAGAGGATGAGAGGGTTGGATGGCATCACTGACTCAATAGGCATGAGTTTTAGCAAACTCCAGGAGATGATGAGGGACAGGGAAGCCTGGTGTTCTGCAGTTCATAGGGTCCCAAAAAGTCTCACATGGCTTGGCCACTGAACATCGGCAACAGCATCGCCTACATTTAAACATTATTTTAAATCTTTTTGTTACTCCATGTTTCACTCAGCTAATTTCTTCTAACCTATCTTCTGTTTCACTAACTCTTCAGCTGGATGTCTTGTGAAAACTCTCCCACTGAGTTCTTAATTTCAGTTACTATATTTTCAGCTTTAAACTTTATACTTGATTTTTCTCCAAACCATCTAAGTCACTGTGTAACAGTTTCCATTATGCTGTGGATAATTTTAACCTTGGCCTATAATAAATTACTTATTTTGTAGTTCGATAATTCTACTATCTAGAGTTCCTAAAGGAAATTAGTCCCGAATATTCATTTGGAGGACTGATACTGAAGCTCCAATACATTGGCCACCTGATGCAAAGAACTGACTCATTGGAAATGATTCTGATGTTGGAAATGATTGAAGGCAGGAGGAGAAGTGGATGACGGGGAATGAGATGGTTGAATGGCATCACTGACTCAATGGACAAGAGTTTGAGCAAGCTCAGGGAGTTGGTGATAGACAGTGAAGCATGGTGTGCTGCAGTCCATGGGATTGCAAAGAGTTGGACATGACTGAGCTACTGAACTGAGAGTTCCTATGCATCCATTTCAGTTTTTGGTAATTTCTGCTGATTCTTATATATAGGGTCTCGTGTTTTCAGCTGTTTAGTTACCTTTTACCTTGTTTAACATCTGAAATTATAGGAATAATCTGAGGTCCCAGATGATATAAACTTTTCTTGAATATCTTTAGGGTACTTATTAAATTATAAAAATTTTTGATCTATCTACAAAATTTGTGAGCTTCAAATTAATGTGATTCCATTGTATTGTTGAAAAGTTTATGTGTATCTCTACCTTAATCTATCTATTCATATCATTAAAAGCTTTAAATAGGGGAAATTAACTTGATCTAATAGCTAACTCTGGACCAAGCGTCTGTATCCCTGATTTTTGCATATTTCATTAGAACTGATTTTATTGATGTTCTAGTTTCTCTTTTAAGCTTCTTGTTGTATACTGTGAACAATAAAAAAATTATTCCAGATATAATATTCTGAATCACCTGACCTTCATAGTCTTAATTGATTAGTAAATGTATTTATATTGTCTGAATTTAAGATTAATCTTCTTTTTAAAAAGTGAATTTCTACACATGGTTTCTTTCTGTTCCTACTATCTTAAAATATGAGATGCAAATAATGGGACAGCCACGTTACATTTGCACAAGAACAGTCATACTATATTACACTGTAATTTGTCCTGATTATATTGTTGGCCTCGTACAGAATCTATGAGATTTTGATCACAGTGATACAGTTCCCTGGAGATTATAGCCAATAGCTACCTGCTTGATATTACAGAATATTGTAGATAAAAGAAATAAGTTTTTAAAAGTTACTTTGATATAATTTGAGTTTATTAACTATTAAGCATGGAATTCATTCTTTTCTAGGAACCGCCAATAATTGTGCCTCCTTGAATTCAATATTCATTCCAACAAGAAGATAAAACCAAATTGCAGCAAGTCATAGAAGTTCCCTTTTCATTTTCATTTCTTGCCAGACTATTATCTTACTTTATTTTAACTCTTTCTTCAACTTTATTACTTCTAACTGAAAGTATCTCACAGTTATCCCTCTGATTATAGCATTGTTCCTTTGGGGAAAATGAGGCTTTGCATTATACTATTTTCCCAAGTGCTTCTAGGATTAGAAATATATTACTCAAATAAGTAGCACACATGTAGGTTTACTTAAAATTTCTTTCTTTTGTAACATAGGAATAAAATATTGGCCTATTTATAACCGGACCACCAGATATATTTTCCTTTTTCCGCAGGGAATGCAATCATACCCAGACTTTAGATATAAGAGCAGATAATGAGAGAATTAACATTATTTGAATCTGTTACCTTTCTTTCTGCCCAAACCTCTTTTCTTCATTATATTACCATCTCCTAGTGGAGACTATATTGAAACAAAACAAAATGAAAGAAAAATGAGATAAAATGCAGAAATGGATTTTCCCTTCATTCTCATATAAGGAAACTCTGCATTTTGCTCTACTCTGAACAGAAAGTAATTTAATTTTTCTTTGCTTTTTATTTTCTTATTTATTGAGTGGAGTAGTAATTTCTCACTTCAGTTTTTTTAAAGCTTTTTTTGGTTGAGGTGGGAGGAAGCAGAGATAACCATATCATTTTCATTATCTTTCTCAAAAATTCAAATACTTTTTCACTTTCAACTTAAGATCATTTAATCATTCACATCAACTTAAGATCATTTTAATGCTTCTGTTATTTCAAAACAATGATCTCTGGACTGAAGTTCTGAGGGGTATAAAACGGAGGGGAGAAGAAAAGAACAAGGTAGCTATCTGAAGCATCTTAGACTAAGATTATATTTCATTAGATTTCTTAAGCTCCTTCACTATGTACAATTCACTGAATGTTCAAGATGGAGGCGGACCTGCCTCCCTGGGTGACGAGACCAGATGCCAGTTTGAGTGCCTGAACCTCAGCACCATGCAGCACCCAACTTCTGGGTTTTGTGATCTGGTCTTCATGTTGGATTTAACAGTTAACACACTTGAAACCCTTTGAGTACTTTGACCAAACTATTGTAGTACTAAATTAGATATCACACATACTTACCAAAAGGTGGAGATTATATTATGGTGTCTGTATCCATTAGCTGAAAATACAAGACAGTCTTTTTTAAGAACCAAATTCCTTTTCTGTGTGGAAGGAATACAATTAGTCTGTTTTTCTTCTTCCCTGGTTAACCTTGCTGCATCCTACCTATTGTCTATAGAAGTCAGTGTGCCTTCATCTGATTGGTACTGAATACATCTTGAAACTTTCAACTCCATCTGAGTTCTTTCATAAGTACAACATTGATTTCACATTTGGTGCTGCTAAAACTTTTGCTGTTTGGGATTTCCCTGGTGGTCCAGTGGTTAAGACTTTGCTTTCTAACGCAGGGGATGTGAGTTCAATTCCTGCTGTTGCTGACATAGAAATTTTAAATAACATCAAGAGTGCATGGTAGCATTCCAAGGACTTTTAAATGCCATTCAGGACCTTGCTGATTCTGAAGTCTCTGAATAATACAGATAGAGTATTTTTATTTCTTATTTAAAAATAGTTCTAACTATACAAGTCAAAAAAAGGAGCATGGCTAGAGTCAGTAATACGTTAGAGCCATCTTATATGGGCTTGGAAGATACAGCTGTTAAAATAGTAGCTTTTGAAGCCATAAAATTATTCATGGTGGATGGATTTATTCCTCAGAAACCAGTAGACACTACAGTGGGAGATGTGTGTGCTAAGTTGCTTCAGTCATGTCCAACTCTTTGTGACCTCAGGGACTCCCACCAAGCACCTCTCTATCCATGGGATTCTCCAGGCAAGAATAGTGGAGTGGGCTGCCATTTCTTCCTCCAGGATCTTCCTGATCCAGGGATCGAACCCACGTCCTGTATATCTCCTGCATGGGCAGGCAGGTTCTGTACCACTGACGCCACCTGGGAAGCCCCAGTGGGAGAGTTGGTTGTCAAATCCGTAGCAGACAGCACTGGCTGGAGTCCTTTTGTTAAGGATCCTTAACACATGTTGCGTCTCCCCAGCTCTCAAGATGTACCCACTACCATCCATTTAGGAAGCATCTCCCACATTATTTTCTGTGTGTTTACATAATTTAGGGTTCCTGGATGAAATATATAATTTTGTTAGCATTTTTCCTATTTATTTTTTAAAGTGCGGCAATTTACTCTTTGGTAGCTTGCTTTTCTCCCCACTCAACAAAATCTTGGGTCTCTCTCCTTTTTTAATACTATCTCATGTATCATATACATAGTATATATATACTATCAAATAGTGTAACTTATTTAGTAATTGCTCTGTTTGTGAATGGGCTTCCCTTGTGGCTCAGCTGGTAAAGAATCCACCTGCAATGTGGGAGACCTGGGTTTGACCCCTGGGTTGGGAAGATCCCCTGGAAAGGGTAAAAGCTACCCACTCCAGTATTCTGGTCTGGAGAATTCCATGGACTGTATATTGCATGGGGTTGTGAAGAGTTGGACACCCCCGAGTGACTTTCACTTCATTTTGCTATTTATGAATATGGGCAGAGTTGTCAAGTTTTTACCTTGATAAACATTGCAGCAACAAATGTCCATATACCTATTTTCTGGCTGCAGTATTTCTAGGATAAATAATGACAGTTGGAATTTCTGGACTTAATGGTCTAAGCATTTATAATTTTAATATAAACTGTAAAATTCTTTCCAAAGATGCTATAATAATTCACAGCTCTGTCAGCAGTGAATGGCCACCCAGTTTCTCTAATCTTGACCTATACTTAATCAGTGTACATTTCCTAATGTAATGGTTAAAATGTGACCATTTTAATTTGTGTTTCCTTGATCTCTGTGTACATTTAACATAGTTTCATATTTATTATTTGTTTTCAGGAAAAAAGCTGTCTGGTGCTTTCCTTACTTCACTATTTTTTGGGGCTTTTTTCCCTAATCAGTTTGTAGATCATAATCTGGATATTAATCCTACGTCATTTATTGCGGTTTGAGTATTCTCTTACAGGGTCCTTTCATAGTATTGCTTTTCAACTTTAATCTTTTTATTCTATGTTAATGTTCAGTTCACAGAAAAGTTGCAAAGGTTGTACGGTGTGGTCCTATATACCCCTCACCCACTTTCCCCTATTGTTAACCCTTCAACTTACTGTAGCACATTTGTCACAATGAAAGAATCCATACTGGTGTATTATTATGAACTAAATCCATACTTAATTCATGCTTCCCTGGTGGCTCAGTGGTAAAGAATTCACCTGCCAACATAGGAGATGTGCATTTGATCCCTGGATGGGGAAGATCCTCTGGAGAGGAAATGGCAACCCACTCCAGTATTCTTGCCTGGAGAGTCCCACGGACAGAGGAGCCTGGTGGACAACAGTTCATGGGGTTGCACAGAGTCAGACACGACTAAGCGACTAAACAGCAACAACAACATCAACACACTGAGTTCACATGTGATTAGTTCTCACCAGTGCTCTTTTCCTGCTGCACTTTTCCATTCAGGACACCAGGCTGCATTAGTCATCAAGTCTCCTTGGCCTCCTCTGGATGTGACATGTTTGCAGGCTTCCCCCGCCTTCTTTCTTTGATAACCTTGACAATTTTGAGGAATACTGGGCATGTATTTTGTAGAACCTCCCTCAGTTTTACAAAATAGAATTTTGTTTGTCTGATAGGTTTCCCTAGTTTGACTGGGATGATGTTTTGGGGAAGGAGACCACAGAGGGGAGGCAACATCTCACCATAGGATAAAGGCGCCATGCTCTTCCCAACTCATCCCTGACGATGGCAGCCTTCATCTCCTGGAGACGGGAATGTTAGAAGTAGGAAGTAATCATACCTCTGATTTTTGCTTTTTTTCTATAAAAATTGAATATTGGCTGAATAAGAGCTAATTGGCACAAAAAGAGAAATCAGAATATAGATACTTAATTTGCTGAATAATCCCAAGTACTTGCATGTTAAATATTTATAAAGTTTGTTGTTTTTATGAGTTTATTTATGAAAGATGGATTATGCCCATGAGATTACACTGGGTAAACTTTCTCTAAGGCTATTTGGTTAAGAGAGTTTCCTCTGTTTTGTTTTTTAATGGTAAACAATATAACAGGAAATAAACAGAATAAAGACTAGTACAGTGCATATTGCATTTATAATAGTATAAATTTGCAATTACATCTAATGACCAACATTAAGTACAGTGTATTATTCAAATTGCTCTTCAGTATAAATTATGCCAATGATTAAATTTACGGTGGTAGCTATGAGATGTAAACTAAATATTGTGACATTCTTTAATTGAAATAGATGCTTGTACTTCAATTAATGGCAATTTTTTAGGTCATTAACTCTAGAAATTTGTTTTTATAGTCTATTCAGAATTCTACAGTCAAATGAATTGAGACTCAGGCAGCATGGGTTTATTAAAAACAAATCAATGTCACATAACCCTGAACACATTTTGGGAATATAATGATAAGATATCACATAAAATTTGCAATGCAAAGGAGTAAAAGTGTCTATTTCTGTCTCTTCTAAATCTTTTTATGTCAAATATGTCTACTTCTTTCCAAATAATGGTTTATGGACAAGAGATATTTAGACCTTATGGTGTGAGTTTTGCTCTCCTATTGTTTAACCCACCTGAGACTTCTTCATTAGCCTTGATAAAAATGCAGCCACATATTAACTTCCAGTACAGAGTAGGTTGTGCCAAAGGGGACTAGGTCATGGGTGTCATCTGGAGGGAAGAGCAGGGTCTTTATAAAGTGTCTTACAAAACTTTACTGAAGCCTTGTCATTTCACTTTGGCAGCTTATAAAACGTTTATTTATTTTTAATTGAGGGATAATTACTTTACAATATTATCTTGATTTCTGCCATACATCAATGTGAATCAGCGATAGGTACACATATGCCCCCTCACTCTTGAACCTCCCTCCCACCTCTCACCCCATCCCTCTCCTCTAGGTTGTCACAGAGCACTGGCTTTGAGTTCCTCATGTCATACAGCAAATTCCCACTGGCTAAATATTTTACATTGGTAATTGATGTATATGTTTCAATGCGACTCTCTCAATTCATCCCACCCTTTCTTTCCCCTACTGTGTCCAAAGTCTGTTCTCTACGTCTGCGTCTCTGATGTTGTCCTGCAAATAGGTTCATCGGTACCATCTTTCTAGATTCTATATATATATGCATTATTTGTTTTTCTCTTTCTGACTTACTTCATTCTGTATAGTAGGCTCTAGATTCATCCACCTCATTAGAAATGAGTCAAATGCAACTTTAAATGGAATAAACTTCCTGAAGGACATTGAGCCAAGTATCAATGTTTAAGTGATCTATCTCAAAATAGGGCCCAAGGACCCATACCAAGAGCACCTTGAATACACATTAAAATGCCAGCCTGCTGAACCAGATGCTTAGGAATTGGGGTGGTGCCTCCATGTTTCCCATTTCTCTAGGTATCCTTATGCAAACTGAAGTTCAAAGTCCACTGTTGTGGAGGGTACTGTTTTATTTATAATATGTGCCAGAGAGTAAGAATGAATACATGACCTTCTCAAGTAGAAAGATCTTCTGACCAAATACAGTGTCAGGATAAGCTGTTTTGCCTTTCCGAGGATGTCCTCTTCCACTTAACTTGTCCTGTCTTTGCTCCTTTAACCCTTTGTGGTCATCAGCTGTGTCATTCCACCTTACAGTTACTCTCTAGTATTAGGTTGTATTAGGGGCTTCCCGGGTGGTGGTAGTCTAGTGCCGGGAGCCGGCATATTGCATATTGAGTGCATATTGCATATTGCATATTGAGTGCAGCACTTTCCACAGCATCATCTTTCAGCATCTGGAATAGCTCAACTGGAATTCTATCACTGCCGGGAGCCAGCGTGAGGAGCTCCACCCATGACAAAGGTCATGAGGAAGGAGGCTCGGCATACGCAAAGGCGGGATGGAGCCTCAGGAGTCCCCCTGGAAATTCTCGAGCATTTACACCCAAAACCAGAGTCTGCCTACTTTCTGCTTTGTGCTTTCACCTACACTTCTGACTTTACGGGGGGCTGTCCCCCACTACCTCTCTGAAAAAAGAGTTAGATTACAGCTCCAGTTAATAATTCCTGGGTGTGACAGTGTTTAACCTACAAACTCCTTTGGAAGTCCTCTAGCCTGCCTGAATAGGTTTTTCCGGCCACATGTGATTGTTCAGAGCCTCCCAACTGTGAGAGGCAGGAGATGTTCTAAACTGTCTAAACACAGATTCTTTTGAGTAGTTAAAAGATTGATTAGAAATTGTATTGGTGAAGGGATTTTCACTTGTTGGGCCAATGTTTGCTGCTAAGTTTCCATATCCCTTACCTGCTGTGTCCCTGGCAGTGTATTGATTAATATAATTGGTGTAAGTAGTAGCTTTAATGTTTGTAACCTGGGACCCTTGAGTTAATTCTTTTTCTTGTTATAGCCCACCACACCTTTGCTCTGTAGGAATGCAACTTTATCTAATGCTTTTGGAGGATGGCTCCTGACCAATCACCTTTAGAGAAAAATAAGTTTTCTGAAGAAAGGGTCTTAAAATGTTAACAGGCCTCCGGGCCAAAAGATGATGCAAATCACCTAAGCTTTTGCATATGATAAGTTTGCAGGAAGAAAGCCTGGCTTGCTGCATGACTCTACCCCTTCCCCCATTTTCCTCTATGCATAACTTAAGGTATAAAAACTACTTTGGAAAATAAAGTGCGGGCCGTGTTCACCGAAACTTGGTCTCCCCATGTCGTTCTTTCTCTTACCTTCTGGCTGAATTATTCAGCCTCTTTTCTTCACTGAATTTTCCTACTGAGCTATCCTTATTTCAGCCTCTTTTCTCCACTGAATTTCCTCACTGAGCTATCCTCATTCTATTACTCTTTATATCTTTGATAAATATTTAAAAAAATAGGTCGCCTATGCCGTCTCTCCTTCGAATACCCTGGATCAGCCGGGGCTGGACCCCGGCAGTCTAGTGGTAAGGAACCTGCCTGCCAAGGCAGGAGACATTAAGAGATGTGACATTAAGAGATCCCCTGGAGGAGGGCATGACAACTCACTCCAGTATTCTTGCTTGGAGAATCCCATGGATAGAGGAGCCTGGCAGGATACAGTCCATGCGGTCTCAAAAAGTCGGACCCGACTGAACATGCACACATGAACTTGGTTGTAACCTCCTTGAGAGTAGGACTCATGTGATATCTTCCTTGCATCCCTATTGCACCTATTTCTTTGAGGGTACAAGAATATTTGATGATCTGAATTGGGAAAACAATTAGCTAATTAGGTGGAGACAAAGTATTATTGTTGCTAGACATTTGTATTACTATCAGGTCCAATGATGAATTACGATAAATGACACTGAAAACAGCAGGCATTGTTCCTGCCACCAGAAAGTAATACAATCAGTTCTCCTGATTATTTCTTAACATTTCTCTAATATTTTCCTAGCTTAATTCCAGGGCAAATCTCTTTTGTCACTTTGCTTTACATTTATATAACAGTTTCTTCCCAGCCCTGAGGGATATTTCCAGGCACACATAGTAATGTTCTTTAGGCATAGGAGAACCAGTGTTTGTATTAAAAGTATACTGACTTTTATATATGTATTTATGGTTATTTAGGTAATAATAAGGGGCATCCCAGGTGGCAGAGTGGTAGAGAATCTGCATGCTAATGCAGGAGACACAAGAGACATGGGTTTGATTGCTGGGTCAGGAAAATCCCCTGGAGGAGGGCATAGCAACCCACTCCAGTGTTCTTGCCCGGAAAATTCCATAGTAGTTTGGCAAGCTACAGTGAATGGGGTCACAAAGACTCAGACATGACTGAGCACATACACTCAAACACACAGGTAATAATAATAATAAAGCGTCAGGAAAACATATTAAAGATGCTTAATTCATTCTCACCTTGTGATAACAGGTGAGTAGGTGCTGATTTCTACATCTCGTCTCTTATGTGCTAGAAAATTATGAGATCTCCTTCCCTATAACCCCTCAATGAACAAAAAAAATACTTTTTTCTGTTGTTGTTTCTTGGGTTTGAGGATGGGCAGTGGTGAGGGGAGCAAGGCTGAAAAATACTGTGGTTGTGTTTTTTCTGATTTCATCAGTCCAGGCCACACAACCGTCTAGTGAATGGCAAGATGGGGAAGGTAGCTGCCTTTTATAGGTCACCTGCCTCCTGGCGATGTCATCACACAGGGAATTACTGCTTTGTAAATCTAATGTTTTGTAGTCACTAACACACTGAGCAGTGTGTTCAAACCCAGCGCTTCCTACAGGGTGGCTCCGTCTAGTGCTGGTGTCTTGCCCTTGGTCTCAGCTCCTGGAACATAAGGTGTGACCTTCCTCCCTGGCTCTCTCTGAGTGCTCAGTCTCTAGGCTTTGCTCTGGTGTGGACTCTGGTGTCCTGAAGGACTCGAATTCTCAGGTAAGAATACTGGAGTGTGTTGCCAGTTTCTCCTCCAGAGGATCTTCTCAACCCAGGGATTGAATCCAGGTCTCCTGCATTGCAGGCAGATTCTTTACCATCTGAGCTACCAGGGAAGCCCTCTTTGACACTGTAGTGTTCTTATTTTCAACTTATGATTGCCTTAAGTTCAATGTTCCAGTCTGTGAATGGGAAGAGCGTATTCATATTTACCTTTTTACATCCTGAAAGATTTACAAAGGAAACAGTTACAGAGTAATTCCTGTGGACGATGACCTCCATGGGAGCCAGCTGATGCATGAAACATCAGTACCATGGCATTCAACAGATAGTCATGTGCCACGTTCTTTAAACTTTACATTAATCAAAATCATTAAAGAAATTAGTCATACCAGCCAGCCTCATTAGTTTTAATTCATTCTATGATGTGTAATAAAATACAGAGAACACGTGCCTGTATCAGGAGGCGTGATGCTCTCAGTCGCTCTCATCACTGGTTTAAATGAATGCTGCTGCTAAGCTGCTAAGTCGCTTCAGTCGTGTCCGACTCTGTGCGACCCCATAGACGGCAGCCCACCAAGGCTCCCCTGTCCCTGGGATTCTCCAGGCAAGAACACTGGAGTGGGTTGCCATTTTCTTCTCCAATGCATGAAAGTGAAAGTGAAGTTGCTCAGTCGTGTCCGACCCTTAGCGACCCCATGGACTGCAGCCCACCAGGCTCCTCTGTCCATGGGATTTTCCAGGCAAGAGTACTGGAGTGGGGTGCCACTGCCTTCTCCTAAATGAATGCTGATTCTCACCTAATTCGCAGGTTTTGTTTGCCAATAAGCTTAATTAATTCATAATTGATGCCTTAGCCCTTCCTTCCCCAGAAAGACTTTCATTGTTTACCGATTTCTATAATTTACCGTTGCGGGGGCGGGGGGAAACCAGTCTCTATAGTGTTTGCAGCTTTGAAACAAAGCATGAAGACTGTAGCCATCGAGAGAAGGAATGTCGCCTAGCAGCTCTGGAATCTCGAACTGTTGAAATCGGACAGTTTAGACTTTAATTTTCATGACTAAGAAACCCAAGCAATGCATTTTGTTTATCTCTGTGGAATAATGTTTCATTTTTTATTTATGCAAATTTGTTTTTTTCTCAGCTTCATAAAGGTGTAATTGACAAATAAAATGGCTTGTATTTAAAATGTACAATGCGGGACTTCCCTGGCGGTCCAGTGGTTAAGATTCCACACTTCCACTATCGTGGGCACAGTTTCCTTCCCTGCTTGGGGCGCTCATATCCTGCATGTTGTGTGGGATGGCCAAAATAAAAAAGTACAACCTGATGATGTGATATGGTATACATTGTGAAATGATTACCACCACAGAGTTAGACATAGTTACCATTGTGTGTGTGTGTCTGTGTAGTGAGAACCCTTATGATCAACTTGTTTAGCAAAATTTCAAGTAGACAATCCAGTATCATTAACTATAGTCACCATATTGCACATTAGATTTTCAAAACGTATTCATCTCATAACTGGAAGTTTGTACCCTTTGACAAACATCCCTCATCCCCCAAACTCTGGCAACCCCCATTCTACTCTCTGTTTCTATGAGTTTGACTTTTTCTTGCTGCTACTGCTGCTAAGTCACTTCAGTCATGTCCGACTCTCTGTGACCCCATAGTGGGCAGCCAACCAGGCTCCCCCATCCCTGGGATTCTCCAGGCAAGAACACTGGAGTGGATTGCCATTTCCTTCTCCAGGGCGTGAAAGTGAAAAGTGAAAGTGAAGTCGCTCAGTCGTGTCCGACTCTTAGCGACACCATGGACTGCAGCCCACCAGGCTCCTCCATCCATGGGATTTTCCAGGCAAGAGTACTGGAGTGGGGTGCCATTGCCTTCTCCGACTTTTTCTTAGTGTGGAGTAATTTTTAATGCTCAACTTTGTGGAATAATATTTTATCTTTGTGGAACTTTGCACATGAGAACTTTTTTTTTTTTCCAAAAGTTTTGTGGAACTTTTGAAAAACCAGCTTGTAAGGTCTCTTTGCTTTTCACTTTCAGATTTACACCTGTGATAGAAAAAAAGTGGGAAATAAATCCTCTGATGAGATATTGCCACTATGTGTTAAGAGCTTTGACAGCAGAGAGACTAAAGCAAGTGGCCTGGGAGTGGAAATATCTTGAAAGCAGCAGGTATTTCTATCATTATTATGTGTCCAGGGACGTGTTGATTGTGTGGAATGGGGCAGTGACCCTCTAATTGTGTTGAAACCGATGATTCCCGTTATCACCACCAGAGGATGTTCTAAGCACGTTTTTTGTCAGAGCAGCTCACGTTGACTGCAATAGCCCATCCTTCCAACAGAGGCAGCAGAACGACTCTGAGGCTGCGGAAAATCTCAATGTCAACAGCAGCTCATAAAAGGGAAAGAACATGGCACGAGCTGTGTGTTTGGAAAAGTCTGAGGCGTTTAGCCCAACCGTTCTTGAATCATTACCATGATACTGACAAGCAAAGATATTTCTGAGAAAGCTGTCAGATTTAGCCCTCGACTGCATGGTTAATAGAGAAAAGAGCCAGGTTACCCACATTTCAATTCTTTCTGAGCTTTGGGCAAGCAGCCATTTTTGTTATTAGATTAAAAAAAAAATCTTGTGGTGAGACTAGTATAGGAAGAGAGACAGGGAAGAGAATAAAGGAGATATTTTTAGGGGAATTTTAGTGTCACGTTCTTTAGATAAGGAGGGGGTAGGATGGGGAAATATGGCTTACAGTCACCTCAAAAATAAGCTATAAAATGCAGTCAGAAGAATAGCAAGAACACCTGTTGTAGATAAGAACTTTAAAAACTGGTATTGCAAAGCAAAGTCTGCTATCAAATGTCAAAACTACTTGGAGATTGAATCTCATGCCAGCCCAGAAGGAGACACAGTGAAGCTGAAAAGCAACAGGCCATCAGTTTACCTCATTATGTTAATTATAGCCTTTTTTGCATGCTGGGAGTACACTTGAGAATACATGATATATATGAAAAAGGGTAAGTGTATTATGTTATTGGAGGTAAATCATATGTGTGCCTGTGTGTACGTCCGTGTGTGTGTGTGTGTGTGTATGTCTACACGCAATCAATAAAGAGCACAAAAAGTGTTTTTCAAATAAAATATAAATATTTCAAAGGCCAATCACTGCTTTTAATAAAAAGATGCTATTTATTTAGATAAGAATACTTCACATGAGATCTACCCTTTAAGCAGATTTTTATTTTATTTATTTATCTTTTTGGCCATGCCACGTGGCATGTAGGATCTTAGTTCCCTGACTAGGCATCAAATCCATGCCCCTTACACAGGAAGCAGAGTCTTAACTGCTGGACTCCCAGGGAAGTCCCTCTTAACAGACTTTTAGACATACAATACAGTGCTACCTGTAGGTACAGAATTGTACAGCAGACCTCTAGAACTTATTCACCTTGAAAAACAGAGTTTATGTCCACTGATTAGCAACTCCGCATATTCCATCTCCCCAGACCCTTGTAACCACCATTCCAGTCTCTGAGTCTATGATTTTGACTGCTGTAGACAACTTACATGCCTGGAGTCATGCAGTATTTGTCCTTTTGTGCCTATTTTGCTTATTTCACTTAGTGTAAGGTCTTCTACCCAGGTTGTCACGTGTGGCAAGATTTCCTTCTTTTTTAAGGCCAAAGAGTATTCCATTGTCTACCCATTTTATTTATCCATTCATCCATTGATGAACCTTCAGATTATTTCATCTTGGCTATTATGAACATAACTTCAATATATTTATTATTATTATAAGGTTTGATTTAGTTTTTATGAGATTCTTATAGTAGAATAGTAAAATGATTGGTATAATCTTAGTGACAACTACAATTCTTAGAGTGAAAACAATTGGCACCTGGAACCTTTTAGGCATAGAATCCCGCGGGCCTGTGACTCTGTGTACAAGTCAAGGTCACGGTTGTTGTCTCCTGGGCCTTGGAGGGAATCACAGATGTTTTCTTCCTGGGAATCCTGGGATGCAGTGTCACCATCTAGTGTCTGGGCTTCCACTGCTGCACTAGTTACCTCCTACTCATTGGTTTGTTACTAATTTGTGAACACTGGCCATCCAGACAATGGGGGACTGTGGTAGCTCACAGGGTTACTGTGGAAATAAAAGAAAATAACAAAGTTAATGTGAGTAGTACATGTCTGGCTCATAACAGGCACTGAATGAGCACCAATTACTATTATTTCATTATTTCTATCTCTTGTTTGCCAGAGACAAATCCCAAAAGAGACCACATTCAGAGCCAAACTCCACTGAGTTTGGAAGGAAAGCAGAAGCTCTCGTCTTCAGAAAGTTTGAAGAATCACCTGAATTAATTCGAATGAAAATCTCATGAGATCCCTTCTGGTTTCCTCCCTAAGGTGCATTGCACCAAAATCATTGATTATATCATTAAATTGTGTGTGTGTGATCAGTCACTCAGTCCTGTCCAGCTCTTTGTGACTTTATAGACTATAGCCCACCAGGCTCCTCTGTCCATGGAATTCTCCAGGCAAGAATACTGGAATAGGTTGCCCTTGTCCAGGGGATCTTCCTGACCTAAGGATTGAATCCAGGTCTCTTACGTCACCTGCATTGGCAGGTGGGTTCTTTACCACTAGCACCTTCTGGGAAGCCTCATCATTTAATTGTTACCCCCGATGAGAATTCTGGATTGGCTGATCTGTATCAAAGGGGTATTAATACCCCCTTTGCAAAGGTGACATTATCAGCTGTAAATCTTGGTTTACTGGGACCAGTGAGATCACCCAAGATGATAAAATAGGACTTGCCTGGGATCACCTAGGAGGTGATGCTTTTAGAAAAACACGTGAAGTGACCAAGTGAAAGGACAGAACAAATGGAAGAGAGAGATTAAAACAAAACAAAACAAGTAAAACTTCCCCTCTGCCCAGTGTGAGTCTGGTAATGAACTAGATTATGGTGTTGATATTTACTATTTTTATGCAATTCAGTTCTCTTAAAAAAATATTTCAGAAGCCATCAGGGAACAATATCTGTACTTTGTTACTACTTATCAGAACCAAAGTCATTTATCAAGTCTTTTGCTTCACATTCTTCTTCAATTTATTTCCTAAAATTATGCTAGTTATATAAAACTCACTGTAAACAAGGAGTTGCTAGATTTTACCAGAACTCTACGTGAAGGTTAAGTCTCCAATAAAAATGCTATAGGAAAAAGAATTTGGGTCTCAAATGAAGGACAGATATTACTTTGTATTTTGGTAGGAAGTCAAATTTAAAAGCTAACCTTTTTGACATAAGCACATAAATTTGAAAGGAATTTGGGACATGACTTCTTGATTTATGGACGTGTATACACAAGTAACTTCACTTTGCCTTCTCCCTACTTCAGCGTTTCTCTGTAACTTCCTCTACGGTCTCTTTATTCTCATTTCCAAGTCTAGATAATCTTCTTTGACAAGCCCCATGCTCTTGTTTCTGTTCACTCCTCTTTTCTTGACCAGATTGTTTTCTCTCTCCTATCTGTGGTCTCTCTCTCTTTATTGGTTTCTCTCCCTCAACCATCAAGCCATCTTGAGCATAACCTGCAAATGTCCTAGAATACCGTCTATGGACCTTATGGCCTCCTTGTTTTATCCTTACAGTCACCCTCCAGCATAAGGACAAAGTAATCAAAGTGGGCCTGCACTTCAGAACCACAGAACACAAGGGTCCAAGTCTGGCAAGACAGACTCTATCTATGTCAAGAAGCATAGAGTCGAGTAGACAGATGTGTAAATGTGCTGGGTTGCTGAGACCTGTGGGTGTAAGCTGTCTGAAAGGACTCATTGTATTCCCAGAGTTAGAGGAGGTGAGATCTGCTAAAAGATGAGCTGGTATTAGCCAAGTGGGTAGTGGCAGCAACAAGGAGGACTTTCCTTGTGCAGGTACAAGTAAGATGTGAATTGGAAAGAGCATGAAGCAACAGGTGTGTAGAGAAAACCACAAGTGATTCTGTGTCACTGGAGTGTAATGTATTAATATAAAGGACGGTGTTCAGTAAGGAGCAAGGTTGAGACGTGGCCAATGGAACTCTTTTTTCAGGCATCTAATGGATCTTTAAGAAGTGTGCAATCTCAGCAATTTCCTTTGCGTTTTCTCAATTGGGGCTTTATTGCCTAGGCAGACTTTATATAAGATGGACTTTTCACTAAGTCTCCTTTCCCAATATATTGTATCTTTGGGTAGTGTAGTCTTTCCATGATGATCTGCTGATCAGAGTGTTAATGTGTGACTAGTGTCAAAGAACCCACCTGCCAATGCAGGGGACATAAAAGATACAGGTTCGACCCCTGGGTCAGGAAGATCCCTGGAGAAGGGCATGACAACCCATTCCAATATTCTTGCCTGGAGAATCCCATGGACAGGGGAACCTGGCAGGCTACAGTCCATAGGGTTGCAAAGAGTCGGATATGACAAGCGACTGAGCACATAGTGCAATGTGTGACTAGCTTCCAGACCAGGGACTGTCAGATGCACCTTCAGTACCATTCTCCCTGTCTTTAGTAATGGCACTGCAGGTGTGTAGCTGTCGTGAGAGACCCATGTCCCAGTGTCTCCTGCCTGTTGTTGTGTTCTGTGGGACTGGGTTCTGCACTGTGGTGTGCATAAGCAGAAGAGATGCTGCCATATGTCCAGACCATCACTCTAAAGAGGGATGTGCATACACCTCTCTGGCCCTTCCCACTGGCTGGATGATAGGAAGACCTGGAGCAGCTGTTCTGCTTTAGAGAGAGAAACTGCATGCTGACCAGGGCAGGGGCTCCCAGCCCACTCTGGAACATTCTTCCTTGACCTGTTTAATGAAAGGGAAATGTGGTTCAGTACAAGCCATGTTTGGGTCTCTGTTATAGCTAAGTAGCCTGTTTTGTAACTAATATTATCATAAAGTGCTATAATCGGTTTTAAAACATGGACTTAAAATTATACAGAAGTTTTAGGAATGTTCAGGAAAGATTGTCTCAATTTAAAGCACTTTCCCCAATGTTGGGCATCACAGATACACAGATGTGTTGATGGAACAGGTCTATTCAGGCAATGGGGTCCTATAACTTAACTCCTCAAACTGCAAACTCTATCTGTGAGGCACCTCACAGAATAACTGCCTGTATACTTCAAATATACTTCAAATTACTCCTTGGAAGAAGAGTTATGATAAACCTAGACAGCATATTAAAAAGCAGAGACATCACTTTGCAGACAAAGGTCCGTATGGTCAAAGCTATGGTTTTTCCAGTCGTCACGTATGGATGTGAGAATTGGACTTTAAAAAAGGCTGAGTGCTGAAGAACTGATGTTTTTGAATAGTGCCGCTGGGAAGACTCTTCAGAGTTCCTTGGACAGCAAGGAGATCAAACCAGTCAATCCTAAAGGAAATCAACTCTGAATATTCATTGGAAGGATTAATGCTGAAGCTCCAATACTTTGACCACTTGATGCAAAGAGTCAATTCACTGGAAGAGACCCTGATGCTGGGAAAGATTGAGGGCAGGAGAAGAAGGTGACAGAGGATGAGGTAGTTGGAAGGCATCACGGACTCATTGAACATGAGTTTGAGCAAGCTCCAAGAGATAGTGAAGGACAGAGAAGCCTGGCGGGCTACAGACCTTGGGGTCGCAAAGAGTCAGACATGACTTGGCAACTGAACAATAGTAACATACTTCAAAAATATCAAGGGCAAGAAATACGAAGCAAGTCTCAGGAACTATTTCAGATTAAAGGAAACAACTAAATGCATGTATGGTCATGGATGAGGAGAAAAGAGCTGTAGGGGCTACTCTTGAAACTATTGGTAAAATTTGAGCATGGACTGTCTCTTAGGTAGCTCATTTATGAAAATATTGATCTTGATAACAGCATTGTGCTAATATAAGAAAATATCCTTTTTCTTAGAGAATGCTAAAGTTTTAAGTTTAAAGCATCATGATGCCTACAACTCACTCAAATGGTTCAGAAAAAAATATGCACACATAGATATGTATACAAGGGGTTTCCTAAGTGGCCCTAGTGGTAAAGAACCCTTTTGCCAATGCAGGAGACTATAAGAGATGCAGGTTCAATCCCTGGGTTGGGAAGATTCCCCTGGAGGAGGGCATGACAACCCACTCCGATATTCTTGCCTGGAGAATCCCACAGACAGAGAAGCCTGGTGGGTTACAGTCCATAGGGTTGCATGTCCAAAGACTCAGACATGACTGAAGTGTCTTAGCATGCCCACATATATATGCAAACACATAAGAATGCCATAGGCAGAGAGAGAGAGAATGATAAAGCAAATGCATTAAACAAATGTAAACAATTGAAGAGTTGAGGTGGTAATGTGTAGTATACATACCAGGAACTTTTCTGTAAGCCAAAATAAGGAAAAAGAAATGAGTATAATTTTCTCCTCCTCAATCATCAACAATAACATCAGTAGTCACATACTTGTATTTGAACACTGCCTGCCAGTTAAATTTTGGTGTTGGCAAAACTTGGCTGGGTGGTCAAGCACGTGACCCTGCATTTTGGACCAGTTTCCAATGTTGCAAATTTTCCCTGAAGCAAATTTGTCAAAATAATTGTGGGATAAGCTCCCATTTTAGAAGTTGGCAAAACAGACCTATTCTCCCATCTTTTATCAAAGAACAGATGTGGATTTTGGGTCTGCAGGGTAGGTAGAATTAGAGGCTGATACTAAGCGTGGAGTAAAAATTTAATTAGTGTGATTTTGGTGACATGTATATTTACCCAAATAAGGGACATGCTCCAAAATAGATGCGTGTACACTTCCACTTCAAAAACACTGGGAGGGAGGTGGTGTCAGAGTTGAGTGTTAAGATCATCATTACACCAGTAAAGCTATTCTAAGTCAGAAACTTTTGTAATCCAGTAATGCTTATTGTTCCACTTATTGTTGAAAAGAGACAACACTGATGCATTCACAGGCCAAATACCTAAGTGATTATTTCTTAGATGCATGCTAAGTCACTTTAGTCTTGTCTGAGTCTTTGCAACTGTATGGATTGTAGCCCACCAGGCTCCTCTTTTCACGGGATTCTCCAGGCAAGAATCCCTTCCCTAGTGGATCGTCCTGACCCAAGGATCAAACTTGTGTCTCCTGAATTGCAGGCAGATTCTTTACCATCTGAGACACGAGGGAAAGCTTGCAATATGAAAGTATATGATATCAACAGATTGTACATATTAAACTCTCATAATGTTATCTGTCAATTATATCTCAATAATGCTGGGGAAAAAGTTACAAGCATGTAGTAATTTTAGGACAACTCAAATAAATATAAACTTTGTTTTACTTTCTGGTCAAATATCATGTTAGTTAGCAGTTTCAAGTGGGATTTGGGAAAATTTATTACTCATGCCTCTTTCCTCCTGGCTTCATGCAAAGTTATTCTATAGCAATTTTTAATAAAATGCTAATGTGTTCATAGTTGGTAATCACCCCCATCTCTTCCAGCACAGTGCTCTTGGGTAGTATCTGTGCAAGAGAACAGCAATCAGGCTTGAAACCTCTCTTCTGAATCTGAACCAGGATCACTGGATCTGAGTCATCTACTGGCTGCAGGGAGGCAGGAATGAAAGGTGGCCTCAGGGCATGGGTGCTGTCTTCTCCTCCTGGGAAGAAAAGCCCAAGCAACATCTTGTATTTTGGCCAGAGAAATCTTCTGTTTATCTGAGGGCAAGAAGGCTAGAAAAGTACATTGGGATGAGGGCAAAAGTTCCCTTTTAAACACGCCACACTGTCTTTATTAGAGATTTGTTGGGTGGGTTATAGAGCTCCCCTGGTGGCTCAGATGGTAAAGCATCTGCCCGCAATGTGGGAGACCTGGGTTCAATCCCTGTGTTGGGAAGATCTCCTGGAGAAGGAAATGGCAACCCACTCCAGTATTCTTGCCTGGAGAATCCCACGGACGGAGGAGCATGGTAGGCTACAGTCCATGGGATTGCAAAGAGTCGGACACAACTGAGCGACTTCATTTTCACTTTATAGTTCTCTATGGTTGTAAGGTCCTTGTGAGTAGAATTCATGTCTTAACACATTTTTGTATTATCTCTATCTATTGTAATAGAGACACGTTTGCTGATTGATCGACGTTGATTGCTTTATGCTTTAGATGACAGTTTTTAGAAGGATTTTAAGATCTTCAGGTGCCTCTAGGACATGATTATAAACATCAATTTCCACTGACTCAATACAAGGACTCAAGTCTTAGTTAATAGACATTTCCAGATGAAGTAGTTTCTACAGGACTATAGCACGGAATATGAATAGTTTTACAGTATCTGTGTTGTTATGGAGCAACATTATCCAATCAGTTCGGTTCAGTCGCTCAGTCGTGTCCGACTCTTTGCAACCCCATGAACTGCAGCACGTCAGGCCTTCCTGTCCATCACCAACTCCCAGAGTTCACCCAAACTCATGTCCATCGAGTTGGTGGTGCCATCTAGCCATCTCATCCTCTGTCGTCCCCTTCTCCTCCTGCCCCCAATCCCTCCCTTTTCCAATGAGTCAACTCTTCGCATGAGGTGGCCAAAGTATTGGAGTTTCAGCTTTAGCATAAGTCCTTCCAAAGAAATCCCAGGACTGATCTCCTTTAAAATGGACCGGTTGGATCTCCTTGCAGTCCAAGAAACTCTCAAGAGTCTTCTCCAACACCACAGTTCAAAAGCATCAATACTTCAGCACTCAGCTTTCTTCACAGTCCAACTCTCACATCCATACATGACCACAGGAAAAACCATAGCCTTGACTAGACAGACCTTTGTTGGCAAAGTGTCTCTGCTTTTCCATATGCTATCTAGGTTGGTCATAACTTTCCTTCCAAGGAGTAAGTGTCTTTTAATTTCATGGCTGCAATCACCATCTGCAGTGATTTTGGAGCCCCAAAAATAAAGTCTGACACTGTTTCCCCATCTATTTCCCATGAAGTGATGGGACCAGATACCATGATTTTAGTTTCTGACTGTTGAGCTTTAAGTCAACTTTTTCACTCTCCTCTTTCACTTTCATCAAGAAGCTTTTTAATTCCTCTTCACTTTCTGCCATAAGGGTGGTGTCATCTGCATATCTGAGGTTATTGATATTTTTTCCGGCAATCTTGATTCCAGTTTGTGCTTCTTCCAGTCCAGCGTTTTCTCATGATGTACTCTGCATATAACTTAAATAAGCAGGGTGACAATATACAGCCTTGACGTAATCCTTTTCCTATTTGGAACCAGTCTGTTGTTCCATGTGCAGTTCTAACTGTTGCTTCCTGACATGCATATAGGTTTCTCAAGAGGCAGATCAGGTGGTCTGCCTTGAAGAATTTTCTTCAAGAATCTCTTGAAGAATTTTCCACAGTTTATTGTGATCCACACAGTCAAAGGCTTTGGCATAGTCAATAAAGCAGAAATAGGTGTTTTTTCTGGAACTCTCTTGCTTTTTCGATGATCCAGCGGATGTTGGCAATTTGGTCTCTGGTTCCTCTACCTTTTCTAAAACCAGCTTGAACATCTGGAAGTTCATGGTTCACATATTGCTGAAGCCTGGCTTGGAGAATTTTGAGCATTACTTTACTACCATGTGAGATGAGTACAATTGTGCAGTAGTTTGAGCCTTCTTTGGCATTGCCTTTCTTTGGGATTGGAATGAAAACTGACCTTTTCCAGTCCTGTGGCCACTGCTGAGTTTTCCAAATTTGCTGGCATATTGAGTGCAGCACTTTCACAGCATCATCTTCCAGGATTCGAAATAGCTCAACTGGAATTCCATCACCTCCACTAGCTTTGTTTGTAGTGATGCTTTCTAGGGCCCACTTGACTTCACATTCCAGGATGTCTGGCTCTAGGTGAGTGATCACACCATTGAGATTATCTTGGTTGTGAAGATCTTTTTTGTACAGTTCTTCTGTGTATCCTTGCCACCTCTTCTTAATATCTTCTGCTTCTGTTAGGTCCATACCATTTCTGTCCTTCATCAAGCCCATCTTTGCATGAAATGTTCTCTTGGTATCTCTAATTTTCTTGAAGAGATCTCTAGTCTTTCCCATTCTGTTGTTTTCCTCTATTTCTTTGCATTGATTGCTGAGGAAGGCTTTCTTATTTCTCCTTGTTATTCTTTGGAACTCTGCATTCAGATGTGTATATCTTTCCTTTTCTCCTTTGCTTTTTGTTTCTCTTCTTTTCACAGCTATTTGTAAGACCTCCCCAGACAGCCATTTTGCTTTTTTGCATTTCTTTTCTATGGGGATGGTCTTGATCCCTGTCTCCTGTACAATGTCGTGAACCTCCCTCCGTAGTTCATCCAATAGCATAAAGCTAATGAATTAATTACCCCCAATAAAGTACAGTGCTAGCTGTTTTTGAGCTACTTTAATATGCAACCCACTCCAGTGTTCTTGCCTGGAGAATCCCAGGGATGGGGGAACCTGGTGGGCTGCCGTCTATGGGATCGCACAGAGTTGAACACGACTGAAGCGACTTATCAGCAATACGAGGTTTATACTGCAGGATGACTTAGCAAAAAGAAAATTATTCTTGTTGAGGGACAACTTTTTGGAGATTGTGTTCAATACAATTTTTTTTTTTTTTGTAAGAGTCTCATGAAGCCATTAACTTTATAATGGTTACCTGTTTTTATAGTATAGTAACTATAACCTTTATAGTTACCTGTTCCAAAGATCACACATTTACTGAGAGGCATCCAGAAGATGTTTTGAAGGTATTTTGTTCATCCATTAGCCTAAAACTCTTTCCATTCATGATTATTTAGTAAGTTTTTATGGTTATAAATATAATAAATACCCAACAAATAGATGAATACTCACCAAATATTTATTGAATGGATTCATTGTTCTCCCTTGAAGAACTGACTTAAAAAAAAAGTTTCCATGAATATCTGATCCTATTTGTTCCCTCAACAGCTTTTTATTTGACCTCAGGGTCAATTCATTAATCTCAGTGATAAAAATTGTGGAGAATCAGATTGAATCACACGGACCCAAAATTTCCAAGGAATTCTACTCTTGGTCAAATCACTTTCTAGTAGACTAACATTGTCCTCTGTTCCCTGGTTAACAGAAGGACATCATGGACATATTCATAAGTTAGGAAATCCAGTAAGCATATCCTGTTCAGTGGTAAGAACAAAGAGGTAAGTAGAGTATTGTAGCGTTGCAAGCTGGTGAATGATGGACAGACTTACAATGGGCGTATTCTAGACTCTAGTTGGAAATTTACTCCCTCCTTAATTTATTAGTTTACATGGGTATATTTGTTGCTATTTATTTAATGTTTTAAATAAACAGAATGACTTACTAACTAAGCCCCTCCTTGACTTATTAACCAGACATTTCTGTCCATGGGATTTCCCAGGCAAGAATACTGGAGTGGGTTGCCATTTCTTTCTCCAGGGGATCTTCCCAATCCGAGGATTGAACCCACATCTTCTGCTTGGGAGGCAGATTCTTTACACTGAGCTACCTGGGAAACCCTTTACTTGGGCATATTTATTGTTTTTTATTTATTAATAACATTCTCTATGATAAGTAAGTAGGATACAGCAGTGATGAGCCTACATTCTAGCAATAAACCTGAAGTAAGGCAGAGTTTTACTAAATTGTAATTGTGTTTCTGGAGTGCTATTTCTTGAAGTTCTTTTGAGTTCTTTGTTGTCTTTTCTCAGGTCCAATGCTCCTCTAAGAACTTTTATTTTGTGCTTGTAAAATGAAGATACTTAAAACAGAATCACAAAAATAATGTACAAATACTCTGGACTTTGTAGGTGACTACTTCACAGTCAAGCATTTCCATATACTTTCATTGTCTGTGAATATATTTACTTTTAGACAAAACCAAAAGTTTCACACTGATATCATTGCCCTTTGGAGGTCCAAAGTCATATACTTCTAGGTCCCAGATATCTGAATTTGAAAAATGTAACTCTAGAATAAAACACTTGCAAAGAATTCCACAGTCCTCTCAGGTCAGAGAAACACTGTCTATTCCTTACTTTGGTAGGGAAAGGATTAGTTAAAAGAAGTGTTAGCCATTAGTACCATAGATGCTGAGTGATGTTACCATTGGGATTAGCTAGATGAGAATGGCTGTAAGTGTTGTTGAGTGAAATAATGACATCTACCCGAGAGGCTGTGTTATTGGTTCAGTTACTAGGGATTGTATACACATCAAGAAGAACTTCACCATGATAAGGTGACTTGCGGTGCTATGTATGATATAAGGGAACAAGGAATCTGTTTCCTGAGTACCAAAAGGAGCTTTTATTTTATTTTTTGGCCATGAAGTGTGGCTTGTGGGATCTTAGTTCCCCAACTAGGGATTGAACCTAGGCAGCAAAGTGAAACTGGAGTCCTAACCTCTAAACCACCAGGGAATTCCCCCAGAAGAAGCTTTAAAAAAAAAAATCCCCAAAGAAGATTTTAATTTTAGATTCCCAAATAGGTGAATTTTGAAAAGTAGACATTTAAGAAAATGGTTTGGTCTCAAGATGATTCCAAATGAATTTTTCCTCAAGCACATTCTTCTAGATTTTTTTCCCTTCATAGACATTTAATCTGCATGCTTCTGATTTATTTACTCCTGACTCATCAAAGTCTGTTTTTAAAGTGTTCTTTGATGTCTAAGGAACCTAAATAACTTTTGTAAGAAATGTTTAAGTCTGGAAATCGTGTTTGCAGTACAAAATAAAACATGCATAAGCCAGTTTGAATTGCCATAAATACCACTCTGATAATCTGCTATGAGGCTGTTTGTAATCATCTTGTGACTGACTTGCTCCTTGGATAGAGACAAACTTGAGTCAAGAAGCATAAAACCTGCATTCTTTTCCTGCCTCCCCACTAAAGATACAATGGGGCACTATCTTCAAATGTGAAACATTTTATTTGCAATCAAACTCAAACCGCTGTTTCATTTCTTTAAAAAATGATTATCCAGTAGTTTCTATATCACTGATATTGGGAAGATGACAGATCTGAAAATTTTAACTATTAATAGAAAAGAATAATCTAATTTCTTGAATTTTGGAGTAGCTAAGTTTAGCTTGGGTTTCCCGGGTGGCTCAGTGGTAAAGAATCTGCCTGCAATGCAGGAGACATAAAAGATGTGGGTTCAGGCCCTGTGTCAGGAAGATCCCCTGAAGGAAGAAGTGGCAACCCACTCCAGTATTCTTGCCTGAAAAATCCATGGATAGAGGAGTGTGGCAGGCTACTCAGTCCAAAATCACGACTGAATGACTGAGCACGCACACATATTCTACTGAAATAGTAATATTTACTAATAACAAGTGAGCACTTACTATAGAGTAAACATTTCCCATAAATTGCCTAATTTACCAATGTAGAAATCTGATACAATACTCTTACTATCCCCGTTTTACAAATTAAACATATTGGGTCTGAGATCAGTTAAGTAACTTGCATAAAGACAATTGCGCAGAGGCAGAATGGAACACAGGCAGTCTTATCCAAGGACTATGCCTTCATCAGATGGCTGTTTCTCTCTCCTCTCTGTGTACATTTCAAAATTAATTTCCTCAATTGGGTTCTACATTCCCTTGAGTCCTTGGTGTTTGAGTTTTACTTTGGAATAATAATAATAATGATAATCTACTCTGTTAATAAATCCCTCTAGTTTATGTAGCAGATTCACACGTGGTGTCTCTTCTTGGATCCTATGACTATCCTCTGAGCTAGACAGGAAAGATATTATCAGCAACATCACCCAGTGGAGAAGATATTCAGCATAAAGGAAGAAACCATTATTTTTGCATGTGAGAAAAACAATGTCACCCTGATTTTAAATGTCACCCCAATTTTGAAAATAGCCTCTGGCTTCTCCGTGAAATCACTGGAATGAATGGTAGAAGACAAGTAGCCCTCCTGTGCATGAATAAACCATGAAATATATTTGACAATAAAATTTTCAATTAATGTGGAAATATTTGCTCTGAGTCTCAGCTCTTGAGGATTTAAGTCTTGGCCAAATATTAAAAATATGTTTTATTTCATTGCACAAAGTACCTTGCAGAAGATTAGATTCCTGAGAAACTAAAAACTGCTATTTTTTGAGAATCCTGAATATGAATTAAGCTGATGGATGGGCCATGTTGGGAGAACTGGTTTCTATGAGACATTAAATAGCCTTTACCCTTGCTCAGTGTGGCTCTGTTAGAGAAACAGTGGCTTTTACCACGACTGACTCTTAGATGATAGTTTTCTCAGGTCTCTTGATTCCTTGTGGAACCCTCAATTCAGTGATGCAGCCAAAAAATAATAAAATTTTTAAAAAGGAAGTGGATCAAAGATTTTTGACCAAAGCCTTTATATAGAATTGTGTACTTAAAGAAAAGTTCTGTGTGATATCACAGACAGATACACAGTAACACACTTTAGATTATTTTAAAGATTGCAGGGTAGGTATTTTATTGTGTACAGTGATAAAATGGAAGACTATGCAACAATTAAAGTGAATGAAGCTGAACCCCATGGATCATGATGGATTAATGTGGAAACAGAATGTTGAGTGAAAAAAAGAACAAGATGCAGATGTATATTTATAGTATACCAGTTCTGTGAAGCATTAGTCGCTCAGTTGCGTCCAACTCTTTGTGACCCATAGACTGTATGTAGCCTGCCAGGATCCTCTGTCCGTGGAATTCTCCAGGCAAGAATATGGGAGTGGGTTGCCATTCCTTTCTGCAGGGGATTTTCCCGACCCAGGGACTAAACCTGGGTCTCCTGCATTGCAGGTGGATTCTTCACCGTCTGAACCACCAGGGAAGTTTGCTGTTGTTCATGGGGTCACAAAGAGTCAGACACGACTTAGCAACGAATCAACAAGTTCTGTGAAGATAGTAACATGTAAGAGTGCCTGATTGTTTTATGTAGCTAAAATATAAATGTGTCTGTGATAAAGATAAACATTAAATTCAAGGTAGTGATTGGTCCCTCCACTTCCCTGGTGGCTCAAGGGATGACGAGGGAAGGTAGGAGGTGGGACTTGGGTTCTAATCGGAAAGTTCCATATTGCGGCACAAGTGATGCTGTGCAGCCCTGGATCTAGCCTTTGAAGGTACAGAAACTCCTGCTTCTGTGCTTGGGGACACAGCTTCCATGCTGTAAGGAAGCTCAGACTGTCTTGCTGGAGAGAGAGGCCACTTGAGGATGCTGTGGAGGGACAGACACAATATAGGGGAGACTTCCTGAACCTCCCAGACCATGACTGAGGCCAGCCTTTATCACACGGAGCAGAAGAAACACAGGCTACCTGCAGAATCTAGATCAATTTTCATTCATCGTTTTAACACAGTAAGTTTTAGAGGGGTTTGTTACTCAGCGATTGATAACTGAAATGGTCAGGTAGTTTGCATCGTCTTTGATAGGAGACTATGAAATGGTAAGAAACTATGTAGAATTCATGAGGACAGGCTTTCTCTCCTCTCCCTAATGTTATCTTTATTCCATGTGCACATCAGATTTTAATTTTATTCTGCTTCTAACGGGCTTATTCCCATATCTGTGCTTATTTTTAAACACATAAACCCCAATTTTCAGTCTAGAATGATTTTGCTTCATGTCTGCCTGAGTTAGCATTATCTTTGGGGGAAATTCTTTACTCAGAGAGCCTGAGAACAATTACATTGCTTGTGGATTCCAGCCGTGCAATGCTTTTAGAGGTATATTCGTAGTAGTGCATTTGCAGCGTTTATTGGGAATAAAATTGATAAAATCTAATGATGATCTCTTTCAAACATTTATTTGGTAAAATCTGCAGGTATGGGGGGCCAATACGGTGACAGAATAATTGCTGAGTCACTGTCAGGCATTGCTCTATTTAATGTCTGCAATTTCGCATAAGCCAAGCGGAACTAATCAAAATATTGAAGGTAGGTTCTTGCTGCTAATGCTCCCCCAACACTTACCAAGAGAACTGTTTACAAGGCCAAAAATATGACTTTATATATCGTGAGTGAATTGGATTTTTAAAATAATAAACTGTGGTTGAAATGAAGCAATCATTCTTTCTAAAGAGAACTATTAGTGATGTTTTCAGTGATTAAGTTCTGATTGTGCCTGAAGCTGGTCCATTTGGGGGTAACACAAGCATAGGCTTAAGCAACTCCATCATTTTTAAACTCATTTTGGATACATTTACCTGTTTTTCACAACAAAATCTCTCTGTGTATATGTGAGAGCTTCTGTATGAAGGGTGGTGGGCTTCCTCTGACATCCTCTTCTTATGTGTGTCCCTCCCAGCCAGGACTAAACCCATAGGGTGGTGGGGACTGGGAGAGGTAACCTCAACTGGCCTCTTCATTCTTGCCTGTTACCCTCTTGTTGACCTTCCTCCCAGATACTCTTGGTGCTTGCCAGCCTCGTCCTTGACCCCTAACGTTTTCCAATCAGATCCTCATTCTTACTCAGTCCTTTCCCCAGAATATTCTTGGTCCTTACATTAGAATTCAGCCAACTTGTCTTCTTTTCTTTTTCTTCTTCTTCTTTTTTTAAACTTTTCTTTTTGTATTGGGGTATAGCCTATTAACAATGTTGTGATGGTTTCAGGTGAGCAGTGAAGAGACTTAGTCATACATATACATGTATCCATTCTCCCCCAAACTCCCCTCTCATCCAGGCTGCCACATAACATTGAGCAGAGTTCCATGTGCTATACAGTAGGTCCTTGTTGGTTATCCACTTTAAATATAGCAGAGTGTACATGTCCATCCCAAACTCCCGAACTATCTCTTCCACCCATCCTTCCCCTCAGCAATCACAAGTTCGTTTTCTAAATGGCAGTCCTTGGACCTAAGAACCCAATACAAGGTCGTGTGTCAGCCCAAATGAGGGTCCTAAGGATGGAATTTTTAGGACACAGGAAAAAAAATACTTTGAGACAAAAAGGCTACTGGTTTTCTCTGAAATTAACAACCAAACTCTTGGTGGTTTCACGCAGCAGAGCTCAGCAGTTTACCGGCCGTCTGATCCAGAGCTGTGGGAGTTTCATCATCTCTAATCTCTTGAACACAGCATGATCTCAGAGGGGAGAGAAAAAGCCCAGCAACAGTGAGAAAATCGGTCAAAATCATCTTGTTCCTTTTTTTGTATCAGACAAAGAATTGCCTTCAGAACTGAGAATGTAGGTTCAGGAACGGAATTATGAAGTAGGGGAGGGGCTATCAGGCCAAAGCAAGAGCAGAGTCAGGGAGATGGGAGGCCGGGGAGCCAGAGGAGGCAGGCACTGGGCTGCTGTGTGTGGGGCCTAGTATGTTGCAGGCTTGACGGCTGCAGTGTTATATTCATACTGTAGGGTCAGGCTCAGCCATATTAATAGATGACTGCATCCTCAAAAAAGATGAGGTTGTAGTCAATGTGTTTTGCTTATAAAGGCAACAATGGTAATGCATTTTTTAAAGGCTGAGTTAATTGTTTGTGATTCACATGCAAAACTTTTGCTACTAAAAGAGGTAAAATATGAGTTATTTGGGAAAGTTAGTTATTTAGAACAGGCCACTCCCTAAAAATGCTAGGCTCGAGGGCACCTGCAAATCCCTGACATGTGTACTTCAATCTAGCGTCAAACATGGAAATGCAATTGCAGGATCTTGAGCATTTCATTAAAAAAATTTTTTGACCACACCCCAAGACATGCAGGACCTTAGTCCTTGACCAGGAATCGAACCCATGCCCTCCTGCAGTGGCAGCATAGAGTCTTAACCACTGGACTGCCTGGGAAGTCCCACGAGCATTTCGTTTCCATCAGCTCCATTTATCCTTCCATTGACCGTGGGGATGACACTACTTTGACTGTGTCATTCTCTGTCAGTTCTTGCTGCCGCCTGTTTGTGCTATAAGAGTCCCTTTACCCTGTCTTTCCACCCCAGTTCTACCTGAGGGCCACCTGTCTGGGTCCTTTGCAAACATGAAAAACAGCATTAGTTCATATCCTAATGGTTTGAGTCTAGTTTGAGTCTATGGGATACAATGAGCCCTAGACTTGGAGAGTAGTCAGTCAGCCAGCCAGCCATCCTGGGTGAGGCAGAGTGGAAGGGGGCAGTGTCAGAAAGATGCAGGGGAGAAAATCAGCGAGTGCCATTGCTGAAGACACTGGCTTAAGGCTTCAGGTAGCTTATACCAGTGTCGTATTTGTGTTTACGGCTTTCTTTTGCCTCTTCAGAAATAATTAGCCTTCAGCATCATTAATGTTGTGTAAGTTAAAGGTTGAATTAAGAGGTTAGAAGGTGAGTAAGAGATCATATGGTCACACGGTTACATTTTTCAACTGCTGGTATGGATGTGTGTATTTAATAATGAACTGTTGGGAAAACTGCTATGATAATCTTAAATAAGAGAGTCATTATACAGAAATTACTGTGTATTTTTCTACAAATAATCATCTTGATTTGAAATAGGCTAATCAGCTGAATTTAGTGATATATTTGTTCTTTGTATTCCATCCCTGAGACTCTCAGAGAAGAAAAATTACATATTTTAACAGAGCCTTAATTTTTTGGAAAAACGTGGCTCATTGCATTCCATGGGGTGGGCTCTGTGTGCTATCCACCCTCAGAAGTGTGCACCAGTCCTTTCTGAGCATTGCCAGCTCAAGCTCAGTTTAGAATTCATCAATTTCTTACCTCCATGAAAAAGGCAATTTTATCTAAAACTTTGGAGTCTGTAGACTTTGAAATGGAAAGAAAAGTCACACCAAAGGCTGAATTTTCTTAAACCCCAAGTTGCAAAACAAAGTAGACTAGAAAAAGGTTGTGCTATCTGGAACCTTTAAGAAATGTATTACTTTGCTTTCAAACGAAGGACAAATTGGATTTTGAATTTCTAAAGCTAAATAAATATTATTTATTATGTTAAAACATTAAAGCTACTAACAGCAGGATCTATGAAAGAAAGTGTGAGATTCACAAAGATCATATTCACAATTGAAAAATCTCCACTGAACAAGAGTTTTCTACTTTATATTGTTTGCAGCCTAGGAGCTATCATGAAAAGAAGGGAACAACTATAATTTATAATATGCAATATATTCAATTTGAATATGTATAATGTAATATATTAAATTATAATTGTTAGGATATGTCTCTTCCTTTTATTCATTTATTTTAGGTCTTAATTCTTGAGTGACTGATTCAACCTAGAGTTCTGAAACCTAGTATTTGGAATGTACTCATTCACTCATTTATTTAATAAATAGTGATTTGAATAAGGAAAAAAAGAAAATGTGAAATTAATTTCCAATATGTGATTGGATGTCTTCCCTAATCCTTGCCTTGTGGGTGCTAGTTAGAGATGTGAGATTTATATACTCATATATTCTTGATTGAGCCAATTGCTCTTGAGACTACAACCTCTTAGACATTGAGGTGACTTTGCTCTGAGGGGAAAATAAAGCTATGCTTAGTCACCAATTGCAAGGATTAAACCTTGCTTTGAGATGATGGGAACGTCAATTAACAGAGGCCCTTTTAAAGGAATCTTGGCAGAAGAAGAATGATAGTTGTTGGATATCTATGTTGGTTTCCATTGATTTCAATCCTGTTTACTCAGAACATTTGTCTTAACCTACTGCCTTTTGTTAAATTTTGCCTTGCTTGTTTAACATTTGATTTCACATTTAATCATTTTCATACACTATAATTTCTTCTGTCTTTATATTATTTTCTGCATCTTACTGGCTCTTAATCTTTATTATATTAGAGCATATGATATGATTGTTTTAATGGTTATAGACTTTTGCTCATTTTCAGTTTTAATTTTTTACTGAAAACAGTTTCTCTGAACTTTCAGTTTTAGTTAGAATTTTATGTTCAAGGACACAAAACAGGAAATCTCACATAACAGTGGCTGAAAGAAGATAGAAGCTGACTTGACTTCTCCTTTGGGTAAATGATGTTCACAGCAGTTCCTGAGGGCTGGGAGGGTAACCCACTGATATCAAGGATCAGGGTCCAGTGATACAGGTCCTGATGTGTGCTTTCCGCGTTCCTAGTCAGCTCACGACACAAGATGGCTGCTAAAGCCTTGGATGTTTCCTTTGGAAGCAAATGAATAAAATTAGAAGATTGAAAAGAGGTTTTCTCCGCAGTTTAACCATCTGAAGCAGCCCTCCAGAAGTCCCATCCAGCTCTGGTGCTTACACATCTTGGTCAAAATCTGGTTACTTGGTTGCATTTGTCTGCCGGGTGGGCTGGTGAGTATAGTCCTACTTTGTGGATGGACAATGTGCCCAGTGAAAATCAGAGTTCTGTGTCTAAGTGGTAAAAGGAGAAGGGATGCTGGTCCAGGCAGCTAACTGTGTCTGCTTATTTGCTTATTTGATGTTCAGTTCAGTTCAGTTGCTCAGTCGTGTCAGACTCTTTGCAACCCCATGGACTGCAGCATGCCAGACTTCCCTGTCCATCACCAACTCCTGGACCCTACTCAAACTCATGTCCATCATGTCAGTGATGCCATCTAACCATCTCATCCTCTGTTGTCCACTTCTCCTCACACCTTCAATCTTTCCCAGCATCAGGTTCTTCTCCAGTGAGTTGGTTCTTTGCATCAGGTGGCCAAAGTATTGGAGTTTCCACTTCAACATCAGTCCTTCCAATGAGTATTAAGGACTGATTTCCTTTAGGATGGATTGATTGCATCTCCTTTCAGTCCAAGGGACTCTCAAGAATCTTATCCAACACCACAGTTCAAAAGTGTCAATTCTTCGGCACTCAGCTTTCTTTATAGTCCAACTCTCATATCCATACATGACTACCGGAAAAACCATAGCTTTGACTAGAAGGACCTTTGTTGGTATAGTAATGTTTTTGCTTTTTAATATGTTGTCTAGGATGGTCATAGCTTTTCTTCCAAGGAGGAAGCATCTTTTAATTTCATGGCTGCAATCACTATCTACAGTGATTTTGGAGCCCCCAAAATAAAGTTTCTCACTGTTTCCATTGTTTCCCCATTTATTTGCCATGAAGTGATGGGACTGGATGCCATGATCTTAGTTTTCTTGATGTTACTTATTTTTTAATCCAAAAAAAAGATCCATGTTACTTCTTTTTAAATCCTATTTTTACATTAGCATTTTAAATATTTGACTAAAATTTTTTTGAAGTATAGTTGATTTACAATGTTGTGTTAGTTTCAGATATTCAGCATATTGATTCAGTTATACACAGACAGGTATATGTTCTTTTTCATATTTTTTCCATTATAGTTTATTATAATATATAGAATATAGATATAGTTTATTACTGGGCTGTCCAGTAGGACCTTGTCATTGATCTAATTTATACACAGAAGCCTGCATTTGCCAAACCCAAACCCCTAATTTATCCCTACCACCCTTTTCCCCCCACTTTCCCCTTTGGTAACTGTAAGCTTGTTTTTTATGTCTGTAAGCACTTTAAATTTCACTATTTTAAAAATATTTTGCTACTTTTAAGAGTTATTTTTATTATATTCTACTTTAAATTTTATTAGTTTAACAATTTTATCACTATTTGTAGTACTTTATTTTTTCCAACTTTATTGACATATATTGTATAAGTTTGAGGTGCACAACATAATGATTTGAAATATGTATATCTTGAAGTGATTACCCCAGTAAATTTAGCTAACACCTCTCACCTTCAGATACTATTTAGACATTATTACTGTTTTTAATTCTTTTGACTTGTTATGAAACTTCTTTCTTCCTAGTTAGTAAGTGTCTGGAAAGACAGAAATAATGGGAAAATCTAAGACGGGAACAATTTGAAGCAAGGGAAGTGGATGCTTTTTCATGAGCTGAGTCTGAACTGTCAAGTTTTTAAAATGCATTTTTAATTGGAGGATAATTGCTTTACAATATTATGTTGGTTTCTGTCATACATCAACATGAATTAGCAATAGGTATACATATGTTCCCTCCCTCTTGAATCTCCCTCCCACCTCCCACCCTATCCCACCCCTCTAGGTTGTCACAGAGCACCAGGTTTGAGCTCCCTGCATCATACAACACATTTCCACTGGTTATCTAATTTACATATGTAATATATGTGGTTCAATGCTATTTTTTCTATCTGTCCTGTTGGTATTGCATCCTCTTATGCTAAAACTTTAGCCTGAGTGACCCAGGAGACTCTCAGGATGAAAGTTTCCTTCACCCCACATCTCCCAGGATGACTATAATTCTACTTGTACTAATAACACCTTTGAGCTATTATAGCAAAACCCTCTTTTAGATCCATCTAAAATCCATGCATCTTGGAAAAATAAATAACACTGTCTGGAGTGAACTAATGTTTTTGCTGATAACCTTAACTTTTGTTTTACACAAACATTTTTCTAAAGATTTTTTGATATGGACCATTTTGAAATTATTTATTGAATTTGTTACAATATTGCTTCTGTTTTTTATGTTCCATTTTTTTGGCCATGAGGCACAGGGGATCTTAGCTCCCCAACCAGGGATCAAACCCACACCCCCTGCATGGGAAGGTGAAGTCTTAATAAGCACTTTAAATTTTTATTTAAAAAATAATTTAGGCTCCAGTTTCATCCACCTCATTAGAACTGATTCAAATGTATTCTTTTTAATGGCTGA
The DNA here is from genome assembly GCF_032452875.1 of Bos javanicus. NCBI lineage: Eukaryota > Metazoa > Chordata > Mammalia > Artiodactyla > Bovidae > Bos > Bos javanicus. Next base: position 26,059,499 of record NC_083881.1, on the reverse strand, counting down.
GTAATACTCCATTGTGTATATGTACCACAGCTTTCTTAGCCATTCATCTGCTGATGGACATCTAGGTTGCTTCCATGTCCTGGCTATTATAAACAGTGCTGCAATGAACATTGGGGTACACGTGTCTCTTTCAATTCTGGTTTCCTCAGTGTGTATGCCCAGCAGTGGGATTGCTGGATCATAAGGCAGTTCTATTTCCAGTTTTTTAAGGAATCTCCACACTGTTCTCCATAGTGGCTGTACTAGTTTTCATTCCCACCAACAGTGTAAGAGGGTTCCCTTTTCTCCACACCCTCTCCAGCATTTATTGCTTGTAGACTTTTGGATCGCAGCCATTCTGACTGGCGTGAAATGGTACCTCATAGTGGTTTTGATTTGCATTTCTCTGATAATGAGTGATGTTGAGCATCTTTTCATGTGTTTGTTAGCCATCTGTATGTCTTCTTTGGAGAAATGTCTATTTAGTTCTTTGGCCCATTTCTTGATTCGGTCATTTATTTTTCTGGAATTGAGCTGTAGGAGTTGCTTATATATTTTTGAGATGAGTTGTTTGTCAGTTGCTTCATTTGCTATTATTTTCTCCCATTCTGAAGGCTGTCTTTTCACCTTGCTTATAGTTTCCTTTGTTGTGCAGAAGCTTTTAAGTTTAATTAGGTCCCATTTGCTTATTTTTGCTTTTATTTCCAGTATTCTGGGAGGTGGGTCATAGAGGACCCTGCTGTGAGGTATGTCGGAGAGTATTTTGCCTATGTTCTCCTCTAGGAGTTTTATAGTTTCTGGTCTTATGTTTAGATCTTTAATCCATTTTGAGTTTATTTTTGTGTATGGTGTTAGAAAGTGCTCTAACTGGAGCCTATCATACAGAGTGAAGTAAGCCAGAAAGAAAAATACCAATACAGTATACTAACGCATATATATGGAATTTAGAAAGATGGTAACAATAACCCTGTATATGAGACAGCAAAAGAGACAATGATATATAGAACAGTCTTTTGGACTCTGTGGGAGAGGGAGAGGGTGGGATGATTTGGGAGAGTGGCATTGAAATACGTATAATATCATATGTGAAACGAGTCGCCAGTCCAGGTTTGATGCACGATACTGGATGCTGGGGGCTGGTGCACTGGGACGACCCAGAGGGATGGTACAGGGAGGGAGGAGGGAGGGGGGTTCAGGATGAGGAACACGTGTATACCTGTGGCGGATTCATTTCGATGTTTGGCAAAACCAATACAATATTGTAAAGTTTAAAAATAAAATAAAATAAATAATTTAAAGTATAGTTAATTTGTAATGTTGTGTTAGTTTCAGGTACTCAGCAAACTGATTCAGTTACACACACACATGTATTCTCTTTCATATTCTTTTCCTTTATAGCTTTTTACGAGATGTACAGTATAGGCGCCTGTGCTGTGTAGTAGGACCTTTTGGACCACGAGGGATGTCCCTATACAAACATTTTTTAATTGGCCTGATAATCAGAAATATGACGGTTATTTTTAGGTCTTATTGGAAAACTGTAACTGTTACTTCAGATCTTCTTATGTATATTCAATAAGGAAATTCCAAAAATGTCACACGAGAATCAACTCAGGCATTTTCTCTATTGGTGCGTGTCAGTTTGTATGGCATAGTTGTATTTCTGCTGTGAATTTTGCAGATATGAAAGAAACTGTTTAGATCTTTACCAACTGAAGTAAAATTTTGATTATCGACCGCCATTGACAGATGATCTTGACATCTGCTGGGTCTCAATGAGCTTGACTGGCTGTGACTGCTTATGTTAATGTCAATATGGTGTCTTTATGTTACTTCTTCACCAATGGAATCAAATGCCATTAGAAAATAGACCCAGTTTTATTCAGTGATTTAAATTTTATATGTTTTATGTTTTAGTATCAATAAGCTATGAGAACAAACTTGCAATATGTTTTAAAAAATTTTTATTAAGAACTACTTACATGTTACTGAAAGATTACCATGCACTGCTATGGGGGAAAATAGATATCTTTCCAGACCCTAAGTAGCTGAAATTATACTTGGAAATAAACTCAAGTACATACCATTCGATGAGTGATAAAACAAGTGTACTTATAACAAGATACAGAGGCAGCTAAAACTGGCCTTGTGTTGACCAAGAAGGCTTTCCTAAAGGAAGGGGACATTCCATATGAAACCTGAAGAATAAGTAAAAAATGCCCAGGTAAGGGCTTCCCTGGTGGCTCAGTGGTAAAAAAAATCTAGCTGCCAATGCAGGAGACATGGGTTCGAGCTTGGTTTCATCCGGGAAGACCCCACACACCGTGGAGCAACTAAGCCCTGTATACCGCAACTCCTGAAGCCTGTGCGCCTAGAGCCTGTGCTCTGCAACCAGAGGAGCCACCGGAATAAGAAGCCGTGCACCGCAACTAGAGAAAAGCCCACACAGCAATGAAGACCCAGGGATGCGTGTGGGTTGAAAACTCATCTTCATTTTCTGAAGGACTGTGGGACATCTCTCAGAGGGTTAAAGCAGAGGTGGATGAGATTTGCCTTCTGAAAAGTGTCCTTGGGGGCTGGGAGATGGATAGCAAGAGAGGGAGGCAGTGTCAGTGGATGCTATTGTATCAAGAGGAATAATCTCTGAGTCGCTTTACCACTGGTTGGGAGAATTGGTATCCATTTAACCAGTCTAGCTTATGAGACTGTGGAATGGCTGTAGTCTGTGGCAAGGACAAAGCAAAGCTAAATGGCTTAAGAAGAATAGATTCTGGAATTTGGAATTAACATATACATATTAACATACATTAACATATACATATTAACATATACACACCGGTCTATATAAAATAGGTAATCAACAAGGACCGACTGTATAGCAGGCTTCCCAGGTGGCCCAGTGGTAAAAAATCTGCCTGCCAATGCAGGAGATGCACAGACATGCAGGTTTGATCCCTGGGCCAGGAAGATTCCCTGCAGTAGGAATGACAACCCGCTCCAGTATTCTTACCTGGAAAATTCCTTGGACAGAGGATCCAGGAGGGCTCTGGGGTCCATGGGGTCACAAAGGGTTGGACATGACTGAGCACACACTAGGGTAGAGCACAGGGACCTCTACTCAGTATTCTGTAATAACCTATATGGGAAAAGAATCTGAAAAAGAATAGCTACATGTGTATGTATAACTGAATCATTTTGCTGTACACCTGAAACCAACACATTGTAAATCAACTCTATTCTAATATAAAATAAATATGAAGCAAAAGAGAAAATGGGCAAAAAAGGGGGGGAAAAAAAGACTTGACCACATGAAATTCCACCCTTAAACGGCATGTTCTGTTCAACTGAGGGCTTCTCTTGGTGGCTCAAACAGTAAAAGAATCTGCCTGCAATGCAGGAGACCTGGGTTCAATCCCTGGGTCAGGAAGATCCCCCAGAGAAGGGAATGGCAACCCACTCCAGTATTCCTGCCTGGAGAATTCTATGGACAGAGGAGCCTGGAGAGGTTGCAAAAAGTCAGACACAGCTGAGAGACTAACACTTTCTATTCAACTGAGCTAATCTGTTTGGCAGAGAAGGCAATGGCAACCCACTCCTGTACTCTTACCTGGAAAATCCCATGGATGGAGGAGCCTGGTGGGCTGCAGTCCATGGGGTCGCTAAGGTGGACATGACTGAGCGACTTCACTTTCACTTTTTGCTTTTATGCATTGGAGAAGGAAATGGCAACCCACTCCAGTGTTCTTGCCTGGAGAATCGCAGGGATGGAGGAACCTTGTAGGCTGCTGTCTATGGGGTTGCACAGAGTCGGACTGAAGGGACTTAGCAAAATCTGTTTGGCACCTATAATATCAGCCAACAAGAATGTGTAATCTTAAATTTTATGATGATGTTAAGAGTAGACTATATAATTACATGTTTTAGGGTCATGAACACCTCCTGAACAGCCCTTTAGGTACCACTTGCGAAAAGAAATTTGACTAATTTTGCCATCTTTGAGTTTCTTTCGGAGATAGAGGATCTTTATTTGGAACTTTTTCTTTTAGGTACAGAAATACTAGTTTAGAATCTTAAATGGTATCATTCTTACCTTGTACATTAGAGATGATGCCCCACAGGTAAGACCAAATTCTACCCTGAAGAAAGTGTGCAATTCATCCTGACATTCTTATTTAGTGCCAGTGTCTTTCTTCTTGCTTTTATCTGTTAAGAGTGAATATGTCATAATATCTTAAACCCCAGTTGATCCCTGTCAACAGAAGTAACTCTTTTGAACTAACCAGAATTTCTCAAAACCGCAAACGGATTTAGAAATATGGGTTTTATCCTCCGTGGACCGTTGTTGGGTTTTATACTCATCAAATACCTCAGACTTTGCAGTGTGATCAGGCTGAATAAATACATCCCAAACTGAATATGTGTAAAATTATTCAAATATATGAATATGTATATATGTAGATCTATAAAGACAGTTGGGTTAAGCTGTGAACACAACTCTAGGAATCTTATCAAAGGAACACATGTCAAAGGGATGTGTCTTATTTTCCTGAATGTAACATATTTTTGAGTTACATATTTTATATGAACTTTCCGTCCTAAAATTAATATTAATTTAATGCCTTTTTGCAATTAAAGAATCCTGTCCATTCTTGTATTCACTCAAGCAAGCTTTTATCAAGGGCCTGTTATGGACAGGAGCTATGCTATTATTCTAGTGAAAGCACAGTTATTCAAATATTACTTATCTAATTTGAAGATTAAACAGGCCTTTTTTTCCTCCTCCTTGCCGCTCTGCTTTCTCTTTGAACATGTAATTGTTCATTGTTCTTTAGCATCTCTGCCAGTTGATGGACAGGAGAAATAAAATGAAATAAGAATCAGATCAAGTAATTCTGTTACTTGCCAGCAAATTTTGTAGGAAAGGACATTGTAGCTGGGTTTTTCTTTTTTGTTCTCTTCTTATGAGTTTTCAGTGAGTTTGGTCTCGAAGTCACTAAATGCTCGAGCAACATTTGGGTTTCTACTCTCCTCTCCCCCATCATCTAATGTTTTGACTAACTGAGACTCGCCTAAATTCAAATTTACCTTTTGGGGTTAAAAGGGCTCTACTGTTTTACCTTGAATGAGGTATGGTGAAGCCAGATGCACCTGGGGAGTGGAGACATTACAAAGAGTGTTACAGTTTGCTGTGCTCAGGGTTCCCTGGGTGAATGCAGCTATATCAGGGGTCCATGGGGGAGGCACTGAGAGGCAGAGGGAGCCAGGGGACAGTGGTGGGGTGAGGAACAAGAATCTTTATTGTAGTCTCTGCAGCAAGAAGCAGGAAAGGGAGACTTCTCTGGGAGTCTAGTGGTTAAGACTCTGTGCTTCCACTGCAGGGTATTTGATCCCTGGTCCGGGAACTAAGAACCCACATGCCATGTGGTGCAGCCAAAAATAAAGAACCCCCTCCACACCCCCACCCCCCAGAAAAGAAAGAAGCAGGCAAGGCAGGGTTAGCAGGCTTAGGACTGGATGGCTTGAATCATTTCAGCTGGCTCTGGGGCCTGGAAAATTCCATGGACAGAGGAACCTGGCAGACTTCAGTCCACAGGGTTGCAAAGAGTCAGACACGACTGAATGACTAACACTTTCACTGGAGACTTGGGCTGCCCATGGTCCTCTGTACCTGCTTAGGGGTGATGAGGGTAGGGGTACTGATGTCCCTGAGTGACAGGGCTGGATGAGCAAGGAGGTTGAGAATGTGGACTTGACCCATTGCTCAAGGAGGAGAACCGACCAGCCTCTAGTCAGGACCTCAAAACTGGGTCAAGACAGAAGTTTAAAAAACTCTATTACACATACTTATGAAAATGCTTTGAAATAGCTCCCAACAGTATCTGCCTCTGTTCACCTCCCAAGTCTCTCGCATAGCTCTCCCGTTGCTGGCTTGGGGCACTGTGGCTGACTTCTGTCCCCCAATCACTGAGGCCCCGTGGGGGCCACTTCTCCACACTGCAGCCAGAGTGAGCTGTGAATGTGTAAGCCTGTTCCCTCTGTCTCCACCCTAACCTTGTTTCCTTTGGGAACATTTCATGGTTAGAACAGCAACCAAACTCCTGTGTGATCCTGCCTGGCTGGATGTTTGGACCTTTGCTAGCTAGTTCACTGCCTGCAGCTTCTGCCCACCTGCCTTGGCCTTCTCTCTGTACGTTTGCACTTTCACATGCTGCACACCCTCCTCCCCAATTATCTCCGATTGCATTTTTACCAGATCTAATACACTATTGATTGTGAGAATACCATTTTTCCCCCCAAGAGGTAGCCATTCCTTTCTCCAGGGCATCTTCTCAATGCAGGGATCAAACCTGGGTCTCCTGCTTTGCAGGCAGATTCTTTACCATCTGAGCCACCAGGGAACCCTGGCACACTGCAGTTCATGGGGTCCAAGAGAGTTGGACACAACTTAGCAACTGAACAGCAGCAGCAACAACAACAATAGTAACAAAACCTATCCCAGTATCAGCCTTTTATGAGCATCTTCCTTATGTTGCAAAATGCTTTTTATTTTTGCTTTCGCTGAAAACATGCTGTTGTAGTCATTCATCCAACTGGAAATATTTGATCCACGAATATCCAACCCAAAACTCTTCCTTTGTTTTCGTGTCTTTCTGTGTTCACAATAACCATTCTTTTTGATGGCACACGGAAAACATGGTAAAACATTTTGACAACACCTGTCAAAACGACGACGTACACAGCTCAGCTGAAGAAAGAACAGTCTGAAGACCCAAGATCAAGTTCATGCACAAACGGGCAATGACAATAATGTCACTCTAGGTTCTTTTCTGTTTTTTCCACTGGAACTCATCCTCTCAAAATTATTGTTCCAAGATTTTCTCCTTATTAATCCCCTTTCATTTCTAATAATCAAACCGATTTGCCAATTTTCATGGCACAGCCTCATGAGATTTAAGTGATGCCAGGCCGCTTGTTCTTTGGTTGTCTGGAAGTGGAGAGTTGTTAGCAAACAGGATGTCTTCATTCTGACATCTTCTGAGTATAAAATTGTTAAATAAGATCATTCTAATTAATGCTTCTCTATACCAAGAAGTGCATCTTTTAAAAATCTGTCTCTCACTCAAACAAAGCATTTCACATCATCCTATGTTACCTGATTTGAATCTGAAAAGTTGACTTTCTATAGAATGTCTTCACTACCTATTTGCAAATCTAAATAAATTAGGAGAATAAACGGTCCCTTTTCTATACTTAGTAGACAGACATGATTTTCCTTTATTTAAGGAGACTATGTTGTCTTTCCCCCAATAGGCCATGATTGCATCATCATCATCATCATCACCTGTGTCATTTCTATGGTATTTTATACTTTTCAAAGGATTTTAACATATATTATCTCATTATGCTGCAGTCCATGGGGTCGCAAAGAGTAGGACACGGCTGACTGACTGAACTGAACTGACTGATCTCATTATGTACCCCACATTCCCACTTTTCAGATTCCACGAGCCAGCCATGAGTATGCAGTAACTGTGTGCTATTGAATAAATGAATGATCATCATACTGTTACATCAAGACAATCCAAAGTCTCACTTGTCTCTGTCACCTTCAGTAGGATCTGTCTAGGATTGACTTATTTTCTAGAACTTCATCATACTTGGTGATGGGTTTTTAATTTATTTCATAAATGAATCTATCTTTTTTAAATCTTTACTGAACTTATTGCAATATTGCTTATGTTGTTTATGTTCTTGCTTTTTGGCTGTGAGGCAGGTGGGATCTTAGCTCTATGACCAGGGATCAAACTGGCACTAAATAGAATGGCATTGGAAGGCAATTCTTAACCACCGGACTGCCAGGGAAGTCCCTGGCAATGGCTTTTTAATGTGATGCAAAAGGAGCTGTGAAAGAGTCATGAGAAAAGCAGATAATTGTGGCAAGGATCTACCTGCCAATCCAAGTGATGTGGGTTCAATCCCTGGGTTGGGAAGATCCCCTGGAGAAGGAAATGGCAACCCACTTCAGTATTCTCGCCTGGAAAATTCCATGGACAAAGTAGCTGGGCAGGCTGCAGTCCATGGGGTCGCAAAGAGTTGGCCACGACTGAGCAAACAAGGTTTTGTCTTAAAAGCAAGATTTAGATGGGTAGAACCATACTGACAGATGAGTAAGGGCTGAAATACTGTCCTTTCTCTCTTGTCAGCTTTCAGTTAAATTTTCTGTCTTGCTGTGGAGACAGTTAACAACATTTACCAGTTATCTACTAGGTTCTAGGTGATTGTGATAAATGCTTTCATGCATTATTGCATTTGATCTGCTTACATGTTGCTTTGCTTCTGCTATTACTCTGGGTAGTATTGCTTTCAGTATCTCCCATTTGTTTACAGAAAGAGTTCCTTTGCTGCTTCTCACAAAGGTATAAATTCTCTCATCGGTGATATCAGTCTATTACAAAATAGCTTGGAAGTGTTGCTTATTATTGGTTTGCATCTTGGTGGGGTGAATTGCTGCCCATCTGAATTGTCTCTTGCTTCAGCATCCCTTTAGTGATGTGTGAAAGCTTAGTGTTCCAGCCTCTAGGTCCTTCTCCATCTCTAATTCTGCTCTCATTTCTTGCTGTTACAAGAAATGCAGAAAGCTTGGGAAGTCACTATCTGGGCTGAGGTGGCACTTGCCATGAGCCATGCAACACATCAGTTGCTCCTTGGGTCTCTCTGTTTTGGTTTGCAAGAGGCTATTTCCAGAGGCAGAGAAAAATAATGGTCCATTTACCTAAGGGTTTTCCCTGGTGGCTCAGTGGTAAAGAACATGCCTGCCAATGCAGCTGACTCAAGAGTCATGGGTTCAATCCCTGGGTTGGGAAGATCACCTGGAGAAGGAAATGGCAGCCCACTCCAGTGTTTCTGCCTGGGAAATCCCATGGACAGAGGAGCCTGATGGACCACAGTCCATGGGATCACAAAGAATCAGAAATGACTGAGTGACTAAGCACACACACACTGATTTACGTAAGGGAACTTCACCCTAGTGGATGTGAATGAGAACATCAATTGAAAGTCTTCTCTGAGTTTATTTTTTTTTCTTCTGATTGGTTGCAATCACCACAATATTTGTGCAGATGGCTCTGTATTGATGTCCTGCTTCCATCAAGTATGAATAGCTATTGGTTTCACAGTTTCAACATTGCTATTCTTGCTTTAAGTTTTATACTTTTCACTGACTTGCGACCTAATGGAAAGAATACCAAAGAATAAGTAACATCCCCAAACTTGCAATAAAAAAAGAGAAAGTCCCTTCATCTCAGGGAAAAGGTCCACTTAGTGCTGGCATTTTTAAGGGAAATGTATGTGGTCAGCTTTGTGGAGTGTGAAGTGTGAGTGTAGAGTATGACAAATTTGATTCTATTGTCATAACATGCACATGGTGATGTCTGACACCAGACCAGCTCCTGGAGACTTACAATTTCTCAAATTCTGCCATCAAAAATATTTATTTGAGCAAACTGTTAACCAGTGTATCTTGATATACTGTGCATTATACAAAGTGCGGGATTCCCTGATGGCTCAGACGGTAAAGCATCTGCCTGCAAATGCGGGAGGCCTGGGTTCGATCCCTGGGTTGGGAAGATTGCCTGGAGAGGGAAATGGCAACCGACTCCTCCAGTACTCTTGCCTGGAAAATTCCATGGATGGAGGAGCCTGGTGGGCTACAGTCCATGGGTTCGCAAAGAGTCGGACACAACAGAGACTTCAATTCACTTCATAGAAAGTGTTAAAGATGAGATATATTTGGAATGCTGACTTGCTAAACATCATCAGTTGTTTTTTTTCTAGAAATTTCTTCTCAGTATGGGAGAAAAGAAGAGCTTGAGAATAACAAGAAGTTACACATAAAAGTGAAAATACATAAAGCCAATTTCATCTCCTGATGCAGGGATTCTAAGTACTTCATGTGGATAAAGCCCCCAGGGTTGGGAACCTGCGCTTTAAAAATAATCCCTTTTTGTCTTCCCAAGTGCCTAAAACTGGGACTAGCCCATAAATGTTAAATAGTTTTTAATTGAATCACCCTCATTTATCAAAGATCTGACCTTACATACCTCTACTTGGAGTTTCTTCTGCTTCTCCTTTAATTTATTGCTAGCAATTTAGGAGAGAACTTTTTCTAAACAGTAGAATTCAGTCTTATCACCATGTAATTTGGCTTACCTAAAGCTACTTTTCTTTATGGTCTTATTGTATGTATCTATGTTCTGTATTCCTATCTTCATTTATTCCTGATGTTTGTACATTTAGCTTGCTAGGAAATAATTCCATGCTTGCCCCCTTCATTTTTCTTTGTGTACAATTTAGAAAGTAATTCACAGGATTTCACTTATGCTGTCTACATTGGACACAATTTTGCTTTCTACAGATATAATTTTCAGAATGAATTCTCCTTGTTCAGTTGCCAAGAAAATAGTTTATCTTGGTATATTTTTGATTTCATAAATACATGTATATATCTGTATAAATATATACATCTATATATTATATTCTTGTACCTGTGTTTAATTTAAAAAGTCTTGCCCAAGAAATGGCCATTTTATATACTTCTTACTTTGCTCTTAAAAATTTAGAGATTTATCTGATATAGGAGTCCTTACAGTTTGATGCTACAGATTTTATTTACGGCAACCAATTCTCATGATTCTGATGTTGAAGTAAATGTTATTATGATGATATCTTAAGAGGTGGCCAGAGCTTTCAGTTGTGTTTATAGAGATAAAATCTGACTACCATTGTGTTGCCTGCTGTTAGCAGTTGATGAGTTAGAACTTCAAACCACTTCTAGGTAGGCCTGGTAAAGTGGTCCATTTGTGAAAAATCACTGTGAAGACTCTACTTTCTAAGTAACAGTGATAGAGTTCTTGCAAATTGCTTTCTCAGGAGGGACTGTAAAACATCGGCATTGTCTCATGACACCATGGTGGTGTCAAATCACCTTCCATAAATTGGCCTGGATAGAAAAGTCTGGGTAGAAAAGTATTTTTCTTTGCATTAGATAAAACCTGACCACAGCCAATGGCTGCTGCTGCTGCTAAGTCGCTTCAGTCCTGTCTGACTCTTCGTGACCCCATGGACTGCAGCCTACCAGGCTCCTCCGTCCATGGGATTTTCCAGGCAAGAGTACTGGAGTGGGTTGCCATTGCCTTCTCTGACAGCCAATGGAAACATCTAGAAATGCTCTGAAGCATGTTCTGTGTTGAGGATTTGAGGAAAGAGAAGAGGGAGTGCAAGTCCTCTTGAGGAGGAGAGATTGCTAGAGTATGGGGCTAGTATCATGGCCCAAGATATAACATGCTCAGATTTTTAATCACTGCAGATGAGAGCAACACTTAGATAATCGGTCTTACTTTCTATATTCTTCAGTGTCTACAGTTGACTCTGGCTGGAGTTACATACATAAGATGATCTCAGATGTCCTTCAAAAGCCATAAATGAATGAATGTGTACAGTAAGCCTCAGGAGAATAATTGTGAGCCAAAGAGAAAGAAAGAGTATGGATTTTGGTTTTTCTTTGGCTCAGATCACACGGATGGCAGCAATTTTGCTACCACAGAGTTGGCCCTGAACAAAACTAATTTCACAGGGAGAAAATGATTGTATTTTCTTTTAAACAGACTAGTATGTGAAGTGAATTAACACCCTCAAGTCCCTTGAAATTTGGCTTGACTTAATTTTACAGCACTTTATTCAAATTAGTAATTACATGTTCACCTCTTACTCTTTAAGCCATATCAAAACTTGATTGCCATGAAAAACACATTCTGGTTATCTAGGGAATATCTTTTTCCAGTAAATCGATATTTTTATTCTACTAAATGGTCTTAAAAAATTTTTTTTTAGTGCAAAAGATTCTTTGGGATATTAGTCTCTTTATGTTTCTTTACAGCAGAGACTTTCAATTTTATTTCCTCTAGGGAAAATCTCAACTCTTTAGTTTCTACAAATGTTTTTCTGATTTTTGGTATCTGCTCTATTTCAATGCTAATTTCAGCTTCAATTTTAATAACTTTATTGTCATGACAAAAAAATGTGAATTTTGCCAAAGTCAGTGAGTCTCTGTGTCTAACCTTCTAGTTTTTTCAGTGGTGAATTTCCTTAAGTTTCTATTCCCCATTGCTTTCTGATTCAGATTTGATGATAGGCTGCCACATGGTGCAAAATGCTTTATTTATTGCTTTTTCTCCACTTGTCAAAGTAAGACAGGATATTTTTGTTTGGTTGTTTAATGTGTGTGTGTGTGTGTGTGAAGTTTGACCATCTTAATGATCAAATAACTAGCTTCCTTATATTTTTCTTTACATTATTTTTGTCACTCACAAAGGAATATCTTATCTATTTTCTTGTATACTTGTCATGAAGTTGGTCACTTTATATTTCTAAGCATCTCATGTTTCAGTTGATAATCATGGCATTTGTATTTGATCTGCCATGTATTTTCCACATTTAAAGCAATAAGAAAATCCATACTTATAAATAAGGGAATATTGCTTTAGTGCAACTAACATTTTAAAGGAGATGGAGTTAGCGCATATTTTTTAATGCTGGACATTTCAACAGTTTAGAGGGTTGGTACACTAATATAACTTATGTAGTACTTATTATGATTGCAATTAATTCCTGTGTTTGAATTAGGTATTAATCTTGCTAAGCTGGTAAAAATTGTTTATCAATAAATTGTAAGGAACTGCCTTATCCTTTCCTTCATGCTGATCACAGTTAAAGGGTTATTTTTTCCTCCCATTTCATTAAAAAATGGTACTCAAAGAGAACAAAAATTAAAAGTATGGATATTTTGGAGATGTGCAGTTATTGATAAAGATTATAAATGCTTTCTTTATCATGCTTTATTCACCAACGGGTGCATTTAGACCTAATTTTGTGTTCCATCTTTATCTCAAAATTCTCCTGGTTTTTGTTTTCTTCCTTTCCTAGGCTCTAATGAATTACATTTTTCAACAAAGCATTATAAATCAGATTACATGGTGCAATGGTATTCAAAGAGGTTAAGTAACTTGACTTAGTCCACAGCCAAGTGAAAGTCAATATGGGGAAAGTTCTTTTTTTTTTCCCCCAAATCTAAGCCTGGATGACTCCAAAGTATTTGTTATTTTCAGTGTATGTATAATACTGTTTTGGTGTTAAGAACCCAAACCATCCATACTCACACAACTTGCCATCTATATTAACATGATTGTACTATTTGACTGTCTTTACTGACTTAACTTTATTATTCCACTGTTTTTTTGTCAACATGACTTTACTATTCTAGGAAACTCTTGCCCAGGGAGATGAAATAAGTACATTGCTCAGCATCAGGAACTTTGTGGAAAATTCCATTTATTTTTATTTTCTTTATTGAAGTGTAATTGATTTGCTTCCCTGATGGCTCAGTGGATAAAGAATCTGCCTGCAATGCAGGAGACACAGGAGACACAGGTTTGATTCCTGTATCTGGAAGATCCCCTGGAGGAATAAATGGCCACCCACTCCAATATTCTTGCCTGAAAAATCCCACAGACAGAGGAGCCTGGCGGGCTACAGTCCAAAGGGTCACAAAGAGTCAAACATGACTGAGCGACTAAGCACGTGGTTGATTTAAAATGTTGTATTAGTTTCAGGTGTATAAAAAATTGATTCAGCTATACATATATATCTATTCTTTTTCATTATAGATTATTACAAGATACTGGATTTAGCTCCCTGTACTATACAGTAGGTCTTTGTAGTTTATCTATTTTATATGTAGCAATGTGTAATTGTCAATCCCAAACTTCTAATTTATCCCCATTCCCCTCTCTCTTTGGTAACCATAAGTTTGTTTTCCACATCTGTGAGTCTATTTCTGAAAGCTCTATTTAAATGAGCATCATATTGTTCAATTACCGAATGTGTGCATGTGTGCTAAGTCACTTCAGTTGTGTCGGACTCTTTGCGACCCTATGGGCTGTTGCCTGCCAAGCTCCTCTGTCCATGGGATTCTCCAGACAAGAGTACTGGACTGAGTTGCATAGCCCTCCTCCAGGGAATCTTCCTGGCCCAGGGATCGAAACTGCATCTCCTATAGCCCCTGCATTGGACGTGAATTCTTTACTGCTGAGCCACTGGGGAAGCCCTCAATTATTGAACAGATAGTACAAATGACTATTCCCCAAGACCCTTCTGCATGTGTAACAACATATTCTCCTTGCTTTGTCCACCAATCCTAAACTGTTATATTGTCATTTCACCTAATTCCTGCCAACCTCTCACACCGAAAGGCCTGTCTTAAACTAGATTCCAAAACGTCACCCACATCCTGACTTTGTCTCTCTGCTCCAATATGCTACAGACACTGTCTTGGAAGCGTTCTGCCTTACTATGGTGAGCAAACATCTCTACCTGCCTCATCCTCAGGTTAGCTTGTTGATCTTGTCAAGGATTCAGCTTTCAAAGGTGGTTAAGACTTACATTTCTTTGTTTTGCTTGTCTTTGATTTGATTACATTTCTTTGATTTCTCTGATATAAGTGCTAGGTGGACATCTGATGATTAATTCTGAAAGAGACCTCAAACTCCCCTTATGTCTATTCCTAAATCTTCTTCTTAGAGTGTGATCTGAATAAAGTTACTTATCTTCAGTTTTCCTCTCTGGAAGGCAGGGTATTAGTTACAGGGTTGGGGCGACGCTGAAATGAGACAGTGTTTCTGAAAATGTGCTATGGGTGCTACGTCTTCAACTCAGAATCATCTTGTCACGGTTTTCCTTATTCTACCTTGTGATGCTAATTGCTCAAGGTCAAACAGACATCTGTTTGAAGTCTGGAGGTGTTGATGTATGTATTTCATGTTAGGGATTGTGAGGAATAAAAAGAGAAATAAAAAAGAGAAACAAAACCATTGCCTCTGACCTGAAGGGATTTACAGTTCTTTTTATTTTTGCTCCCTTTTTTTGATTCACTGGAATATTACATTTTCTGAACACTTAAGCTGTTTTCTAATATTTGATAGTAATTTAACGCCAAACAGGAATTCAAATTTCCATCATAGTGTAAACTTCCATTATGGATTTCTTTTCTCCATGTGCCATTTTTTAAAAGAACTTAAAAAAAATTTTTTTTTTTCCTGCACTGACGGGCACATGGGATCTTAGTTTCCCAACCAGGGTTCAAACCTGGGCCCACTGCAAACTGTGGAAGCATGGAAGCATGACGTTTTAAGCACTACCAGGATAGTTCACCGTGTGCCATTTTTCACCTCTTTTTTTTTTGGTCTCACTGTCTCCTCACCATTGCTTTTTGATTGTAATCCCAGGTGTGGGAACTGCGTCAGATTTTCTTTTGTACAGTTCCTAGCAAATGTGTTATATCCTGAGGTTAATGAATGACAAATAATGAATCCTGAATAGTGAATAACGAAGGAGTCAGCAACGACTGTGGCTGTGTCTGTGTATTCTCTTAAGAGGAATTTCTATGGTTGAGTTGGAAATGGAATGCATGCTTTGGTATTGATTAACAGATGGAATTTTCCTTGCTTTGTTCTGTTCCTATTATTCGGAAACTTACTGTATTCTGAAGAGTCGTCATTTGTAGGACAGCAATTTTTCAGTTGGTGTGTTACATCATCTTCTATAAATCTGCAGCTATTGTTGGGCTCCTATTTTTCTCATATATACTGGGATGAGGTGAATCATGTCATTGAATAGAATCAACCCAGCTTTATCAGAAGCTGAGCATGCTCTTAGACTTTTTTTTTTTAATCTGAAAAAAATTTCTCAAAGCTTCTGTTTAGAAACAGTAATTTTCTTCCAAGCTGATCTGAAAGTCCTTAATGTAGTTACTGCGAACCACAGAGAGATGTAAGTGTGTGTGTGTGTCTGTGTTTGTGTGTGTGTAAGTAGATGTGAACATAGTTTACTTTGTGACTTATTTCTGGTGAAAGATAATATAACTCTGCATGTCTCCTCAGTTTCCCTGGATCAAATATGTCCAGATAAGGGTGATTATGCTAGGGCAAGGGCCAGTCTTCAGAAGCCTGGGATATTCATGTCATGATTATCATGAATATCATGCATTAATTTAGAGTTCTCTTTGCCATACAGTCTATTCTCATTAGTTATCTATTTTATTATTGCTGTTCAGTCACTAAGTTGTGTCTGAATCTTCACAATCCCATGGATTGCAGTACAGAAGGCTCCTCTGCCCTTCATTATCTCCCAGGGTTTGCTCAGATTCATGTCCATTGAGCTGGTTATGCCATCTCATCCTCTGTCGTCCCCTTCTCCTCCTGCCCTCAATCTTTCCCAGCACCAGGGTTTTTTTCCAAAGAGTTGGCTCTTTGCAACAGGTGGCCAGAGTATTGAACTTCAGCTTCAGCATCAGTATCCATCTTAAACACAGTATCAGTAGTGTATATGTGACAATCCCAATATATTTTCAATATGTGGAAGAAACAGACCAGAGAGTGACACATCGTGGTGGAGAGAAGTGCAGACTGTGATAGAGTGCCTGGAGGGTACAGATTTCTCTTTTCACTTATACCTAAGCCGTGACTATACTCTGATCTTTTTACTGCTACCTGTCTGCCAATAAAGTCCTATTTTGCTCAAGCTGGTTTGATTGGGTTTCTGCCACTTTCAAGCAAAAGAGTCTTGATTCATTAGTCCTAAAAAACTAACCAGGGAGAAGTACTTTTTAGGGACCAGAAAAAAGCAAGTTGGTTCTATTAAACCAAATAAGCTTGCTTTGCTGAAAAAAAACCAAAACAAAACCAGGTCCATCTGTTTGAGTGCAGTGTGTATCTACAAAGATTAAATACACAGTAAGAGTGTGATTAAGCTCTGATTAGTGTCTGCATGAATCTGTTGTGTAAGATCTAGAAGATAATATTAAATTTAAAAACCTGCCACGTATGTGAGATTAATATTTTATTCATTTCAGCTTTCTCTCTCCCCCATCCTGCCAATGGAATTATTCAATTGGTATGAAATTCAAAGGAGAGTAATGTGCCAGGAAAACACAAGAATTCTAATGCAACCAGTATGTCACTCAAACAAGCATTCATTTCATACTATGATGGAGTTTATGCTACACAAGTTAGATCAGAGGCAAGCAGTTTCTTTTCCATTGGAACAATCCTAGATGGTAAGTAGTTACTTACTAATCAGAGAAGGGCATATGTATAATTTAAAAATATTTTTAGGACTTCACTGGTGGCTCAGTGCTAAAGAATCTGCCAGCGAATGCAGGAGACCTGAGTTTGATCCCTGATCTGGGAAGATCCCACATGCCAGGGAGCAGCTAAGCCTATGGGCCATAACTATTGAGCCTCTGCTCTAAAGCCCGGGAGATGCCACTAATGAGCCCACATGCCTAGAGCCCGAGCTTGGCAACAAGAGAAGCCACCGCAATGAGAAGCCCGTGCTTGTCACTAGAGAGTGGCCCCTGTTCTCTGCAACTAGAGAAAATCCCATGGAGCAGTGAAGACAGTGCAGCCAAACAACAACAACAACAACAACAACAGCAATACTTCCAGTGCTATTAAAAAAAAAAAATTAAAAAAATTTAAATTTATAAGATAGAAACTTTAAACATTTTCAGCCACTTGCCAGTAAGCACAGTCTCTGAGCTTCACTCATCCATCTTGTCACATGATGGGTATCCCCTGGAGCCTACCTCCTTTTGTGTGTGTGTGTTTGTGTGTTAGTAACTCGTCATGTCCGACTCTTTGCGACCCCATGGACTGTAGCCCACCAGGCCCCTCTGTCCATGGTATTCTCCAGACAAGATTACTGAGTAACTCGTCATGTCCGACTCTTTGCGACCCCATGGACTGTAGCCCACCAGGCTCCTCTGTCCATGGAATTCTCCAGACAAGACTACTGGAGTGGATGGCCATTCCCTTCTTCAGAGGATCTTCCTGACCCAGGGATCAAACCCAGGTCTATTGCATTGTGGGCAGATTCTTTACCATCTGGGCCACCCAGGAAGCCCACCTACTCCTTAGGACACAGACACTTCTCTGATGTCCAGTTCCAGCATCTATTCCCTCTACCCCTCACCCTACCTTGACATTTTGTTGTAACTTCCAGGTAGTGGTGCCAGAGAAGAATGAGTGCAGACTAGAAACCTGGAGATGAAAAAAGCTTTTCCATTTACAGATTCTAGTGTCTTAGATTAATCTTTCTGCCTCTCTTGTTCATTAGCATGAAGAAATTATACCACCTCATAGACTCATTATGAAAGAAAACTTTATTAATTAGTGGGATAATTAAAAATATTTATAGAGTTACTATTATCTGCAAGGCACTCTTTGGGAATCTGGCAATGAACAAAACAAACCGCGATCTCCAGTTGCCTAAAGTTTGTCGTCTAATGATAGACACAGACCACAGTGGGTAGGATATTTACTATGTAAAAGGCTGACAAGCACTAAGGAAGAAAATACAATGGAGAAGAGGATTAGGAAATACATCGTGGGCTACACTTTTAGATGTATGAGAGGGAAGATGTCACTAAGGTTGGAGTCAGGAAAGACTAGAAGGGAAGAAGTGAATTGAAGTGAAGTCGCTCAGTCGTGTCTGACTCTTTGCAACCCTATGGACTGTAGCCTACCAGGCTCCTCTGTCCATGGGATTTTCCAGGCAATGGTACTGGAGTGGATTGCCATTTCCTTCTCCAGGGGATCTTCCCGACCCAGGGATCAAACCCGGGTCTCCAGCATTGTAGACAAATGCTTTACCGTCTGAGTCACCAGGGAAGTCCAGAAGGGAAGAAAGGAGGGGCCAAGCCATGTACATATAAGGGTGAGAGCTTTCCAAGTGGAGGGAACCATGTGTGCCAAGGTTCCAAGATGGAAGCATGCATGCTGCATGGGGCAAACAGGAAGGACTTCATTCTAGCTAGAAGGCAGTGAGGTGGAAGCAAGATCCTGGGGGCCCTCTTAGGTCCCTAAAAGCATAGTTAGGGAGTTTGGGATGGATATGTATACACTGCTATATTTAAAATAGATAACCAGTGAGGACCTACTGTATTGCACTGGGAACTCTGCTCAGTGTTGTTTAACAACCTAAGTGGGAAAAAATTTTGAAAAATAGATACATGGGGAATTCCCTGGTGGTCCAGTGGTTGAGACTTTGCCTTCCAATGCAGGGGCTGTGGGTTCGATCCCTGGTCAGGGAACTAAGATTCCACATGCCATGCTGTGTGATCAAAAGATTAAAAACATAATAGATACATTGATATATAACTTGATCACTTTGCTGTACACCCAAAACTATCAGAATACTTTTAATCAACTATACACCAATATAAAGTAAAATGTTAACAAAAAAACAGTTTGGCCTTCACTCTATTGTTATTATTTTTGAAATTTTTTCAGCCTTCACTTTAAATGAGATGGAATGCCTTTGGAGGGTTTTGCAGCAATTTCCATGAAAGTACCTAGATCAGTTCTGGCACATGGCAGGTGTTCAGAAAATGTTTGCTGGTTGACCCAAGATCTGGTTTGATCCTATCCATCTGCCTCTGCTACAACAGGAGCAGGTAGGGTTGGGGTCATGGTCACATTGTGTCATGACCTTTACACAGTGTAGGAAATGCCTCTGGACTTCTCAGGGTTGCCTGCAGCAGCTATCTGCTCCTCCATCACTGTCATTCCTTTGAAAGGCCAGAGCAGGTGGTGCAATGCAGGAGATTGATATTCTTGCCAATTGCCTGTTAGTTTTGATGCCTTTCTTAGGAACAAATTTGATAGTTATCATATTTCCTCTCGATCCACATGGATAAGAGTTCATTACGTATATTTACCTAGTAGTTTTAGAACCGTTAGGGAAGTTAATTATGCAGTGTTTAAGAGAGCATAAAAATAGAAAAACAAAGTGAGTTGATCAGAGAGGAAGAGTCACACCTGCTGGGTCTCTCACATGATCTTGATCCTGAGATACGGTTGTTCCAGGAGGAGAGTTGGCATCCACTGTTGAAAGGGAGGTTTCCCCTGCTTCTCTGTTCACAGATGTTCCTAACTAGCTCTGCTCATCTCTGAGAAAATCAGAAGATTAAGGTCAGAGATGTGTGCAGTTTACCACTTACTATTCAAAACAGTAATTTAAAAAACTCCTCTGATACAGTGAGCAAACAGAAAAAAAAAGCCATCTGCAAAATAAAATGTGGCTTTCTTGTTTTGCCTTTTATTTGTTTTAAGAAGGTGTTTAACCAATGCCTGCTAGTTCTGAGTCTTGTTGGTTGATGCTTCTAAACAGGAATAGAATTTAATCTTTTACTTAGCAATGTGTCCATTAATACTGTATTTCTTTTTTCTTAGCACACTTATTTTTATCTCATCATCTTTTTCACCTGCAAAATAATAAGACCTATTGACTCTTTGGTCACAACTGTGTTGGAAAATTTATCAGTGGAGAGTATATTTAAAATGAAAAATCTACAATTCAGTTGAAGAGAATGAATTTCACAGCTATAAGCAATCATTTTATGATTATGACTTATGGCCATGGTGGCAATTATAGTCATCAAATGTGTTTGCAACAAATGGGAGTAAACATCCCTGAAATCACAGAGAGTTTATTTTTTTTCAAAATAGGCACATTTATTAGTCATGTCTATGAAACATCATATAGAGTATCTAATGCGTCTATGGTTTTTACATTTTCAGGTTAACTGTGAGAATGAGATTTGTTGAAATAGATTGATAAAGAAGAAAATTGAAGTAAATAAGATTAGGAGCAGGGCAGATATGAGATTTATATTTTTCTAGACCAGATAATTATGATCAGACTCAGTTTAAATTGGACTCCGTGAAAACTGGTCCTATGAAAGTTGCCTGGGCAAGGCTAATTTGTGTTCAATGAATTTTTAGATATTGTCCAATTTCTTTACTTTCTTAAAAAGCTGACTAATTGGAAGGAAATGTAATTTGGTATACTGTATGAACATTTCTTTTGATGAGTTGAAGTTGGCAGGGATGTATTTGTCTATTGAAATATGTTGTTAGGTTTGCAGCCCCGTTCCCAGCTTTTGATAATAGCCCTCACCCTCTCGCATCCTTGAATTCTTTACCATGAGATTTAGTGAATCTTTTTACAGATCCTTCTCTTCCAGCCATGGTGACTGGGTGAAGATAGGCAGATTGGGACAACCTAGTCCCAAAACTACAGGCATTGGTTTGGAAATAGACATATATGACCCAAAATGACCCAACTCAGTTTTCTTCCCTTTTTTTTTTTTTTTTTAATTGGAGCCAATTAAAGACTACTAATGAGGCCAGGAGTTGCTGGAAGCCACATGCCCTGTGTGGAAGATATAGGCCTGCATTGGAGAATTGCAGGAGATGCATGATGAATTGCCAGGAGAGACAAAAAGCAGAGGGAGAGTCCTGAACTTGAACTACCTCTGGGTCCAGCTAGACACCCAATTCTGGAGACGGAGTTGGCACGATTTTGTTTTTATGACTGAGATCGGATTTTTGAGAAAAGATGGCCTTGTATCTCCTCAGATGTTGGACAGTACTTTTCATATTCATTTAGAAATCTTGGTAAAACCCAAAGACAAGTTTATCTCACAAGTGGAGTTGAGTTCTTAAATTGCTTCTTTGTATTTATTAGTGATGCTTGAAAATACTTTATGTTTGTCTTTCATTCGGATGCAGCTAATATGCTGCTTATGTAATAGATGTCCTAGAAGCTGAAATTACCAACAGGCTATCTGGAAGATAGCTGAAAATATGACCTTTAAACTTTTCAGTGTGTATTTTTGTATTGCTAGTTCTCATTCTATATAGATTTATTTTTATAAAGAGGATCCCTGCTATGATAACCAACAAGGATTTAGCCTTATATCTGGACACTTTTATTATGCTGCATATATCTGTGGTCATGTAAAAACATAAACTATATGTTATAACACACACACACACACCCTTGCACTGAAACCCATCATGATGCAATTTGCCATTATTGAAACTAAGTAATCCTTGACTTATCACAGGCTCTGCAAAATATACTAAAGATACATGCAAGCTTACTGGTAAATTTTTTAAAGTCAGTTTAGATGATTTTTTTTTGTTGCAAAAAGTCCATCTCGCACTGGTTTTTATGCTGGCCATTTAGGAAAACAATTACTATCTGTGGCCTGCCAGGAGTCTGTGAAGCGTCCCACAGTCATCAATGTTCATATGTAGATGACATATTGCTATCTTGGACATCAACAGATGCGGCATTTTTGTACGGTACAGAAAGTAATGGTGCCTGACATTTCTAGGTTGAAAGCCCTTCTTTGTTTCTTGCACTAATGGAAATAGATTTTTGTGACCTTCTTGTTTACTTCAAGATTGTATGTAAATGTTTCAATAAAGTAGGGAGGTTTCTTCCTACTATCTCATGGAGGTTGGGAAATAAAGCTGAAGGGAGAAAGTTGCCAGAAAAGGAAAGATGATTTTAAAAACGGTTTAAATTCTATGTATCAAAGATAGAATAAAGATACCAGTGGTACTGTTTGTTTTGTTTTGTAGATGGTGAATGCATACATTTCCATAAAAGACTAAAGAATAAAATGCTTCTGAATAGAGATATTGAAACAGCTGAAATACACCTACTCCTTGGTAGCATTTCATGTTTAGGTGTTATTTTGTTCCTGAGCACAGAATAAAAAACCCATTACTCTGATTCTGAAGAGAAGAGTACTTCCAAGGTTGGATGGGACAGCGTTAGCATCTAGGACTTTCACAAAAGCCCACTTTAATCAGGGTTTCCCTGGTGGCTCAGATGGCAAGGAATCTGCCTGCAATGCAGGACACTAGGGCTTGATCCCTGGGTCAGGAAGATCCCCTGGAGGAGGGCATGGTAACCCACTCCAGTATTCGTGCATGGAAAATCCCACAGACAGAGGAGTCTGGCAGGGTCTCATAGGGTTGCAAACAGTTGGACACGACTGAGCGACTAAGCATACAGGCACCTTCCATAGGCCAGGAGCTGTGAAGGTGCTAGAAATACATTGAGGAGCAAAACAGTCCAGACCCCTGGCAATGCATGATAGCCCTTTGTCCTGCCATGCACAGAGATGTATTGTATGCTCCTATAACCTGGTCCCATTTAAGGCATATTTCTCCAGATTTAAATAAAGCAAAGTGTGACATGATGGAGCCTATCATTGGGTCCTTAGAACCTGCAATGGTCTCTTGGTGGCTCCAGTCCAAAGAGTGAACTATTTCGAATGTGTCACTTCACTGGGTACAGGAATCAATATGGTTTGATAGGTATTCATTCATGCATTAGATTCTCCTCCAAACTTGAAGTGGAATAAGAAATAATTACTACAAAGCTCTAGGATGAATGTGAATGCTGAAATAATTGTATGATGCCTCCTTCTATTATCTGCTAGGTCTCTGTTTGCAGCATGGCATCTTGGGTTTGTGTTCTTGGGAGATTCAGGGTGTTCTTTAGTGATTAGGACCCATTGTGTTTATGATAGCTATTCATTCACGTTTTTCAAGATGGATGTGTGCATGAATTAGGCTGGATTGAGTTTCCTTTCTCTTTCCAGGTGAGCTTAAAAATCCAGGGGTGGAGTGGGGGTGGGGGGCCCACAACAGAGCAGGAGAATCAGATGCATCATCCCCACCTCCCGTTTTCATCTCTAAGTAATGCTTTTCACTATGTAAGTGCAGGCACCGCTTGTTGTGAGCCCCGAACAAAGAATCCTGATGTAGATTTCAATGTGTATGGACCATAATGTGCTGCTTTCTTGATAATGAGCTTTTGGCATTGAAATGAAAAGCAAACATATCATTAAGAAGGCGCTCCATAAAAACTGTCTGTCATATATCTTAAGCTTCATTAGTTTAGATTAATGACTGGCTTGATATACATGACAATAGGTGAAGTAAACCTTTGTTTATTTATTGACAATTAAATGTGGTGGTGACATGCATAAACAGGCTTCCCCCTGATTAGTTCCATCTTTTAAGTAACTTCGTGTTATAAAACTTGTTAACTACAGTATCATTTTATTGAGCTCTGCTGGGTGTATGATGTGATCTTCACTGAAAGGCATCAATATTGCAGCCATTCCTGGCAGTCACTGGAGCATTGTGCTCGCAGATTGGAGTTGATATCTCATTGTACAAATTCAGGGACCCAGAAAATGCCCAGTTATTGAGCCTCTGCCCTGGTAGGACAATGTTCTATTCACGGAATCTGGGTGTAAGGTCACAGACAGAAATCTGATGGAAGGATAAGATTCAAATTCATTTCAGGGTTTTGCCAAGGACCTTCCTGAAATTATGTGTTTGGAAGGCATGGAGCTTTTCCCAGAGTATCCTAACAGAATAATGCTTCATAATGCAACTCAAGGGAATCTGTAAATAAATACAGCCAGTTCTGATTAGGAAGCTGCTCTAAGACTAAGCAAGCCGGTCTTTTAAGATGCTGATAAGTCTGATATTACGTGGCTTCAGATGACATAAGCCCGCTTGTAAGAACACCTCTGTAGCAGATGTACCATTTTAGGGAAGAAGAATGAAGAGGAAAAGGGGAGAGGGGGAACATGGCATAAAATGTGTCTGCCTGTTAGCCTCCACTGAAATATTTGTGGTTTGCCTTTCCATGAATTCCAGAGTCAGAGGCTGTCAGGGATAATCAGCCCTTCCCATCACGGACACCCCGTGGCTCTCCTTAATAGCTTCCTTTTATGTGCCGTCAGACCTCAAAAATATATTTTAAAAAAGATTTATTTCGAAGGAGGCATAAAATAAAGTCTGTGTTGCAGTGGAGTATTACAGATGATTTCTGGACTCCATTCTGTGCCATCAGGCTCTCTGAAGAATTTTCATATAAAGTAAAAAAATAAACTCTCAGCCAGCTTGAAAGATAAGTCCTTTGAGAAAAGAAACCAGCTTACTCTACAAAGCCATTCACAACATCATGTGAAGGCAGATCTCTTTGGACGCTGGAGAACAGGGAAGCACCTTTGCTTTCCTTAGGGAACATTGGGCAAGAACTGAAAGTTTGAATGAAAGAATGAGGTTAAACTAAGCAGTGTCTCATCTTATCTTCTTGTTGTCTGACTCTTTGTGACCCTATGGATCGTAGCCCACCAGGCTCCTCTGTCCGTGGGATTTTTCAGGCAAGAATATTGGAGTGAGTGGCTATTTCCTTCTCCAGGGATCTTCCTGACTCAGGGATTGAACCTGCATCTCCTGCATTGGAAGGTGTATTCTTTACAGCTGAGCCACCAGGGAAGCCCTTTATCTTACTTACACCCCTCCTCCACAACAAAGCTCACACACCAACCTTGTCCTAAGATAACTTTGCAATTGTTTTGTTCATAAGTGGTATTATTATTTTGTTTAATATGCAAAATCAACCCCTATGCTATAGAGGGTAATGAAACTCTGCTTCTTGAATTACTCTTTTCCTTTTCTTTTCATTGAATAAGCCATTCCTTCCCTTCTTACCCAGTCCTCCACCCCTACCCAATCTACATTACAACCTCATGAACAGTCACCTTAGCCTGTGAAGTTTGAGCTGGTGTATATTTCCCTGCAGACAGGGGCTTCAGATGGCAGCACTTGAACTTTATATGGGGTATAAACAATAAAAATACTGAATTACTATGTTTACAAATAAAACTAATATAGGAAGTCAACTATACTTCAATACAAAAAAAAGTGAAACTTACCCTTGTTTTATATCCATCTTTGATGAGTTTAACCCTTTGGGATAGTGCTAGGCCCTCCCAGAGGAGCAAGATGAGCACTGGAGGTCTGGCCGCATGGCTCAGTGGGAAAGAATCCACCTATCAATGCAGGAGACATGAGTTCAACCCTTGGATGAGGAAGATCCCTTGGAGAAGGAAATGACACCCCACTCCAGTAATCTTGCCTGGGAAATCCCATGGAGAGAGGAGGTTGGCAGGCAACAGTCCATGGGGTCACCAAGAGTCATACATGACTTAGCGACTAAGCAGCAAACTCCTGCAAGGGCTGTGGATGAACATGGGCCCTGGGGATTAAAAAGTAACCTTATTTCATATACTAATGCAGAGGTGCGGAATCTAGAAAAATGGTACAGATGAACCTATTTGCAGGGCAGGATAAAGACACAGACAGGTGAATGGGGTGGGGGTGAGAGGTGGGTGAGATAAATTGGGAGAGTGGCATTGACATACATACACTGCTGCTGCTAAATCGCTTCAGTCGTGTCCGACTCTGTGTGACCCCATAGTCGGCGGCCCACCAGGCTCCCCTGTCCCTGGGATTCTCCAGGCAAGAACACTGGAGTGGGTTGCCATTTCCTTCTCCAATGCATGAAAGTGAAAGGTGAAAGTGAAGTCGCTCAGTCGTGTCTGACTCTTAGCGACCCCATGGACTGCAGCCTACCAGGCTCCTCCGCCCATGGGATTTTCCAGGCAAGAGTACTGGAGTGGGGTGCCATTGCCTTCTCTGTGTATAATAGCTAGTGGGAAGCTGCTGTACCACACAGAGAGCTCAGCTTGGCACCCTCTGATGATCTAGAGGGGTGGAATGAAGAGAGGTGGGAGGTCCAAGAGGGAGGGGATATATACATATGTATAACCTATTTACTTCATTGTACAGCAGAAACTAAACAATATTGTAAAGCATCTATATTCCAATAATAATAATAAAAAGGAACCTTTCCCTGTGCCCTGGCTGTTGACTCTCTCCTTTCTTCTTCCTGGATTTAAAGACTTGAAAGTCCTGCTAAAACAGTGATGTGTTGAGCTTTGGGTTTTTCAGGCCCTTCATTGCTGAGCAATTCTCACCTGATAATCACTGTCATACGCTGGCACTGAGGAGCACTTCAGTGTCTAGCTCCTTGTTTCTTTTCATGGTAAGCCCCGTAATTATTTTTCAAATGACACCCTTCTAGTATAGGAAAGTCTGTTTATATTTGGAAAGAAAATTGCTCATGGTTTTCAGAACCTAGGAAGATGTTCAGTATCCCTGTAACATTTTTGTGGGTCTATTTAATCAAGATTGCCGGGAGAAATATCAATAACCTCAGATATGCAGATGACATCACTCTTATGGCAGAAAGTGAAGAGGAACTAAAAAGCCTCTTGATGAAAGTGAAAGAGGAGGGTGAAAAAGTTGGCTTAAAGCTCAACATTCAGAAAACGAAGATCATGGCATCTGGTCCCATCACTTCATGGGAAATAGATGGGGAAACAGTAGAAACAGTGTAAGACTTTATTTTTTGGGGCTCCAAAATCACTTCAGATGGTGACTGTAACCATGAAATTAAAAGATGCTTACTCCTTGAAAGAAAAGTTATGACCAACCTAGATAGCATATTGAAAAGCAGAGGCATTACTTTGCCAACAAAGGTTCGTTTAGTCAAGGCTATGGTTTTTCCAGTGGTCGTGTATGGATGTGAGAGTTGGACTGTGAAGAAAGCTGAGCGCCAAAGAATTGATGCTTTTGAACTGTAGTGTTGGAGAAGACTCCTGAGAGTCCCTTGGACTGCAAGGAGATCCAACCAGTCCATTCTAAAGATCAGTCCTGGGTGTTCTTTGGAGGGAATGATGCTAAAGCTGAAACTCCAGTACTTTGGCCACCTCATGTGAGGAGTTGACTTATTGGAAAAGACTCTGATGCTGGGAGGGATTGCGGGCAGGAGGAAAAGGGGACGACAGAGGATGAGATGGCTGGATGGCATCACCGACTCGATGGACGTGAGTTTGAGTGAACTCCGGGAGATGGTGATGGACAAGGAGACCTGGTGTACTGCGATTCATGGGGTCGCAAAGAGTCGGACATGACTGAGCGACTGAACTGAACTGATTTATTTATCTACATGTTGAAACTTTTTCTTCTTTGTGATTTTGGAAACATGTTTTGAATTTCTGTTTTGATATCATATCAGTATCTTTTGTGAAGAAATAGCAGTCTTTGTAAATTTATCTATGGTTTATGTTTATGAATCAGGGTTTTTTAAAAAAATAATTGGGAGCTGTTAGATTGTCATATATATCTGAAATAATGTAAGGAAACTGGTTTCAAGACTATTGGATAATGGTGCTGTAACTAATACACAGTTATGTAAAAAAGATTAGTTGGTAAATTTTTGTATTAGACCAGTCATAGCAAAGGAGAAGGCAATGGCACCCCGCTCCAGTACTCTTGCCTGGAAAATCCCATGGATGGAGGAGCCTGGTAGGCTGCAGTCCATGGGGTCACGAAGAGTCGGACACGACTGAGCGACTTCACTTTCGCTTTTCACTTTCATGCATTGGAGGAGGAAATGGCAACCCACTCCAGTGTTCTTGCCTGGAGAATCTCAGGGATGGGGGAGCCTGATGGGCTGCCGTCTGTGGGGTCACACAGAGTCGGACACGACTGAAACGACTCAGCAGCAGTCATAGCAAGAAAGCGCTCACAAACCAAGATCCTTACCCAGCCACAAAATTAAATGTGAAACATCTTCAACTTCAAGATAATAAATAATTTTCTTCAAAACAAGCAAAAGGACGTGTTAGACTTTCCTAGTGCCTGATTGAACTGAAACTTAAACATTTTTTTCTGTGAGGACTTTTGTTACATTTGTCCACATTTCACAAACACTGCATCATAAGTCTTGACCCTGTTAGAAGAAGATAGTCACACACTAACCAGCAATCATTTTTTTTTCCCTCAGGTGCTTTGCTTATGTTGGTTTGCGTTCCTTTGTTCTCAAGACTCAGCTTTCCTTACAAAATTGCATTTTCTCTTCTCTGTTGTGGTGTTCTGAGAAGTAGAATGCAAATGATCATTTACAAATTGAAGGTTAACAGAGAAATGCATTGTACTTGTGATTTGATGAGTGGAAACAAATCACAAAATAAGAACAAATAGCAGTATTATCCCACAGGAAAGAGCCTTGTGTATTGATCTATTATTTCCCAGCTTGAAATGTGCCACTATTGAAGTTCCACTTGATTATGAACCTTTTTATCACTTCCCTTGGTTGATTCAACTTGAGTGCTTCTGACATTTGCTAAGTTCCTCACATATTCTGCTGAGCAGCAGGGGAAACCTTGTTAATGAGGAAATAACAAGCTGAAGATGTGAATAAATATTTAGCTGATTGAAAGGAGGTATACTGTTAATTTTTTTTAATGCCGACAACTGAGGAAACTCACTAACATGCTTTGCTTGTGTTAGCTAAATGTGGGTTCTAGTGGAGTTTTTTACTGAACCACAGGGCACTTTCATTTCCTGATTCTCTTATAAACTAAGTGGCCACCTGAACCTACCAATGAACTTGTTCTATTGTGTTTTTCTATTTTTAATCCTGAAAGAGTAAACACATTTCTCATCAGATGTGTTACAGAGTCCCTTCCATTGGAGAGATTTATGAAGGTGCCACTGGGTTATTACAGAACCATTCATTTATAAATGCGTCCCCTCCTGAAAGGAAACTATAAATGATAGCAGTGTTTTCATCATTCCACAAATCTATATTATAAAAGGGTGTGGCTATTTTTTTTTTAATACTTGCTACAGTGGCGTGAAAATAATTTGGATTCTATGCTGGTTTAGGCTGTGTTTTCTGTCTTAAAATACAATTCAGTTCTGGTCTCATAATGAAGGTGATGTTTTATGGGACTCATTGCAGCTTTATGTAAAAGCAGGATGGTTCCTGGAATCAGATCAGACCAGATCAGTCGCTTGGTCGTGTCCGACTCTTTGCGACCCCATGAATTGCAGCACGCCAGGCCTCCCTGTCCATCACCAACTCCCGGAGTTCACTGAGACTCACGTTCAGTGAGTCTGATGACTCACGAGTCAGTGATGCCATCCAGCCATCTTATCCTCTGTCATTCTCCTTCTCCTCCTGCCCCCAATCCCTCCCAGCATCAGAGTCTTTTCCAATGAGTCAACTCTTCGCATGAGGTGGCCAAAGTACTGGAGTTTCAGCTTTCGCATCATTCCTTCCAAAGAAATCCCAGGGCTGATCTCCTTCAGAATGGACTGGTTGGATCTCCTTTCAGTCCAAGGGACTCTCTCCTGGAATATTCAAGAGTTAATTAAGAAAGCTAAAAAAAGAAAAAAAAAAAAAAAGAGTTAATTAATGACAAGAGCTCTCTGGGCTTGGTTTAGCTTTTCAAAGAATGGTTGCTCTTGGACATGGGTGCCCAATGGAAGCTTCTAAATTTTCTTCCATGGTGTCCTAATAGGTTCTGTCTCTGGGAGAGAGCTTTTCATGTGTTTTATTTTAAAGACATGAATCTATATATGCTTCTAGAGCATTTTTAGTCGATGTCATTTAATGTCTTAATCCCATGGTATTTGAAGCTATCTTCCAAAGAATATTCCTAATACAAAAATCTTTTTTTTATTAAAAGGAAATGTTACATTTTTATGTTATATCAAAAGACACATGTTTAATATAAGCACAGGAAACAATTGTATTAGTGGAGCAAAGAGAAGATAATCAACAAACATCTATTGAATGGTTCATTAATTTCAATACATCATGAATTTGGATTCTGATAAGGTGAAAGTTTTAGAGATCTTATTTTGATGGAGAAATTGCTAGGGATATGACTTGCTGATTGTAAAGGGGCCACAAAACTAGTATTCATCAGCTGAACAGATCATCAAAACCTTATAAGGAAATCTTTAAATATTTAAGTGAAAGTGAAAGGCACTCAGTCCTGTCTGACTCTTTGCAACCCCATGGACTACACAGTCATGGAATTCTCCAGGCCAGAATACTGGAGTGGGTAGCCTTTCCCTTCTCCAGGGGATCTTCCCAACCCGGGGATCTAACCCAGGTCTCCCACATTGCAGGCAGATTCTTTACCAGCTGAGCCACAAGGGAAGCCCATTATATACCACTTGATATATATAAAATATGTGCAATGTATATATAAATTATAAAGCATAATAAATAATAAGTTGGGTAACTCTACCTCCTAATTTAAGCTATTTCTGGTATTGATAGACTACCCAGAATATAATTATTCTGTCATCCTTGGTAGCTAGTGTCATTTTTTTGGCCATACCATATGTCTTTTGAGGTCTTAATTCCCCAATCAGGGATTGAACCCAGGCCCTGGGCAGTGAGAACTTGGAGTCCCAAACACTGGGTCACCAGAAAATTCCTGAAGGATCATAATTTTTTGCTCTAATAATATATATTCCAGTGAGTTATTTTCTTGGTCTACTACATTAAAAAATACACTTAATCCAATACCAAAATCTTGATAAAAGTTCTTCTTTGGACAGATGTATGAAGAGTGAAGATGAGGAAGCCCCCAGCGCATTTGGTCATGAATATCAATTCTTAAACGTCTGCTTCTGCGTGCAATAGAATGTCCAGAGTCATAAGGGCTAAGGTTGGAGGGTAAACTTAGAATTCATATAGCCTAAGAACCCCAGGAGATGCTTGAATGCCTTCTCAAATATCCTAGTAAGTCTCCAGCTAAATAAATAACCCCAGGCACAAGGAGCAGGCATCTATTTCTCAGAGAAGCCTGAACAATTTTGCACTGCCATTGCTGTTGCAAAGTCCCTTTTTATCCTGAGCTAACATTTACCCCTTCTTACTTTTCCCAAGATCTTAGTCCTGTCTTTTGTGCCTCAATAAAACAGGTATCCTATTACTCTGCATACGGAAAAAGTGAAAGTGTTAGTCACTCAATTGTGTCCGATTCTTTGTGACCCCATGAACTGAAGCCCGCCAACCTCCTCTGTCCAGGGGATTTTCCAGGCAAGAATACTGGAGTAGGCTTGCCAGTCCCTTCTCCAGGGATCTGGACCCAGGGATCAAACCTGGGCCTCTTGCATTGCAGGCAGATTCTTTATTGTCTGAGCCATCCACTACTCCTACTAATACTTGAAAGTAGCAGAGATTTATGGAGTAGTAGAAATTTGTGGAGTAGTAGGTTAAAAAAAGCTAAGCAAGTTTCTTAACTGTAATACTCACCAGAGACTTTAATATGTTAATCTCTATTTTTACTCTCACAGCATAATACATCATGTGGGATTCTCAAACTTATTTGACAAAGGAAGGTTTCTGTCTCTCTTCCTTGCTTTTTTAAAGGAAGATCTCAAGAGGGAAGTATCTCAGAATATTCTTTAAGGAATCCATGCTAAGGTATGCATTGAACATTTGAACATAGTCAGCTATAACTTCTGGTCACCTACCAGTTTAGCTCCTAGGAGGTCCCTTACAAAAGTTAGTTTCCCAACAGCATTGAAGTAGGCATGACTTTAGATTTTTAAAAAGTTACTTTCCATGAAAGAGTGCATGTAGGCAGCTTTACAAGTCTTTGTGGTAGATGAGTCTGGAAATAACCTGGAGCCGGGAGAGCTGCAGAAGTTGGAAGCATTGTCCAGATGGAAAGAAGAGATCAAGGGCAGGCATTCAGATTTCAAGCTATTGAAGGATCCTCAGCACAAGAAGATTAGAACATGGTATGAAGGAAATGGTGAGATAGTGGTGTGTTTGAGACATATGAAAGATCATTCATGGGAAATAGTAAAACTTGGCTATTGGGAGTGAAGGGAAGAATAACTGAGGAGGAATTCAGGTCTCAAGACTGTAAGACTAGGGAAAAAATATTAATGCTGATAGAAATGGGAGAGTTTGGCAAGTTATACCAGATCCTGGGGTGGGATCACTGGGGAAGGGAACAAAGGATAAATGTTTATTGAGAACTTACCATGTACTCAACGTTTAGTCCCTTTTATCAAAATCTACGAAGTTTTGAGGAGAAACCATCATATAAACCAGATTTCTCTGCTTGAAGAAGCTGGCAGAGTCTTGAGTTCTATCCTTCTTGACTCTGCAGCTTCTTGTGGCTCTGAGAACCCCCTAACACTTCTCAGAGCACATCAGGAACATTGTTGATTAATTTCAACCCAACATGTTGAGTTTGAGATGATGGCGAACTAGTCAACTGTGAGATGTTTCGTTGTGAGTTTGAGAACTGCTGTCGAAAATAGTTAATGTGATTCCAAATGTAGAGCCACTTACTGCAGTCAAGATAAATAATCAGTAAATGCTCATATAAATACATTTCTTGCAAGAGTTTTGAATAACAATCCTTTGAGACCTGGCATTTTAATTGACATAAGAGAGTTAATATTTAAACAGACAAGGCTCTTTTACAGTATGATATGGTTGAATATTTCTATGTTCATGTGTATATTATATTTGAATATATATGATTGACTGTTTTTCCATCCTCATCTAATGAATCACTTAATCCCATGCTTAATTTAATGAAGAATATTCTGTCACAGGAGGAAGAACAATCATCATGAAAAAATTGAATTCCCCTCATCAAATTTGGATTTTGAGAGTTTGGCCTACAGCATTCATATAAAGAAATGCTATCTGTAAAATTCACATATTTTATTTCTTAAACTATGTATTGTGGTGGTGGTGGTTTAGTAGCTAAGTCATGTCCGACTCTTTCGACCCCATGGACTGTAGCCCACCAGGCTCCTCTGTCCATGGGATTTCCCAGGCAAGAATACTGGAGTGGGTTGCCATTTTCTTTTCCAGGTTCAGACCCAGGGATTGAACCTGTGTCTCCTGCATTGGCAGGTGGATTCTTTATCACTGAGCCATTGGGAAGGCCATCAGACTATGTATATGTCATCTTAATGCCCAAACAGAAACACTAACTCATACAGAAGAGTCTCAGTAAATGTCTCTTCCCCAATTTTGTTTCTATTTTACTGAAATTTCGGGAATAATGGCAATGTATATCAGTTACACTTGTAGAAGGTATAAACTTTATATGTAAATGAATTTAATGGACAATCTTAGAGGATACAAGGCTTTGCTGTTCAGTTTGATCTTGATACTGGGAAGCAAATTTAGAACTGTTGATGGATATCATCCTTAGGTTCAGTCATTGTCAGATGTTAACTATAAAAGCATCATTTGGCTATGACAACCTGTTAGCTAGAGGGATTATCAGATTAAAAATGGAACTACACTCATTACTGAATCAACAGTATATGTCAACAATGCTTTCCAGGTCATGCATAATAAATATGAATATTATCTTGGATGAACGATTGATTTTATGTAACACAGAATGTTGAGAAAAAGTTTTGACTTTCATCCTGTTCATAATCCTTGCTAGTGAAAATAATGTTACATCAGTGTTTTTCTAGTCTTATTAAGAGGCAGTGTTGCTGTAATTCAACGGAACTGAGTCAGTTCTTAAAATAGAGATGTTTGTGGAGCGTAGAAAGACAATTCATCAGCCTTAATGGAAATATCCTGCAAGACTATCCAGCTCTTCTTGTTCCAAATTTGTATTCATAAAGCAACCTCTGCTTTTATAATTTGTTTTCCTGAGGGAAATTTATCTACAGGGATTGGTTTTGCAAATAGCCTCCTTTCATCAGCCAGGTAGGTCTGTCTTTGTAAACTGTTGAAATTACATCTGGTTGATAATGTCGTCTTTTGTAAGTGTACTTAGCTCGAGTGTTCCCTTTTAGCTTGACCAATAATGGGTGCCCTTCAAAGCAGAGTTTTGGGCTCTGTCCTCCCTAGGCCAGAGCCAGGAACTATCCCTTCTAGCAAGCATTGTGGGGAGCAGCCAGATGGTCTACTTTTCTGACATTTTTAAAGCTTGTCAATACTATTTGTCGTATCTATGATTTACTGAAAAAAGAAGAGATGAATTTATGACATTTCTAATGCAAATCAGTTTTGGGGAGATTTCTGATTCTTTGTGCTGGCAGAGCTGTGGATCCTTTTATGGACCTATGGTAAGACCATCCCATCCCATTGATTCTCCTACCTCCTGGTAGTCTAATCCTTTCATGCTGACCATAAGGCTGGACGCTTGACTTGTTTTGGCCAATAGAACATGAGCAGGTGAGATACAAGCAGAGCCTGGATAAACCCTTGAACAATCGTGCCCAGTGGGAAAGCTATCTTTTGGAAGCCAGTTGCCATGCTGTAGGGAAGCTTGTGCTAGATTCAAACTGTGATAAATCAAGTGGTAAGACGCGCTGGAGGGTGAGGCCATCTTGAATATTCCAGCCCCAGCCATCGCCCCAACTGAGAGTGCAACATCAGAGCTCAGCTCCATCCTCTGAAGCAGAAGATAAACCTAGCTGAGGGCAGTTAACCTACAGACTTGTGATCAATACTAATTCATTATCCCTTAATGCCAGTAGGCTGTGTTGAGTTGTTCTGTTGCATAGCAATAGATAAACAAAACATGGTTATAGATCTCTTTATCTTAAGTGTATCAGTACTGAACATTCGAAGGAAATAGTGTCTAATTTCAGGGGGTGGCTTAGTGAATGGTACATATCCAAAGTCCCTTAAACCCATCGCCCCCTCCTCTTTCCATACGTGAATGGTATTGTGCTGCCATCTGGTGGCAAGGACTAATTGTCCTGGATGATTCACGGAATCCAATGAGCTCATCAAGTAGCATCACTGTTAAAATGTGAAAATGCACACATGAGCCAGAGAACTCCAGAGAACCAGAACTAATAGGGAAAAGAGCTTTGCGAGGTGACAGTGGTGACACTGACCCAAGTGTGTGCCAAGTACGAGGACCCCGCGGCCAGTGACTCTTACCTCCTGGTCACTTGAGCTGCTGTGGACTCCAGGCAGATTCAGCATTTGGGAAGCCAGTGACCTCTCATCTCATCCTTTCTACCAGACCAGGGAAGAGAGGACATGATACTCACAGATGAAAACTGAACTCATGCTTCTCCCTTCATCACGGGGGTATGAGGTTGTGAAACGTTCCCTAGTCCCCTCAGAGATTCGCTCAGCCCTTTTGATGTGGACAGAGGCTCCTATGAGTGGGGTGGAGAGTGGGAGGGCAGTGGAAAATGAGAGAGTTTTCAG
The DNA here is from genome assembly GCF_032452875.1 of Bos javanicus. Taxonomy (NCBI): domain Eukaryota; kingdom Metazoa; phylum Chordata; class Mammalia; order Artiodactyla; family Bovidae; genus Bos; species Bos javanicus. The sequence goes on along the minus strand of NC_083881.1, from coordinate 26,023,640 downwards.
GCGCTGATTTCATCTGAGGTTACCTTGCCTGTTTTGCCATCATCAGCAGGAACCCATACTTTCAGGAAGCAAAGCAAGAAAGCTGCTGTTAATGACTCGGCAGACATGGCCAGCTGCCCTCTCAATGCCCTGGGCTCTGCCCCATGTAGCCGAGGTTGTGTGGTTTGGGTCCAGGGTTTTGCCACTAAGAAGATCTTTTCTCTCCCAAGATAAAGAGACAACCCAAATACTTTAGGGGCTTGAAAAACATATACTGCATAAAAACCACAGATTTCTTTCAAGCATTACTATTCCATCAAAGAAAAATAAATCATTATGTTTTCATTGTGTATTTACCACCAAGATACATCAACACAACACCTATTGTAATAAGTAGAAGGTGTTTATTTGTGCTCATGCTAAGTCTAGAAAGGAAAAAAAAAACTTTCTTCCAAGTAAAACGATTTTATCTGAAGTTAGGATATTGAAGGAAACATAGTACTTATCTTTTCAAGTTGAAGTAAATTTCTCTTAACATAATATATATTACAATAATAGCATCTAGTTAAGATTTCATTATGACATTTCAGTTCAATATAATACACAATCCTTGCCATGTTTTTATAAAACATTACTCGGTATGAGATATTCACATTAACTACAATTGCTGAAATGACTGATGTTTAAATCTAGCGACAGTTTCTATCATTATTAAACTTCATTATAAAATAAAGTACGTGGGTGAAATTGTGGCTTGATGCTTTTGTAATTTGCGCTCTACCTTTTCAATGTACTTTTCAGTTACATCAATTGAATCGTTTCATCTTATAGATGCAAAGATGAAGGAGAAGAACAAAAACATAGCCATTAACGGAAGCAGTGCAAATGTGCATAGTTAATGGAAACCATTTTGACATTTTGTATTTGATTCTATGGTGTACCTACTCAAACAATTTCAATGGCATATTAGAACAAAATGCTACATTGTGCTCTTCTCTAAGAATGCAAGTAATAGACTTCAAAAATTACCTTTTCACTGAAAGTATTATCTGCTGGAAATGAAGAAATGTTTTACATTATGAGAAACTAATAGCAACGAGAGGGAGCAATGGGCTGGCATGATAACTCAGGCAGGGGAGGGGTTTGACTCTTTACAATCCAAAACCCAGTTTTTCATTTTATAAAGCATAACAACAGTATTCCTCTTCAGATTCCCAGCCTCTTTTTTTTTTTTTTTTAATTTTCTGACGGCATTGTTACTAATCCAAGTGAAGGCTTATGCTGGTCAAGATGGAGCCCAGAATGTAAGGCATAATAATCACTTTTGAATATGTTCAGCTTGGCTCTGGGGAAGAGGCTTGATTTATAAAAATAAGTAGAAATTTTTAAAAATTCTGAGTATTGGAAAAATAGCTACTCAGTCCCCATTGGACATACTAACAGGCAGCTCATTTATTGGGGAATACACCTGGGTCCCACGGATGCTACTAAAAATGTGGTTCATTAGGGGTATTTTGATGTTGGACTGGAGAGAGGATGCCTACACATTTGAGGAAGTAATGTACTCCCAGTTGTGGGAGGTGTTTATACTTTCTATATCCTTCATTAAAGTACTTTAATGTAGAAATCGCTAATTTGATTCCCACAAGAGCTCTGTGAAGCGAGCATTTTTTCTTTCATTTTTTCTCATCTGAAAACTGAAATTCAGAGAGAATAACTGATTTGCACAGCAAATAAGAAACATAACCAGGAAATGAAGCTGCTTCTTGAATCTAAGGAAAAGTGGAGGTGGGGAGCAAAAAGGGGAAATAAATCAATGCTACGAAGCCAAATGAAAGAAAGCTTTGTGTTGGGGTGGGTGTGTTTTCATTCTGTATGTTGACATTGATTTGATGGTGGGAGCAAGTCTGGTTGGAGAGATAAACCCTGAAGATGGTTTTGTTTCAGCAACATGAATATATAAATTAACCAGATGATAGGTGACTCGATATCTGATGGTAGGTTTTAGCAGAATGAAATCTCAAGATCTAGCTTCCTGAATCCTGGGCTTCTGCTCTGCAGCTAGTTGCATTGATGTCATAACACACTCTGCCCATCATGTGCAAAACCCCAGTGAATCTCTGCCCTGGTGCCTTCGTCATCTGATGCAAGAAGGGCAGGCAGAAACCAGGTCAGAGCTACAGGGAAACCCGAAGACCAACTTCTACAAAAGAGAAGAGGATGCTATGCTTTAAGGAAAGAAGAGCAAGTTCATTGCAGCAGCCTTTCCACCACCTTCTACTCGGTACTTTTTCTTGTGTTTTACCTTGCAACCCACATTTGAGGCTCTTAGATCTCTAAAAGCACCCGATGAACAATAAAGATTAGGAAAGTCTCAGGATTACCATGGTCCTTGTGACCAAGATGGAGCCTTCTATGAAAATTTACCCTCTTTTCATTGCTTATTTAGTAGCTATAGGCTGGCTGGAAGCCTGCAAGTTACGTAGAGGAAGATAGAGGCCTGAGTACTAAAACACTCCATTTCTTCAGCTATCAGATCAGATCAGTCGCTCAGTTGTGTCCGACTCTTTGCGACCCCATGAGTTGCAACACGCCAGGCCTCCCTGTATACTCCAATATAAAATAAAAATTTAAAAATTTTTAAAAATCCGGTTTCTGGGTTACCTGAGAGAAGAAAAATCATAAATCTCTACAAACTCCCAAGGTGCCCCACATTTTTAAAGCATTTTTTATTACAGCACAGTGGCTTTACAATGTTGTGTTAGTTTCTGCTTTACAATTGACAGTAAAGTGAATCAGTCATATGTATACATATATCCCCTCTTTTTTTAAATTTCCTTCCCATTTAGGTCACCACAGAGCCCCATATTTTTTTGTATGAAAATAAAAATTAGCCAATCTTTGGTTATACTGGTCTTCAACATAAAGCAATGAAGCAATAGCATTAGCTTGCCTGAAATTCTAAATCTTATTGTCCTGGTTGATTCCTAACAGACCTAAAACCATAGCATGCATGTGTGTTTGCGGGAAGGGCTGTGTGGTATAGAACTGTTTCTTTAGAACTAGCTTCTTCCTTTGCAGGGAAAACTTACTCTTTCAGAGCAGTCACCAGACTGCTGTATGTTGGAAGAAAGCATGTGATAATAAACATAGTGTACACCAACAATGAGTCCTTTCTTAAATATTTCCATTTCAGATCAAATATCTCAACAACTAGTGTATTTCTCCTAGTTTAGAAGGCACAGTGATATTTCTGAGCTGTAACTCATCTGTCAGTTCTGTTTTTAAATTCGACATTCTTTCAATCTTGAAGTCTGTTATCTCCAGAGAGGGCAAGCTCTGGCTTCTCTATGAAGAAGCAACTGCCACATTCTCTGGTTGAGGAAGTTTGTTGCTGTTTAATCACCAAATTGTGTCCAACTCTAGAGACTAACTGACAACTGCTAGAGACTAATTTCCATGTGAGAGTATCTGCCATAAGCTGATGAGCTGGTGCTCTTGGTGCCTGTGGGGGACTCACCATCAGTCAGTTGAGTAAGTGGATTTTTGCAGAAGGAAAGCGATGTGGTATTCGAGCTCTAAGCAGTGCAGTGATGCTACTCATGGAGGTGAACATGGCAAATTACAAAGCATCGGGAGAGATGCGAATCCGCGAACTTCGCATTAGTGTGGCTACACAGGGAAAGGATGGAAGGTCTGTGCTCATGGTGGCCTTCAGAAGCTCAGTCCCAAGGGCATTGGATGGCAGGTGAGAAGGCAAAGACTAACTTTGAGCCTACAAGTTTAGTTAGGGTTGGGGATACTCAGGGATTTTCAGGATGCCCAGGGGCTTGGCTTCTGTTGCCTCGCGGAAAGAAAAATGCCAAGTTGAAGTGTGGATGTTCTCTACTAGACTGTGGGCAGTCAGCACAGTTGAACCTTTTATAAAATGTGCACTATTTCCAAGTGGAGCTACTGGTAAAGAACCCACCTGCCAATGTAGGAGACATAAGAGATGCAAGTTCGATCCTTGGGTTGGGAAGATCCCCTGGACAAGGGTGTGGCAACCCATTCTAATATTCTTGCCTGGAGAATCCCATGGACAGAGGAGCCTGGCAGGCTACAGTCCATAGCGTCACAAAGAGTCAGACACGACTGAAGCGACTGAGCACACATACATACAAAGAAGCAAAGAAGGCTGATGCTCTTGAACTTCCACATTGAAGGTCAGGAGTTGGTTGGGACTGGTCTTCGGCAGGATTTTGACTTGAGGGGCACTGCTCACCAGGACCATTACAAGGTCTGTAGAAACTCTCTTCATGAGTAATTCAGGTGCTGGAGCTGCAAAAGGGAGGTCTAGGCCTCAGGGGTCCTAAGTGCAGGCAGAACTGTTACTAATTACCTGGGGACCACATATTGCCTGCCTGATGCAGGTAGAAAGGTGGATAAGTAGACACAAGAGCCCTAAGTAAGCATGTGCTTCTTTGTGACAATAATACTTCTCTTTATAATTGCTATTCAATAAACATATACACACATTTTGATTATTTACATAAAGACATTAATGCAAATAAAGTGAGCCGTGATGCACCTACAACTTACATGTGTACTTTTACCTGGGAAGGGACTAAAGTGTCACTGAAAAGGAGAAATAGCACTTTTCTTAAGAAAAATGTGGGAAAAAAAACCACTCTAGAAAGATTTGCCATTGGATTTCCAGAGAAGATTTTTGTCTATCAAACAATATTTTAAAATATGAACTATGTTACTTAAACCACTAAGCCATGGCTTAAGTTCTAGGCATATGTATTGGTGACAATGAAGGGAGAAACCCACGAAAAGAATGATCACCTGATGTGTGAATAGTTAAGATAGACAATGGCGCCAGGTGGTTCCTTAGTGCACGATAATGAGAATACTATGTCAAAGCAGCCAATCAATACCAAAGAAAAATCAACACACATTCAACATCATCCTTATAGTGTTAAGCTGATTATCCTCTTCAAGTAATTCAGGCAGTGAGATGAATGTGTTCAGCAGCCCTTATTTTTCTCCTTTACAAGGCAGAGCTAGGTGTAAGGGTTAACTGGTGTTTTGTCTTGCTCATCACTCCATACTCCAGTTATAGATTTCAAAGGAGAAAGATGCCTTTTCCAGTGACTAACGCCTGTATCATTTCTGTCATTGGTAAACCATGCTCTTAATATAAAAGAATGTAAAAAGAATTATTTATGGTATTTTTAGTTGCACACACATATAATTAAATACAAACATACAAGCATGAAACATAGAGACACGTTTAATAACCCAGGTGTGGATGTGTGCAAAGTTGCTTCAGTTGTGTCCAACTCTTTGCAACCCTATGGACTGTAGCCTGCCAGGCTCCTCTGTCCATGGGATTTCCCAGGCAAGGATACTGGAGTGGGTTGCCATGCCCTCCTTCAGGGGATCTTCCCAACCCAGGGATTAGACTCATGTCTCCTGAGTCTCCTGAATTGCAGGTGGATTCTTTACTGCTGAGCCACCAGCATGAAACACACCATTTACATCACTTGAACACTTCAGGTACTTTAAATAGAGACTTCTAGAACACACTCTCCCATGTTATTTGATTTTTCTTTTTTGATGTGGACTATTTTTAAAGTCTTTATTGAATTTGTTATGATATTGCTTCTGTTTTATGTCTTGGCTTTTTGGGGGGTCTGCATGGCATTTGGGATCTTAGGTCCCCAGCCAAGGACGAAACCTACACCCCCTGCCTTGGAAGTCAAAGTCTTAACCACTGAACATCCAGGAAGTCCCACAGACCCTTCTGTTTTACATCTTCATCTTTAAAGAGGAAGCATGTCCATGTGGACAGAAAGAGATTTGCAAGCCATGTGATGAGCTAAAACATAGGCTTGAATAACTTCACAATGAGGAGCTTTTACAGATCTCCATGAGGATTAGGGAATGTTTATTCCCCTTAAGCCCTTGAAAATAACATGGTCATCTTTCTTGGTAAAATAATTTGTTACTTAATCACTATGAAATTTTGAAATTCCTAATGGGTAAGCTTTCAAACTTTGCTCTTTCTCACCCTCTGGGGAGGCACCCTTCAGGAAACAAATGAACCTCCTCTAAGGGTCATTTTAAGTTGTACCTCTCCCACAGATTGTTACCCTGTGTATGTGTGTGTGTGCTTAGTCACTCAGTGTGTCTGACTTTTTGTGACTGCATGGACTGTAGCCCATCAGGCTTCTCTGTCCGTGGAATTCTCCAGGCAAACATACTGGAGTGAGCAAGCATTCCCTTCTTCAGGGGATCTTCCCTACCCAGGGATTGAACCTGGGTCTTCTTCATTGCAGGTAGATTCTTCACCTTGTGAGCCACTAGGGAAGCCTGAATTGCTACCCTAAGAAATACCAATTTCTCACTCTTCTCATAGTGCATCCTCTTTAATACCTTCCAAGCACAATGTGAAGGTTAAGAGCATAGCCTCTAGTCAACAGACCTGAGTCTGAATCCTAGGTCTGCCATTCTCTTTGGACTAGCTGTATAGCATGTCTTAGCTTCGTTTCTTCCTTTTATAGATCAGAGCTATCATATTGTTCGCTGTGAGCAGTGAGAAGTTGTGAGTATTACATGATCAAATGCAGGTGAAGCCTTCCAGCCAGGATACATGATGAGAGTTTCATAAAAATTTTCTTTCATTATTACCACATGCGTTGTGCACTTCTGTACTGCATAGATTTCTTTAGGTGTCCATGCCTCACACAGTGGGTGTCTTGGAGCTGAACCCCAAATGTCCTTGCTATGGTGTCGAATATGATGAGGTTTATTTAGAGGAATATGAGGGCAGCACCTCCAGAATCTATTTCATGAATATTCTAGGAGAGTCAAGGGGATGCATGTACCTATGGGTGGTGACAGTCAAGGAGTCAAACTTGGTCAGAGACAATTTTAAGTATGGCTTTTCTCACAAGATACTTTAGTCCAGATTCCCAAGATTATTACCTAAGACCTGGGAAAATAGCTTATACAAGTAACAGGGGTGTGTCGAGAAAAATCTCTGAAATATACTGAAGACAAATGTCAATATGTTTCTGTGTTTTAGGCTGCAAACTGTGATGTTACTGGGCTGAAAATATTTTTCTATTTTAGTGAAGTGACTATTGAAGCATTCATAGCACAAATGAAGCAAAGAGCATATTGTTGGTGTTGTTTAGTTACTCAGTTGTGTCCGACTCTTTGAGACCCCATGGACTGTAGCCCACCAGGCTCCTGTGTCCATGGGATTTCCCAGTCAAGAATACTGGAGTCGTTGCCACTTCTTTCTTCAGGGGATCTTCCTGATCCAGGGATTGAACACATGTCTCCTGCATCTCTTGAATTGGAAGGCAGATTTTTTTACTATTGAGCCACCAGGGAAGCCTCCTCTATGGCATATTGTCATTGCTCAGCTGCTAAGTCGTGTCCAATTCTTTGTGATCCCATGGACTGCAGCATGCCAAGGTCCCCTGCCCTTCACCATCTCTCAAAGTTTGCTCAGATTCATGTCCACTGAGCTGGTGATGCTGTCTAACCATCTCATCCTCTGCTGCCCCCTTTTCCTTTTGCCTTCAATCTTTCCCAGCTTCAGAATCTTTTCCGACAAGTTAACTCTTTGCATCAGGTAGCCAAAGTATTGGAGCTTCAGCTTTGGCATCATTCATTCCAATGAATACTCCAAAGTTTCAGCCATAAAAAGAAGAAAGGGCTACGATCATCTCTGACTCATGAAGATTAAATTGGTCTAAAATAATATAGGATCCAGCATATTAGAACTCTGTCAGTTCTCACCAGGAAAGCAACCCTACTTATTCACGCTTGAAGGAAATTTCACAAATATGTTTACGAAGCTCCTAGAAGATGAAATACTAGGATTATTCTATTCTTTAGGTGATCTGATTGAAAAAAGTGTTAGAAAAAAAAAAGTATATGTGAATCATGATAAAGAGTACGAGAAAGTGCAGACACCAGAAGGATTTAGTTTTGCATGTCATTCTAATGCTCAGTAAATCACACCTCAGCTATAGGACCACAAAACAAAAATGCCAAAAGATCTCGTAAATTGCTGGCGTGAAGTGTAAATTGGTACCCATGGCTTTTGATACAACTTTTTATGTGCTGGAAATATTAATTCTACTTGGTGAATATATTTTAAGGAAATAACTCAAGTGGAAAAGCTAATAGATATCATTTCTTTAATTTTTAGCATCTAGTTTATTGAAATTAGAGTACAATCACATTAAGAATGATTATATAATCTTCAAAATGATGATCATACAATATTTGTGCTAATGTACAAAATGCTTATGCCATGATATTAAGGGATGCAATCCAGATTTAAATATGTATATCCCATATTTTTGGTTATATATATAAAATATTTATATAAATATAATATGCATGTATATTAATTTATATGTAAATGTATAAATAAATGCATACTTCTAAATAGCTCTTATAAGTATAAATAAATATAGAATATATATATATATATATAAACAACTATGTTATATAGCTGAGAAAAGCTAGAAGAAAGTATGCCAAAATTTAAGAATAATTACATTTGATTAGTGAGACACAATTCACCTCAATATAGTGAATAATGAGTGTGTATTACAGGCATAATAAAAATAAAATAAACATATTTATACTTCAAAAATATACACTGCTAAATTACCCTACCATAGTTGTATCAATTTTATGCACCCACATAGGACAGAGCCAATTTCCTACATCTACAGTTTTGGATCGTATTTATCCATTTTTGCCTTCCTTTTCTTATAACAACCTGGATAGTGTCTACCATACCATTGACTGAATGGGTGGATACTCTAAGATAGTTCCTGTGGTCCGTATCCCCCTCTTCATTCCTACACCCTTGTTCTACTGCTTGCCCAGATTTTTGCAATGGCCCCTAACCACTGTCTTCACAGCTTGTTTCCTTTCCTCCTGCTACTGCAGTGACCCATGTTGTTTCCTGATTAAGAAATTGAAACTGATCAAATCTCAGTTTGTTACCTTTTTTAAAAATAAAGAATGACATGGAACTCGGCTCAGGGTTATGTGGCAGCCTGGATGGGAGGGGAGTTTGGGGGACAATGGATACGTGTATAAGTACGGCTGAGTCCCTTGACTATTCACCTCAAACTATCACAACACTGTTAATAGGCTATACCTCAATACAAAATAAAGAGTTGAAAAAGTGAAAGAATAAAAAATTGTATAGTGCCTGAAGGGCATTAAGCAGTAGAATGAGGACTGAAAAGATGTGCCCTAACTTCTCTATAAAACAATGTCACTCAGTGCCACGAGGACACAGCTTCTGTGCAAGCTGTTAAAGACTGCAAATAAGAGGGAGAGAAGATGAATCATTTCCATTCCTATGGGACAGGAAAGACGTTAAAGATAAGTAAGAGATAGTCACCCAAAAAAGAAATAAAGCAAATCAAGATTAAAGGCTGTACTTTTTTCCTTTCTCTTCACAGAATACACTCTTGGTCCCTTTATCCTGCTCTACCATGGCACAGATGTGCTGGAATACCATGAGATAGGAGACAAGAATATGAACAATGAGATGAATTTTTTTTCCTATCTCTTCTAAAATTGGTCTTCAGCAAAGTGAAAAGGAGGATTTGATTGCTACATATGAATATCTCTCTGGAATTTAAACCAAGACAACTTCTCTCTAACAAAACTAACCTAAAATAAAATCAATCACAGCTACAGAAGACAATTTTGCTTCTCCTTCTTCTAAATAAATCTGTTTCATTAAAACTCGAGGTGTGCTAGATTAAGCATTAATTGGAGACAGGTAATGCATACTAGAAACTTCAATTTTCTGAAATGTCAGCCCCCACTCCCACCCCAGGTTGCACAGAATCTGAGACTAGGAATGACTTCAGAGTTCGCTTTGAAGACTTTGGTGTGGTTGCTATGACAACAAAACTTTAGGGCATTGTTGCTTGCATGGAATCACAAAATGACAGATGGCCCATTATGAAACTGTACATATTTGGAGATGAAAAGCAAATGCATTACTCTGAAGTCCATTCATTTTGCTGCTGTGAAAGAGCTGGGATCTAATCACTTGAGTGGGATGAGAATACGCAACCAGAAAGGAAGGGTTAAAATAAAACTTCATCCATCTTAAAACCATGTCAACTGACTTGAAGATTGTTTGTAGATCACTGCCTCTCCCCACCCGTATAGAGAATTTGGATCCCATCATCTTTTTATCTGGCACCATTCAATGCAAGTTTGAAACTTCCTCCATTAAGGCTACAGTTAAGAAGCCAAAGTCAATCTGACTGAAGGCAAGAGGGTAAAACGCTTACGTAAGTATGAGCAGGAAGGTGTGGTTTCCTTACCCAGGCTTTGGGTGGTTTTGACAGGGTGTTGGATGATGTAGATGAATGACTGTCTGGAAAGACTGGGTATCTTTCCTTGTAGGTCTGTCCAAGATGTAACACATCAAAATAGGTCAAACTGAATAATATCAAACTTCAAACATACGATGTGAAGTTTTGGGTTAGGTCCTAAAAACAATTCTTGCAAATTCAGAAGATAGGCTTAGGAGGAATTGTTGTGAAAGACTTAGCAATTTTGGCTAAGCTCAGGATGGGTAAACACTATGATGTGTCTGCTAAATGGCACTGTTTGTTACCAAAATCTTGATGTCCAGACAAGGAAAGTGAGGTAGTCTTTTTGTGATTTGGTGATGTTTTCAAGATGTCCACAGAGGTGTACCTGTCTATCTACCTATCATCTATCTGTCCATCCTCATCCTTGCTATCTATGGATGAGCAAGTGGAAACCTCTGATAATGAGTGGAGCTTACGTCTCACCATAAGCGTGTGTTATGCAACTAGACAAATTTTGTGTGTGCTGTGTGCTTAGCAGTTCAGTCATGTGACTCCATGTGACCAGGTTCCTTTGTCTATGGGATTTCACAGGCAAGAATACTGGAGCAGGTTGCCATTTCCTCCTCTAGGGGATCTTTCCGACTCAGGGATCAAACTTATGTCTCTTGCATCTTCCACATTGGCAGGTGGGTTCTTTACCACTAGTGTCACCTGGGAAGCCCCTGGACAAATTTTACCTGTTTTCAAATATATGAAGGATGATGATATAAAGGAGAATCTCTGTGGTCCAAGAGGTCTGTCAAGAAGAAATGTTTCAGTTCAATGTTTTGAAAACTTTCTGAAAGTTAAGCTTTCTCAAAATTGCATGCTACCTTAGAAGGTAATGGATTCCCTCTTTTTAGAAGTTATGAAACATCAGTGTTGGCCTTATGGCAGGTGTATTGTCAAGAGAACTTAATTATCAGAAGGGAACCTTGGCCTGTTGGGTGCAAGGCTCTTCCAGCTTTGAGATCCACTATTCTGTGATCCCTCTGCTGGCCGTAGGATGCTCATCAAACCCCTGAATTATGAAGGTCCTGCATTCTCCAGGCCCAGACACTTAATGCAGGGCACACAAATCATTCACAAAATTGGATAGTGCAGCTGAGAATGAGTGACTTTAAGGACAAGGCCAGTAGGACTAGATTTATTCTTTTTGATGGCTACTTGGTATATTTTTAACCTTGGCCTCTAAGGCTATAAGGTCAGTACATTAACCCTGATGACACTACCTCTTTCCCAAGATTTCTATTTAATTAATAGAAACATAAGGCTTGTCAAAATGAGGAAACGAGGGCATTCTGCCTTTCTTAAGAGCTCCAGCAGTAAATCAAAACATACTATGTTCAACAATGCTTTCTCATATTTTCACAGCTTTCATATTTATTGAGAAATAGTTGCACTGCTTAGAATTTTTGTTGAGTGCCATAAAATATTATTAAAAAATCTTTAATCTTGAGAGATATCTGGATGTGGTATTGCTAACACACACACACACACAAATGTGTAAGTACTATTCATTTTTTGTATGTTGGCGTGTTGTAAAATTCTGTTTTCTTTTCATTCCTAGATGTTGTAAATAAACTGGATCTGTACAGTAGGTTTTTGTCAGACTCCCAGAAAGATAATTTTATTTTATAGCACATCCTAGAATGACAGCCAGAAACTGTTCTGCTCCACCTCAGTACAAACAAAATTAGCTTTTCACAATATTTTTGCAGTTGTTAAAGGTCATTAATAGAATGAAACCAGATGACTAAAGCAATACATTTGGAATGATTGGGTTTTATTTTTCTCCCTAGCTTAAAGACACAGAGTCCCATTTTCTCTCCCACTTGGCTGCCTTTCAGTTTTTTTTCAGTTGTTCCATGGTTTCTAAAATCATAAAAGTAAAAGTAGTAGGGTATGTATTTTTTGGCTTATGCCACCTTCCTTGTTTGACAGAGTTGGAATTTTATGAGGACGAAAATAATAGTAACTGTTCAAAAAACCCACAGTGTTTAACAATGGCCCAAGGCTTCTGTTTTTACCAAGGTCACATTTTTGTTATGAATTATCTGAAATCCTTTTTCCAATTAAAAGGAGGAGACAAGAGAATTAACTGGGAGAAATGCTACCAGTTTTCTCTTTCAGAAGAGAAAGGAGAAAGCTCTTTGGAAAGCACAGTGACTTGGTGATGGAAGGATGGTCTGTGCTTTGTTGGGATGGAATGGGCATGCTGCCATCTGTACTATTTGTAGCATCTGGCTCTCAAGTAAAGAAGCTGCAGTTAATACCTACAAGTGGCTATGTTTATGTTAGCTACATTTACAGATCAGTTTGAAATTAGTATACCTTCCAAAATGATTCTGCCTTTATTATTCAGTAGGGAATGATTTGGAAAATAATTTCATCATGCAAGTAGAAAAAAAATGACTTGGCTCCATTTTTTAGTGAAAATGAAGTAGCAAAAAAAATCTGGTTGTGGTCCTGCTGATTTAATTGAGGATGAGCATGTTGAAGGTGGCTCAGTGCTAAAGAATTCATCTGTCAATGCAGGAGATGCAAGAGACATGGTGCAATCCTTGGGTTGGGAAGATCCCCTAAAGGAGGAAATGGCAACCTGAACCAGTATCTGTACTTGGAAAATTGCATAGACAGAGGAACCTGGCAGGCTACAATTCATGGGGCCACAAAGAGTCAGACATAAGTGAGCGACTGAGAACGCTCAAATATGTTACCCTCTATCAGTTCTAGATTGCCAGGAGAAATATCAACAACTGTAGATACCACAATTGCAGTTGATACCACTCTAATGGCAGAAAGTGAAGAGGAATTAAAAAGCCTCTTGATGATGGTGAAAGAGGACAGTGAAAAAGCTGATTTAAAACTCAACATTCCGAAAACTAAGATCATGGCATCTGTTCCCATCACTTCATGGCAAATAGATGGGGAAACAATGGACACAGTGACAGACTTTATTTTCTTGGGCTCCAAAATCCTTGTGGACAGTGACTGCAGCCATGATATTAAAAGATACTTGCTCCTTGAAAAGAAAGCTATGATATACCTAGACAGTGTATTAAAAAGCAGAGACATCGATTTGCCTACAAAGGTCCATCTAGTCAAAGCTTTGGTTTTTCCAGTAGTCATGTGTGGATGTGAGAGTTGGACCATAAAGAAGGTTGAGCACCAAAGAAAATTGATACATTCTAATTGTGATGTTGGAGAAGACCCTTGAGTGTCCCTTGGACTACAAGACGATCAAGCCATTAAATACTAAAGGAAATCAACCCTGAATATTCATTGGAAGGACTGAGGCTGAACCTGAAGCTTCAAACCTTTGGCCACCTGATGGAAAGAACCAACTCATTGGAAAAGACCGTGATGCTGAGAAAGAATGAGGGTAGGAGGAGAAGGGGACGACAGAGGATGAGATGGTTTTATGGTGTCACCGACTGAATGGACATGAGTTTGAGCAAGCTCTGGGAGATAGTGAAGGACAGGGAAGCCTTGTGTGCTGCAGTCCAGGGGGTCTCAAAGAGTCAGACACAACTTAGCGACTGAACAACAACAACAAACCTCCTATCAGGGACAGAGCAGCTGTTCCAGCCCCAATACAGCAAAGCACACAGTAGGATTAACTCTTCTGCAGAAGAAAGTCCTTGAGAAAGTGAGAGGAGATGGGATCCAAACACAGTGGATGAACTGGATTGTTTGTGGCGGTGATGCTTCTTCCACTGGAGCAGAGGGAAGGCAGCAAGAATGAGTAGGCAACTTGGTTAGGTTGGAATGGGAGAGCATTCGTGCTCTGAGCCAGCCTGCTCATGTACTGGACTTATTTGTCTTTGCTCTCTCCCAGGGCAGTTTTCTCTGATATTTAAAAAATTAGTCATGATGCAAATAGTTAAAAAACAGTATTATTCAAGCAGTGTGCAAGAGAAATAGCATCTTATTTCCTCCCTCACTGGGGCTTTCAGGGTGGTAATTGAAGTAAACTTTGAAAGAAAAGATCATTTCCAAGGAACAGAGCCAGAAAGGACTACACTGTCTATCTGTGCCTTTCCATCTGAAGTTTGTTTGACAGATGCTAACCATGGCAGATTCTGTTGTTGATTTTGTGAACATTTAAAAATATGTTTTGATTCCCATGTTTTTTTCTGATGGTATTATAAAAAAGATATACAAACTGTAAAGCTAATTCCCCTTCATCTTCTACTTCTCTATTACTTTTGAACCTATAATTTTGATGTGGGCTCTTAATATTCATTTTTATATATTTACATATAATAAAAATATATAAAATAGAAAGTAGTATTATTTTCTGTGAGTTCCCCAAAGACCTGTGCAAAGAATGATAAAATGACCCACGATATAATGATCTAGCAAACGAGGATGACTGTTGGGGGCCAGAGTGAGGTACTCCGCCCGTGGCAAAGGTCATGAGGAAGGAGGCTCGACATACGCAAAGGCGGGATTGAGCCTCAGGAGTCCCCCTGGAAATCCTCGAGCATCTACCCTCATAACCAGAGCCTGCCTACTTTACTACTTTGTGCTCACCTACACCTCTGACTTTACGGGGGGCTGTCCCCCACCACCTCTTTCGGAGAAGGAGTTAACTTAGAGCTCCAGTTAATAATAATTCCTGGGCGTGATAAGAGTGTTTTAACCTACAAACTCCTCTGAAGGTTCTCTAGCCTGCCTGACAGGCTTGTCCGGCCACATGTGATTGCTCACAGCTTCCCAACCGTGAGAGGCACGAGATGCTTTAAACCTTCTAAAAACAGGTTCCTTAGAAAAGTTAGAAAACTATTAGTATAAGTATAATGGGCTGATTAGAAATCGTATTGGTGAAGGGTTTTTCATTTGTTGAGCCAATGTTTGTTGCTAAGTCTCCACATCCCCTGCCCTTACACACATTAATGAATATATAGAAGAAATAAGTATTAACCTTTGATATTAGTCATGTTAGACCTTAGGCTAAGTAAATTCTTTCCTTAACTAAAACCCACTACACCCTCACCCTATAGGAATGTAACTTTATTTGGGTGGCATCTGTTTTAAGAATAATAACCCCTGGAGAAATAAGTGTCCTGGTTGACTGACCGTTGTCACAAGGAGAGGGTCTAAATTATCAGCAGGCCCCCCCTGGCCAGAAGATGATGTAACACCCCTAAGACCTCTGTATACATTTGTGTGAAGCACCTGACTTTAATAAAAGTCAGGACTGCTGTCCCCACGTGACTTTTGTATAACATCTCAGTGTATAAAAACAGACTCTGGAAAATAAAGAATTGGGATCAGTTTCTCAAAATACTGGTCTCCCCATGTCGCTCTCTCTCTCTCACTCTGGCTGAGTCTCCATCTGGAGCGCGGAACCCACCATGCTTACTAATTATGCCTGGGCTTCTAAGATCCGACTGGGGAGGCCTCAGTGTCTTCTCTCCTTCGGGAGAACGGAAGGACGCCTGCGGCCTACGTAAGTGGTGCAAACTTCTTGTCTTGAAGTTTTATTGGTCTCCCGCATAAACCAAGCTACTCAGCCTCTTTTCTCCACTGAATTTTCCTACTGAGCTATCCTCATCCTATTACTCTTTATATCTTTGATAAAATATTTAAATAAATAGGTCACCGACGCCATCCCCACTTCGAATACCCTGGATCAGCCGGGGCAGGACCCCGGCAGATGACAAACAGGGGGCCCATGCCATCAACAGGCAAAGCCCTCTTCCCAATTGCCCCATTTTTCTCTGAGGTTCACCAATTCTTCAACTTTCCCAGCTATTAAAATGGAATTTCCACTTTCCATTTCTTCTTCCTTCATTCAGGCTTGATGTTGCCTCCTTCCGGGCGCCTCTTAGATGTGACTGCTGCTCAGTCACATGGCCCCCTTGCTCAGGCCACACCACACAGGCTCTGAAACCACAACAGAGGCTGCTAATTACCATCCCAGGCTTTGCTCCTCCTCCTCCTCACTCTGCTCCATTTTGCAGAGAAGAAACTGCAGCGTGGAGGACATCCCTGTAGTAAATGGCTGACGGAAGGGCCAAGCCTGCAGTCCGCCTCCAGACCAATACTCCTGCCAATGTGCCCTCTCTTTTCTTCCCACTGTTTCCTCACTCTTTCTCATACTGCTCCTTTATGACTGCTTGGAATGTTGCCGTTCACATTAAATCCAAGCTCCTAACTCTGTATCCAAGTCGAGCTTTCAAGGCCCTGCCCAGTCTTGTTCCACATAATCAATATTTATTTCCTAAACATCCCCGGTGGAGGCTCTATTCCACTGTGTCTAAACTCCCTGAAGCCCCATCCTCCACAACACGCATCTCACAGATCTCTGGCTCTTTGTCCTCCAAGCATCTTTCTGCTCATCTAAATTTTATTCATGTAAGTACTGTTCAATGGACATAGATTTGCTTGCTTTTGAAAGATACTTTCTGCTTCATTCACCAGCTCGTTGATCTGCTGAGTTTCATTGTTTGATTCCTACCTCACAGACTAACAGGACCACAGAACACTAAATTCAGCTTTGTAAGTTTTATACACAAGGAAACTGAGTCCCGAGTAACTTAGCATCATTAGTGAGATGGGGCATACAGAACCACTATGGAACTTCAAAAGAAAGACATGCTTGTTTTGCACAGTTGGGATGTGACTCATCCATGGGCTACCTAAATCAAAACATCCAGTAGGTCCTTGGCTGTACAGATGTGAAGATCATGACAGATGTACAGACAAGGGACAGCATTTTGGAGTCTGCCACTGTGGTAGAAGCCAGAAGAGTGGTTGTGAAGACACATAAAATATTTAGAATTAGACAGGCATAAAGATGGGATCCCATAGATGACTGACATGTTTCTGGAAAAGCTGGAGGAGGAGGGGCCAGTAGAGGTGATTAACAAGGAAGGTAGTCAGGGGGTGTGGAAGCAGGAGTCAGTGGTGCTGACCCTTAACAGGGAGCCCACAGAGTGTGTCTTCACAGAAAGCCCTAAAAGCCATATGGAAGGAAGCTCAGTGCCTTGTATGCCACCCCATATCCCTGGGCTTTGATTTTCATGCATATGCCCTGAAATATATGCAAGTATATATTCAAGTATCTTCAAGACCTCTCCTCCCCATTGCTCTTCAGCCACAATAATCAAGCATGCATGGTTTTAATAAGCCTTGGCCATACTTTTTCAGCTGGAATATCAGATGGAATCCATGTAAATATCTTGTTCCATCTCCAAATGATAAATTGTGTAACGATATGAAATTCACTTTAAACATTATGAGTAAAGGGAGTATGCGATTTAAAATGTCATGCTTTGGAGTTATTGTATGAGCAAAATTCCTATATTCAATCATCCAAAGCAAACTATTATTTAGGAACTATTTGAAAATAGATAAGCTGAAAATATCTTATTTTAAGAATAAGAGAAAAGTGATAGTATATCAGAAATTACTTTTTCCTATGACATTGGGTTTTGGGTTAGATTTAGCATTATTTACTTTAAAGAATCATAAGTTAGAACTTCAAAATATCATAGGATGGCAATGAATATTGTTGAGAGCACATCTCATTTAAATTTCTTTGAAACTACTTCAATTTCTTTCAAACTTATTTCAGGATCAGTTTAAAATGAAACAAAAATATTTTTAATATTCCAAAGGTTTGAATTGGTGCTTTAGAATGTTCCAAAATTTAAGTTGGCTCAAACTTTTCCATTACACACCACTCACACATACATATAAATATGCACATAAAATTACCATGTAAATATTGAAGCTAATAGTGAAAGGAAACATTAGAGGCCTAAATTTTTAAATGTAATACTGGATTAACTTGAAATGTATGAATATTGAGAGGCTTAAAATCTTAGAAGTTAAAATCCAGAAAAGATACTTAAAGTTATGTTCACTACAGGCTGGTGAGAAATAGGTCCAGAGGTAGTCGAAATTTAGACAACAGCATAATAACAATGATAATAACTACTTCCTTTGAGTGATTACTGTCTGCCAGATGGTGTCCTAAGTGTGTTAATACATGATCTTATCTAGTTCTTACAGGTAAGATGATTTTTTCTGGTATCCATTTTTCAGATGAAAAAACTGAGTCACAGAGAGGTGAAATAATTTCCATGTCCCAGTCTGATAAAGCAAGTATAGATTTCATGACCTCCTTTTATGATACTGGAAATTCTGACTGAATAATCCGTATGATTAAAAATAATTCAACAAAGTAGGAAAATGCTTCTTTCTTTTCAATCTGTGCTGCCTTATCTTCCAAGTCTTCCTCCTCCACCCAGTCCTGCCTTTACCATTACAGCCGTGTCAGGTGTGGACCACTTGTGGTTTATGGGACCTGTTCTCAGGACATCCACCTTGGGAAGCTTGGTCTTTCAATGAAGTTTTATTGAGTGTGCAGGCCCCATCGTGGAAGAACACAGTCCAATGGATCACAGAAGCACAAGTCAAAGCCCAGAGTGTGGGGAGGATATAAGGGGAGAAGCAACTCATAAGCAAAGGCTCTGAGAGGAGAAAGCTCAGGGTAGGGATGGGCATGAATCTTCCTATTCAGCTGAGGATGCACAGAACTTCTTTGAAAGGTAGAAATTCAAACTCAGGGCTCCCTTTCTCCGTCTTCCACCAAGGAAAGGCAAATCTCCCTCTTTCACTCTCCCCCACCCTTCCTCCACAGCTTGTTGTGGCATCACGACAAATTCACAATAACAAGAAACAGGCTGAATCTCGATTATAAGATGCTCTTGTCTGGTGGACATCAATTTATCAAATTTATTTGGTGTCATGAAATCATTTGAAAAGAAACAAAACTCTTTTCCATTTTTATTTTTCTTGGAATGTAGCAGCATGTCATCGAAGGAAAAGACAATGACCTCAGTCACAAGGTTCTGGGTTTAAATCCTGACTGTGCCACTAGCTGGCAGATATGTAGGTGGGTACATTTCTTAAGGTCTTTGAACTTCAATATTTTCATTTAGTAAATGAAATAGTAACGTGCCCTAGGCTTATGGTGCAAATTAAGTGAAATAACATGTAGAAATCTCTCTGGCAAATGGTGTCTAAATGTTTGTTGAATTAGTGGATAAAAGGAGTTGAACTGAAACAAGATTAGGGGCTATGCAAGATAAGATGGAGAATTGAGCAGAGGGAGAGCGGAAGGGTGGACCAGAACCAAGCATGATTAGTAACATGCTTAAAAGTTCGCAGAAGAGAAGTCCCAGCTCCGCGGCAAACGCCGGATGTCTTGCACTTGCAAAAGTCCCAGCTGTCCCATCCAGTTTAATGTAGTCACAGATCAAGTGTCATCATGCATTTGCCTCTCCCCAGCTGCTTTTGCTATGGACCGGGAAAGGCGATCGCTGGTGTACACAGACTCCTGCCGGCAAACTGTGATGCATGGTGGGGTGGGGGGAGCTTTGTGAGTTACTTTATCTAAGCTTAAGCTAATGAGGATGTTTAGCACAGTCCTTAGCAATTTGTCAACACCTTGGCATCCTTGAACCATTTCCTAGGGCACTGAGTAAATATTTACATGTTCAAGACAAAACAAGCTTCTCATGATGAGAATGATGTTATCCATTCTCTGTGTGCTTTATCCTGCTATTTTAGAAATGAAGGAGCTTTTCTCTGCAGCTGGTGATTTAGTACACAATCACAGGATATTTTTACAAGAGTTCTGAAGGCTTTCCTATCAGAAGTTTTCACAGGTCTTCTAGATATTTCTGGTGGGAAAGTCTTTTGCAAATCTACCAACCCAAACCCTAAAATATACATGTTAATCACACAGAAAGGATTTCCAAGATGACAAAATATGAAAGAAAACAGAGAGGAAGTGAAATAAAAATAGGCCAGTCTGTTCTTGTCACTGCCTATTCTGAGTTAATGACGTGAAAATATGACCATAAACTTCGTAGATGTGATGGTGCTCTATAACAATTCATTTGTTTAAAAATGGATGGATTGAACATGACTTTCTTAGTTTTGACCAATGGGGCATGATTATGTAAGATGTTATCATTAGGGGAAGCTGGGTGAAGAATATACGGGAACTCTCTCTACTCTTTTGGTAACTTCTCTGTGAATCTAAATTTATTCCAGACACTTTAAAAAGTTTAAGAGAACATTAAAAATATTCACAGATAGAGCAGTTAAAGTGAGAGATCTAGTCTTAACTTTGTCTTCTATCACTGTCTATAATTTTATAAAATACAAAATAAGAGAAAGTGTTTATTGAACTCCCCAGCTCTTGGGATCCATCAATGAACAAAAGACAAATACCTCTGCCCATACAGCACTTACATGAGTGTAGCTTATTGTATTCTGACAATTAAGTGTAAGAAGAAAAAGAGAAAGAGGATAGGAAAGAAAAGAGAAGTAAGTTAGAATATGGTAAGTGGTATGAAAACAAAAAGAGATGATAGTGATCAAGGGTGTGTGGTGGGGAGGATCAGGGTGTGGGTTACAATTTCACACAGGATAGACTTGATTGGCCTGGTGACATTTTAGCCAAGGCCTGTAAGAGGTGCTGTGTCTGGGAGTGTCTGGGGAAATTGAAGAAGAAGAGCCGGGCGAAAGCCATGGGAAAGAACAGCTGGGCGGTAGGAGTGAAAAGGGAGGAGGGGAAATGGGAGCAGATGAAGTTTTCAGTCCATCCTTCTTTTCAGTGCATTTGAGTTCATGGTAAATACATTAGGCTCTTGTGGAAAGAAAGAGAAAGAACATTTACAGGATACCTATCATCTCCCTCACAATAAACCCATGAAGTGGGACTAACTGCTCCCCATTTAGAGGTAAAAAAGTTGATCTTCAAAGAGGTTAGGTAGCTTCCCCAAGGTCAAACAGCAAACAAACAATAGAACCAAGGTTCAGATATGACATTTTTAGCATAGAGGTCACCCATCCCCACTGTCCACTCTGCCATGCTGACATCTCTGTGTCACACAAATCAAACCTGAAAGCATTTTGTTTCTTCAATTTCTTAGATATTGCTATTGATTATGGAATATGGAGGAATACTAGCATATGGTTTTATAAATTTCTGGTCACTTTCAAGTATCTGCTTAATTTGAGGTGTCCAAATGGATAAATGGGAAATTTTGTTTCCCAGTTTCTCATTCCAGAGAGAAGAATCTTTCTAATGTGTTAAAACTTCCTGCCTTTAGTTTGTGGTCTTTAATATGTATTACAACACAAGACAGAATCAAGAGTAACTGCTATTTCTTATCTTAAGGATCTTTAGTTTCATATAAGAATGGGTTTGGGACTGTCATCTGAAGGAAAAGCATTGCCCAAGACTCAAGACAACCCGAGTGATCTGGATATAAGACAAAGCTTTTAGGTTGGATTTTATTTTATAAGAGAACACTTTGTTCAAAAGAGAGATTTAGTCTTGCATGGAGAGAATCTACAGGACACAATATCACACTTGCTTCAAAAATTGAACATCTTAGTTACAGAATGGGAAAAAATAGTTAAGTTTGGCAACAACTGTGTGGGATGAAGTAAAGTCTGATTGTTTAAAGTGAAAATAACAGTATCAACAGTAGATATCAATGCATAAAAATAAATTATTTAATTATTAAAAAATTGGGAGAATATAAGATCATAATATTTCCTTTTGCATAAGGTCAGAAATAAAACCTTTCAGAGGATGATTAGAGCTGAACCAAACTGAATTAATAATATGTGCAGATCTCAGAATGGCCAGAGACTGGTTTGGATAAGCTTAAAGATGTATTTAAAAAGTGAAATATCTGCAGATGGTTTAACTTTTTTACATAAGCCGTTTTTCTTGTCAAGTTGTATCTACCTTCACAAGACAGAACTGTTGGAAATACCCAGAATTAATATTATGAGCTCAGCACTTTTTATGACTGTTTCAGATTTGTGGTTTGATAAGATGGAGGATTCTGTGCTTCTGTCTTTCAGGTATCATTATTAGTAACAACCACTGGAGACCTTGGTTTGCAAAGTGCTAGCATATCGTGTGGAATCTGGCTTGTCAGCTGGGGAAAATTATTATGGGGTGGAGTTGTCTCTCTCCCTTTCCCTCCCCCACCCCCATTTTTAGTGGAGTTGTCCCTTCACTTTGCTTGTTTGTACACAGTCCTATTGTTCTGCCTGTTCATTTGGTCCAACTATGAGTCCAGCCTGAGAGCTTTGGTTCTTTTTTGTTGTTGTTGTCTGTCTATGATCAGCTGTCTTCCCATCTCTCAGTGCCGCATGATAAAATGATAAAAGAAAGCCCTGTTTCAGTCTCCTCTTCCAGCTCTACTTCGTGGAGTGACGGGACAAGTTCATTCTAAGGATCACTCTTTAACACTAAGGCCAAAGTTTCAGAAGATGTGCAAGTGATGCTACATGCAAAATTAAGATTCTAAACTGAAGAGCCACTGTTTAGGCACAGATGGTTAATCCACCATCCCATTCTGTCCTTCCCAGTGCCTGGAGGCCAGGAAAGGGACTGAGTCTATTCCGTATGAATGCTGTGTCCTTGAGCTTCTCCAGGACTGAGGCTGTCTTCTGTCCTCCTATGTGGAACAAGAGCCTTAGTTCTGAGGAAGCAACGTTACAAGATAGTTGATCCAAAGGTTAGACTATTTTAGTATTTCTCGGCAGGATTTCTCAAATTTGATGAGTCAGCTGGTCTTCAGCTGGGCTGTTGCTGGTTTAGCATTATTTAGAAATATTTTTAGCCATTTGTCATCTGTTTTTGATAACTTGAGCTAAGGTGGCTTACTGAAAATCACACGGGAACACGGACTCTGCTAAGGATCGCGATTCTGAACATGTGCAGAGAAATACAGCATGACTGTGATTCTCAGCACGCTCATGGCTGTGTTGCTACAACTCACTTAAGAGTGGATATTACTGAGGAAAGAGTATGCATGTTTAGCATTTTATTTTGGTGAAAACAATGTCATCAAGGGACTTAAAGTATTAGGCTCAAATTTTACTTCTTGAGTTACCTTTCTTCTTAGTTAAGGCCCTTTGAAATTCTACATGTAATTACAATATTTTCTGAACCCAGTTCAGCATTTTATAAAGTGATTATTGTTGATTGTTGTTATAAATATTGTACATTAGCAAAAGAATCTGTACTTAAGTCTTTAAAAATAGATAACTGTGTTTGCTTGACTTTCCAGATAGTGCAGTGGTAGAGAATCCACCACACCAGTGCAGGACAAGGGGTTCAAGCCTTGGGTTGGGAAGATCCTCTGGAGGAGGGCAACCCACTCTAGTATTCTTGCCTGGGAAATTCCATGGGCAGAGGAGCCTGGTGGGCTACAGTCCATGGGGTCTCAAAGAGTGGAACATGACTGAGCAATTGAGCACACACACTAACACAGGAACATGTTCACTCTTTCTTCTTTGAATGCCACAGTTGATGACTCAAATTTAAATATCTATACTTTGAAAAAGAAGACTTTTATCTTCTTAATTATGTTCATGATTGGAGAGTACCTTCTGGTGTGTAGGAACTAAACCTTAGAAAAATATTGTTATTACATCTACCTCCTTTTCTATACATAGCAACAGAGACTTAAAGTCTAGGTTAGAGAACTTTCTCAGTGATTCTCTAATGTTTTCCCTTCTTTGTAGAACATAAATCAGGTAGTCACAAACTTGTAGAGTAAATTCATCTCTAGATTCATAGTATGATGCAAGTGAAGATTGAAAAACAGTCATTCATATTTCATTGTAAGAGTGGACTCACTTTCTATGTGATAACAAATTCCCAAGTTCTTTAGGAAAAGAGGGCTGTAAGCCATATGAATGCCATCATGTTTTTTTAATTAAAAAATTTATTGGACTGTAGCTGATTTACAATGATGTGTTAGTTTCAGGTGTACAGCAAAGTGAATCAGTTATACATAATGTATCTACTCTTTTTTTAGATTCTTTTCACATATAAGCCATTAGAAAAGAGTTTCCTGTGCCATACAGTAGGTCCTTATTAGTTATGTGCTTTACATATAGTAGTGTGTACATGTCAATCCCAACTTCCCAATTTATCCCTCCCTCCATATCCCCGATAACCATAAGTTTGTTTTCTACATCTGTGGCTCCACTTCTGACATGACGCTTTTTTGAAAGAACTCAGGCTTTGCAGCCAGATAGACTTGGTATTGGCTTGTTCGGCCATTTTCCAGTGGTTTCCCAAACATTTCTCCTCTCCAAGCTTCCATTTCCTCTCATGTGAACTAATGGTACCAATAGCTCCTATTGTGAGAAGCAAGTGGTTTTGTATATAAAGTGCCTGCTACTGAGCTTGGTGGATGACACACATTCACAAATGGTAACTGGTTTGAAAGATGGGCAGATACAGGTTGAACCCCAACTTAGCCATCTACCAACCAGGTGATTATGGGAAAATTAATTCATTCTTCTGAGCCTTTGTTTATTGATCCACTGATTTATGTTTCTGGATTGCTACCTACACAATGCCTAGAATATGATTAATATATGCTAATATTAAAAAGCAGAGACATTACTTTGCCAACAAAGGTCTGTCTAGTCAAGGCTATGGTTTTTCCTGTAGTCATGTATGGATGTGAGAGTTGGACTGTGAAGAAGGCTGAGCGCCAAGGAATTGATGCTTTTGAACTGTGGTGTTGGAGAAGACTCTTGAGAGTCCCTTGGACTGCAAGGAGATCCAACCAGTCCATTCTGAAGGAGATCAGCCCTGGGTGTTCTTTGGAAGGAATGATGCTAAAGCTGAAACTCCAGTACTTTGGCCACCTCATGCGAAGAGTTGACTCCTTGGAGAAGACTCTGATGCTGGGAGGGATTGGGGGCAGGAGGAAAAGGGGACAACAGAGGATGAGATGGCTGGATGGCATCCCTGACTCGATGGACATGAGTCTCAGTGAACTCCGGGAATTGGTGATGGACAGGGTAGCCTGGCGTGCTGCGATTCATGGGGTCGCAGAGTCAGACATGACTGAGCGACTGAACTGAACTGATGGCCATGTTTACCACCATGGCTAACATTATTTGCCTTTCCTGACATTCTTCCTGTCTCTGAAATGTGGACGGCCACCCAGTGGTTTCAGCCTTCTGCCCTAGGTGTGTTGCAGCTCCCAGGCAGATCATCAGAGGCAGAGATCTCATCTTTTCTCTCGTGTGCTCAGGGAGTCTCTTTGTTTCCTGAATTGTGGAGGCCAATTGCATTCTGTGCGATGTTGGCAGCATCCTTCTGTGATTTCTTGTTGCATTGCTTCAACAAGGATTGCTTTGTTGACACACATAGCCATATGGGAACGATTTTGGATGGTACTATTGACAGCCGTGTTTACATTGCTGTTTGTGTGAACCCCCCTGTCCCCCCGCCCCAGTTCTGAAACAGTTCAGGCCTGGGAGATTCTAGCCACACTGCAGTAAACATCTTTTTCATTCTCCCTCCCTCTGCCTCTTTCTTCTTCAAACACAATTCGTGTCTTATTTGTATGTGTAGGCAAACTGTTGAGGTGTGTATCAGAACTGGTGATGATGCCCGTGTTTCAGAATCTTCTGTCTTAAGGAAGACACGTTACTAAAATTCCACTGGTATAACTAAAAAAGACCAAAAAAAAGTGAGAAAGATAGGCTAATAAGGTGAGTCAAAGGGAGAAAAGTGTCAGGTTTAAATAAAGGACTATCATAAATATGAAGATAGGGGCATGGTATGAGTGTTTTCATGGGCTTTTGGGGGTAAGTCAGGCTAAAAAAATGATTAAAATTATGATAAAAAACACAGCGCTATTACATATTTAGACAGATTGCAAATGCTTACTGTAAATATCTCTTCTGGTTGAGAAGTGGAAATTTTATAAAATTTTGGAAAGGAAGACAGAAAATCGCTAGGTGATTTATAACCTATATATATAACTTTTGACAACATGCTAAATCTGATGTTCTCTTAGTAAGGCATTTGGAACACATAGACTAGATTCTTAGGAGGCAAATCCAAAGGAAAGAATGATCCGATTTGGCTATGTTCAACAGTTGCCATGTCATGAAAAATCCATTCTAATCACAGTGGTGGGATATGGGGCAAAATAAATTTATAGGAAGATTTCATTAATATGAAGTACAAAAACGGTCAAAACTAACATATAGTTATTAAAATCAGATTTGTGATTGCCTGGGGCAGAAGGTAGGGGGAGGTTAACTGGAAATGTACATAAGAGAATTTTCTGAAGTGATAAAACCTTATATATTGGCTGTATACGAGAGTACATTTGTCAAAACTTGCTGAACTATATCTTTAAAATATGAGTATTTTACAACACGTTAATTATACCTCAACAAAGGTGACTGAATTTATACAGACACAGAAGAGAACATAAATATTAATTAGGAAAGCTACTGAGAGTTAGAGACAATTATCACAAATATAAAATATGAGGATAAATAGTCACTAAGGTCTTAGAAAATTAGAGCACATGATCCCATGAATCACCTTTAGTCTGTTGTTGATTAGTTCAGTCGTGTCTGACTCTTTGCAACCCCAAGGACTGTAGCCCGCCAGGCTTCTCTGTCCATGAAATTTCCAGGCAATAATACTGGAGCAGGTTGCCATTTCTTTCTCCAGGGCATCTTCCCAACCTAGGGATTGAACCTGCATCTCTTGTGTCTCCTGCATTGGCAGGTAGGTTCTTTACCAGTTGAGTCACCAGGAAAGCCTGTTGTTGATTAAGACTAGCTTTCAGTGAAGAACTGCAGTTATCATTCATTTTGGGCTTCCCTGGTGGCTCAGCAGTTAAGAATCCACTTGCCAATGCAGGTGATGCAGGTTCAATCCCTGGGTCAGGAAGATCCCCTGGAGAAGGAAATAGCTACGCACTCCAGTGTTCTTATCTGGGAAATCCCATGGACAGAGGAGCCTGGTAGGCTACAGTCCATGGAGTCACAAAAGAGTTGCGTATGACCTAGTGACTAAACAACAACAACAACACATTTGACTGGATGTGAGTCAAAATATTTGAAATCTAGATTCCCAAGGATGTCTCTACAGGCTTGGCCACACAATGGCATAATTTTTGGGTGAAGAGAAAAACAATCGAGATGTTCATTTATATGTGAACAAATATCCAAAGCCTCTTGGTCTCAAATTGAATTTCCTCAGTAAAATATGTATCCTGGTACAAAATTTTAAATATATGAATGTTGTGGTCTTTTTTCTAGTATTCCTCTGCAGCCTGATTTTTCTCCTTAAGTAGAGGCATTCTGTGGGGGGATAGGTGAAAGCAAAGTTTTGTGACCGTGGGGCAATGGTATTTGATGGCTGTAACGGCTCCATTGAAATGGGTGCTGCCGCTAAACTACGTAACTGCCCCACCATCAATTTAGAAGGGAGGCACAGACAGGGACCAGCCTCTGAGGCAAGCAGGGGTTCACCTGGCGGCAAGCTACTGCCTTCAGCAGAGGGTCTTGTGAATTGTTGATAGTCCAAAGTATTTCAAGTTCAGAAGACATTCACTGCCTTCAACAGTCAATTTTATTTCCCATTTGAAACACTATCAGGATACGTCTTCCCAGAATAAAGGCTTCCCAGGTGGCGCTGGTGGTAAAGAATCTGCCTGATGCAAGAGACGTGGATTCAATCCCTGAGTCAGGAAGATCCCCTGGAGAAGAGAATGGCAACCCACTCCAATATTCTTGCCTGGCCAATTCGATGGACAGAGGAGCCTGGCAGGCTACAGTCCATGGGGTCACAAAGAGTCAGACCCTACTGAGACACTGAGCCCAAGGATATGGCAACTAGATAAGCTTCCTAATGCCCTGAATTTTTTATGAGTTAGAACTTCACTGGACACATTATTATAGTATACAATGCTAATTTATTTTTCTACCTAAGTGACAATAAAATGGGAGTTTCCACACAGGCATTTTTTATCATGATGAATTGTTTAGTTATCAAAAAGTTGCAGTGAATTCCTTGGTGATCATGGAATTCTACAATAGGGTATTTATTAAAATTTATCCAGGTTAGAGAAAAGCTTTATACATTAATCTAAGTCAGCCATAATATTCAACATGATTTGGGGGTCTAATTTGGCTTCATTGGTTCTGCTTCAGGTAATGCCAAGTTAATGATCCATTTATGCAATTGTAGAATAATAAAAATGACTAATAATTTTAAGATTCAGGGTGTTCTGAAACATTTCTCATGGAAATTTAATATATCACAGGGCAATCTGAGGGGCAAAATTTTATGTCAAAAAAGTTTGGAGAACATTTTACAGTGTTGAGGTTTCTCCAGGCCCATTTAGCAAATGAAGTCTGTCTTAATTTGGGCTTTGGTCACAGAACACCATAGACTGAATGGCTTATAAACAACACACATGTGTTTCCCTCAGTTCTGGAGGCTGGAAAGTCCAAGATCAAGGTGCTGGTAGGTTCGTTGTCTGGTGAGAACGCATTTCCTGATTCATGGGTGGCCGTTTTCTCGCTGAGTCCCCATATGGCAGAAATGGTGAGGGAGCTCTCTTGGGTCTTTTTCATAAGGGCACTAATTCCATTCATGAGGGCTCTACCCTCCTGACTTAATCACTTTCTCAAAGGCCCCACTTTCTAAACCCATCACACTGGGGATTAGGCGCAAACATAGGACTCTTGGGTGGGGACACAGATATTAAAACATTTCACTCCTGGTCCCCGCAGTTCATATCCTTATCTCATACAATATACATTCATCCTATCCCAATATCTCCTAAAGTTTTAACTCATTCTAGCATCAACTTTAACATTCAAAATCGCATTGAAATATCATCTAATTCAGATATATGTGGGATTCAAGGTGCAATTCATTCCGAGGCAAATTTCTCTCCAGCTGTGAACCTGTAAAACCAAATATGTCTTGTGCTTCCAAAATACAGCAGAACAGGTATAGGACGGCTTTCCCATTCCAAAAGGAAGAAACAGGAAAAGGAAAGGAGTAACAGATTCCAAGAAGTCCAAAACCTAATGGGCAAATTCTGTTAGATCTTAAGGCTGGAGGATAATCCTCCTTGGTTCAGTGTTTTACCTTCTAGACCACAGCGGTGGCAGTGTCACCCGTCTGGTTCGGCAGAATGGCCCTGTAGTGGTTTTCTGGCTGGGTCAGTTTTCACCATATATGTTTCTGATTCCTGATGTGTAAGATGGTGCTATTAATACTACCTATCTCATTGTTAGCAATAGAATGTTAATGCAATGTTAAGATGTGTTAATACAATATTAAGAACTTAATATTTATCTCCAGACACGTAGTACCCATTCAATAAGTGATAGTTATGTTGTTATTATTTCCTTCTGATTTCTGGTATTTGCATCCTACCAGGCTTCCCAGGTGGCACTAGTGGTAAATAATCCACCTACCAATTCAGGGGACATAAGACATGTGGGTTTGATCCCTGGGTAGGAAAGATCCTCTGGAGAAGGAAATGGCAACCTGCTCCAGTATTCTTGCCAGAGAATCCCATGGACAGGGGAGCCTGGTGGGCTACTGTCCATGGGGTGCCAAAGAGTCAGAGTGCCATGGGGCGAGCCTGGCTGGTGAGCTGGCTACTGGAATTGCATGGGTTAATAAGACCTAAGGAGTTTGGGAAAGTCAAGCCAGGTATAATGCTCTCTTTATAACTGTGAAGGTTATAATCCTGAGAAATCCCATGACATGGTCACATATGAGCCCTTAAGACTTGTAAGTAAACATGGGCATCCGTGTGCTCTGTGGTTGCTCAAGCTGATGCATGTGTGGCATTGACTGGCCACCTCTTGGCTGGGCTGAGCAAGTAGGAGGCAGTACTGTTGACTCTGGTCCTCTCACTGTGGTTGTGATCAGCACCATCAAGACTGAATAAAGCCAGGCAGCAAGACAGAACTGTGCCTCCGCCAGCGCTCCCACCAAAGGCCGAGGGGATCCATGACTTAGGTGCACATGTAACCCCTTTGTGGCCCATGTTGGAAACCTTTGGTCTGATAGTTCTCTGAAGCTAACTAGTATCTTGGGATGTTGTGAGAAAATTTATATATGTGGGACCCAAAAGATTTGGCAGGAGAGTCCTTGAATCCTGGGAAGGTCATCACATTGGCACTTGAGTCCAGCAAGTGCCCCCGTCTCCCCTAACGGCCTTTTAGGGTCACAGACTGACTCTGGACAGGTTCTCTGAGAAGGGAGCCATGATCAAATTAGCTCAAAACTGCTCCAGACTCAGTGGTCCTTCTCCTTGCCCCTCCCATTCCCCTTCTTCTTTCTGGCTACCCTCATTAGAACTTGTTTCCTTAAATATGCCACCTTTTACCACTTAAAAGGAGAAAACCCCACAGTTTGACTTGCTGGTTTATTTGTACAGCAGAAACTAACACAACATTGTAATTATTTTCCAGTAA
Organism: Bos javanicus; assembly: GCF_032452875.1. Classification (NCBI taxonomy): domain Eukaryota; kingdom Metazoa; phylum Chordata; class Mammalia; order Artiodactyla; family Bovidae; genus Bos; species Bos javanicus. The sequence goes on along the minus strand of NC_083881.1, from coordinate 25,992,915 downwards.
AAAATAATTGTAAAAAAGTGTGTCTGTGTGTGTGCTCAGTCATGTCTGACTCTTTGTCACCCCATGGACTGTAGAGCCCGCCAGGCTCTTCTGTCCATGGGATTTCCCAGACTAGAATACTGCAGTGGGTTGCCATTTCCTTCTCCAGGGGATCTTGACTACCCAGGGATGGCAGCTGCATCTATTGCATCTTGCTCCTTGCATCAGGAGCACTGGCAGGCAGATTCTTTACCATTATGCTACCAGCGAAGCCCTCCTAATTAAAAAAAATAGACTGGACCTCATGACTGGTTATATGTGTAGAATAAAGGAGAAAGAAGAAATAGGAATTTGGTTTCTTGAGATAGAGAATACAGTAGTTGGAGCAGGTTGAAGTAAAGAAATAAAGAGTTCCTTTTCATTATTATGAGTTAAGTAATTAATTTAGCATTTAACTGTGTGACGTGAATTTCAGGTACTGAGGCATGGTAGTACATACCACTTTTTGTTTGTTTTTAAAAATGATTTACTTCTATTGCATACATAGGTGTAGAGTGGATATTAACTGATTTACAGCACTATTAAGCAAGTGAGAAAATCCTCTTTTGAAATAAAATGCACATTTCCACATGAAATTAATAGAATATACTCTAAATCATTTACTGCTGATCTGTCAATCTGTGCCCATGTAAGCAAGAAGCAACTACAGAAATGACCTTATAGAATCTGAAAAGCATATTTGGTCCCCCATGTACGTTAACATTGAGCTTGAACTACCTGGAGAAAATTGCACTGAAAAATATATCACAGTGGAGGGACAGCTGGAGGTCACAATGGAAGCTTCGGCCTGTGGTTTTAAAAATCAGAAATTTCATCTAACTACCCCGAAGATTTTAGAGACTTCAAATTGTAATTCCTACAAACTCAAATCAACTACAGCCTCATTTATTTGCACTGGCACTTCCAAAGGAAATACTGTTCTTGGTTATGAAAACACAATTTCTTCCCTAATGGGCTGCCCTTTCTTTGTGAACATGCTTGCTTTTATTATTCTGAAAGGACAAATGCAGTCAGCTACAGAATGACAGCTGCACACTGATTTCGGCAGGGTAAAAAGAGACTTGTTCCCTCATTATCTTTAGCTGATAGGCAATGTACCCACTTTTACACAAAATAAGAATATACATTAAATGAGAACTGTGCGTAAAAATTTTCTCTAAATGGAAAGGAAGCCTGCCCATATAAAAAAAATTTCTATGATTTTTTTTTTTTCACATGAGCATTTATTTGTGATGTGTATGTACACAAGGGCTTCCCTGGTGGCTCAGATGGTAAAGAATCTGACTGCAGTGCAGGAGACCTGGGTTCGATCCCTGGGTTGGGAAGATCCCCTAGAGAAGGAAATGGCTACCCACTCCAGTATTCTTGCCTGGAGAATTCCATGGACAGGGGAGCCTGGTGGGCTACAGTCCATGAGATTATAAACAGTCAGATACGACTGAGGGACTAACACACACACATGCACAAAAACATATAGCCTCATCAAGCCACTTACTAAACAAGTACTTAGTAAATATCTACTGGGCGGGGAGTAACATTATAGGTGCTGAGGGTATAGCAATTAACACAGAAGGCTTTTTTCTTAAAATAATTTTTATTAGAGTATAATTGCTTTATCATGCTGTGTTAGTTTCTGCTGTACAGCAAAGTGGATCAGCTATACATATACAGATATCCCCTTTTCTGATTTCCTTCCAATGTAGGTCACCACAGAGCACTGGGTAGAGTTCCCTGTGCTGTACAGCAGGTTCTCATTAGTTATCCATTTTAGACATAGTATCAATAATGTATATATATCAATCCAAATCTCCAATTCATCCCATCTACGCTTTCCCACCTTGGTGTCCACAGAGTTTGTTCTCTGTGTCTGTGTCTCTATTTTAACTTGTACCCCCTTCCCCACCTTGGTGTCTACTGTTTGTTCTCTATGTCTTTGTCTCTATTTCAACATGGAAGGCTTGAATCCCTGCATTGGTGCCCTTCACTTTCCAGTGGTGGGAAGATACAGTTCAGGTACAAGTTTGGATGAGAAAAAAATGAACTTCTCTAAATCATTGCCATTTTGAATATCTCTTTATTATCTTCCATGGGTTGCTGAAACCTTAGGGTCCATCAGAATCATCTGGGCTACATGTTGAAGTGCAGATTCCTAGCCATCACATCAAAACTTCCTAAGTCACTATATCTCAACAGGGGTCAAGAAATCTGAGTTTTTAAAATGCACAGATTAGAACACAGATGGTCCACAAACCACATTTCGGGAAATTCTGCTATATGAGAAGATTTCCTTTGGTTATGTCTTCCACAAGTTCTTTATTGTATGGCCATTGTTAATACAGGGCTTCCCAGGTAGCTCAGTGATAAAGAATTCATCTGCCAATGCAGGAGACACCAGTTTGATCCCTGGTCTGGGAAGATCCCCTGGAGAAGGAAATGGCAACCCATTCCAGTATTCTTGCCTGGGAAATCCCATGGACAAAAGAGCCTGGTGGGCTATAGTCCATGGAGTCACAAAAGAGTTGGACACGACTTAGTAACTAAAAACAACAATATTGTTAGTATCCTGCCATACCAGTAGAAATCCCAGAGAACCCTTCAAGCCCCACGGTTTGATTGCAAGATATGGTGTTCTCAAAAACAATCTGACTTTATTTCTAGAAATGAAAAATTTTAATCAGAACATTTCCACTATAGTTTGTTGTTCATCGATCATGTGAGTCACATGACTTCTGTACATTTATTTATAGCTTATATAAATACATGTACGTTTGGTTATGATTATATTTCTTTGTTAATAATATCACTACTTATACTTGAAAACATTTGTCATGTATGCTCAAGGGAAGATTTGTGTATTACTAATAAATGTAAATAGTAATAGTACATGTGGTTTGTGATTTATGTGTGGCTTTTTCTAGACGTGCCAATTTAAAGATGCCTGAATTTGTTGGCTTTTTTTTTTTTTTTGAGGTTTGGGAAAGGTATACTTTATTGTTTTTCATGTTTATTTATTAAAACAAATTTAAATTGGAGTATAGTTGATTTACAATGTTGTGCTAGCTCCAAGTGTACAGCAAAGTGAATCATTTATACATACACACACATCCATTCTTTCTTAGATTCTTTTCCCATATGAGTCATTTCGGAGTATTGAGTAGAGTTCCCTGTGCTCTACAGTAAGTTCTTATCAGTAAAGATGCTTGAGTTTTGTGTCTTGTGCTAATCCTCACTTTGATTCTAGTCACAGTTAACTAAGGATTGGGCATGCAATCAAACTCTCTCCTTTCTTTTCCTGGTTTTCTTCTTCTTAAAGTTGCTGCTGAAGTTTTGTTCCCAAACAGACACTCATAACTCAGGCTTCTTAACAATGTGTGGTGTCTCCATGTTGATGATAAATTTCATCAACTCAAGAGTGAGGCCACTGGTGTACGTTTCCCCCTTTTCTAGCCTATCCCCCTTTTCATGCATGTTATTTTTCAGCCAGTAGGAGTTTTGTTTTTTTTTTCCCTGTATTTTTATGTCACCAGGCTTGAGCACAGGTTTTTCCTTTTGCTTAAAATAGATTTTTCTTATCTCTTTTAAAGATGAAAACCTTATTAAAATATAATTTGCATACCATACAACTTACTTGTTTAAAGTATAAAGTGCAAACACTACCAGGATCTAATTTAACAACATTTTCATCTTCTGATCAAGAAATTCTTAACCACTAACAGTCACCAGTCCTGACAACCACCAATTTATTTTTCTGTCTCTATAGATTTGCCTATTCTGGGCATTTCCTATCAATGTACTCCAACAATATGTGGTCTTCTGTGACTGGCTTCTTCAGCTTAGCATAAGATTTTTGTGATCCATCCATGTTGTATCATATACTTCATTCCTTTGTGTGTCTGAGTAACATACCTTTGTATGTATATAATACAATTTTATTTTTCCTTTTGTTATCTAGTGAACATTTGAGTTATTTTCAACTTCTGGCTATTTTAAATAATGCTCTTATGGATATTGATGTATTTCTCATCTTTTTTATCTAGTTATATCCTAGCCATCTTTTAAGACCGAACACAAATAACTGATTCTCTGTGAAATCTTTCCTGATCTTTTTATTTTATTTGACTGCACCAGGCAGCATGTGGGATCTTAGTTCCCCAACCAAGGATTGAACGCCTGCCCTCTGCATTGGAAGAGGAGACTGGACTTCCAGAGAAGTCCCTGTTTCCTGGTCTTCCATGAAGTTATTCACTTCCCCCTGCTTTCCTTCTCATTATGTTCTTTCTCATTAGCTCTTTCCCTAGGTTTTTAACATTTGTATCCCCCTTTTAACGGTGTACTTCCCAAAGGCATGAGCAGCAAGTCACCTTTTTTGTATCTGCTTTGGTGACCAGTATAGTCAGTCCTGGGGCTTCCCTGGTGGCTCAGATGGTAAAGAATCTGCCTGCAATGTGGAAGATCTGGGTTCGATCCCTGGGTCGGGAAGATCCCCTGGAGAAGGGAATGGCAACCTACTGCAATATTCTTGCCTGAAGAATTCCATGGACCTAGGAACCTTGCGAACTACAGTCCAGGGGATTCCAAAGAGTCGGACATGACTGAGCAACTAACACAACACACACATATACACACACACACACACACAGTCTGTCAGAGGTTAGTAGATAAGTGTTATCTGTTGGAAGGAAAGAAGAAACAAAGTAAGGAAGGGAGGAAGGAAAGGAGAAGATAGTCTTAAAATAATAACCTTTTGTTTTTAGTTGAATCAAAGTGCTGCCTTTTCTGAGATTTTTGACGTCAATAGTCAAATAAGTTTTGGGGGGAATGAGGAAAGGGATTTTTGAGTCAGAAATAAACTCATTATAGTGGTTGTATAAACATAAGTGACTTGAATAATTTTATCATCTTCCTAAATCTTATCAGAATTAAAACTGCAAAACCAATGACAAGAGTGAGTCAGAAAATTTAAAATACATAGGCTGTAAATAGACAGTTTTATATTTCAGTGATTAATCATAATGATACCACTAAGTTTGTGTTTTAAATAGGATACATTTTTTATTAAACATTTCTTCTTCTTGTAACATATATTACACAGTTGAGAAATTGTTTGTAATATATGAAATATGTAGAATATACATAAGATTTGGCAGGTAGAGTATATACAAACCTTGGCAAGAACATGAAGATGGGAAAGTTTTTTCTTTAAGCCTTAGATCCTGGAATCTGTGCTCTGAGGTTGGAAGGGTTGGGGTGGGGGTATTTGCTCAGCAGAGTGAGGGGGTTGGAAGGAAACCCCATCCTTGTTCTTGGCTACCCCTTATCCAGCTATTACTTAGTTTTTAAGGTTGTCAAGGGAGAGCTCTGTTGGAGGTGAAATGGAAACGACTGAAAGTTTTCAGGAAGGATCTGAGTTTTTCACTCTTTGTGACCCCAAGATTAATAATAGGAATTAATTTCAAAGTAAGAAAGATGGCACCAGAGCAAAATTTGATTTACTCTTTAGTTTTCCCTAGGGCAAACCCTGACTACTCCATTCTCTTTCTGCTATTGTGTTTGCTTAAGGACATGAGAGCTTGGTGCAAAATACAATAGGAGATCTTGGCAATAATTATTACCAATGGATAGGAAGCTAATAGGTGAAATCAATAGCAATCATAAGCTGTACCAATATTCAGAACCAATTCTGAATAATTCTGATAATTGATAATCTACCAATTATCAGAACCTATCATGAGGCCAGGCTAACTGATTTGTGTCTGAAACTTTAATAATCATTACACTGTCCTAATGAGACAAGCACTTGTATCCTTATATTTTAAGGGAGAAAGTGGAGCTGTTTATTTGGTCACTCAGTTATGTCTGACTCTCTTAGCGACCCCGTGGGCTGTAACCCACCAGTCTCCTCTGTCCATGAGATTTCACAGGCAAGAATACTGGAGTGGGTTGCCATTTTCTACTCCAGTTTGTATCCCTATATTTTAAAGGAGGAAATGGAGACTCTGCAAGATTAAAGCTATTGTAGTTCATGGAATTATCCATTCCACCTACTCTTTCAATGACTATTAAGTAGTCTCCATTCTATAAAAAGTATATGTTTGAGTGTTCAGTTTGTTCATCTCCAAAACTACCACCTCCTCCTATGCTCTGTATCCATCTCTATATCTACCTTCTTGGAATTTTGCTCCATCATTTATTTTGTCTACATGTAGCATCAAAACTTTCTCTATCTGCTCTCCCCCACCATGTGAAAAATCTCTTGAACTTTACAAAACTTCTTTTTAAAATTATTTTGAGCCCCCTACCTACTCCATCTCTCTTCTTCCATTTGAAGGTAAAGTTTTTATAATAATGCACAGTCATTTCTAACTCATCACATATTCACCCCTCAACCCAACCTCACTCTTTCCCCACAGCTCAGTGGAAACTGTTCTTAGGAAAGTCATTGTTAACTTTCCAGTTGTGAAACAATGTGTATCTTCTCCTATGCCCATCTTACCTGATTGCTGTGATATCTGACCTTGTGGGCCATTCTCTTCTTGGAGTTTCCCTCTCCTGACTTCTGTCTGTCTCTTATCCCCTAGCATCTCTTTCTCACTCTCCTTTAATGACATCTTTTTTATTCAGCCCTGAAATACTAGTCTTTCCCAGAGTCTGATCTTTGATCTTTTTGCTTTTCTTATCTCTATAGTTTCACCATGCTAACCTTGTTTAAATCTGATGATTCTCACACTTATATCCACAGCCCAGTTTTCCTTGTTTCATGTCAAAAATCATAAGCACAATCACTAACTGATCTTTCCCATTTGGTTGTTCTATACACAAAGTAAAATCAGCATGTAAAAACTGACTCCTTACTCTCCTCTATAAAATCATTCTTTTCCTTATTTTATCAATGATATCATGACTCTAGTCACCTAAACCAGAAAACTGGAGTCAGCCTCTCTGTCCTTCAGTCTTCTCCCACCTTCACTTCATCACCTGATCCTATAGAGTCTACTTTCTACATTGTATTTGGAGCACATCTTCTCTTGATCATTACCTTTTACTGCTTTAGTTTACACCTCTTTTTGCCTTAATTACTATAATAACCTTCTGGATGTTCTCCCTGTCTTCAGTCTTCTTTCTCTGTTATTGGTCTTTCACAGAACTTACAGAGGGATGTTAAATGCAAGTCAAAGCATGGTGTTCCCATCATTAAATTCTGTCAATGGGTTTCCATAACCTTCAGGAAAATTTGGACTGCTGAGTTTGGCAAACAAAGCATTCATAATTAGGTCCGTGTCTTTCTAGCCTTATTCATCATTCACTCCCACATGCCAGCCACACCTGAAAATTTGCAGTGCAGACTATTTGCCACTTAAAGGTCCTTGGTGTGTGATCCTCTCAGCAATGCACTTTTGTCCTTTTTTCCCTTGAGACTATTGTTCTGCCCTTTCTCCATCTTTTACAGTTTCCTTTGGATTTATGACAGTGGATCTGATTGCTCCTCTCATATGAGCTAGATTGTTTCTCTTTTCTTTGATCCCATGGACTATGGATTATCAAAGATGACACAAATAGATGGGGAAATATACCATGTTCGTGGATTGAAAGAATCAATATAGTGAAAATGAGTATACTACCTAAAGCAATCTAGATTCAATACAATCCTTATCAAGCTATCAATGCTATTTTTCACAGAACTAGAACAAATAATTTCACAATTTGTGTAGAAACACAAAAAAACCTCGAATAGCTAAAACAATTTTGAGGAAGAAGAATGAAACTGGAGGAATCAACTTGTCTGACTTCAGACTATACTACAAAGCCACAGTCATCAAAACAGTATGGTACTGGCACAAAGACAGAAATATAGATAAATGGAACAAAATAGAAAGCTCAGAGATAAAACTATGCACCTATGGACACCTTATCTTTGACAAAGACATACAGTGAAGAAAAAACAATCTCTTTAACAAGTGGTGCTGGGAAAACTGTTCAACCACCTGTAAAAGAGTTAAATTATAATACTTTACACAAAATAAATACCATACACAAAATATAATACCATACACAAAAATAAACTCAAAATGGATTGAAGATCTAAATGTTAGACCAGAAACTATAAAACTCTTAGGGGAAAACACAGGCAGAACACTCTCTGACATAAATCACAGCAAGATCCTCTGCGACCTACCTCCCAGAGTAATGGAAATAAAAACAAAAATAAACAAATGGGACCTAATCAAACTTAAAAGCTGTTAAACATTGGAGGAAACTATAAGCAAGATGAAAAGGCAGCCTTTAGAATGAGAGAAAATAATAGCAAATGAAACAACTGACAAAGAGTTAATCTCCAAAATATACAAGCAGCTCATGCAGCTCAATATCATAAAAACGAACAACCCAATCCAAAAGCGGGCCAAGGAACTAAACAGACATTTTACCAAAGAAGACAGACATGCAGGTGGCTAATAAACACATGAAAAGATGCTCAACATCACTCATTATTTCTGTGTTTAGTCACTCAGTTGTGTCTGACTCTTTGTGACCCAATAGACTCTAGCCCTAAGGTTCCTCTGTTCATGGGGATTCCCCAGGCAAGAATATTAGAGTGGGTTGCCATGCCCTCCTCCAGGGGATCTTCCAATCCAGGGATTGAACCTCGGTCTCCCACATTGCAGGTGAATTCTTTACTGTCTGAGCCATCAGGGAAGGTCATTATTAGAGAAATGCAAATCAAAACCACAATGAGGTATCATCTCATGCCCATCAAAATGGCTGCCATCAAAAAGTCAACAAACAATAAATGCTGGAGAGGGTGTGGAGAAAAGGGAACCCTCTTACACTGTTTGTGGGAATGCAAACTGGTACAGCCACTGTGGAGAAAAGTGTGGAGCCTTGGCATTGAAACATGTGAAATGTCATGTATGAAACGAGATGCCAGTCCAGGTTCAATGCACGATGCTGGATGCTTGGGGCTGGTGCACTGGGACGACCCAGAGGGATGGTATGGGGAGGGAGGAGGGAGGAGGGTTCAGGATGGGGAACACATGTATACTAATTAAATTAAAAAAAAAATTGGAAATAGAACTGCCATATGATCCAGCAATTCCACTGCTGGGAAATCCACAGTGGAATTTCCCACAGAGGAAACCAGAATTGAAAGAGACACATGTACCCCAGTGTTCATTGCAGCACTGTTTACAATAGCTAGGTCATAAAAGCAACCTAGATGTCCATCAGCAGAAGAAAGGATATGGAAGTTGTGCTACATATATGCAATGGAATATTACTCAGCTATAAAAAAAGAGTGCATTTGAGTCAGTTCTAATGAGGTGGATGAAACTGGAGCCTATTTTACAGACTGAAGTAAGTCAGAAAGAGAAACACCAACACAATATATTAATACATATATATGGAATTTAGAAAGACAGTAATGACAGTCTTATATGCAAGCCAGCAAAACAGACACAGATGTAAAGAGCAGACTTTTGGACTATGCGGAAGTAGGTGGGATGATTTGACAGAATAGCATCGAAACATGTATATTACCATATGTAAAACAGATGACCAGTGCAAGTTCGATGCATTAAGCAGGGCACTCAAAGCAGGTGCTCTGGGACAACCCAGAGGGATGGAGTGGGGAGGGAGGTGGGACGGGGTTTCAGGGGGCACACCTGTGCACCTGTGGCTGATTCATGTTTATGTATGGCAAAACCATCACAATATTGTTAAGTAGTTATCCTCCAATTAAAATAAAATAATTATTTTAAAAAGATTTTTTTTGGATGTGGACCACTTTTAGAAGTCTTTATTGTTGTTATAATACAGCTTCTGTTTCATATTTTATCCTTTTGGCCACAAGGCATGTGGAATCTTAGCTCCCCAACCAGGGATCAAACCAGCACTCTCTGCATTGAAAGGTGGAGTCTTAAACACTGGACCACCAGGGAAATTCCTTTTTTAAAAAAATCTTTGACATGATACTTGAAATATTTTACTCAATGTATTGGTAAACTTAGTTTCTTTCAGAAATAGAATGTTAATATGTTAAAGAGCTTTTATCTTTGTCCTTGGCACACAGTAGGGATATAATTAATATATGCAGTGTTAACAAATGAATGAATTCATCTGAATCTGTTCTTTAATGCCCCAGTGAAATCATCTTAGGTTTTCTTGAAATGTTATAGCAGAAGGCTCTCTTATTTCCAAAAAACGTCATGGAGGAATTAGAGTATTATCTATACCTAGTATTGCTTTTATAGAGAATATGGATTGCTCTTTGATTTTGTCAGTAATAGTATTACAGATATCACCCTATTTGTGATCAAAGTAGACCTTTAGGGACAGAGAGCTTAGGTAAAGATCTTGAGAAAATCAGCCATGGTGGAGTTCTCATTATATGGTAGATTAAAGGTTGTCCTTAGAGCAAGTCCAGTTTATGAGATGTCCTCAGCCTGCCTGAGTCCTGAGACTTCGGAGGCTGTAGGATGCTCATTTTTTTCCTGTCATTTATTTCAAAGAACCTAGTCTAAGGGAGAAAGCTGGAGAAGGAAATGGCAACCAACTCCAGAATTCTTGCCTGGAAGATCCCATGGAAAGAGGAGCCTTGTGGGCTACAGTCCATGGGTTGTAAAATAGTAGGACATGATTTAGTGACTAAACAAGGGAGAAAATACTTGTATAAAATAGCTTGTCTCTGTGTATGGATGTTTGTGATCATGTAGAGGACCCCATGCCCAAAGGGCAGTGGCCAAGAAGAGTTACCCGAGGTCCGAGGTCAGGGGCAGCGGCCGAGAATACCAGACTGTGACAGCCAGGAACGGCCGAGAGGAGCTACCCCATGTCCGAGGTCAGGGGTGGTGACGAGAGGAGTTACCCCGTGTCCGAGGTCAGGGGCGGCAGCCCGGAGGAGACACCCCACACCCCTAAGCCAAGGCCAGGGGCGGCGGCTGGAGGACCAACCTCACGTTCAAAGAGCAGTGGCTGCGCGGGCACAGGAGGGCCTAGAGGAGCTATCCCATGTTGAAGGTCAGGAAGGGCGGTGGTGAGGAGATACCCCTCATCCAAGGTAAGGAGCAATGGCTGCGCTTTGCTGGAGCAACCGTAAAGAGATACCCCACGCCCAAGGTAAGAGAAACCCAAGTAAGACGGTAGGTGTTGCAAGAGGGCATCAGAGGGCAAACACACTGAAACCATACTCACGGAAAACTAGTCAATCTAATCACACTACGACCACAGCCTTGTCTAACTCAATGAAACTAAGCCATGCCCGTGGGACAACCCAAGATAGGCGGGTCATGGTGGAGAGATCTGACAGAATGTGGTCCACTGGAGAAGGGAATGGCAAACCACTTCAGTATTCTTGCCTTGAGAACCCCATGAACAGTATGAAAAGGCAAAATGATAGGATACTGAAAGAGAAACTCCCCAGGTCAGTAGGTGCCCAAATATATCTACTGGAGATCAGTGGAGAAATAACTCCAGAAAGAATGAAGGGATGGAGCCAAACCAAAAACAATACCCAGCTGTGGATGTGACTGGTGATAGAAGCAAGGTCTGATGCTGTAAAGAGCAATATTGCATAGGAATCTGGAATGTCAGGTCCATGAATCAAGGCAAATTGGAAGTGGTCAAACAAGATATGGCAAGAGTGAATGTCGACATTCTAGGAATCAGTGAACTGAAATGGACTGGAATGGGTGAATTTAACTCAGATGACCATTATATCTACAACTGCAGGCAGGAATCCCTCAGAAGAAATGGAGTAGCCAACATGGTCAACAAAAGAGTCCGAAATGCAGTACTTGGATGCAATCTCAAAAATGACAGAATGATCTCTGTTCATTTCCAAGGCAAACCATTCAATATCACAGTAATCCAAGTCTATGCCCCAACCAGTAACACTGAAGAAGCTGACGTTGAACGGTTCTATGAAGACCTACAAGACCTTTTAGAACTAACACCCAAAAAAGATGTCCTTTTCATTATGGGGGACTGGAACGCAAAAGTAGGAAGTCAAGAAACATCTGGAGTAACAGGCAAATTTGGCCTTGGAATACGGAATGAAGCAGGGCAAAGACTAATAGAGTTTTGCCAAGAAAATGCACTGGTCATAACAAACACCCTCTTCCAACAACACAAGAGAAGACTCTATACATGGACATCACCAGATGGTCAACACTGAAATCAGATTGATTCTATTCTTTGCAGCCAAAGATGGAGAAGCTCTATACAGTCAACAAAAACAAGACCAGGAGCTGACTGTGGCTCAGACCATGAACTCCTTATTGCCAAATTCAGACTTAAATTGAAGAAAGTAGAGAAAACCACTAGACCATTCAGGTATGACCTAAATCAAATCCCTTATGATTATACAGTGGAAGTGAGAAATAGATTTAAGGGCCTAGATCTGATAGATAGAGTGCCTGATGAACTATGGAATGAAGTTCGTGACATTGTACAGGAAACAGGGATCAAGACCATCCCCATGGAAAAGAAATGCAAAAAAGCAAAATGGCTGTCTGGGGAGGCCTTACAAATAGCTGTGAAAAGAAGAGAAGCAAAAAGCAAAGGAGAAAAGGAAAGATATAAGCATCTGAATGCAGAGTTCCAAAGAATAGCAAGACGAGGTAAGAAAGCCTTTTTCAGCTATCAATGCAAAGAAATAGAGGAAAACAACAGAATGGGAAAGACTAGAGATCTCTTCAAGAAAATCAGAGACACCAAAGGAACATTTCATGCAAAGATGGGCTTGATAAAGGACAGAAACGGTCTGGACCTAACAGAAGCAGAAGATATTAAGAAGAGATGGCAAGAATACACAGAAGAACTGTACAAAAAAGATCTACACAACCCAGATAATCACGATGGTGTGATCACTGACCTAGAGCCAGACATCCTGGAATGTGAAGTCAAGTGGGCCTTAGAAAGCATCACTACGAACAAAGCTAGTGGAGGTGATGGAATTCCAGTTGAGCTATTCCAAATCCTGAAAGATGATGCTGTGAAAGTGCTGCACTCTATATGCCAGCAAATTTGGAAAACTCAGCAGTGGCCACAGGACTGGAAAAGGTCAGTTTTCATTCCAATCCCAAAGAAAGGCAATGCCAAAGAATGCTCAAACTACCACACAATTGCACTCATCTCACACGCTAGTAAAGTAATGCTCAAAATTCTCTAAGCCAGGCTTCAGCAATATGTGAACCGTGAACTTCCAGATGTTCAAGCTGGTTTTAAAAAGGCAGAGGAACCAGAGATCAAATTGCCAACATCTGCTGGATCATGGGAAAAGCAAGAGAGTTCCAGAAAAACATCTATTTCTGCTTTATTGACTATGTCAAAGCCTTTGACTGTGTGGATCACAATAAACTGTGGAAAATTCTTAAACAGATGGGAATACCAGACCACCTGATCTGCCTCTTGAGAAATGTGTATGCAGGTCAGAAAGCAATAGTTAGAACTGGACATGGAACAACAGACTGGTTCCAAATAGGAAAAGGAGTTCGTCAAGGCTGTATATTGTCACCCTGTTTATTTAACTTCTATGCAGAGTACATCATGAGAAACGCTGGACTGGAAGAAATACAAGCTGGAATCAAGATTGCTGGGAGAAATATCAATAACCTCAGGTATGCATATGATACCAGCCTTATGGCAGAAAGTGAAGAGGAACTCAAAAGCCTCTTGATGAAAGTGAAAGTGGAGAGTGAAAAAATTGGCTTAAAGCTCAACATTCAGAAAACGAAGATCATGGCATCCGGTCCCACCACTTCATGGGAAATAGATGGGGAAACAGTGGAAACAGTGTCAGACTTTATTTTTCTGGGCTCCAAAATCACTGCAGATGGTGATTGCAGCCATGAAATTAAAAGACGCTTACTCCTTGGAAGGAAAGTTAGGACCAACCTAGATAGCATATTCAAAAGCAGAGACATTACTTTGCCAACAAAGGTTCGTCTAGTCAAGGCTATGGTTTTTCCTGTGGTCATGTATGGATGTGAAAGTTGGACTGTGAAGCAGGCTGAGCGCCAAAGAATTGATGCTTTTGAACTGTGGTGTTGGAGAAGACTCTTGAGAGTCCCTTGGACTGCAAGGAGATCCAACCAGTCCATTCTGAAGGAGATCAGCCCTGGGATTTCTTTGGAGGGAATGATGCTAAAGCTGAAACTCCAGTACTTTGGCCACCTCATGCGAAGAGTTGACTCATTGGAAAAGGCTCTGATGCTGGGAGGGATTGGCGGCAAGAGGAGAAGGGGACAACAGAGGATGAGATGGCTGGATGGCATCAGTGACTTGATGGATGTGAGTCTGAGTGAACTCCGGGAGTTGGTGATGGACAGGGAGGCCTGGCGTGCTGTGATTCATGGGATCTCAAAGAGTTGGACACGACTGAGGGACTGGTCTGATCTGATCTGAGGGAAATAGTTTAGATTTAGAGTTTTAGATAAAATCTAACATTGTGTAGTTAAGAGAAATGATGTTTATAAGTATGCTAAGCATGCATCATGTTGGCATAATCACTGAGAACATCAGAGATGAAACTGACACATTACATTCGGCACATTACATTGTGCCTGACCTTCATTCAGTGAAAAATAAGTGAAATTTCTCTGTCGTCTTCATCTAATTTCTTTATTCTCACTTATTTTGATGGAAAAGGAAATGGCAACCTATTCCAGTATCCTTGCCTGGATAATCCCATGGACAGAGTAGCCTTGCAGGCTGCAGCTCATAGGGTTACACAGAGTTGGACACAACTGGCTTCCCACATATCTTAGTTGGTAAAGAATCTGTCTGCAATGCAGGAGACCCAGTTTGATTCCTGGGTCAGGAAGATCCTCTGGAGAAGGGATAGACTACCCACTCCAGTATTCTTGGACTTCCCTTGTGGCTCAGCTGGTAAAGAATCCACCTGCAATGTGGGAGACCTGGGTTTGATCCCTGGGTTGGGAAGATCCCCTGGAGCAGGGAATGTCTACCCACTCCAGTATTAGGGCCCGGAGAATTCCATGGACTGTATATAGTCCATGGGGTTGCAAAGAGTTGGACATGATTGAGCAACTTTGACTTTCATGACTATGTGTGATTCTACAATTTTCTCCCATTTTTTCCCTCCAATTTTCAACCTAATATTCTCCACCTTTTCCCTTTGATAGTCTGGAACAATATTTTTGGGGAAAATAAGAAGGATCTCTTTTCCATGCTCAACTAATGGATCTTTTTATTTCTCTGAACATGTTCATACCTCATTCATCCTAATCTCTTAAAAATCAATATCAGCTTCATTTTTCTCATTTTTTTTGCTTTGAAAAAAATATTCACTTGCTCATAATCTTCCAGTGGCTTTCTCATCCTTGGATTTATTCACAAAGCATGAAAAAGAACTTTAAGATTCCATATTTATTCATTTATCTGACAAGTATTTATTGAGGACCTACCATGGATCAGCTACTTGGAATGTTTTGACAAGCACGACAAACATGAATAGCTGCCCTTGACTTTGCATTTTAGTGAAGGAAGCATATAATATCCAGCAAACACAATAAATAAATGTGGATTATTTGGTATGGTAAATACAATAAGTTATTTAAAAATAAAATAAGATTAAGTGAATCAGGAGTGTGAGGCAGAAAGAAGCAGTTTACAATTTGAAATAGAAGGCTTAGAGTAAGTGTCATTGAGAAGATTAAATATGGGCAAAAACTGAAGCAGGTGAGGGAAATAATTTTATATCTGAAAATGTGCATTCCTAATACAGAGCAAGTTCAATGGCGCTAAAATATCTATGTGTGTGGTGGGTGTGAGTGATTGTAAGAAGCCACTTCTGTGAGGAGGAGAGCAGGGAAGTGGACATCCAGTGTTGAAGGCAGAGAAGCAACAGGAAGTAGATCATGAGAATCTAGGAACCTGGCTTTTATTTTGAGTGAGGTGAAAAGTCACTGCAAGTCTTTAGACAGATCCATCATCTAATTTGTTAAATCGCTTAAAAATAGCACTCTAGGTGCCAGGTTAGAGTAGTTTGAGGAAGATAAAGCAGGGACATGGAGAACTTTAAGAGACCGCTGCAGTAGTCCAGGTGGAAAGTGGTGGGTGTATGGAATAGGATGGCAGATGTGGAGAGAGGGAGAATTTATGAGAATCTACATGCTTTTTAAATGATGAGCCTGACAGCATTAGATATAGCACTAGGTAGGTTAGACAGCATCACTGACTCAGTGGACATGAATTTGAGCAAACTTCAGAAGATAGTGGAGGACAGAGGATACTGGCACACTGTAGTCCATGGGCGTAGCAAAGAGGTGGACACAACTTACCGACTGAACAGCAACAGCTGATAGCACTTCCTGATGGATTAAATGTGGAGTTTCAGAGAAAGAGAGGGACCAAGGATGACTCCAAGATTTTTGTTCTGGGTGACTAGAAGGACAGAGTTGCCACTGTGACAGGGAAGATTCATTCAGTGGAGCAGTGTGGGAGAAAGATCAAAAGTTCAGTTTTGGAAATGTTGAATTGCAGATGTCAGATTTGAAATGAAATGACAAGCAGATAGTAGGACTGATGACTCTGGCGCTCAGGAGATAGATTTGGGCTGGAGATTTAAATTGGAGAGTTGTCAACATATAAAGGATATTTGAAGCCATGAGACTGGATGAAGTCATAAAGATAGTGTGGGCACATAGACTAGAGAACCAAGATTCAGTGTAAACAATAAGTGATCGAGAAACAGAAGAAGACATGGAAAAATAAACTAAAAATGAAAGCCCAGTGAGAGGTGGAAAGAAAACCAGTGCTGCTCTCTGCAAGCCAATCTAATAAAGAATGTCAAAGAGAAAGGAATCAGTTCTATCCAACCCTGCAGCCGGATCAACCAAGATGAGGATGAAGATCACTGGAAGGTCAATAAGGAGGTCACTAGTGACCTTGACAAGAGAATACTTTTCATGGAAAGGTGAGGCAAAGTCTGGTTGAAAGAGTTTTTTTTTTTTTTTTTTTTTAATTTAAATTTATTTATTTTAATTGGAGGCTAATTACTTTACAATATTGTATTGGTTTTGCCATACATCAACATGAATCCACCATGGGTGTACACGTGTTCCCCATTCTGAACCCCCTCCCACCTCCCTCCCCGTACCATCCCTCTGGGTCATCCCAGTGTACCAGCCCCAAGCATCCTGTATCCTGCATCGAACCTGGACTGGTGATTCGTTTCTTATATGAAATTATACATGTTTCAATGCCATTTTTAAGAGCATAAAAGGAGAGAAATTAGAGGCAACAAGTACAGACAACTTGTCTCAGGAATTGTACTGTAAAGGATAGTTGATAAAATAAGGAATTAGCTGGTGGGGGAGGTAATGTTGACCATGTTTTAACAATAAAACAAATACCTTCTTATCTGAAAGCTGTTGATGAAAATGATCCATTAAAGAGAATATCATTACAAATGTGTGAGACGGACTTCCGTGGTGGTCCAGTTAAGAATCCACTTGCCAATGCAGTAAACATGGGTTAGATCCCTGATCTGGGAAGACTCCTACATGCCCTGAGGAAACTAAGCCCATGCTCTGCAACTAGAAAGGCCGCTGAAATCAGAAACCTGAGCACCGTAACTGGAGAGTAGCCCCCACTCGCTGCATCTGGAGGAAGCTCTTGTCAGCCATGAGAACCCAGTGCAACCAAAAATAAATGATAAAATTTTTTTTTTTTAATGTGGGAGACACAGAAGAGAGACCTTAGAGTGATGTTTTTGAAAAGGCAGGCAGGAATGAAATCTAGTGCACAGGTTGGGGCTGTCCTTATCAATAATATTAAGTAGGCAAGCAGTATGAGTGTAGTTGCTAGTGAGTGGATTGTGGTGGTGATGGGAAGTCCGTAGCTCTCTCCTAATCACCTTACATTTAAAAACTTTTTTTTTTTTTTTTTTTGGTGAAGCATAACCTCAGAAGAGTATGTTAAGTATCAGTGTACAACTCAGGGAGTTAACACCACACGAAAACCGTGTGGCCATCATCTTGGTCAAATAACAAAAAAATGTAGGCAGCCCAGACCCCTTCCTCACATGTTCCTTCATTATCCTATGCATTTCCCCTTTCCTCAAAGCAACCACTATCCTGAATTATAACAGTATAGTTTAGTCTTGAGCTTTAAAAGCTAATATACAATGTTTTGCATTTGTGTCAACATTGTTTTTGTTGAATTCACCTACTTTGTTGTATGTTATCGTAGTCCACTTATTTTTATTTCTATTGAACATTCTGTTGTAAGATAACATAATTTATTACCTACTCTATCCTTATTGGGCATATAGTTGTTTCTAGTTTTGAGCTTTTAGCCTGCTATGAACTCTATGGTACATATGTGGGGAGCATTTTGTTGAATATACATCTGGGGATACATTTGCAATTATTATTTATTAAATTTCAATGTTTCTAGTGGATGTAGCTTTTATTTCACATTTCCCAGAAACTTCTAAAATGGTATACCATTTCTTGTGTGTATTGCCCTCTTACATACATTTTTCTATAAAGTATCTTTTCAAGTTTCTTGCCCATTTTTTCTATTGTTCATCAGTGAGGGATCTTCACATATTCTGGATATGACTCCTTAGTTGGTTATATATACTGCAACTATATTTTCACATTCTGTGCTTGCCTCTTAACTCTATTAATGGTAGCTTCGAGGAGCTGAGGTTCTTAATTTTAATATGGTTCTATTTATAAATTTTTGCACTTATTATTGGTGCTTTCTAGGTATAATGCTATAAGAAAACATTTCTTGACACTTTGTTGGTGGTGCAGTGGTTAAGAATATGCCTTGCAATGCAAGGGATGCAGGTTCAATCCCTGGTTGGGTAACTAAGAACCCACATGCCACAGAACAACTTGGCCTGGGCACCTCAACTACTGAGCCCATGACACAATGAAGATCCTGAGTGCCACACTAAGACCCCACACAGTCAGATAAAGAAGTATTAAATGACATTGTACAAGAGACAGGGAGCAAGACCAACCCCAAGAAAAAGAAATGCAAAAAAGCAAAATGGCTGTCTGAAGAGGCCTTACAAATAGCTGTGAAAAGAAGAGAAGCAAAAGGCAAAGGAGAAAAGGAAAGATATACCCATTTGAATGCAGAGTTCCAAAGAATAGCAAGGAGAGATAAGAAAGCCTTCCTCAGTGATCAGTGCAAACAAATAGAGGAAAACAATAGACTGGGGAAGACTAGAGATCTCTTCAAGAAAATTAGAGATACCAAGGTAACATTTCATGCAAAGATGGGCTCAATAAAGGACAGAAATGGTCTGGACCTAACAGAAGCAGAAGATATTAAGAAGAGGTGGCAAGGATACACAGAAGAACTTTACAAAAAAGATCTTCACTACCCAGATAATCACGATGGTATGATCACTCACCTAGAACCAGACATCCTGGAATGTGAAGTCAAGTGGGCCTTAAGAAGCATCATTATGAACAAAGTTAGTGGAGGTGATGGAATTCCAGCTGAGCTATTTCAAATCCTAAAAGATGATGCTGTGAAAGTGCTGCACTCAATATGCCAGCAAATTTGGAAAACTCAGCAGTGGCCACAGGACTGGAAAAGGTCAGTTTTCATTCCAATCCCAAAGAAAGGCAATGCCAAAGAATTCTCAAACTACCACACAGTTCCACTCATCTCACATGCTAGCAAAGTAATGCTCAAAATTCTCCAAGGCTTCAGCAATACTGAACTGTTAACTTCCAGATGTTCAAGCTGGATTTAGAAAAAGCATAGGAACCAGAGATCAAATTGCCAACATCAGCTGGATCATGGGAAAGCAATAGAGTTCCAGAAAAACATCTACTTCTGCTTTATTGACTATGCCATAGCCTTTGACTGTGTGGATCACAATAAACTGTGGAAAATTCTTAAAGAGATGGGAATACCAGATCACCTGACCTGCCTCTTGAGAAACCTATATGCAGGTCAGGAAGCAACAGTTAGAACTGGACATGGAACAACAGACTGGTTCCAAATAGGAAAAGGAGTACGTCAAGGCTGTATATTGTCACCCTGCTTATTTAACTTATATGCAGAGTACATCATGAGAAACACTGGGCTGGAAGAAGCACAAGCTGGAATCAAGATTGCTGGGAGAAATATCAATAACCTCAGATATGCTGATGACACCACCCTTAAGGCAGAAAGTGAAGAGGAACTAAAAAGGCTCTTGATGAAAGTAGAAGAGGAGAGTGAAAAAGTAGGCTTAAAGCTCAACATTCAGAAAACTAAGATCATGGCATCTGGTCTCATCACTTCATGGGAAATAGATGGGGAAACAGTGTCAGACTTTATTTTTTTGGGCTCCAAAATCACTGCAGATGGTGACTGCAGCCATGAAATAAAAAGACGCTTGCTCTTTGGACGAAAAGTTATGACCAATTTAGACAACATATTCAAAAGTAGAGACATTACTTTGCCAACAAAGGTTCGTCTCGTCAAGGCTACAGTTTTTCCAGTAGTCATGTGTGGATGTGAGAGTTGAACTGTAAAGAAAGCTGAGTGAAGAAGAATTGATGCTTTTGAACTGTGGTGTTGAAGACTCTTGAGAGTCCCTTGGACTGCAAGGAGATCCAACCAGTCTATCCTAAAGGAGATCTGTCTTGGGTGTTCGCTGAAAGGACTGATGTTGAAGCTGAAACTCCAATACTTTGGCCACCTGATGCGAAGAGCTGACTCATTTGAAAAGACCCTGATGCTGGGAAAGATTGAGGACAGGAGGAGAAGGGGATGACAGAGGATGAGATGGTTGGATGATGTCATGGACTCAATGGATGTGAGCTTGAGTGAACTCCGGGAGTTGGTGATGGACAGGGAGGCCTGGTGTGCCGCGGTTTATGGGGTCGCCAAGAGTTGGACACAACTGAGGGACTGAATTGAACTGAAAAAGAAAACACTTCTTATATACCTGATTTAAAAGGTATTATTTCTAAAAGTTGTATTGATGGTTTCTCATATTTAGATTTATGATTGACCTGGAATTAAGTATGGTGTAAGATCAGGTCAAAATTGATTTTGTTTTTCATTTCAAAAATCTAATTTTCTCAGCACTACCTACTAAAAAGACCATTCCTTGTCCAGACTTCTGAAGTGCCACATTAGGCTTAAAATGAATATCTATATATGATTGTGTTGGCTTCTTGATCTGAATTTCATTTTACTAGTCTATATATTTCCTTTTTCATCAATACCATATTGTCTAATTAATTTTGCACACACACCCATATTTTCTTAGCAACATATATTTGTTAAATATCACTATACTCTTATTATGTCTTCAAAGCAATATCCATTCAAATCTTTCCATGTGTTTATCATTTTTATTGCTTGTCATTCCTTCATGGATTTCTGAGCTTCCATCTGGTTTCATTTCCCTCTGTCTGAAAAACACTTTTTAAGGTTTCCTTTACTGCAAGTCTGCTGGCGCTAAATTTTCTCAGTTTTTCTTTGTCAGAAAATATCTTTGTTGTTCCTTCACTTTTGAAGAATGTGTTCTTTGGGGGTTGCATTCTGTGTCGACAATTATTTTCTCTCTGTACTTTGAAGCTATAAGCTCTGTGTCTTCTGTTATTTCTGTTCAAAAATCTCCTGCAGTCTATTCTGATCCTGTCAGATTAATCTCTTTTTGCCCCTGCTGAAGTTGTAAGATTTTATTTTATTTTTTTTGTTTGCAACCTTTTAAAATGATGTACCTTTTTTACAAAAAATTATACTGCTTGTGGCTCACAGTGCTTCTTGAGTCTGTTCTTAATTTTCATACATTTTGGAAAAATTTCAACCTTTTTTTCCAAATATTACATCTACTCTATTTTGCTTTCCCTGTGGGATTTTAATTACATGATATTAGATCGCTTCTTTCCTTCTTTCTCTTCTCTATTTTCATGCATATATTTTCTACTTGTTCTGTTTAAATATTTTCTTCTTCCTGAATTCCAGTTCAATACTATTCTTTTGAGGTCTGTTGAATCTGCTGCTAAAGTTACCTTTTTTTGATTCTTATATTTTTCAGGTTTAAAATTATCTTGTTTTATAGCTTTCCATATTCTTTTGAAATTCTTAATTTTAACTGTGTATCAATTTTCTCTTATAATTCTTACCTTTCTTTTTTATTTGTGTGATAGTGTCTATTTCATGAACACTTTTTTGATTAAATGCTGAATTTCATATGTTAAAATATTTCTAAAAAATTAGTGAGGATGATTTTTTTCTTCAGGGAGAATGTATTCTTGCTTCTGGTAGATATCTAAGAATATTAGCAATCAGAATCATCTAATCCAATTTCAGGGACTGAAATAATTAAACTTTATCTATTTCAGAGTTGGTTTTATTCTTATGGTATCAGATTAGATCAGTCGCTCAGTCGTGTGATGCCATCCAGAATCACAGCCCTTCACCAACTCCCGGAACTTAGCACGTCTATCGAGTCAACTCTTCGCATGAGGTGGCCAAAGTACTGGAGTTTCAGCTTTAGCATCATTCCTTCCAAAGAAATCCCTAGGCTGATCTCCTTCAGAATGGACTGGTTGGATCTCCTTGCAGTGGTTTTTATTTTCCAAGACCAAAGTATGCGTGGTTTTTCTAGGATAAATCCTTCTTTGTTAGACCTATCTCCTTACGTTTGTCCCTATAGACCAGAAAGAATATTGAATGAGCTTTGAGTTTCTCAGCCCTTCACATGACTCATCCTGAATGGCAAGTGACCTTGGGATAAACGATGACTCAGTGTTTTCTTCTTCTCCTGGATCATATGCCACAATATTTTATTGTCCTATTAGTTCTATCTTGCTTTCAGAAAACCTTCTTTTATATTTTTTCTAGGTTTCATGATTTATTTATTTTTAAAATTTTTGTTTATTTTATTTCCTGCTGTGCTGAGTCTTGGTTGCTGCCCAGACTTTACTCTAGTTGTGGGAGCAGGGGCTATTCGCTAGTTGCGGTACGTGGGCTTCTCATTGCAGTGGCTTCTGTTGTTGCAGAGCACCGGCTCTAGGTGCATGGGTTTCAGTAGTTGCAGCACGTGGGCTCAACAGTTGCAATTCCTGGGCTCTAGAGCACAGGCTCAGTAGCTGTGGTACATGGCCTTAGTTGCTCTATGGCATGTGGAATCTTCTGGGCTCAGGGATCAAACCTGTGTCTCCTGCATTGGCAGGTGGATTCTTTACCACTGAGCCACCGGGGAAGCCCCATGATTTATTTTTAATAGGGAAACTGTCTAATTCTCTTTCTCTTGAAACTAAATTACTTATTCCTAGAATTCTTTTAGACAGTAGGAAGAAAAGTCATTCATTTTATACAAAGATGGGAGAGGAAATGCCGGAGGTTTGAGGATCAAGAAAAAGGTGTGAATTACCACATTAAAAGCATAAATGGGCTGAGGAATTACAGTTTGGTTCCTGGGTATTATTAAGAACATGATTGGTGTTATGGCTATTAATTCAAAGTGGTATGAAGAAGTGTGGTTGTGTCTTCATTTTATGTTCTGTTGTTACGCAGCTGCAAAGGGCATAGGTTATTATATCCAGGTTGGTGGTTTTGTCAAACAAGTCCAACAGAAACTGTGATGGGCAAGGAGATTGGGTGTCTGTGCTGAGGAGTGAGTGAAATGACGAATTTAATCCAGAAACAGAAGGAACAAAGGAGATCATGGAGGAGGGAGACACTGAGTAGTGATGGGATCAGTGGGCTCAAAGTCCCAATGGGATAGAAAAGCCATTGGCATGTGAGCTGGAAACAGATGGAGTTCCTGGAGTTGAGGCAGCAGATAAAGTCCCTGAGATAAGGTAGAGGTCAAATTGCAGAAGAGTCCAAAGACCGAGAGCCAAAATATCAGAAGGATTTCTATATGCTTATTGAAATGGTCAAGAATTATGGCAAGAGTATCAAGTGGGCCATGAAAGTGAGAAGAAATGAGTAGGGACCTGCGTGTTGGTTGGTCACAGGAACAATAAGTAGTGGGTGATACAGTCTCGTTGGGCTCTGAGCAGGGAGTATGGTCTGGGAGCATCAGTGAGGTCAGGCTGGACAACTGCTTCATGTCCTGGTGGCTCCGACAGTAAAGAATCTGCCCTCAATGCGGGATACCTAAGTTAGATTCCTGGATCAGGAAGTTCCCTTGAAGAAGGGAATAGCTTATCCACTCCAGTATTCTTGCCTGAAGAATCTCATGGACAGAGGAATGTGGAGGGCTGCAGTCCATGGTTCTGCAGAGTTGGATACAACTGAGCGATGAACACACCACTTGAGGAAGTTGAAGTGGAGAATGTCTACAGGGGAGAATCAGATTGCATAAGAAGGAAGGCCTCTTTAGAGAAGAATTTGAGGACATGCAGTCTTTTTGTGATGAACCATAGATTTCAGGAGATGCAACAAGCTTACCTATGACTACACTGAAAAGCTATTGTTAGGAATAAGTAAGAAAATACATGTGAGAGGATCAAGCAGAGTGCCTTGCCTACATAATGGTTAAATGTAGAGTACCTTCACTCTAGTAAAACACTGTTTAGGATGTGTTCAGAGAGGAGGGTTTGGGCAATTTCTTTAGACTTCTTTTTTTATATATAATTTTATTTATTTAATTTTGACTGTGTGGGTCTTCGTTGCTGCTTGAGTTTTTCTCTCGTTTTGGTGAGTAGGTTCTATGCTCTAGTTGCGGTGTGCAGGCCTCTCATTGAAGTGGCTCCTTGAGAGGGTAACAGGCAGGAAGGCCAGTCTCCAAATGGGAAATACCTGGTGTCAGACATATCTCTCTTAAGCCAGGAGGAAACAAACTAGCAATATTTTTTCCTTCTCTATACAAGAAAGGTTTCTATTGTGAATGAGCACAAACTGGAGAGTAGCCGCTTTTGCTGCATCTATGGAAGTCTTGTCAGCTATAGAACCATGCCTCCAAAACTCTGTCTCAAGTCGGTTCCGCCTCTTGGCCCAGAACCTAAAACCATATGGATATTGTTCCCCTAATCTATGTAAATGAAACTATTTGTATGGTGGTCTGCCCTTCTTCAAGATTCAAGTTAATCATTTTAGGCCAGGATAAACCATTTATCCCAAAATGCATGCCTTATGGGTGAGGGGAAGTCCGTGCCATTCTGAATTTAAGACATTCCTTTCTTTCATTTTAGTGACTATATAACATCCAGCTAAAGAGCAGCAGGGAGCTACTCTCTGCGATGCCTAATGAAGCTGTGGTCTCTATCTCCTCTTCAATTATTACACAAAATCTAGTCAAGCCTCGTCTCTGGCCCCGGATTGAATTCTTCTCCTCCGAAGAATTTCGCGTGATTCCCAAAACAACCTTTCATCTTGGGGGCTCGTCCGGGATCCTTTAACTTGGAGCTTTAGCTTCTATACTGTTTTGCTTTTGTGTCAACGTGTGCTTGTGTGGTGAATGCACTGCGTGTAACAAGTAAGGAGCCCTGCTCTGCCGTTCCATGAAGATAGTTATGACAGAAACCTGTCGGGCGTTATACCGACCTGCCAATGCCAAGGGCAATGTCTCTTTACCAGAAATGAGCAAAGCGTGCCGAACTCTCCCTTTCTCGGTCAAATTTTCGGTCTCTTTGACCATTCAATAACTCCTTGGGAATTAGAAGTACTAACCTAATCTATCGGATCATAGACTTTCAAGGGACTTGTGATCTAACTGTTACTGTGTACTGTGGCTTAGGTCCCAAACATTTAGTCAAGAAAGTGTCTAGCCTGCTAGGAATTTCAGAAGCTAGATGGAGCTCTAGCTCCCAAAACATCTCTGATTAAGTACTCTTTTCGAAGTTTTTTTCCTTTGGTCTCTTAGTGGATCAGAGAGGGTTCTTCACATGATGCTTGGAAAGAACATCTCAGTTTTATGTTCGCGTGGTCTTATTGTCGTCAAATACTCAGGGCGTGCACAGGCACTCTGACGAATGTTTCCCACAATGGAGCTGAGGCATTCGGAAGGTTACTCTGATTCTGGTGACAAGGCAAGCATTAATTGGACGTCAAGTAGGGATGCTATCAAGTCTAACATCCCCACCCCATCTCGGTGGTAGAGAGGGACGAGTACGGCCCCTGCGTCGGTAAGGGATAAGTCCGACCAGGAAGGAAAAGCTTTTGGTGTAACGTCTGTCTACACCCCATCTAGAGCAGGGAGGGACGCCTCAAAATGGCGCTGTCTCTATTAAATCCTAGTCCAGCTAAGACCCCAACAGTCCTTTGAACTGTATCCTAAATGAGATAGATTTGATCCCCAGGGAGAAGACCAACCCCACGATAATCCATTGGAGGACGGCAACGGTGGCCAGTTGGAGGGCTCTTAAGTAAATACTGTACAATTAGACCGGTTCTGTAAAGAACAAAGGAAATGGGTAAAAGTAACATATGTGTTGCCCTTTTTCTAATATGCCAGACTTATGTCCTAAGGGTATAGATTTGTGAAATCAGTATCCTCTTCCTTAGGGACTCCAGGGATTCAAACACATGGAGGTCCAAACAACTCCTGTCTCAGTACGACCTCAGACTACTCTGGTTTCAGTAGAAACTCAGACCATCGAAGTAACATGAGATGGAGGACAGGGACAAAAGAAGAGGAAAAACAGGTTTCTCCAATCTATCCCTGGGATCATATGCGCAGAGCAGCCAGAGAGACTGAGGAACAGCCAACAAGTGTTATGAAACACCCACCGGGAGAAATAATCAGTCTGTGAGAGTTAATAAGCTCTTATCAATACAAAGAATCAAGGAGGATCTGGGAGACTATTTAGAACCCAGAAATATCAGAGCTTTTAAAGGTGTTACTTTGCTTTATGATCTCATTGGAAAGATGTGATGTATATCTTGGACAAACGCCTGAGTCAAAGTCGAGTTTTGAAAGCGGTTGCTTATGAGAAGTGCCTGCTTGAATCAGTAGAGAAGAGGGAGAACGAGATAGCGGCCCTCCACTGGGAATCAGGAGTTCCCAACTATAGAACCAGACTGGGACTACAACACAGCTAAAGGAAGATGGGATCAGAGTCATTTTGTTAGATGTATTCTTGAGGGACTTAGGCAGGCGCGTTCTAAGCCTTTAAACTATGGCAAATTGGCAGATATAGAACAGGAAAAGAAGCTCCTGGCCTAGATAGACTGAGAGAAGGCCTTCGCAGATTCACTGAGATTGATCCCGAAAGTGAAGAGGGAAAAGTGATCTTAAAGGATAGATTTCTCACTCAGTCGGCTCCAGATATCCGCCGTAAGCTATTAAAACAGGCGTATGGACCAAATCAGTCTTTAGATACTCTGTTAGAACTGGCTCAGACAGTCTATTATGGTAGGAAACATGAGGAAAAGAAAGAAAGGCAAAAAAAGACAAAGGAAAAGGCAGAAGCCTTCGCCATGGCTATAAAAAACGTTCTTAAACAGCCTGAGAAAAATGCCCAGAGGGGCCCAGGTGAAAAGGGATGGGCTTGCTACTGCTGTGGAAAGGAGGGGCACCTCAAGCGGGATTGCCCTCAGGCATCTAAGCCGCCCCGGCTCCATGTCCGGTCTGCAAAGGACCACACTGGAAGAGAGACTGCCCCCAGAGGCGTAGGTCTCCGGGGTCGGACTCTCAAGACAATCAGGACTGAAGGTGCCCGGGGGTCCCCACACAAGCTCCCATCCTAATTACACCTGAGGAACCCCGGGTATTAATAGTTGTGGGGGGCCAATCCGTCCTTTTAGATACTGGGGCAACTTATTCTGTGCTTACTGAAGCCCCTGGCCCACTTTCTTCCCGATCCGCTTCCGTAATGGGACTGTCTGGACAAGCCAAAAGTTTATTATTTCAGTTATTCTTTATCTTGCAACTGGGATTCTGTGCTGTTTTCACACGAGTTTCTGATTGTGCCAGAATCTCCCTCACCCCTTTTGGGAAGAGATATACTGAGCAAGGTCCATGCCTCTGTTTTCATGAATATGGAGCCCTCCCTTTCTCTCCGTTTAGTTGAACAAAATGTAAATCCTAGAGTATGGGCTGATGGAAAATCTGTGGGTCGAGCACAAAATGCTATTCCTGTAGTTGTTAAGCTCAAAGACCCACACGTATTTCCACATAAGAAGCAGTATCCACTGAAACCTGAAGTTAAAGAAGGGTTAAAACCCATCATCGAAAATTTAAAAAAACAGGGACTATTAATTCCCTGTAACAGTCCTTGCAACACTCCTATTTTGGGTATAAAGAAATCAAATGGTAAATGGAGACTAGTTCAAGATTTACAAATAATAAATGAGGTTGTAGTTCCTTTACACCCCGTGGTGCCTAATCCTTATACTCTATTGTCTGAAATTCCTGAACGGGCCAAATATTTCTCAGTAATTGATTTAAAAGATGCATTCAGTGCCTTTGGCGGAAAAAGTCAATTCCTATTTGCCTTAAGAACGCAGCCAGTTGTTATGGACAGTTTTCCAGGTGTGACAGTCCTCACTTATTCGGACAAAGTTTGTCACGGGATTTACAAAACTTTAACAGCTCTGAAGCAGTGGTGTTACAATATGTAGATGATATTTTGTCAGAAAGCTTGTTCGCGAGCCTCAGAAGATTTAAACTTTCTGGCAGGCTGTGGTTACAAGGCATCAAGAGAAAAGGCTCAGCTCAACAATCGGTTCTGGGCCTATCTTATCAGAAACTCCATATGAGAGAATTACCCCTAAATCCCCCCACCTATGACTTTAAGACAATTGGGATTTTGGGAATCACAGGTTACTGTCGCATTTGGATTCCGGGTTATGGGGAACTTGCCCGGCCTTTATAGGAAAACTTATAGCTGAAACTCAGCAGGCCCAAACTGACAAACTGGTTTGGTCTGAAACTCAAATTTTCTTGCACAGATATTTAATTGTTTGTCACTGAAAAATTATTGGTTTTCTAAGCAGAGGATTAGATGTAGTTTCATGGGATGGGTGTCATTGCAGTGGGGCTAAGGCTTTATTAGCACCTGGCTTTAAAAATAATTAATGGACGAAACCTTTGTACTGACTTCTCATGATGTGAGTGGAATCTAAATTCTAAGGTTAATATTTGGATGACAGACAGTAGGCTTCTTAAGTATCAGTCATTGTTGTTAGAAGGACCAGTAACTAAGCTTAAAGTTTGTGGAAATTTAAATCCTCACTTTCCTTCCTGAAGGAAAATGGAACACCTGATCACGATTGTTCTCAATTTAACTTTAAACTATGCAGCTGGTCTAATCCTGACAGGATACCCCATTAGACAATCCTGACATGGAAATATTTACAGATAGCAGTTCTTTTGTTCAGGAAAGCGTAAAGCAGGTTACACTGCTGACAGGTTTTAAAAAATCTCTCCCTCAGGAAACTAGTGCTCAGTTAGCGGAGCTTGTGGCCCTGACCCGAGCTCTCGATTAAGCAAACATCGATTCAGATCTCTAGCTTATTTGACTTTACAACCTATTAAGCATTTCAGAGAGATCGAGAGACTTTTAACTGCTATATATTGTCCTAAAGAAGTAGCTGTTATGCACTGCAAAGGGCACAGCAGGGATGGGAGTAAAATAGCCGAAGGTAATCATCTGGCTGACTGTCAAGCCAGAAAAGCGGCACTTTACGAAACCCCTTCACTACAGACGCCTTTGATCTGGACAGGTCCTGTGGAACAAGAAAGACCACAATATACTGAAGAAAAATTAGAAAGATATGAAAAACGAGGAGCAAAGATTACTGATAAAGGATGGTTACAGTCCGAGGATGGACGATTAATAATTCCTGAAAATGCTCAGTGAAAAATTCTTAAGGGTTTACATCAGAGTTTTCATTTGGGTGCTGAGAGTACTTACCAAATGGTTTCTCGTTTGTTTGAAGGTAAAAATGTAATGAAAACTTTAAAAAATATTATCAAAAGGTGTGAGATTTGTCAAAAAAATAACCCAAAGACTGAAAAGCTAGCAAAATCTGGATTACAACGAAGTGGGAAGTATCCTGGAGAGGATTGGAAAATTGATTTTACTCATATGCCAAAAGCTAATGGATATTCTTGCTTACAAGTTTGGGTAGATACCTTTACTGGATGGATTGAGGCTTTTCCCTGTCGTAGTGAACAGGCTAAGGAGGTTATAAAGATTTTAATTCATGAAATTATCCCCAGGTTTGGGCTGCCACGGAGCCTTCAGAGTGACAATGGCTCCGCCTTTAAAGCTGCTGTAACTCAGGGGGTATCTAAAGCTCTAGAAATAAAATATCACTTACACTGTTCCTGGAGACCCCAATCCTCCGGAAAAGTTGAAAAAGCTAATGACATTATCAAAAGGCATCTGCGCAAATTAACTCAAGAGACGCAAGACAAATGGATTAAAGTCCTACCCATAGCTTTAATGAGGGCTCGAACTACTCCCAAAAAAGAGGGACTGTCCCCCTTTGAATGTATTTATGGAAGGCCTTTCTTACGCACAGACATTGTTATAGACCCTGAAGCCTTGGAATTAACTAATTATGTAACTCAGCTCTCAGCTTTTCAACAGACATTAACAGAACTCCGGGAGAAGACTCCTGACCCAGCCTCCGAGTCAAGCAGGCCTCTATTTGAGCCAGGAACCGAGGTCCTCATAAAAACAGTGGGATCTGGGGGGCCATCCCTCGAGCCTCTCTGGGAAGGTCCTTACCAGGTTATTCTTTCCTCTCCCACAGCTGTCAAAGTGCCAGGAATTGATTCGTGGGTACATCATACTCGAGTTAAGAGGTGGCACCCTGACCAAAATTAAGTGACTTCATTTTATGTCTTTACTTTCTATGCTCTGACTTTGTACCTTTTAGATGGGCCTGATAACCTATGTGAGCTTACTTCTGCTGACTCCAAATATCCTGAGTCTGCCGTTAGATCCTCAAGACAATGTCTTCCTGTCCTGGGCTCACTCCTATGCTGCATTCCACAATCGGTCTAACTGCTGGGTCTGCGGAGCGCTCCCCTCTTCGTCAGTGGAAGGCTTCCCGTGGTGGACATCCCCACTTCAAGGAAAAGACTTTCTCCAAGTCTGTAAATACCTTCGACAACAATCACATGCGATGCCTCTTCGTCATCTGATGACATCTACCAACCCTAAAATGGACTGGTGCAACACTTTGTACTCTAACTATGGACATAATGTGACTTTTAATTTTGATTATACATTGTCTCGGTTCAATGACTATTTTGCTACATATAAGGTAAATAGGTCTAGATCTAATGGCTTTTTACCTGACGTTTATCAAATCTGGGATGAGGTTACATGGCTAACTCCTGAAAAAGGACGTTTAATATCTACTGCCTTTATATGCTGGGAACAAACAGAGCCGTCCCCAAAAGTTAGCCAACAACTTAATTACAATGATTGGAAACAAATGGGATATTTGTCTCAGGAAACATGCAATGTAATCATTCCTGTGTTTTCCAATCCCAGTTCCGGTTCTCCCTTTGTCTGGCCAGGCACAAATTGGGACTGGATATCTCAGTCGCGCTGGCTTGCTCCAAACGGGACTTATTGGATATGTGGCTCTTACCTATGGGCACGGCTCCCCCCTGGTTGGATAGGGAGGTGCACCCTGGGTCTAGCCTTTACTCATGGCTTTATATTTTCAGAGCTTCCAGAAAAGCCTGCTAATTTACCCCACCTTAGAACTCGGTGGGCAAGGTCTGTATTTTATTGGTATGATTATTTGGCTGCAGCGTTTGTTCCCTCTTTGGGAACTACAGATGTTATGTTACGAGTGGATGCTTTGACTAATTTTACTCAACAGGCATTACAAGATTCTCAAAAGGCTATTTCAGCTCTTAATGCTGAACAAGCACAAATTAGAAAGGTGGTTTTACAAAACAGATTGGCTCTAGACATTCTGACAGCTGCACAAGGAGGAACTTGTGCCATTATTCATACCCAATGCTGTACATATATACCTGATATGAGCACGAATGTTACTCATTTTACTAACCACATGAACAGGATGATTAGGGCCATGGACACTCCTGAAGCCTCAATTGCTTCACTTTGGAAAACGTTAACTAATTCCCCATGGTGGACAACTATCTTAATTACGATAATTCTGGTTGTTTTGTTCTTGCTGTTTGCTCCCTGCATCTGTAATTGTATAACTGGATTTGTTTCTAGCCGCATGAAAGCTTTTAAGTTACAAATGGTTGCTCAAACTCCTGCTACTACTGTAGCTACCTCCAGCTACTATTTGGGGCCCCTGGATCAGATATCCTCAATATGAGGATTAGGAGAATATGTTGCCTCACCAATTTAGGGACAACGCCCCTTGTCAGCTCGGAAGTAGTTATGGAATGAGAACGACGCCCCTTTTCCTAGGCAACATAACTGAAAAGGGGGGAATGAGAGGGTAACAGGCAGGAAGGCCAGGGGTCTCCAAATAGAGGAAATAGCCTGCAAGTGTCAGACATTTTTATCTCTCTTAAGCGGCAGGAGGAAACAAACTAGCAATATTTTTTCCTTCTCTATACAAATTTAAAGGGAGGTTTCTCTTAAAATATTGTGTTGCCATAATGACACCCGGTTTCGCCTGAAGTTAGCTATTCTCGAGTCTAGAGATAACCAATGCCTTTTTCTTATGGAAATGTTTGTCTTAAGCTATGCTAATGTGCTATGCCTTTACCCCAAAACTCTGTCTCCAAGTCGGTTCCGCCTCTTGGCCCAGAACCTACTTGACAAACCAGTATGGATATTGTTCCCCTAATCTATGTAAATGAAACTATTTGTATGGTGGTCTGCCCTTCTTCAAGATTCAAGTTAATCATTTTATGGCCCAGGATAAACCATTTATCCCAAAATGCATCTTATGGGTGAGGGGCCTGGTGCCATTCTGAATTTTAAGACATTCCTTTCTTTCATTAACAGACTGCTAGTGACTATATAACATCCAGCTAAAGACTAGCAGGGGGGTACTCTTTCTGCCCCCTTCTGATGCCTATGTCAGAAGCTTTCTCTATCTCCTTTATACTTCAATAAAACTTTATTACACAAAAGCTCTGAGCGATCAAGCCTCGTCTCTGGCCCCGGATTGAATTCTTCTCCTCCGGGGGCCAAGAATCCCGGTGTATTCGCGTGATTCAACAACAACCTTTCATCCTCTTGTTGTGGAGCATGGACTCTCAGGTACCTGGGGTTCAGTAGGTGTGGTAGGTGTGGCACCTGAGCTCAATAGTTGCAGATTCTGGGATCCAGAGCACAAACTCAATAGTTGTGATGCGAGCGCTTGTTGCTCCACAGCGTGTGGGGTCTTTCTGGATCAGGCATAGAACTTGTGTCTCCTGCACTGACAGGCAGAATCTTTACTATTGAGGCTTCGGGAAGCCTTAGACTTCTTGATACTAAGACTAGTTAAATATGTGCTCTTTCTACACACAATGCACTGTGTAATTTGGTAGCAAATGACAAAAACATGGCTACATGGCTCAATTTATTATTTATTAACTCAAACACAAACAGGTCTTATGGTAGAGTGACTTCATGTTTTAACTAAAGGGTCAACGTCATCGTCAAAGTCACAGCTTCCTAGTTTCTTTCTCTTCTGCCATGTTTAGCATTTGCTTTCTTGTTTTCCTGTTTGGCTGCTGCACCACTCATCCCAACCAGGGACAGAATCAGTGCCACCTGCATTGAAAGCACTGAGTCTTAACCACTGGACCATCAGGAAAGTCCCAATGTTCAGCATTTTGGATTTTTTCTTATGCCATCTCTCTTCATTAACGGAGGATAGCTAGTCAATTGCCTTTTCATATTTTTCATGGGGTTCTCTGCAAGGTTCTCTGCTATGAAATCAAACCAATCAATCCCAAAGGAAATCAACCTTGTATATTCATCGGAAGGACTAATGCTGAAGTTGAAGCTCCAATACTTTGGCTACCTGATGCAAAGAGCTGACTCACTGAAAAAGACCCTGATGCTGGAAAAGATTGAGGGCAAGAGGAGAAGAGGGTGACAGAGGACGAGATGGTTGGATGGCATCACCAACTCAACAGACATGAGTTTGAGCAAACTCTGGGAGATAGTGAAGGACAGAGAAGCCTGGTGTGCTGCAATTCATGGGGTCACGAAGAATCGGACATGACTTGGCAACTGAACGGCAGCAAAGTCAATTGCAATCCCACACTCAGGTAATCTAGAGGAATATGAAGGGATATTTCCTGATGTGTGTGACTTTTTCACAGTGAGGAGAACTTTTTACAGTAACTTCATTTTAAGTCTCACTGTTTAAAATGTCATCCCTGTGTTTACACATAAACCAATTACTGCCAAGGCGATGAGACCACCATTGGCCTCATCAAGTTGGCTCAATTCAAGTTGGATCTATTTTCTGAAGCTGCCTCCTCCTTCCCTGAAGGACATGGAAGAAATATGTGAATAAAATCAGGACTTTGTTAGTAAAGAAGAAGTACGCCATTTCACTTTTCTTCCTTTTTCAAGTGCATGCATGTTGTCACTTCAGTCGTGCCTCTCTGTGACCCCATGGACTGTAGCCTGCCAGGCTCCTTTGTCCATAGGATTTCCAGACAGGAATACTGGAGTGGGTTGTCATGCCTTCCATCAGGGGGTCTTCTCCAATCAGGGATTGAAGCCACGTCTTTTATGTCTCAAGTAGTAGTTTCTAATATTATTAGTCAATTTTAATTACCTTTTGACCCTAAACTTGCTGTCATTATTCTCATGCGTGAAAATATGCAGAGATAATATAAAAATATACTAGAATATATTAATTTTCCATTGCTGTATATCAAATCATCACAAATTTATCTTCTTAGAGCAATAGGTGATTATGATGTGGGGACTTTATTCAGACCCTGATTCAAACAAAACAGCTACAAACACATTTGGAGATGATGCAGGAAGTTTGAATGGGTACCAGGTATTAGATGACTTTAAGGTATTATGGTAATTCTGTTAGGTTTAATAACAGCAATGAGCCTTGTAAAAGTATTTACAATTTCTAGGGGTTTGCTTGAAAATATGTCAGGGTAAAATAATGGCTGGAGCTCTATTTAATAATTCAGAGAAAGAGAAGGAGGAAGAGGAGGAAGAAAAGGAGGAAGGGAGGGAAAAGAGAGAGACTGCAGACAAAGTAAATGTGGCAAATTCTTGATAATTATTGAACCATGTGATAAGTATATATGGTAAGTCATTATCTTAGTCTTTTTTTCATATGTTTTAAATTTTTCATAATGAAACATTTTAAAATGAAATTTACCAAGCAGCCGTTAAAATTTAATGCTCTTAGGCACTTACTTCTCCACTTCAATGCCTTTTGCAAAACCTAAAAGTATAATGTAGCAGGATGTTTATTTTCCCCCTATATTTTTAATAAGAAGAGACTTAAACAATGAAATGATAAGTGTACTTAAAATAGATACCTTCCAGATCAATTTTAAAGTTACCTTCCTGTAACACTTTAAAAGTCAAATCTGAATTGTTATGAAGTCCACAGTCTTGGCATCAGTCTTGAATCAAAATTTATTTCCCTTTCTCTCAGTGCCTTCAGAATAATTTTTTTAGAATTCATTTGGCAAGGTATCTGAAAGTTTGCCTTTATTTATTCATAAATCCCTGGGTTCTGCCTGCATATTTGGCAGCAAGGCCATTATGAAACTAGTTTCTGAGTAGACCCTGTCCTTTCATATATTGGAATCATTCAGAAAGACCCAGACATAAAGGGTGTTATAGAGGCAACTTAAATAAATGGATGGCGGTGGTGGTAGATGAACTAAAAAGTAATAGAAAAATGCCTCTGTGTTGGCTCCTGCCCTGGTATGAAAATGCAGATACTATTTGCATTTATAATAACTCAACCCTCCCACATTCATGGATGGATTATTGTGGCCCCGTGTTTGCCTTTTTTGGCCAGCTCCTCTGATCTCTTTGGTGAAACATGACTTCATCCTGATCAGTATAAAGCTGAATGACTATTCAATGTTGTGTCTTCAATGTCATTAGGTACACTTTTCTATTTTTTTGTTTGTTTTTTTTGAAGAAGAGTTGACAGAATTTTGTTATGAGTTGAATTGTGCAACTCCGACATCAGTATAAAGGCTTCCCTGCTGGTTCAGTTGGAAAAGAATCCACTTGCAGTGAGGGAGACCCAGGTTCCATCCCTGGGTCAGGAAGATCCTCTGGAGAAGGAAATGGCGACCCACTCCAGTATTCCTGCCTGGAGAATTTTATGGACAGAGGAGCCTGGTGGGCTATAGGCCATGGGGTCAAGAGTCTGACATGACTTAGCAACTAAACCACCACCACCACATTAATATGTTGAAGTCCTAACCTAATGCTTAAAAGTGTGACTTTATTTGGCAATAGGGTCCTTATAGATGTAATTAGTTAAAATGATGTCATTAGGATGGGCTTTCACGCAACATGCCTGGTATCCTTATAAAAGGAACACCATGTGAAGAGAAAGAGACATGCACAGAGGGAAGACAAGGTGAAGACACAGTGAGAAGGTGGCCATCCATAAGCCAGGAAGAGAGACCTCAGGAGGAACCAGACTTGCCAACACTTTACTCTCGGATGTCTAACCTCTGGAGTTGTGAGACAAGAACGTGCTGTTGTGTAAGCCACCCAGTTTGTGGTGCTCTGTTGCAACAACCCTAGAAAATGAATATAAACTCCAGACAAAGATTAGGTGCCTTTTCATTTATTTTTTTTTTAATTGGAGGAAAATTTTTTAATTGGAGGAGCTTTGTAATGCTGTGTTGGTCTCTGCGTGTATCAGTGCTAATCAGTCATAAGTATGTATAAAACACCTCCCCCAGAGCCGCCCACCTCCCCCATCCTACCACTGTAGGTTATCACAGAGCACCAGAGTACCAGGCTGGGCTCCCCGTGCTCTACAGCAGCTTCTAACCAGCTATCTATTTTACACTTAATAGTGTATACATGGGCTTCCTTTGTGGCTCAGCAGTAAAGAGTCTGCTGATATGCAGGAGATGCAGAAGATGTAGGTTCACCCCCTGTGTTGAGAAGATCCCCTGGAGTAGGAAATGGCAAACCACTCCAGTATTCTTGCTAGGAATATCCCATGGACAGAGAGGCCTGGCGGGCTTCAGTCCATGGCATTGCAGAGTCAGACATGACTGAGTGACTGAGCATGCACACAGTGTCTGTATGTCCATGCTATTTCCTCCATTTGTCCCACCCTGTCCTCCCCCAGCTGTGTCCACCAGGCCACACCATGTCTGCATCTTCAATTCTTCCCTGTAAATAGGTTCATCAGTACCATTTTTCTAGATTCCATACATATGCATTAATATATTTGTTTTTCTCTTTCTGACTTACTTTACTCTGTATAACAGGCTCTAGGTTCATCTACCTCATTATGATGGACTCAAATTTGTTCCTTTTTATGGCTGAGTAATATTCCGTTGTATATATGTACCACAGCTTTTTTGATCCATTCATCTGTCCATGGACATTTAGGTTGCTTCCATGTCCTTGATATTGTAAATAGTGTTGCAATGAACTTTGGGGTTCATGTGTCTTTTTGAATTGTGAGTTTTCTCAGGGTATAAGCACAGTATTGGGATTGCTGGGTCGCATAGTTTTATTCCTTTTCATTAAGGAATCACCATTGTATTTTCATTTATATTGCTGTGTTGAGTATTTTTTTTGGCTTACATGCTTCAAGCATTCTTAAAATCTACATCAGTAAAATATCTGTTGGGGTGTGTCTACAAAGCGCTAAGGAAAGGGAAATATCCATTACTTTTGTTCGATACATAACCTCTAACAACCAGGGCAGACAGATCCCCAAGGAGTTATCTGAAGTGGCTCTCCTTATTGGCCATTTCTGTTTGTCAGTTTCTACCCTTCATCATCCCAGTTAGTTTTTTTTTTTTTTAATGTGGGAACTGGGGGCTATATTAAGAAGTGCTGAACACAATATTATAATAGTTTTATTTGAACTAATATTTTTATGCTATAAAATTACTTTTTAAAAGTTTAGTAGGAAGGAATAAAAATAGAAAAGCCTTCACTACATAATAAAGAAATAATAGGAAGCTTTCTCTGTAACATGAATCTTGTTTCCATTATACATTACTTGTATGACCGTGGGTAAGTCCCTGAACACTTCTGAATTTCAGTTTACTCATATGCAAAACAGATACAACTAATCATAAGAATCTTTGAGGGACAAAGTAAAATAGCTGATATAAGCTCTGAAAACATAAAACATTGTGGAAATGTAAGCCATTAAAATTATTAGATCTATGAAGGCAGATTCTGTATCTTAGTATAAACAAATACTCTTATAACACTTCTTAGCATGTTGCCTTGTAAGAAAATTCATGACTGTGAAACTGAAATAATTGCTGAAAATAGTTGTGCATTGAGAACTTAACAATTTATCCTTCCTCCAGAAGTCTGGAGAAGGAAATGGCAACCTACTCCAGTATTTTTGCCTGGGAAATCCCATGGACAGAGAGCCTGGTGGGCTACTGTCCATGAGGTCACAAAGAGTTAGATGTGACTGATCGACTGAGCACATACCAGAAGTCAACTGAAGTCAAACACAATAGCATTCTAATACTGGTGGTGATAGTCCTTCCAATACTATCTCATACCATATGCTCCTCTTCTAATGTGGCTGACGCTCCTCTCACGTGGATGATGTGTTCTCTTTCCTTGTGACTGTCCTGTGCAACAGAGGACAGTGGAAGTGATCCTGTGTGTCTTCTGAGCATCAGAAATAAAAAGATATAGCCTCATTCCTTCTCCATTTCTCTCTCTCTGATTCTCTCAGTCTCTCTCTCTCTCTTTTTGTCTTTCTTTCTATCACAGAACATATGCCCTTGGGAGTCATCCATCATGTTACAGGAAAGCCCAGGTCACATGGGAGCCAGAGGTAGATACTCCAGTCAACAGCCCAGCCCAAGTCTCTACCTGTATCAGCTGCAAGATACGCAAGTGAACAAGTGGTTACCTGATTGGAGCCACATTCTTCAAGATCCAGCTGAGATCTCAGACACCATGGAGCAGGGATGGGCTGACTTCACTGTGCCCCATTAGACTTTCTGATTCAGAGAAGCTATAAAAAATTACAAATGATGATCTTTTCAAGGAGGTTATTTGTTATGTGGCAACATAAAACCAATACATTGGTGAAACTAGATTAGACAAAGGAAACCCTCTTTATTGCACCCTCAATTAACAAGTTACCCTCTGAGTTCAAAGCAAAGAAGCTACAGAAGGATTGTGACTCATTTGGCCTTCCTTATGAATAAAAAAAGAGGAATTGGAGAGTATACTTTGTTTGAAGGGCACAGGAGAGAGAGGGGGTAAATATCCTTGTTTCCCTGGGTGATGTTGCTCCAGTTATTCTACCATGGAGAGGAGTGGACGCAGAAGCTTTTTGCTTTTTTGCTTGAAAAGCATGTTCCCAATCCTGAACCCCCTCCCACCTCCCTCCCCATACCATCCCTCTGGGTGTATGGCAAAACCAATACAATACTGTAAAGTGATTAGCTTCCAATTAAAATAAATAAATTTAAATTAAAAAAGAAAAGCATGAAGTGTTAACTTCTAGACATGTGAATTGCTATAGAAAATGGGCTCAGTGTCCACCAATAGAGAACATGTATAATTAAAAACTCAGAAAACATGAAGCAATTATTTTTAACTCTTCTTTAGTAGCCATTTTAAAGGGCAATGTGTGTGTTGAATATTTCTAGCACCCACTGACCCACTCCCCAGTTGTAACGTTTCCCCCTCTTGCCTGACCTACTTCGTGTTCAACATCACTATGGTTATGAAAATGAGGGCCATGATTAGCATCAGCAGTGGTCACTGGACCACTGAGAACACATGCAGTGGTTTCAAAGGAAGAAATTGGGGACAGAACTAATAATACTGAAATACTGAAAGGTGGAATCTGGTTCTGAGTAATGAGGATGTGGTTTCTAAAATCATCTGATCTGCCCCACCAGAGCTGATACAACTTTTCTTCATGGAAAAAAAATAAGCATGAAAGCAACCGATGGTTCTTTTTCATCTGGTGCTATTTTAAAATTGTATGACAGCGTTAATACTTGCTCTTTCCTTTTAATCGACTTCCCTGGAGGTTTCATCTACAAAGCTTCCCTCTTTGTTTGAGCTCCCCAAAGGAACATTTATTTTTCCTCCAGTGTCTATACCACTATGTCAGTGCTTTTCACTACTTTCTCATAGAAGGATGATATTTTGTCCTGGTTTCACATTTCATCTTAGTTTTTACTCAAGGTTTCTGTGCTCAAGGATCATCATCTCATGTAAGCAACACACTGACCTCTTCAAACTCTGTTATAAAATTGAATGGATGTCCAATTTAGAAATTGGCTAAGGTCCTGTGATTTGCCTTCTAGATTCGTCCGATTGATAAATCTCCTGTTAAAAAAAACTCAGAGGTGACGTATTTTACAAACCTCACACTGTTCATGTCTTCCATAAACAAAAGTAAGTGCAAGCTGAATGCTAAGTAGTCTTGTCTCAACACCTTTAGTGGAAAAGGGCACTGGGGAGTCTGTCTACCTCTGATCTTCCCTGGCAACAAATATGTTCTCTTTCATTTAACCTAGTTCAAGCCTGTCTCTTCGTCAAAACTTGTATTGGCCATTTCAAAATCCAGAGGTGAAACTTATTTACAGTAGAGTGTTCTAAAAGTTTACTAGCAAATTATAAGCAATTTGCAATGCTTGTAAATGTTTCTGATGAATCATTGAGCTTGACCTTGAGACCACCTTAAGCAGTCTGGGTATTTATCTTTCATATATTTCCCTGATGGGTTTGAATATTACTTGCATTAAAAATGATGGATGTGGGCAATTTTGTATTAATTGCCATAGGAAAAAAGTCTTAATATCTCTGAATGGGCAAGACTGACCAAAGAGAGAGAGAGAGAGAGACTATATTTCAGCTAAATATTTTTTTTCCTGGACATTTTTGTGTAAACAAGGTTTGAATTGATTCCTTAGAATAGTTGAGAAAAAATGTGTCATTGGCAATTGCCCCAGAATTGCAAAAAAGTGCAAGAAAATGATGAAGTCACCTATTCAACTTAATCTCCAAGAACAAGAAAAAAAAATAGGACATTTATTCTGTCTCACACTTTTCTTGGATCTGTTGTTGAGGAACTGAATCTCAGCAGGTTCTAAAAACAACTAGATTTGTGCTTATTCTTACTTATTCCTTGTAGAATTTCTCTTATAACCGACATACACATTTATCACATTAGAGCATGCATTCTAATTAATTAAAGAAATTTCTAAAAATATTCTACAAACTCAGATCTAACTACTTCAGTGTGCTTTAAAGATGGGAATATTTGGCATACTTTCAACCTTGAATATTCATTGGAAGGACTGATGCTGAAGCTGAAGCTGAAGCTCCGATACTTTGGACACCTCATGAGAAGAGCCAACTCATTGGAAAAAGACTCTGATGCTGGGAAAGATTAAAAGCAGGAGGAGAAGGGGACAACAGAGGACGAGATGGTTGGATGGCATCACCGATTCAATGGACATGAGTTTGAGCAAACTCCAGAATATAGTGGAGGACAGGGAAGCCTGGTGTGCTGCAGTCCATGGGGTTGAAAAGAGTTGGACACGACTTAGTGACTGAACAACAACACAGTCCTGT
Source organism: Bos javanicus (assembly GCF_032452875.1). NCBI lineage: Eukaryota > Metazoa > Chordata > Mammalia > Artiodactyla > Bovidae > Bos > Bos javanicus. The sequence goes on along the minus strand of NC_083881.1, from coordinate 25,951,264 downwards.
TAGCTGTATGTACATGCATATGTGTGTGTGTTAACTTAGTGAGCATTCTTTTTATTACGTATTGAAAGAAACTTGGAAAAAGTAATTTAATTCTGAAAAAGTGTATGTGTACTATGTTTAACTAGCTATATTACATTAGACAGACCTAACAAGAGCAATTTATTATTTGTTCATCCAAGCAGAATATATGCAATTTCAGCCCTGCTTCAATACACTGATTTTTTTCTTTCTCTGAACCATAGACTATGTACTTTCCCTTCGGAGAGCCAAGCAGAAAGTAATCTAACCCAGAGATGAGAGTGGGGGTTGAGTGTGAGCATGAGGTGAAAGTCACATGATTATTTGTGCAGTTCAAGATACTCTAGAGTGGGTATGAGTCAAATAATGAATCCACCGTTATCCCTGATGATGACAGGGAGACGGCTTTATTTTTTGATTTCACTTTGTGTGTACACAGACAAGAAATTAATTTACCCTGATTTTTACAGCACAAGCCCAAGATATTATTGATTAAAAGCATAAGTACTGGTTTTATAGCTCAAGACTATTATGAAGCTGCAAAGAATATTTGTGATGGAGCATTTCTCAAAAAATTTTAATTAAGACATGCATTTCACTTTTAATAATCAAGAAGTCTTCATTGGCAAAGAAATGATGTGCTTAGAACTCACTGTTCTAGTGAATTACTCTAAGAGGTTCCCTAGTCTCCTCATGTGGCACTGGACACCTCCTTGGGTCCCATGTTTCTGCTCTTCATACAACCTTGTAGATTTGTAAAGAAAAAGCTGTTGTTTAGTCATCAAATCATGCCCAACTCTTGCAACCACATGGACTGAGGCCTTGAGGCATCTCTGTCCATGGGATTTATTAGGAAAGAATACTAGAGTTGGTTGCCATTTTCTTTTCCAGGGGATCTTCCCGACCCAGGGATAGGACTTGTATCTCCTGTACTGGCAGGTGGATTCTTTACTGCTGAGCCACAGGGACCTCAGCTCATTTCAGTCACTCAGTTGTGTCTGACTCTTTGCAACCCCATGGACTACAGCATGCCAGGCTTCCCTGTCCATCACCAACACATGGAGCTTGCTCAAACTCATGCCCATTGAGTCAGTGATGCTATCCAACCATCTCATCCTCTGTTATCCCCTTCTCCTCCTGCCTTCAATCTTTCCCAGCATCAGGGTTTTTCAAATGAGTCAGTTCTTCACATCAGGTGGCCAAAGTATTGGAGTTTCAGCTTCAGCATCAGTTCTTCCAATGAATAGTCAGGACTGATTTCCTTTAGGATTGACTGGTTGGATCTTCTTGCTGTCCAAGGGACTCTCAAGAGTCTTCTCCAACACAGTTCAAAAGCATCAATTCTTCAGTGCTCAGCTTTCTTATAGTCCAACTCTCACATCCATACATGATTCCTGGAAAAATCATAACTTTGACTAGATGGACCTATGTTGGCAAAGTAATGTCTCTGCTTTTTAATATGCTGCCTAGGTTGGTCATAGCTTTTCTTCCAAGCAGTAAGTTTCTTCTCATGGCTGCAGTACCATTAGGAGCCCCCCAAAATAAAGCCTCTTAGTGTTTCCATTGCTTCCCCATCTATTTGCCATGAAGTGATGGGACCAGACCATGATCTTAGTTTTCTGAATGTTGAATTTTAAGCCAACTTTTTCACTCTCCTCTTTCACTTTCATCAAGAGATTCTTTGATTCTTCTTCACTTTCTGCCATAAGGGTGGTGTCATCTACATATCCGAGATTATAGATATTTCTCCCGGCAATCTTGATTCCAGCTTGTGCTTCATTCAGCCTGGCATTTCTCATGATGTACTCTGCATATAAGTTAAATAAACAGGGTAACAATAGCCTTGATGTACTCCTTTCCTGATTTGGAACCAGTCTGTTTTTCCATGTCCGGTTCTAACTGTTGCTTCTTGACCTGCATACAGATTTCTCAGGAGGCAGGTCAGGTGGTCTGGCATTCCCATCTCTTTCAGATTTTTCCACAGTTTGTTGTGATCCACACAGTCAAAAGCTTTGGTGTAGTCAGTAAAGGAGAAGTAGATGTTTTTTCTGGAACTGTCCTGCTTTTTCGATGATCCAACAGATGTTGGCAATTTGAGCCATGGTTTCTTGCCTTTTCTGAATCCAGCTTGAACATCTGGAAGTTAATGGTTCACATGCTGTTGAAGCCTGGCTTGGAGAATTTTGAGCATTAATTTGTTAGCATGTGAAATGAGTGCAATTGTGCGGTAGTTTAAACGTTCTTTGACATTGCCTTTCTTTGAGATTGGAATGAAAACTGACCTTTTCCAGTCCTGTGGCCACTGCTGAGTTTTCCAAATTTGCTGGCATATTGAGTGCAGCACTTTCACAGCATCATCTTTCAGGATTTGGAATAGCTCAACTGGAATCCCATCACCTCCACTAGCTTTGTTCATAGTGATGTTTTCTAAGGCCAACGTCACTTCACATTCCAGGATGTCTGGTTCTAGGTGAGTGGTCACACCATTGTGGTTATCTGGGTCATGAAGATCTTTTTTGTACAGTTCTTCTGTGTATTCTTGCCACCTCTTCTCAATATCTTCTGCTTCTTTAAAGTCCATACTGTTTCTGTCCTTCTTTGTGCCCATCTTTGCATGAAATGTTCCCTTGGTATCTCTAATTTTCTTGACAAGATCTCTGGTCTTTCCCATTCTATTATTTTCCTCTATTTGTTTGCACTGATCACTCAGGAAGACTCTCTTATCTCTCCTTGCTATTCTTTGGAACTCTGCATTCAAATGGGTATATCTTTCCTTTTCTCCTTTGCCTTTTGCTTCTCTTCTTTTCTCAGCTATTTGTAAGGCCTCCTCAGACAACCAGTTTCTAAAATCCGGTGCTGTAAAGAACAATATTGCATAGGAACCTGGAATGTTAGGTCCATGAATCAATTTAGGTCTGTGAATCAAGCCATCAGGGAAGCCCATAATGAAAAAAATTCCCACCTATTTCTATTGTGCAATTTTGGCCACAATAGTAATAGATCTGACCCTAATGAAAAGACAAGAGATCTCAAATTCTTTATAAACTGTGGACTGAAAAATGTATAATTAGGTGTTTTTACTATTCTTAATGATAATATCAGATCAACTGTTAAGGACATTCAATCCGTCGCTAAGTAGGCAAATAACAAAGCACAGCCCAATACTGAGTTAGCAATCACAAAAGTATTCATTTAACGACTCTGTTTCCCATCCTCCCCCTCAACCCCAAATTTCCAAATAATGGAAGCTTAAAAGTGCTTGAGTTAGAGAAAGCATGATGAAATAGTCTTAAACTGCAGACACATAGCACTTTTAAACATCAGCAAAATTTGCCTCTGAGTCTTTTTAAAGAATTCTATCTTATTCTCATAGAATTTCCATCCCAAATATACAGACAGGCAAAAATTTTGTTTCAACATCTTTTTCTTAGTTTTCTTGAAAATTTCATTTTGGAAATTCTCTGTTTGAGTTTTTAAATATCCCATGATTAAGGAAATGCATTATTCCCATTAGTTAAATAGTTAATTTAAAGAAGTGATCTAAGATATACAAGTTAAAGAAAGGGGTGACTTGAATTAAGATGTGGGCAATTTTAATCAAGACATGCTATATTCAGTAAACTCTGTAAGATCAGTGAAGGGAAAACTGTATTAAGGTTAATCAGTTTTGAAGAAATGTAACTGTAGATAATGTGCCCTGATTTTTTTCTCTGTGACAGGTGTAATAAGCACAATCACTGTTCATCTATATTTCACTGGGCATAAATGCAAATTTCTCATTTTCACAGAAGAGAGAATTTTATTACATTATATTGATTTAGAAATAATACATTAACCTCCACTCCTTCTTTTTCTTTACATATCAATCTGTCTCTATTCAAGGTTTTATCTTCATTTTTCAATGAGTTACTGAGAAGTGTCTTATATTGCAGGCTATTAAAAGATTGTCTTTTATACCTTCAGCTTTGTCCTTCTTGGCACAAAGCTGGTACTTGTTTCCTGTACATTTTTGGATATCATTTGGTATGCAGAAATGCTGGCTGCATTTCCTTTAAGTTGAGGATTTTGATAGTTTTATATAATGCACAACATTTGTTGCTTTCTTATGAACCTCCACCAGTTTTTGAAAAAAAGGTATGTTTATATGTTGATTTTTTTCCTTCCTCTCCCAAAGTCAGATGTGTATAATGTTGATGGCTATAATGGAACTAAGTCAGTTAAAATAAATACAGTGATTTTCAATGTGGGAGAGGTCTTATAATCCACTTCTCCCCAACCCTGCCACCTCTAGGACAGGATGGACATCCAAAGACATTTTTGATTGTCATAAATACATGGATGGAGGCTACTACTGACATCTAGGAATAAAGGCCAGGAATACTGTTAAGCATCTTATATACACAGGCAAATCCTCCACAGCAAAGGATGATCTGGTCCAAAATGTTAACAGTGATCCAGGCTAATAAACCCTGTTTTAGATAATTTGTCCCGAAGGCTGGAGTCCACATTTCAGAAGAGTGAAATCAGATACAGCTTAATTTCTCTGTGCCTTTATTTTCCCTTTCCATTAAAGTTGAAATTTAAAAACCAAATGAATAATCGGAGATGCAGAAAAGTGTCTAGGCCCAAGGGTGCTTACCAAAATTTTATATATAATGGTAAAAGGTGTAAAACTGCCTAAAAGTCAAGCAATACAAAATTTATAGTATTTATCATTGTTAATAGTCCCATCACTTCATGGGAAATAGATGGGGAAACAGTGGAAACAGCGTCAGACTTTATTTTTTGGGCTCCAAAATCACTGCAGAGGGTGATTGCAGCCATGAAATTAAAAGACGCTTACTCCTTGGAAAGAAAGTTATGATCAACCTAGATAGTATATTGAAAAGCAGAGATATTACTTTGCCAACAAAGGTCCATCTAGTCAAGGCTATGGTTTTTCCAGTGGTCATGTATGGATGTGAGAGTTGGACTGTGAAGAAAGCTGAGCACCGGAGAATTGATGCTTTTGAACTGTGGTGTTGGAGAAGACTCTTGAGAGTCCCTTAGCCTGCAAGGAGATCCAACCAGTCCATCCTAAAGGAGATCAGTCCTGGGTGTTCTTTGGAAGGACTGATGCTGAAGCTGAAACTCCAATACTTTGGCCACTTCATGCGAAGAGTTGACTCATTGGAAAAGACTCTGATGCTGGGAGGGATTGGGGGCAGGAGAAGAAGGGGATGACAGAGGATGAGATGGCTGGATGGCATCACCGACTCGATGGACGTGAGTTTGAGTGAACTCCGGGAGTTGGTGATGGACAGGGAGGCCTGGCGTGCTGTGATTCATGGGGTCGCAAAGAGTCGGACACGACTGAGCAACTGAACTGAACAGAACTGAATACTTAATTAGAATACAATAGAATAAAACTTACAGGTGAGTGTTAGAATGATATGCAAAGTGCTGAGTGTACCAAGTAAAACATTATTGAGCCGTGTGACTTATATAAAATAATCTAATGTTAGAAGAGAAGTGTTTATGCTCATAGTGAAAAATTGCAAACAAAAAATGTTACTTTGTTACTTCTAGGGATATGGGTCAGTTCTGCACCTAATGACATTTTTTAAATGGTGGATAATAATTTAATTTGGTTGTGAGAGCACACACCCTGGGGCTTGACAGATGTGAGCTTGCACTCTTGTTTCATCACCCACAACCACTGTGTGACTTTGGGCTTCACTTTTCCATTAAGTGCAACAGCTTCTTTAAATGGTGCCTTTGAAGATTAAATGGCTTTGTGTATAAATTGAGTGGTAAAATTTAGCTCTCTTCTTCCTTCCTCCAATGAGATAACTTGAGGCATTATTGAGAGAATTCTTTAAGGTGTTTTCCTTTTTATGTATCTCCAACATTGTCAGAGAAGACTCTTGAGAGTTCCTTGGACTGCAAGGAGATCTAACCCGTCAATCCTAAGGAAATCAGTCCTGAATGTTCATTGGAAGGACTGATGCTGAAGCTGAAACTCCAATACTTTGGCCACCTTATGCGAAGAATTGACTCATTTGAAAAGACCCTGATGCTGAGAAAGATTGAAGGTGGGAGGAGAAGGGGGCGACAGAGGATGAGATGGTTGGATGGCATCACCGACTCAATAGACATGAGTTTGAGTAAGCTCCATGAGTTGGTGACGGACAGGGAATTCTGGCATGCTGCAGTCCATGGTGTTTCCTAAGGGTCAGACACAACTGAGCAACTGAAGTGACAGACCAAGCACTGCCTAATAGAAATCCCAGATCTCATTTGGGCCCAGAAATGTAATTGCCAATTGATTTGTGAATGAATTGATCTGATGTCATATTCCCATCCCCACCACTACCCTGGCTCCCAGTTTCAATTCAATTTGGTTTAATTCTATTCAGTTCATCAATTCAGTTCAGTTCAATTCAACTTATAAGTCTTAATGGGAAACATCTATTTATACGATAAACACAAATATGAATAAGATAAGATCCCTCTTCATCACAGCCTCACAGCCTAGAAACCAAGGTGGATATAAATATAAGAAACTCTAATATAAAATGGCACAGAGGTACCAACTATGAAGCAAGTGGACAAGTAAGGGAAGGATGGGAACATTTTGTAAAACTAAGGGCAAGCATTTGGTGTATCCTTCAAGAACGGGAGGAGGTTTTGATGGGAAAAGAGCATTTTCCAGTTGTCCCTTTTGTGATGTACAGACACCTTAGACATGTAGATTTCAGACATGGTCAGACATGGTAGAAGGTGTTATGTGGCTGGTATGTAGTGGTCAGTTCAAGAACAATGAGAATCAGGCTAAAAAATAAAATGGGTGGATTAGAGACATCCTTACCTTTAGTGAAAGCAACTAGATTTTATTTTGTGTGCAATGTGGAGTCACTTAAAGTTCTTTATGGGGAAGTGACATGAAAATAACTCTGATTAGTGAACTGAGAAAGATTTAAAAGCTAAATTTAAAACCTATTTCATCTTACATAACAGTGGGCTAGCTTAATACTACACTAAGTATCTTAATGCAAACTACACATTTAGCATTTTTGTAACTAGAATTAAGGAATTTTAGACAAAACTATTTAGGGCATGAACAGTATCCTGTGCTCTGGTCATGATAAATATTGATTGAGAATATAATGATTGATCTTGAATAAAATTATGATTTCTGCCTCTAAAATGATCAGATAAAATTATTCTGAGGAATTCATCTGTTATACAGTTGAGAAATAAATTTATGTTAAGCTTAAATTCCAAATTTTCCAAATGAAGAATTAGAGACAGTTTTGAATATACATTTCATGTGGCCAATCTGTAGGATTTATTGTTGAGAAGGTTACAGTGTTGCCTTATAACATTGTTAGTAAACTCATTTTCAGAAAGTAGAAAATTTTATTTTGAGTCAGAAAAATTAGTCTTTATCAATTCTAACTTCAGTGCTTATGTTATTAATTTTAAAGAATGGCCTGGGGAAGAAAATAAAAAGAATTTGCTTATCTGCTGAAAAATATAATGGACTGGAGGACCTATCCACTTTCTTTTTAGGTGTGTCTGTGGAACACATTGGCCCATTACCAAAATACATATTTTAGGAATTATACTTCTTTCTAAGCATTGGTTTGCAGTCCATTTCCAAGTCTAAGGTGATTTAAATTACATGATTTCTCTGTTCATTTAAAATAAGGTTTTTAATATTTTAGTTTTAGGTAATAAAATGCCATTCAAGTGTGTAATTTATTACTAAACCCATTAATATTTATAGCCAAAAAATGATTTTCCTGAATGGTGGAAAAAACCCTCAATATCAATTTTTGCCTATTAAAAAAAAGCAACAACAGTGAAGAGTCCTGTGACAGAGTATATTAAACATATATATATATATATATATATATTTAGACTAAAACCATAAACTTTCCATCTAGTCATATTCTATTAGATCTTGCACTCTGAAATTCTAAGCTATGTTTAATTGATAGATTAAACATTTGGAGATGTTAATGAGGTTGTGTGGGCTTCCCTAGTAGCTCAACTGGTAAAGAATCCACCTGCAATGCAGGTGTTCGGATTGCTGAGTCGGGAAGATGCCCTGGAGAAGGGATAGACTACCCACTCCAGTATACTTGTGTTTCCCTGCTGGCTCAGAGGGTAAAGAATTTGCCCGCAATGGGTTCGATCCCTGGGTTGGAAAGATCCGTGGAAAGCATGGCAACCTACTCCAGTATTCTTGGCTGGAGAATCCCCATGGACCGAGAAACCTGGGGGGCTAGAGCCCACGGGGTCCCAGAGAGTCGGACACGATTGAGCAACTAAGCATAGCACAGCACATGTGTTTGTGAAGCACTCTGTATACTCTGATTTTGGAAATGAACAATTCAATTTACTGAACCCTCTATTTTATCTATTTAAATAAAGGTTTGTGATGTCTACTGACATCAATCATTACTTTATCCATATACCTACTTTATATATATATACATTCTGACATTGATATGTGCTGAACATTGTTCTAGGCCCTGAAAATATAGCCGTGGAAAGGCAAATCACCAACTTCCACAGCCTTATGGATCTTACATTTCAATGGAAATCAGAAAGAATCTCCTTTATTTTAATGTTTACTAATAAACGAAAAGTACAACTCAGTTTTATGGATGTCATTCATTTTCAAATACTGTAAACTTTCAATAGATTTCTACTGTGTGCCCAGGACTGCATGGCACCACAAAGGCTCTGAAAAGAGGGAACAACTGCCAAAGATTTTGAAGACTTAATGATCATTTCCTTAACTCTAACTTAGCTCCCACTTATATTACTACAACACCCATCTGGTCCTACTCTTGCTTTCAGTTGCTGACTCACAATCCAGGATGAAATCAGGATAAAAACCACTGTTAAATTCATCTTCCTTAAGACCACATTTCCAATGTCTCTTCTTGCATGAGAATCCTTAATGTTCAATTATTTTCAGTGAGATCCAGGCTGAATTCTCAAATCTAGATCAGTCAGTGTCAAGCAGGAAAGTAAATCATTGTGTGTATGTTAGATGAGATAGTCATTTTAGGAATAAGACCTAAACGGTGGTGCAATTATCTGGTGAGAGTCTGAAAGGTGAGCTGGAGCGTGAGAGAAGTCCCTCAGTAGCCCTCTTGGTGTCAGATGTATCCTTGTTGGAGTAAAGCCACAAGGGGACCTGGGTGTGAAGCTGTAGTTGGGTAGCAGAGCAAATAGGTATAGAGAAGAGCTGGAGGCAGAATGGAGAAGTTAGGACTTGAGGCGTTTCTCTGTTCTTGTCATCTCTGACCTTAATGACCATCAGGGGGTGGTGGCTATTGATTCATATCCACCTTCCTGATATTATGCAAATTCTCTTTTGGTCAACTCTAACTTGAAAATATAGAAGATAGTGATTTTGTGAAGCATAGTTCCAGCCTTGCCAAATTGATGTAATACTACAGTCTTGTCTCTTCTAATATTCCAGTCTCAGTGCCTTTTTTCTTCTCACAAACTGGTTTCCTTACTTCATTTCTTGGTCCTCTGACTCATCCCATCACTAGGCTTTGTGAATGCTGTCTTCTACGTTTGGTACACTTATCTACCTTCTGTTTGCCAACCTGCATACTTGCTCCCCAATTAATTTTTTTCTGATCTTTAATAACATGATTTATATATAAAATATATATTATATATATAATATACAAAATGTACATTTTATTTATAGTATACTATTTACATATATGCAAACACATATATATATTAATCAAAATTAACTTTGTAGTATAGTTCAATCACTTGCTATTTCATACACATTCCTCAACCAAAATTTGGCACCCTGACAAAGAGAAAATAAAAACTTTTGGATGAAACTATAAAATTGCCAAATGCCTACTCCTCAATTTAGATTATGCATTGAACACCAAATTATAGAGGTTTTGACATTGTTTAGGGTTTTAATAGCACTTGTAAATGTAATCTGTATTTGAAATTCTTTTCTATTACTTTGAAATGACTGTAGAATTTTGAGGAGAATGTGATTAAGTGAAAGTGAAGTTCCTCAGTCATGTCCGACTCTTTGTGACCCTATGGACTGGAGCCTATCAGGCTCCTCCATCAATGGAATTTTCCAATCAAGAGTTCTAGAGTGGGTTGCCATGCCCTCCTCCAGGGGATCTTCCCAACTCAGGGATCAAACCCAGATCTCCCACATTGCAGGCAGATGCTTTACCATCTGAGCCACCAGGGAAGCTGGTGAGGATGTGATTAACACAGTGAAAAAAAATAGATTTGCCCAGAGGAAGTGTTCATCGGCCTTATATAAACAGTTGACCAAGGAAATGTTGGGAGTGGGAGAACTGCACAGGTTTACAGAGGATCAGGTGATCTAAAAGTGGGAGAAAAAAAGATAAGCTTGGTAAAGGTATAATATTTTTCAATATGGTGTGTCTAGACAGATAGATGAAGAATAAATGAAAGGGATGTTCATTATTCTGCAAAGAAAAGGAACAGGGTTGGAAGTCAGGTTTACCAGAAAGCTGGAAGGGTCATGAGAAAAATAGCAAGAGGAAATTTTCTGCTTTCATTTTTCAATATGACCTCATATTGATATCTGTAAAAACAAACAAGAATAATAAAGAAAGTGGAAGATGTTGCTTTTCACTTCACTAATGCTGGGACCTGTTCTATGAGCTTTCCATATGCTAACTCAGTATTTTATTCATACTCCAGAGAGAGAGGTAATCTCTTTTACCCTCAATTTACAAAGAAGGAAAACGTGGCACAAAGAGTTATAATTTTTTTGCCTACACTATTATAGCTAGTGAAATATGGAGACAAAATATGAACTCAGCCAATCTGGGTCAGAGTCTATTTTTTTAAAGTTATACTATACGCTGTATGCTTAGTCGCTCAATTGTGTCCCACTGTTTGCAATTCCATGGACTGTAACCCACTAGGTTCTTCTGTCTGTGAGGATTCTCAAGGCAAGTATACTGGAGTGCCATGCCCTCCTCCAAGGGATCTTCCGAACCCAGGGATGAATAGCCCATGACCTTCACATGTCACCTGGGAAACTCTGAAAAAAATACAAATTCTTGCATCTCATTCTAGATCTGTTGAATCAGAATTTCCTGAGAAAGGCTGGGAGTCTTACAAATTACTTGACTTCTTCTGAACCAGAGTTAAACTTGGGCCCTTAAGTCAATACTCTGCTGCTGCTGCTAAGTCACTTCAGTCGTGTCCAACTCTGTGCGACCCCAGAGACGGCAGCCCACCAGGCTCCCCCGTCCCTGGGATCCTCCAGGCAAGAACACTGGAGTGGGTTGCCATTTCCTTCTCCAGGGCGTGAAAGTGAAAAGTGAAAGTGAAGTCGCTCAGTCGTGTCCGACTCCCAGCGACCCCATGGACTACAACCTACCAGGCTCTTCCGTCCATGGGATTTTCCAGGCAAGAGTACTGGAGTGGGGTGCCATTGCCTTCTCCAGTCAATACTCTAATGCCTCTTTATCCTAGACAGTAAAAAAAAAAAAGTGCAGAGGAAATACATGACACTCTCCCATGTGTTTATCCATCTCCTGCCCAAAGATCATTTTCTCTTGCACACCTTGCTCAAATTTTCAGGTGAAATCATTTTTCTCATCATGTTAAATAAACTTCTGTGATTAGACATAGTACATCACATTAATCTATTTATATCTTATATCCTGGGTAGAGTTATGAATAAGAGCTCCATACATTTCACTGAATCAGGGAATATATAGGCAGATGTGTTATGAGCATATAGTGGCTTTTGTTAACAAAGGTGTTTTCTTACTATTCATCATGACTGCCTGCCCTTCCCATCTGCTTTCCCTCAGTGGTTGAGTTTTCAAGGTCACATTCTTGAAGCTTCTTATAAAGGAAAGATCTGTGAATCATTTTATAGCATCATGTTTAGACCATCATTTTTATGACATATATTAAATATTTGTATTTGCGTATTAGAGGAAAATGTATAGACACCAAATTATCTCCTTGAGTAAGTAAGTTTTCAGAAGTAGCTTGCAAACAACTTCATGTCAGAAGTTAGTGAATGCATTTATGGTAGTAGGTTCTTTATTTTTAAATGTATAGTATGCACTTAACACTACATAATAAAATTATATTATTATATAGTAATGCAATGGATTCTCACAATTATATTTCAGTTATAAATCCTAGAGATAAAGACTTTAATGAATAGAAGTGAAATAAAATTTCACAATAGTCATGAAATAAAATTTCACTACACAGATTAAAATATACTGAAAATTCCTAGAAGTGGCATCTCTAAATTTTGGTTTCACAAGGTGGAACTAAGAGGCCCATTTGGCTTGAACAAAAGAGCACAAGGACTCTCCTGGTGATTCATTGGTTAAGACTCCAGGCTTCCACTGCAGGGGGCATAGGTTCAATCTCTGGTTGAAGGAATTAAGATTACTCATGCCATGAAGTGCAGACCAAAAAAAAAAAAAAAAAACATTTTGAAAAAAAAAGGGAAAACAGGGAAAGACACATGCACAGAGCAAGTGCTTTGAGAATATCCATAAACTAATAGAATTTTAGAGATGTGAATGATTTTAAAAAGGGTATTTAGTCTAAGCCCTTTATTTCCAAACAAAGAAACTAATATTTAACATCACACTCTTGCTAAAAGAATTTTCAAAAAATTTAAGCAACATGTGATATGGTCATATATATTTTACTTAAAAAATGATGCCTAAAGTTTAGCAGCCAGTGCAAATAAAGGAAAAAAATAAGTGCTTATTAATTTATAAGAAGAAGCTTAGAGGTCTGGAAAAACGGAAGTCAGAGAACCAAGTATAAAACTAGGTTATACCAACAGGTTTACATGACTTTGGATTAGTCACTGAGCTTTTTTTTTTTTTTTTTTTGAGCTGGGTTTCCTGGTCTGCCTACTGCAAGATTTTTTGAGGCTTGGTGAATATGGTCACTATTCATCAAGTGGTCTAAGCCAACTTCCTCCCATCAACTATGACTCAGATTGCCAAATTGTCTTCCTAAATCCAAGTCAAATTAGTTAATATTCTTCCGTGTGTGTGTGTGTGTGTGTGTGTGTGTGTGTGTGCACGCTCTGTTGTACTGACTCTTTGCGACACTATGGACTATAGCCCACCAGGCTCCTCTGTCTATGGGATTTCTCAGGCAAGAATACTGGAGTGGCTTGCCATTTCCTTCCTCTGATATTCTTCTACATGTTTACAAATTTGATGGGTAGAAACATCTCCTTTAATTTACCTTCTCCTGATTATCAATTTGAGTCGACCTATATTTTTATATTTATTTGCTATTTTATTCTGTGGTTTTACTCTATTTTATTGGGTGTGGAATTTTAATATGTAAAGAATATTACTTTTTATGTTATATACATTAAAGTGTATTCTTACAGGCTGTGTCTCCTTTTTAAAACTTTCTTGATGGTGGTTTGTCTTTAGAGAATTTAAAATTTCAGTGTGGTTAAATTTGCCAATATAATTCTCTGCAACCACTGAATTGTATGTCATAGAAAGACTTTACATATCCCTAATAAAGCTATTATCCTATATTTTATACTACTAAAGTTAAGAATTTTAGCATGTTGTCTTCTTTTACTTGATCTGGAACTTGGCTTTGGTCTTTGAATGTTACAATGTAATATTGAACTCCTGGAGTGTTGGGGACACTTGTGTATCCTGTATTGGGGTTATGTTGCTATTTACTGGCTATGTCTTCCTTTTATTAGTGACAGGATGCTATATAGTCAAATCAGTTAGAAGGGTGTATTAGAAACAAGTGCAGTAGCACTAACTCGGAGAAGAGACATGGCATCTCTTCTTTGAGCTGCTTTGTTTTGCGGAAACTCACTCTGTCTTTATCAAGAAGTGAAAAAGTCTGCCTGTTTTGCTTTCCGAGTCATTCTCAAAATGCTGGGGAACATGATGATGAAGGGGCCATTCTTAATCTGAATTTAGCTTAGACGTGTTCAATATTTATACTAGCACTGTATAAGATTTCCTCTAAGACAAAAATGGAGATAATTGTGTAAAAGCGTGTAGATGTGTATAAATGTTCAAGCAGATATAAATTGTCTCTGTGTAACTTGCTGCAATTTCCAGGAGAGATCCGAAGGATTCTGTAACTTGACTATTAGAGTGTTATTCCATGAAATTCGAATTTAACTTCAGAGTTGCAGATACTAAGAATTAGATATGAATGAACATCTATGTGAAATCATTATTGAAAACATGGTTTTCATGCAATACCCTCTTTGTGAGATTAGGAACCTTGTCCCAATTTTCCAAATTTAGGGTTTAAAAGTTGAGAATTTGGAAGCACAATAAAATTGTTGGCGTATGAAAAAGTTTAGAGTCACAGGATGAATTAACTTCTCTCTATTGGAAGCAGGAGAATGACTTTGGGGAGTGATTCTGAAGCCCAGAAGAATCCTGGTGGCTCTGAGTCCCACTGGCTGGTTCATAGAAGGCACCCAGGAAGTGCTTATTAAATGTTGATGAATAAATAGCTTCTCTACATTCTAGTGGGGAAGATACCATGGGAGAGTTAAGGTTTTTTAATGGTAAAAACAGATGGATAGGTTAATTGACTAACTGTTAAAGAAAACAATTTTTGACATCCAACACATGTCTTTAGCTTCCAAGATTAGGGCTGCCCAGAGGTTTGATGTCTGTTTGGAATCACTGCTGTTGTCCTGGTTCTGAGATTACAGGTCTTTTTAAAGACTGCCTTGGATCCTGAAGATTCTTCACATTGCGGTTCACTTCTGCCTTGTCCAAGACAAGGCTGAGCACAGCCTTGCTGTAACTCAAGGAGAATGAACAGGGCACACACAGATGCAGTAAAAGATCATTTTGGGAGGACTTCTAAGCTATCAAAAGGAGTCCTTTAGTTAATTTTTTTTTTTTTTTTTTTGCTATAAAGGAAACATTGTTGCTAAGTTGCCTCCAACTCTTTTGCTAATACCTGGACTATAGCCAGCTAGGCTCCTCTGTCCATGGGACTTCCCAGGCAAGAATACTGGAGTGGGTTGCTGTTTCCTTCTCCAGGGGATCTTCCCAATCCAGGGATGGAATTCACATCTCCTGTGTTGGCAGGCAGATTCTTTACCACAGAGCCACCAGAAAAGCCCCAAAAAGGGGATAGTGAGGTATATTCTCAAAATGACAGTATTTATATGACAATAGGTATATTCTCAGTATGACAATATATTGTTTAATGTGTGCTAAGATCAGTGTGAAATTTGAATAATGGGATATCTCCTCAGGTAGTTTCCTAAACTAAGTGAAGAGTGCATTATGGAGAAAGAATGGATAAGCATACTGTGAGATTAGGAGACGGCTTTCTGCTTTTCACAAAGAAAGCACCTGCAAAATATCTACCCAAACATAATGTCTGTTCCACATGCACTAAAGAATTTTATGTTTGTGTGAGAAGTAGATGGATGCTCCTTGTAACACTAATCCCATTGTTTTGTCTTTTGGCTTCCTGACACCAAAAAATGATATGGGTGGATGAAAGCATCCATTTCTGTTCTTCCAATAGTGAAGGTAACACTGATACCCTGTGTCTAGTTATAAAGAATAACAAAGCCGTAGGAGCCGGTGTATCTATTCTTCTTTGTGACAAGGAGTGATTTATGGCAACATGCCATGCTGAGCATATGCTTTATCTAACAAGAGTAGTTATTATTTGAGTGACCCATTGCTAGATCAAGCTCCAGGGAAAGTTGTGAAAGATTTAATTCTATAGGATGATTTCTGTTTCTGTTTTCTTTTACTCAATTGTGTGTCTGCCAGTGCTGTACAATAAAGGGCTCTAAGGCTTGAATGAATTTTACTATTGAGATTTATCATTCCAAATACTTTATCTGTTACTTTGTGACTTCTTTTTCTTTTCCCCTTTTTTTGTTCCTCTTTGCCCCTGTGGTCTCCACATTTGATCAGTTTTCTTTACATATGTATTTTAGGTTAAAATTGCACTTCCAAAGAGTCTACAGAGAAATGTTTTAAACACACAGTCTTGATTTTAAGGAAAAACTGGGCAGAGATAATTACAACAACAGTAAAACGTGCAGCAATAACATTAGAAGGAATTCTATATTCTGTTTATACAGGATGTAGAAGCTTACAGAAAGCCCTCAAATTCCCACGCTCTCTTTCAGTTTACACAGACTTAAATCCTTCCTTGTATTTTAAGTGGTCATAGTCTAGTTTCTATCACTTCAAGTTGTTTTTTCACTAGTGGGTAAAATTGGAAACAAGTGTACTATAAGAAACAAGAAGTTCAGAGCTGCTTACAGCTGCAGTCACTAGGTGATGGTTTTCTTTTCTTCCGAGTGGCATGGATGGCTCTGTCAGACTGAGTGTTCACTGGATAAATGAATGGTTGGCGAATTCCCACATGCTTTCTCCTCTGAGCGATGCACAAGCGCGCTGATGAAGATACTGCCGCCCGCCGGAGCTTCTGTTGAGCAGTCTTCTTCTAACCTCTCTGCAGCTACAGACCTAATACCCAAGCCAGCCTACAGCTCCATCCTTCTTTTTGCAAGCTAATGACTGTGGATAGTGCAAGCTTATTTGACAACAACTAAATTTGCTTTAAGAGCAAGTATAATACAGGAGGGAAAAAAAAAAACCCAATCAGAATATTGTTATTTTGACCCTTTTAGTTACCTTGTAGAAAGTGCCCTCCTAATTTGCTGCTCCGTGTGATCTCAGCATTCAGTAGAAGGCTGAGGATTTTTCATTCCAATGACAGGAATCCATTAATAAAACAACAATCTTTTGTGTATGGTTATCTTTAATCTCATTTTGTCACACACTTCTCAGTAGCATTTCCACTCGTTTTACAGTATAATTTATGGCACAGAAACAACTCCTGCCCTAGAAAAGGTCATTCTGTCAAGGTTTACTTGTCTTTGAAGAAAAGTAATAGAGCATTATTTATGAACTGAAGAGTGCACTTCACTACTTTAATCAATCAGGAAGATGCTTGTATTATTGTGTCTTTTGCTGCTACCCCCACCCCCCAACCCCCAAAGAACCACAAGCAAAGGAGGCGCCAGTCTTGCCTTTTCTTTTATGTTGCCAAAGGCCTCTTACCTTTTATGTCTCTTCTGCTTTTGTGTTTATGGCACTATGGAAATAACAAGCCTGATGATGTCTGGTATCTGGGAACAATTTGTAAATTCTATGCAAGGGGTTGATCTGTTCTAAAGATCATAGAACCTCTGGACAGATGAACCAGCCCATCCAATACGCTCATTATGGGAAATTCATCTGATAAACAGAAGGAAATTTGCAGTTAAAAACCTCATGGATAGAGGAAAAAGTTGAAGAGGTTTGAAACTGTCTCAGAGAGTAATCAGCAAAACAAAAGCAATTACCATGTTTTTGTACAGAAGATGCCCAAACATAACCACAGTTGGTCCCCATATGTTTCTAGAAACTACCACAAGCACAAATTAGAACATGCTGTGTGGGGAAATGAATTGATAGTTCATTAGAGAAAACAGTTACAGTTGGAATAAATGTCTCCAATAAGGATTTAATTTAAGCTAGAAAGGATGTTGGGTGTGAATTAAACACCAGTAGATAGCAGTGTCAACCTCATGCAATTTAAAAAGTGAGTTAAAAATGTAATTACAAAATGGTTAAATATGAGTCCAGGTAGTTTTGGTAAACTATATTATAATACATGAGTATGACTTTAAGATTATGTAAAAGTCAACTGACAATGAATTTTTAGAATTTAATGGAAAAAATAAGCTGTAGAACCAGAAAATGACATGTTTGAAATATTTTGTTTTAAA
This sequence comes from Bos javanicus, assembly GCF_032452875.1. Taxonomy (NCBI): domain Eukaryota; kingdom Metazoa; phylum Chordata; class Mammalia; order Artiodactyla; family Bovidae; genus Bos; species Bos javanicus. The sequence continues at coordinate 25,933,401 of NC_083881.1, read as the reverse complement.
TATCATATTAACCAAAGCACCAAATTTATATATGTATTTTAGATTATAGTCACACTTCCAAAGAGTCTGCAGAAAAATGTTTTAAACACACAGTCTTGATTTTAAGGAAGAATTGGGCAGTGGTAATTGCCTGTGTTAAAACCTTATAGTAATTTCCAAGTTGATTTAGAAGTTAAGACTGGATTGAGTAACCTCAATTATTTGTTTATTTATTTATATCACTGCAAAGATTTTGGGGTGGCTTATATTCAATTAAGACTAATTACTTGAAAAGAAAAACAACTGAATGATTCATTAAAATTTTTAAAAAGTTGATTCCTGTCCCTCAAAATGATGATAAAACGAAAATTTCATTATCAATTGAGTGAACTAAATTTTAAGTATTTGAACATTGTTGTAGTGATTGAAAATAATTGCTTTTAGATATAAATAGATATTTTGAATTTCAGAATAAGGATAATGAATAAGGATAATGAATAGGGCATTCTCTCGAGGATCAAGGGAGAAGGGACCTTGCAGTTGATACTGGTGTGTGGATAAAACATAGAGGCAGGTAGAAGTGAAAAGGTGAGAGGCGGTCATTGCACACTGTTCATGCTTTACCTTGGAGAAGGAAATGGCACCCCATTCCAGTACTCTAGCCTGGAAAATCCCATGGACAGGAGCCTGGTGGGCTGCCCTCTATGGGGTCGTAAAGACTCGGACACGACTGAGCGACTTCACTTTCACTTTTCACTTTTCACCTTTCACTTTCATGCATTGGAGAAGGACATGGCAACCCACTCCAGTGTTCTTGCCTGGAGAATCCCAGGGACGGGAGAGCCTGGTGGGCTGCTGTCTACGGGGTCGCACATTGTCGGACACGACTGAAGCGACTTAGCAGCAGCAGCAGCAGCAGCATGCTTTACCTCCATTTTATAAGCTCAGTTTCTCAATAAAGATCCTTGTGAAGAAATGAACACATGGGAAGAAGACATGACAACTGACAATGTTAAATAGAAGGCCAACTTTATGCCATAGGATAAAATGGAATTGCAATAGATAAAGTATAAAACCCACACCTACTCACTGGGAAGAAAGTAGGACTGTACCATATCTCGTCCCAAAGTAGGGATGTACCACACCTCTTCCCAAAGTGGGGTTGTAGCATATCTTTTCTCAATGTAGGGATGTACCATATGTCTTCTCAAAGTGGGGATGCACCATACCTCTTCCCAAAGTAGGACTGTACCACACCTCTTCTCCAAGTAGGACTGTGCCATATCTCGTCCCAAAGTAGGGATGTACCATATCTCTTCCCAAAGTGGAGATGTGCCATATCTTCCCCCACAGTGGGGATGTACCATATCTCTTCCCAAAGTAGGACTGTGCCATATTCTTCTCAAAGTAGAACTGTACCATATCACTTCCCAAAGTAGGTGTATACCACACCTCTTCCCAAAGTGGGGTTGTAGCATATCTTTTCTCCATGTAAGGATGTACCATATGTCTTCTCAAAGTGGGGATGTGTCATATTCTTCTCAAAGTAGGACTGTACCATATCACTTCCCAAAGTAGATGTATACCACACCTCTTCCCAAAGTGGGGAGGTACCACACCTCTTCCAAAACTAGGACTCTATGACAATTTCGTTTCAACGTCTGTCCGTTAGCTCACCAGCGCTTACTTGGGTCTCTGCCATGCACATGCACTTGTTTGCACACCTCCTTTTGATATCACCTCCATATAAACAGAGTGCCTCTTTTTGTTTGTCAGTTTGGATCTCATAGTTCTTACAAAACAACAGGGAAGGCAGATATTGGTAGTGATTCAGGTTTCTGGAGGCTGGAGAATAGTGAGGGACAAAGGCATATAATTTGTAATGCTTGTATTTGTAACAGGCTATTTGTAACATTATAATATTTTATTCATATTACAAATATAATTTTAAAAATTATATACTTTTAATTACTTTAAATATAATGATCTCTTGTGAATGACTAAGATACATTTTGAATCCTGATTTTTAAAAATAGATGTCATGAACAGTTTGCACAATGGCATATAAATATGAAAATAAATATGCAAAAATGTTCAAACTCACATGACTGCTCAAATTAACACAAATATAAAAATATATAGTTTTTTATTCATCAAATGTAGCAGATATTTAGTGATTGATATTGATATGATTCAGTGAAGTCAACACTCTTAGGCATTGCTTTAGTAAAGTAAATGAATACTTTTCCAGAAAGTGATTTGGCATCAGGTTTCAAAAGCCTTTAAGAAGTTGATGCTGCTTCAACCAGTAACTCTACCTTAATTAAAGCTGCAGACAAATATTCATGAAAAATGTTCATCACATAATTTTTAAGTAGATACTCATAACTTGTATATTCAGAAAAAAGTAATTCTCTTAGTGGAAAGAAAGAATATAATTAAGGAAAAATGGAGAACTGTATTAAATATAGAGAAACTTGTGTTTCCCTAGGGTAGAAATGAGTTGACCAGTTGTGGGGTCAAGTTAATGTAATGTTTTGAGATATCTACACTTGGGTCCCATAAAACAAGTAGCTTTTCACTCACAGACTGCAAGTGAGGCTAAAAGTAATATGTCATTGGGAACTAGGGGTGATATTTGACTAGTCATGAAGAGCATAACTCCAGCAATCAAAGTCTTCTAAAAACTGGAGACTTGGGTGAGTAAGTAGCAAGAGCTGCTGGTGAGCCAAGCTGCAAAAATCCTCAACAAAATATGAACTGAATTCAATAGTTATATTAAGGGGATGGGAGAGAAAATATTTGTAAATCATGTATCTGATAAGAGGACAAAATCCAAAATATATAAGGGACAGATATGACTCAATGACAAAAAAAAGATTAAAAGACAGAGGAACTGAATTGAAGTTTTTTCCAAAGAAGACATACAAATGGCTAACAGGTACATGAAAAGGTACTCAACATCATTAATCATAGGGGGGATGATAATTAAAATCAGGATTTATTACACTGTTGTTGTTGTTTGGTTGCTAAGTCATGTCTGACTCTTTGTGACCCCATGGACTGCAGCATGCCGGGTTCTCCTGTCCTTCACTATCTCCCAGAGTTTGCTTAAACTCATGTCCATTGAGTTGATGATGCCACCAACCATCTCATCCTCTGTCGTCCCCTTCTACACTGATAGTGAGAATGCAAACTAATACAGTCACAGTGCAAAATAATATGGAGGTAACTCAAGAAATTAAAAAATAGAACACCCATATAATCCAACAATCCCACTTCTGAGTATATCTCCAAAGGAAATAAAAGTCACTGTCTTGAAGATAACCATACTCCCATGTTCATTGCACCATTATTCACTATAGTCAACATATGGAAACAATCTAAGTGTCTGTCGATGGATAAACTTGTGCCTTAGGTTCAAACACTAGTTCTACAACTTAATAATAGATATTCTAGGTGAGTTCTTTGACTGCTAAATCTCAGTTTCTTCGATTACATAATGTGGATTGTGTGTGTGCAACAAATTCTCAATTAGGTTCTACCCATACCATGAGAGTTGGCATGAAATTCTCCAGGCCAGAATACTGGAGTGGGTAGCCTGTCCCTTTTCAGGGGATCTTCCTGACCCAGGGATTGAACTCAGGTCTTCTGCATTGCAGGTCGATTCTTCACCAGCTGAGCCATAAGGGGAGCCCTTTTCTATGAAGGAGTCTCAAATAGAACTGAGTATTTCTGTGCTACCCAGAGCTTAACAAAATGAAATCCCTATTTTAGAGTTCCACTTTCTAATGTTTGATCCTAAGTACATCCTGCTTGCTGATTTATGCTAAGCCCTGTGGTTTTCTAAAATTATGTTTCTTTATGACTGTACAATATCATATTACAATACCTAACGTGTTAGATACAATGACCATTGAAATGATAAAGCACAGTCTTTAAAGAATGTGGCATATATGTACGTGTTCATTTCTTTCTCAACCAGAAGGAGCTATTTTAGAACAGAAAATAGAGATACATGTGAAAACCTATAAACTAGGAAAACAGAGTATTCTAAGGAACAGTAATTAAAGCTAAGAAGATTATAATGCAGCCAAGAATGGTTATATAACTTATTTGTGCACTGAGATTGAAATAATGCTGTTCAAAATTCTATTGAAAATATGATTGTTAATATCAAAGATGGCAAAATGAGGCTAAATTTTAATGAGGATAGAAAATTGAATGACTCTCCAAGTCTGTGTAATTTGTTCAACTCAGAGCTAAACATATAATCTACAAATGTATAGAAACTGATATGTTCATTACTCCACAGCAGTAATGAGTGGATTACCAGCAAAGATTCATTCCTGCTGAAAGGTGATGATTCTTAGGAGCCAAATGAGAGACAGTAGATGGTGTTTCTTCACAAAGGGCTAATGTTTTTGGAGGCTGAATTTCACACACGTTGTAATACGATGTTATAGACATTCTTGATGGCTTATTAGTATTTGTGTTTACAGAATATAAGGAGCAGGTAACTGGAGGCCAGGCTTTCCCTAAGATTTAAAACCATCATATATTCTGCTGCTGGAAATCTTGAAAATTATAATATATCCCTGTTTCTTTGTTTAATGAAATGCCAGGGAATATAGAAATTATACTATTTGAAAAAAATAGAGTGCAGAAAGAGGAAATGAGATTGTATTTAATGGAGAAGATGCCTTTTCTAGTAGCTCAATTTTTTGGTTACTGGAGTGTTAACCATTTTCCTGCTTGTAGCACAGTCTGTGTTGACAACTGCCTGTCCTATGGGTTTGAAAAGGGAGCAAATGTGCCCCCAAATGAGGAATCTCCCTTGTTTGCTTGTTTTTGATTTTCAGAAATAGTATCATAGCTTAGGGTCTTGCTGAGAGCCTTATGTCTTAACTGATTGAAACTTTGCTCACTTAGGAATTTGTGAAGAGGTGGGTGTCTGGCTTCTACTGCTCCTTTCAGGTAATTCTTTCTGTCAGCACCTTCTGAAGGAAATGAGAGGAATTTCTGATTTAGTAGAAGAGTTCCTCCATCTCCCTGCTTCTCACTTACTCCCTCACATGTCCACTGCAATCCCATGTGTATGTGTAAATATATGTATATGTATATGTGTACATGTCTGTAAGTATGCGTGCATGTTCAGTTGCTTCAGTCGTGTCTGACTCTTTGTGACCCTGTGTACTGTAGCCTTCCAGGTTCCTCTGTCCACGGGATTTTCCAGACAAGACTACTGGAGTGGGTTGCCATCCCTCTTTCAGGAAATCTTCCTGACCCAGGGAACGAACCTGCATCTCCTGCATTGCAGGCAGATTCTTTGTCATTGAGCCAACAGGGAAACCCTTCTGTAAGTATATGTGTTTGAATATACATATTCACCATTTGTTCAATCATGCAGTTATACATTCTCTAAATTGACTGCATATCTACTATATGCTGTCAATTAATTGCCAGGAGTACAAAGTAGAGGAAGACTTGAAGTCACCATGTTTGAATCAGGAAAACTTGAATTAAAATATTTACTCTGCTTCTTCCCTGTATAACCCTATGAAAATGTCCTAAACTTTTCTTTATTCAATGGTGATGAAGTAGCTCTTAGAGTTAATGTGAGAAATAAATAATTTCTTTGTGATCAAAGGACACAGCACATATAGCAAGCACTCAATAAATGACAGCAACATAGTAATAACTAAGCTTTTATCTAATGAAAAATAATTTCTTCCCTCTCTTTAACCACCAGCTTCTCTTCCCCTAATGGATCAAGTAAAATAAAAATATTTTGCTATTTCATTTATTTAAAAAAAAATCTTACCCCTCTTATCCACTTAGAACCCTATTTCTCCTCTGCTTTACAGCAAAATCCCATACATTGTCTGTACTTGTTCTGTTCAATTCCTTCCCTCCCATTCCTTGAAATCAATGAAATAAGATTTTCTCCTTCTCAACTGCACCAAACTACGTTTATGAAGGCCAACAATGGCTTCTGTTTTAGAAAACTAAGCTCAGTAATCAATCCTTATCTTAATTGATTCTCTCTAAGTTAATATCTCCTTCTTCTTTGAAAAGTTCTCTTTATTTGCTTTCAGGATGATACTTACCTGGTTTTCCTCCTGCCTCACCAGGAGTTCCTTCTGTATTTCCTTTGTGTTTTCCTCATTCTTTCCCTAAACTCTTCCAGTGCCCACATTCAATCCTTGGGGTATTTTTCTCTCTCTACATTTACTTCCCTGGAGAGCTCTTCCAGTTTCATAGCTTTTTATGTCAAAGACTTGCAAATTTATACCTCCAACCTACACCTGCCTCCCCGAATTCCAAGCTCCCTCTGTCAACTTCTGTCTTGCTATCTGTAGCTCACGGTCCAACTGACATCTTAAAATGAGCAGTTCTGATCTTTCCTCTAAACTTGCTTTTCCTGAAGTCTTTCTCATCATAGTCAATGGCAACTCCATCTTTCCCATTATCCATATCAATAACCACATTATTTATCATCCTTGATTCTCTGTTCTTCTCATGTTGTATATATTATCTCATCAATCAAATCTACCGCTATTGCCTCAAAAATAGATCCCAGATCTGACTACTTCTCACCACCCTGGCAAACCATTGGCATCTATTGAATGAATTAGTTGCTTCTTAAGTAGACTTCCTGAGCTTGTCTCTGCATAGCCTGGCAGCTAGAGTAATCTTTTTAAATCCACATCAGCTCACCAGGCTCCTTTGATGAAAATCCTCCAATTATCTCACTTTCATTAACACCATAATACTCACAAGAGCCCACAAGGCCGTCCGCATGAGACTTCTCTCCCCTCTAACCTTGCCCACCATGCCCCAACCACACTGGCCTCCATGGTGCTGCATTTCAGTCACAACCCAGACTCTGCAACTTTCTATCTATGGTTCTTTCTTTCCCCAGGTATACACTGGGCTCACTCCTTCACATGCTTCAAGTCTTTGCTCAAATGTTCTCTTCTTTTGAGGGCTTCATTGAGACTCCTCTATTGAGAATTGAGAAGGAAATGGCAACCCACTCCAGTATTCTTGCCTGGAAAATCCCATGGATAGAGGAGCCTGGTACAGTTCATGAGGTCTCGAGAGTCGGACACGACTTACAGCGTAAACAAACATTGAGAATTGAACCTCAGCCCCACTCTAGCTCTTCTTTCTCACTGTCTTTCTATACTGTACTTATCACCATTTGACAACTTTATTTACAGGATTTATTTGTTGGCTGTTTTCCATACTACAATTTAAGCTTCAATCAGTGTGTACTTTTATTGTAGTCTATTTTGTTTGTTGGGCTTCTCTAGTGGCTTAGAGATAAAGAATCTGTATGCCAATGCAGGAGACACAGGTTTGGTCCCTGGGTTGCCTGGAGGAGGAAATGGCAGCCCACTCAGGTATTCTTGCCTGGGAAATCCCACGGACAGAGGTGCCTGGCGGGCTACAGCCCATGAGGTTGCAAAAAGTCAGATATGACCTAGTGACTAAATAACAACAATGACAAATTTTGCTTATTATTATTTCCAGTTAGATCTAGGTTTTTGTGGGGCCTCGTGTGCGTGTTCCTTCTCTTACCCTCTTGGAGAAGGAAATGGCACCCCACTCTAGTACTGTTGCCTGGAAAACTCCTCACAGGAAAGGAGCCTGATAGGCTCCTCAGTCCATGGGGTCTCAAAGAGGAGGACAAGACTGAGTGACTCCACTTTCACTTTCAGAGTATATACAAGTTAGGTATATCTCTTGAACATAAAATTGTGAAAACATAAAATTATGAAAACATATATATGAAAATTGGTGATTATTTAGAATATAATTTTAAATTACACTTTTCAAAAAGCTTAGAAATGCAAACACCACAAAATAAATGAATATTTTAAAAATTAATAGCCCTGTTTTTTGATACATGTTTTAAAATCAATATTAAATAAATATTTCCTATTATAATTTTGATACAGCAAAGCAAAATAAAAGCCTCTAGCGTGGTCACTTGAAAGTTACATTTTGTTTTTTTTTCACTTGAAGAAATCACTTGCATATTTGGCAGGACTGGTGGAAAGTGGCTGGTAGTTAATTTTTTGTTGTTTTTGGTTTTTTTAAATGTATTTTTTTTTTTATTGTGGTAAAAGTCACATAACATAAAATATACTATTTTAACCTTATTTAACTGTGTGTTCATTGGCACTAAGTACATTCACACTGTTGTGCAACTCTCACCATCATCCATCTCTTGACTTTTTCATGTTCCTAAACTGAAACTCTGTCCTTGTTAAACACTAACTTTGCATTTTTTTTATTGTGGTACAAAGTCACATAACATAAAATATACTATTTTAACCTTATTTAACTGTGTGTTCATTGGCACTAAGTACATTCACACTGTTGTGCAACTCTCACCATCATCCATCTCTTGACTTTTTCATGTTCCTAAACTGAAACTCTGTCCTTGTTAAACACTAACTTCGCATTCCCCCTTCCCTCATCTCGCACTTGGCCCCGAGTAGCTACCCATGCACTTTCTGACTCTGAGAATCTGACTACATAGGTACCTCATGTAAGTGCAATCAGACACTGTTTGTCTGCACCTGATGCAGATTGGAATGGACTCTTAAGGTCAACAAGGGATTAATCTCCAAAATATACAAACAGCTCATGTAGCTCAATACTCTAAAAAATAAGCAACCCAATCAAAAAATGGACAAGTGTTAGTCACTCAGTCATGTCCAGCTCTTTGTGACCTCATGGACTGTCACCCACCAGGCTCCTCTGGCCATGGAATTCTCCAAGAAAGAATACTGGAGTGGGTTGCAATTCCTTTCTCCAAAAAATGGATGAAAGACCTAAATAGACATTTCTTCAAAGAAGACCTACAGATGGCCAAGAAGCACCTGAAAAGATGCTCAACATCACTAATTATTAGAGAAATGCAAATCAAAATGACAATGAGGTACCATCTCACACAAACAAAAAAATCTACAATCAATAAATGCTGGAGAGAGTGTGGAGAAAAGGGTGGGAATGTAAATTGATACAACCACTATAGAGAATAATATGGAGATTCCTTTAAAAACTAAAAATAAAACTGCCATACAATCCAGCAATCCCACTTCTGGGCATATACTCTAAGAAAACCTTAATTCCAAAAGATACATGCACTGTAATGTCCATTGCAGCATTATTTAAAATAAATTTTAGTTTAAGGATGTGTGGGTGCATGCTAATTTGCTTCAGTCATGTCCAACTCTGTGCGACCCTATGGACTATATAGCCCACCAGGCTCCTCTGCCCATGGGATTCTCCAGGAAAGAATACTGGAGTGGGTTGCCACACTCTCCTCCAGGGAATCTTCCTAACCCAGGGATTGAACCCACATCTCTGTGTGTCCTACATTAGCAAGTGGGTTCTTTACCACTAGCATCACCTGGGAAGTCCAATTTAGGGATATCTATATTTGGGGGCAAAATTATAGTAATAAAATTACCCTTTCTTTATTTTAAATTTAACTGGTATTACAAATCTTTATTTGCTAAATCTGAAGATCTGTCTAACATTCGATTAAGTAAGATATGCAGAGTAAATCATGAGAAATGCTGGGCTGGAAGAAGCACAAGCTGGAATCAAGATTGCTGGGAGAAATATCAATAACCTCAGATATGCAGATGATACCACCCTTATGGCAGAAAGTGAAGAGGAACTCAAAAGCCTCTTGATGAAAGTGAAAGAGGAGAGTGAAAAAGTTGGCTTCAAGCTCAACATTCAGAAAACGAAGATCATGGCATCTGGTCCCATCACTTCGTGGGAAATAGATGGGGAAACAGTGTCAGACTTTATTTTTCTGGGCTCCAAAATCACTGCAGATGGTGACTGCAGCCATGAAATTAAAAGATGCTTACGCCTTGGAAGAAAAGTTATGACCAACCTAGATAACAAATTGAAAAGCAAAGACATTACTTTGCCAACAAAGGTCCGTCTAGTCAAGGCTATGGTTTTTCCAGTGGTCACGTATGGATGCGAGAGTTGGACTGTGAAGAAAGCTGAGCACCAGAGAATTGATGCTTTTGAACTGTGGTGTTGGAGAAGACTCTTGAGAGTCCCTTAGCCTGCAAGGAGATCCAACCAGTCCATCCTAAAGGAGATCAGCCCTGAGTGTTCTTTGGAAGGAATGATGCTAAAGCTGAAACTCCAGTACTTTGGCCACCTCATGCGAAGAGCTGACTCATTGGAAAAGACTCTGATGCTGGGAGGGATTGGGGGCAGGGGGAAAAGGGGACGACAGAGGATGAGATGGCTGGATGGCATCACCGACTCGATGGAAGTGAGTCTGAGTGAACTCCGGGAGTTGGTGATGGACAGGGAGGCCTGGTGTGCTGCAGTTCATGGGGTCGCAGAGAGTTGGACACGACTGAGCGACTGAACTGAATTGAACTGAAGATAAAAATTTACCCGAGGCCTCAATTTTAGGTTTTAGTTTTTTATTTCATTTATTTATTGTATTTTTATTGAGTTTTATTGGAATATATTTGCTTTATAACGTTGTGTTATTTTCTGCTGTACAGCAGAAGTTCAAGTCATTTCAGAGTCTGCGCCAGGAACCCATCTATGCCTGGTGCTCTAAGTAATTTAGTTGACATCATTCTCAAAAATCTTCGTGCAGTAAGATTTGTTGTTCTCCTTTTATGGGTGAAGAAACGGTGGCTTGGAGAGACAGAGTGATGTGACCAAATTTACACAGTGGGTTGGCAGTGGGGTTGGAAGATGAACCCAGATCATCTGACATAAATCCATGCCCTTCTCACACCATCCTTCTCACTGTTGAGTTCTGTAGCATCTACAAACGGCCCTGGGATGCTCCAGAATTACATGGGAAGTCACCTTGGCAGAGAGAAATCACTGAAAGAAGGATGGGTAGGCCCCAAACTAGTTCCCTTAACTTTCTCATAGTAACTTGGGGCCCACGGATGTCTGGGAAGACCCTTGTACTGCTCTTGTCCAAGGTTCCTGTATCTGTCTCTGTCCATATTCTTTGACCATCAGTGCCTGCCTGGCTGAGAAGGCAATGGCACCCCACTCCAGTACTCCTGCCTGGAAAATCCCATGGATAGAGGAGCCTGGTAGGCTGCAGTCCATGGGGTTGCTAAGAGTCAGACACGACTGAGCGACTTCACTTTCACTTTTCACTTTCATGCATTGGAGAAGGACATGGCAACCCACTCCAGTGTTCTTGCCTGGAGAATCCCCAGGGATGGCAGAGCCTGGTGGGCTGCCGTCTATGGGGTCGCACAGAGTTGAACACGACTGAAGCGACTTAGCAGCAGCAGCCTGCCTGGGGTGGGACATACAATGTTGACAGTCAGGCTCATGGCACCACGGGCCTAGAAAATGTCATGTAGACTATCAGCCGTCCCTTCATCTTGAGCCTTTTTTATCACATAGCTTCTCTATGAGAAATCACACTATCTTATGTGTTGATACTTTTCTCTTTAGTCTTTTTTCAGTTTTACTGAGCTATGATTGACAAATAAATGTTGCAAGTATTTAGGTTGTAAAAAAATAAAATAAACACAAACTAACTTCCTTTTCTTTTAGAATGTCCTTTACCTTTACTGGGCTTCCCTGATGGCTCAGCTGGTACAGAATCCACCTGCAATGCTGGAGACCTGGGTTCAACCCCTGGGTTGGGAAGATCCCCTGAAGAAGGGAAAGGATACCCACTCCAGTATTCTGGCCTGGAAAATTCCAAGGACATTATAGTCCATGGGGTTGCAAAGAGTCGGATACAATTGAGCCACTTTCGTTTTCACTAACCTTTATTACACGTTTGATTAATGGTGCAAATTGGCCACAACTACTTTCCTCCCTGAGTTTCCTACTCAGTGGATTATGTTACTAGAGACAAAAAAAAAAAAAAAGAAATTTAAACATATTGTATTTGAATTTCTTGATCACATCACTTGAATCACTGGTTCTGATAAACAGTTTTGAATACTTGCTTCTTCTTCTTGTGTTTACCTTCCGTGGTCTCCTGGCTAAAATTCTGAAAATGATCAAAGCATCTATTTTCCTGGCTGTAAATCATTCGTTTCAGGATTACTTTATTAAACAAAAAAATAAGGAATTAAAAAACGTATTCTATAGAAAAAATTCATGAGGAGGTTAATCTTTCCCCCTCCTCCTTGCTCTTTGACTGAAGTTTTCATTTTTCAATCAATTGTTTCTGCATCTGTTAGGCATCACCCTGGACAATTTTCCTTGTGTTTGTGGGAATGATTGTAAAATTGCTTTGGATGAAAATGCAGGAAGCCAATACTTGAAAACTTTTCTGGGCTTTTTTTTCATGTACCATTTAGATAGGAGAAGAGCTGAAGAGATCAAAGACAAAAGTAAAAGTGTGAATGACACAGGCAAGAACTGTTTTTCAAAAAGGGTTTAAAACTGAGGTAAAAAAAAGGTCTGTTGGTTTATGCTTCTTCCCATTCTTGCTACAATCATTGTCTCAGGAATGAATTCATATTCTGCATCATTTTCGGTTACCTTTATAGTCTTTCTCACAAGAATGAAGAATGAAAATTTTAATGCCTCATATATTCTATGAATTACTGTAGATGGCTAGACTGCACTACTTTGATCTTTCCTATATTCTGTGGTTTGATTGGATCGTGATGTGAATGGAAAGCAGCACAAAACAAATCAGTTTCTGAGGGAACGACTTTAACAAGAAAAGGAGAAAAAGTACCTCAGCCCACTTCAGAATATTACACATGTGGCTGTAAGAGTCTAGACAACTATCCCTGTGTCCAACTCAGAATGATCACAGTCTTTCTGCTTGATACACATTCTGACCTGGGAATTCATTACGAAAAACGGCAATTGAGCTTTGGAACAAATAACCATTTAATATCATTTAGATTTATGTGTTTGCTTCCCAGGGGTCCCAGCGCCGTGCCTTGCTCATTGCAGGTTGACAGGACATGTGGAATGAACAAATGAATGAATGACTGAATTCAACACTAATATGCAAAGATAGATGGGAGAGCACAGATAAATTTTTTTCTACTCCGATGTCTGTTTCTCTAATGCAAATTAGCTCATCTTTGCTTAGTAAATAGGAGAATCATGTTATTATATTGTGGAAATTGTGTTGGTTCGTAAGCAATTTTCCCCAGCATTTTAATGATTTGTGTCACCAAGTCGTACCAGCTGATCTCCAAGAACAGAGACACAGGGGATCTCAGCAAGTGCATAGGGCATGGTTTCTTGGACCCAGGGGGCATTTTGCCTCTGTGTCCAAATTAAAAGCCTCTGCACACAACTTAGCGACTGAGCAACAACAAATAACGTGCATTTGATGCTTTTGTGCATGCTTAAGACATTTCCAGGCTTTTCAAATGAATTGTGTAATTGAATTCTTACAAGACAACAATAAAGTAGATAGAGGTGTTATAACGCTTTCCTCTTTTAGGTGGAGAAACTTAAGCACAGAAAGGGTAGACAACCTGCCTGAGTTTAGGCAATAAGTGGTGGAACCTGGATCTGGACCCGGTTGGTCTGATTTCAGGGAGAGCACTGTTAGTCAGAAAAAATGCCATCTCTTTGTCACTAGACCTCTTTCATCCTGAGGTGTATAATGTGGTCACAATGTTTGCTGATTCTGGAAAACATCTCAGGATTCCCTTGAACTGATGTTATAGTGATCATGTGCTTCCATCATAACCATGCTCTTCCTTACATTTATTTACTTTTGTGTGAGCTTAGAGACATGAATGCATGGATTGGTACACACTCCTGAATAGGGATGTAATGTACATGGTCCACAGGGAAGCAGTGGGTGAAGTGGGGAAGAACGTTGGCTCTCCAGATTTCTTGGGTTCAAATCCTGGCTCCATTGCTGACTAGCTGTGTGACCTGCAGTGACACTCTGCCTCAATTGTCAGATCCCTGAAATACAGATAATATTTGTTATGTACCTCAGAGGATTGTTGTGAGGGTTAATTAAATAATATATTTAACCCCCTAGAACTCAACCTGTTGCATAGATGTAGTCATTTTAATTATGATGTTCTTGAACTGCTTCTGAAACAGAGCAGAAAATCCAGTTGTCTTCAGTATTATTTTGTTGTTGTTGTTGTTGTAGATCAAGAAATCTAAATATATGGCAAATTTGTCTTTGGTTAGGACTCTTGAAGTGAGCTGGAAGTAGCAAGACCCAGGTTCAATCAGCGGATTGGGAATGCAGTCTCCATTCCCATTAGTTGTGGTATTGGACAGATGGTTTGTTTCTATCTCCCTGGTTGCCTTTGCAAATGGAAAGAAAAAAGGAAGTTCATCTTCATCAAAAGCCTGAAAAAAATTCATGTAAATGTTAAGCATGTTATGCTGACATAGAAACTAGTCTTTTTCTCAGGGCTGACTATATGCTTTTCATCCCCAGATAATACAACCTCCTGTGACCACATCACTTCAACTATCTTGAGAAATAAACACAAGCAACACTTCTTTGAGAAATATAATTTTGAGAACCAAAAACAACAACAACAACAACAACAAAAATAAAAAACCAACAACAACAAAAATCAAAAACCAAAAACACCAGCCTCTTCATTACAGAGGGAAGTGTAAAGCTCTCTATTTTCCCTCTTGTGACATTCAACTATTAGAGGCAAGAATTCCATTTTATTGGCTTCTTGTAATCAAGATGATATGACCTTTACAGGATTAATATCTCATTCTTTTGCTAACTAATTTACTCTAATAACCAGGAAGATGCTTTATAGTGTGAAAAACACCTCGGGGTATTGGGATTGGACATAATAGCTAGAATGAAGCCATTATAGTTGGATATATAGTAGGAGTGTAATCTTAAATAAAAATTTGTAACCATGGGATATGGAAAATTTCTTTTTTTTTTAATGTTAGAGTTTTGCTTTTATTAGTTCTTTGTTAAAAGAGCTACTCTGTTTTTGGCAGTAAATTTTCGAGGGCTCCTATGACTTTGCTTAGTCTTTTGTCATCTTTACACCTATTATTCTTGTGGTTATTCATTTTATACAAAGTTAACTTAGGTGGTCCTATCACAGTGTTGATATTAATTCATGTGTAGCTGAAAGAAAAGACTCCCAGGACTCCTGTTTCATTTAGATCTTGAGTTTACCCAAGGGAGGAACTTGCTTCCCAATCTCCCTATTCCTAGGATCTAATCAAGCAGCGACACACAGCAAATGCCCATCCCATGTGTGATAAATAAACAGTGATTTTCCTCTGCACTAGAAAAACTTAGAATTTATATTTCCTAAGACCCAAGCCGGGGGTCCCTGGTGGCTCAGTGGTAAAGAATCTGCCTGCCAATGCAGGAGACAAAGGAGATGCATGTTCGACCCCTGGGTCAGGAAGATCCCCTGGAGGAGGAAATGGCAACCTACTCCAATATTCTTGCCTGGGAAATCCCAAGGACAGAGGAGTCTGGTAGGCTACAGTTCATGGGGTTTCAAAGAGTTGGATATGACTGGACACTTTCCTTCTTCTTCTTCAAGACCCAGATAGGATAAATCGCTCACTGTGGAATCACCGTGTCTCCAGGATAACAGTTACCACTTGGCCAGTCTAACATTCTGACTTCAGTTACTCTTTAAGTACTTTTAAGAATGTTCTACCTCCTTTGTGGTTTTGCGATTGAATGTCATCATGATAAAATGATGAATGGTGAGATCCGATTCTATCTGCACAAAATATCATCTAGATCCAGACCCACTTGCTTAACTATTGATCTTTACAATTAATGTTCCAACCATGTGCCAAGAGGTCTTGGGCTCTTCTCTTCTTCCTCCATGCTCTGTCTTTGTGGTTTCAGTTATATCCACTGATTCTAAAACTCATCTTCATGTGTATCTGTTCCCAATTCATGTCTTTTGTTCTGACATGGACTTTCCTGGTGGCTCAGCTGGTAAAGAATCTGCCTGCAATGCAGGAGACCTTCTCACTGAATTAGACCAGAAATCTTCCTCTTAACTGTCACTTCAATCCTTCAGGAAGTTCTATCAACCTTCTCTCAACATGTCAGGTCACCTTTTATCCCCTCATCTTCACTGCTACTTCCTAAGTCCAGGTCACCGTTTTCTTTCACTTATGACTTCCTACCAACTCTCTCTGCTTTCTCTATTGCTGCTTTCCATTTCATTCTTCACACTGAAAAAAAAACTTTTTAAATAAACATTTTTCATGCTGAAACCTTAAATGGCTTTCTAGTGCACTTGGTATAACAGCCATGCTTTGTGCTGTGGCATAGGAAGAACTTTATGATCTGCTGCCTGCTTCTCTCTGTAATACCTGTGATAACTGTCAATTATATATTTGTAATTTTATACATTAAAAAAAATTTACCTTCCTTTCTCAGTTCAGTTCAGTCACTCAGTCACGTCCAACTCTTTGCGACCCCATGAACTGCAGTACTCCAGGCCTCCCTGTCCATCACCAACTCCCAAAGTCCACCCAAACCCATGTCCATTGAGTCGGTGATGCCATCCAACCATCTCATCCTCTGTCGTCTCCTTCTCCTCCTGCCCTTAATCTTTCCCAGCATCAGGGTCTTTTCCAATGAGCCAGTTCTTTGCATCAGTTGGCCAAAGTATTGGAGTTTCAGCTTCAGCATCAGTCCTTCCAATGAACACCCAGGGCTGATCTCCTTTAGGATGGACTGGTTGGATCTCCTTGCAGTCCAAGGGACTCTCTACCACATCAAATATTTGAGGGCAGAGACAATACAAGCTCCATTTATTATCGTAGTTGCAGCACCTAATATTCTGTCTGATACAAGGTAAGTACACGACAAGTATTTGGAGAATAAGTAAGAAGAACTTTCTGTAACCTCTTGCCCACATATCCTACACCTGAATCTATGCTCAACTGCACTCCACTCTATTCCTTTCTCCCTGCTAATTATAATTATAACATTTTAAATTTTACTAAGAATATTAGGTATCGATCCTTCAGTATTTCCTTCTCTTTGGCTAATTCTAGTTATTATTTTGACTCTTTCCATTTCCACACCCTTGCTATCCACCTTGATCCAAACAATATTCCTCTTGTCTGGCCAGCCTTCCACATGAGTTCTTGAACTTGGCATCTTCAATCTCTTCTTCTCTGCACTGGCTGCTTCTCTTTCCAACATATTCCCGCGTCCTCTATCCTTTGACACTCCCTTTGGCTAACGTTTCATTCTTTGTGTCCTTTATCACCACATCTTTGATGGGCTTACATATCCATTCCATCTAATTCTTTAGTGCTTATCTTTCTTTGCACCCCTGTAAGCTAAATACACTTTTTCTTCTATTAAAATTTTCTTCATGTCAAATACTTTCCTGATCATCAAATCCAATTCAATAACCTATATTGGCTGTTAACAACTTCCTTTTTGAAACTCTCTTCTTCTGCATCCCAGAATTCTAGACTCTCTGATCCGCAATTTTCTGTCTTCTTCGTGGGATCACTAGCATTTTACTGCCTTGTAAGTGCATATTATTTTATAATTATATCTTTTCATTTGATTTTCTCTTTGTACAGTCTCCCAAGAAAAACTCATTTACATCTAACATAGATTAAACTTATCTTTTTTTTTTCTTTTTTTCAGATTAGTTTTCCCCTGAGTTCCTGCTTTGGTTTCTGTCATCATGGCCCTCCATCCAAAACTTCAATTGATCTGTTTACCATTATCACCTTACTCTATGGGGTCTGAGTCTCAACCACATTACTTAGGACATAGTAGGCACTCAGTGGATACTTTAACTAAATGAGAACATCCTATAATCTCACCTCTAGTACAGCAAGTCTTTAAATGTTCACCATCTTTACAACCAGTATCCTGTCTCATTGATGCTAAACCTGCCTTGAAACATGTTCCCATCTTCATTGTCTAGACAAATACAGTAGTGTAGGCTGATTTTATCTTTGAAATCCACTTACAGGATGGACATTGCTACCTAGCAAGAAGTATAAAGGAGGATTCTGAGGTCTCATTAAAGCTCAGTAGGAAAGAGTGTGATGACTGTTGAGTGACAGCTCTGGGAAGAAGGGATGTAGAGAGGTCTGCTGTGTGTGCTATGTTAATCCCTTGCCTACAAGATAAAGACCATATTTATTAGCCTATGAAATCAAAGCCTGAATTTTTGGCTGGTGACTCATACTTGCTTTCAATAACATCCCTAGTTATTTATAGTTACCAATATTTTGCTTCAGCAAACTCATTGCTCTTCAAACAAATCTCCCAAACTTTTCATGCTGTGGAATGCTCTTATATTACCTCAACTTAGATCTTCTTTTAATATCCTTCCTTCCTTCCTCCTTTCAATTTAAATCTATCATTTTCTGTAAAGCTTTCTCAGAGGATTTTAATTCAGAACAGTGTCTTCTGAAGTTCTATGAAACATGCTTTGAACTGTTCATCTATCATTTAAGTACACAATACTTGGGATATTTCCTGTATTTTTGTATGAATTATTCAGTGCCTTTTGCTCGATCAGTTTTCATTTTCTGTGTTGTGCATGTGCATGCTCAGTCATGTCTGACTCTTTGCGACCCATAGAATGTAGCCTGCCAGGCTCCTCTGTCAATGGGATTTCCCAGGCAAGAATACTGGAGTGAGTTGCCATTTCCTTCTCCAAGGGATCTTGCCAATCCAGGGATCAAACCTGTGTGGCTTGCATTGGCAGATAGATTCTTTATCACTGTAGTACCTGGGAAGCTCCCTTTCTGTGTTGTATCTTTAGTTAAACTTTAAGGATTCCTATGTGCATGGCACATAAGAAGCTTTCTAACACATGCTACTTACTTTGTGTTCAGTTCAGTTGCACAGTTGTGTCCAACTCTGCAACCCCAGGGACTGCAGCATGCCAGACTTCCTGGTCCATCACCAACTCCCGGAGCTTGCTCAACTCATGTCCATTGAGTCAGCTTTCTTCATAGTCCAACTTTCACATCCATACATGACTACTGGAAAAACCATAGCTTTGACTAGATGGACTTTGTCAGCAAAGTAATGCTTCTGCTTCTTAATATGCTGTCTAGGTTGGTCATAGTTTTTCCTCCAAGGAGCAAGCATCTTTTAATTTAATGGCTGCAGTCACCATCTGTGCTGATTTTGGAGCCCCCAAAATAAAATCTCTCACTGTTTCCATTGTTTTCCATCTAATTGCCATGAAGTGATGGGACAGGATGCCATGATCTTAGTTTTTTGAATGTTGAGTTTTAAGCCAGCTTCTTCACTCTCCTCTTTCACTTTCATCAAGAGGCTCTTCAGTTCTTCTTTGCTTTCTGCCGTAAGGGTGGTGTCATCTTCATATCAAGGTTATTGATATTTCTCCAGGCAGTCTTGATTCCAGCTTGTGCTTCATCCAGTCCAGCATTTTGCATGATGTACTCTGCATATAAATTAAATAAGTAGGGTGACAATATATATAGCCTTGACTTACTCTTTTCCCAATTTGGAACCAGTCCATTGTTCTACGTCTGATTCTAACACTTACTCTGTGTAGTAACCTCCAAAGCCAGAGGGACTGTTTACTTAATGAATTGCCTTTCACATAGTTAGTGCTCATGACATCTTTTTGGTTTAAATTCCAAATGCTAAGAGATATTTCTAAGTGCATTATGTGTTTTACTCTGTGCCCTATGCAGTATTTATATCATCCCATTTAGTTCTTGTAAAAATCTTATAAGCAACATTACAATATCCAAGTTTTACAGAAGCTATGAGGTCTGGAAATGTTGTAGTAAAAAAATAAAAATTATCCAGTGTTAAGTTATGCAGATAGTGATTCCTGGAGCCTTGGTTCAAATGAAGGTCAGAAGTACTAAGAGTACCACTGGAAAAAGGAGTGGAGAAGCATGTTTTATTCTGAAAGAAAACCCTGTTACTCAGAGGAACTGTCTCAAAGGGTTAATTATTTGTGGTCATTGGCTCTTGTGACAAAGTGACACTGGAGTTTCTATACCTGAAAACTGTACAACTGGCTTTCTCAAATGCTAATAAATCTTCTAGCAGAATAAACTCAAGGCTTTGTGATATAGCTCTAGTCGAGTATCTCTCCCTCATGGAATGCAAGCCATGGAAACCAGGAGATGAATTGGGACTTTATTCCAAGAGATAATATTCTATTTGCCCGTTGTTCTGAGTGCAAGGAGGACCACAAAGCTCCAGCACCCTTAATACATTTGGCTCAGATAGATTATTTGGGGAGCCCTCAGATCAACTTGGGGCTTCCCTGGTGGCTCAGGAGGTAAAAAAAAATCCACCTGCAATGCAGGAGACATAGGAGATGAGGGTTCGATCCCTGGGTTGGGAAGATCCCTGGGAGGAGGAAGTTGAAACCCACTCCAGTATTCTTGCCTGGGTAATCCCATGGACAGAGGAGCCTGGCAGGCTATAGTCTATGGAGTTGCAAAGACTGAGTGACTAAGCACGCATGCACACAAATCAACTCGGACCTTTGGGAATATATCCAAGTCAACTGGAATCCCTGAAAAGACCACGGACACTGGGAGATATCTGGAATGGCATCTATCTTTGCAGATAACTATAGGCTGTCTAAACTGAGATTGAAAACCTCTAGAAGGTTTAGAATAGACAGAATAGAATAGATATGGGCATGGACACTCCCATAAGGCCAGTATATCCATTCCAGTGGCTTCAGGATGCCCCTAACTGCCTTAGAAAGGTGTAATTTGACTGCAGCCATCATCCTTCCCCACTTGGGGGCACCAAAATGATGCCTCTGTTTTCTTTATTTCTCATGGAAAGAATTATTCTACAATGAGATGAAGAGAATTCTGTATGCAATTATTTTAGTTTGAGGACAAGTTGGTAATGGTTTATATTTATCATTCACTCACACAGCCTGCTTTTAATGCTTGCAATCTCTCTGTTAATGAACTAGAAATTGGCTGCTTCCAGAAAGAGGTAATGTCCTTCTGATGGGTAGTGAATTGGTGCTAGAAGTCAGCAGACCCAGGCGCCAGAACAGATTCAGAGTCAGAAGTGAGTTTGGAGGTTATGATCTGACTTCCAACTTAATTCGTGAATAACCTCTCCAGTGCCCCTGGCAAGGGATCATCCACTTCCAGTTCAGGAGGACCACTGGGTAATTGTGTGATTAGGCAAAGCACTTAGCAAGTACATTATAGAATCACAGGATGATTGAACAGGAGAGGACCTTGGAGGTGGGCAAGTCAGTCCCTTCACTCTGAGATGAGGGCTGATGAGGTTAAGTGCCTTACCTCTGAAGGTTAGCAGTATAGCAAGAACTAAGTATCCTGATGCCCAAGTCAGAAGAATCACTCCACCATAGCAATTTCTCTGTTAGTTAAATGAAGGTAGTGGTGACTAGTTCCTAGATGTAAGAGCTTTGGAGAAATAACTGTAAATTGCAAATAATATCATTTGAATATTCTGATTATGGAATTAAGGCAGAGTCTAGAGGGAAAGGAAGGGAGATGGCAATGTTATGGGGCCAGTTATAAGTTAATTCAATCAAGCAGCAGTCAGGATTCAAATGGTATTATGTGCAAGAATAATCCCCTTTTCTTGAGGATCACTTTTAAGAAGGTTGATTATAGTACCCACCAGATTTTGAAGAAGAAATATATATCTTCCCAACAACCTTGACCTTCCTTCAAGATTAGAGGTGTTCACTGGTTAATCTAAATTTACTCATTCAGATTTCACATTTTAATCCATTTTGTCAGGTTTATCGTTAAAGTATAAGTAACTTATAAAATGCAGCTATCTCTTCCTCAAACTCTGTTACTTTCAGCCACAGCTCCTTATTTGAACAGCTTGAGGACTAATTTGAATCACACTTTACTTTGTGGAGGCTCAGAAAGTGTGTGATACCTTAAGGAGTTGCCTGACAGAGATTTTAAAGATGTTTTAAAATGAAGTACATCTAAGTTCTTTAAATTACATATGGTTTAATCTAGAAAAGGACAATTGAAGCCTTCATTAAAATAGATTTATTCCAATTTCATATGTGGAAATAAATTTGTCTGAGATAACTTGGTACACGCCTCTCCAGATTGTAGCATTTCCCCACTTTCTAAATTAAATGTTGCTGTATGTGAATCTTGGCTTCACAGCAGCATATATTAAAAGGCTTAGTCATCATTATTGTAAACATCCCAGAATTGAGTCAGGTTTCACTGGAACTTAGAAGTAACTTCTTTTTTTTCTTCTCCTTTTCATTTTCACTTCTTATATTTGCCTGCAGTTCTCCTTTACATTTGCTTGCTATTTTCTCTTTCATCTATTTCAGCCTTTGTCAAGAATCTAAAACTGTCTTGCTCTGTTTAAAAACCTAGTATTCTCTGTCTTGAGTTAAAGGGGCAGTTCTGAGCCTTTATGTAGGACGAAGAAAGGAGCCTTTCTTACTACATAGGAAGCAATTTATTTTTACTATGTCATTTAATATTTTTAAAATCTTATAAGGTAATTTGAAAAGAGCCATTTAAATATTAGGAGAAAAACTCTGAGACTCAGTCTCTTAACAAGGCCACATAAATAGTAAATTGCAGAGCTGGGATTTCAACCTGGGCCTCCCCTACTCCAAAGCCTGTGCATTTGGCACCACACCGTGCCTCTCCTGAGTACTTGGCTTAAGTCAAAATCAAAACATTTCTTTAAAAAAAAGAAAGAAAATAGAACAAAGCAAGCAACAACAAAAGCATATCTGTCTTGCAATTTGCTATAAACTAAGCAAAAAATATATGTATTTTATTATTCTGAGGGCACTCTGTCTTTCCATTTTCATGAGCTAGCCCCATTTTTTGGAATCATCCAAAAACACTTTTGTTGTTTTCTGGCTTCTCCTTTTGGCATTAGGAGAGCATGATAATGGCTAACAACAACAACAAATAAAGCGTGCCATCTGCACTGTGGTCATTTTGTATAACTGAGTAAAGACGAAATCAAGATTCAATGTATTGGACATCTCTGGGGGCGCAGTGGATAGAAGTCCACTTGCCAACGAGGGGGCCACAGGTTTGACCCCTGGTTCACGAGGATCCCACATGCTGCGCAGCAACTACTCCCACGTGCCACAACGACTGAGCCCATGCTCCTAAGCCTGTGCTCCACAACGAGAGAAGCCACCAACATGAGAAGCCCAAGCACCGCAACAGAGTAGCCTCTGCTCGCCAGAGCTAGAGAAAGCTCTCACAGTAATGAAGACCCAGCGAAGCCAAAAATAAATAAATTCAATCTATGGACATGTTGAGTGCACTCTGAGCATCACTGATCCATAGCCTAGAGCTGCACCTCTCAGCCAGCCAACCATTTTCTCTTGTTCTTGTTACAAATACCAACTGAGGCCCAGGGAGAAGCTCCAGTGTCCTGGCACACACCTATCACTGTAAGATTGTCTGAGAAAATGATTCTAAATATATATCATATTGATAATAGACTAACACATTCCCTTTGCATGTGTGTTCTGATACATGTTTAGGTCTACTTCATTTCATTCATTTGTTTAGCCAAGGCTCTTCAGAATGAGAACCAACTTTGAATCTTGAATTGAGAGGATTCAAATTTGGGCAAGTGACAGAGACATTTTCTCACCTGTAACAACATGAAATGTAATAAAATACTGTCAAATTACTTAGGACTGTGATTAGCACAGTATTAATTCTAACTAATGGGAGCTGTTATGACATTTTTCTCTTGTTCTATTCTGGATTATAAGAACACTGAAAGCAAAGCATATGGGTGAAGTATCTTTGTATCCTCTGTGACACTCAACACCGCAGGCATCGAATGGCTTCCGGTTTTCCACTGTGCCATGTGGTGGAAAGGATCAAACACACAGATTCTATAATCCAACTCTTTGCAACCTGAAATGATTATCTATCGATATTAATGAGTTTATTGAAAATTCTAGCCAATATAGGCAGCCACTTTATACAAATCAAGTACCTTATCTTCTTTATCTTTATAGCAAAGTAGAGAATATAAGCATTTTTATAGGTGGACAAAAGGATATCTTATGACTTCTAATCTGCTTGGTCTTTAAAAAAAGATGCAAGAGAAGGAGGAATTTCCCATGAAAGCCTCTGATATCTGACCTAACTTTGAATAGAAAGGGCACTGACTTGGGATCTGCTAAGTTGACTTTCTACACTGGGATCTCAGCTAGCAAAGGGCTTGGCTAGAGCACAGAATGCAACACAAGATAAAATAGATAAATACAGTATCTTAAGTTGGAGTCACTATTATGTTATTTAATGTTGTACAGAGTAAAGGACAGGGACCTTCATTGCTGAAGGTATTGTTACAAAAAATAATTTCCTGATCATCTGGAAGTTTCTGTGGGGGTGTTGATTTTGAGTCACCTATTCTGCCAAAGTTTCTACGGGATGATTGCTCCTAGCCCCCTCCCAGTTGGAGGGGACAAAGATGGTGGCCATCCAACCACCATTCCCAACACCCAGTCAGTAGGCAAGCGGTCCTTTACCTGTGGAGATACTGGCTGAGCTGGTTTGACTGCAGCCATCATCGACTGCAACATATGCCCTTTTAGTATTTCCCATCAATCATTCAGGAACTATCAGGCTCTTTCATTTCCTATTGCAGGAAACAACAGACATTTTCTCTGCCTTGCATGTAACTATATTAGTGGGAAAGCATTCTTTAAAGAAATCGTATTGAACTCTTTTTGTTTCTTATAAAGAGATTTTACTGAAGTCAAAAGAGGAATAATTGGTAGGTTTTCTTTTTGCCTGTCTTAAGGGGAAAAATGCTCTATCCTATTTTAAAGATTTATAAACAGCTCAGCTAATAGAAAGTGGGTGGGCAAAAAAATTAAATAAAAGCACTAACTTCTGAACTTTAGCAGAAGCCTATATGTTGGAATAAAGAAAATGATTCAGAAGAGCTCTTTGATAGTTCTTTCCACTACAATAAAGTACAGCCCTGCTTGTCAGCCCATCTGTATTTTCCCTTCATCTAATAAACTGGCTGGGCCAGAGCTGTAAAGGAACATTATAATATTGACAATGTTGCTGGAAAACCATGTGCTTTAGAATGAATTAACTTTTGCTGCACTGCTGAACAGATGAAGAAAAATTGGCTTAGCAGGAAAAAAAAATTGACTTTAACCCCCCTTTTTTTGTTGTTACTGGAGTTTGATGCAGCAATCAAATGAATAAGATCTCTCAAAAGAACTGGAGCATTTGTCCTTATAAAGAAACCCATCTTTATACAGCCTTAGGCTATCATATACATCTCTGAAGCTTCAGAAAATTTCTGGCAGATCTTGGAGTGATATGAATGAAATTGCAGATAAAATTTACCAAATTAACAAGTTATGGGAGCTCTGAAGAGATTAACTTATTGGTAATAGTGCAAAAACTCAAACTGAAGTAACATGATGTCCTTAATTATTGTATTTAGTGTTCATATGTAGCAGTTATTACACTAATTGCTTCCACCAGATTCTCTGGTGACTAGCTGAGGATAGATTGCATTCTTATAATAATTTTCTATCACCTACCTCTCAGGATATTTGCTAGGTAGAAAATGCTTGAACTGACTTGTGCTGTATCTTTTCTGTTTTACTCTCACTTCATTAGAGTTTCATAACATTGTTCCCTAACTCTTGTTATTGTTCAGTCACTAAGTCATGTCCAATGCTTTGTGACCCTGTCCTTCACTATCTCCAGGAGTTTTCTCAAACTCTTGTCCATTGAGTTGATGATGCCATCGACTATCTCATCCTCTGTCACTCCCTTCTTCTCCTGCCCTCAACTTTCCCAGCATCAGGGTCTTTTCCAATGAGTTGGCTCTTTGCATCAGGTGGCCAAAGTATTGGAGCTTCAGCTTTAGCATCAGTCCTTCCAATGAATAACTCTAACTCTTATCTTCTTTCAATTGCTAAATAGACATATAGTTCCCTTTAAAAACGTATGACCTACAGAGTATACGTATTTATGTGAGTATACATATTCATGGACCTATCTTATAATAACATAGTAATTAATAATAAATAACATAACAAACAATATGTAAAAATAGAAACATTACAGCTTCAGGTTACCATGCAAGGCATTTTGTATGCATTATCTCTTGGGTTGTGCAGAGTAGCCTCTGCTGCTGCTGCTGCTGCTAAGTCACTTCAGTCGTGTCCAACTCTGTGCGACCCCAGAGACGGCAGCCCACCAAGTTCCCCCGTCCATGGGATTCTCCAGGCAAGAACGCTGGAGTGGGCTGCCATTTCCTTCTCCAATGCATGAAAGTGAAAAGTGAAAGTGAAGCCGCTCAGTCGTGTCCGACTCCCAGAGACCCCATGGACTGCAGCCTACCAGGCTCCTCCATCCATGGGATTTTCCAGGCAAGAGTACTGGAGTGGGGTGCCATTGCCTTCTCTGGCAGAGTAGCCACTAAGTTTCTAGAAATGGAACTAGGAGAAAGTTCCTTTCTCTCTAAATGAGTGGCCTTTGCACCAAGATCACAAACACAAGCAGGAAAAGTAGAATGAAATCCAAGCCTAATGTCAACTTCTGTCTTACACAGACCAGAGGAAAGAAGTGGGGGAGTCACCAACCCAAGGAGCTGGTAGGGGTGAGGTTCTTGACCATTCTAGATGCAAATCCAGGAGACATTGCAGTTTGGGCAGCCAATAGGCCCTCCAAGAAAATGATCCTTCCTCATTATGGTGGAGGAAGAGACAGGGCACTTCTGTCCCTGGATCAACAGGTAGGAGAAAAGCAGTGTGACCAGAGCATGCACAGTGGCTCCCACTGCCCTGGAGACATGGCCAAAGTGTCCTTCTTATAGGGCCAGTGGTTTAGGGAACACCAAGGAAGCGTGCTTGTATATTTGGGCCTTGATGCCTATTTCCAGTGAGCCACAAATCTTTTGAAATGTGCAGTTGAAAGCAGGTCATGCACCTACATTTCTTCTTTTTTAACTTTTTATTTTATATTGAGTATAGCCAATTAACAATGTTGTAATAGTTCCAGGTGGACAGCAAAGGGACTCAGCTATACATATACATGGATCCATTCTCCCCCAGACTCCCCTCCCATCCAGGCTGCCACATCACATTGAGCAGAATTGCCTGTGCTATACAGTAGGTCCTTGTTAGTTATCAATTTTAAATATAGCACCTATGTTTCAGTCATGGAATTGATATGTTTATGCCAACCACAGCATGATGACTGAGTTGTGTCATCTGACTTCACGTCTGAGACTTGCAGACTTCAACTACTTTAGAGAACGATTAGGTGATAAAGGAAGTTCAGTTCAGTCACTCAGTCATGTCTGACTCTTTGTGACCCCATGGACTGCAGCATGCCAGGCTCCCTGTCTGTCACCAACTCCTGGAGTTTACTGAAACTCACGTCCATCCAGTCAGTGATGCCATCCAACCATCTCATCCTCTCTCATCCCCTTCTCCTCCTGCCTTCAATCTTTCCTATCAGAAAACCTCATTATGGGGGACCCTGGCCCTCAAAGTGACTATTTCAGGGATCCCCCCAAAACTGGCTCTAAAACTGCAAATTATCTGTATTTCCTCAAGACTTCCTTGTCCCAGTGAAATAATCAGGATGAAAAGTGATCATAAGACTAATATTCCATGGCCTGATTCTACTGGCTGGGTGATCACTCCTAAAGCCCTCCCTCTTTCTAAGGTTGCCCACTAACCGTATCGTTTTCAATTCCCACATGCACTCCTTCTTGGGTAGAGCCAAGATATTCACAGGTAGTCTAAAGAGTTCATATTTCCTTCTTCCATACCTGCCTTATCTTCTGGTTACCAGATGCCAAGGTTTCAGCTCTCAGGGGCTCCACCTTGACTGAGGTTCTGTGCTGGGTGAGTCACTAGGCTCTCCTAGGAGACCCAGCACTCAGCCCTCCTCCTCTCTGCCTTCCATCCCTACCCTTCCCAACCCAGCTTTCTCTCCTATCCTCCTACTCTTGTCTCCTATACCATTCACCGTCCTTACTCGGGAGCGTTAGACAAGTAACTCTCATCAGATTCCCCAGTGGCAACTGAAGGGAACAGGAATCATTTAAAATGGGAGGAAATGATGAAATCTGTATTTTTTTTTAAAAGAAGATCATCAACACAATTTGACCTTTCTGGAAGGATCCCAGACTGAACTGTTGGTGATGAGAGGCTCTAATTTCTGTCAGGGAAATTCTGTATTGGGAAAAAAAAAAAAAAAAAAACAAGGCTAGTGGAAATAGTGGAAAGAATCCAAGTCTCTAATTGCCTTAAGAGGTTAAGGAAAAGAATATTCTATGCTGTATTACAGTAGTAAGATAAGTGTGCCACAAAGAAATGTAGCTAGATAGCCCCACATTCAAATCTATATTGCTCATAGCTGTTTACCCAAATATGGACTTTGGCAAGTTATTTAACGTCAAGTGTCAGATTTTGGACTTTTGTGTTTTTAAGTCTACAGAGTAGGATCTAGTGTTAGCTTTTTGTTTCATTTTTGTTGTTTTAAAGAAATGTTTAAAGACTGAGTTAACTTCCAAACACAATGCCTGGCTCATGGTAAGTTACCAAGAAATGTTACTGTTTTTGCCTTCATATTTTAATGGATATTTCACCCAGGTTCATCAGCTTTCATCAGCTCTTTAGAAGTCACTGGATTTAAACTTTAGCCAATGCTGTTTATGCCAACTGAATCAGACCTCCTTTTAGTGGGGATCTGATGAATTTTACATTTCAATTTCCATTCCTCACATGAACAAGCAGCATCAGAAGGAAGCAATTTTTATGTGTTTCTTAGGTTTGGTGAAACATTGGTAACAGTTTGGAATAATTTATAAAGGGGATCCAATGGTAAGCAAGTGTGTCTTCAAGTCCTGTGCAGTGTTCTATCTCTACTATAGTGATTTTGTGGAAAATAATTTATCTTCAAGGAAGTAGAATAGTTTCCATAAACTACATGCTGTAAGGCTACAGAGTGTAAAAGTTCAAGCTTTCAACTCTCTAAAGATTACTGGCTGGGATCCTTTGTGGCTTCCATACTGTATTACATGAAAAAAGAAGCCTCAAAATGACAAAGGATCTGTTTTTTTATTAGGAAAACAATCAAAGGCAATTAATTTTCTTCAACTCTGAGCTTTGTCCAATCTAATGTAAAATTGTTCAACTCAATCCCCCTTCATTAGTTCTCCAAGAACTGAATAAAATGCTTCTTACAAATTTATATTTGTAATGAAATATTGGATGGAATTCAAAGAGAGCTTTATGATCATCTAGTCAGTTTTCTTCACTTTCAGATAAAGAAGCTGGGGCTGAATGGAAGTGGTGCACTCAATTAAGGAGGCATGGTTAAGGAGCAGGAAGGTCTTACTCAGGTTTACTACTTAAGGCCACCTAATTGTATGTGTTTTCCACTCTACTCTCAACATCATTGTCATACAGCATAAGATATTTATTTCCTTACCTTCTTAAAGCTATTGGAGACTTTGATTCCTTCTGTTATTTTCACAAAACTATTTGCAATACATATTCTCCCTGTCAGAGAGTAGAACCTGAAATCCCCAACAGTCCAATTTGAGATCCTTTCATACAAGTTAATTTCCTGTTTTATTGTTCAAAACATGAATCCCCCTCCAACCACCCCATTTCAATGGTTAACATTCATTTCGATTGTCTTCGGAAAAACTAGAGTGACTTGTCTAATTTACGGAGTGGTAATGGTAGTTCAGTCGTTCAGTCATGTCCAACTCGTTGTGACCCAATGGACTGTAGCCCACCAGGCTCCTCTGTCCGTAGGATTTTTCCAGGCAAGAATACTGAAGTGGGTTGCCATTGCATCACCAGGAGATCTTTCTGATTCAGGAACTGAACACGAGTCTCCTCCATTGCAGGTGGATACTTGACTGCTAAGCCACTAGGGATTCCCGATGTTATGGAGTAAGGAATGTTCTTTTTTTAAGCTTTGCCACATTGTATATTGGAGGATTCCTAAACTGTAGTTTCTGTATATCAAATATTTCAAGAAAATCATGCGTTTACTTATCTCTCTATTTGGTCTATTTTGTGTTGCTATATTTTATTCACTTAAGTAGATTAAAACAAGGGGATTGGGTGGAGAGTGTAAAACCATGAAGCAAAGAGACTTGTGTTACTCTGAAAGAAACTTCATGACTTAAGCCATAGATATGAAAAATAAAAGGCAGGTTGTACTTTAGAAATATCCTTCTTTAAATCAGGGTGATGGTATAGTTTGGGGATCTCAATAATCATTCTTTCATTTTTACTTATTGACTATAAGTTGGGGTGCAGATTTTATTCATTTTAATTGGTTATTATAATGGTCAGTGACAAGTTATAGTCATGTAGCTACAGAATTCTAAGCACTTTTAAAATAAGGATTGTTTTTGTTTGCTTTATTAAGCAAGCGTAACTCTTAATTGTGTTTGATTAATTCTTTCCCTTTAAGTCATTTCTTAATTGATGATTCAACCATTCTCACAATATCAATTGTGTTCATTTTTTCAACTTAAAAAATGACAGTTGGAGGAGGAAACACGTTTCTAGGAGACACAGGAATGGTTTGGTGACTTGACAAATGACATCTCCGGGTTTAGTTGTCTTTTGAAGATTTTAACTCCAGCTATTTATCTATTCATTAGTCCTACAAATGCCTATAATGCATGTCTAGCATTATAGAGAGAAGGCAATGGCACCCCACTCCAGTACTCTTGCCTGGAAACTCCCATGGATGGAGGAGCCTGGTAGGCTGCAGTCCATGGGGTCACTAAGAGTCCGGACACGACTGAGCGACTTCACTTTCACTTTTCACTTTCATGC
This sequence comes from Bos javanicus, assembly GCF_032452875.1. NCBI lineage: Eukaryota > Metazoa > Chordata > Mammalia > Artiodactyla > Bovidae > Bos > Bos javanicus. The sequence goes on along the minus strand of NC_083881.1, from coordinate 25,902,601 downwards.
ATTGGAGAAGGAAATGGCAACCCACTCCAGTGTTCTTGCCTGGAGAATCCCAAGGACAGAGGAGCCTGGTAGGAAGCTGTCTATGGGGTTGCACACAACTGCGACCCCCATGGGGTCGCTAAGAGTCGGACACAACTGAAGCGACTTAGCAGCAGCAGCAGCTAGTTATCTGGTCAGTACTTCAGAGTAAGTACTGTATGGTCAAAACCAATGTTTTTTTTTTTTTTTTTTTTAACTTTCAAAATTACTTCTTTCCCCTCTGAGTTCCTTGTTTCTCTTGTTTGTTTACTTGTTTTGGTCATGCCTACGGCATGTGGGATCTTAGTTCCCAAACCAGGGATCAAATCTGTGCCCCCTGCAATGGAAGAAGCGTGGAGTCTTAACCACTAGACCATCAGGGAATCTCCCCCTGTTTCTTAATGACACTGTAATTCTCCCAGACATAGAATTGAAAAGAAGTCGTTACTATCCCCAGTATAGAAAAGTCTCTAAGCCAGGCAGATTCTATAGTTTTGAATCTTGACACTGCCAGTTATTAAGATGAGGAATGTTACCAATATAACAACATATGATGTGTATATGTTGTACTATTGTATCTGTGGGTATCAATTTTCTATTGTAAACTGTGAATTCCATAAAGACAATGAATATATCTTCCATATTAGGATTTACATATCTTACAGTATAAACATGACACAATGTTTTACATATGACAAAAGCTCAGTTTTATATGAATGAATGAGTAACTGAATGAAAATACAGATGAATTATAGAGTTTAAAATCTGAAATGGAAATTAAATTTTCCATTTACCCCCCTGTCAATTGGATCATCTCTCCAAGTTACCAGGAATGCTATATTTAATGAAATCAGCCTGAGAAATTATTCTGAAATAGTGCTCATATTTACACAAGATATTTTAAAAATATCTCATTGGCAAATCTAACTTTGGAAACTAGCAGACATGATTTCCAAAGGTAATAAAGTTATAATAGGAATTTGATTATATCAGGGAAATAGTTACTTTCATGGACAGAAATTAATAGCATTGAAAACAGAATTCAATATCATTAGGAATATAGTTTTATACAAAAGTTTTATCATTGATAAAATTTGCTTACTTTGAATCTAAGAAAGCATCTGAATGCCTTAGGGTGTGAAGTAGTTGGAATGAAAAAAAAAGAACAATGGCTCATTATTCATATACATGAGAATTTAAAATCTCACCATCCATCTGAATGCATTGATATCATGAGGAGGAGAAATAGAACTAATTGCAAAAAGATATGTCAATCCTTTCCTTAATTTTTAGAAAATATCTAAAAATTCAAACCTGTCCAGTTCTGTATAAGTAAAAACATTTATTTTCCTTTGATTTTTGTTACTGCTACTTAAATTATTTAAGTGGGATGATTTGAGAGAATAGCATTGAAACATATATATTACCATATGTGAAGTAGACCGCCAGTCCAGGTTCGATGCATGAGACAGGGTGCTCAGGGCAGGTGCACTGGGATGACCCTGGGGGATGGGATGGGAAGGGAGGTGGGAGGGGGGTTCAGGATGGGGAACACATGCACACCCATGGCTGATTCATGTCAATGTATGGCAAAAACCACTACAATATTGTAATTAGCCTCCAATTAAAATAAATAAATTAATTAAAAAATGTTTTTTGACTGCTTCCATGTGCAAGGGAGTGTGCTAGAAACTGATCATAAAAGAATGTCTATTTAATAACAGAGATTATATATTAGATATATGTGTGGTGGTGGTGGTTTCGTCACTAAGTCGTGTCCAACTCTTGTGACCCCAGGGACTATATCCCTCCAGATTTTCTGTCTATGGGATTTCCCAGGCAAGAACACTGGAGTGGGTTGCCATTTCTTTCTCCAGGGAATCTTCCTCACCCAGGAATTGGACTCTGGTCTTCTTCATTGCAGGTGGTCTATGCATTGCAGGTGGTCTCATACATTGCAGGCAGATTCTTTACCTACTGAGCCACAGGGAAACTGTATATATGTATATGATATATATTATATGAGTATGTGTGTATAACAAAAATGTGTGTACTTACATACACATATAACAGGAGCAATTGAGAAGTTAAGATAGTTACCATAGAATGTTTTGTTGTCATTGTTGTTGGTTAGTCTTTAAGTCGTATCTGACTTTCTGCAACCCCATGAACTGTAGCCCATCAGGCTCCTCTATCCATGGAATTCTCCAGGCAGGAATACTGGAGTGGGTTGCCATTTCCTTCTCCAGGGAATCCTCCCAACCAAGGGATTGAACTTGCAGGTCTCCTGCAGTAGCAGATGGATTCTTTATCACTGAGCCAAAATCATGCTACACATACTATGATTTGTAGGTAAATGATAGTTATGATATTGGTACTAGAATAAGCAGAAATATATTCAACTAATCAGCATTAATTTATCTGCTATGTTCCAGGTGTTGTGACATAGGAAAGAATGAAAATTGTCCCTCAAGGAGCTTATAGTATAAGAGGAGAGATAATCCGTGAATGTAGGAAGCTCCCATGTACAACTTAATGTCTCATGAAGGGTACGAATTCCATATTAGTCTAGTCGGGAGGAGCACCAGGAAAGGGTGAGTCTCTGGTGTCAGATGATGAAGTATAGAAACAGAAAGGTTTCAAAAGGTCACTCTTTGTGAGGGGCACGGGATCGCCCGCATAAAGTACGACCTGCATTGTATACCCTGCGAGTTCTGGACCTAAACACAATATCAGTTGAAAAAAATCCAGATTTTCAATACAAATGAAAAATGACAACATTCATTCAAAGATCTACCTGACAGACCTGGGGCTGGCCTGGGGGATTCTGGCCTTTTGGCGTATGCTGTCTTGTCCCTTGGAACTGCACAGCTGCTCCAGGGGCAGGAATGGGGGACTCAAAAGCACTCTTCCTGCTATGATTGCTGTTTCTGGCAGCAGCCAGGGTCTTGGGGAATTATATTTCTTATTCAACTCACCAAACAGCAGTTTGGAATGATAAGCTGTAGAATTTTAAAATGCTGATTTGAAGTAGATTGTCCTTGACTTTCCACAGTGGAGGCTGATTGGTCTTTGTGGCTGTATTTTGTTTTTCTTCCATCATTGCCTAATAATCCACAGACCCCAAATGTTCTGCACTTTGTGAACAAAACTTGCAATTAATAATAGGTTAGATTTGGGGTGAAGCAAAAATATAACTGGAGTAGAGAACCTCACACAGAAGCTCCAATTTCGTTAATTTTCTTACTAACTTTGTGATGGGCCATGCCCGTGGATCTGTATTTGCTCCCAGGCAGTTTATCATTAATGATTAAAAATTCACAATATTTTCTCACTGTCTCATTTCCTTCAAGATTGACTGCTTTGTTGTCAGTACCTTGCAGTCCAAGGTACTCTCAAGAATCTTCTCAAAAAAAGAAAAAAAAAAAGAATCTTCTCCAGCACTACAATTCGAAAGCATCAATTCTTCCCCACTTAGCCATCACTGTGGTCCAACTCTCACATCTGTACATGACTACTGGAAAAACCATATACCTATCTGTAGCTATGGAATAATATTAAAACCAGGAAATTGTGTTGGTACATTAACTAGATTACATATCATAAGTTTTCACCATTTGAAAACCTGGATTCATTTGTGTGTGTGTGAGTGTGTAAGTGTGTGCATGTGTACATATGTGGTCCTGTGCAGTAGAATTTTCCATTTTTTATAAGCCCTGCAGGTGAATTATGATCAGACAAAGTTTATACACACCAATTTAGTGCAATTATTCACAAGCAGAATTCAGAAGAATCTACCTCATGGCTTTTTAAAACCACAGCTTGCCTCCCACCCCAAATGCCTGGCAGGTTCTCAATAAGGAATTGTGGATAGGACCCAGGAATTAGCATGAAACATCCAGATCATCCTGGTCCTACTTTTCTACAAACCAAACTTTGAGAAATCTTGGCTTCCCAAGTGGCACAGTGGTAAAGAATCTGCCTGCCAATCCAGGAGATGTGGGTTCAATCCCTGGGTTTGGAAGATCCACTGGAGGAGGAAATGAAAACCCACTCCAGTATTCTTGCCTGAGAAATCCCATGGACAGAGGAGCCTGGTGGGCCCCAGTCTATGGGGTTGCAAAAAATCCACACAATGCATTTTAGTGGGCGAAACCAGGCTTCCCGGAGAAAGCTTCATTGAGAGGAAGCATGATGAAACAGAAATGGAACATGATTAGTTATAATTGAACATGTGTACTATGGTCAGCTTTTTAACAAATTCTTGTATCAAGTGGTGCAATGTGGTTCATTGTTCTGGTACTCAACTTCCCCATCTGTAAAGTAATGTGAATGGATTATATCATCTTTTATGTCCCTTGAAGCTCTAAAATATTTTAGCTTTATGCTTGTAGATTTTGGATTCTCTAGATTTGACAAAATTCTCATCTACTTTTTTCCAGGACCTGATGTAGGACACAGACATTCAATGAACTTTATATTTATGCGAAAGGATCAAGTTTATTTCATAAATCTAAGGATATTAATTATTTGAATGATATGATATAATTTAATCCACAGTTAATTATGTGTAATCCACATAATTACAGTTTTTGTCTGTAACTAGAAAAAATAATAAATTCACCATTTTGTAATGCACATATTCTACAAATAGTTGATGACAGTAAATTGCTTTTTTCTAATCAAATTAAGTACCTGTGAATTTCTAGCTTTAGTTAATATAAAATTGAATTTTGATAAATATCCTTCTCCCTCAGTTCAATATAAATTCCTTGAAGAGATTATCTATCCCCCCATTTACTTTGTTACACTTCTGACCTAATTGTTCTGAACCACATTTTTTTAAGCTTTCAGAAGATATCTCAGTCATCCAAGCTAGTGAAGCAATTTGGGATGAGTTTGCTGAAAGCAGTTTTCTACAAAGATAGAATTAGACCAACAGCTGGAACTACTTCTGCCACCCAGAAATATAATAGTTTATTTATTATTGCTTGTCTTTATTGTATCCATTCACAGCTGAAGTCATTAGGCACAATTTAGGATATTCTGAAATGAAGAACAGTGTCTGTCTCTATAACTTTTGACAAACACAATAAAAAAATACAAAAGCACACACACAAAGTACATAATGCTGTTACTTCTCCCAGTCCTAGTCAAAGTAGAAATGGCAGCTGCCAAGAGGAACCTCACACTTGAGTTTCAAAGTCTCTCCAGATTTGATGATTTTGGCCCCTTTAAGTACTGCTTATTTCAACTTTGATTTCTTAAAAAATATTTTGTCTCAATTTCTGGCCCATCGATTGGGAAACGTTGCCATAGGCACGGATGACTGAAAAGATAGCTTTGTCAGTTTCCAGAGGCTGGGCTTAGTCATACATTTTTGCATTTGAATACTTGGTATTTGAAGTTATTTTTCTATCGATGAAATTCCATGAAGAAGATATCATTTATTGCCACAAGTTGAATGTTTTATTTGCTTATTAGAGTAGGTTTGTTTTAAATGCCACAAATGAAGGGTAAGAGGCAAACTAAGTGGTATAGGAATGAAGCGTCATCTTAGGAGCCAGAACACCTGGGTCCAGTCCCAGACTTGTCACAGCCTCAGGTTTCTTTTTGCAGCCTTGAGAATGATATAAATATCTGTCAATTCCACTGAGTTATATAATAAGATTTTGAATGTTAAGGTAATTTGTAAATGCAGGTTTTAGATCTTAGTTTTGTCATTTGAGAAACAAGATGAAGACTACAAAATTGAAGATAACTAAATCGCTAGGAGTCAGACACGACTGAGCGACTTCACCTTCACTTTTCACTTTCATGCATTGGAGAAGGAAATGGCAACCCTCTCCAGTGTTCTTGCCTGGAGAATCCCAGGGACAGAGGAGCCTGGTGGGCTGCCCTGTCTATGGGGTCGCACAGAGTCAGACACGACTGAAGCAACTTAGCAGCAGCAGCAGCAAATCCTATAATTCCTCTATCATCAGTGTATGATGTAACTCTGTTTCACAGGTAGTATTTTATTGTGCATATGCTAAATATAATGTTTGATAAGATACACAACAACATATGTGGAATTATTTTGGAGAGGAAAGGTAACAATAACCACTAGTAAGATGTGAAAGAGGACTTTTTTTTAAATCAAACTCTTAATTTTAAAATATGTTTAGATTTACAGAAAAATGGTGAAGTTAAGAACGAGACTGCAAGGAGATCCAAGCAGTCCATCCTAAAGGAAATCAGTCCTGTATATTCATTGGGAGGACTAATGTTGAAGCTCAAACTCCAATACTTTGGCCACCTGATCCGAAGAACTGACTCATATGAATAGACCCTGATGCTGAGAAAGATTGAAAGCGGAAGGAGAAGGGGATGACAGAGGATGAGATGGTTGGATGGCATCACCGACTCAATGGACATGAATTTGAGTAAACTCCGGGAGTTGGTGAGGGACAGGGAGGTCTGCATGCTGCAGCCCATGGGATTGCAAAGAGTCGGACATGACTGAGCGACTGAACTGAACTGAAGAACAAGAGCTCCCATATATCCCAATCCTTGTTCCCACTGTTGTTAACATCTTATATTATTGTGATACATTTGTTTCAATGAATGAAACAATATGGACACATTTTTATTAGCTAAAGTCCATAGATGATTCAGATTTTCTTGCTTTTTACCTAATGCCCCTTTTCTACCAGGGTCCCATCCAAGAAGCCTGGTGCCTAACTAAATTATATGTAAGTCATTTTGTCTCCTTGGCTCCTTCTGCCTGTGATAGTTTCTCAGGCTTTCCTTGTTTTTGATGACCTCAACAATTTGGGGGAGTCCTGATCAGGTACTTTGGAGAATGTCTATCAACTGGGATCCATCTGTTGTCTGTCTCATTTTCAGATTGGGGTTCTAAGTTTGGGGGTGGAAGATTGGAGAGAGGTGTCCATGTCATATTTTATCAAAGGTGCCCACTATGGACATGACTGATCACTACTGATATTGACCTTGATCACCTGGCGGAGATACAGAGGAGACACTGAATTCATGTTGATTGACATTATGGAAAAAAGTGTTAAACATATGGCATCTGAATTCTATTTTAATTTCATTTGCATTAAATAGAATGATTACTGAACCCTGAACTGGTCTCTGCAGTGTGGCACTGAGTCAGCAATCTATGATTTCTTTGCCTAAAAGCCATAAAATAGACTAATGAAATGTGATTGGTGTAATTGGTAAATTACGAAGTGGTATATATTTTAGGTTTAAAATATTATTCTGGAAGGAATCCATCCACATCAGTGTGCTAGGATAATAATAATTAGCTTTACAGGTTTAATGGAAAGCTAGTGTTATTTACAAAACACCATAAGGAAATGGGGCTTCCCTTGTGGCTCAGTTGGTAAAGAATCTGCCTGCAATGCGGGAGACCTGGGTTCGATCCCTGGGTTGGGAAGATCCCCTGGAGAAGGGAAAGGCTACCTACTCCAGTATTCTGGCCTAGAGGGTTGCAAAGAGTTGGACATGACTAAGTGAAATAAGGAAATGATTCATTATTCCTCATGGTATTAATTTTGCAAATACCTGGAAACCTCCTTTAATTATCAAAACTGCATAATAATCAAAACTGCATTTTCCCTGAGCCAGGACTTAGATCTTTACTCTGCTTTTTTGTCAAATCTATTTTAATCATCCAAATGTCCCATTTTGGGCTCTCTTGACTAAGTATCATCCATACTTTCAAGCCAGGTCTGTTTCCTTAACCAGTTTTTCTTACCACTATCACCAAGAGATATGCTATTTATTGTTGTTGGAGTAAGAGGTTTCTACTTATTTAACTATGAGTATTAGTGTTAGTCACTCAATCATGTCCAATTCTTTGCAACACCATAGACTGTAGCCCACCAGGCTCTTCTGTCCATGGGATTTTCCAGGCAAGAATAATGGAGTGGGTTGCCATTTCCTTCTCCAGGGGATCTTCCCAACCCAGAGATCAAACCTATGTCTCCTGCATTGGCAGGTGGATTCTTTACCACTGAGCCACCTGGTAAGCCCAGACTATGAAGTACTGATTAAATATCATATCACTGACAATGTAATCTATGTCCAAATCACAAGCTATAGAAAAATTGCACTAGTAAATGTGTAAAAGCTGAAAAGGAAAAATTCTGAACATATTGACATGTTAGTTATATTCTTGAGCTTATTAAAAAAAATTCCTTAGTGACAGGTTGACATTTGGGGCCAGGGGAGAAGAAATTCTAACATATGTTTACCAAATTACCTTATTCACTCAACCTAAATACACTATTATGTACCCAGTTTGAAATAATCAATATGTTTTCTTTTAATATTGAATAACCAGAACTAAAACTTCAAACCCGTTAAAAAGTAATTATACCTCTAAGACAATAGGACTATGGGATGACTGAAATCCGTTGATGCTACCAGTAGTTAAAAGTTTATAACAATATAGATAACTATTTAAAACTCCAGAGAATATAAAAAATTAATACATAGGTATTTCTAACTGAGAATTTAAATGCACAGATATAAAATAAGTTCCATTTGTTTTACAGAAAATATACCACAGAGCAATACTACTGTGGAACACAGCTAGGCAAGAAGTAAGGAAGGACTAAGAGCCAATGAAACTAATCTTATGTGGATAGGTGTTGTTTATAGTAAGATTCTGATACTGAATAATTTTTACATGTAGTATTGCTATTTAGACCAAAAAAAAATTTTTTTTTTAAATGACAATTAAATACCAGTGCCTTAGACTAGGAGGGTTCTGTCATTCACTTACTATGTGAAATAAATTATTCATTGAAATAATTTTAAGAGACATATTCATTTTTTCATGATTGAGTTACTTTATTTTCAGGCTTATGTTCCTGTTTCAGGGCATGGCGTCAGATTGGAAGTGGAATCTCCCAAAGCAATGGAGAAAGAATGCCCTGGACGTGGTTGCCTTGTTGTGCTGTGCTTAGTCATTCAGTCATGTCCAGCTGTTTGTGACCCCATGAATTATAGCCCGCCAGGCTCCTCTGTCCCTGAGGATTCCTCAGGCAAGAATACTTAAGTGGATTTCCATGCCCTCATCCAGGGGATCTTCCTAACCCAGGGTCTGAACCCAGGCAGGTGGATTTTTTTACCAGCTGAGCTACCAGGGAAACCCCAGTGGACATAGCTACATGGTACAGTTTCAGATGCTAGAGTGTGGTGGACTTTAGATTGCATGGTTTAGGATAATTTGCTTAGGACTTTGTACTTATTTAATTCTTCATCTAGCACTGAATCTCATGCCAACTGTCAAACTCGAGAGAGGAAATGCCCAGCCTTGAAGATTCTTGTACACCTGACAAGTCATCTTATCCCATCTTCTAAACTCTGACTTCACAGCCTTTCCCCCTCTCAGAGCTTTATATTTCTTTACTCTGGCACCTGTTGTTACTTACCTAGTTATGACTTTAGTTGCTGAGAGTAGAGGAGAACCTTTACCAAGATTCACCACTTATTAACTTTTTGAAGCATTTGTTCAACCTCTTTCTTTGTACATAAACACACACACAAACATGCATACACACTCATTTCAGCTAAACTATATAAGAAGCCGTTCACAGATATCATGATACTACACTCCTAAATACTTCAGATGTATCTATCAACAAGAATAGTCTCAAATATAACCACATTTTTTGTTGTTGTTTAGTTGCTAAGTTGTATACGACTCTTTGCAATCCCATGGACTGTACTCTGCTAGCCAGCCTCCTTGTCCATGGGATTTCCCAGGCAAGAAAACTGGAGTGGGTCGCTGTTTCCTTCTTCAGGGGATCTTCCTGACCCAGGGAATTGAACCACAATACAATTACCAAACTCAAGAAATTTAGCATAGATACAAAACTGTTATTTAGTATACAGTCTATACAAGTTGTTTCATCTGTGTTAATAATAGAGTTTGTCATTATATTTCCATGCTTTATTGCAGTATAATTACATATAGTGAAATGCACAGATTTCAGTGTACAGTTTAATGTTGTGAAAATGTATAAACCCATGTACCCAATACCCCAATCAAGATATAAAATATTTCTGTAACTCAAGAAAGCTCCTTCTTGTCCCTTTCAAGTCAGCCCTCTTTCCTCTCTACCTCCTAGAGGAAACAGCTATTTTATCTTTATAGATTATACTTGCTTGTTTATAAATTTCATATCCAGTCTGTATTTTTTCCCCCCTCAGGTCATGGGTTCCAGTACTTGTAAATAAAGTTTTATTGAAACACAGCCATACTCATTCAGTTGTACAGTCTATACTGCTTTCATACTGTAGCAACAGCATTGAGTAATTGTGACAGGATTAGATGTAATAATTTCACTGCCTTCTGTTGCTACTTCAGTTCAATTCAATTACTCAGTTGTGTTCCACTCTTTGCGACCCCATGAGTTGCAGCACGCCAGGCCTCCCTGTCCATCACCAACTCCCGGAGCTTACCCAAATTCATGTCCATCAAGTCGGTGATGCCATCCAGCCATCTCATCCTCTGTTGTCCCCTTCTCCTCCTGCCCCCAATCCCTCCCAGAATCAGGGTCTTTTCCAATGAGTCAACTCTTCGCATGAAGTGGCCAAAGTACTGGAGTCTCAGCTTTAGCATCATTCCTTCCAAAGAAATCCCAGGGCTGATCTCTTTCAGAATGGACTGGTTAGGTCTCCTTGCAGTCCAAGGGACTCTCAAGAGTCTTCTCCAACACCACAGTTCAAAAGCATCAATTCTTCGGCGCTCAGCTTTCTTCACAGTCCAACTCTCACATCCATACATGACCACTGGAAAAACCATAGCCTTGACTAGACGGACCTTTGTTGGCAAAGTAATGTCTCTGCTTTTGAATATGCTATCTAGGTTGGTCATAACTTTTCTTCCAAGGAGTAAGCATCTTTTAATTTCATGGCTGCAGTCACCATCTGCAGTGATTTTGGAGCCCAGAAAAATAAAGTCTGACACTGTTTCCACTGTTTCCGCATCTATTTCCCATGAAGTGATGGGACCAGATGTCATGATCTTCATTTTCTGAATGTTGAGCTTTAAGCCAACTTTTTCACTCTCCTCTTTCACTTTCATCAAGATGCTTTTTAGTTCCTCTTCACTTTCTGCCCTAATGGTGGTGTCATCTGCATATCTGAGGTTATTGATATTTCTCCCAGCAATCTTGATTCCAGCTTGTGTTTCTTCCAGTCCAGCATTTCTCATGATGTACTCTGCATATAAGTTAAATAAGCAGGGTGACAATATACAGCCTTGACGTACTCCTTTTCCTATTTGGAACCAGTCTGTTGTTCCATGTCCAGTTCTAACTGTTGCTTCCTGACCTGCATATAGGTTTCTCAAGAGGCAGGCTATTTGGTATACTGCAAATTACTGCAATCCAATTATAACAGCATTTTAAATGTCATACTTATCACATTTAATTGTTTATTTTTTGGTTACACTACCTACACAACATGTCAAAATCAAGAAAGAAAAGTTGGGTTTGCGTGTTGTATTTTCAAGAAAGAGTGGAGGGTGAATTCTCTGTTACCCAATTAAGGGGCAAAGCATTGTGTTTATTAGGCAGTGACATTGTAAGTGTGCTAAACTCATACTATATGCATTGATATTATTAGATTAAGCACTCATTATAATAATCCCACTCACAGAAAAGCAATTTTCAGAAAAATTAGACATCTTAAAATGGAATAGCTCATTGAGACAAAATTTTTTTAAAGAGTTAAAATATTGAAATAAAGCTGAAATTAAAGTAAATGCCTGTGTAGCTCATTTGTTAACCAAGCAAGGAAAACCATTTACCAATGTTGAGTTAATTTAATTGTGTTTGATTGTAGCAGATGAAGAAATGTGTCCAGAGAAAATGAACTCAATTATGACTATTAGCCTTTTAGTGAGAACAATTGCTGGAAGAAGTAAGGATATTGAGAGCAACAGATGGAATAAATATACTTTCCACTGTCCTCCCACTGAGTACATCTAAAATCCCTGGATATTATATATTGAAAGATATAAGAAGGCTCTGAAAAGTGGAGGGAAGAAGACAACCAAACAGGGAGATTAGCACCCAAGGAATGACACAGTTTGAGCTCTCTGACCTTTTCTTTCTGACTCATCTGTCCCACACTGGGTCTGGAGAGGCCAGCTTCTCAATAATGCCAGTGGGAACATTTGAAAAAAAAAAAAAAAAAAACCCAAGAAAAGTATACTCTCTCTAGCCAAGACACTAAGAGAAGGGCTACGTAGCAAGACAGAAATGTTAGATAATAACTGTCCATCTCCAACCATGCACTCCAGAAGAAGCTGTGGCCAGCCCTCACTCCACCGTCAAAACTGGAGTGGAGAGTCTGGATGTGTCACAAGGTGCCCCAAATCCCCTGTATTTATAAAAAAAAAAACAACTTCATTTATTTATTCATGTATTTTTGGCTGTGCTGGGTCTTCATTGCTGCACAGGTTTTCCTCTAGCTGCAGTGAGTGGGGGGCTACTCTCTAGTTGCAGAGCACAGACTCTAGGCTTCATGGGCTTCAGTAGCTGCAGCTCCCAGAATCTAGAGCACAGGCTCAATTGTTGTGGCACACAGGCCTAGTTGCTCTGCAACATATCCTTTCCCAGACCAGGGATCTAACCCAGGTCTCCTGCATTGGCAAGCTGACTCTCTACCACTGAGCCACCAGGGAAGTGCCCCCTGTATCTTGATTGTGTGGTAGTGGTTGCTTCAATTTACCCATGTAATAAGTTGACAAAAAAATTATACATACATATTAAATCCATCTGCCCTTGCTAAAGCTTCTCAGTAATCTCTTGGATAAAGTTCATCCTTCTGTTGAGTTTCTCAGATTAGGCTCATGAGTAGAGTATATCTTGAGATCCTGCAAGTTTATAACTACTTTTTTATAGCCTTAACATTTGAAGAATAGTTTGGCTTCCCTGGTGGCTCAGAGGTTAAAGTGTCTGCCTCCAATGCGGGAGACCTGGGGTCGATCCCTGGGTCCGATCCCTGGGTCGGGAAGACCCCCTGGAGAAGGAAATGGCAACCCACTCCAGTATTCTTGCCTGGAGAATCCCATGGACAGAGGATCCTGGTAGGCTACAGTCCACTGGGTCGCAAAGAGTCGGACACGACCTAGTGACTTCACTCACTTCACTTGGCTGAATATAACACCCTTGGATCCATGTTTGTTCTATTGAGTTTCTGAAAATGTTGTTCTATTCTTCTATGGCTTCACTGGCAGCTGTCAGGAAGTCCATGGTCAATAGATTGACTTTCCTTGGTAAGGAAGTCTTAGCTGGATATAAAGTTCATTGATTCTCACTTTGTTTTGCATAGTTTCTTTAAAGTTGGTTCACCATTTTATTGCTTGTATTTGGTTGCTGAGAAGCTCATCAGCATTATTTTCTTCCCTTTTCTGAATGACTATCTTTTTTCCTTGGATCCCCTGAATGTTTTTTCTCAATTTTTAATTTTAAGTCTATAATAGATTTATCAGGACACACCAGTTTTCTAAGATATACAGTGAGGACTTTCAATATATAGATGTAGGTCTCTTTTATTTCTAGGAAGTTTTTTTAGAATTAGAGTTTAAAATATTCTATTGATTTCTTCTTTTTTCCATGAATAGTTATATGAATGTATTCTACCTTCCTTGCCTACCTTCTATTTCTCTCACATCCTCTGTGATTCTTTCCACTTTTCAAAATATCTTCTTCATTCTTTTTTTTTTTTTCTTCATGTCTCTTATGAATCTCTTCTGCCCTGGGCTTATTGCAATTTAGATTTAACTTCTCTTCATTTTGAATTCCTATAACTACTGCTATTATAACACAACTCAGACACATTTCAAGTATTTTCCACTAAGGATGGTACTTCCCTATTTGGAATGACTTTGTTTTCCATTATTCCTAGGCTTTATACTGCCATTCCCTCTTTTCTACACATTTTCCACTTGACTTTCACCACAACCCTTGTTTCTGAAGCTGTATCTTATAAATTTGGATGTTTATTTTTCTATTTACAGGTAATTTAAATGATATTAGAGTTGTCTCATTAATTTGATGATAGTATTTCCAAATGTGTTCCTCCATGGCTAGGTAACTCCCAAATAGTCTGTTTCAGATCACTGAGGGAGTAGAGCAGTTAAATATGTCTTTCATTATTATAACAAGGCAGTAATTTTGACAGTAGCATTGGCACAGGGATAGACATATAAATAAATAGTCGAGACTGGGGATGCCAGAAATATATCACACATATAACTTCCATTGATTTATTACCAAGAATGCCAATGTATTCAATGGATAAAGAATATTACCTTTTAACAAGTGATATTGGGGCAATAAAATAAAGAACATTGACTCTTAGTTCATGACATATTTGAAAATTAACAAAATGTTCTAAATGTAACAGTTAAAATGGTAAAATTTCTAAAATAAAGTGTAGGAAAATTTTTCTCAGCCTTGAGATAGACAAAGACATTTTGACACAAAGGCCTTAAAAAAATAAATTTGACTATCAAAAAACTTGCTCATTGAATTATATAATTAAGAAAACAAAAAGGGAAGCCATGGAATGGGAGAAAATGCATGCAATACATTTTGACCAGAGACTTGTAGCCTTATGTTATAGAATTCAATAGTAAAAAGAGCATAAACCTGACAATATAGAGCAAAATATTTGAATAGTTGTTTCAAAAACAATAAACTACAAATGGCCAGTGAGCACATAAAAAGATGCTCATCATTATTAACCATCAAAGAAATGCAACTCCAACTCCAAAGCAAAATGAGCTCCACTCTTTACAAACTAGAATGGCTAAATTTTTTAAATAAAATTATTAGCAATAAAAAGTGTTGGATTTTGGAACTTTCATCCATTTATGGTGCAACTGTAAAATAACACCCTCACTTTGGGAAACTGGCAGTTTCTTTCATGTTAACCATACATTTTCCATATGATCTAGCCATTCCACTTTGAGATATTTACCAAAGAGAATGAAAACATATATCTATGTAAAAACTTGTGTTTGAATGCTTGTAGTAGTTTTATTCATAATAGTCAAACATTGTAAGCATATCTATGAGCTGGCGAATAGATAAACAAACTGTGACAATATCCATGTCACAAGATATTACTCAGCAATAAAAAGGAACAAGCTATTAATCCATTTAATAATATGGATGGATCTCAAAAATAGCAAAAATGCAATGAAGAAAAGCCAGACACAAGAGTACACACTGAATAATTCTCTTTATATGAAACTCTGGAAATGACAAATCCAGTGGAGAGAGATGGAAAGCATGCCAGTGGTTGATGAAGGCTAGCGGTGAGCTGTATTAGCTGGAAAAGAGCACAGCGGAGTTATTCTGCATCTTATGGTGATAATGCCTACATTTGTCAAACTCATCATACTCTTCACTTAAAATGGATTCATTTAAAGTGAACTGTGCTGCAATGGAGTTGGTGAGTTATAAAAATGTTGCGAATATATCTTCCAATCATCTCTCTTTGGCTTGTAGTTGTCTGCCTTCTTGCTGTGTCCTCACATGGTATTTCCTGTGTGTACACATCCCTGCTATCTTCCTGTGTGTCCAGATTTCCTCTACTTATGACACCAGTTAGGAACTAACAGCCTTGTTTTAGTTTAATTACTACTTTAGAAGTCATATCTCCTAATGTGATCACATTCTGAGATATTAGGGTTTCGGGCTTCAGTGTATGAATTTGAGGTGGGGGATACAATTCAGTCCATAACACATGCTTTCTCATTCCCTTTCATGTGATTCTTTAGGCACATAAGACATCAGTAGACACCCCCTGGTAAAAACTGTGCCTCAACAGGATATTCTGGTAGACCCTCAAACAGTGTTCTGAGTGAAATCATCTTCCTCCTTGAGTTTTGCTTAAATTCAGAATGTGCATTGATGTCAGAGATTATTCACTTTGGCAATTCAGAAACAAGCCTTGTTTGTGCAAAGTTCAACCCACTTTGCTAACTCTGTGAATAATATCTGAGAGGAAATGACTACTATTTCACAAAGACTCATTACAGAGCTTGGACACAATCTTATTTAAGTAGCAATTGTGATATCGTCTGATCAGTCATCACATCTGGAACTTTCAAAGAGAATTCCAACTCTGCTGTAGCTGACTCTGGAATACGTGCCAAGTATTTTTTAAAAAGCATTCACCTTCTGCAATGTACGTTTTTGGAAGCATGTGGTTTACATTTGCATTGAATTTCTCATCCATCTGTCCATAAGAATGGATATGTTTTTATCGAGCATTTCCTGAGTTCACACTGGAAAAGTATTATTATCCCAAAACATTGACAACCAAAAGGCAAGAGTTAGAGTTGCACTTTTGTCAGCCGATGAGTCCTTGTTTTGAAGATGAACGTAGAGTTTCAGCTGCTTCTCATGTACATAGAAATCAAAATTGTGCCTTTTGGGGCTTCCATCTTCCTGCATTGTCAACTATGAGTCACCATCAAAATGAGTAAAGCTGTCTAGAATGTAAGTGACTGAACCCCCACAAGCTGAAGTTGAAAAGGAATTGTCATCATCACTCGAGTTACTACCTTGCTATTTACCAAACAAATTAAACAGGCAAATTAAACACCTAAACATCTTAGGTGTTCTAAGATGGTTTACACAGTATTCCACAGTTGCCGAGGACAGTTGTGTAATTCTGCACCCTTTCTTTTGTAGCGGAAGTATATCGCCAGCTCCCTGCTTGGAATGTATTGGCTTCTACCTCTTCCTGCTTTTCCCTACCTCTTTCTCTCCCTTTCAGCTTTGTTTCCTGTGGAGCAGTTGTCATGTGTAAAGTAGTGAGCACAATTCAGAGGTCCAAACTGGTATCTTATACCTAAACTTAGCCTATAGGTGGGTTTTATTTGTGTCATATAGTCTTAATCTTTCAATTCATCCTCTACAAAATCAAAAGACTTCACAAAAATGTAGAAACTTGGGAGTTTTTTTTCCCACTAAAATTGCTACTGTTGGTGTTATGTCAGGAATCTAAGTCCTGGTTTAAAATATACACACATGTAAATATAACACCTATTCATTTAAAGATCTTTTATAAAGTTTTATGAAATTGGCAGTGATGTTACTATTATAGTAAGATGATGAATTTTGTAATAAGGAATAAAATCATTAAAAATATAAACAAATTGCTATGTTCTACTACATAAAATGGGTAAGAAACATTTGTAATTCACCTACCTTTATCAATATGCTTCTGAAATCTTTGGTAATTCAAGTGTTTAAACAAAAATGTAGCATTATGAATTTTTGAAAGCTTTCCAAACTTTTCATTCACTCATTCAATCTTTTTTCTAAGTAGTCAGTAAGAAATAATTCTATATTATGTGAAAAAGACTATCCAAGCTGTGTTTTATGAAATAACTTTGGGAAGCAGTAGAAAAGCTTATAGGTATTATGTTGCCTGAATGTTGCTATGATTAGTAGAGAAAATGCTGCTTTGAAGGAATACAATATGCATGAGACACATCCAATACACATATACATACATACATGCACATACTGTGTTCAGTCACTCAGTCACATCTGACTCTTTGCAACATCATGGACTGTAGCTCACCAGGCTTCTCTGTCCATGGGATTCCCAGGCAAGAATACTGGAGTCTGTTGTCATTTCCTCCTTCAGGGGATCTTCCTGACCCAGGGATCAAACCTACGTCCCCAGTATCTCCTGCATTGGCAGGTGAATTCTCTACCACTGAGCCACTTGGGAAGCCCACATGCACATACACATACCTCCAAAGAACAAGTATTTCCAGTAGGAATTGCTACCCAACATTACTTTGGGAAGTTTATATTTTCTGAATCCTGAGAAAAATTAGTCCCTAAAATGGGAAAATGGAAAAAAGTACGATAGTTTTCACGTGAGAATCTATAAAGAGATGTTACTGGTTGGAAGGAATCCACAGATGCCAAGCAGAAAGCAGGAGTGGGAGATGCCAACGCTGTGGAGTAGAAGGTCAAAGTTGACACTTCCAGGACCTGGCACAGCAGCAGGCAGAAGGGAGGTGGTCCATTCATCTCCCTACTGGTAGCTGGTGCTATGTCGTAACTACATTTGTGACCCTTGCTGGCTAACAATGAGTCATTGTGGTAAACCAAATACTAATAAGTTATTCACATACTTTATACAAACCCTGTTAGTGTTATCCCAAGAGGTCACAAGTTTTGGAAGCCAAATGCATCCTTCAACTGAAATTTTAGTACATGCCCTTAACAAAAGGTCTGAAAGTTGCATTATACAGATACTACCGAATAATGCTTATTAGAGTTTTCTGTTATTTTAATATTTGCTACAGGTGACAGTTCTTTGCAAAAGCCATGCAACTTAACATTTCTTATTTCCAAAGCGATTGTGTAAAGATATCTATAATAATCATGAAAGAGAATGAAGAATGTTGGAAGCATTTTTGACTAACCTAATATTTCAGGAATTCATGATAGTTTTCAGGAATTCTGATTTTTTGTTTCCAAATTCTGAAAATTAATATCTGTTGGAAATTTTGAAATATTATCAGCCACTAACTTCAGAGTTTCATGAAGTCAAAATTTCTAATTTTAAAGCCTGTTTTCAGCCACTTATTTGAAGTCACTAATTTGGCACATACGGAAATTTTATGATTATTTTTTCAGGAGCAAAACAGAAAAGTACTTTATGTTCAATCTTTTGAACATGTGTGTGTTTGTGTGTGTGTAGGATATTAAATGGATAAATTTTCACAAAACAGAAACAATGAGAATTGGCTAATAATTTTTAAAAAATAGGGTACACTTCCTATTTCCATATAAAATGAATTAATCTGCCCTTAATACAATGCATTACTTACTCACACTTTATTTAATAGTAAGTAAAGAAATTTTAAGAATTTTACTTGACTTTTCTCTTCTATTTGGTTTACTTTGCCAAGGAAAGAAATGCTATGAATATTGAGATTTGCATCAAGTATTTCTAAAATCACCCACAAGTGTAGACATAAAGGACTTAAAAAACCTGATTGTTCACACACTTGTAATGATGACTCATGTCTTATAAAGCTGCCTTGAAAACCCACAGATCTTTCTGTACTTAAAAAATGTAAATGACTTTTTTGCCTATGGGGAGATTAATAAATTCACTAAGGTGAAAAAAAATGAATTCTGTCTTCCCCAGTAAGAAAATTGCTCAAAGATTAATTTAGCCTATTTAATTCAGCTCTCAAATGTTTCTCAGAGCTCTAAAATATTTTTCTACCTTCCTTGCACCTGGGGCATCAATTTGATTATTTTTACTCTTGATTTTAATGTGTCTACTTTCTTCTCTATCAAGCTATTTTCATTTTCATTCAGCACATTTTTACCCTTGGTTTCTGTCATTTTTTTGATGATTATTGCTATTCACATTTTGCTGATAATCTTCTCTTGCATTATTTTGGACTCAAAGCTGGAAGAAATTTGTAATAGATATAGCATTTTCCCCTCCTTTTTCCAGTCTCAGTCTTTTCCTCCTCTCTATATAAATGCACATCATCAATGTTGATTAACTTGTGGTTTTGCTCAACACTAGAGCCACTGCTTTTTCAAGGAAACTAACATTTCAAGCTGAGGGAGCCTATAACAAATCTTAACAAACCTTTAGTAACAAGTCCAGGTTTCCAAGATCCTTAGGATCAAGATCCTAAGATCCCTATACTTAAAGGGAAAACTGAGTCAAATTTCACATATTTTATGCATGTTATTTTTATCAAAAACACAGTTGATTGTGATTTTTTTTTTTACCATCTGTTTTAAAGAGCATAGTAGTTGCTCTGTGGCTGTTATTACTCTTGAGGTCAATGTTTGGTGATTTATTTCTGATATTGTCATTTTTATACTGTGAAATGCAGTGAGCATTATGAAAATAAAATGATTCTCATATTGTTTATTTCATTTTCTTCTTCTGATATTACTCTGGTTAAATTTCCTTATAAAATATACCAGATTTTATTTTTAGTTTATACTTGATATCAAAATCCATTTGTTTTCTTTATGTTCTTCCTTTTCATACTTACATTTTATAAATAATGAAAAAATTCATTTCGACTTGAAATAATAGACACTTTTGAAAACAATGAGACCGAGTACCTTTTCTGCTTTAAGGAATCAATTTTTATGGAAATATTTTGATGAGAGTAACACTAGAAAAGCATGGTTTTATTAATAAAACCAGTGTGGTGGTGTCTTGTCATTTTGCTTTCATCATTTTGCTTAAGAAAGTACACCAATATCTCTACAATTTTTAACTTTAAAGAATTTCTTAAAGTTGTGATAAAGTTTTGAAAAGTCCACAATCCTGTAGCTAAGGGCGCTGTGTATGCTTCTTCGATGCTTTATTCAAGACACAAGAAAAGTCAAGCGGGACATTTAACCCAGATTCAGGAACTTACAAAACTGCTACGAAACAGGTAAAGGACGGCAATTAAGTTCCAGTTTGTTGCATCATTGCTTCAGGTCGTTTCTACTCTGCATCTTATGTGCTTGATTAATTCCTGGGACAGAGGTGAGGGACTGATCATTAATGCCTACCAAAATCCACACAGGAAGGCAGAATGTCTGGCATATTCACCTCTCTTTAGTGGCCTCTGGCTGCTGTTCATTACTAGGGGCCAACACAGCACTGATGACACATGCTCAGGCCAGGTGCTTCTGTTTATTGGGCACAAAATCTGATGTTGCCTCCCCTAATGCGAAAAGAATTCAAAGAGCAAGAAGATAGCATTTCAATAAGACTAGGTAAAAGATGCAACCCATAAACTGTCCACGGACGACAGAGTAAGTGAAATGTTATGACAGGGAAAAATATGTGTTGGTAACATAGCTTGACTCATATTTCCAGAGCAAAATTGAAACCATACTTCTGGAGGGTACAGATGGTGACAATGGGAAAGGTGCTCTGAAACACTACTATTTCAGCATGTGACACACAGACCCTCCTCCACCCAATCACTTTCATGTGTAGGATAAATATATCTCAGGAGGTAAAAGCAATTTTGTTCTTAAGTTCTGGGGTGAAGGACTGTGAGGGGGAAGGGGGGAAGAAGGTAGCATATTAAAATAAAAGGAATACGTTCTTTAAAACAACGTGAATGTTGTATTAATAAAACATCACACACACAATAGGGCCAAAATTCAATAGTTCCTTGAAGAAGTGAGTATCATGAAGTTAATGTCTGGTTATTGGCCCGCAGGGTAGACTATATATGACTAAAGTAGTCTTAACTTTTACACCATATGGTACTTTATATACCTTAAGAGGCAGTAGATCATTTTGAATCAAAGGCAAGGTAAGTTTTTATCTTAATATCATGGTTAGACGAATTCCCAGAGAATTAAATATCTAAGCAAAAATGAGGGTCACAAATAATGTCTAATATAGATTTCTCCTTTAGCTTTGATTTTTAAATTTCCTTTTAAATTTTTTGCTTTTTATTACAGCTAAAAGTAATGGCTTAAAAAATCTAACAGTAATTGCTTTTTGGGCAAAAGTGCAATGATAGTTTCTATGCACTGTGTGCAATGTTGAATTCTTACAATATTTTTTTGGTTAATGAAACTTGGATAAGCATTTAAATTCTCAGATGAAGAGTGAAGCTTGAGTGGACTCGGGGAGACGGTGCAACTCTGCACCCATGAGTTCAGAGTTTTATATTGAGTGAGTTTTATACAACTTTTAAAATTATTCTCGGAAGTGGGGCTGTGGAGGTTCTTTTTAATTCCACTGAACCAGAGAAACACAGCATCTCTTCTTCACCCTGAACTAGGAGTGCTCCAGGAGGCTCTTGTCCAGCGTGGTCCAAGGACACAGTGAGGGCAAGGACTTTCTGTGCTACACACCCTGCACCCCAGCTGCTGGCATGTGCTGCCTCATGCCCGGTGCACAAGGGCATTGCCAAATGAATGAATGAAACCCTTTCCGCAGTCCTTTTGTAAAACTTTCTTCTCTCACTGACTCCTGGTTTTCCATGTAACCCTGTCTGCTCCTTCTCAGTGCTGTGTGTGTGGGGCATGCACCCATTAACACCTGTTTTCTCTTTGTTCACTTGCCCATTCAATACATTTGTTATTTAGAGTCCAATTTTCTTCTCGGCTAGGTCTCTACTCCCTAAGCAGGGACTGTGTGACCCTTGAATGCATATGTGCAGAACTTTTTCCAGGATTCTAAATCCACATACCTATCTACCAAATGGATGATTTTCTCTTAAAATTTCATAGATGATAAATCATACCATTCATGATTCAGAAAAATATTTTCACTTTCCAAATTTGTTCTTCATTTTATATTCCCTTTCATTCACTCCTTGGAATCAAAATGGTTATCTCAGCATTTGAGATTACTTCTCTGCTCTTTGCCTAATTGGATGCCAAGTCCCTGAAATCTCTTTTCTCAATATTTTCCTATTTATCTGCTCCTTGTCTTTCTTACTGACACTCTACTGGTCCCCATCTTAATGACTTATGACTCATATTGGGATCCAATAGCATCTTTCTTGTCTCATCACCTCCATTCTCTCCCTCCTCCCTACATCTTCCCCACTGCTGTTAGAGGCATCTTTAGAAAATCTAGCTTGATCATGTCACTCATCTACTCAAATCTCTGTTTTCCTCTAAGATTTCAAAGTAGGATTTAAACTCTTGAGTTTAGTATAAGGCCTTCCACAAGCTGGCCTATCTCTACTTTTCTAGCTTCACCTTCCACAGTTGTGCCCTAGGCTTCTGTAATGTATACCTAGCTACTTATAATTAGAGGTTCTATCTCTTTCATGCTTCCATGTTTTCACTCTTTATGCTACCTCTGCCTGAGATATCTGCTTGAATCCCTTCTCTTCCCCCTGCCTACCTCCCTACCATTTATTCCCTTAAAATATGTTCATCCCCTGGAGACTTCTCCTCAATTATACTTTGTGTGTGTGTGTGTGTGTGTGTGTGTGTGTGTGTGCCCTCAGTCATGTCTAACTTCTGTGACCCCATGGACTGTAGACTACCAGGCTCCTCTGTTCATGGAATTTTCCAGGTGAGACTACTGGAGTGGGTTGTCATTTCCTCCTCCAGGGCATCTTCCCAACCCTGGGACTGAACACACAGCTCTCGCATCCTCTGCATTGGCAGGCAGAATCTTTACCACTGCACTGCCTGGGAAGTCCCAGCTGTACTTTGATCTGCATGATTTACAAGGTCCTCATTTATCCTCCTGTCATTTTAAAAGCATCACTCATCACAACTGTATGATCACTTCTATCACCATTAGCTCTTTGAAGGCAAGTAACTCCTTATTCAACTTTGTGTGTTCAGAAGATCTCATGGTGCCTGACACACAGTAGACACCCACTGATGTTTGCTAAGTGGATAAATACACAAGTTCATAGGCAGAAGTCTGGGATTTAATTATGGCTTGGACATAAAGAAAAACATGGTTCTGATAATGGATAATTGGGCTCTGACTTATTGTGAAATTTCATGCATCATTCCAGATATTTGGATTTCAACGATAAGATTAAAAGCATGCTATTAATATAGCCATGACAGTTAGAGTAGGGTTATGAGCTTGGATTTAATGTATCAAGTTCAGTGATTGTTTTCATTAGTCTTTAGGTTTTATGTTCATGTGAAACTTGGACTAAACTGAGCTGCTTGAGTTTCATTATGAAACTAAAGCTTGTATCTCCTCATATTAAAACCTCAGTTTAATACTCAGCAGTTTCAGGGGATCATTTCATAAAAATGTCAATTCCTGCAGTTTTGGAATTGAGTGACAGCCAAAAGTTTTAGCAAAACATCTGAGCAGAATTATTCACCAGTACTTCACAAATGGTGAATAAAACATAGGAAGACTGAAAAGTAGATATTTTACAGTTACATTATTTTAGCTATAAATTAAATGTGTTTTGAACAAAAATCCTTATCTCAGGAAAATTTATTATAACCTTAAAATATTCACAGGGTCATTTAATATTTTTGAGTCACCTCTCATGTTCTTATTCCTCATTCCCTTCAAATTTTCAGAGAACCTGAAATCTTGACCTTAGGTTTCTGGAATATTCTCATCTATTTGCTATTTCTTTTCTTTCAAATCAACTGATTTGAAATTACCTGGAGCCATCTTACTACGCGAAAAATAGGGAAATTACTTAACCTCCTGGTGTCTTATTTCTCCCTCACTGACACTCTGATAGTAGAGTTTATACACTCTTTATGGTGCAATTTTATGTAGGTTATTTCAAGCAGAAGAGTATATTGATTTTTTCAACAAAAACATGCATATAAAACGCAACTTTATCATTAGGCTAAATTCTTAATATCCAGCGTATTTCATTTGCCAAATTTCAATGTGAAATTTTTATAAGATTCCTATATTTGATCTCCCACTAAAACGTGTCTACAGCTTTAATGTCATTTACAAGATCTGTGTTACCATTACTTATAATTTACATGAAGAGATTTTAAACTGAATTAATTTTGTCTTCTGACACAGTTTGACTCATTCTAATACTTTCTTTTTGATTTCTCACAACCTTTTTCATATTCCATAGCAAGTATATAATTTAATATAAGGTCAATCTCCTTAACGGGCATGTTTTACAATGTTTCTTTAGTATTACTAGTCTCATTATTAACTTTTGTTGGCATGTGAACAAAAGTAGTGTTGATCAGCATAGCAGCCTAGAAAAGAAGAAATATTAAAGTTTTCAAAGAAGCACAATGTGTGCTATATTACACTTAAAAGTCACTGTCTGCATTGTTTGTAATCTTTTATTTATAAATTTATTTGTTTTTATCTATTTACTTCATGTCTTTTTATTTATAAATAAATTTGTTTATCTTTCCCTATAAAGAACACACATGGGCATCTAAAATAGATGTTGTTTAATTTTCATGAAATCACCTGCTTTAGTTGGGATATAGAAACTATACCAATAATTTGAAATGATAAAATGTAATAAAAAGGAAGATTGATTTTCAACTTAACAGTGTGAGATGCTCTATGGACTTAATTCCCATTAGAACTGATGAAAATTAATTAAAAAAAGAACACAACTAAATCTTTAAAGGGGCTTCCTTGGTGGCTTAAATGCCAAAGAATCTGCCTACAATGCAGGAGACCCGGGTTTGATCCCTGGATTGGGAAGATTATTTGGAGAAAGGAATGGTTACTCACTCCAGTATTCTTGCCTGGAGAATTCCATAGACAGAGAAGCCTGGTGTGCTACAGTCCATGGGGTCACAGAGTTGGACATGACTGAGCGACTAACATTTTCACACTTTAATTTGACAACCCTTCGAAGTCTCTGAAATGGTCTTCAGCGCATACGAATGAAGAAATATCCAGTCAAGAAAAATCCATTTAAGAAGGAAGATCACTCCCTCCCTCCTGTTTCCCAGTCTCCCATCAGTCAAGAACACAGGAATCCCTCACTCTTTAGTTCCCAGTGGGAGGAGCTCCCAGTTGGAGAAGCAGGGCATCAACATTTCTCTGTTGATGCCCTGTTCTGAGGCTAAGTTCCGGGCAGGTGCCCTTGACAGGTGAGGAACCAGCGTCTACATATTAAATAAAAACTCTACCTTCGGCAGGGAGCTGCTGAGATTTTTTGGACCAAGATTTTCCTTGCTCTAGCTTGCAAAACAATGGTTCCATACTAGAAAAAGTCAAGCCCAGAGGGCCTCAGGCTGCTGTCTATCACCCACCACCAAGCACTCAGCTCCCAGAGTGAGAATGTCACTCCAACAAAAGCTTACCGTTTTCCTGTCACATCTAGCTTCAAATTCTGGCTCAGATATTTTGTGTGGGTTGGGAATCAGGCTGTGAAACAGGGAGCACCTAAATGTTTTTCAAAGGAATTGATGTCATTTGCAGCATAACATAGAGAAGTTCAAGCTTAAGGGTGCCCTCAAAAACACTGGGGGTTGTGTTGGGAGACTACTGGAAGAAGAGTCAAGATACAGGTTGAATTGAAAGCCAACCAGCTTGCAGGAGAGAGTTAGGGAAGGGGATGTTTAGAAAGGCCCTTCTGGGGCTGAGAACAAACACCAAACACTGAGTTTAGGAGCTGTCCCCTTCAAGGGAGGCCAGACTTAATCAGCTTAGTTTGTAGAATAATCTATGCCATAGGGCACGGTTGAAACTGTGAAGCAGTAAACCTGCAATCAGTGTAATTTAGTAGCTAGGAGAGGTCAAGGGAAGAGAGGAAGGATCCTTGCTAAAACCACTGTCATTCCAGAGTAAATGTGGGCATACCCAAAGCTGTGCCTTCTGGGAAACCAACATCACAGGTTTAATACTATGGAAGAAAAATAAACTTCACTAAAAGAAACCACTGAGTCTCTGAACAAATAAAACAACAAATAAAAACAATAATAACAAGCCCCAAGGTGAAAGGGAACCAGTACCCAGAGTTGCTACAATGTATTATCCAAAATGTCCAGTTTATAACCAAAAAAGAGACATGCAAATAGATAAGAAATTATAATCCATACACACACACACACAAATATTGTGGCAGCATAAACTGCCTGTGAGAATGACCAGATGTGGGGTTTCAAAGAAAAGGACTTTAAGAAAATATGTTTAAAAAGAAGTAAAGTATGTAAAATAAAATATGATGACAATACTGCATGAAATAGACAGAATCCATAAAGAGATAGGAATTATAAAAAAGAAGCAAAAGAAAATTTTGGTGTTGAAAAATGCAATAACTGAAATGAAAAATTCACTATAGGTGCTCAATAGTAAATTTCATTTATCAGAATAAAGAATGATCAAAATTGAAGATAGATTGATCAATGTATCCTGCAAAATAAAGAGGAAAAAGAATGAAAGAAAGAAAAAAATCTTCATAGAAAAGTTAGTTACTACTTAATACATCAAATATGCATAATGAGAGTACCCAAAAGAGAGATGTGAATAAGAAGAGCAAAAATATTAGGACAAATAACTGCAAAGTCCCCACATTGACTAAAAAACTAATTCATGTACACATTCATAAGCTTCAACTTCCAAGTAGGATTAACACAAAGAGATTAAAAAACAGACACATCATAGTAAAAATGCTTTAAGTCAAAGATAAGGAGAAAATCTTGAAAGCAATAAGAAAACAATTGACTCGTCACTTACAAGGGAACTCCAATAGTGTAACAGCTGGCTTGTCAACAGAAAGGTAGTTGGAAGACATATTCAAAGTGCTCAAAGATAAAAAACTGTCAACCAAGATTACTATATTCAGCATAGCTATCTTTCAAAAGTGAAATGAAATAGAGGCCTCTCCAGATAAACAAAAATGGACAGTGTGTTACTTGCATACATGCCTTACAAGAGACCGAAGGAAGTGCTTTAGACTAAAAGCAGGTGCCCAAAAATGACAATTTGAATCTACACAAAGAAATAAAAAGCACTGGTAAAGTAATTATGTAATTATAAAAGATAGTAGAAATGCATATTTTTCTCATTTCTCTTCTGATTTTAAAAAATATATAAAATAATAGATATACCACAATAATATATATAATGAATTGCTGAGTTCATAACATATAGAAATGTAATATATTTGTCATATAGTTGCCAATAACAGCACAAAAGAAGTGTGTGGGAGCAAAGCTGTATTGGCCTAAGGAAATGACTACAGATGGTAAATTAATTATAACAAATCCAACACCCTTTCTTGATAAAAACACTAAGTAAAGTAGAAATGAAAGGGAGTTTCCTCAAGTTGGTAAAGAGCAGCTATGAAAAACCCACAGCTAGCATCATACTTAATGATGAAATACTGGATACTTTCCTTCTAAAATCAGGAAAAAGACAAGGATATCTGTTCTCTTTTCAATACTGTGCTGGAGATTCCAGCAAAGCAATAAAATTCATCCCAATTGTAAAGAATGAAGTAAAACTATCTGGAGTCACAGATGACACAGTCTTATATATTTAAAAAAAGCTTACAAAATCTACTAAAAAACAAGGAGAACTAAAAGAGAGTTTAGTGAAGTTGCAGGACACAAGATCAATATACAAAAATCAATGGTATTTGTCTATACTCACAATGAAAAACTTGAAATAGAATAGACATGTAGATCAATGAAATAGATTAGGAGTCTAGAAATAAAACCAGATGTTTATGTCTAGCTAATTTTTGACAATGATGCCAGGACCATTCAATGGAGAAAGATTAGTCTTTTCAATAAATGGTGATGAAACAACTGAATAGCTACATGCAAAAGAATGAAGTCGGATACTCTATACAAAATTAACGAAATAAATTAAAGACCTAATTGTAGAATAAAAACTGTGAAACTCTTAGGAAAAGACATAAATGACTCTTCATGACTTGGATATGACAAATCATTTTATATATTACACCAAAATCATAAGCAACCAAACAAAAAAATAGATAATTTGGACTTCAATAAAATTAAAAGCTTTTATGTTTCAGAGAACATCATCAAGAAAGTGAAAAGATAACTCACAGAGTTGGATAAGTTACTTGAAAATCAAATATTTTTAAGGGACTTATATCCAGAAACAGGAAGAGTTAATTAAACTTTTCCAGAGCCAGTAAATTAATATCCATGGTCACAAAGTAACTTTAGGCTTTATCATTTTAATGCCCCAATAATTTGAAGGAGCAGTAGTGTTCAGTTCCGTTCAGTTCAGTCGCTCAGTCATGTCTGACTCTTTGCGACCCCATGAGTCGCAGCATGCCAGGCCTCCAGGTCCATCACCAACTCACGTCCATCGAGTCGGTCAACATTAATTACCTACTGTCTGGCAGTGTGCATGTTCTGATCTAAATGAATAGGTCAGTAGTCTAGTTTATACATTAGCTACTTAGGACTTCATTGCCTGAAAATATAATGCATAGTCACAGAATGGGCCAAATATACATATGTAGTGTACAATCCTGGAATCTGGTGACCCCTAAGGTACTCTGCTGGGCTTTTCTGGTGCTCAGTGGTAAAGAATTCACCTGCAATGTAGGAGCTGCAGGTTTGATGGACTACACTCTGTAGTCGTGTCCGACTCTGTGCGACCCCATAGACCCCACCAGGCTCCCCCATCCCTGGGATTCTCCAGACAAGAACACTGGAGTGGGTTGCCATTTCCCTCTCCAATTCATGAAAGTGGAAAGTGAAAAGTGAAAGTAAAGTCACTCAGTCGTGTCTGACTCTTCCCGACCGCATGGACTGCAGCCCACCAGGCTCCTCCATCCATGGGATTTTCCAGGCAAGAGTACTGGAGTGGGGTGCCATTGCCTTCTCTCACACTTTACAGGGTCACAAAGAGTTGGACACTACTTAAAAAACATATGCAAGGTACTCTGCCAGAGCAAGCATCAACTTCTTTCTTGGCCATCACTGTTTAACTGCAAAAAGGATAAAGAGGCTGAATTTCTTTGATTAAGTAATATCGCATTTTAAAGACATCTTTAATAATGTATACAGATATATAATATTAACAACTCTTTGGTAAGTATTGAATATGTGCCAAGTGCCTACACAAATGAAGTTATTTACCCCATAAGTTCTATAGAAACCTCACAAAGTCTTCTGAAGTAAATGTTAAGATGGACAAAGGCAAAGCTATTATCGTCTCCATTCTAGTGATGAAGTAGAGGCAGATTAATTGCATCAATATCACAGTCTGTAAGTGGGAGGCCAGGTTCTTAACTATTAGAGGATGCAGTGTTTTTCTTTTTCTTTTTCTTTTTTTTTACATGTATGTAACTCTCATTGGTGGAGAAGGCAATGGCACCCCACTCCAGTACTGTTGCCTGGAAAATCCCGTGGATGGAGGAGCCTGGTAGGCTGCAGTCCATGGGGTTGCACAGAGTTGGACATGACTGAAGCGACTTAGCAGCAGCAGCAACTCTCATTGGAGAAGGAAATAACAACACACTCTAGTATTCTTGCCTGGGAAAACCACGGACAGAGGAGCTCCCCCTCATGGGGTTGCAAAGAGTTGGACACTATTTAGTGACTAAATAACAACAAACTTTCTCAAACATATACTTAATTCTCACATCAAATCTACTTGCTCAAGACTTCCCTGGTGGTCCAGTGGTTAAGACTTCACCTTCCAATGCAGAGGGTGTGGTAATCCTTGGTTGGGGAGCTTAGATCCCATATGCCTCATGGTCAAGAAACTAAAACAGAGGCAATATTGTAACAAATTCAATAAAGACTTTTAAAATGGTCCACAACAAAAAAGTAAAGAAAAACCCCAACTCTACATGAAATTAAAAGATGCTTACTCCTTGGAAGGAAAGTTATGACCAACCTAGATAGCATGTTGAAAAGGAGAGACATTACTTTGCCAACAAAGGTCTGTCTAGTCAAGGCTATGGTTTTTCCAGTGGTCATGTATGGATGTGAGAGTTGGAATGTGAAGAAAGCTGAGAGCCAAAGAATTGATGATTTTGAACTGTGGTGTTAGAGAAGACTCTTGAGAGTCCCTTGGACTGCAGGAGATCCAACCAGTCCATTCTGAAAGAGATCAGCCCTGGGATTTCTTTGGAAGCAATGATGCTAAAGCTGAAACTCCAGTACTTTGGCCACCTCATGCAAAGAGTTGATTCATTGGAAAAGACTCTGATGCTGGGAGGGATTGGGGGCAGGAGGAGAAGGGGACAACAGAGGATGAGATGGCTGGATGGCATCACCGACTCGACGACGTGAGTCTGAGTAAACTCCGGGAGTTGGTGATGGACAGACACGACTAAGTGACTGAACTGACTGAACTGAACTGACTTGCTTATCAACAATAAACAAGTACAAATATACCTATATAAATACAAAAATACAAACAAAATAAAAATTTTAAATATCAGTTTAAATAATTCAGCCAGCCAATATATATAGTGACAGTAGAATGGGATCAGTGGTTGTAGTTTCCTCAGTATGTCTGTATGTGCTTGTGCTTGTTGTGAGATGAACTCTCATCCTGCAATGATTATAGTGATTGATGATATGTATTTATCTTACAAATCACTTTGAAAAGAAGCTGACTCCTTTGACTCACACATATAAAGAACATGTTATTTGAACATGTAAGATTTGTACTTTATGTACTACCTACTTCTCAGACATATGTTGTGATTGTACATACACATATATTTGCAATGTAGAAATATACAAGTTAGATGATGTAAATTATATTACTTTGCATGTAGAGGTAAGTTGGTGGGCTGTGGTCTTGGGGTTGCACAGAGTCGGACAAGACTGAGCGACTTCATTTTCAATTTCACTTTCATGCACTGGAGAAGGAAATGGCAACCCACTCCAGTGTTCTTGCCTGGAGAATCCCAGGGACGGGGGAGCCTGGTGGGCCGCCGTCTTGGGGTCGCACAGAGTCGGACACGACTGAAACGACTTAGCAGCAGCAGCAGCAGCAGCAGCAGAGGTAAGTTGTATCTTCTATGGCTAATATATTCTGGAGAAAAAAACAATTAACAAAATCACAAACTTAAATTCTCTTTACTACCGATTATAAAAGGTAATTACCAGCTCAAACAAGACTTTATACCTTGATGGCAGATGATAATAGGTGAATATTGATCTAGTCTGAATCTCTACTCTGGAATGCCAGGAAGTGAAACTTAAACACTATTATGTATTGACAGGCTCTAATGAATATAATGCAGGCAGAAGATCTTAGTTAAAATAAAGCGCCTGTTGACAAAACAAATAATTCCTCTTGGTTGTGAACAGAACTGATGTTTAATCTTTAGCTACTGCCTATTTTACATTAGAAGTTTGCATTTTATTCCTACTGTGATTAAAATGAAAATAAACTATTTATATTAAAATTAATTTTACTTTAATGATAAAGATTTGCATTTTGTTTTTTAACAGCTATAGCAATTCTAGTACCGAACAATGACTTATAGTTGTTCACACTCTCATCTTTAAATAAACGGTGATCAACATATTTAAAAACAAAACATTTTAGTGATCAGTAGTAGTAAAGAGACCAAAAACCTCTCGTAACAGTGAAATAGTAAACCGTAAAAGGGACAGAACTAATTATTTGTGAATTTTAAATGTATGCTAGAGACAGACACAGTCTTTTTATTCTTGACAACTGTCCTACCTGGGAATTGTTTACCAGATGCAAAACCTGATCCACAGAGAAATTTAGGAAACTGTTCAAGTTCACATAGTTAGTTAGAAGCAGAGTCTCAATTTGAATGCAAGTGTATCTGGACCCCAAATCTGTTTTCTCTTCTATAGTCCACTCCTTTGGAGAAGAACCCTTCATTTAACTCCATAAACAACATCATCATAATTTGGAGTCTTGTTTTCTGAAGCAAGTATTTTAAGAGGGAGGAAAATGTTATTAGGACATTGTGAAATTTAAGAAAAAAACATTTTGAATAAGCCTAACAGTAAAGATGTTTTAAAATTAACACTTGGTTTATATGTAGAAACAATGCTGCTGATGCTGTTAATAATGATGGTGATGATAACAAGTTTAAAATAGATAAAGATAGGAGTAGGGGATTAAGGGTGCAAACTGTAATATATAAAAGAAATAAACTACAAGGATATATTTCACAGTGCAGAAAGTATAGCCAATATTTTATAATAAGTATATGTTTATGTATAACCTTTAGAATTTGTGAATCAGTGTGCTATACACCTATAACTTACATAATATCAACTATGTGTGCATGTGTGCTAAGTCACTTTAATCATGTCTGACTCTTTGCAACCCTATGGACTGTAGCCCACCAGGCTCCTCTGTCCATGGGATTCTCTAGGCAAGAATACTGGAGTGGGCTGCCATTCCCTCCTCCAGGGGATCTTCCTGATCCAGGGATTGAACCTGCATCTCTTATGTCTCCTGCAGTGGCAAGGCAGATTCTTTACCACTAGAACCACCTGGGAAGACCCACATCAACTATACCTCAATTTAAAAAATAAATTTTAAAATTAAAAAAAATATATAGATAAGGGACTTCCTTGGTGGTCCAGTGGTTAAGAATCTGCCTTTAAATGCAGAGGATGCAGGTTAGGTTCCTGATTGGGGAACTAAGATCTCACATGCTGTGAGACAACTCAGCCACGCCACCACTACTGAGCCTGCTCACCCAGACAAAGATCTCAGTTTTGCAACTAAGACCCAATGCAGCCAAATAAATAAAGTAATTTATACATTAGCTACCTATATATTTTTTTGAAAAATAGGTAAAAGAGATACACTGAAAGCATAGGACATGATGCTATGTAAAAGGGTTGAAAAATACATATGAGGCAAATGGTAGCCAAAAGAAAGCTGATGCAGATATGGCAATGTCATACAAAATAGTCTTTAAGACAAAAGAAAAGGGATAAAGAAAGTAACTGCATACTTATACATAGTGAAATGCACCAAGACAATTGGATAATTCTGAACTTGTATGCATTTAACAAACCAAATTCAAAATACATAAACAATATTAATATCATGAAATTCAAGGGAAGACAAACTGTTCCAGATTAAAAGAAACTAAAGATACATGAAATGAACACAATACATGCTGCTGCTGCTGCTAAGTCGCTTCAGTCGTGTCCGACTCTGTGCGACCCCATAGACGGCAGCCCACCAGGCTCCCCTGTCCCTGGGATTCTCCAGGCAAGAACACTGGAGTGGGTTGCCATTTCCTTCTCCAATGCATGAAGGTGAAAAGTGAAAGTGAAGTCACTCGGTTGTGCCCGACTCTGAGCGACCCCATGGACTGCAGCCTACCAGGCTGCTCCATCCATGGGATTTTCCAGGCAAGAGTACACAATACATGACCATGGGCTTAATCTTACATCAAGAGGAAAAACAATATTGTTAAAAAGAGCATCACTGGACAATTGGCGAAATTCAAATATGGACTTTATATTATTTCCTGAATTTGATTAGATTTCTGGGTGATGTAAAGTTTATTTTTGTTTCCAAGAAATACATGCTGAAATATTTAGGAGTGAAGAGGCATTATGTCCATAAATAATTTTTAAATGGGTTACCCATATACTTGGCAGGAAAGAGAGAAGACAGAGCGAGGAAGAGATAAGATTATGTAAATATGATAAAAGCTTCTTTAAAAAAATCATGTATCTAGATAGCAGGTTCTCCAAAATGATATGTATGTCCAAGTTCTCATTTCCAGTTCCTGTGATTGTGACCTTATTTGGAAATAAAATCTTTGTAGATGGAGATGTAGTTAAGGACCTTGATATGAGACAATTCTGGCTTTAGGGTGGACCCATGAGAAGAAAAACCTAGGGCTATGGATTATTAAGGGAGATTATTTCTCATCCACATTTCTGGTCCAGGAAGACACTTCTTCTGTATTGACCATGCTCTATGGATTCTTCAGCCCATCACTGCCTTAATTTAAAAGTTAATGTGAAAGACACACAATCACACACAGAGTTCCACACATAAATACAGCACAGGGTTATGTTTTAAGGAATTTATAACCAATTTGGAAGACAAGACTAATAATCATAAAAAATTAAGTGTTTATAGCTAGATAATATAATCATTTATAGCATAAGTAATTTGTGTGGTGTTCATAGTGATATGACAGAGTGGGAAAACATTTAGTCAATGCAAGGGCTTTTAAATAACACTTTTTAATTTGAATAGCTATCTGTCTTAATCTGCTCAGACTGCTATGACAAAATACCACAAATTGCTTGACTTAAACAACAGATATTTATTTCTCATAGTTCTAGAGCCTGAGAAGCCCAAGATCAAAGTACCAGCATATTTGGTATCTGATGAGATCTGATTCCTGGCTTGTAGACACCTGCCTTCTTGCTGTGCACTTACTTGTGTCTGGTGGGAGAGAGAGGGAGGCCCTTGTCTCTCAACTCCTTACACAGGCACTAATCTCATCATGATGGCATCACCTCACCTAACTTAATTACCTCCCAACCTACCTCCAAACACTATTACCATGGGAATTCAAGCTTCAGCTTGCAAATCTGGTGGGGATGGGGGATACACAAACATTCAGTGAATAACATTATCATCAATCGGAAGAGGAATGTCGTTAGAATAAACTGGCACAAGAAAAGAGAATTCCAGAAGAATGTATGTAGAGAGAATAAATGAGACTTCTTTTTCTCAGGGAAAGATAATGAACATGCCTTTTGACCAACTTTGGGAGACACATGACATAACTTCACCTCGAGTTTCTTTTTTTAACTGCACTCTGTGACATGTGGAATCTTAGTTCCCCTACCCAAGGACTGAATCTGCACCCTCTGCACTGGAAGCATGAAGTCTTAACCACTGGACCACCAGGAAGTCCCCTTAACCAGAATTTTTAAAAGTCAAGCATAGGAATTTAGAGTTAATGTGACAGTTGATGAAAATGATAATATCAGATATTATTGAGCATTCCTTTATCATGTTCTTAGCACTGTTTCAACAATTTTTATTCTAACAGTAATTCTATGAGTAGAAACTGCCGGGGTCCAGCCCGGGCTGGTCCAGGGTATTCGAAGGGGGGATGGTGTTGACGACTATTTATTTATTTATTCATCAAAGATATAAAGAATAATAGAATGAGGATAGCTCAGTAGGAAAATTCAGTGGAGAAAAGAAGCTGAGTAGCTTGGTTTATGTGGAAAATCAATATAACCCGTGACACCAGGTTAGCTCTGACCACGGAGGCCGCAGGCACCCTCTCGAATAGCGGAAGGTGCCCCACCTTAGACACCTTCTCGAGTGGGTCTTAGAAGCCCAGGCAGATAAATGGTCGCAGAGGATATCCGTGCTACAGATGGAGACTCAGCTGGAAATTGAGGAGAAAAATGACATGGGGAGACCAAGCGTTGGTGAGCAAGGCCCGTAGCTTTATTTTCAACAGGGGTTTTTATACCCTAAGTTACGCATAGAGGATAATAGGGGATGCAAAGTCAGCAGTCTTTGATCCTTATCAAAAACCAGGGTTTCTTTCCTGCAAATTTATCGTATACAAATGGTTTAGGTGATTTACATCATCTTCTGGCCAGAAGGCTTATTAACATTTTATGACTCTTGACAAAGACTTATCAACAAAGACTTATTTTCTCTAAGAGTAATTATTTTAAGGTTTGGCGCCATCTTCCGAAGATAAAATTGCGTTCCTATAGGCCGGATGTGTAATGGGTTTACAACAAAGGAAAGAATTTATTACCTTAAGGGTCTAAAGTTACTAACACCAAGGCCACTACTTATTTTTTCTACATACCAACTATATTAATTAATACACATTCAAGGATACAATTCAGGGGATGTGAAAACTTGGCAACAAGCATTGGTTCATCAATGAAATCTTTTACTAGTTTTATTCTGACAGTTTCTAACTCTCTGAGAGGCTCTAAGTTATTTGAATATCTTAAGCTTCCCGTGCCTCTCGAGCCTGGGAGACTGTAAACAATCGTATGCATAGCTGTAGGAGTCCGGGTAAACTTGTCAGGTGAGTTAGAGAGCTATCTGAGGGGTTTGGATTTAAACACTCCTAATTGCCCAGGAACTTTTATTAATTGGAGGTATAAGTTAACTCTTTGTCAGAGAGAGCGAGATAGTGGTGGGGGACAGCCCCCAGTAAAGTCAGAGGTGAGAGCACAAAGCAATAAAGTAGGCAGACTCTGGTTTTTTGGCGGTAGATGCTCGAGAATATCCGGGAGGACTCCTGAGGCTCGATCCCGCCTTTGCGTATGCCGAGCCTCCTTCCTCATGACCTTTGTCACGAGTGGAATGCCTCACCGGCTCCCGGCAAGAAACTATTACTGTTTTTCAAAAGAGGGAACTGAGACATGGGGAAGTTATTTAACTTTTCCAGGTTGACAGATACAGATAGCAGAAACAAGATTCTTTGCCCACTGAAATGGGAATTAATTAGAATAAAGTGTCAATTAGCTTCTATTTTAACATTCAAGATATACTGTAAAGTCACTTGTCCTACGTGGAACTAGGAAAAACAAAGCTTAAATGAAATAAAAGAAAAACAATCAATGGAAGATAACATTGAGATAAATCAGATATTGAAAGTATGTAAAAACTTAGAGAAACTTGACAGTACAGTGCTTGACAGTAGAGTGGAGATGAGAGAAGATAGAATCGGTAAACGTGAGGACAGATCAATAGAATTCACAATCTGAACAACAGAGGGAAACTAGACCAAAAAAGTGTGAATAGAGACTCAAGGATATGAGAACAAAAGATCTACTTTTCATAGCATCATAATTCAACTTCTGAAACCAAACACAAAGGAAAAATGTTAAAAGCGACCAGAGAGAAGTGACACCTTGATTTCAGGGAGACTTCAATTTGAGTGGCAGTGCATTTCTCATCTAAAAGCATGGAGTAGAGAAGGAAGAGGCACATTTTTCAGGTGTTGAAAGTCAAAGACCATCAAAGCAAATTCTTTATTCAATAAAACTATCTTCCAGAAAAGAGAAACTAAAGATGTTCTCAGAGGTGGAAATTATGAGAATTACTCAAAATGGATAGAAAAGACAAGGAAAGCATAGCAAGTATTTGAGCCTATCAAACCATTTAGAAATATTTCAGCCAATGGTTTTGGCTTTGTTAATGTTAAGATGTCCTATTTAGACACTCTGCAATGGCAACCCACTCCAGTACTCCTGCCTGGAAAATCCCATGGTCAGAGGAGACTGGTAGGCTGCAGTCCATGGGGTCACTAAGAGTCGGGCACAACTGAGCGACTTCACTTTCACTTTTCACCTTCATGCATTGGAGAAGGAAATGGCAATCCACTCCAGTGTTCTTGCCTGGAGAATCCCAGGGACAGAGGAGCCTAGTGGGCTACCGTCTATGGGGTTGCACAGAGTTGGACACGACTGAAGTGACTTAGCAGCAGCAGCAGCAGAAAGTGTTAAATTAAATACCTTTTTGTTTCAGCACATTTGAAAAGTAACAGCTGTATCTTTTATCTCATTGACAATCAATCCATTTGAGAAGATTGGAATCTAGCATATTTACCTCCATTTTAAAGGCAAGGAAATGCAGGTGCCATGTGGTTAAGGGACTTTCCCACAGGCACAAAGCTGGGTGATGAGATGACAGGACAGAGAATATCTAGATTGTGTCCCCTTCCCCTAGGCCACACTGACTTCCCCAAGTATCAACCACTCATTATGCCAAAACTTACATCAAATCTTCCCTAAAGCACATTTCCTTGGTTAGCCACAAAACCCACTCCTTGCTTTCTAGAGGTCAACTTCACAAAAGTAACTAAGGAAGTATGTTCCAACATGATTATGGAGAGTGTTGTGCTCCAGATAAGGAGGTTAGACATAATGTGATTGACAATATCACTGAAGGTAGTTGAATAAAGAATTATTTTAGCAAGATGTATCTGTTCTAAAACATAAAGAAATAAGATTGGCAGAATTTAGTTATGGAACTTCTGCAATAATACAATTGAGAATTGAAAAAATCTAACTAGCTTATGATTTTTCAATGATGGGAAGAAAGGAACACAGGAACAAATATTTATTGGGTAACTAACATAGATATTGGGCAATATAAAGAGATCTAAAACAGTGTTTGGCCATATGGGACAAATTTAATAGTGACTTTTGTTAACTGTAAAAATAAAAACTGGGTTTACCAATAAAACACAGCAGCAAATGTTTTATTGGTACCATAGTGGTTAAGGAATAGAATAACAAGGCTCTGCTTTGACAGAACATCTCCCCATGGAAAGAAGGTACAAAAAGAGTCTGAAAATTTTGTCTTTGAAATCTTCCAGAATTCAAACTAACTGAAGAGTTAATAGACTTATAAATATCCTAGCAGTGGGGCATGGGTGCTGTCATGTCTGACCCTGTAGCCCACCAGGTTCCTCCGTCCATGGGATTCTCCAGGCAAGAATACTAGAGTCGGTTGCCATTTCCTACTCCAGGGGGTCTTCCTGACTCAGGGATCAAACTTACATCTCTTGCATCTCTTGTATTGGCAGGCAGATTCTTTACCACTGTGCCACTTGGGAAGCCTTGATAAACATCCTATCGAGATTAAATGTTCCCTGCATGAATAAGATTTCTTTGCAAAACAATTTTTCACCTCTTCAAGCCCAAACTGGTTTCTGTTGGACACTTACCCATTGCTAAAATGATCAACAGCTCCAAAGAAATCCTGTCTCTGATGAACATTGTATAATAATGTTTATTACAAAGAGAGCAATACAATAAGAAGAACTGAGCCTGTGGAACTATGAAAAATAGAACTTAGCAGATGGGGGAAACTCATTCAAACCAGCTCTGCTATTTAAATGGACTCTGCTTTCCCTTAGCTGAGAATTGTCCACTCCTCAAGAACTGAAAATGAGAACTGTAATTCCCTGAAAGGTGCATACATTTATACTTATAGCTGATTCATGTTGTTGTATAGCAGAAATTAACATAACATTGTGAAGCAATTATTCTCCAAAAAGCCCTTCAAAATAACAAAATAAAATACTGGGATTTATGCTTAAAAATATAAGTACAGGCTGGAATCATAAGCACAAGTTGGATGAAGCTCAAGCTGGAATGAAGCTTACTGGGAGAAATATCAATGTCCTCAGAGAAGCAGATGACACTACGCTTATGGTAGAAAGAGAAAAGGAACTAAAGAGCCTCTTGATGAAAGTGAAACAGGAGAGTGAAAAAGTTGGCTTAAAACTCAACATTCAAAACACTAAGATCATGGTATACAGTCCCATGAGTTCAGCTCAGTCAGTCGTGTCCGACTCTTTGCGACCCCGTGAACCACAGCACGCCAGGCCTCCCTGTCCATCACCAACTCCCGGAGTCCCCCCAAAACCATGTCCATTGAGTCTGTGATACCATCCAACCGTCTCATCCTCTGTCGTCCCCTTCTCCTCCTGCCCTCAATCTGTCCCAGCATCAGGGTCTTTTCAAATGAGTCAGCTCTTTGCATCAGGTGACCAAAGTATTGGAGTTTCAGTTTCAACATCAGTCCTTCCAATGAACAGCCAGGACTGATCTCCTTTAGGATGGACTGGTTGGATCTCCTGGCAGTCTAAGGGACTTTCAAGAGTCTTCTCCAGCACCACAGCTCGATTCTTTGGTGCTCAGCTTTCTTCACGGTCCAACTCTCACATCCATACATGACCACTGGAAAAAGCATAGCCTTGACTAGACAGACCTCTGTTGACGAAATGATGTCTCTGCTTTTTAATAATGCTGTCTAGGTTGGTCATAACTTTCCTTCCAAGGAGTAAGCATCTTTTAATTTCATGGCTGCAATCACCATCTGCAGTGATTTTGGAGCCCCCAAAATAAAGTCTGACACTGTTTACACTGTTTTCCCTTCTATTTGCCATGAAGTGATGGGACTGGATGTCATGATCTTAGTTTTCTGAATGTTGAGCTTTAAGCCAACTTTTTCACTCTCCTCTTTCACTTTCATCAAGAGGCTCTTTAGTTTGTCTTCACTTTCTGCCATAATGGTGGTGTCATCTGCACATTTGAGGTTATTGATATTTCTCCCAGCATTCTTGATTCTGGGTTGTGCTTCATCCAGCCCAGCGTTTCTCATGATGTACTCTGCAAAGAAGTTAAATAAGCAGGGTGACAATATTCAGCCTTGACGTACTCCTTTTCCTATTTGGAACCAGTCTGTTGTTCCATGTCCAGTTCTAACTGTCACTTCCTGACCTGCATACAGGTTTCTCAAGAGGCAGGTCAGGTACAAATAGATAGGGAAACAGTTGAAACAGTGACAGACTTTATTTTCTAGGGCTCCAAAATTACTGCAGATGGTGACTGCAGCCATGAAATTAAAGGACACTTGATCCTTGGAAGAAAAGCTATGACCAACTTAGGCAGCATATTAAAAAGCAGATTCATTACTTGGCCAACAAAAGTCCATCTAGTCAAAGCTATGGTTTTTCCAGCAGTCATGTACGAATGTGAGAGTTAGACCATAAAGAAAGCTGAACGCTAAAGAATTGATGCTTTTGAGCTGTGGTGTTGGAGAAGACTCTTGAGAGTCCCTTGGACTGCAAGGAGATTAAACCAGGCAATCCTAAAGGAAATCAGTCCTGAATATTCATTGGAGTTACTGAT
This sequence comes from Bos javanicus, assembly GCF_032452875.1. NCBI lineage: Eukaryota > Metazoa > Chordata > Mammalia > Artiodactyla > Bovidae > Bos > Bos javanicus. The sequence goes on along the minus strand of NC_083881.1, from coordinate 25,861,445 downwards.
GCTGAAGCTGAAACTTTAATACTTTGGCTACCTGATGTGAAGAACTGACTGATTGGAAAAGACCCAGATGCTGGGAAGGATTGAAGGTGGGAGGAGGGGCTGACAGGATGAGATGGTTGGATGGCATCACTGACTCAATGGACATGAGTTTGAGCAAGCTCCAGGAGTTGGTGAAGGACAGGGAAGCCTGGTGTGCTGCAGTCCATCGGGTCACAAAGAGTCAGACGTGACTGAGCAACTGAACTGAACTGATGCTTAAAAATAAAAAAGTGCATATGAAAGAGATGGGAGGTATTATATTAGTCATTCTCATACTTTGTGTGTTTAAGAATCACGAGAGGAATTTGTTAAAATGCAGTTTCTTAACCTGAAAAAACAATCCTAACCTGAAAGATTCTGACTTAAGTCTGGAATGAGATGCAGAATTTTGCATTTTTATATGTATTGTACTCTAATCACTGTCCCCCTCCCCAAACCTGGGTAATTATAACGATTGCAAGGATCATCTGGAAGAACACATTATGAAACACAGGACTGAAATCTTCACATCACAGTCTTGCAGAAGAAGGAACAGAGACGCAGAAGCATTAGGTACCTCGTCCAGCATCATACAGTGAATTTGTCTGGTAGTATGTATACTGATTTGACACACACCTGCACGCTGTTCTGTTTCTGTTAGTTCATAAAACATGACCGTGGCATCCAGTGTGCTAGTATCTCCCTCTCTGTGATTTCTTTGTTGAGTTGTAGGCTCCTTGACATGGGTATGGTGGAAGCTGGGCTCTGATCTCACAAATGCCATGGTTTGGTATGGGGTCAATGTGAGCCCAAAGGAACATTAGGAGACAACTTTAAACCCTTTGCTTTCTTGTAAATACGCTTTGCAAGTCCATGAAATTGCTATCTTTGGGGTTATGTCTCCTGCTCTCTCTAGTTGTTTAAATCTTAGCAAATTGGGTGATGATAGTCTGATAAGAACATATATATCAGGGTCAGGCCCTTTCCTTTCTAGACACCCTTACTTTCCTACCTCTTCTCTTATTAGATTAAAATAACAAAAGCATTTGTTCGTGGCAAAAACACAGATGTCTCATGGCCAAAAAAAGAGAGAGAGAGAGAATATTACATTTTTCAAAAGCCTGTTTCTTATTAAGCCAGACTTGATTGGTTTTAGACCCAAGAGACATAGGCCAGTGCTTATTTCCATGGCCTCCTTAAAGTTATATTCCCCCAGAATCTTTCCTTTTTCTATTTTCTCTAGGAAAAGTCACCAAAGGAACACATTTTCAACCTTGATGCTATCTCCTAAGAGGTTAGAAGAATCAGTTAACTTTTTCCTGTATTTGGACTGTCAGGTCCAATATTCTCCTCGATATTACTTTATTTTTTTAATCACAGTCTCCAAGCAATAGCAAATTTTTATTCATGCACATGATGACTGTGATTTTCTAGATAGAGTTTTGTGCTTTGGAACTTGAATTGCAATGCAATTATCTTTCCTTTTTTACCCTTGCTTTCCAGGGAGATAACCCTACAAATTTTGATTTTCTAGACATAGTGTGGTCTTCTTTGAATTGCAAATTTTTCTTTCCTTTATATTTTTAGGATGAAATTTTATATTGCAAAATGCATTCTTATGTATTTGTATGTGTGCACGTATATGACCTTATGCATTTGAACATATATGTTTAAAAATGTAAATACAGAGATGGGTAATACCTTTCTGCTCAGCATTATCTTGAAGGCTTGTCTAATTTTAACATTTTACGTACACGGAAACACAAGAAAATATCTCTCTTGGTTCTTTTCAATCTGTGACTTGTTAATTTACCATGTAAATGAGTGGCATTTTCACAATTTAAATGAATGCATTCTATCCTTTAAGATTAACGTAAAATTGGAATATTAGCCAGTATTTAAGAGTAGTTTTAGAAAGTGGTAAGGTAGAGAATAGAGGAATATTAGCTGTGATATTTCATAATATTAAACTAAGAATGTTAAAATAAGAAGGAGGCTTGGGAAACCCAGCTAAACTATTGACACTTTGTAAGAACCTGATGAGAGGTATGGCTTTTCTTTCCCCTCTCCAAAATATATGCATGGTTACACATTCACACACACACACACACACACACAATTTCAATAAAAAGCTCAGTGGGTTTCCTGTGTACCTATCATTCTGGTTTAGAACACTTGAGTAATTATAAGATATATTAAAAATGAAGATAACATTGATTTCATTGTTACTGAATCTATCTCATCAAGTATAATGCTTGGTATATAATAAGCACTGAGTGCATAGATGTTTGATGAATGAATGAATAAATAAATGAGTAATTCCTATTTCCTCATAAAGACAGATAATTCTTTTCTTTCTTCTCTGAACCCCACAGTTATAATTGTTAGAACTAAATTGAAATTTACCTCCCTGTAAATCTGAACTCTCTATAAATTTCTACTTATTGTAAAACAAATAAAGCAAAGCATAAGTATGTTCCTGATTTAATTTAACTATGGAAATTGTTGAATACATTTACCAAGAATGCCTTCAATTTCCCAAACTAAAGATATTCTTGAAATATTCCACATACTAGATGGTTTCCAGAATCCCTCATCACCTTAATTACACACTTTTACTCCCTTGCACACTATCTCCTCCTTACAGAGTGAATCAGAAGGGGAACAGCTCCCCGGGTGGTGCTATAGTCAGTGGAGTAGGACAGTGACCACTTTTAATCTAAAGACTTAAATTAAATTTACTTTTCATACACTGCTGTTCATAGAGATCTACAGCACAGTAATTTGAGAAAATCTATTGTGTATGGGACTTTCTTTCCTTTTCTGAAGGTACATGGATACTCAATATAAATCTATACAGAAGCTCTTTAAACTTGAGGAAATCAATGTCTTTTCAGTTCAGTGTTAAACAGATTTTGAGCATCTAATATTGTCTCAAAAATAGAAGTGATTTCTATGGATGAAATATGAGAATTTGGCTCAAAACCCTCAAGTCTTTTAATTCTTAGATAGATGATCCCCATCCTTATAATTATGGGTTAGAAGCATACTTGAGACTATATAAATAGCAAAGAAAGTTCTGGACACATCAAATTACAGCATCCCATTTGATCAACTCATTCCATCATTGTCGTCATTTAATTGCTAAATCATGCCTGACTCTTTGCAACTCCATGGACTGTAGCCCACGACGCTCCTGCATCCATGGAATTCTCTAGGCAAGATACTGGAGTGGGTTGCCATTTCCTTCTCCAAACTCAGTCCGTAACAAATTCTTTCCGTGTTTATCTTTTGAGTTAATTAAGTCTCTAGCATGTGTAGATTCCTATCTTTTTATCAAATTTGAGAAGTTTTTGGCTACTAGATTTTGGAATAGATGGCCAATGGTATCTCCTTGTTTTAATTTGTTTTTCTCTGTTGGAGAAGACTCTTGAGAGTCCCTTGGACTGCAAGGAGATCCAACCAGTCCATTCTGAAGGAGATCAGCCCTGGGATTTCTTTGGAAGGAATGATGCTAAAGCTGAAACTCCAGTACTTTGGCCACCTCATGTGAACAGTTGACTCATTGGAAAAGACTCTGATGCTGGGAGGGATTGTGGGCAGGAGGAGAAGGGGACGACAGAGGATGAGATGGCTGGATGGCATCACCAACTCGATGGACATGAGTTTGAGTGAAATCCAGGAGCTCATGATGGACAGGGAGGCCTGGTGTGCTGAGATTCATGGGGTCTCAAAGAGTTGGACACGACTGAGTGACTGAACTGAACTGAACTCATGCCATATAATCCCCATGGAAAAGAAATGTAAAAAAGCAAAATGGCTGTTTGAGGAGGCCTTACAAATAGCTGTGAAAAGAAGAGAAGCAAAAAGCAAAGGAGAAAAGGAAAGATATAAACATCTGAATGCAGAGTTCCAAAGAATAGCAAGAAGAGATAAGAAAGCTTTCCTCAGCGATCAATGCAAAGAAATAGAGGAAAACAACAGAATGGGAAAGACTAGAGATCTCTTCAAGAAAATTAGAGATACCAAGAGAACATTTCATGCAAAGATGGGCTCGATAAAGGACAAAAACGGTATGGACCTAACAGAAGCAGAAGATATTAAGAAGAGGTGGCAAGAATATACAGAAGAACTGTACAAAAAAGATCTTCATGACCAAGATAAACATGATGGTGTGATCACTCACCTAGAGCCAGACATCCGGGAGTGTGAAGTCAAGTGGGCCTTAGAAAGCATCACTATGAACAAAGCTAGTGGAGGTGATGGAATTCCAGTTGAACTATTTCGAATCCAGAAAGATGATGCTGTGAAAGTGCTGCACTCAATATGCCAGCATATTTGGAAAACTCAGCAGCGGCCACAGGACTGGAAAAGGTCAGTTTTCATTCCAATCCCAAAGAAAGGCAGTGCCAAAGAATGCTCAAACTACCGCACAATTGCACTCATCTCACACGCTAGTAAAGTCATGCTCAAAATTCTCCAAGCCAGGCTTCAGCAGTACATGAACTGTGAACTTCCAGATGTTCAAGCTGGTTTTAAAAAGGCCGAGGAACCAGAGATCAAATTGCCAACATCCGCTGGATCATCGAAAAAGCAAGAGAGTTTCAGAAAAGCATCTCTTTCTGCTTTATTGACTATGCCAAAGCCTTTGACTGTGTGGATCACAGTAAACTGTGGAAAATTCTGAAAGAGATGGGAACACCAGACCACCTGACCTGCCTCTTGAGAAACCTATATGCAGGTCAGGAAGCAACGGTTAGAACTGGACATGGAACAACAGACTGGTTCCAAATAGGAAAAGGAGTATGTCAAGGCTGTATATTGTCACCCTGCTTATTTAACTTGTATGCAGAGTACATCATGAGAAAGGCTGGGCTGGAAGAAGCACAAGCTGGAATCAATATTGCCGGGAGAAATATCAATAACAGATAATAATATAATATGCAGATGACACCACCCTTATGGCAGAAAGTGAAGAGGAACTAAAAAGCCTCTTGATGAAAGTGAAAGAGGAGAGTGAAAAAGTTGGCTTAAAGCTCAACATTCAGAAAACGAAGATCATGGCATCTGGTCTCATCACTTCATGAGAAATAGATGGGGAAACAGTGAAAACAGTGTCAGACTTTATTTTTCTGGGCTCCAAAGCCACTGCAGATGGTGACTGCAGCCATGAAATTAAGACACTTCTCCTTGGAAGGAAAGTTATGACCAACCTAGATAGCATATTCAAAAGCAGAGACATTACTTTGCCAACAAAAGTCTGTCTAGTCAAGGGTATGGTTTTTCCAGTGGTCATGTATGGATGTGAGAGTTGGACTGCGAAGAAGGCTGAGCACTGAAAAATTGATGCTTTTGAACTGTGGTGTTGGAGAAGACTCTTGAGAGTCCCTTGGACTGCAAGGAGATCCAACCAGTCCATTGTGAAGGAGATCAGCCCTGGGATTTCTTTGGAAGGAATGATGCTAAAGCTGAAACTCCAGTACTTTGGCCACCTCATGTGAAGAGTTGACTCATTGGAAAAGACTGTGATGCTGGGAGCGATTGGGGCCAGGAGGAGAAGGGGACGACAGAGGATGAGATGGCTGGATGGCATCACTGACTCAATGGTCATGAGTCTGAGTGAACTCTGGGAGTTAGTGATGGACAGGGAGGCCTGGCGTGCTGCGATTCATGGGGTTGCAAAGAGTTGGACACGACTGAGCGACTGAACTGAACTGAACTGATGCCATATAATGCTCAGCATTTGTTTCTAGTTTTCTAAGGTTTTATCATGAATGGGTATTGGATTTTGTCAAATCCTTTCATGTTTTTTTCTTTTTTGCCTGTTGATGTGATAGATGACATTAGTTGATTTTCAAATGTTGAACCAACCTGGAATACCTGAGATAAATCTTGTTTGGTCATGGTTTCTAATTCTTTTTATATATTGTTGAAGATTTTTGCACTTGAGAGAGATATTGGCCTAGTTTTCTTAAATATCTCTGTCTGCTTTTAGTGTTAGTGTAATGCTGGACTCATAGAATGAGTTAGTATTCCCTCTACTTCTATCTTCTGAAAGAGAATAGAGAAGTGGTAGAATTTCTTTCTTATTATGAAATGTGGTATAAAATGAAGTCACTTATGTCAATGAGTTTGAAAATGGAGCTGAGAGAGCATTAATGAGTCCTTATCTGGTGGAACTAGGAGCTATTGAAACAAGCAAATCACAAATATTCCAAGAACTCTGCAAGAATACTTGCAATTTGCCTAAGTAATGGACTTCTACCTCCCTCTAGTAATAGTCTTAGCAATCAATCATGTTTAGCCAAGACTAACCTCCATCTTTAACTCCAATTAAAATTCTTTTTAATGCACATTTCTCTTCTTTGCCGTTAAAAGCCCCCAACTTTTACTTCTATTGGGACACTGGGTTGCTACCCAAATCCGTGTGCCCCAAGTTAATTCTCTGATCCCAAACAGATGCTTTCTGCTTGATTGTTGGCCTGCTAGGTTTATTGAGGCTGACATTCTATATTTGACAGAATTCACCATAAAACCATCTGGGCCTTGTACTTTTTATTTTGGAAAAGTTTTAATTATTGATTCAATTTCTTTCTTCCTGTTGAGTTTGGCACGCTGTGTCTTCCAAGGGATTAGTCCATTTCATGAGAGTTGTCAGGTCTGTAGGCCTAGAGATGTTCACAGTTTTTTTTATTATCTTCTTAATTTCTAAGAGCTCTGTAGTGATGTCCTCTTTTTCATTTCTGTTATCACTAATTTGTGTCCTTTCTCTTTTTTATCTTAGTCTAGCTATGGGTTTATTGATTTATTTCATCTTTTCAAGGAACCAGCTTTTTGTTTCATTGACATTCATTTTCTATTTTCAATTTCATTAATTTTTGCTCTCTTTTTCCTTATTACTTTTCTTCATACTTTGGACTTTATTTTCTCTTCTTTTTCTAGCTTCCTAGATGGAAGCTTAGACTGATTCTTGATCTTTCTTCTTATCTAATGTACATATTCAATACTATACATTTCTCTCTGAGCACTGTGTTTACTGGATCCCACAAATTTTGATAAGCTGTGTTTTCATTTTTGTTTAGTTCAGGATTTAAAAGAATTTCTCTTGAGGTTTCTTCTTTGACTTGTTTTGTTTTTGGAAGTATGTTGTATAATCTTCAAGTATTTGGGAATTCCAGCTATGTGTCTGTTCCTGATGTCTAGCTTAGTCTCATTGTGGTGTGAGAGCACACATCATATGATTTCTACTCTTTCAAATTTGTTAGGATATATTTTATGGCTCAGGCTTGCCAATATTTGAGTTTGGTTTTTGTAAACTTTTCAAAGAGATTTGGTTCAGATAACTTTTTAAAAAGATAAATATTTTGTTTTACAATCCATTTAGTTTTACTGAAAATTTATGAATATAACACAAAGAATTCCCATATGCTTTTCACTGGTTTCTCCTATCATTGACCTTTATGTTACTATGTTATACTTATCACATTAAGTGACACAACATCAATGCATTATTAACTAAAGCCCCCACTTTACTTAGATCCCTTCAATTTTTTACTTAACATTTTACTTTTCTAGAATTCCACCTGGGATATCACATTACACTTAGGTGTTTTGTCATGTTAAACTCTTCTTGGCTATGGAGTCTCTTAGACTTATCTTGTTTTTGATAACCTTCAGTTTTGAGGAGTACTGGTCTGGTATTTTGTAGAATATTTACCAGTTGGGATTTGTCCTGTGTTCTCTGGATTTTCGACTGAGTGATGGATTGCCAGAGGAAGATCATAAAGTGTCATTTCATCATATTGTACCAAAGTGACAGTGTTTCATACTGATTTATTATTTGGAATGCTAACCTTGATCACCTAGTTGAGATAATTTTTATTGAGTTTCTCTACTGTAAATATACTCTTTTACATCCTTTCTGTATTGCACATTTTAGGAGTCACTACACTCAGCCTACAGTTAAGGAGTTGAGAGCTATACTCCACTTTCTTGAGGCTGGAGTATGTAGTCAAAATATTTGGATTTATTTGCTCTCTAGTTAGCATTTTTGACTTTGCAAAGTTCTCTGGCTTATCTTTTGGTGTAATGTTAGAAAAAATAGAACTCCTTGCTTTCTGAGACTCCCTGGCTTTGTTTCTTTTCCCTACTTTCATTTAGACTTTTTATTTTATCTCTGTTTTTCTCCATTCTGTTCAATTTTGACTCCACTCCCAGCTATTCTCCTCTGTTTGTGTCTTTGACTGGTAAGGAAACATTACTGGTTTATTTCCTGAGTTCGTGTGGGGTGGCTTGTATCCCCTACAGATCTCATTGCAGCTTTCTTATACTTACTCAGGGGGCAGAGATCCTTCCAACATCAGTTATTCTCTAATGCCCTTGAATGAGCTTACTGCATGTTGCAGTGAGTGTTTTTGTCTTTTTGGAGTTCTCATAATTCTTTTTTTGGTGTATGTGTATGTATATTTATAGCATGTGTATGTACTGTGTTGTGTGTGTGTGAAAACAGAGATAAAAAATTCTGTGTTCCCATTTTTACTATTGCTTCAGAATTTTACCCACTCCCCTCTCACATTTCTTGATTGGTTACTTTTTAACAACTTTATTGAGGTATAACTAATACACAAAGAAATGCACAAATTTAGTATGTACAACTTGATGTGTTCAGACATATGCATATATATACCTGTGGAGTATCTCTGCAAGCTAGGTAATATCTAAAAACTCTGAAATTTCCTGTTGGTATTGAAAATAGGAAAAAAACGAATACCTGGTAAGACCACACCTGTAAAATCATCAAAAGATATATTTGCTTGTACTCAGTTGTGTTCAACTTTAAGACCCCATGGATTGAAGTCTGCCAGGCTCCTCTGTCCATGGGATTCTACAGGCAAGAATACTGGAGTGGGTTGCCATGTTCTCCTCCAGAGGATCTTCCCGACCAGGGATGGAACCCATGTCTCCTGCATTATAGGCAGATTGTTTACCGCTGAGCCACCTGGGAAGCCCACGTTTATCCTTTCATAATTACTTCCCTACTTTGCTGAAGTTACCTATACTCTAAATTTGGATAATATGATCTAACCATATATATTTACATATTTGTACAAGCAGTATGTACAACATTTATACTGTCAAATACATTTTCACATGAATCCCCCCCCCACACCCATTCAGGCACGATCACTCACATACACAAACTACTTATATATATAGACCTATACATGCCCACAACATCTACCAATGAAGAACACATACATATAAATCTAATGAAATGTTTCATACATCAATTCATAGGACCATAAATCAAGTATATATTTTTAATTCAATCCTGTCCTTTACCACCTTCAAAAGTCTACAAAAGAGTAGCTTCAACATACATTTATGGAATGAATGAAAGAATGAATAATTTACATTTTAGAAGAGCTAATGATGTCACCGAAAACTACTTCACATATGAGTTAGCCAAAAACAAATAGAAAATTTTAAATCAGTATCTCTCCCTAAACTACAGGCTGATCCATCATCTTATCTCTCAGATTATTTAGATGATCAATTTCTTCAATTATTTTTCTAACTAAATAAAATCCCATCAGATAAAATGCTATTTCCTATAATTCTGAATTGAATTTTTATGAGACATACAAAAAAATTTAATCAGTGATTATGGTTGGGGATTTAAATCCACTAATGTACCTTAATTTGCATGATAAACAGATACCTTTATGAATTCTCCCTGAAAAGGTAATCACATGCTGTATCTAAAGAGACTTGCATCTTTAGCTTAATCTAACTTAAAAAAGAAACATTTATGTTCTCATTAAATCTGTTCCTACAGTTTTATTTCATTGATTTAAGGTTCTTTTAAAAATGCACAGAAACTGCCCACACTAGTAATTATTCTAATTTTAAAAACTGCAGTCACCATTCAATCATTAAGAAGGGAAGCTAAGCTTCAGTCCATTAGCAGTTGTTTATAATAGCACATCTCAATTGATTAAACTCTAGATTTTTTTTGTAGGTCTTGTTTTATAAATTGAGCTAGTCAAGTAAACATAACATTTGGTAATAGTCCTCATAGCAACTGTCAAAATGACTTATTGTTTTTACAGTCCTGCATTCCTTCAGAATTAATAATACCTTTGTGCCCTTTACAACACTTATTATTGATGCCATGAAGTTCTCTATATTTAATGAGTAGATGTTTCATTATAGTACATAGTTCTGTTGACAGATAGAAAATTTTTCTAATTTGTTTCTCTTTTCCTCTTGATTGAAGGATTGTAAATATGCAATTAGCAGTTGAAGTAGAAGTAAAAGAAAAAAATATCAGCTGTCAAGTATTTCTGTTGAAAGAGACAGGATGCTTTAAGCTAAGAACAGCATGACAAAAGATAAAAGCATTCTTGCCAATGAGGCTGAAAGTTGCAAAATGTTTAAACATTTGATTTGTCTTTTTCCTTCTATGAAATAATTGTTAATCCTTGTCTTGTATGAAACAGGAATTAATGAAAAGACACATTCTTTTCCAACAAAGCTGACTAAGGTCAAGCTTTCATTCTTCTCCACCAAATACTCAGCTTTTGATTTCTATACTTAATTGCTTTTTAGTATTTTTCAATAATGATGGGGTCACTAGCTTCTAAGAGAGAGAGAACATGGAAAATACAGCTATAGGAGTTTGCAATTTATGGAAGTGATATTGGCCAAAACAATAGTATATGGTAGCAATTCTTGGTCAATACCAGCTAGAATATTTATTACTCTTTTCAGTTTATCAACTTAATCTCAAAATGGCAGAGACTCATATTTTGGAATCTCAAATTACACTTTTCAATTCTCTATGATTTCTATTTTGATCTCATGATTTTGGAAATACTTCTCCCTTTTATAAGACAAACAGATTTTCAACACATTGCTGGAAACAAAATGATTCTTGTGACCTATAAATAATAAGCACGCTCCATCTTCATGGGGGAATATCTTCAGATATTTTGGAATGTGCAAATATATTAGAAATTTGACAATATGAAGTACAAATGATTTCTAAATATTTTATTATAGTTTATTATTTTATATTTATATATTATGCATTAAGTGTATAGTTAATAAATGATGGAGATATATTTATACTAATATAAATTATTTTATGTTATTTTTAAAAGATTTCAATGGAGTAAATAACTTCTCCCATCTCTGTATGATTTATAAAGAACAGTCCTTAATTTCGATGGACTCAAATTTACTTTTATCCCACTGAAAAGCAATTCCTTTCTTATTTTGAACAGACATGGAAATTCTGCATTTCTTCTGTTAACTTTAGCACCTTTTTGTTAATATCTAACTATGTGATGACTTATTTGTGTATTCTATGAGGTAGAGATACAATTTTACTTTTCTCTACATGGTGAACCATTTTCTCTTGCAATGATTATGAAACAATCTCAGTGATATGTAATGCCAATTCTTTTATTTACCAAGTTTGCATGAATGGATGATTGTTATCTGGCCTCTCTATGCTGCTTTATGACTATTGGTTTATTCATTTTCCTCTACTACATTTATTGCCATGATATTTTTGTAGGTTTTATACTATGGTAGGTGCTTCTTCTCAATTTGCTTTTATTTTTACTTTAAAAAAAATTGCCTTAGATACTCATAGAATTTTTTCATATGAGTTTTTTATACAGTTTTCTTTTTCTTTTTTAGATATTTAGGGCAGATGTATACAAGTGATTACTTTTATTAGATTGATCTTGTATTCAGCAGCCTTGATGAACTCAACTTTTTATTTCAAGCTTCTCCTAAAAATCTTAGTGTGAAGTGACTTGAATTTGAGGGTTAATTTTGTGAGGGTGCAGTAGGAATTGACTTCTTTGCAATCTTGAATTATCCCAATCAAGAATAAGATCTTTTCAATAGAATTTATTTACATGTTCTTCTATGTCATTAAATGGAGTTTAACTCTTTTTTCAAGATTCCCTGTTTTTTAAAAAATATTTAATTTATATTTTACTTCTTAAATTTTATTTATAATTGTTTTTGAGGGAATTGAGAAAAGCAATTGAAAATTTAAGGTGGTCTTTTATCTGGCCAATCTTGCTTAAGTTTTCTGTAGTTTTGAAGGAATCAAAAACTATCCAGGATTAGAGAGTGAAAATCAGTTCTCAGTGAAAAAGCAAAAAGCAGCCAGGCCATTAATCAGCATGGTAGGAAAGACACAGATAAAGTCAGCGGCAAAGTTAACAACCTTGTATCTACAAAGGTCATGCCACAGTTGTAAAATGACATCAAGAACCCACTTTGAGTGATCACTGCTTTCTTCCCAATGATGCACCTCATCTGTTTTGCTATTAAGTAGAGGGGATTCCAAATTATTTAGCCACCTTAATTTAAGAAAGCAGAAAATCCCTAGCTCATGCGTGCATCTTTCAAATTCTTCTTAAAAACAAGCCAGTTGAGATTCATCCTTACTTCCCTCAGACTTCCTCAGTGTCCTTCAGAGAGAATCCAAGCCTAGCCCAAGATGAATCCCTTCTACCTCTTATTTAACAGCATTCCATGTTCCTCTAGAATTTTTTTCCCAAATGGAAGCACAGAAACAACAACAATGAATTTTTATCAGATTACAGACTAATTAGGCTTTAAAAGTCTTATTAGCTTATCTACTCATTCTGATTGGGTTTCTGTAAATATGCTCAAATATTCTTTTCCTTCATGCCTCATCACTTTTCTTTCCCAATACATTGTCCAAGACCTAAACACTACTATGCTGAGCAAAAACAAAGATAGTGATCATCCTCAACTAGTTCCCTGTCTGATCAGTGGTTAGAAACCATATCCAACTACCTATTCTTAAAGATATTGTTTAAATATATCTGGCTCCTTGTCTTAAAGGAGATTATTATTTTTTTCTTTCTTGGTTAAACATGTTTGGTAAAAATTTTCGCAACTGGACCTTTATTAAGTTAAGAAGTTCACTTCTTTTCCTTTTTTTATCATTCATCACTTAATTTTTAAAATCATATATTGAAGTTAACAATTCATTTTTCTTTATCTACTGAAGTTTTCCTGTTATTTTTGAACATTTCCTGATGAGAAACCACTCTTGGGACCCTGGAATAATCCAAAATGTATAAAGATGTGGTATTTTTAAATACACTTTTTGTATCTCATTGTACTTTTAATTTGCAATTCCTTAAAAACTAATGAATAGTGAGCATTTTAATGTGCTCTTTGGTCACTTATATATCTTCTTTTCAGTGGAGTGAAGAGTTAATTTTTACATTCTGGATAAGAAAGCTTCAAATGTATATCCTTCCAATCTATGACTTGCCTTTTAATTTCCTGATAGTGTTTTGAAGAGCAAAAGGTTTTAATTTTAATGCAGTCTAATTTATTAATAAAGTATTTAAATATTTAAAATATTAATATTTACCTATGGTTTGGTGGTTTTTGTGTCCTATTTGAGAAATCCTAGCCTAAACAGAGGTTTAATGATTTCTCTCCTATTTTAACTTATAGAAAATTTATAGTTTTTGGTTTCATGTTCAGTCTATGATGCATGTTAAATGAATTTTCATGTGTGATGTGATGTAGAAATTAAAGTTTATTATTTTTCTTTAAAAATATTTAATTGTTTCATCATCATTTGCTGAAAAGACTATCCTTTCCTCCTTTGAACCATTCTCACAAATTTCTCCAAAACTAACCATTTTATGTGGATCTGCTTCTGGACTCTAGTCTGTTCCACTGATATATACACATATTCTAATGTTAGTCCAACACTATTTTGATTTCTGTAGCCTTATAGTAAGTCTTAGTATAGTAATATGCAAATTTCATATTGTTCTTTAGCTATTGTAAATTATATCAATATTCTATTTTAATTTACAATTGTTTGTTGCTACTTCATGCTATATATTCAAGATGGTGAAGTAGAGGGATGTGCACTCATCTTCTCCTACAAGAACTCCAAAAATACAACTCATTGCTGAACAACGATTGACAGGAGAATGTTGGATCCCACTACAAAAGATACCCCACATCCAAGGGCAAAGGAGAAGTCCCAGGAAGATTGTAGGAGGGGCAAAATTGCATTTAGAATCAAACCTCATACCCGCCAGAGACACAGGGAAGGCTCAAACGTAACCTTGTGCACACCAGGAAACCCCACAGAGACTAAGCCAGACCTGCCTCTGAGTGAGTGTGGAGGAACACATCAGCAGCAGCTTGCCACAAGGGTATGGAATAAGCCCTCCTGGAGGAGGTCACTACTGACCCCACCATAGAGCTGGTAGAACTTGCACAGGACTGGGGAAACAGACTCTTGGAGGGCACAAACAAAACCTTGTGAGCACCCAGGGGAAAGGAGAGGTGGCCCCACAAGAGACTGGCCCAGACTTGCCCTTGAGTGTCCAGGAATCTCCAGAGGAGGCGTGGGTCTGTAGTGGCCTGCTACAGGGTCAGGGACACTGAGTGCCGCAGTGCCTGCAGGGGATCTTTTGAAGGAGGTTGCCATTATCTTCATTACTGCACCCCCACCCCCCATAGTTTGGCCTCAGGTCAAACAACAGGGAGAGAACACAGACCCGCCCATCAAAAGAAAATTGGATTAAAGATTTGCTGAGCCAGGCCCTGCCCATCAGAACAAGACCCAGTTTCCCCCACCAGTCAGTCTCTCCCACCAGGAGGCTTCCATAAGCCTCTTATCTTTATCCATCAGAGGGAAGCATGAAAACCACAATCTCAAAAAACAAAAGAATGATCTCTGTTCATTTCCAAGGCAAACCATTCAATATCACAGTAATCCAAGTCTATGCCTCTACCAGTAATGCTAAAGAAGCTGAAGTTGAACAGTTTTATGAAAACCTACAAGACCTTCTAGAACTAACACCCCCAAAAAGATGTCCTTTTCATTATAGAATGCAAAAGTAGGAAGTCAAGAGATACCTGGAGTAACAGGCAAATTTGGCCTTGGTGTACAGAATGAAGCAGAGCAAAGGCTGACAGAGTTTTGCCAAGAGAATGCACGGGTCATAGCAAACACCCTCTTCCAACAACACAAGAGAAAACTCTACACATGGATATCACCAGATGGTCAATACTGAAATCAGATTGATTATATTCTTTGCAGCCAAATATGGAGAAGCTCAATATAGTCAGCATAAACAAGACCAGAGGCTGACTGTCGCTCAGATCATGATGAACTCCTTGTTGCAAAATTCAGACTTAAGTTGAAGACAGTAGGGAAAACCACTAGACCATTCAGGTATGACCTAAATTAAATCCCTGATGATTATACATTTGAAGTGACAGATTCAAGGGATTAGATCTGATAGACAGAGTGTCTGAGAACTATGGATGGAAGTTCATTTGATTGTATAAGAGGCAGTGATCAAGACCATAACCAAGAAAATGAAATGCAAAAAGGCAAAATGGTTGTCTTAGGAGGCCTTACAGATAGCTGTGAAAACAAGAGAAGGGGAAGGCAAAGGAGAAAAGGAAAGCTATACGCATTGGAATGCAGAGTTCTAAAGAATAGCAAGGAGAGATAAGAAAGACTTCCTCAGTGATCAGTGCAAAGTAATAGAGGGAAACAATAGAGTGGGAAAGAGTAGAGATCTCTTCAAGAAAATTAGAGATACCAAGGAATCATTTCATGCAAAGATGGGCACAATAAAGGACAGAAATGGTATGGACCTAACAGATGCAAAAGATATTAAGAAGAGGTGGCAAGAACACGCAGAAGAACTATACAAAAAACATCTTCATGACCCAGATAATCACGATGGTGTGATCATTCACCTAGAGCCAGACATCCTGGAATGCGAAGTCAAGTGGGCATTAGGAAGCATCATTATGAACAAAGCTAGTGGAAGTGATGGAATTCCAGTTGAGCTATTTCAAATCTTAAAGATGATGCTATGAAAGTGCTGCACTCAATATGCCAGCAAATTTGGAAAACTCAGCAGTGGCCACAGGACTGGAAAAGGTCAGTTTTCATTCCAATCCCAAAGAAAGGCAATGCCAAAGAATGCTCAAACTACTGCACAATTGCACTCATGTCACACACTAGCAAAATAATGTTCAAAATTCTCCAAGCCAGACTTCAGTAGTACGTGAACCGTGAACTTCCAGATGTTCAAGCTGGTTTTAGAAAAGGCAGAGGAACCAGAGATCAAATTGACAACATCTGTTGGATCATCAAACAAGCAAGAGAGTTCCAGAAAAACATCTACTTCTGCTTTATTGACTATGCCAAAGCCTTTGACTGTGTGGATCACAATAAACTGTAGAAAATTCTGAAAGAGATGGGAATGCCAGACCACCTGACCTGCCTCCTGAGAAGTCTGTATGCAGGTCAGGAAGCAACAGTTAGAACCGGACATGGACCAACACACTGATTCCAAATTGGGAAAGGAGTGTGTCAAGGCTGTATATTGCCACCCTGCTTATTTAACTTATATGCAGACTACATCATGAGAAATGCTGGACTGGACGAAGCACAAGCTGGAATCAAGACTGCCGGGAAAACTATCAATAACCTTACATATGCAGGTGACACCACCCTTATGGCAGAAAGCAAAGAACTAAAGAGCCTTTTGATGAAAATCAAAGAGGAGAGTGAAAAATCTGGCTTAAAACTCAGCATTCAAAAAACTAAGATCATGGCATCTGGTCTTATCACTTCATGGCAAATAGATGGGGAAACAGTGGTAACAGTGACAGACTTTATATTGGGGGGCTCCAAAATCACTTCAGATGGTGACTGCTGCCATGAATTTAGAAGGCACTTGCTCCTTGGAAGAAAAGCTATGTTACTTTGCCAACAAAAGGCCATCTAGTCAAAGCTATGGTTTTTCCAGTAGTCATGTATGGATATGAGAGCTGGACTATAAAGAAAGCTGAGCACCAAAGAATTGATACTTTTGAACTATGGTGTTGGAGAAGATTTTTGAGAGTCCCTTGTATTGCAAGGAGATCCACCAGTCTATCCTAAATGAAATAAGTCCTGAATATTCATTGGAAGGACTGATGCTGAAGCTGAAACTCCAATATTTGGCCACCTGATGCAAAGAACTGACTCTTTGGTAAAGACCCTAATGCTGGAAAAGATTGAAGGCAAGAGAAGAAGGGACAACAGAGGATGAGATGGTTAGATGGCATCACCAACTCGATGGACATGAGTTTGAGCAAGCTCTGGGAGATGGTAATGAATAGGGAAGCCTGGTATGATGCAGTGCATGGGGTCGCAAAGAGTTGGACATGACTGAGTGATTGAACTGAACTGCATGCAAATATAATTGTTGTACATTGAGCTTGCATCTCAGAAACTTCATAAACTAAAACTCTTTTGTAAATTTTTAAAAATGCTTTACTTATACAATAATGTGGTCTAAAAATACATTTTTCCTTATTCCTTTTCAATATTTTGACTTTAATTCTTTATCTCCTTATTGAAGTGGGTAAGACTTCTAGTAGAGATCTGCATACATTTAGTTCTATTCAAAATATTCAATAAGACATTCAATCCAAATATTCATAAAATTTTGTCCTATCAAAAACATCCATGAGCATATTTATCCAGGCCAAATGGTTCTTGATGTTTGGTAGTAAGATCCATGTTTAGAAAAAGTGCCTGGGTTCAAAAAGCACTTAATGCTTATGCTTTTGCTTACAGGATTAATACATATAAAATAGTATAAAGTTTCACTGATGCAATAATTGTGTTGTGGCTTTTTTGCTAATAATAACCATTTTTGCTTGGGTGAAGCTAGTGGTAAAGAACTTGCTTGCCAGTGCAGGAGACATAAGAGATGCAGGTTCAGTCCCTGGCTCCAGAAGATCCCCTGGAAGAGAAATGGCAACCCACTCCAGTATCTTTGCCTGGAGAATCTGAAGGACAAAGGAGCTTAGCGGGCCACAGTCCATGGAGTCACAAAGAGTAGGACACGACTGAGGGAATTAGCACTCACACAAAGCTACCTGTTAATGGCAAATAGAGTTAGGTATATGGGTCAATATTGAACTCTTGCAGAAGAATGATATTTATATTAAATATGTGTACAAAGAAAGAGTCCTATAGTTAAAAAAATGCACAGAAAAAGGGGCTTCCCAGGTGGCGCTGGTGGTAAAGAACTCTCCTGTCAAAGCAGGAGGCAAGAGATGCAGGTTCAACCCCTGGTTTGGAAAGATAAAGCTCCAATACTTTGACCACCTGATGCGAAGAACTGACTCATTGGAAAAGACACTGATGCTTGGAAAGACTGAGGGCAGGAGGAGAAGGGGGCAACCAGGGAGTAGATGGTTGGATAGTATCACTGACTCAATGGACATGAGTTTGAGCGATCTCTGCGACATGATACAGGACAGGGAAGGCTGGCATGCTGCAGTCCATGGGGTCACAAAGAGTTGGGCATGACTGAGTGACTGAACAACAACAACATAAAGAAAAATTAATGCAGTGGAAGGTTGGTATAACAAATTTCAAGACTTGGTGAAGTGAAAATAGTTATGCTTCATCCTTCAATTTGGAGATTAATTGAAGTATTTTACAAACTGAACAGCAAAGCAATGAACAAATTATCACTCAGGGCCTTGATAGTCACACTCAAACACAGCCAACAACTTCACGATACTTGTTAAGTTAAATTTGCATAACCAAAATTCTTAATAGGTATAATGAATATAAAGCCAATAATCAGGTCAATATATGTGTGTGTGTGCTCAGTCGTGTCTGTTTCTTTGCAACTCCATGGACTATAGCCCACTGGCAGAGGGTGGCTCCTCTGCCCTCCAGGTTCCTCTGTTCATGGAATTTTCAAGGCAAGAATACTGGAGTGGGTTCCCATTTTCTACTCCAAGGGATCTTCCTGATCACTGGCCTTAAGAGTAACCATGCTGAACTTCATGATGAAGAAGAACAAAAATAAATCTGAAACCCAGAATTCATAATGAATTACAATAAAAAGACTATAAATAAACATTAATAAAGTTAAATGTTTATGTTATTTAGCAAATCATTGACCAAATGTTTCAAAGGACATTTAGAACAAGACCAAATTTAAAAGATCTTTTTGGCATAAACCAAACATCTTAATGGAAGTTTTGGCTAGAACCAAGCATCTCAATGGACGTTTTGGACAGGACCAAATTTCCAGAACTTTTTGTCATAGACCAAATGTCTCAATGGATATTTTGTTTTTCTTTCTCAAGATTGTTTTGGCTATTCCCCATTGTTTGTGGTTTCATACAGATTTTGGATTATTTGTTTTAGTTCTATGAAATGTGCTATTGGAATTTTAATATGGATTGTATTGAATTGGTAAATTGCTTTGGGTAATATGAACATTTTAACAACATTATTCTTCCAATCCAGGAGCATGAACTATCTTTGTTTATTTGTAACTTCTTCTTCAATTTCCTTTACCAGAATCATAGTTTTCAATGTATTTGTCTTTCACCTCCTTGGTTAAATTAATTCCTAGTTATTTTATTCTTTTTGATATCATGGATTTCTGGTTTTGTTTCCTGCAATGAAATTCATTCATTAGTTCTAATAGTTTTCTTTTTTTTTTTTTTTAGTAGAGTCTTTAGGATTCTTTCTGTATAATATCATGTCATCTGCAAATAGTGATTGTTTAAATTTATCCTTTCTAATTTGGCTGCATTTGCAAGCCTAGCCTTGTGTAACTGCAGTGGATAAGCTTTCCAATACTGTGTTGAAAAAAAAGGCCAAGAATGGGCATTCTTGTCTTACTCTTGATCTTAGAGGAGAAGTTTCAGTTCTTATCAGAGTATGGTGTCAACTGTGAATTTGTCATATATGGCCTGTATTAGATTGAAGTACCTTTCCTCTCTACCCATGTTAAGGAAAGCTTTATCATAAATGGTTCTTAAATTTTGTCAAATGCTTTTATTTTGCATCTATTGAAGTGATCCTATAATTTTTATCTTTTTATTTTGTTATTATAGTATGATGTTTCATGTTGATTAATTTGCAGATGTTGTTGAGCCATCCTTGCATCCCTGGAAAAAAGCCCCACTTAATGATACTGTGTGATCTTTACACATATTGTTGGATTTGGTTTACTAGTATTTTGTTGAAGATTTTGACATCAAGAATATTGGTTTGTAGCCCCTGTGTGTGTGTGTGTGTGTGTGTGCGCGCGCACACTATCCTTGTGTGGTTTTGGAGTCAGGGTAATCCTGGCTTCATAACATGTATTTGGAAGGTATTCTTCCTTTTAATAGTTTTGGAAGAGTTTGAGAATAAGTATTAAACCTTATTTGAATGTTTTGTAGAGTACTCCAGTTAAACCATCTGGTACCTGGGCTTTTGTTTGTTAGGAGATTTTTGATTACTGTTTCATTCTCCTAACTAGTATTCAGTCTATTCAGATTTTTAATTTCTTCATGATACATCTTGGAAGATTTGTTTCTAGGACTTCATCCATTTCTTCTCAGTTATCCTGTTTGTTACCATGTAATTCTTCATCTCTTATGATCATTTATATTTCTATAGTATCAGAGTAACTTCTCCTCTTTTATCTCAGATATTGAGTCTTTTTTTTCTTGGTTAATCTAGCTAAAGGTTTGTCAATTTTGTTTATCTTTCAAAGAACTAGTTCTAACGTTTATTAATTTTTTATTTTATTTATTTATTTTTTTAGTTTATTTTACTTACTTCCACTCTGATTTATTTTTTCCTCCCAATAACTAATTTTGGAATTTGTTCTTCCTTTTCTCATTCCTTTAGGTACAAAGTTAATGTTTATTTTTATTTTTCTCATTTCTTGAGGTAGATTTTGGTACATCATATTTATGGTTTTGTTTCAAGGCATTTTAAATTTCTCTTTTGATTTCTTTAGTGATCCACTGATTGCTCAGTATCACATTGTTTTTTCTTGTGATCGATTTCTAGTTTCATACCATTGTGATCAGAGAAGATGCCTGTTATGATTTTCTTTATTGAGTATTGCTTTGTGACCTAAAGTGTGATTTATCCTAGATAATGTTCCATGTGCACTTGAGAAGAATGTGTATTCTGATGCTTTTAGATAGGATGTTCTGTAGATTATCTATGAAGTACACTTGGTCTAGTGATTTCTTAAGTACAGTATTTCCTTACTGATTTTCTGTCTAGATGATCTATCTACTGGTATAAGTAGGGTGTTAAAGTCCCCCACTATTACTGATTTGCTTTCAAATTCTCCTTTTAAGTCCTTTAGTGCTTTATGTATCTTGCCATCCTCTGATGGATGCATATACATTTTTAAAGGTTGTATTTTTGGTTCTCTGTATATAATACTTTGTTCTTTGATTGCTTTTTAAGTCTTTCCCTTTAGTATAATTTGAAATATCATTGGCCTAATTTTATACAAAAAAGATCTTCAAGACCCAGATAATCATGATGGTGTGATCACTCACCTAGAACCAGACATCCTGGAATGTGAGGTCAAGTGGGCCTTAGGAAGCATCATTACGAACAAAGCTAGTGGAAGTGATGGAATTCCAGTTGAGCTATTTCAAATCCTAAAAGATGATGCTGTGGAAGTACTGCACTCAATGTGCCAGCGAATTTGGAAAACTCAGCAGAGGCCACAGGACTGGAAAAGGTCAGTTTTCATTCCAATCCCAAAGAAAGGCAATGCCAAAGAATGTTTAAACTACCGCACAATTGCACTCATGTCACACACTAGCAAAGTAATGCTCAAAATTCTCCAAGCCAGGCTTCAATGGTACATGAACCGTGAACTTCCAGATGCTCAAGCTAGATTTAGAAAAGGCAGAGGAACTAGAGATCAAGCTGACAACATCTGTTGGATCATCGAAAAAGCAAGAGAGTTCCAAAAAAACATGCCTTATTGACCGTACCAAAGCCTTTGACTGTGTGGATCACAATAAACTGTGGAAAATTCTGAAAGAGATGGGAATGCCAGACCACCTGACCTGCCTCCTGAGAAGTCTGTATGCAGGTCAGGAAGCAACAGTTAGAACTGGACATGGAACAACACACTGGTTCCAAATTGGGAAAGGAGTATGTCAAGGCTGTATATTGTCACCCTGCTTATTTAACTTATATGCAGAGTACATCATGAGAAACGCTGGGCTGGAAGAAGCACAAGGTGGAATCAAGATTGCCAGGAGAAATATCAATAACTTCAGATATGCACATGACACCACCCTTATGACAGAAAACAAAGAAAAACTAAAGAGCCTCTTGATGAAAATGAAAGAGAGAGTGAAAAAGTTGGCTTAAAACTCAACATTCAGAAAATTAAGATCATGGCATCCAGTCCCATCACTTCATGGCAAATAGATGGGGAAACAGTGGAAACAATGACAGACTTTATTCTGGGGGGCTCCAAAATCACCACAGATAGTGACTGCAGCCATGAGATTAAAAGAGGCTTGCTCCTTGGGAGAAAAGTTAAGACCAACTTAGACAGCATATTAAAAAGCATAGACATTACTTTGCCAACAAAAGTCTGTCTAGCCAAAGCTATGGTTTTTCCATTAGCGATGTGGATGTGAGAGTTGGACTGTAAAGAAAGCTTAGCACCAAAGAACTGATGCTTTTGAAGTGTGGTGTTTGAGGACACTCTTGAAAGTCCCTGGGACTGCAAGAAGATCCAACCATTCCATCCTAAATGAAATCAGTCCTGAATATTCATTGGAAGGACTGATGCTGAAGCTGAAACTCCAATACTTTGGCCACCTGATGCGTGAACTGACTCATTGGAAAAGACCCTGATGCTGGGAAGGATTGAAGGTGAGAAAAGAAGGGGATGACAGAGGATAAGATGGTTGGATGGCATCACTGACTTGATGGACATGGATTTGAGTAAACTCTGGGAGTTGGTGATGGACAGGGGGGCCAGGTGTGCTGCAATCCATGAAGTCAAAAAGATTTGGACACGGCTTAGCGACTGAATTGAACTGAAAGGGATGCACTGGGATTTCTGAGCTTCTTAGTTCTGTGGATTGATAGCTTTCTCCAAATTTGAAAAATTTCAGCCACTATTTCTTGATTTCTTTCTCTTATTCCTACTCTCGTTCTAAATTTGGTCATATACTATGTTGACTGCTTGACATTGTTTCATAGGGAAACACTGATTTTAATTTTATTTTTCACTTTGTGCCTCTCTTTTATAGATTTTTATTGCTCTGTCTTTAGTTCACTTATCTTTCCTTTTGTAGTGTCTAATGTACTGCAGTATCTAATTTTAGATATTTTATTTTTCACTTTTAGAAGTTCCATTCCATTTTTGTTTTGTATATCTTCTTTTTCCTCTCTTTATCCTGTTTGTATATGTTTAACTTTCTTGTTCACAAGGAGCAACTTTATAAATGTCAGTGTTCTTTTCTGCTAACTCCATCATCTCTCTCTTATTTCTGTATTTTATTAGTTGATATTAATCTCAGTTATGAATCATATTTGGGTTTCTTAGGTGATGCCAGTGGTAAAGAACCCATCTACTATTGCAGGAGATGGAAGAGACATTGGTTTGATCTCTGGCAAGGGAAGATCCCCTGGAATAGAAACTGGCAACCCACTCCAGTATTCTTGCCTGGAAAATTCCATGGACAGAGGACCCTGGCAGGCTGTAGTCCATGTAGGCACATGGAGTCGCAAAGAGTCGGACACGACTGAATACATACACACACACACCCTACACACAAGTCACAGTATTCTGCTTTTTTGAATGCCTAACCATTTTTGTTTGTATTCTAGATGATCTCATTTACACTGGACATATTTCTTTAAAGAATATTCAGCTTGAACTGTTTGAATTTTTCAAGGTTTTCTTTTAATATTTTTTTACTGTTAATCCAGGGCAGCCTTTTTTCCTCTAGTGTTCAATTAATTTTACTATTAAGGAAAAAGTTTTAATGCACAAGAACTCTGACACCCCATTCTTATGAGGTCTGTTCACTATGGCTGGTGATGGCACAGACTATTCACAACCTTGTGTGAAGCCCTATAAACTGTTCAGCCTACTGGTTTCTGGTGATTCTATTATGAAAGAATGTTTCACATATTAGGGGAAATTGCAAAGGGATTCCTCTGTAGACCTGCAGAACTATTTCTCTGTGCAGATCCCTCCTCTCAAGACGCCCCCTGCCCCAAGTATATATTTCAAGGCTCCTTGGTTTGCTATACTCCAATTACTATCTACTCAACACAGGGAGGGTATTGAGCTTTGTTTGCATTTCCATCCTCTGTAACGCAGGCTGGGAACTACCTCTAGGAGTTTGGTGAATCATAAAGCTGACTTTATTTTCCCCTTTTCTTGGAGATTATAATCCTGCTCTGTTTTCATGTATTTTGCCTTGTTTTGTAGTTTTGCAGAGAGAGCAATTCCCACGGTATTAATAGTGATCCTTAATGGGCAAAAGTAGAATTTGAAATGTATCTTCAACTTGTGTATTCTTCAATTATAATGTCCTTGTTTTTAAAATAAGTAATTTTGATAGCCTCATTAAATGAGATGTATCGCTTTCCTGTTTTTAAATATTTTTTGTAACAACCTGTATTTATGGTCATTACTAACAACCTATATTTATGGTCATTAATAACTCATTAAAATTAGTTCTCAAACGGTGTCGGCCTTTTTTTTAACCACAATTTTAACTTTTACTTAATAGATATTTGTACATTAAAGTTTTTATTTTTCTAATAATTTGACATATTATATTATCCCCAAGATCTTAACATGTCATCTCATTTTCCAAATTTACCAATGCATAGTTTATAAGAAAAATCACTATTATATACCTATTTGGTTTTCTTATTTTGAATTTATTTATAGCTTATTTATGTTATATTTATTATATATTGCAAAAAGTTTCATTGATTTTAGATGCTTTTTTTCCCCAAAGAAATGCTGTATCTTTTAAGTTTTACTGTGGTCATTTATCTCTATTTCATGAGTCCTGTATTATTTATATATTATTTATTTCCAGCCTTCTTATTTTGGGCCTGCTATGTTTTTTTAGCTCCCCCCCACCATATTTCTTATTTTCTAATAAAAGTATTTCTAAATGCTTAAGAATAAAAAAAGGAAGCAGAAAAATTAAAAACAACTATGGATAGCCAGTTCACACAAAGTTAAAACCACATGATTTTAGAGATCTATGTAGAAATCAGAAATCTAGAAACTTTCTAGAAATCAGAGAAATAATCTGTCATTTAAATCAGAGAAATAGTATGTCATTTTATTTCTATCAGTTTGCCTAACATTAGACATGCATAATTCCCTGTATCAACTAAATTTGGATAAGGGAAACAACAGTATTTATATATTATTCATGTTTTAACTTGGTGAAATTATTTTGGAGTGGATTCTGTCAATGAAATTAAGTAGTGAAATTAGGACTATATGTACTGCAAAATCCAGCAGGCCCTTTCTTGGATATATTCTCTGGAGAAAACCCACTAGAGCATAAGCTTCTTATAGCCCAGGCTCTTAGCTTCTTTTTTTCATTAATGCATCCTACATGATGAGAACAGTGCATGACAATTATTAGTTACTTAATATGTATTTGTTGAATAAATAACTCTCTTACACAAGTGTTACAAATGGTGATGGGTGAGAATGTTCACTGGAGTTAAGATTTCCAGCAGCAAAGAAGCCTTCATTGTATTCATTGCTAAGGGAACAGAGAAGCAAAGTGTAATAACAGCATTCAAAGTAATACTGTTACAGTGAGAAGTACTAAGTACACAATAATGTGACTAGATTGATGTGAATAGTAAGCATCAAACAAGATCAAAGCAGTATATCAATTTAAATTTTTTAAAATATACATAAAATAGAACTTCATATTTTGAAGGAGGCACTTAAAGATGGGAATTAAAAGCAATTACAGTAGGTAGGATAATGGATGTAGAAGTGAAAATAGAAAATTACAATTAAAAAATAAAATAAATATAGCCACAAGGCACCTGGCATGGACAAATAGTGAGATGCTGTAGCTCAATCTGCATTATGCCTTTGAAGTTCAAGAATAAAAAGTGTGTGCATATGCCATTTTAACATGTTTTGTCTTTCTGAACATACAATTCAATTCACTAATGATAGTTTCTCAAGAAGGTTTTACATTACAAAATTACTCCTCCTTAAGTGAATTGATTTTATGCCCCAAACCAGGTATTTCCTTGTGGTTAGTTAACAAAGAACAATCTGACTTGCTAACTTGTGGCAGACAGACCACCTGTTTATTTTGGTTTTACAAATCCAGGACTGTAAACAGTAGCATCATTTTACAAAACAACTGAGGGACTGAGTAGACCTGAAAATACACAAAGACAATAAAAACTACCAATTTTATGTAACTCATTGTCAGATTGGTATGTAGAAACTGTAAGTTTTTATATGGCAATCGCTTTTGTTTTTGACCTATTAGCATATATGTGAAATGACTGTGGGCCAGGCCCGTTTTGTTATAAATATTAGGTGTCTTCTCCACTGCACAACTGGCACCTCTGTGGCTGAGATGGCATGATGAATGTCATGCTCTCACAGCAAGCACAGTTTATCAATGTTAACATCACACCGAATGGCCATTGAAGAACAAACATTTTTTTTTTCCTTTACTGAGCAAACTATGTTCTCCGTGGTCTTATCAGAAATGGGTAACATGAGTAACAGAAGGGAAAAATGAAGTAGAAAATGTCAGTTGAACACTGCAGCATTCTAGGAAAAGCACAGAGCTGGCTGTAAGGAGAGCAGAGATACACAAAGAGGAACTGAATGGCTCCTCTTGTGCTCGAAATCCTCCACGAGTTGAAGAAAAGAGACCAAAATGTGAAGCACGGGGGGAAAAGGAAGATTACAAAAGAGCCTTTATCTAAAAGTCCCTATTCAAAGATGTAGCTTTCTTTTCAGGCAAGCACAACAGTTACAAGGAGTGGGCTTGTCCCTTTACCTATACACGGCATGCTGTCCATGTGGTCATTTCAGAGAGTGGCATTTTAAAAGGACTCTCAATTTGTTGGCAATAATTAGGGGCAAATGAGTCTGGAAAATAAGTACAATATGCCTGTTGTTTAATGTAAGGAGTTTGGTTCTACCTACAATTGGTACTATCTGATTATATGAATGTATTATTTATATCCACGTGAATCTAAGAAGGATTTGAAGTGATTATGTCTTTGTGGACTATCTGCCAGGTTAATGTGTTAAATTATTAAATATTCTTTCTTATGATATTTGTCTTGCTCTGACTTACTTCACTTATGATGATAATTTCTAGGTTCATCTACATTTGCTGCAAATGGTATTATTTCATTCAAACATCATATGATACCACATATGTGGTATCTAAAAACAAATGATACAAATGAATTTATTTACAATCAGAAATAGATTCACAGACATGAAAAACAAACTTATGGTTACCAAAGGAGACAGTGGGAAGGAGATAAATTCAGAGTTAGGGTTTAACATATACACACCACTATATATAAAAGAGGTAACCAAAAGGCCCTACTGTGTAGCACAGGGAACTGTATTCAATAGCTCAGAATAACCTATAGTGGAAAAGAATCTGAAAAGAATGTATATATGTCTGTTGCTGTTTAGTCTCTCCGTCATGTCTGACTTTGCAACCCCATGGACGGTAGCCTCCCAAGCTTCTCTGTCCATGAGATTTTCCAGGGAAGATTACTGGAGTGGGCCACCATTTCCTACTCCAGTGGATCTTCCTGACCCAGGGATCAAACCCACGTCCCTGCATTGGCAGGTGGATTCTTTACTGCTGAGCCACTAGGGAAGCTTGCATATATGTATAGCCAGTATATATGGACATATATGTGGCAAAGTGATTCAATTATATATATGTAATTGAAGCACTTTTCTGTACACCTGGAACATTGTCAATCAAGTATACTTCAATTCAAAAAATTAACAAAAAGGCTTTCTAATGACTATTTCTAATACTTCAATAAAACCTGGAACAAAAATCTTACACTCATAAAAATGAGTGAATCTTACAAATCCTTTAGTCTAAGCATGATATTTTCTTGAAGAAGGCTGAGCGCTGAAAAATTGATGCTTTTGAACTGTGGTGTTGGAGAAGACTCTTGAGAGTCCTTTGGACTGCAAGGAGATCCAACCAGTCCATTCTGAAGGAGATTAGCCCTGGGATTTCTTTGAAAGGAATGATGCTAAAGCTGAAACTCCAGTACTTTGGCCACCTCATGTGAAGAGTTGACTCATTGGAAAAGACCCTGATGCTGGGAGGGATTGGGGGCAGGAGGAGAAGGGGACGACAGAGGATGAGATGGCTGGATGGCATCACTGACTCGATGAACGTGAGTCTGAGTGAACTCTGGGAGCTGGTGATGGACAGGGAGGCCTGGTGTGCTGCGATTCATGGGTCTCAAAGAGTCAGACACGACTGAGTGACTGATCTGATCTGATCTGAAAGTAATTTTAATTGTAGAGTATATGAATGTATTTTCCTAGTAAAAATTCAAACACAAAAGGTAAGCCCAATAGATCTTTGTGAGAGAAAACTTTTTATGGCAAATGGCTAAAAAGTTAACCCAGCTGGCACGAACACCAGCATGATGTGTTGATTGCATGATGGAAGCCCTTGTCTTTCCAGGGTTTCAATGATAGCAGGACCCTGACTCTCTCTTTGTCTATATCTTGATTCAATCCCTTCCCGGCAACCAACGAAGATGGCCTTGTTCTCAGACTCTTGCTCTAAGATTGCAAGAGGAGTGCCGTGGCTTCAGTCTTCCTTCTTCTGGTTTCATATTTTATAGTAGATTTTTTCAAGTTTCCACAACTAAGTTTCGTTTGTTTTGAATTAGTCTTGAGCTGGTCACTGGTTTGTATGGTTCTGAAAAGCACTTATTGTTTTGGGTCTTATTTACGTTTCAGTCCAAGATGAAGAGTGTTCAGTTTCAACCAAGCATATTGGTTGACACGGGAGGTTTATCCAAACACAAAATCAGTGCCTTAAGGAGCAGGACCAGGTACTGGGGGATAAAATAGGACATCTTCATGATCCTCCCCTGTGAAGACCCCTTCCAGGTGTTTTTCCATTACTCCCAGTAGATAATTGCTGTCACCAATTTTTCTGTGGCTATTCATCCACACATTTTTTTTCTGTGAATTTACATAAAATATTTGTATATTTTGTTGTGTGTGGTTTTATTTCTTACCTTTCATCTGCATTTTTACATGAAATGAAGTAGCATTTTCTTCCACTTACTTTTTTTACATTTGATCTTGAAGAGTTAACCATGTCAGTAGGAGCGGATCAGGGTTTCACAGGGGGCGCTAGTGGTAAAGAACCCCCCTGCCCAATGCAGGAGATGTAAGAGACACAGGTTTGAACCCTGGGTTGGAAAGATCCCCTAGAGGAGGACATGGCAACCCACTCCAGTATTCTTGCCTGGAGAATCCCATGGACAGAGGAATCTGGCCTGCTACAATACATAGGGTCACAAAGAGTCAGACACGACTGAAGCAACTTAGCACACACGCACACAGGAGTGGATAAACCTCTGTAATATAAGTACATAAAGAGCTACCTTAAGAAAGATAGTATCTATAGGTCTACTCTGACAACCACTGGATATTTTCATATAGTATACATTGTACCATGGTATATTTAACCACAGTGTACTTAGCTACAATTCAATTAAGATTTTCTTTCTTCCTCTCCCTTCCACCCCTGCTTTTAGTATTAACAATGTCATAATGAACATTCTTGTGCAAGTCTATTTGTACATATGATATTATTTATTGAGGGTAAATATTATTCTCAGAAGTGGCATTATTAGGTAATGGCATAGTTCATTCAACTTATCTGTACCAATTTATACCCAGTGATGATTCCGACTCATTGAAAAAAACCCTAATGCTGGGAAAGATTGAAGGCAAGAGGAGAAGGGAGTGACAGAAGAGGAGATGGTTGTATGGCATTACCAACTCAACGGACATAAGCTTGAGCAAACTCAGGGAGAGAGTGAAGGACAAGCAATCTTGGTATGCTGCAGTCCATGGGGTCTCAGAGTCAGACATGACTGAGTGACTGAACAATAATAACAAAGGAACATTCTTATGCAAGTCTATTTGTACATATGATAGACTGTACCAATATACACTTATAGAAATTTACCACTACTTTATAGCTGTGATATGCAGCTGCTGACAATCTTAGCTACACTTGCTATAATCAACCTGTAATTTTTGCTAATCTAAAGGATGAAAAATTGGCATCAGAATTTTTGTTTTACTTTTGAATTTCCTTGTTGATTATTGAGGGTATCACCTTTTACAGCTATATTGGTATTTTGCATTTTATTTTCTATAAATTTCCTGGGGGGAGGTGGGAGAGAAGCTCAAGAAGGAGGAGAATATATGTATACTTACTGCTGATTCACTTTGTTGTAAAGCAGAAACCAACACAACATTGTAAAGCAATTATCCTCCATTAAAAATAAATAAAAAATTTTAAAATATGAATTTCCTGAACATATGCTCTGCTAAGTCAATATTTTTTGTTGTTTAACTATTAGTAGAATTTTCTTATGCATGCTGAATACCAATTCTTTGTCTTATTATCTAAGTGATAAATACTCATACCCCGTTCCCTATTTGTGTTTTAAAATTTATCAATTTATTCATTCACTACTTTTTATTTTTAGTTATTTAAAACTGAAATATAATTGACATATAACATTGTGTTAGTTTGTGGAACTACTAACAACTTCTTTGTGGAAGACATTAGTTTTCCAGTGTAATGATTCAATATATGCATATTTTGGAAATGATCACCACACTGTTTAGTTAACATTTATCACCACACATTATTACAAATTCTCTTTTCTTTTTGTAATGAGAATTCTTAAGATTTACTCTCCTAGAGACTTTCAAATATACAACAGAGTGTTGTTAACTATATTCACCAAGTTGTACATTACATCCCAGGACTTACCTGATAATTGGACCTACAACTTTTGGCCACCTTCACCCATTTCATGTCTCCCTCTTCACCATCCACCCCCACCACCTCTGGCAACCACCAATGTGTTCCCTGTATCGTTGAGTTATGTTTGTGTGTGTGTGTGTCTATTTTTTTTAATTCCACATGGAATTGAGATCATATGGTATTTATCTTTATCTGTCTGACTTATTTCACTTAGTATAATGCCCTCAAGTTCCAAAAGCTTTCATGGATTTTTAAACTTTTGTTATATAATCATAAACATATGTTCATATTTTTCTTTTTATACCTATATAGCTTTACTTCTTACATTCTTACATTTGAGACATTAATTCATTTGGAATTCATATTTGTATGATATGAATAAGGATCTTTCTTTCATTTTGCTTTAAATTTTCTCAACATGACTAAACTGAAAGTGTGTCTTTTCCTTATTGATGTGAGATGCACACTAAATTTTAATGATTCTGTAGTCAAAATCTAGGGTCTAAAATTTTTTCTCTGCTACTTGATAAAATTTCTTGTTCCATTTTGTTAAAGTTGTCTTGGCTATTTTGATTCCATAAAAATTAAGAATTCAACTTGGCAATGGCAGTAAGAAACATTTTTTTGTGCAGTGGGTTGTGATAGATTGAATTTACAGACAAATAAAGGGAAACAGACAGTATTACAGTACTCAGAATTCCCAAACATTAACGTGTTACAGCTCTCCATTTATTTCAGTTTTCTTTTATGTTACTAAGTAAAGTTTAATCGATTTTTTCCTCCAAAAAGGTCTGAAAACATTTTTCTAGGAACTTAGTAACTTTTCATTTTTGTTTTAATATAACTGCTCTATAAGAAACTATTAATTAAAAATTTATTGACATAAAGCAGATGTAAAGCAAACACACATACTTCAAATATACAGCTTGATGAATTTTCACAAACTATGCTTACCCATGTAAACAGCACACAGATTAAGGTATTGATTATTGCCACCATTTTAGAAGCCATATTTCCTCTAGTCAATATCACATCCTTTGTGAATAATCACTACTCTCGTTCTTACAGCATAGATTAATTTGCTGTGTTTTTATAATTTATATAAATGGAAGCATATTGAATATACCCTTATATGCCTGATTACTTAACTAAGGATTACGTATGTGAGCTTTATTCGTTGTATGTGGTTGTAGAAATTTCAATCCAGGCTAGGGTCGGGAGTTAAAGTGAGAGTTCGGCTGTCTTCCAGTGCCTGGCCACGGCGGCGGCCCTGGGAGCAGAGGTGGAGCATCCCCATTGCATCAAAGATGAAAGGCTGGGGTTGGCTGGCCCTGCTTCTGGGGGCCCACAAAATAAAAAAAAGAAATTTCAGTCCATATGCTTGTTGTATAATATTCAACTTAATTAACATGTAGCAATATATCAATTCTACTGTTGATATTTGGGTAATACATTTTTAGTCAATTATTAATAGTTTCGTGTTGAATATTTTACTCAATGAATTTCAGTGAATAATTGTGTGCGTTTATCTTGGGTATACATCTAGGAGGAGACTTTGCTGGGTCATAGAAAAATGCTTATGTTTGGCTTTCAAAAACATTGCCACAGTTTTCAAGAATGCTTCTGCCAATTTACACTGTCATCAGCAATGTAAGAGGATTCTGTTTATTTTACATCCTAGCTGACAATTGACATTTCCAATCTGATCATTTTGTGGTAGTATTTCTTTGTGGTTTTAATTTACATTCATTTAATTTCTAATAAAGTTGATCTTTTTTCATATTTTTATTTCCATGTTGACAGTATCTTTTGTGAAATATTTGCTCAAGTCTCCTACCATTTAAAAAATTGCTTTGTCTGCTTTTTGATTAGTGATTTAGAATTCCTTGATGTTTTCTTAATATGATACATTGGATCTATTGTGTTAAGGTTCTGTGGTTACTTTTCATTCTCATAATAAAATTTTTGATGAACTGAAGATGTTTATTTTAATAAAGTTACACAGTTTTTTTTATTGTTACTATTTTTAAAGTTCTGTTGAAGGACATTTGCCTATTCCCTCGATTATATCTTCTATATTTTCCTCTGAAAACTTTACTATTTCACTTTTCACATTTAGATCTTCAATCCATTTGGAATAGATTTTTTTTTTTTTCCGTAAAGGGTGAGATACAGGGTCAAGATTCATTTTTTTTACCATATGAATATCCACTCCATCTGGCATTATTTATGAATAAGACTATACTTTCTCTTATTACACTGTCTCATATTTGTCATAAAGAAACAGTGGTTGAATATATTGGTTCTGTTTCTAGATTATATTATGTTGCAGAGATCTCTTTGTCTATCTTTGGGTTAATACACCATATTGTCTCAGTTAGTATACTTTCAGAATATGTCTGGGTATCAAGTATTGTCAGTCCACCAGTTTTATTCTACTTCCTCAAAAATGCCTTAGCTATTTTAATCTTCAGCATATCAATTTTAAAACCAGCTGGTCAATCAAAAGTATTGCTGAAATATTGACAGAAATTACCAGGTGGCGCAGTGATAAAGAATCCTCCTGCCAATGCAGGAGACACAAGAGACTCGGGTTCAATCCCTGGATCATGAAGAGCCCCTGGAGTAGGAAATGGCAACTCGTTCCAATATACTTCCCTGGAAAATTACATGGACGGAGGAGCTTGGTGGACATGGTCCAAGGGGGTCCATGGGGTCGCAGAGTCAGATGCAACTTAGCGACTGAGTGACTGAGCACAGCACAACACCTTGAATCTACAGTTTAATTTGGAGAGAATTGACACCATTATAACATTGAGTCTTTCAAGTCACACACATAGTATCAGTTCAGTTCAGTCACTCAGTCATGTCTGACTCTTTGAGACCGCATGGACTGGAGCACACCAGGCTTCCCTGCCATCACCAACTCCTGGAGTTTACTCAAACTCACGTCCATTGAGTTGGTGATGCTATCCAACCATCTCATCCTCTGTTGTCCCTTTCTCCTCCCACCTTCAATCTTTCCCTGAATCAGGGTCCTTTGGGGTTTCAGCTTCAGCATCAGTCCTTCCAATGAATATTCAGGACTGATTTTCTTTAGGATGGACTGGTTGGATCTCCTTGCAGTCTAAGGGACTCTCAAGAGTCTTCTCCAACACCACAGTTCAAAAGCATCAATTCTTGGCCTCTCAGCTTTCTTTATAGTCCAACTCTCAGATCCATACATGACTACTGGAAAAACCATAGCTTTGACTAGACAGACTTCTGTTGGCAAAGTAATGTCTCTGCTTTTTAATATGCTGTCTAGGTTGGTCATAACTTTCCTTCCAAGGAGTAAGTGTCTTTTAATTTCATGGCTGCAATCACCATCTGCAGTGATTTTGGAGCCCCAAAAATAAAGTCTGTCACTGTTTCCACTGTTTCCCCATCTATTTGCCATGAACTGATGGGACTAGATACCATGATCTTAGTTTTCTGAATGCTGAGTTTTAGGCCAACTTTTTCACTCTCCTGTTTCACTTTCATCAAGAGGCTTTTTAGTTCTTCTTCACTTTCTGCCATAAAGGTGGTATCATTTGCATATCTGAGGTTATTGACATTTCTTCTGGCAATCTTGACTCCAGCTTGTGCTTCATCCAGCCCAGCATTTCTCATGATGTGCTCTGCACATAAGTTAAATAAGCCGGGTGACAATATATAGCCTAGTATATAACTCCATAGTATATCCCTCCATTTATTTAGGTCTTTTAAGTTTTCTCTTAAAATTGTTTTATAATTTTTAGTAAAAGGATATGCATATCTTTTATCAGATATTTCCAAGGTATTTTATGTCACTGAATACCATCATAAAATGTATGTTTTTCTTTTTCTTTTGGTAGCTGTTATATAGAAATATAATTCTAATTAACATTGAACTGTGTCCTTATAATAACATTATCAATTCTAATTGTTTATCTATGGATTATTTTAAATTTTCTAGGTAAAGAAACATGACTTCTATAAACAAAGGCTTTTTATTTCTTTCTTTACAAACCTTATAACTTTTTTTTTTCTTATTTCACTGGCTAGTATTTCTGGTACAACATTGTATATTGTTATTACAATATTACAATATTGTAAAGTCTATAGTTTTTTTTAGATATTAATATTAAGAACATTTCCTTTCATTACTGCCTTGCTAAGATATTTTATTGTGAATGGGTGTTAGATTTTATGAAATGCTTTCTATATATCTATTGAAATAATTATGCGTGATTTTTCTCCTATTTTAATGTAGTAAGTTACACTGTTTTCTAATCTTGAATCATACTTGCATTCCTAAAATAAACATTCTTTGGCTGAAACATATTGGACTTTGCGTATATCACTGGAATCATTTTTTGTATACCTCTTGTAATAATCAGTTGATAGCCTATATATTATAAGTTCAGAAAGAGCATTTTGTAATTTAACTGAGCTTAAGTCATCATATTATTTGTTGTTTGTATTTATTGTTATGGATATTGCATATTGATGGTATTTCTCAAATATGAATGATACACAATTAGGTATTTGAGGATTTTTGCTTCTGACACACTTCCCATAGATAGCCTATAGAAGGTCTGGCAACCACTTGTAGGGTTATGGTCCACACTGTTTTAGGGGGAGGGTGATGGAATATGCAACAAATCACTGTGCATGTGTGTGTGCTCAGTCGTGTCCGACTCTTTGCAACCCCATGGACTGTAGCCTGCCAGGCTTCTTTGTCCATGGGATTTCCCAGGCAAAAATACTGGAGTGGTTTGCCATTTCCTACTTCAGGGAATCTTCCAAACCCAGGGACTGAACCCATGTCTCTTGTGTCTTCTGCACTGGCAGGCAGATTCTTTACCACTGCACCACTTGGGAAGCCCAACTAGATCACTGCCTTGTCTCTATTCCTCACACTCCCACAATGCATATTCCTGCTCTGAGTAAGATACCCTGTACCTTACTACTTGGTCCTGGGCTAAGGGAATACTATAGAGAAATCTCTATTTCTGGTTACTCCTAATTTGTTTTTCCAGCTGATCACCCTGCTTATATTTCTGGAAGTCTGTTGTTCACTGATTCTACCATCGTGGTCATGTTCTAATAGGCTTTAATCTTCTGTGTCAGCATAACCCTAGAGCCTAAGGTGGGCTCAGGTGTGCAGATCAGGCTGTGAGGCACACCCAGCTGTTTTGTTTTTCAGTCTTGTACAGATTTCTCTCATGCTCAACCATGATGATAATTCAACTTGGTTTTAAGCAATACTATAGTCATTAGTATATATGTATAGGATTTGGTGCAGGAGGTGAGACTCTTGATAGTGAATGTGATTGGTCATCTCTCTTAAAACCAAGCGTCTTTAGCACAGACATTTAGAGACTTGATGGTTCAGTTATTCCTTTTTGAAAATCAGACTCTTCTGCTAAATCTTGCATTTTATATTGACCATTATAGTTTGAGATCTTTGTTCCAAAAGCTATTAAGGATTCAATTAAAATTCTCTCATACTGTATGAATATTATATAACACTATACATCACTTGGACTCTCTATAATAACACGGCTATCCTTCCCTTTAGAAATATATAGCTCATCTTTAATTTCTAGATCATATCAGACTGGTGACTGAAATATAATGTCATTTGTGGTTGATTACTCAGTTTTTTAAATTGATAGAACTTCAAATTCTCACCTATTCTTAAATTATCTTTTTTTTCTTTTAACTGGACAGCTACTGGGCTCTTAGTTCCCCAACCAGGGATCAAACCCACATCCCCTGGAGTGCAAGCACAGAGTTGTAACCACTGGACCACTAGGAAAGTCCTTTTGGTTAAAAAAAAAAATTCAAATTTTTACTTATTCTTGAAGAAAATGAATCTTGAGAATGGTTTGGGAGATTGTTCTTATTTATGTCCTACTATCAGCTGTTTTCGGAGAAGGTGATGGCAACCCACTCCAGTACTCTTGCCTGGGAAATCCCACAGACGGAGGAGCCTGGTGGGCTACAGTCCACGGGGTCACGAAGAGTCGGACACGACTGAGTGACTTCATTTTCACTTTTCACTTTCATTCACTGGAGAAGGAAATGGCAACCCACTCCAGTGTTCTTGCCTGGAGAATCCCAGGGACAGGGGAGCCTGGTGGGCCGCTGTCTGTGGGGTCGCACAGAGTTGAACACAACTGACATGACTTAGCAGCAGCAGCATCAGCTGTTTTGGAGAAAAATATAATAATCCTGTTTTCTATTAATAATTTTGGCCTTCATTATAGATATGTCTTCATTAGTGCACTCAACTCTTCCACTTCCTAAACTTGTCTTATTTTCTACAAAAGTAAATCAATTCACTTTTCTCAATTTTTTCTTTTTTAAAAGGTATTCTTACAATGGTTCTGTTCTGTTATCTTCCTTCTCAGTCCTTATCTCTAGAGCTTTTAAAAGGTTGGCATTGAAAGACAGTATATGTACAGACTAGAAAAACATGCATCTCATGTCTAACTTTGACCAAAGCATTGACAATTGTGGTAGATGCAGTTGTATTAAATTTAGTCAGGTACAGATATGCATTGAGTTGTAAAAGACCCAGCTGTATTTAATTTAAATATAACCTACAAAAGAGTGAAGAATTTTCTAATGGAATGACTGCTTAAAAGCAGAGGATTAGAAAAAGCACGATTAGAATTGACCGTCAGGCAAACAAGACAGAAAAACAAAAGAAAGTGCAGAGAAAGAATGAAATACAGAAAGCAGAAAATTTCTCTTGCAAAATCTGACAGCTTCAGAGCAGTGATGCTCTTAAATTACAAATTAAAGTGATTTTAATCAAAAGTTTAAATTTAGACATACAGACTGTATCTCTGTATAGCTACATGTAGATAACATGTGGCTTCTCCAGTGGCGCTAGTGGTAAAGAATCCACCTGCTAATTTGGGAGACATAGGAAACATGGCTTCTATCCCTGGGTCAGGAAGATCTCCTGGAGAGGATATGGCAACCCACTCCAGTATTCTTGCATGAGAAATACCATGGGCAGAGAAGCCTGGTGGGCTACAGCCTGTGGGTTCACAAAGAGTCAGACAGGACTTAGCGACTGAGTATGCATGCATATATGTAATTACATCGTGTGCTATGAAATGTGACTAATCACATTATCACTCAGTCATGTCTGACTCTTTGCGATTCCATGGACTGTAGCCTGCCAGGCTCCTATGTCCATGGGGATTCTCCAGGCAGGAATATTGGAGTGGGTTGTTTTGCCTTCCTCCAAAGGTCTTCCTGACCCAGGGATTGAATAGGGGTCTCCTATATTTCAGGCAGATTCTTTACCAGCTGAGCTACCAGAGAAGCCCTGTAATCATATTATATATACCTAAAAGTCTTTGTATCAACAAAGATACAAAAATACATTTCCTTATATGACCAAAAAACATTGGGTGTTAAAAAACGAAATGAGAAAAATAGTACAGGTGGAGGTTAGAAATGGGTAGCAAAGTAACTCCTTCTGCACTTTCCCACAAAGACATCTACATCAAAGACTGTCAGCCCCACCCTCACTTCACTGGGACCCTTGTGTCTCTGTAATGCTGTTTTGCTCCGTCTTTTTAGCTGATACGTAGATAGCCATGTCATGTGTGTGTGTTCGTGTGTGCGCTCACATAGATGCAGATAGAAAATACAGATACACAATTTTTTTTTTCTTTAGCATAGTCTCATCTCTTTCTGGCCCTATGCTAAAGCAGTGTGTTGAGGTCTCCTTCAAAAAGGGTTACGGAAGGTTAAAATTCTTTGAGCTTCGATTAATTCCAGGCAGCTATCTTTAAGAAGACACCGGAATCACAGAAGGTTGTTAGATAAGCAAATGTCATGGACATTTGTCAGGTCCCGGACTTCCACAGCAGAGCTACTAAGTTGCATTTGCCTTAGTTTCATTGTTGTGTTTCCATTTTTTCTCATTTCCCAGTGATATAAAGCAAAGAAAGTGAAAAAAAGGAAAGATGCATATTTTTCTTTGCCCATCATATTCTTTCCCTACACATGAAAAGGTACAATTCTGCCAGCAATTTAGCCTCCAAACTAGGATGTATCTACATTACACATCATTGAAACGGTATGGTTAACGAATTCTAATTTAACAACATGAAATGAGGATTAGCTGCTGCTTTGTTTGGGACAACCCAGCATTAGGCCAACTGGGAAAATGCCAAGCTGCCCCCAGTGTTTTGACTTTCAATTATTTTAACTTACTGTGTCCCATTGACAACACTTCCATCTTTCCTATAGCAGTTTCTTGGCCAGGCCTAGTCTCAATGGCCTTTCTATTCAAGCACCTGCTCACTTTCCTTTGAAGAAACTAGGAAACAATTAGGATTTCCAAAACCATGAAAACTTTAGATCTCCAGTCCCTAAGGCATATATTCTGAATAATTTTATTTCTATGGGATTTTTAATAGTTTTGTGCTTTTAAGATAGTGTATTCAAAAGCAGAGACATTACTTTGCCAACAAAGGTCCATCTAGTCAAGGCTATGGTTTTTCCAGTAGTCGTGTATGGCTATGAGAGTTGGACTGTGAAGAAAGCTCAGCGCCGAAGAATTGATGCTTTTGAACTGTGGTGTTGGAGAAGACTCTTGAGAGTTCCTTGGACTGCAAGGAGATCCAACCAGTCCATTATTTAAAGGAAATCAGTCCTGGGATTTCTTTGGAAGGAATGATGCTAAAGCTGAAACTCCAGTACTTTGGCCACCTCATGCGAAGAGTTGACTCATTGGAAAAGGCTCTGATGCTGGGAGGGATTGGGGGCAGGAGGAGAAGGGGACGACAGAGGATGAGATGGCTGGATGGTATCACCGACTCGATGGACGTGAGTTTGAGAAAACTCCAGGAGTTGGTGATGGACAGGGAGGCCTGGCGTGCTACAATTCATGGGGTTGCAAAGAGTCGGACATGACTGAGCGACTGAACTGAACTGAACTGTGCTTTTATCTTAATGATACTCTTAAACAGTTATATATATATTCTGAACTATTTGAAGATGACTTTAAAATTTTGTTTTTATTGGAGTATAGTTGCCTTACAATGTTGTGTTTGTTTCTACTGGACAGCAGCTTGTAGAGACGCAGATGGAGCTAGAAGATGACTTGATAACAGAATAGTGATATATGACTTCATTGTTTCCATTTGTGTTACTGTCACGCCCTTGCTTGTGCTGAAGGAAGGCCATAGAATGTCATGGTGTCGTAAAAAAGTTAAATTTTTTCAATGACTTGAGCAGAGAGAATAGTGGGAGGATTCAACCAGCACAGGATGCTGAACAGAAAACAGTGTGCTTTGTAGTAAAGACTGTGTTCACATTTAAGTAGATGAGAATAGTGGCAAATATACAATGACTTGCATGTGCATGTTAAGTTGCTTCAGTCATGTTCCACTCTTTGCGACCCTATAGACTGTAGCCCCTCAGGCTCCTCAGTCAAGAATACTGGAGTGGGTTGCCACGCTCTCCTCCAGGGAATTTTTCCCGACCCAGGGATCCAACCCTCATCTCTTATGTCTCTGGCATTGGTAGGTGGGTTCTTTACCACTCGTACCATTGGTTACCAATTCTTTAAAACATTTTCACTATAGTATTTCAGAGTCAGTATGAAATTTATTAGCCTGTAAAGTAGCTGAACAATGGTTAAAAACTGCCTTCCTGTTAAAACAACAATAATTGAAATGGTTTATGGAGTTGTCCACTGGGCTAAAAGGCAAAAGAATCGAGATGATAAAAAATAAAGCATCAGCTGTGTAAACCTTAACTCTCTGTTATTAAACCTAAGATAGGTGATGGATTTTCATTGGTAAAACATCATCCACTTTTTACTTTGGAACATACTGACTTTGCAGTTTTGTTTGTGTGTTTTTTTTTTTTTTAATTAAAATATGTAACATATATAAGCACTAAATTTTTATAAATTTGTATATAAGTGAGAGCTACACTTGAAAACAAATATTTTAAGCATACACTGAGGATATGTCAGAATTAATTTTAGACAAAGGGGAGCTACATATCATACCAGCCATGTAACTGTTCTATAAAGTAGCTGAAATAAATAAAGAGTAAGACTTTATTTTTTTCTTACCCAAATAAAGAGCAAGACTTCTCTTGAGAGAGGGTAATGGGGCCAATACATGGTTAATAGACCATGAATGAAGAAGAGTGGAAAATTGGAGAAAGAAACTTTGTTTCCTGTTTTCTAAAATCTGTACTTATGATGAAATTGGACTTCCCCCGTGGCTCAGGTGGTAAAGAACCCACCTGCAATGTAGGAGACTTGGATTTGATCCCTGAGTTGGGAGGGTCTCCTGGAGAAAGAAATGGCAACCCGCTCCGGTATTCTAGCCTGGAAATTTCCATGGACAGAGGAGCTTGGTGGACTATAGTCTATGGGGTCGCAAAGTATCCGACACGGCTGAGTTACTAATATGATGACGAAATCTGTTTAGTACCCACAGATATAAATTGACATCGTGTGGAATCTTATGTGATTCTAACAAAAGAGTTTCAGAAAACTACACATACAGCAAAAATTAACCAAAAACTTTCTATGGTAATAAATCAGATTAAATTTTACAGTCTTATGTAATAAGACTTTGACTTCAGGTCAAAGACAACATCTATTTGTCTCATTTCTGATATACTTTCACATTTTAGTTACATGTGGAAACCAGGTGGCATAATAATGGAACTAAGATGACTTTGTGATACTTCATTTGGGGGGAAATGTTAACTTACAAACACAAGCCAGCACATCCCATGAAGCCTTTATATTTAAGTGAGAAAATTGATGAGACTTTTAATTTTTTAAAAAACAAGAACTTGATTTA
This sequence comes from Bos javanicus, assembly GCF_032452875.1. Classification (NCBI taxonomy): domain Eukaryota; kingdom Metazoa; phylum Chordata; class Mammalia; order Artiodactyla; family Bovidae; genus Bos; species Bos javanicus. The sequence goes on along the minus strand of NC_083881.1, from coordinate 25,819,599 downwards.
GTTTTTCCTCTTTAGTGAGTGAAATACCCCTTTTTAGAAAATGCTTGGGAAGAGTTTTCAAAATTATGTGAAAAAGTAGTCTAGATAAATTTCCAAAATAAATGAATAATAAAGTATACCCAGTTTGTGTTACAGGTTATGTTTTTAATGGGTCATAAGTAAGTCAAAATTATATTATAGAATGCAGTACCATTTCAGTAAAGACAGTTTCTAATCCTGTTTTAGTCATTGGGAGGTAATTTGATGTACTGAAATTTCCTTTCTGAAATCAAATTTCAGCTATAATCCAAACTTAGTGTCAGTTGTTTAGAAAAAAATCTGCTGAGTTTTTTGTTCACTTGATGAAAGCTGACTTGACTTCAGCTAAACATTGCTTGAGCTCAGGCCTTTTGAATTTATTATTTGGAAAAATTATTGGATATAGGTGATGATAAGGTTTCAGGAAAAATTATCATTAATTTCTTTTGAAACAGTCCTTTATTACCAAATAATAGACACATTAAATTACATGAAAGACAAATTATTTTTAAAAGAAATGAACTTTAATTCACATTCCTGCAAAGTAAGAAAATATTTCCTTTGAAACGAGACAAGTCTCTGAGGAATGTAGTTCTATAGAAAGTAGTTCAAGGTGTAAATGTAATCTAATAGCTGGCAGATCTGGATCATTTAAAATTAAAATATTTAACATATATATTGGGCGAAAATCACCGATGCCTCAGAACTCAGTGACAGTTACTGGTAAGAGAAGCATTTCAGATTAGCAAAGAAAAGAAGTAAGGTCAAATTGGTGATGTGAAAAAAGAAGCAAGAGAAAAACACTTCATAATGAGCCTGTGATCTTTGGTTTCATTGTAACTGGACTTGCTCAGAGTTGGAACTAAACATTGTAGCCAGCTGTGGATTAAAAGGAGCTTCCCCAGTGGCTCAACAGAAAATAATCCAATGCAGGAGTGATAGGAGACATGGGTTCCGTCTCTGGGTCAGGAAGATCCCCTGGAGGAGAGGGGATATAGCAAGCCACTTCAGTGTTCTTGCCGAGAAAGTCCATGGACAAGGAGCCTGGTGGGCCACAGTCCACAGGTGGCAAACAGTCAGACACAACCGAAGCAAGTTAGCACCGCATGGATTAAGAACTGATCAAATTTCCCTAGATTCAAGAAAAAAAAAGTGTTTCTTCAGGAAGATCTAATCAGTCAGTGTGACGCTCACATCAACAGTCACAATCACAAACCTATTTCTTCAATTAACATGGTGAGAGAGAGAGAAAATGGTGCACCAGCCTCTGCCCACCACAGATGTGCCTTGACTTTCATTCCTTGGCTGCTCAACATAAATGACATTTCACTCAATGTAATCTTTTCAGAGACTTGGAGTTTAACAAAACCTTTCAGTACAGTGAATTATTTTATTTGGGACATCAAGAGCAATGCATACAAAAGTACTGATTTTATTCTCATTTCTATAGAAAAGAAGAAAAATCAATTTCCTCACCAGTATCATAGTTAACACACCCACCTGGATTCTTGCTCCCATCTGTTTTCAAAGAGGCTGAAGAAAATCACACTGTAATAGTTGAAACACAAACTGAAATTGCATTGGTAGACTTGGAAAATCGCATTCCCTCCATTTTTTGAATATCTTTATGAATTACAGATACAAGTTTTTCTTTTCTTCAAGACAGAAGTAGTCTGCTGCACTCTGGATAAATAAATCTTATTACATTCTTTAGACATGAAGTGTTAAAAATCCTTCCTAAACTTTCATGTTAAATCAAATATGCTTTTGAAGCACTTAACAGAATCTGTTATAAAGTAGATTCAATAAATGTATATTATAATAATTTGAGTCTAAATTTATTTTTCTTTTAAGTTTTACACACTTTATGTGAATATACAGTTTTGATGATTATCTCCATATCTCTGAATAACATGCTGACATTGCTTATATAAAAATTTTTATTTTTCAATATTTAACATTGTGTAAGCAGTGTCTGTTCCATTATAGGAAAATGTAAATTTTGCCTTCTTTCATTCTTTTGACTCTATTAAATACACAAACTCTTCCCTTTACCTATTCTGTCTCTCTCTCTTTCTCATATATATATACACACATAATATAGTATGTCATTATACATAATATAATAAATAAATATAATGTGTACTTAATGGCATATAAATACTTAAACATTAATATATATACAGAGTTGGTTAAGTTATTATTTCATTTTTATTTTATGAGACCCATGGGGCTTCCCTGGTGGCTCAGATGGCAAAGAAGTTGCTCAGTTGTGTCCGACTCTCTGCGATTCCATGGACTATAGCCTACCAGGTTCCTCCATCCATGGGATTTTCCAGGCAAGAACTCTGGAGTGGGTTGCCATTTCCTTCTCCAGGAGATCTTCCCAACCCAGGGATTGCACCCGGGTATCCCGCATTGTAGGTAGACGCTTTACCATCTGAACCACCAGGGAAGATGGCAAAGTACCTGCCAGCAATGCAGGAGACATGAGTTTTATCTTTGGGTCGGATAGATCTAGAGAAGGGAATTCCAGCTCACTCCAGTATTCTTGCCTAGAGAATCCCATGAACAGAGTAGCCTAGCAGGCTACATACAGCCCATGGAGTTTCAAAGAGTCAGATGCGACTGAGTGACTAAGCACAGCACATTGCAGAAGATAGTCTCAGGGGCAAGACATAGTACATATATAATAAATATAATGATTAACTAATGATTTACTAGTGAACGAATGAAATGAGAGTTTGCTTTGCTATAATATTGCCAGCAAGTCATGGTGTTTACATGTTAAAATAGCATTGTAGGGAAAGAAACAACTTTTTTCCTCTAGGTTATTTAATGAATAAAAAGTTGACTGTTTAGAGCTAGTTAATCAATAACATACTGAAACATGGGGTTTAAAAATGTCCTTGGTAAAGTTGAGAAAAATTGAAAGCTTAAATTCTTAATCAGTAAGCTTATTGCCCATTTGTATGAATGATAAATATTGCACAATAAATAATTTCATAAGACTAATTTTAAATCATCTTATTGAAAATTAGATTTTATACCATATCCAGGACCATGAATATGCACTTGTTTATAATATCATCATAATACATATCATCTTATTACATAAATCCTTTCCCTCTCTAACACTTAAAATATTTGGAGAGAAAAACACATGTAAGGGTGAATAAAATATTATAACTATAAATACTCACTTTCTGCATATATGGCTTAAGCTAAATGCTGTCTTTCTGGAATTGTTCTAACAAGTTGTTTTTCATGTTAGAATCTGCGTGTAAACTTGGCATATAGAAATAAAATCTTATCAGTTCAGTTCAGTTCAGTCACTCAGTCATGTCCGACTCTTTGTGACCCCATGAATCGCAGCACGCCAGGCCTCCCTGTCCATCACCAACTCCTGGAGTTCACCCAAATTCATGTTCATTGAGTTGGTGATGCTATCCAGCCATCTCATCTTCTGTCATCCCCTTCTGCTCCTGTCCCCAATCCCTCCCAGCATCCCAATGAGTCAACTCTTTGCATGAGGTGGCCAAAGTATTGGAGTTTCAGCCTCAGCATCAGTCCTTCCATTGAACACTCAGGAGTGGTCTCCTTTAGAATGGACTGGTTGGATCTCCTTGCAGTCCAAGAGACCCTCAAGAGTCTTCTCCAACACCACAGTTCAAAACCATCAATTCTTCGGTGCTCAGCTTTCTTCACAGTCCAACTCTCACATCCATACATGACCACAGGAAAAACCATAGCCTTGGCTAGATGGACCTTTGTTGGCAAAGTAATATCTCTGCTTTTTAATATGCTATCTAGGTTGTTCATAACTTTCCTTCCAAGGAGTAAGGGTCGTTTAATTTAGTGGTTGCAATCACCATCTGCAGTGATTTTGGAGCCCAGAAAAATAAAGTCTGACACTGTTTCCACTGTTTCCCTATCTATTTCCCATGAAGTGATAGGACCAGATGCCATGATCTTCATTTTCTGAATGTTGAGCTTTAAGCCAACTTTTTCACTCTCCTCTTTCACTTTCATCAAGAGGCTTTTTAGTTCCTCTTCACTTTCTGCCATAAGAGTGGTGTCATCTGCATATCTGAGGTTATTGATGTTTCTCCCGGCAATCTTGATTCCAGCTTGTGCTTCTTCCAGCCCAGCGTTTCTCATGATGTACTCTGCATATAAGTTAAATACGCAGGGTGACAATATACAGCCTTGATGTACTCCTTTTCCTATTTGGAACCAGTCTGTTGTTCCATGTCCAGTTCTAACTGTTGCTTTCTCACCTGCATATAGGTTTCTCAAGAGGCAGGTCAGGTGGTCTGGTATTCCCATTTCTTTCAGAATTTTCCACAGTTTTTTGTGATCCACACAGTCAAAGGCTTTGGCATAGTCAATAAAGCAGAAATAGATGTTTTTCTGGAACTCTCTTGCTTTTTCCATGATCCAGCAGATGTTGGCAATTTGATCTCTGGTTCCTCTGCCTTTTCTAAAACCAGCTTGAACATCAGGAAGTTCACGGTTCACATATTGCTGAAGCCTGGCTTAGAGAATTTTGAGCATGACTTTACTAGTGTGTGAGATGAATGCAATTGTGCGGTAGTTTGAGCATTGTTTGGCATTGCCTTTCTTTGGGATTGGAATGAAAACTGACCTTTTCCAGTCCTGGGGCCACTGCTGAGTTTTCCAAATTTGCTGGCATATTGAGTGCAGCACTTTCACAGCATCATCTTTCAGGATTTGGAACAGCTCAACTGGAATTCTATCACCTCCACTAGCTTTGTTCATAGTGATGCTTTATAAGGCCCACTTGACTTCACATTCCAGGATGTCTGGCTCTAGGTCAGTGATCACACCATCGTGATTATCTGGGTCATGAAGATCTTTTTTGTACAGTTCTTCTGTGTATTCTTATAGCTGTGATTATTTTTCTCATCACTCTATGTTACAAATTTCTAAAATGGAAACCATAGGACTTACATAAAAAAAATGACTTGGTAGAAATATGACCACAGGTAAATGTTAGTAGCTTCAGTTTATGCAGTTTTCCCTAGAGGTAACACTTATTTCATAATGAAAAAGCATTAAAATATCTGTAATGTCCTAAGAGGTAGGTAAACCAACATCTTTACATTGCTGGAGAGAGCTAATTTATTTTCAACATAAAGCATTTCAAATATATTCTCTCGGTCAATATCTACTTTAGACATCAATTTAAGAAAAAAATTCAAAATAAAAATCAATGAAGTTTAAGCACTATTTGAGATACTTTAAAAAGCCAAATTGTAACTAATGTATTAAATTATACTATTCATTGTTCTTTATCCATAGTAGATGTTTACATCTCTCTATAAAAAATATTGGGCTCTCTTCTTCTCTTTTCTCTTACTCTTATTTCACTTACCAGTTACTGAACACATAAACAAATTTCATATTAATAAACCAAAAAAAACTCTAATATTTCTTTTACACAGCAGACTCTTAAGAAATGTTTTAAGTTACTGAATGACTGTACTAAGTTGCTTCAGTTGTGTCTGACTCTGTGCAACCCTATGGACTATTGCATGCTAAGCTTTTCTGTTCATGGAATTCTCCAGGCAAGAATACTGGAGTAGAGTGCCATTTCCTCCCCCTGGGATCTTCCTGACCCAGGGATCAAATCTGCATCTCTTATGTCTCCTGCATTGATAGATGGGTTCTTTACCATTAGCTCCAACTGGGAAGCTTGATTGAATGAATAATTAACATTAATGATATATCTCATATGTGGTTTGTTATGTTACGAGTGCTGCTGCTGATTTTTTTGTACAAATAATCAAGAGATTATAGACTCACAGTCAAGTTACAGTATAGCATGTAACCCTCAGGTTACTCTCCCTAACCTGAAGAGTGTAGAACATAAATATTGAAATTTAAAGGGATGAGTTAACTGTAATATTAAATGGCATATTGCAAAATCAGCCAAGAGTTTATTAAAGGACTAAAGTGACCAATGTACAAGATTTCTACAGTGTAACAAGGAGGCTAATTGGTTAATCTACGCTCTGCTGTGAATTCTCAGTTCCTAAATTCCTCATTCAACTGTGTGTGCCTTTAATCTTTGTTTCCTTTTCACCTGCATAAATTTTTCACCTGTATAAATTTTTTAGTAGAACAAGTTACATACTTCTCTGGCCTTGCTTTTACCTATTCTATTTGAATTCTAACATGACTTCCTATATTCAAATTGTCTCCTCTTCCAACCTTACTCTGAAAAGGCCTTCTGCCACTGCTGAGGGACAAAGACACTTCTATATTGCTAAGACCTACCAGGGACACCCCTATGGCACCTACTCTGGGTTCCCAGGTGGCACGGTGGTAAAGAATCTGCCTGCCAAAGCAGGAGATGCAAGAGACGTGGGTTCGATCCCTGGACCAGGAAGATCTCTTAGAGTAGGAAATGGCACCCCACTCCTGTATTCCTGCCTGGAGAATCCCAAGGACAGAGGAGCCTGGTGGGCTACATACAGTCCAAAGAATCACAAAGAGTCGGAACAACGGAGCACATGGTACCTCCTGGGGCCCATCACCATTTTTCTCAAGACCAGGAGCTGGATGATAAGAATTCTTATGTCTGTGCCTAACAAGGATGTTAATACACTGAATTGATGTGGATATTCCTGCTGTTACAGATTTACAAAGTCCCTGTCGTTTTCAGTAAAAGTAACACTTCTGATCACTACAATATGATGACTTCTCTCATTTTTTCTTGTGCATTTTAGTGAAAGCAATTGATTTTCAGGTTCTCCTTGTCTGTTCATTAAATTCCCTTACACTCAGACATAAATCCTAAAAATTCGATCAGAGAGTGGTATGGAACAAACTACTATGCCGTATTTCAGAATTGCTGACTTCTTCTTCTTGGACCAAGGTTGATCACTCTGACTATATTTTTCTAGAATGTGTTCCTATTCAGGCAACACTTCATACCCCTGTACAGATAGAGTGCTAGCTGACCCACAAGATAGATTCTTGAGACAACCCAGTGGGTCTTCAGTCTTTAGAGGGAACGGATGTGGCGCTCAATCCAAATATCTAAAATGTTTTCCAAAACCCAAATCAAACTAATAAATCTTTCATTGCCATTATTCCCTTTCATTATTAGAAATGAACTGAAAACATAGTTATAATTTTAAGCAATGGCTAAGTGGTAATGTAGTTTAACTTTGCAATTTTGCTCACTTTTATTCATAATTGATCTTTTATAGCTTTCTTCTCCCACCCACCAAGCTGTTAACGGCTAAAAACAAACACAGGCTAATATCTTTAGCAGGAAAGACTAATTAAAAATACTTAATTAGGCTTTGGTGAGCATTTATTTTATCAAGGTGGATCTTTTGAACTGAAACTTTTCTGTCTCTATTTAGCCCTTCATCTCATAGTGTTTGAAAACCTAGCTGTTAAATTCACATGTGAACTTCATTTTGACATAGATAAAGGATTCAGATAATATTTCCATTTCCATTCATGCTGGATACATATTAGTACTATTTACTGCTTCAGAGTAACTCTTTCCTTTTCTCACTGTTTGAGTGCAGGCTGACTACATGATTATATAAAAGAGTATATGGCTTTATATTATGGCTTATCTAAGGTCCCCCTGTGGAGGTTAGCAAATTAGGAGACTATGCGGGAAATTGAAGGGAAGGAAGAGAGTGAGGTCAGAATACTTTATTCCTCTGGCTGACTGTGGGTGTGGTTGTTTCTGTGGGGTATGTCTTCAAACTGAACGGATGCTTCTCTCAGGATGCTATTACATGCATGCATTTCTCTCTTCTTGTGGGTTCTAGTAACTGCCTCTTCCTTGTTCCTTTGAGCTTGTGGGTGATAACTGACTCTGTTTCTTGCCCTCAGTGACTGTACTATCCTTTGTAGCTCTTCTGTACTCCAGCAACATTTTGTAAATTGTCCCTTTGTAAATGAACTCTTCTTGAATTATTATCCTAGGTTGAAGGCAAAATTTTTTTCTTATTGGGATCCTGATGAATACACTAAGCTAAGATGTAGAGTTTTAACCCTGATTGTTGTTCAGTCACTAAATCATGTCTGACTCTGCAACCCCATGGACTGAAGCCAGGCTCCTCTGTCCTCCACTATTTCCTGGAGTTTGCTCAAATTCATGTCCATTGCGTTGGTGATGCCATCCAATCATCTCACCCACTGGTAACACTAATACCAGATTATTAATCTTATATTAGAACTGTAAACACCATGATTGACAAACACATCCTTGATGCACACATTGGTCTCTGTGGCATTTTTAACCTCCCAGTGTATACTAGACTTTGATGATGAAGGTTGAACTTATGTTAGAAGGTGGTCATTGGAAAAGAAATGCATTTAGAAATTTGTTTTCTTCAAATTGATCAAAGTTTTCTGGTCAATGATAATCATGTAAGGAATTTATGCATCTATTTGATTTGTAACCCTGTTACAAGAGAATTCAAATTAAGATAATCATTAATAGTCAAGATAGTGCTTTTTGAAAGAAATCTCTGTCATCAACATCTACACTCCTCACAGGTTTCTTGTTACTCCTCCTTGTTGCAGCGACAGATGCTTAGCATCATTGTGTGTTCCTTCCTCTTTCTCACCATGGAAATCCAGTCAACTGCAAGATCCTATTGATTTTCATCTCCTGTTCTGGAACTTACTCTCCAACTCCTCTGCTAGCCACCTAGCTCTGTTCATCCAGAATAAATTTTAAAATTGTAAATCTGATCAACTTACTTTCTTAATGCTGTCAATAACTTTTTTGCCCTTAGGATAAAAGCCAAAAGTCATTAAGTTGATTATAAGGCCTTCCATGATTTAGTTTGTACCTAAGACTTCCCTGGTGGCTCAGACAGTAAAGCATCTGCCTATAGTGTGGGAGACCTGGGTTTAGTCCCTGGGTGGGAAAGATCTCCTGGAGAAGGAAATGGCAACCCACTCCAATATTCTTGCCTGGAAAATCCCATGGACGGAGGAGCCTGGTAGGCTACAGTCCATGGGGTCGCAAAGAGTTGGACAAGACTGAGCGACTTCACTTTCACTTTATATCTCAACCTCATTTCTTAAAACACATTTGAAGTTTCAACCACACTGAATTGCTTTCAGCTTGCCCCTTTGACCATAATACGTTTTCTCTTTAACGTGGGCCTTCACATTTGTCTGCAAGACACCTTCCCACTCTTGATTTCAATGCTAAATCCTGAAATATCTTGCCATGTTGGCAAGAATTTAGTTGCACTGAATACTCAACTAATACTGAAAACTGAAAGTGAAAGTCATTCAGTCATGTCTGACTCTTTGCAACTCCATGGTCTATGCCATTAAGGATTTTATTGATTGTTAAAATATCCCAAGGTCAGCAGTTTCAGTTAAAGTTTCTGCCTCAAACAAGACCCGCAACTCTTTCTTTTCACATCAGCAGCATCCTGTATTCTGTCTGGAATTTTTTTGCCCTGTGTTCACATTTGATATGCTCTAGTTCCTGACATCAAAACAATGAACAGACATGTTCAAAAGCAGGAAGGACAGTATGAGAAAGAGAACATTCTCTATTCACTTTCCACACCTCTCTAGTATCAAGGAGAAAGCCTTAAGTCTTCTGCTGACATTCTTGTGTGGCTAGTTAACCAGACTTGATATTTCAACCAGGAGATTGATGTGATTGGCTCACGTCATGACTCGCCCTCTAGGACACAGCACAGGTAGTCCTGAATAAACATGGGATTCCTTAACAAGGAGGAAGTGTGTCTGAGATAAGCAGCCAATGATGTCTTCAGTCCCTTGGACAGCAAGGAGATCAAACCAGTCAATCCTAAAGGAAATCAGTCCTGAATATTCATTGGAAGGACTGATGCTGAAGCTGAAGCCCCAATACTTTGGCCACCTGATGCAAAGAACTGACTCATTGGTAAAGGCCCTGATGCTGTGAAAGATTGAAGGTGGAAGGAGAAGGGGACAACAGAAGATGAGATGGCTGGATGGCATCACCAACTCAATGGATGTGAGTTTGAACAAGCTCTGGGAGTTGGTGATGGACAGGGAAGCTGCAGTCCATGGAGTTGTAAAGAATTGGTCATAGCTGAGCAAGTGAACTGAACTGATGTCTGCAGAACCATGTTTATCTGCACAGCTCTCCTCCTGCGAAAATTTCCCCCGTGGTCCCCCTGCTCTTAGCCTCCTTCTACTACACTCTATATTCTAGTTATACTGAAATTCTTTCAGATTCTACAATGTTCTATGTGCTCTCCACACACATAGTCCTTTCCTGGAGAAGGAACTGGCAACCCACTCCAGTATTCTTGCCTGGGGAATCCCGTGGACAGAGGAGCCTGGCGGGTTACAGTCCAGCAAAGAGTCTGACACGACTGACCATGTGTACGCACACACACACCCTGTGCTCTTAGCATCCATGCTTCGCTGTGCCTATGCCTAGTACAGACTTTCTCTTTGCCCAGTTAGCGTTTATGAGCATTCAGATCTCAGCTCCAACTTTGGCTGCTCAGTCATTTCATTGTCTGTTCAAACTAGTGATTCTCCCAATCACGGATCCTGCTAGATTACATCTTCTAGGTAAACACATTGGTGTAACTGATAAGTCCGCCTTCCTCTCTCATACTTCCTTAGAGTCCGTGATGTCCTTCGGTTTTTGTCAATAAGAAGTGTGTTTCAGGGAAAGGATGTTACAGCAGAGAAAAGGCTTTTGAATTCCAAGAGCTGGGGCACAGGGGAACTAAGAAGATGGAGTGTTGGAGCAAGGCTTCTGGTAGCTCTCAACTCCTGTCCAGAAATGATTCCTTGGAGAATCTCCCTGGAGAATCATGGGAGGAGTTTCAGGGGAAGCCAAGCATGGTGTGTGCTCCTACAAATGGAATTACAGGTCCCACCAGCAGAGAGGACAACAGACACTTCACGTGGGTCTGAGAGAAGAGAGTCCTTGTCTATTCGAGCTGACACAGGTGATGAAGTCTCAGTTTTCCTACCTGTGGGTGTGAGAATAGAGGACTAGAAATGCCTGTCTCATGTGCCAAAGCAGAGCAACCCGGGCATCTCACACACGAGAGGATTCGAGTGTCAGAGACCAGCCTGCAGAGGATGAAAAGGCTCTGATAGCTCCACTGAGTGACATGGGAGCAATGATGTACTACATCCTGAGGGGGATAGTAAAGGAGCAGAGTCAGACAGGGCGTAGTGCCTGGAACAAGGTCATTAGAGTGACACACAAGGAAGGAGGAAGGAACACTTGACAGAAAAATGACATCTCAGGCCATGCTGCAGTGTATAGGGGACAGCCCAGTCTGGAGTCGCTCGGCAATCCCTGGATATTGTATGAACCAGAGAACACAGACGTGATCCAGGACAAAGCAAGGAGAGTCATAGGGAGTAGCTGTCAAATGGGTTAAATTGCTATGAACTAATAGAATGGGGACTTGAAAGATAAATTAAATTATTATGGGAAAAATTTTTACTTCTTGCTTATTGAAATTTCTTCCTTCAATATCTTAGCACCTGCATAAGCCCTAGATTCCTTGGGCAGCAGCCGGTGTCACTTGTTACTACTGTCAAACCAAGACCTGGCAAAGTGCATGGCAGACTAATGCTTGAGAAGTATAATGTGGACCAATCAGTAATAAGGCAGCACGGGGTGGATTACACTTTGTAATATTTCAGAGAGATCAGAGAGGATTAGATGGAAATAAATAAAATGATGGGTTAAAAATCTAATTTAGAAATAAAATGCAGATCCTTATTATTGTAACTCATGACACATTAAAATACCTCACAGGATAAAAAGGCACTTAAACGGCAAATGTGTTTGTGCTTTTCTGTGTAATTCATATTGCCCATTTCAAAGAATATGCAAAATTTCTCAAATTAAAGATGTCTGTATTGTGATGGGGACTGCACACAAATTTTTAATACAGGTATATGTTTATATGGATTTTAGAAAAGCATACGTAATATTGGAAATGAAACAATCATGCAATATGTATTCATTCTTTACTGAATTTTGGGCTAGAGACATAATTTGAGTATAAGATTAAGCTCTGGCTGAAATATCATCATGTTTCTAATAAAAACTGAACAGATTTCACAGTTTGAAAAGGGTTGACTATTACAGAAAACCAGCAACCTAGTAACTCAGAGCATGCAGGATTCCAATAGAATCATTCCTTGTTCTAATCATTATGTACCTAGCTCTGTGGTTACTCTTACTTTATCTTTTACATGGGGGGGTGGGTGGGGAGGACAAAAGTTATAACTTACCCATTCAAAGTATTCGGAAATAAAAATAACCCGGCAGCTTCTAACAGACTTGTTTCCAACCCGAAGACATTATATATTTATATTGTTCTTCACAAAAATGAAGAAAGATAACTCAGAAATAGAAGAGGAAAAGCAAACAAATAAAAGAGAGGAAGTAATCACACAACATATTACAACTTCCCATACGACGTTAGATTATTGTGGGAGAGCCAGCTGGTGAAATTATTGGGCTTTCACTGTTTCTCTGCTAGTTTCAAATTTGGTTTGAACCTCTAGGGAAATGAGTTTGAATGTCTCATCTCATTCCTAGAAGCAACAAATCTCAGAAAAAAAATAACAGTTCAGTTTGAGGAAGGAATTTGCACTGAATGTGAACCTGAGAAGGGCTTGCAGCGTATTCAAGGGTTGATCCACCTCTTCCTTTGAGGTCTGGGGGGCCCACGTCTGTGAGTCTTTCCTAAAGAACTAGTTACTCATCAGAATCTCTGCCTCTCCACGTAGGTTCGTGAAGGTTTTCCCTTCAGCTATGCTGGTATGTGTCAGTTTGGTGGTGTGCTTTCCTCAGAGAGAGTTAGTGCTGCTTGGCAAAATAAAATATAATTGAGGATAGGCAACAAGAAAGAATGAGAAATTATGAAGACATGGGTGGACCTAGAGAGTGCCATACAGAGTGAACTAAGTCAGAAGGAGAAAAACACATGTCATATATTAATGCATCTATGTGGAATCTAGAAAAGTGGTACAGATGGTCTTATTTACAAAGCAGAAATAGAGACACAGAAATAGGAAAAAAAACATATGGCTATCAAGGGGGAAAGTTGGGGGATGGGTGGGATGAATTGGGAGATTGGGATTGACATATTTACACTATTGATGCTATGTATACCTGTGGTGGATTCATTTTGATATTTGGCAAAACTAATACAATTATGTAAAGTTTAAAAATAAAATAAAATAAAAAAAAGTAGATAACTAGTGAGCATAGCACAGGTATAGCACAGGGAGTTCTATTCAGTGCCCTGTTAGGACCTAAATGGGAAGGCAATCCAAAAAATGTGTATGTATAGCTGGTTCACTTTGCTGTACAATAGAAATTAACACAACACTGTAAGGCAAATATAGTCCAATAAAAATTTAAAATAAAGAAGGAAAGGAGGCTGGCAATGAAAACCTTGTCTCTGCTGTCCTTCAGTGCATGAAGAGGTAGAAAAGTAAGTGGTAGAAAATTACCAATTCTTCTGTCCATGTGTCTAGCCATATTTTAAATGTTTCATACCTGTAATTGCATTTAAATCTATGCAAAGTATCCCCACAAAATAAGAGACTTCTGCCCACCCCTGCTTCATTTTTCAGCTTAGAGAAAAAGTAACTTTTCCTAGTTCATGCAGAGTTACATAAGAACTGGCCTGCTCATTCCCAGGCCAGCTCTCTTTCCTGATCCATGTCGTAACCTTGAATCACCAAAGAGGTCAAAAATATACATGATTAATTAAAACCAAGAATAAGTTGTCTACCGGAATATATTGCAGTAACGTCTTACAAGTGCTAATGCTAATAAAAGGAATGAGATGAGTGTGTGTTTGTGTTTGTTTGGAAGCTTTTTTCCCAGGTCTAGGTTTCTAGCATTGACTTGGAATTAGAGAGTGCTACCCAGACAGGAACTCAGGAACACCCAAGGATGGCTGTACTCTTGATACAATTATAAAACAAGACATAAAACCACTTAGAGATGATATTTCTTTCTCCAAATTATGAAACTGAATTGTGTTTGAACACTAGCTCCCCAAACCTGGGCTTTTGAATAAGAAAAAGCACAGAGAAACACATTTTTGTTAAAAGAACAAATATTTCACCTAAATTTAGGAAGTAAACCTGAGCTTTTGAAATGCACAAAATATGTGAAACATTTCATCAAGCCTCTAGTGCGTCTTTGAGCCTTGTCACCATGCACCATATCCTTTTGTTGCCTATAAACTATTGGTCCATCCTAATAAGGAAATGATTCTGGGTATAATAATATGTTTTTCCACCCTCTTAGTAATGAGTCTATTAGTCTGATACCAAAGAAAAGTCTGTTTTATATTCTTTTTCTGGCATGAAACTATAAACAAGTATTCCAGTACAATTTAGAAAGTAAAGAACTTAGCAAAACTTTTGTGTTTTGGAATGCGCAACATTTCTGAGTCATTACATTCCACTGAACTTTTGCAGAACAGCTCAAGTAGCATATTTTAGACCTATAGCATATTTCAACAGCATAAGTCTACTCAGCCAGTCATGACCTTGAGTCACCCCCAGAGACTTTTGTTTCCTTTCCGTGTCTGATAAACACTGGCAGGAAGGTTGTGAAAGATTCAAAGGGGCCACTGTCCCCTGGAAGCGCCCCACTCACTCCCCATTAACCCTAGTATTCTCTGAGCCAAAATATCTTCCAAGTGATTACGACTTTTTGGTGATAGTAGTTAAAGGGTTCTAGGGTCACGTATGGAAGGAAACTTTTACTATAACCTGTTCACAAATATAGAAATAATGCAATGCCCATGGCACATGCATTTTCATTTCTTATCATTTTTGTTAATGTCTCTTATCATTATCTCAGACTCTCTAGAGTTGTAGCAGGCAGTTGAGGATGGGCCAATGGCAACACCATTCTGCCAAAGGTTCACAGAGGCATTTCTCTTCTCTTGGTTTCAGTAAAATAATATAATTGAATTGGTTAGCAAATCTGTGAGCACCAAGAAATACATCCAGAATTGAAACTCCTGTCAGTAAAAGTGTTAGTCACTCAGTCGTGTCTGACTCTTTGTGACCCCATGGACTGTAGCCCGCCAGGCTATTTTGTCTGTGGAATTCTCCAGGCAAGAATACTGGAGTGGGTTGCCATTCCCTTCTCCAGGAGATCTTCCTGGATTGAAGCTGGGTCTCTTGCATTGCAGGCAGATTCTTTACCATCTGAGCCTTCAGGGAAGCCCTCAGACTCCTTGAGAGATGTATGTAATATAATCACACTATTTTCTCCTTTGAAGCAGAGCTGAGGATGAAGAAGTCAAATGAACAAGGTTCCCCCACCTTGTCCCCTTTTGTTGAGTGGAACACTGTGAATTCCATTGTGAATGGAGCATTTTGTTTCTTGAATTCTTGTAGAGTTGTTATGTAATGGACTATTAAAAAACTAGTTTCGTGGTGGGTTTTGCCTATCCAAACTCATAAAGCAATGCTAATTGATGCTCAAAGGCAACAAAATGTTAAAATTTAGTGCAGGGGTCAGATTTACTTGGCTACTAAAGCCAAGCTCCTTATGGCAGAAAGTAAAGAAGAACTAAAGAGCCTCTTGAGTCAGTTCTAATGAGGTGGATGAAACTGGAGCTTATTATACAGAGTGAAGTAAGCCAGAAAGAAAACCACCAATACAGTGTACTAACACATATATATGGAATTTAGAAAGATGGTAACAATAACCCTGTGTACGAGACAGCAAAAGAGACACTGATGTATAGAACAGTCTTATGGACTCTATGGGAGAGGGAGAGGGTGGGAAGATTTGGGAGAATGGCATTGAAGCATGTATAATATCATGTATGAAACGAGTTGCCAGTCCAGGTTCGATGCACGATACTGGATGCTTGGGGCTGGTGCACTGGGACGACCCAGAGGGATGGTATGGGGAGGGAGGAGGGAGGAGGATTCAGGATGGGGAACACATGTATACCTGTGGTGGATTCATTTTGATATTTGGCAAAACTAACACAATATTGTAAAGTTTAAAAATAAAATTAAAAAAAAATAAAGAGCCTCTTGATGAAAGTGAAAGAAGAGAGTGAAAAAGTTGGCTTAAAGCTCAATATTCAGAAAATGAAGATCATGGCATCTGGTCCCATCACTTCATGGCAAATAGATGGGGAAACAGTGGAAACAGTAAAAGACTATTTTGGGGGGCTCCAAAATCACTGCAGATGGTGACTGCAGTCATGATATTAAAAGATGCTTGCTCCTTGGAAGGAAAGTTATGACCAACCTAGACAGTATATTAAAAAGCAGAGCCATTACTTTGTCAACAAAAGGCCATCTAGTCAAGGCTATGGTTTTTCTAGTAGTCATGTATGGATGTGAGAGTTGGACTATAAAGAAAGCTGAGTGCCAAAGAATTGATGCTTTTGAATTGTGGTGTTGGAGAAGACTCTTGAGAGTCCCTTGGACAGCAAGGAGATCAAAGCAGTCAATCCTAAAGGAAATCAGTCCTGAATATTCATTGGAAGGACTGATGCTGAAACTGAAACTCCAATACTTTGGCCACCTGGATGTGAAGAACTGACTCCTTGTAAAAGACTGTGATGCTGGGAATGATTGAAGGTGGGAGGAGAAGGGGATGACAGAGGATGAGATTGTTGGATGACATCATTGACTTGATGGGCATGAGTTTGAGTATGCTCCAGGAGTTGGTGATGGACAGGGAAGCCTGGCGTGCTGCAGTCAGTCCATGGGGTCACAAAGAGTCAGACATGACTGAGCGATTGAACTGAACTGAACTGAAAGCCAAGCTCTTGTTGAGACCCTGGGCAGCAACATGTGTCCAGCATGAAGCAGGTATTTGTACATGATTACTGAATGAATGAAAGCTGGACAGTGAGTGAAACATGGTAAAAGCTATTATATTTTAGATGAAAAACAAAAGTGACTTAGGGCCTTAGGTTAGGAGGAACTCTCACAATGTTTAATACATACTCATTGATTGCTCTTCAGTTGTTACTGCCATTGGATGATGTCTTTATTATCAATTTAATTCTATGCCTTTGTTTACACTTATTCATTTGATGAGTACTTTAAAAATATTAAGCAATTAGGAACAGTTCTTTTGTGGTTCAAATGATCTATTTAGTCATCTTGCTATTTATTCCTATACACAGTATAGGAATATAAAAATCTCAATAAAGTATCCCATTAATTAATGTAACATTCATGCAATTACAT
Organism: Bos javanicus; assembly: GCF_032452875.1. Lineage (NCBI taxonomy): Eukaryota > Metazoa > Chordata > Mammalia > Artiodactyla > Bovidae > Bos > Bos javanicus. The sequence continues at coordinate 25,802,322 of NC_083881.1, read as the reverse complement.
TCTTCCTCATTCTAAGTATATATATATACTTTGTTTAAAGAGTTATAGAATTTAATAGCTGGAAACAGTATCTTGAATAATGAAGATGATGTTCAAAAGAACATTATTCTTCAAAAGAATAATATTCCTTTCCTCAGATCTAAATCTTTATTATTATTATTCAATTGCTTATATTAAGGCAGAAAATAAGACTGGGTAGAAAGGGAAAATAATATGGTTTTCAACACAATTGAATACACTGTTGAGGGTAGGCTGGGAGACCAACCACAGAAAACTATTCAGGTAAGAACTGACTCAGAAAGCACCCTTCTCTTCAAATGTATTCAAAGGTAACCAATGATTCCAATAGAGCAAAATCCTTAGGAGGCTGTGACACATCCCCTCAAATAATCCCTCTTCCCACTGGAAGTACGGTAGAAAGCTTTCTCTGACAGCAGCAATGCCAAGATAAAGAGAGTAAATGAAACTTTTTTTTAATGTGTTTTGGTATTATAAACATACATGCATTATATTCAAACACTCAGGATAACTTACTTACTGCACAAGCCAATTAGATCATCTCCAATCACATGTGGAAAGAGCTCAGGCTAATCTAATCGATTCAGGGATGCTCCATTTATTTCTGTGTTTCTGATGCCTTTATAATATTACAAACTGACCCATAAACATGCTCTCCAGTGAGGAGAGCTCCTGCTCCTGGAACTAGAAATTCAGCAGAATACAGTTTGGGGAAATAGCAACCTTCATGTGACTCTCAATTTGAAATAAAAAAATCAGTTTTTTGAAGTATGATTGATATACAAAAGTCTTTACCTAATTAATGTGTACAACTTGATGAGTCTGGAGATAAGTATACCCCCTATGAAATCATCGCCACAATCCATGCCACCTCTAAGAATTTCTTCCCATCTTATTATTTACTATTATTAGCATTATCATTATTATCATTTTGTGATGAGAACACAAAATCTATCCTTATAAGTTTTTAAGTACACAATATAGTACTCTTAGGGCTTGCTTGGTGGCTCAGTGATAAAGGACTTGCCTGCCAATTCAAGAGACATGGGTTTGATCCCTGGGTCAGGAAGATCTCCAGGAGAAGGAAATGGCAACCCAGTCCAGTATTCTTGACTGGGAAATTCCATGGACAGAGGAGTCTGGTGGGTAACAGTCTGTGGGGTTGCAAAAGTTAGACATGACTTAGTGACTAAACAATAAAAACTGCATATGTAACTAGAAATGGGGATTCTAGATCACTTGGAAATTCTATTTTTAATTTTTTGAGGAACCTCTATACTATTTTCCAGAGTGACTGCACCAGTTTACATTTCCACCAACGGTGTACAGGGCTCCCTTTTCTTGCCAATTCTTGCCAATACTTACCTTCTGTTTCTTTTTGTTTTGTTTTAATACTAACCACCATAACAGTGTGAGGTGATCTTCATCGTAGTTTTGATTTGCATTTCCCTGGCAACAACAGCAAAAATCGATGTGTAGAATTACATCAAACTAAAATGCTTCTGCAGAGCAAAGGAAACAATCCACAAAATGAAAGTATTTGCAAACTGTATATTTGATAAAGAATTAATATCCAAATATATAAGGAACTCCTATAATTCAATAGCAAATAAACAAAATGCAATTTTAAAATGGGAAAAGAAACTAAATAGACTTTTCTGCAAAGAATACATATGAATGGCCAACAAGTATGTGAAAAGATATGCAACATCATGAATCATTAGAGAAACAATATGTTAAAGAATATATTATAGAAACTTAGTAGATTGTTAAAGACCTATTAAAAAGCAACTAATTTTCTAGGCAAGTGGCTGGACCAGATGCCATTTGAAGGTCCTTCTGATACCAGTGTCAGGATGGTAAATAGGAAGGAACCATGTCCTCACAGTAGAGCTCATAATGACACTGAGCATTTGCTTAAATTCATTCATTCAGGAAAGCAGTAATACTCCAAGTTTAAATAGTATATTACTTATTAAATTCACAGTCTCACTTGGAAGGAAGCTATGACACACCTAGACAGCATATTACAAAGCAGAGACATTATTTTGCTGACAAAGGTCTCCGTATAGTCAAAGCTATGGTTTTTCCAGTAGTCATGTATGGATGTGAAAGTTGGGCCATAAAGAAGGCTGAGCACCAAAGAAATGATGCTTTCAAACTGTGGTGTCATAGAAGACTCTTGAGAGTCCCTTGGAGAGCAAGGAGATCAAACTAGTCAATCCTAGAGGAAATCAACCTTGAATAATCATTGGAAGGACTGATGCTGAAGCTGAAGCTCCAATATTTAGCCACCTGATGCAAAGAGCCAACTCATTGGAAAATACCCTGATGTTGGGAAAGATTGAGGGCAAGAGGAGAAGGGGCTAACAGAGGATGAGATGATTGGAAGGCATCACTGACTCCATGGATATGAATTTGAGCAAACTCCAGGAGATAGTGAAGGACAGGGGAGCCTGGCTTTTATGTTGAGGTATTTTTCTTTTCATTTTTTATATTTAAACCTTTTTTCTAATGCTGTTCTTACCCAAAGTTTCCCTCTCTTACTTAAAGCATCACTCAGATTCTTATATCCTGGTATTAAACATTCAGAAAAATGAACAGAAAATATTTTAATTTGATGATAAAAATTATGCCAATGAGTTCTCCTTAATTCAGTCAATGAGCTGATTGCATATATTTATAGAGTATTTTCAGTGAGCAAGATACTGTCCTAGGTGAAATGAGTGTTTTGTACTGAGTGTTTGTGTTCCTTGCAGATTCATATGTTGAAGCCTTCACATGATGTTTGGAGATTAGGACTTTGGCAAAGAAGTTCAGATGAGGGTGTGATGATGGGACCCTTATGATGGGATTGATGACTTTGTAAGTAGAGATCCTACAGAGGAAATTCACTCCCCTCCCCACCTTTTCTTTCTCTTGGTGTCTCTCCATCCTAGCACAAAGAAGAAGTCACGTGAGCCCACGATAAGATGGGGACCATCTACAAGACAGGAAGAGCACGCTCACCAGACACCAACTCTGGTGTCCTGGTCATGGACTTCTAGCCTCTAGAACTCAGACAAATAAGCCTCCATTGTTCACGCAACTCAGTCTATGGTGTTTTCTTACAGCAGCCAAGGCAAATGAGGAATTCATCGGACAGAAGACTAGTCTCTGGCTCCAGTGTATGTAAAATAACTAACAATATAAATAATACAAGGTAGAATAACTAATAACACAGATATTATTGCCCACAAATATAGTAGTAATTTAGGAAAGAGAAATCATTTTGGCCTAAACCAAAGCCAAATGAAATTGAAAGATAAAATTTTATTTCTCATATATTGTGTTATCATCCAGCAGATGACAAGGAGATATAAAGCTTAAATTTATTCCACAACTGAGGGCTTTGCCCCCTAAAATCCATAACCCTCTCTTATTTTTTATTTATTTTTTCTTTTCATTTCATTTCTCTTCTGACCCTTTTGTACTCACCAACACATTTCAGCATGCTTCTGAGATGTGACTGATACTGTGATGGAAGAAAGATCCACTAAGAACAACTGTGCTTACTTTTTTTATTTTAATGACGAATCCGGAAAGCGTCCCAGATGAAACATTTATTATACTAAACATATTCTGCTGAGGAGGAAATTGACCAGGGAAGCACTGGGCAACTACCTATATTTACAGTATGTTGACCTCCCTTTTCCCCATTTCTGTGAAACATCTGTGAGTGATCTTGCCAACATTTTTGGCCTATGACTGGTTATTTGAAATCTGGCATTTGAATTTCAGATATGTGCATTTATATTTATGTAGCCAGTGAGCCGCCCTTACAAGACATTTTGAAATCAAAATGCCAGTTGCCTTGTTTAATGGAGATTGACAGAAAGCTACGTTTTGGTTTATTTGTTTGGTTTCGGGGGTTATATATTTAAATCATACTACCTCATGCAAATTATTTAAATTTTATAAGAATAATAGTAGCGATGAATTTTATACTTATCAGTCATGCAGAAGAGAACTTGTGCTCATTATACTGTTAGGCATTAGTGGAGGGTTCTTGGGCATTTCCCCTGGGGCTCTAAGTTGGTAGATGGATTAAGATAAAAGAGCATTTCATTATCCCATGGAGGGTCTATGATCTGAGAAGAATGAGGGAGAAAATAATACTGGACAGATAAGTTACTACTGAAGGAAGATTTTGAGATAATTCATTATATTCCAACCAAAGAGATTTTATATGGAGTTTACAGTATTGGAGCCTCATGAGTCAATCAGAAAGACAGGCTGACATTACCTTAACCAGTCATAGGTGTTTCTAAGGCCAGGTCAATTTTCCACCAACCTGGGTTCCAGATTTCTTTATTGGCTGGATAGAAGTAATTATATGACACATTAATTAGTTGCCCTGTCAAATTGGACTTTCGGCTACCCAAAGAAAGGAAAGCATAACTCATATGACTGCCAACTATGCAGTTTGGTGTTGTGCTGGTTACTCCTGAGGAAAATAATGTGCTTTGGGGATCATTTGATATCAGATGTACCTAGAACTGAGTCCTGGGTGTCACATGTGACCTTACACAGAGACCTGACTTCTTGAAGCTAAAATTTCTTTTGATAAAATGTGGTAGGGCTAGGATATGCCTGATCCAATTACTGTGAGAATAAATTATTATTAGGATAAATAAATTAAGGTGTCTGACACCACCCTTATGGCAGAAAATAAAGAAGAACTAAAGAGTCTTTTGATGAAAGGGAAAAAGAGAGTGAAAAAGTTGGCTTAAAACTCAACATTCAGAAAACTAAGATCATGGCATATGGTCCCATCACTCCATGGCAAATAGATGGGGAAACAGTGGAAACAGTGAGAGACTTGGTTTTCTTGGGCTCCAAAATCACCGCAGATGGTGACAGCAGCCATGACATTAAAAGATGCTTGCTACTTGGAAGAAAAGTTAGGACCAACCTAGACAGCATATTAAAAAGCAGAGACATTACTTTGCCAACAGAGGTCCATCTAGTTAAAGCTATGGTTTTACCAGTAGTCATGTATGTATGTGAGAATTGGACTATAAAGAAAGCTGAGCACCAAAGAATTGATGCTTCTAAAGTGTGGTATTGGAGAAGACTCTTACTAGTCCCCTGGACTGCAAGGAGATTCAACTAGTCAATCCTAAAGGAAATCAGTCCTGAATATTCATTGAAAGGATTGATGCTGAAGCTGAAACTTCAATAGTGGCCACCAGATGTGAAGAATTGACTCCTTAGAAAAGACTCTGATGCTGGGAAAGATTGAAGGAGGGAGGACAAAGGGATGACAGAGGATGAGATGGTTGGATGGCATCTTTGACTCAGTAGACATGAGTCTGAGTAAATTCTGGGAGTTGGTGATGGACAGAGAGGCCTGGCGAGCTGCAGTCCATGAGGTTGGAAAGAGTCGTACATGACTGAGCGACTAAACTTGAACTGAACTGAATTGTGGTGTTAGAGAAGACTCTTGAGAGTCCCTTGGACTGCAAGGAGATCAAACCAGTCAATCCTAAAGGAAATCAACCCTGAATATTCATTGGAAGGACTGATGCTGAAATTGAAGCTCCAATACTTTGACCACCTGATGTCAAGAGCTGACTCATTGAAAAAGACCCTGATGCTGGCAAAGATTGAAAGCAAAAGGAGAAGGGGACAGCAGAGGATGAGATGGTTGGATAGCATCACAGACTCAGTGGACATGAGTTTGAGCAGACTCTGAGAGATGATGAAGGACAGGGAAGCCTGGAGTGCTGCAGTCCATGGGGTCACAAAGAGTTGAACTCAATTTAGCAACAGAACAACAAGCACATAAATAATTGCCTAGCATAAACCATACTTGGGCAAGTGGAGATGTAAAGGTTATTTGCCTATGGCCTTTGTTGCATGCATATGTGTGTTAACTGCAGTTGTGTAAAGCTGTCTAAACAGTCAGTTGCATCTACCACAAACATAGCAGTGATAATAACATGAATAAGCTACCCTGCTCTTCTGGCAAAATGTTTTTTTAAATTCCTATTTTTCAAAAGGTGATGCAGTCTTTTGCTTGGTGAGGTTCACTTCAGCGTGAGCCTCTTTTATGCAGGGCCTTAGAGCAACAGTTGGAAACTGCATTAAAAATTTTCAATAAAATACCTCATCTCCCTGAAGTGCCTGAAGTAAAGCATAACACTCAAGATCTATGCGGCTCCTTAGCTGAAATGTAATGATCTGGACTTACAGTATGTTAAAAACTTTTGTCATTGAATAAATTCCACGGTAGGCAAGGTATACTGTATGTCACAGGACATTAAACTGATCCTTCAACCAAAAGAAAATAATAATGTGGCTAGACCATAAATCTCAGGCATCCTCAGTGACTATTAAATATCTGCCAAAATTCGCTGTCTAATGATGTGTATTTCAATCAACCCAATTTATTAACCTTATGGGCTGATTAAAACTATATTACTCCATTAAGATTAATTTCTGACTTCTGGGAATTAGAATTTTGTGAAGTAAAACACCAGATTGAGAGATTCAGATCTGTTAACTACAGATTATTAATAGAAATGACTCTTAAAACATCTAACAGAGTTAGGAATATGAGTGTATATTTTTATGTTTGTGTGTTCAAAATATCCTGTTAAGTATCTTCCATGGTTTAAAAAGCATGCATGTCTCTTGAAACCAGTTACTTATACATTATCCACTTTTCAGAAAGGATACAATTCAGTCCAGAAATATCATATCAAATCCCCTCACCATGTCTGTAGTCTTAGAGGCCCCTCAGGTATGTGATCAGGAGGTGTCTACTTACATACTGGGGGATGGGGGAAGGAGGTCCATTAATCACAAAAAAAGCATTCTTTATGTAGCAAAAGGGGCTCACTCCACACTTTTCCACATAAAGACGTGACATTCAAGTAGAAATGGATGGAATTTGTTTTTATGAATAGGGTCCTTGCTGACTAATTCTTTTTCTGGGGAGGGGAATGGGCAAATGCTATCCAGATGCATTCCTCTGGAACGATTCCCAGTTTGGGAAAGTGAAAACTACTGTACTTGCAGTATAATAAAGGGCAGTCAGAGAAACACGATAGCTCCATAAATAGTGCAGTTCTGTTCCTCCCCGCCCGCCCGGTGTCATGGAGCCCGAGCTGTTGCAGAGATCTTTCATGTCACACGGAGGACTGAGAGTCATCCACCATCATTTTTTTCTTTCGGAACTCTTGCAGTCATAGCAAAACTGGAATCAAAATGGGATCAAAATCATCTAAATTTGGTCAAAGCTCCCAAACAAAAAGCAGTGAATGAATATGTATTTGTGTGTTTTCCCAATTAAATTGTTGGGCAAAGGAAGAAATATTATCCCTTTTCCCCTTAGAAAGTTTTTTCCCTCAGATCACAAATTCTTACCCAGGTCTACCCCTCCTCCCCTTGGTCTTCTTTTCTGTCTGAAACCCATTACTTTACTTTACTATTAGATTGAGTGCAGCCCAGGACTCCGTTCACAGTCCTCATCCCATTCTGTACTTCTACCTGGCCGTCATTTTCATACTTATGCTTGCAATTGAACCTTTCTTCTCACCTTCTTTTTGCCAAGAAGTACATGTAGCTTTGGGTTCTTTCAATAAATATTATTTTATATCCATATACTATATTAATAATAATCATATTATTTATTATTATACCAACAATTGTATATTGTTATATAATTATACAAATAATTAAATATATATCATGAGTTTGAGTGAACTCTGGGAGTTGGTGATGGACTGGAAGGCCTGGCATGCTGCAATTCATGGGGTCTCAAAGAGTCGGATATGACTGAGCGACTGAACTTAACTGAATTATATGTTTATATTATAAATAATGCCACAGGACTGGAAAATGTCAGTTTTCATTCCAATCCCAAAGAAAGGCATTGCTAAAGAATGTTCAAGCTACTGCACAATTACACTCATCTCACATGCTAGAAAACAGTGCTCAACATTCTCCAAGCAAAGCTTCAACAGTACGTGAACCAAGAAATTCCAGATGTTCAAGCTGGATTTAGAAAAGGCAGAGGAACCAGAGATCAAATTGACAACATCTGTTGGATCATCAAAGAAGCAAGAGAGTTCCAGAAAAACATCTACTTCTGCTTTATTGACTATGCCAAAGCCTTTGACTGTGTGGATCACAATAAACTGTGGAAAATTCTGAAAGAGATGGGAATACTAGACTACCTTACCTGCCTCCTGAGAAATCTGTATACAGGTCAAGAAGCAACAGTTGGAACTGGACATGGAAGGATGGACTGCTTCCAAATTGGGAAAGGAGTATGTCAAGGCTGTATATTGCCACTCTGCTTATTTAATTATATGCAGAGTACATCATGCAAAATGCTGGGCTGGATGAAGCATAAGTTGGAATCAAGATTGCTGGGAGAAATATCAATAACCTCAGATATACAGATGACACCACACTTATGGCAGAAAGTGAAGAGGAACTGAAGAGCTTCTTGATGAAAGTGAAAGAGAAAAGTGAAAAAGCTGGATTAAAATTCAACATTCAAAGAACTAAGATCATGGAATCCAGTCCCATCACTTCATGGCAAATTGATGGGGAAAAATGGAAACAGTGAGAGACTTTGTTTTCTTGGGCTCCTAAATCACTGCAGATCATAACTGCAACTATGAAATTAAAAGACGCTTGCAGCTTGGAGGATAAGTTCTGACCAACCTAGACAGCATATTAAAAAGCAGAGACATTACTTTGCCAACAAAGGTCCATCTAGCCAAAGCTATGGTTTTTCCATTAGTCATGTATGGATGTGAGAATTGGACTATAAAGAAAGCTCAGCACCAAAGAATTGATGTTTCTGAAGTGTGGTATTGGAGAAGACTCTTGAGAGTCCCTTGGACTGCAAGGAAATCCAACCAGTTAATCCTAAAGGAAATCAGTCCTGAATATTCATTGGAGGGACTGATGCTGAAGCTAAAATTCCAATGCTTTGACCACCTGATGCAAAAAACTGACTCATTGGAAAAGACCGTGATGCTGAGAAAGATTGAAGGCGGGAAGAGAAGGGGATGACAGAGGATGAGATGGTTGAATGGCATCATCAACTCGATGGACATGAGTTTGAGCAATCTCCAGGAGTTGGTGATGGACAGGGAGGCCTGGCATGCTGCAGTCCATGGGGTGGCAAAAAAATCGGACACAACAGAGTGACTGAACTGAACTGATTATAAATAATAATATATTAGATAAATAAGTACATATTATTTGTAATTATATACTAATATATTGCTTTTTAAAAATAATATGGATTTAAAGATTTAAACAATGTGTTTAAACAAAGTGTTCTCTCCATTTATTAAAATATTCTTTGATTTTTTTGATCAAAAGTTTTCCTTCTGTATAATTTGCTCATAATATTTATATAAAATTTGTTAGATTTATACCTAGGTATTTCAGGTTTTGAGTGATAATATAAATGGTATTGTGTTTTTAATTTCAAATTCCAAATGTTCATTGCTAGTATAGAGGAAGCAATTCACTTTTATATATCAACCATGTGTCCTACAACCTTGCTATAATTACCTGCTAGTCCCAGGAGTTTTCCTTTGATTCTTTAGGATTTTCTACATAGAAGCACAAAACATCTAAGAACAAAGACAGTTTTATTTCTTACGTACCAATGTGTGTATCTTATATTTCTCTGTTCTTTCTCATCACATTAGGTAGGACTTCCACTATGATGTTTCATAGTAGTGATAAGAAGAAACATGCTTGCCTTGTTTTTGATCATAACAAAACATGTTTCTTAGCATTGAATTATAATGGTAGCTGTAGGTTTTTGGTAGATAGTCTTTATCAGATTGATTAAGTTCTCCTCTATTTCTAGTTTGTGGACTGTGACTCTTAAAAATCATAAATCAGTATTGAATTTTGTGAAATGTTTCTGCTGGACTATAGATACGATATCACGTGATTTTCCTTCTTTAGCCTGTTGATGTAATGTATTAATTACTTTTCAAATTATATTATGGTAACATTATAGTACTATAATTATATAATTAATTAATTAATTAGTTTCAAATGTTGAAATAGCCTTGCTTGCATACCTGAGATAAATCCCACTTGATTGTGGTATATAATTATTTTTATACATTTAAAAATTCAATGTGCTAGTATTTCTTTGTGGATTTTTGCATCTGTCTACATCTATTGGTCTACAGCTTTAGTCTTATGTAAGCTCTTTGCTACTTTAGATATTAGGGTAATGTAGTCCCAAGTGGATAAGTTAGGAGTTTTCCCTCTGCTTCTGTTTCTGACGTTGTAGAGAACTGGTATACTTTCTTTCTTAAATATTTGGTAGAGCTCACCAGCAAACCCATCTAGGCCTGGGACTTTCTATTTTGGAAAGCTGTTGGTCATTGACTCAGTTTGTCCAATAAATACAGATTTGCTCACATTGTATACTTCTTCTCATTGAATTTGGATAGTTTGTGTCTTCCAGTGTGTTGATTCGATCTAGGTCATGAAATTTGTGAGCATCGAACTGTTTATGGTATTTCTTTGCTATCCCTTTAATGTCTATCAGATCTGTAGTAATTCCTGTTTTATTTATGATTATTAACTTGTATGGTTTTTCGTTAGCTAAGTTAGATGTTTATAGTTTTATTGGTCTTTTGAAGAATTAGCTTCTGGTTTTACTAATTTTCTCTATTGATTTTGACTTTTATTGACTTCGGTTCTAAGTAACTTTTACATTTGCTTTCTTTGGATCCAATTTTATCTACTTTTTTTTTTTCACGTTTCTACACATATATTCTTGATTTTACACTTCAATTGTTCGCTAGTAACTGCATTCAGTGTTATATAGATTTGTTTTTTCTACTTCCACAAATTTTGATAAAATGTGTTTTTATTTTCATTTATTTATTTCAAAACATTTTTAAATTTTGTCTTTTTTTTGAACCATTTATATTTAGAAGGGTTTTGTTTAATCTTCAAGCATTTGGGTCTTTTTACAACTAAATTTCTGTCACTGATTTCTGGTTTTATTCCATTGCAGTCTGAAACCATATATTGTATAATTTTATTATTTTAAATTTGTTAAGATGTGTTTTATGACCCAGCTTTGCCCTCTCTTGGTGAGTATTCCATGTGTGCTTGAGAAGATCATGTTTTCTGCTGTTGTTGGATGGAATATTCTATAAATGTTAATTTGATGTGGTTGACTGATGCTGCTGTTCAGTTCAACTAAGTCCTTTGTGATTTTCTGCCTGCTGGATCTTTTACTTACTGATAGAAGGGTGTTGAAATGTACGACTATAATAGTGGACTTGTCTATTTCTCAGTTCTATACGTTTTTGCCTCATGTCTTAATGCTCTGTTGTTAGCCACAAACACAGTAAATATTGTTACGTCTTCTGGGAGAATTGGCTCCTTTGTTATTATGATTACATGCCCTCTTTATCTCTGATAATTTTCTCGCTCTTGAGTCGGCTTTGTCTGAAATTATAGCCATGTCAGCTTTCATTTGATTAGAATTTGCATGGTACATCTTTCTCTATTCCTTTAGTTTCTTCATATCTTTATATTTAAAGTGGGCTTTTTATTGCCAATACATAGTTGGGTTCTGTTTTTTTAACCACTCTATCAGGCTGTGTCTATAACTAGTTATTTAGACTGTAGATATTGACATTTAAAGATAGTATTGTTGATAAAGTTGATCTGTACTTAAATTTGGAGTATATGTATATATAATATGACATTTAAATATCTTTCAATTATGTTTGTATTTTTCAGCATACACATTTTTCACTTTTGTTAAATTTATTCTTAAGTATTTTATTCTTTTGGATGCAACTGTAAATGAAATTATTAATTTCAGTTTCAGATTCTTCTATCCTAGGTATAGAAATGCAACTTACTTTGTATATTGATCCTGCACTATCAATGTTCTGCAGTCTAAATAGATAATTTCTGCATCAGGTACTATACATCAAGACATCAAGAATAAAAGCTTTTTGTGAGCTGAGCCAATTCTGAATGATCATCCTCAATGCTCCTAATTTTAGAGTAAGAAGTGTGATTAGGTAAAGACCATATGATGCTAGAAAGAGCATGTTATTCTCTACAAGCATCGTTTTTAAAAGCAGAATTATCAGCTAAAATCCTCCATAAATGTCTATGAAGCAGCCAGATAGCTGTTTCTTTGCCTGTGCCACATTTTTATTTCCCCGAAATGAGGTGTCCACATGTTCAGCCAATCAAATAAACTGTCTGGCTGAACATTCTAAGGTGCTTTAAAATTCAGTAAATAGTACTAATCACTTCCATTTCAGTATTGATATTAAAGGCCCTATTCATACCATTAAAAAAAGTGGAATGCAGCTGTACTGTGCTTTCCTTTAGAATTTGTATGTGGAGGGCTGCTTGCATAATGAGAAATATGCCTGTATTCTGTGTTCATTTGTACTTAAGAGGCTTAGAGAAGGTATGGATGAAGACATGCTGCCTGCATGCTGTCACTTCAGTTGTGTTTGACTCTCTGAAACTCCATGGACTATAGCCCAACAGGCTCCTCTGTCCATGAGATTCTCCAAGTAAGAATACTGGAGTGGGTTGCTGTGCCCTCCTCCTGGGGATCTTCCCAAGCTGGGGATGGAACCAGTGTCTTGTGTCTCATGTCTCCTGCACTGGCAGGCGGGTTCTTTACCACTAGCGCCACCTAGGAATCCCATGTTAGTCACTCAGTCCTGTCCTACTCTTTGTGATCCCATTGTCTGTAGTCCACCAGGCTCCTCTGTCCATGAAATTCTCCAGGCAAGAATACAGGAGTGGGTTGTCATTTCCTTCTCCAGGGGATCTTCCTGACCCAGGGATTGAACCTAGGTCTACTGCATTGCTGGCAGACACTCTACCCACTGAGCCAGCAGGGAAGCCCCTAAAGACATGTTAATAACACAGAAACTTAAAGAAAATACCTCTTTTGGCTCCCAGGGTGGTATGGGGGAGGGGCTATGGTGTAATCTGAAGCAGTTTCCATTTTTATGAGAATATTGATACTTTGAAAATGTAATTGATGTTGTTAAATGCCTCTTTGTAAAAATTTCACAAATGTTCCAATTTACTAAGCTTAAGTATTTAACACAGCAAAGGGCTTCCAGATATGTTGGACATATTTTTAACCTACATTTTCAATTTAATATCCATATTGATCCACTGCAATGGTAGTAAAAGTACATCCCTTGTTTTAGAGATTTCTATTTAGAAATGTGCTTAATCTTTTAAAAATTACACCTCTGTCTTTTTTCTACACATACATTACCTAAATTGTACTTCTCCTTGGTTGCAGTTGATTTTAAAACTCCAGCTTTAATTACAAATTACAACCGTCATATCGGTTGACTTTGGTGTTTTAAATAAAAGAGCACAATTTCCTACAAATACGACTATCTGTCAAAAATCAAATTTCTATTTTGTGGAGCCCTACTATCAAGGTCATAGGTGTGGAGCTTTATACCAAGGTCACAGGATAAAATTCTCTAGAATTAACCAAACCCCATAGCAACCGTTGCCATAAGCCTCCTGATATCCCTCACCTCATGTTGGGTAAAATACCCACCCTATTACTCACCCTATAGCATCCTAACCAATCACCTAATGTCACCCTTCCAGTAGTAATCTTCTCTGTCTTGAGGCTATAACAATTGGCTACTAGCACATGAAAGGGGTCAGCTCTCCCTTGAGCTGGCCCGCTGTTCTAACAGCAACTCCCACTCTAAATAAATTACTCTATTCTCCTCTCATTCCACCTCTTGTCTGGAAATTCTTTTCCAATCTGCACACAGACCAGCGCACATTTCTCTGAATTTTGTTTACTGATAGTCAAGAATCCTTTATTTAAATTTCCTTGGAAAAGCACAAGCCACATATTAATTTGATTTTGTTAGAACAAAGATTAGATTACAATACGAATGAATTAAAGCTTTTTACCTATTATTTTTGGATTTTACACACATTTTGCTCTTTGGGGTGGTGAGCAGCTGGGGAAGTATCCCAAGTTCACTTGCCTTTTATGAATTCTTTATATAGTGACCAAGTCCTTTCTTCATCTTAGATGGAAAAAAAAATTCAATTCTATGAAAAAAACAGTTCTGACAAAATTTGCTAAAGATGCTTTTGATAAATTAGCAGGGAGGTACAGCACAAATTGAGGCTTCCCATGTGACATTAGTGATAAAGAACTTGCCTTTCAATGTAGGAGACATAAGAGACATGGGTTTGATCCCCATGTTGGGAAGATCCTCTGGAGAAGAGAATGGCAACCCACTCCTGTATTCATGCCTGGAGAATCCTATGGACAGAGGAGCCTGGAAAGCTATAGTTTATAGGGTTGCAGCAAAGAGTTGGCTGCAACTGAAGTGACAGCATACGCAGCACAAATTACATTTAACCTTTTCTTCTGCTCTCTACACATGAATCTCAAACACTCTGTTTCTCTCCTAGTCTCCTGTCTACTACTGTCTCCCTCCATTCACCAACCCCACCAGTCACCAACTCCCCTGCACCGCCCCCCACCTCAACTATGTCCTACACAAACACATCCCTTCCTGCTATGTACTGCAAGTATTCGAGCAACTAGCAAATGGCATTTTAAACTCACTCTTCTTCCATCTTTAGCATGTTGAGCCCACCCTTTAATATCCAAACAAAAAGCTCAAGCTTCCACCATATGCACCAGAGAAAGCCCAGCATATTTCCAAATGCTCTGAGGGTGATTTATGTCCTGCTTTCAATTTTCACTTCTCATTCAATTATCAAACCCATTTGCTATCTCACCTCCTGAAACTGTGATCTTGATGACCTCACTCATGCGTTTCTGTTCATTCCTCAAGTCACCACAGATACAAAGTTGTTTGGATAAATGATTTTTTACTACAGGTTTAAAAATAAAGATTATTCTAGAACAGAGTAGCAAACAATTTTCAGCTGAATATTTGGCACCACCTCTCCTAACAACTCATCCCACAAAGTGAAAGTGAAAGTTGCTCAGTTGTGTCTGACTCTTTGCGACCCCATGGACTATACAGTCCTTGGAATTCTCTAGGCCAGAATACTGGAGTGGGTAGCTGTTTCCTTCTCCAGGGGATCTTCCCAACCCAGGGATTGAACCCAGGTCTCCCACATTGCAGGTGGATACTTTACCAGCTGAGCCACAAGGGAAGCCCCATCCCACAAGTAAACTTTTATTAAACCCTTCAGATCCAATATTCCATACATAACTGAAGTTTGCTTCTCTACCCTGGCACTTTTCTCATCTCCCAGGGTCAAAAACACTTCAGAATTCCTGTTGTATTATTTTCTTCATCAAAGAAATTACTCATTTTGCCAACAAATGTCTGTATTGTCAAAGCTATGGTTTTTCCAGTAGTCAGGTACAGATGTGAGAGCTGGAGCATAAAAAATGGTGAGTGCTGAAGAACTGATGCTTTTGAACTATAGTGTTGGAGAAGATCCTCGAGAGTCCTTTGGATGGCAAGGAGATCAAACCAGTCAATCCTAAAGGAAATTAACCCTGAATATTCATTGGGAGGACTGATCCTGAAGCTGAAACTTCACTACTTTGGCCACCTGATATGAAGAGTCAACTTATTGGAAAAGACCCTGATGCTGGAAAAGATTGAAGGCAGGAGGAGAAGGGGGCAACAGAGGATAAGATAGTTGGATGGCATCACTGACTCAATGGACATGCATTTGAGCAAACTCTGGGAGATAATGAAGGAAAGAGGAGCCTGGTGTCCTTCAGTCCATGGGGTCGCAAAAAGTTGGACACAACTTAGCTTCTGAACAACAACAACAACAAATTAACTAGGAGCTTTGCTAAACAGTTTGTCTCTTAGGGTCGTTTACATTAGCTTTGCCTTATGCAGACTGTTAGCTTCCAGGAGGGGAGATGTCTGATCTTTCCATTTTCCTTTATATGACACATGGCAGAGCCCTGTGGATAAGGATATTAAAGAAAGCTTTAAATAATGTATTTTTGTCAACTGAAAGTCTCTTGTTTTAAAATTCAGACACCTTATTTTTAGAACGAATAGGTTAAGTAAGTTGCTCGGTCATGTCTGACTCTTTGCAGAATTCTCCACGCCAGAATACTGGAGTGGGTAGCCTTTCCCTTCTTCAGGGGATCTTCCCAACCCAGGGACCGAACCCAGGTCTCCCACAGTGCAGGTGGATTCTTTACCCCCTGAGCCACAAGGGTAGCCCACTGGAGAAGGGAACGGCAAACCACTTCAGTATCCTTGCCTTAAGAACCCTGTGAACAGTATGAAAAGATAAAAAGATATGACATTGAAAAATGAACTCCCCGGGTTGGTAGGTGCCCAATATCATACTGGAGAAGAGTAGAGAAATAACTCCAGAAAGAATGAAGAGATGGCGCCAAAGCAAAAACAATGCTCAGTTGTGGATGGGACTGGTGATGGGAGTAAAGTCTGATGCTGTAAAGAGCAATATTGCATAGGAACCTGGAATGTTAGGTCCATGAATCAAGGTAAATTGGAAGTGGTCAAACAGGAGATGGCAAGAGTGAACATCAACATTTGAAGAATCAGTAAACTAAAGTGGACTAGAATGGGTGAATTTAACTTAGATAACCATTGTATCTACTGCTGTGGGCAAGAATCCCTTAGAAGAAATGTAGTAGCCCTCATAGTCCACAAAAGAGTCCAAAATGCAGTTCTTGGGTGCAATCTCAAAAAACAACAGAATGATCTCTGTTCGTTTCCAAGGCAAACCATTCAATATCACAGTAATCCAATTATATGCCCCTACCAGTAATACTGAAGAAGCTGAAGTTGAATGGTTCTATGAAGACCAACAAGACCTTCTAGAACTAACACTCAAAAAAGATGTATTTTTCAAAATAGGGGACTGGAATGCAAAAGTAGGAAGTCAAGAGATACCTGGAGTAACAGGCAAATTTGGCCTTAAAGTACAGAATGAAGCAGGGCAAAGGCTGACAGAGTTTTGCCAGAAGAATGCATTGGACATAGCAAACACCCTCTTCCAACAGCACAAGAGAAGACTCTACAAATGGACATCACCAGATGGTCAATGCTAAAATCAGATTGATTCTATTTTTTGCAGCCAAATATGGAGAAGCTTTATACAGTCAGCAAAAACAAGACCAGAGGCTGACTGTGGCTCAGATCTTGAACTCCTTATTGCCAAATTCAGACTTAAATTGAAGAAAGTAGGGGAAACCACTAGACCATTCAGGTATGACCTAAATCAAATCCCTTATGACTAGACAGCAGAAGTGACAAACAGATTCAAGGGATTAGATCTGACAGACAGATCTAATTAGATCAGATTAGATCTGAGTGCCTGAAGAGCTATGGAAGGAGGTTTGTGACATTGTACAGGAGGCAGTGATCAAGACCATCCCCAAGAAAATGAAATGCAAAAAGGCAAAAGATTGTCTGAGGAGGCCTTCCAAATAGCTATGAAAAGAATAGAAGTGAAAGGCAAAGGAGAAAAGGAAAGATATACCATCTGAATGCAGAGTTCCAAAGAATAGCAAGGAGACATAAGAAAGCCTTCCTCAGTAATCAATGAAAAGAAATAGAGAAAAACAATAGAATGGGGGAAACTAGAGATCTCTTCAAGAAAATGAGAGATACCAAGGGAACATTTAATGCAAAGATGGGCACAATAAAGGACAGAAATAGTATAGACCTAACAGAAGCAGAAGATATTAAGAGGTGGCAAGAATACCCAGAAGTATATTAAAAAGATCTTCATGACCCAGATAATTACAATGGTATGCTCACTCACCTAGAGCCACACATCCTGAATGAGAAGTCAAGTGGGCCTTAGGAAGCATCACTACAAACAAAACTAGTGGAGGTGATGGAATTCCAGTTGAGCTATTTCAAATTCTAAAAGATCATGCTGTGTAAGTGTTGCACTCAATATGCCAGCAAATGTGGA
The DNA here is from genome assembly GCF_032452875.1 of Bos javanicus. Taxonomy (NCBI): domain Eukaryota; kingdom Metazoa; phylum Chordata; class Mammalia; order Artiodactyla; family Bovidae; genus Bos; species Bos javanicus. The sequence continues at coordinate 25,784,310 of NC_083881.1, read as the reverse complement.
AAACTCAACAGTGGCCACTGGGCTGGAAAAGGTCAATTTTCATTTCAATCCCAAAGAAAAGCAATCTAAAGAATGTTCAAACTACCACACAATTGCATTCATCTCACATGCTAGTCGAGTAGTGCTCAAAATCCTCCAAGCCAGGCTGAAACACTACATGAACCATGAACTTCCAGATGTTCTAGCTGGATTTAGAAAAGGCAGAGGAACCAGAGATCAAATTGCCAACATCTGTTGAATCACTGAAAAAACAAGAGAGCTCCAGAAAAACATCTACTTCTGCTTTATTGGCTATTCCAAAGCCTTTGACTGTGTGGATCACAGCAAACTGGAAAATTCTTCAAGAGATGGGAATGCCAGACCACCTGACCTGCCTCCTGAGAAATCTGTATATAGATCAAAAAGCAACAGTTAGAACTGGACATGGAACAGCAGACTGGTTCCAAATAGGAAAGGGAATACGTCAAGGCAGTATATTGCCACTCTGATTATTTAACTTATATGCAGAGTACATTATGAGAAACACTGGGCTGGAAGAAGAACAAGCTGGAATCAAGATTGCCAGGAGAAATATCAATAACCTCAGATATGCAGATGACACCACCCTTATGGCAGAAGGTGAAGAAAAACTAATGAGCCTCTTGATGAAAGTGAAAAAGGAGAATGGAAAAGTTGGCTTAAAGCTCAACATTCAGAAAACTAAGATCATGGCATCTGGTCTCATCACTTCATGACAAATAGAGGGCGAAACAATGGAAACAGTGAGAGACTTTATTTTCTTGGGCTCCAAAATCACTGCAGATGGTGACTGCAGCCATGAAATTAAAAGATGCTTGGTCCTTGGAAGAAAATCTATGACCAACCTAGACAGCATATTCAAAAGCAGAAACATTACTTTGCCAACAAAGTTCTGTCTACTCAAAGTGATGGTTTTTCCAGTAATCATGTATGGATGTGAGTTGGACTATAAAGAAAGCTGAGCACCAAAGGATTGATACTTTTGAACTGTGGTGTTGGAGAAGACTCTTGAGAGTTCCTTTGACTGCAAGGACATCCAACCAGTCAATCCTAAAGGAAGGACTTGATGCTGAAGCTGAAACTTTAATACTTTGGCCACCTGATGTGAAGAACTGACTCACTGGTAATATCCTGATGCTGGGAAAGATTGAAGGCAGCAGGAGAAGGGGACGACAGAGAATGAGATGGTTGGATGGCTTCACTGACTCAATGAACATGAGCTTGAGCAATCTCTGGGAGCTGGTGATGGACAGGGAAGCCTGGCATGCTACAGTCCATAATGTCACAAACAATCAGACACAACTGAGCAACTGTACTGAACAGTTAAGTAATAGCAATTTTGTCATCTACCAATGCATAGAAAAATTAAAATGGTTTCTCATGTAAGTTATAAGGGATATGTAATTTGATACCAACACATGTAAATATAGAAATTTTCCTCTAGGATGATTAGAGAAAGAAGTTTTAAACGCATAGAAAATGTAAAGTAATATATCACCTGTATTGACTTTTTGTGAGCATACATTTTTTTCATTCTGTAAGTCTTTCTAACTTAATATATTGTATATCTGAGATTGTAGAAACTTAGCATATACTATTTTCTGTATATTGCAATAATAATCTCAGGTTTATCTTCATTCATTGAATTGTTAGAACCCTTTAAGTGGACAAGTCTGCAAGGGTTAATCCAGTTACTAATTTAGCAGGAATCAAGAACTGTGATTACACTATACATAGAAATGAGTTGTCCCATTTGCAGAAATAAGAAAGAATTGACTTTGAATCCTCACAAGCAACTGGTTGATGCTTTCAGGAAAACATCTCATATACATAAAATTTTTGTAGACATTGTCATTAAAACCTTTAGTTCAGCAATTGGAACTATTTGCTTCATTGAAATGGACTTCACTTTGTGTGTTTTATCCTGTTCTGACATCTTAAAACTTTCAGTACGCCAACCTTTTGATCGACTTTTAAGACCCAGCAGAGAAAAATTAGGGCATTTTAGGAAAACTGTAAGCTTCCAAATGTTTCTTTCTGTTAAAATAACTATAAATGTTTTATAAAACAAAATGTTTTAGAAACCCTTTGTAAGAGCTACTGGGTATCTATATGTTTTCCATGTCTTCACTCCAAAAGAAAAAGAAAAATCAATGAAATACACAAAAATAACTTGACAAAGATTTATAAGAAAATTGACTTTAATTTAGTATCTTCTAAGTTCTCCTAAAGAAAGAAAATCAAATCTGAATAATTTTGTATGAGAATAAACGGAACAAAAGTATCAATTCAGTCATTTCTGAAGATGGCGGAGGAGTAGGACAGGGAGAACATTTTCTCCCCCACAAATTCATCAAAAGAGCATTTAAAAGCCGAGTAAATTCCACAAAACAACTTCTGAATGCCGGCAGAGGACATCAGGCACCCAGAAAAGCAACCCAAGTCTTCGAAAGGAAGTAGGAAAAAATATAAAATACAAAAAAAGAGACAAAAGAGGGAGGGAGGGAGTTCCATCCCGGGAAGGGAGTCTTAAAAAGAGAGAAGTTTCCAAACATCAGGAAACCTTCTCACTGCCGAATCTGTGCCGAGCTTTGGAAGCACAGAGGGCAACATAACAGGGAGAAAAAATAAATAAACAATTGAAACTCGCAGATTGCAAGCCCTATGGTAACTCCCCCAGTGGAGAAGCAGCACAGATGCCTGCACACGCCATTAGCAAGCGGGGGCTGGGCAGGGAGGCACGGCACGGGCTGCATCGCTTAGAGTAAGGACCTGGTCTGAATACCCTGAGCACTATCTGAGCAAAATAATCTGGGTTAGCAAACCAGACTGTGGGATATCTATCACGGGAAAAGCCAGCCCTAACCTAAGACACCGCCAGGCCCGAGCACCGAACAAAGGACTGAACAGAGATAGCCTGCTGCAGACCTTCCCCCTCCGGTGACATGCAGCCAGAGCCAGAAGGGGGCAATCGCAGCCCCAGAGAGACATTATCTATACAACTGTAAGCAGGCTTCTTTGCTAACTAAAACTTCTTGGGGGTCTGGATGGTCAACATCTCCCTGAGAAGGTGTGCCGGTTTTATACCCAGATAACTAAGCGGCAGGGAGGCGATAAGTCGCAGCAATCGTGCTCACTAAATACATCATCACCTGAGCTGCTCGGACCTGGGAAGGGCACAAAATGCAGGCCCAACCGAGTCTGCGCCTCTGAGGACTACTCGAGTGCCTGAACCTGAGCGGCTTGGACCTGGGAGGTGCAGGCAGCCCAGGGCTGGCCACGGATGGTTCCCGGCAGAACAACCTAGAGCCTGAGCAGTGTGGGCAGGGAGGCTACACGCTCAGTGAGCGGGGGCAGACCCAGTGTGGCTGAGGCACTGCGAGGACACGCCAGTGTTACTTGTTTACAGCATCCCTCCCTCCCTCCCCACAGCGCGACTGAACAAGTGAGCCTAAAAAGAAAAAAAAAAAAAAGTGTCCTCCACCGTCCCCTTTGTGTCAGGGCAGAAACCAGACACTGAAGAGCCCAGCAAACAGAAGAAGCTATAACAGAGGGAACTGCCTTGGAAGCTACAGGCAATAGATTAAAACCCTGTGGTTACTACCAACTACATAGGAAGGGGCCTATAGATCTTGAGAAATAAAAGTCGGACCAAGGAATTAGCCAAAAATGAGCTGAACCCACAATACTCACAACAAAACCAGAGGAAGTCCTTGATATATTTTTACTATTTTTACGATCATTCTTTCTTTCTTTTTTTTTTAATTAAAAAAAAATTTTAAGTCCTCTATTATTCCTTTAATTTTCACTTTCATAACCTATTACTTTGCAAAAACAAAAAAAAAGACCCTATTTTTTTTTCTTCAGCAAACTTCACATATATATTTTTTATAATTTTTTGACCTTGTTTTTTTTTTCTTCTTCTTTTCTTTAACATTGTATTTTTGAAATTCCAAACTCTACTCTAGATTTTTAATTTTAGCTTTTTGGTATTTGTTATCAATTTTGTACCTATAGTTTTTTTTATAATTTCTGTGACTTTTTTTTTCTCTGTTTCTTTCTCTTCTTTTATATAACATTGTATATCTGAAATTCCAAACTCTACTCTAGATTTTTAATTTATGCTTTTTGGTATTTGATATCAATTTTGTACCTGTATTTTCTTTATAATTTTTGCGACATTGTTTGTTGTTGTTTTTTTCTCTCTCTCTTTCTTTTTCTCCTTCTTTTTTTTTAACATTGTATTTTTGAAATTCCAAACTCTACTCTAGATTTTTAACTTTTGCTTTTTGGTATTAGTTGTCAATTTTGTACCTATATTTTCTTTATAATTTTCGCGACCTTGTTTGTTTTTCTTCGTTTTTTCTCTCTTTCTTTTCCTTCTTCTTTTCTTTAACATCATATTTTTAAAATTCCAAACTCTACTCTAGATTTTTAATTTTTGCTTTTATGTATTTGTTACCAATTTTGTACCTTTAAGAACCCAATCTTCAGTACCCATTTTTCACTAGGGAATGAGATTACTGGTTTAACTGCTCTCTCTTCTTTTGGACTCTCCTTATTCTCCACCAGGTCGCCTGTGTCTCCTCCCTAACCCCTCTCTACTCTACTCAACTCTGTGAATTTCTGTGTGTTCCAGACCATGGAGAACACATAGGGAACTGATTACTGGCTGGATCTGTCTCCCTCCTTTTCATTCCCCCTTTTATCCTTCTGGCCACCTCTGTCTTCTTCCTCCGTCTTCTCTTCTCTGTATAACTCCGGGAACATCTCTGAGCAGTCCAGTTGTGGAGTGCACATAAGGAAGTGATTATTGGCTAGCCCACTCTCTCCACTATTGATTCCACCTCATCTCATTTGGGTCACCTCTAACTCCCTCCTCCCTCTTCTCTTCTCCATGTAACGCTGTGAACCTCTCTGGGTGACCCTCATGGTAGAGAAACTTTTCATCTTTAATGTAAATGTTTTATCAATGGTGCTGTATAGAAGGAGAAGTTTTGAAACTACTGTAAAAATAAGACCAATAACTGGAAGCAGAAGGCTTAAATCCAAACCCTGACTCCAGGGAACTCCTGACTCCAAGGAACATTAATTGACAGGAGCTTATCAAACGCCTCCATACCGACACTGAAACCAAGCACCACACAAGGGCCAACAAGTTCCAGGGCAAGACATACCAAGCAAATTCTCCAGCAACAAAGGAACACAGCCCTGAGCTTCAAGATACAAGCTGCCCAAAGTCACCCCAAAACCATAGACATCTCATAACTCATTACTGGACACTTCATTGCACTCCAGAGAGAAGAAATACAGCTCCACCCACCAGAACACCAACACAAGCTTCCCTAACCAGGAAACCTTGACAAGCCACCTGTACAAACCCACACACAGCGAGGAAACACCACAATAAAGAGAACTCCACAAACTGCCAGAATACAGAAAGGACACCCCAAAATCAGCAATTTAAACAAGATGAAGAGACAGAGGAATACCCAGCAGATAAAGTAACAGGATAAATGCCCACCAAACCAAACAAAAGAGGAAGAGATAGGGAATCTACCTGATAAAGAATTCCGAATAATGATAGTGAAATTGATCCAAAATCTTGAAATAAAAAATGGAATCACAGATAAATAGCCTGGAGACAAGGACTGAGAAGATGCAAGAAAGGTTTAACAAGGACCTAGAAGAAATAAAAAAGAGTCGATATATAATGAATAATGCAATAAATGAAATTAAAAACACTCTGGAGGCAACAAATAGTAGAATAACAGAGGCAGAAGATAGGATTAGTGAAAGATAGAATGGCAAAAATAAATGAATCAGAGAGGATAAAAGAAAAATGAATTAAAAGAAATGAGGACAATCTCAGAGACCTCCAGGACAATATTAAACGCTACAACATTCGAATCATAGGGGTCCCAGAAGAAGAAGACAAAAAGAAAGACCATGAGAAAATACTTGAGGATATAATAGTTGAAAACTTCCCTAAAATGGGGAAGGAAATAATCACCCAAGTCCAAGAAACCCAGAGAGTCCCAAACAGGATAAACCCAAGGCGAAACACCCCAAGACACATATTAATCAAATTAACAAAGATCAAACACAAAGAACAAATATTAAAAGTAGCAAGGGAAAAACAACAAATGACACACAAGGGAATTCCCATAAGGATAACAGCTGATCTTTCAATAGAAACTCTTCAAGCCAGGAGGGAATGGCAAGACATACTTAAAATGATGAAAGAAAATAACCTACAGCCCAGATTATTGTACCCAGCAAGGATCTCATTCAAATATGAAGGAGAAATCAAAAGCTTTTCAGACAAGCAAAAGCTGAGAGAATTCTGCACCACCAAACCAGCTCTCCAACAAATACTAAAGGATATTCTCTAGACAGGAAACACAAAAACATTGTATAAATTCGAACCCAAAACAATAAAGTAAATGGCAAAGGGATCATACTTATCAGTAATTACCTTAAACGTAAATGGGTTGAATGCCCCAACCAAAAGACAAAGACTGGCTGAATGGATACAAAAATAAGACCCCTACATATGTTGTCTACAAGAGCCCCACCTCAAAACAGGGGACACATACAGACTGAAAGTGAAGGGCTGGAAAAAGATTTTCCATGCAAATAGGGACCAAAAGAAAGCAGGAGTAGCAATACTCATATCAGATAAAATAGACTTTAAAACAAAGGCTGTGAAAAGAGACAAAGATGGTCACCACTTAATGATCAAAGGATCAATCCAAGAAGAAGATATAACAATTATAAATATATATGCACCCAACATGGGAGCACCACCATATGTAAGACAAATGCTAACAAGTATGAAAGGAGAAATTAACAATAACACAATAATAGTGGGAGACTTTAATACCCCACTCACACCTATGGATAGATCAAGTAAACAGAAAATTAACAAGGAAACACAAACTTTAAATGATACAATAGACCAGTTAGACCTAATTGATATCTATAGGACATTTCATCCCAAAACAATGAATTTCACCTTTTTCTCAGGCGCACATGGAACCTTCTCCAGGATAGATCACATCCTGGGCCATAAATCTAGCCTTGGTAAATTCAAAAAAATAGAAATCATTCCAAGCATCTTTTCTGACCACAATGCAGTAAGATTAGATCTCAATTACAGCAGAAAAACTATTAAAAATTCCAACATATGGAGCCTGAACAACACGCTGCTGAATAACCAACAAATCACAGAAGAAATCAAAAAAGAAATCAAAATTTGCATAGAAACGAATGAAAATACGACAACCCAAAACCTGTGGGACACTGTAAAAGCAGTCCTAAGGGGAAAGTTCATAGCAATATAGGCATACCTCAAGAAATAAGAAAAAAGTCAAATAAATAACCTAACTCTACACCTAAAGCAACTAGAAAAGGAAGAAATGAAGAACCCCAGGGTTAGTAGAAGGAAAGAAATCTTAAAAATTAGGGCAGAAATAAATGCAAAAGAAACAAAAGAGACCATAGCAAAAATCAACAAAACCAAAAGCTGGTTCTTTGAAAGGATAAATAAAATTGACAAACCGTTAGCCAGACTCATCAAGAAACAAAGGGAGAAAAATCAAATCAATAAAATTAGAAATGAAAATGGAGAGATCACAACAGGCAACACAGAAATACAAAGGATCATAAGAGACTACTATCAACAATTATATGCCAATAAAATGGACAACGTGGAAGAAATGGACAAATTCTTAGAAAAGTACAACTTTCCAAAACTTGACCAGGAAGAAATAGAAAATCTTAACAGACCCATCACAAGCACGGAAATTGAAACTGTAATCAAAAATCTTCCAGCAAACAAAAGCCCAGGTCCAGACGGCTTCACAGCTGACTTCTACCAAAAATTTAGAGAAGAGCTAACACCTATCCTGCTCAAACTCTTCCAGAAAATTGCAGAGGAAGGTAAACTTCCAAACTCATTCTATGAGGCCACCATCACCCTAATACCAAAACCTGACAAAGATCCCACAAAAAAAGAAAAGTACAGGCCAATATTACTGATGAACATAGATGCAAAAATCCTTAACAAAATTCTAGCAATCAGAATCCAACAACACATTAAAAAGATCATACACCATGACCAAGTGGGCTTTATCCCAGGGATGCAAGGATTCTTCAATATCCGCAAACAAATCAATGTAATACACCACATTAACAAATTGAAAAATAAAAGCCATATGATTATCTCAATAGATGCAGAGAAAGCCTTTGACAAAATTCAACACCCATTTATGATAAGAACTCTCCAGAAAGCAGGAATAGAAGGAACATACCTCAACATAATAAAAGCTATATATGACAAACCCACAGCAAACATTATCCTCAATGGTGAAAAATTGAAAGCATTCCCTCTAAAGTCAGGAACAAGACAAGGATGCCCACTTTCACCAGTACTATTCAACATAGTTTTGGAAGTTTTGGCCACAGCAATCAGAGCAGAAAAAGAAATAAAAGGAATCCAAAATGGAAAAGAAGAAGTAATACTCTCACTATTTGCAGATGACATGATCCTCTACATAGAAAACCCTAAAGACTCCACCAGAAAATTACTTGAACTAATCAATGATTATAGTAAAGTTGCAGGATATAAAATCAAGACACAGAAATCCCTTGCATTCCTATACACTAATAATGAGAAAACAGAAAGAAAAATTAAGGAAACCATTCCATTCACCATTGCAACAGAAAGAATAAAATACTTAGGAATATATCTACCTAGAGAAACTAAAGACGTATACATAGAAAACTATAAAACACTGGTGAAAGAAATCCAAGAGGACACTAATAGATGGAGAAATATACCGTGTTCATGGATTGGAAGAATCAATATAGTGAAAATGAGTATACTACCCAAAGCAATTTATAGATTCAATGCAATCCCTATCAAGCTACCAATGGTATTCTTCACAGAACTAGAACAAATAATTTCACAATTTGTATGAAATACAAAAAACCTCGAATAGCCAAAGCTATCTTGAGAAAGAAGAATGGAACTGGAGGAATCAACCTACCTGACTTCAGGCTCTACTACAAAGCCACAGTTATCAAGACAGTATGGTACTGGCACAAAGACAGAAATATAGATCAATGGAACAAAATAGAAAGCCCAGAGATAAATCCACGCACATATGGACACCTTATCTTTGACAAAGGAGGCAAGAATATACAGTGGATTAAAGACAATCTCTTTAACAAGTGGTGCTGGGAAATCTGGTCAACCACTTGTAAAAGAATGAAACTAGAACACTTTCTAACACCATACACAAAAATAAACTCAAAATGGATTAAAGATCTAAACGTAAGACCAGAAACTATAAAACTCCTAGAGGAGAACATAGGCAAAATACTCTCTGACATACATCACAGCAGGATCCTCTATGACCCACCTCCCAGAATATTGGAAATAAAAGCAAAAATAAAAAAATGGGACCTAATTAACCTTAAAAGCTTCTGCACATCAAAGGAAACTATTAGCAAGGTGAAAAGGCAGCCTTCAGAATGGGAGAAAATAATAGCAAATGAAGCAACTGACAAACAACTAATCTCAAAAATATACAAGCAACTCCTACAGCTCAACTCCAGAAAAATAAATGACCCAATCAAAAAATGGGCCAAAGAACTAAATAGACATTTCTCCAAAGAAGACATACAGATGGCTAACAAACACATGAAAAGATGCTCAACATCACTCATTATCAGAGAAATGCAAATCAAAACCACTATGAGGTACCATTTCACACCAGTCAGAATGGCTGCATTCCAAAAGTCTACAAGCAATAAATGCTGGAGAGGGTGTGGAGAAAAGGGAACCCTCTTACACTGTTGGTGGGAATGCAAACTAGTACAGCCACTATGGAGAACAGTGTGGAGATTCCTTAAAAAACTGGAAATAGAACTGCCTTATGATCCAGCAATCCCACTGCTGGGCATACACACTGAGGAAACCAGAATTGAAAGAGACACATGTACCCCAATGTTCATCGCAGCACTGTTTATAATAGCCAGGACATGGAAGCAACCTAGATGTCCATCAGCAGATGAATGGCTAAGAAAGCTGTGGTACATATACACAATGGAGTATTACTCAGCCATTAAAAAGAATACATTTGAATCAGTTCTAATGAGGTGGATGAAACTGGAGCCTATTATACAGAGTGAAGTAAGCCAGAAAGAAAAACACCAATACAGTATACTAACGCATATATATGGAATTTAGAAAGATGGTAACAATAACCCTGTGTACGAGACAGCAAAAGAGACACTGATGTATAGAACAGTCTTATGGACTTTGTGGGAGAGGGAGAGGGTGGGAAGATTTGGGAGAAAGGCATTGAAACATGTATAATATCATGTATGAAACGAGTTGCCAGTCCAGGTTCAATGCACGATACTGGATGCTTGGGGCTAGTGCACTGGGACGACCCAGAGGGATGGTATGGGGAGGGAGGAGGGAGGAGGATTCAGGATGGGGAACACATGTATACCTGTGGCGGATTCATTTTGATATTTGGCAAAACTAATACAATTTGTAAAGTTTAAAAATAAAATTAAAATTAAAAAAAAGTATCAATTCAGCTAATGTATTTTAATCTTGGTCTTCACCTAAAATAATAAGTTTTGCATTGTATATGTGTAATTCTAACTCTCAATTTCATCCTTTTATAAGAGATCCAGGGGATTCATCTATAGAACCATATATATATATATATATATATATATATGATATTCTGGCGATACAGATTAGCTTTTTAAAGCAACCAAAAGGAGTATTCAAATGTTTAGAAGAACATTTGGAAATCATGAGATATTCATTATTTCTTCAAAATTAATAATCAAATTTCAATGACCCAGCATTGAACAGGACTTGTAGTTCACAGTGTGTAACTTACTAAAAGTTACTAGAAAGGCACAACTTATTGTGACTCCTGACAAGGGACATCCATTATTGAGGCCTGAGAACCTTTGTGTGTGGTAGTAAATTTTTAAAGGTGACATAACTTGGCAAATATAAAGCAGACATATTATGAACTATCTCTTCTATAGAGTCATAGGAAATTGAAAAGTAAAGAAAAAAAATACACATAAAAGATAGGCCTGTCTTTAAAAACAGTGGCCTTGTAGCACAGTGAAGAGATAAATATATCTAAAAGAGATAAAGAGAGGCAAGAACAGGGAGGAAGAAAGAAGAAGAAAAAGAAATTGATGTCTGCTCTACTGACTGTTATTGAGCGCCTATACCAACCTAGTTATGGTGCTGAGTGCTAGCAGAAAGCACAAATAAGGCGTACTTCCTGCCCTCAAGGAGCTTATAGGGAAGCAGTAAATGCCAACATGTAAATAAGTAATTACAATGCAATGAAAATAAATACTGTAATAAGATTATACCATAAATACTACCTGAATATTCATTGGAAGGACTGAAGCTGAAGCTGAAACTCCAATACTTTGGCCACCTGATGGAAGAACTGACTCCTTGGAAAAGACCCTGATGCTGGGAAACATTGAAGGCAGGAGAAGGGGACGACAGAGGATGTGATGGTTGGATGGCATCACCGACTTGATGGACATGAGTTTGAGCAAGCTCAGGGAGTTGGTGATGGACAGGAAGCTTGGCATGATGGAGTCCATGGGATCACAAAGAGTTGGTCACGACTGAGCAACTGAACTGAACTGATAAATACTCCAGAAACACCAGGAAGAAAGCAACTGGTAATTATCATCCATACAGGGGTGCTCAGTTGTATCTGACTCTTTGTGACTGCATGAGTTGTAGCCCACCAGGCTCCTCTGTCCATGGGATTCTCCAGGCAAGAATACTGGAGTGGGTTGCCATTTCCTTCTCCTGATGATCTTCCCAACCTGGGGATTGAACTGGCATCTCCTGAGTTTAGTGCTTTGGTAGGCGGTTTCTTTACCACTGAGGCACCTGCAAAGCCCATTTATCATCCAGTTCAACATAAAGTCACAAGGGAGGATTCTAGAAAAGACACATAAGGTTTTTTCAGTTTTGAGTCTTTATATTTCCTCTTTTTAAAACTATTTCTATAGCAAGGGAAGAAAGGTATAGCAAAATGTAGTTTAAATGCAAAAGCAGAGGAAAATAAAAGCAATCTTATAAAAATATTTTGCTTTAGTTTCACCTGAAGTAAAGCTATGGCATAAATATACATCAGTATTAACACCATAGCAGAATGAAAAGAGGCTAAGAATACAGAGTGATAAAAACCCACTTAATTTTATAGGCCTTAACCTTTGCCAATTAAATCAGATTCATTCATTTTAGGACACTTCTTAATGCTAAGTAATAATTTAAAGAATGTAAAAGCCAAAGAAGTTTAACATTTAGTCATGCATTTAATTTCCTGTTCATGGGAAATTTATTTCTATTATTTGCAAGGTAGGTAAGAGGTTTAAAAAAATGGAAACAGGTAAGAAGAAAAATAGAAATGTAAAAAAAAGAGAGAGATATTCTTATAGCAAAGGCTGACACACCCAAAGTTCTAAGAATTTGTGAGAAGCAATGAAAAGTAATAAAAAGATTAATTCTGGAGCCATGCTGAGGTTGTTGTGGTTCTGGATAGCCAAGGGATTGTCAGTGGATAAGCAGTGCTGCTCATCCTTAGCTTCTTTTTCTCTTTTTCAGTCTTTCTCTAGAATTTTGCCTTGTGTTTTATTAAGACTACCATTGAGATTCATTAAATACTTGGTATATTACTGGATATTGAGTGTAAAATTGCCCGCTGACTGCATGTTCCCTGTAGTTTGCCTTCACTGCCAAGATTATAAAAGCTCTAAAGTACATTTAACTTCATTTTTGTCATTATTAACAGTGACCTTTTAGACATTTTGCTCTATTGATGTCCAAGCTTTCAGTTGAGGCCCTTTCTGGGGGCAGTATTTGTGCTCAGTGAACAATTAGCAAAGTGACTGGTGTAGGTGAAAACGACAGTTATTGCACATAGGAAGATCCACGTTTCTTTTTCCCCCAAATCTCCCATGTTATAGTTGTCAAAGACTTAATAGGAGTAAGGAAGTCTAAGCATGTGTCTGTAGCCAAATACTCTTACACACACACACACACACACACACACACACACACACATATACACATTAACACACACTAGGCATTACGTCCCATCCTTGGACTCCCCAGTGCTTGTTTATCACTTGTGTGTACTAGTATTGATTACTATAGTATCGGTTTGGTTATTTTGTGATTTTTTTAAAGAAATAAATTTTAATTTCCATGTTAATAAAAGTACTCGTTAGTACCCTCTGAAATGATTTTATTTACTTAATTAATTGCTTGCAATCTGCAGTTTGAAAAACATTGCTTTAAGATTTATTCATTAGTCTTAAAAGCTGGAAATTTAGCATCTGCCTGCAACATTTTTAGAAGTTAAGATTTTAGAGAATGTTCTCATGAGGTGCAAAAATCCTATCTGTTCAATGTTGTATTTGACACTTGTGTATCCTCTGTAGTAAACGTCTGCTCATGACTTTTGTCCATTTTGTAATTGTATTTTTTCTTTCACTGTTGAACACTGAAAGGTATTTATATATTCTAGATGCTAGTCTTTTGTGAGGTATATGATTTAGAAATATTATGTTCCAGTGTGTAGCTTTTTTTTTCATGCTTTTATCAGGGTATTATCAAAAACAAAATTTTTTAATTTTGATAAAGTCTAATTTATGAAATATCCCTTTTATGACTCATGCTTTTGCTGTGGAGTCTGAGAATACTTTACTTGGCCCTAGATCACAAAGATTTCTATTTTTTTCTGAATATTTTTTACTTCTACATTTTACATTTAAGTCTTTAATGAATTTTGAATTAATTTTTGTAAAAGATGTGAGGTGTATTTCGAGATTTATTTTTTAGGCTATGATTGTCCAATAGCTCCAGAACCATTTGTTGAAATCTGTCCTTCCTCCACTAAAATGCTTTTTCACTTTTGTGAAAAATCAGCTGGAAATATTTGTAAAGGTCTATTTCTTGGGTCTCCAGAACCATTGACCTGTGTGTATTCATAGGCCCTTATCAAACTGTATTGATAACTATAGCTATAGATGTTTAATATTGGCTAGAATGATGTCTCCCTTTTTCTCCCCAAGACTATTTTATCTATTCTCAGTCCTATTCATTTCCCCATAAATTTCAAAATAAAATTGTCTGTATCTACCAAAACTTTGCTGTAATTTTGATAGGAATTGAATTAAACCTATAGGCAAATTTGGGGAGGGAATTAGCATCTTCATTATTGCATCTTTGAAATATGACCATGATGTGTTTCTCCATTAAATTAGGTCTTTGATTTCTTGTGTCTCTGGTTTGTAATTGTCAACATACAGATTTTGTATGTGTTTTGTTAAGTTTGTATCTGAATATTTTCTTTTCTTTCAAATGATTGAAATGGTACTGACTTTTAAATTTTGGTTTACATATGCTTATTTTTAGTATTTGTGCATGCTCAGTTGCTAAGTTGTGTCCAGATCTTTGCGATTCCATGGCCTGTAGCCACCAGGCTCCTCTGTCCACAGAATTGCCCAGGCAATTCCTTCTCCAGTGGATCTTCTTGACCCAGGGATCGTCTCCTACATTCCCTGCATTGGCAGGTGGGTTCTTTACCATATTGTTAGTATATAGAAATCCAATTGATTTTCACATATTGAGCCTACATTCTGCAATCTTTCTGAGCTAAGATGTTATTTCTATGAGGATAGAAATACATTTTTTGGGTAGATTCTTTGAGATTTTCTATGTAGATAATCATGTTAATGGAAAACAGTAACAATGTTTTTTCCTAACTCTTTAAGCTATATGTCTTTCATTAACATTCCTTCTTTTATTGAACTGGTTTGAACTTCCAGCAGCATGTTAAATAATATTGGTAAGAGTGTACATTCTTACCTTGTTCCATCATAGAGCAAAAAGATCTAATCTTTGAATAGTACCATATTAATTGTAGGTATCTCAAATGCATAATAAAATAGCTTAATGGTCAATAATTATTTTCTGAATTACTGAGACTGTGATTTTGGAGACAGAAAGCTAGATAATACAATGTTTTATTATTTTACTTTTTCATCAAATAAATGCTTTCTATTTTTTTACACTTGAATCTTGCTGGTATAACTCTTCACAGAGGTCTTTCTTAATGATCTTTAAGTTTTTTCTATTTTATGTTTTGAAGCAATGGCTTATCTAGCAGCAACAAAACAACTGTAATAAATGACAAAGGAGCACTTATTGGAATACAGAATTCTTATTTGATAATATAGATGAGGGTTTACACTTGGGGATTTTTCTGTTGTGAAATATGATCTGGATACCAGTGATTTTTTTTTTGGTTTATTATTGTATATTTGTATGAGCTATTTTAAAGTTAAGCATCTATAGTGTCACCAATACAACTTTCTATATTTTCTTATTCTTGTGTTTTTTTTTTTTCCCCCATAGAATGGGAGCAGGATTTTACTGAAAGAAAATGAATTTCAACTCTCTAAGACTGGAATCAAGTTAAAACCTTGAAGAATAAACCTGTATAACTGATCAAAGACTAACCTTGTCCTTTCAAGTATTTGATTTCAGTTTCTTTAAATGAGTAATTTTAAAATAAGCTCTTTTGTATGCTTTGTTTTTCCCACTCCTCATTATACACTATCTCAGTAAACATACCTCTCTTTGTTTCTTTGTCACTATTTTCATTTCAGAAAATAGCAATCCCTTTATTTAACCTATAGTCATTGTGTTGATAAGCCTAAGTAAATTATGGTTAATATAGCAAACCTGTATTATTGTAGGCATTAATACAACTTAAAAATTTATTAATGTTAGGAATGAACACAGTTCCTCTCATCATCACATTATCAATACTTACACTGCATTTAGATTTGTTATTTTCCATTTATATTTTCACCCAGGTAATCAAATGAAGGCATTTTTAATAATCTATTTTACGGAGCAGGCTGATTGATTATAGCAAATGTAATTTCCCATCCTATTTGAAGATCCATTTTCATATTAAACAAAGCATTTGAACATTGAGTTACTGCAAGATAGTCATAGCATGAAAACTGTGTTTTTCTATAGGACAAAAAGGATGCAAGCTTTTTTCTGTTGTTCTGTAGAGGTCACATATGAGTCTTTATATTACCAACCTTTCCCAACAATGCCACAGTGCCATTACAAACTACTTTCTATCTAGTTTTGCTTTTTAATGGGCAAAGAAAATTGGATACTTGTGTTAGTTTGCAAGGACTGTTGTAATGAAGGACCACAAACTGGGTGGTTTAAACAACAGAAACTTATTGTATCATAGTTCTGCAGGTGAGGGGTCTCAGATCAAGGAGCTACAAGCTGAATTTCCTTCAAGGGCTGTGATGGAAAATTCTATTCCAGTCCTCTCTCTTTGGTTTGGAGATGTCCATTTTCTCTCTGGTGTTCACTTTATCTTCCATCTGTGCTTGTCTGTATCCCATTTTTCCTTCTCACAAGAACACCAATCATAGTAGACTGGGTCCCACTTTAATGATTTTATCTTAACCTGGTTACCTCTGTAAAAACCCTATCTCCAAACAAGGTCATATTCTGAGATGCTAGGGGTTTGGACATATCTGTAAGTTGGAGACTAAGGGAACAAATACAACCCTTAGCTTTTGCTCTATTTTGTCTTGTCTCCTTGTAAGTAGATGGTAGTCCTAGTGTGATAAATTTGTCCAAAGGATCAGCAATTCAATGCAATTAATTTACTGAGCATTTACTCAAGAATAGAGTAAATTTCTAGTTTCTAGAATCAAATGACTGTATAACAAGAAAAAAATATTTGCACATCTCAAATGTAGTTACAGAGACAAACAAAACTTGTTAAAATATAAAATAATAAGTATCACGGAGTGGGAGGTCATTCACTTCTCTAGGGAATCTTCCCAACCCAGGAATTGAACCCAGGTCTCCTGCATTGCAAACACATTCTTTACCACTGAGCCACTAGGGAAGTCCAACATATAGGTACTCTGGTCAAAGAGAGGAGAAAATGTATGCCAGTTTTTGGAGATGCTCACAGGGTCAGGAGGAGCCTCACAAAGGAGCTAACAGACAGAATGAAGTGGGAGTAGTAAGAAAATGTTTGCAGGAGATATTAATATGGTGGTCCTCTGTGACTCCAACAAGCTTGAAGTTTTGAACATTTAAGACACTTGGTAACCTCTTTTCTAGGGTCTAGAAGAATGTTGCTTGATAGAAAACATTTGTTGAGTTCTTTATGAGTGAGAAGGGTTGCGTTAGATGCTGTGGAGCTGCAAAGATGCACATAATGCTGTTCCTGCTCTGCGCAAGCTGTTCTGCATCCACTCCAAGCATTCTCTGATATTCACACCTCTATGGACTTCCCTGGTAAAGCTCCTTGGTAAAACCACCTGCCAATGCAGGAGACGCAGGTTCAATCCCTAGGCTGGAAAGATCCCTTGGAGAAGGAAATGGCAACCCACTCCAGTATTCTTGCCTGGAGAATTCCCTGGACAAAGGGTTGCAGAGTCAGACCCAACTAAGCGACTAAATAGTAACAACAAAATGGACTGCTAAATCTGCTTAGCAGTGCTAAGCAGTTTGCTATATATGTCTACTTCACTGCCTCTGGAATAGTATAAATGAGCTTTTATTTTTTGCTCTGAAAAAAACAAATTTCTAACTTTCCTCTCCTCTCCTGTATAGATATTAATCGGTCAAGCTTCAATGTTAAAAGGAAAATATTTGTTTACTGGATCAGTGAACACTGATACAAATTACTGATATTATTAGATTTTGATATCCATTGTCAAGTTTTCCAAAGGCATAATTTGCTCTCCTATGCTAAACTGCGGATCATAGGGTTTTAAAAATCACTAGAGTTTCTCTGACAAAATCTGTTAGATTGTAGAAAAGATCTTTTTAGAATACGAGAAGAGGTTAGTAGCTTGGCTGGATGATAAAATGGCCTTTTTTTGTCAAACAAAGTTGGTTTCACTTATGACTCAATGTGAAAAGACAAGTTCCTAAAGAAAGTTTTTAGATTTTCATACTGATCATAAATATTTTAACTTGATTTTACTTAGTGCCCAAGTGAATAACCATGAAAGAAATGATTTTCAAGCATTCATTGTCACAGATTTTAAACCCTCTGGAAGAGTCACCGAGTGTAGTGTTATTATGAATCATAAGGAATGTAGTGTTATTATGAATCATAAGGAATCTTAGCAAGATGCATTCCCATTGTCATCGAAGTAGTTAAAGCCAGTGAGGCAGGACTAAATTGTTGTGACATTTTCCCAGCCCCACTATTACCTGTCAAATTGGAAAAAAATCAAGGCATGAGGACAAGCTCACGTATTGATGTGCTCAGTCTTGTTATTAATTGAAGTAAATGGATAAGCTTGTCCATCAACAGTAACAAACACATATGCTCATGGTAAAAAAAAAAAAAAAATCTCCTTAACCTTCTGTTTCTCACAGGTCCCTGGGATTTGAAAAGTGCTTCGTTCTCTATTCAAGAACCATGATGACTATTGTGTTTGTTCTACACTTTTTTTAAATTTGCTGACAAAGTGAAATATGGAATACTGTATTCGCTTATTTCATGTTTGGCTCACAACGGATTGAGTTATATAAAGTAGGACATGGACAAATTACAAAAACCAGAACAAGCAGGGTCCCTAATAGTCTTATATAACTGCAAACACTCTACATCTGCTTTAATCCATCATCTTCCTTGCTTCTCAAATATAATAGTGTGTTTTTCTCTCTGTGATTTTTAAGTACAAATAGAAAGTTTTCCATACTGTAAAACTGAAAAACTTTTGATGAGAAGCAACTCAAAAAAAAAAAAATGCAAAGGGTGAAATGTCTTGAGTTATTTCATTTATGTGAGTCTATTAACTCCAAAAGTACATTGCAAACACTGATAAAGCAAAGCTATTCTAAATCTTCTTTTGCCCGAACAAAGTATTTGTGACTGTATTTCCTCAGCATGAAAATAAAGAATTCATCCTCAATGCATTGAGATGCGCAAAAATTTTCTTCTAAGCTGGTATTGAAAAGGATAACAGCAAGCTGGGCAACAAATTTTTTAAAAATACAGCAAAATTACTTAATGATGTGCATATGACATTTTTAGCCTAAGCAAGAATGTGATGTTCACTAGAACTGGAATAAAGAACACACCAGGTGTCAATGGTGTCTTTTTCTTTGTTGTGATATTAATGAGTACAACAGTTTTTCTCCTGCCTTCTGACAGTATCTAGGATTTTTATTGAAGGGTAGGGATTAATTCTTAAGCATTTCAGTGTTTGCAAAATATTTGCTACCATACATTCTAAAACCACAGAAAGTGAAAATGCAATTACGATTTACTAATGCAATATGTCTTGTTTTATACAAGAAAATGAGACAGTTGAAAGAAAAGTAGTCACCCCCTAGAGAGGATGGGGAAATTTTTACATATAAAAATGAAAGCAGCGATGGTTTAGCAGTTTCTCCATATGGTTTTATGCATTATGTTACTGAAGAGTTCTTCCAAGTTTGACTAAACTCAAAGTCCTACTGATGCCTGAGCAGACATGAATACTGATGAAGAGAGCAGAGATGACAGATTAAATCCTGTCTTTCTTCATCCCATGTTCCCTTCTGTGTAATCTATATTGGCATTTTTCCTGTTCCTGAAGAGTCTCCCAAGCTTCTCAGGGCTCTGCCTGGAACTCCAGATTGTGGCCTTTGTAAATAACGTACATCGAGAAGGGCTGTTAAACTCTTGTTGAGTTATTTTTGTTTTGCACTTTGCACCTTCAGTGCATATGAGAACTACTCCCACACCATTTCCTGACAAACCAAATCTTGCTGTGAAGGCTGAAAACATTAGTCAGTGGCACCCTATTTTTAGGACTTGTAATGAAGAGAAAATGTAGTGTTATAACACCCATCCAAATGCTGGCGCCCCAGTAGATGTCGGCAGAGTTTTAAGAGCTAATGTAGACAATTTATACAAAAAAAAGAGAGGCCAAATTGTGACCAGTTCTGCAAATAAACAAGCAACAGATCACTAGGAGTTGTGACGTGATCTAGCCATGGATTGGAACACCAAGCTTGGTGCTATTGACGATCACAGATGGCCCCAGAATAGCAACAGCAGTTACCCAGGAACTGGACTTGGAAGGATGCTAATTTTAGTATTAAAAGAGGAGAGTGGAAATAAATCCAAAACTCACTGCTACTGCTTTGGAAATCACATTTAAAAATGCCTTTTACTTTCCAAATAATAACAGCAAACTTCTATTGAGTGGTTGCCGTGTGCCAAGTGCTCTTCTACAGGTTTTACACATACTAACTCTTTTCATCTTTATGACAGTACTGTGAGGGTGCGACCATTATTATTTCTATTTTGCAACTGAATAAATTCCACCAGAGAGGGGCTGATAACAAGGTCAGGTCTCACAGCTTGTGAAAGTAGAAATGTAGACCCAGGTGGTCCACTCCACTGCTTGGTTTCCTTTTGACCTTCCTGTTGTCGTGGAGATAACTTTCAAAAGCTTCCTTTCACTTTCGTGGTGAAAGCTCCTTCCTATCACTTTCTGGCACACCTTCTAAGGAGAAAACAGACAGGTGTGGGCGAAAATGGAGAGAGTGAAGCGTGCCCCAGTTACTAATGTCAAAGGCTGGTGGGATTTCTACAAATCTAGGCGCATGTGCTTGCTCACACAAGTTACGCTACTGATGAGCCCCAAACATGGCCATTATCTTGTTGAATCCACCAATTAGTTTGGATGGAGTAGATTATATTTAGTGGCTGGTCATCACTTCTACATTTGTCTGGCTAAGGATTTAAGTGGGAATAACTTCTGATGATATTTTAACCGCCGCTTTCATGGAATCACATGGCTTGATCAGGAAAGTGCAGGACCAGAGGTCATATCCTCAAGTGAATGTGTGCTGTGGAGCCCAGCACAGGGGTGTGTGACTAGTAGAAAAGAGGAAGAATCCAAGTGTACAGAGTTACAATCTAGATTCTTCATTTCCTGGATGTTGGGATATTTGTGGTGTGTGCGTGCATGCTAAGTCACTTCAGTCATGTCTGACTCTTTGCAGCCCTCTGGAGTGTAGCCCACCAGGCTCCTCTGTCCATGGGATTCTCCACGCAAGAATACTGGAGTGGATTGCCATACCCTCTTCCAAGGGATCTTCCCAGCCCAGGGATCGAAGCCAAGTCTCCTGCATCTCCTGCATTACAGGTGGATTCTTCACCTACTGAGCCACCTGGGAAGCTGGATATTTGTGGTACTTATAAGCTTTCTCCAATTCATAATTTGTTGTGATTCATTTTCTAGGTAAATACTTACCTTCATGTCAAAAATTTTCATCAAAATTTTAAATTCTTTCTCTTAAAGGACCTTCCCCAACAAATCATGTAAATCAAGACAAAAATTAAACTTATATATGCTTCTGCTCACAAAAGACTCATGTATAAATCCAGAAAAGT
This sequence comes from Bos javanicus, assembly GCF_032452875.1. Classification (NCBI taxonomy): domain Eukaryota; kingdom Metazoa; phylum Chordata; class Mammalia; order Artiodactyla; family Bovidae; genus Bos; species Bos javanicus. Next base: position 25,762,744 of record NC_083881.1, on the reverse strand, counting down.
AAATGATTGACTTATAGTTCTCAACATAAATGCTGAATGAAGACTTACATTGACCTGTTTAGCATATTTTTTTTCCTTCTAGGCAAGATATATTCTTCAAGTTCACAGAGAACAAAGGATAAACACATTGAAAGATATTCATTTTTCATTTGGTTTAAATGTTTAATGGCAGCAGTTTCTGCTGGCTGAATGCAATGCTTTCTCAAGTGCAGTTTAGGACCAAGAGCACCCATATCACCTGGGAAATGGTTGAAAATATGTTTTCTCTGGCCTCACTTCACACCCACCAACTCAGGAACTCTAAGTAATTGGGCCCAATAATCTATATTTTAACAACCTTTGCATATGATTTTGATGAACGCTAAATTTTGAAAAACGTTAGTCAAATGTGTATGTTTTTGCAATAGTGAAAGCAAATGTCAGACAGGCAGGTCACTCTCCCAAGAAATGGTTTGGCTAAGTGTTATCCGTATTTGCTCATTTGATTCTTGATTTTCTATGGTTTCATTGAAGATCTCCTTTTCTTGTTATTGAACTCTATGTGCTAGATTGACTACTTGTTTCTCTTGCAATCTTTTAGGCTAGGAGCAATGTCACTCTCAGAAAGCAACTTGCTTTCTTCATTTGCAGGTTTTTGAGAGGTACCTCTTTGTTATCTCCAGATAGAGCAGATCTCTGGAATCTGTAAGAAATATGCTCAGAGACATTTGTAAGTCCTCAAATAACAGGCTAACACAAAACACTTGTGAAATTGGTACACAAAGTACTACCATGACTAAAACTTTTCAACTGAAGTATTCTATAGTGACCTGGCATTTGTGTAACAGGAACATAAGCCTGACTTAATCCGTCAACTTCCTACTTTGTTACAAACCTGAAGACTTGGTCTACCTTTTTCAATTCTCCTTAGACACATATGACTGTGAAAGTACTTTCTTCCCATAAAGGCAGATCCCATCTGTGTCCAAAGCTTTTTCTTACCTAGCTGTAGGTCTAAGTCTAAACAGCTGTTCTAGCTGTTTAGACTTCACATTCTGAAAATAAAAATGCATCTTAAAAACATTAAAATGAAAGTTGGCTCAGTGGTCATACTGGTGTCTATTGCTTTATGTAAATTTTGAACGGTTACCTAACATCTCATGCAATACATTTTCTGCCAAAGGTCATACTTTTTAGTATAGCTTTATGCCATAATTTAACCATTTCTTGAATTTTGAAAAAAATATTCCTGTTACTTCCTAATCAGTTTTCACACTGACTGAAATACAACCTTTTCCCAATACCAGGAGCCCACTGAGGTTAAGGTAATTGAATGACCATTTATAATGTCACTCAAAGCTAAGAAGAGAGAGGACACTTTATGAGCATCATAATGTACAGGAGACACACAGCAGCCAAATTTGCTTCTTCATTATTTAGTCATGGTAGATTGTATATTTCTAAGAAGATATGCCTTCTGGGTAACTTTACATATTTCTGATGCCCAGTTTGGTGGCATATGATTTTTCATAGCAGGCTTCTATAGTCCTTTTTATTCCTGTGCCATTGGTTGTAATGTTTCCTTTTCTCTCCTCGTGGGATCTAATCCTTCAGCCCATTCTCTGTGCATCAGCTTAATAAACAGGAGTGACTGAGGACTGACAACCTACCCTGAAGAATAAGTCCCAGCAACTGTCTGGAAGATGGCAGGGGAGAATCTGTTATTTTGGAGGTGGGTTGGCAAAGGGTTACTTTCTTCACCTTCAAGTGGTGGCAACAGAATTGCCTGAGAGCCTGTGCCAGTAGAAGGGGAAAGGGGGCAGGCTGAGGAAACGAGAGCACAACCACAGGGCTCGGTCACTGTGGACTTCTGTCAAACTGGACTGTAGCACTCGAGTGTGAAGTAAAGACCATGCCCCCCATCTTCCCGAAGAAGGGGCGTGCTCACTCACTCCTGCACGAATATAGATTTTCCAATCCATACCTAGCCCTCATTGCACATTCCATAAGGAGCTCGATGAGAGTGCTGAAAGAAAGAGCGGCGAACAATATGTTTCATAGAGAATGTGATATATATAGTAAATCTTTGAAATTTAGAAGTTTTGAAATTATAATTTTGCCTTTCTTGACTTCCAAGGACTTGAATGCTTTCCTCTCATGATCAATTCTTCTCTTCATCCAGGACCAGAACTAAGGATGTTATGCTCTGGCCACATCATGGGTTAAATATGGCCTTTTGTAAGCAAACTTGAAAACTAAACCACCAGTGATCATATTATTTCCTCATAAAATATATTCCACATTTCAAACAATTAACTGAGATACTAAATTTTGAACCGATCAGATCAGATCAGATCGGTCACTCAGTCGTGTACGATTCTTTGTGACCCCATGAATCGCAGCACACCAGGCCTTCCTGTCCATCACAAATTCCCGAAGTTCACTGAGACTCACATCCATCGAGTCAGTGATGCCATCCAGCCATCTCATCCTCTGTCTTCCCCTTCTCCTCCTGCCCCCAATCCCTCCCAGCATCAGAGTCTTTTCCAATGAGTCAATTCTTCACATGAGGTGGCCAAAGTACTGGAGTTTCAGCTTTAGCATCATTCCTTCCAAAGAAATCCCAGGGCTGATCTCCTTCAGAATGGACTGGTTGGATCTCCTTGCAGTCCAAGGGACTCTCAAGAGTCTTCTCCAACACCACAGTTCAAAAGCATCAGTTCTTCGGCGCTCAGCCTTCTTCACAGTCCAACTCTCACAGCCATACATGACCACTGGAAAAACCATAGCCTTGACTAGACGAACCTTTGTTGGCAAAGTAATGTCTCTGCTTTTGAATATGCTATCTAGGTTGGTCATAACTTTCCTTCCAAGGAGTAAGCATCTTTTAATTTCATGGCTGCAGCCACCATCTGCAGTGATTTTGGAGCCCAGAAAAATAAAGTTTGACACTGTTTCCACTGTTTCCCCATCTATTTCCCATGAAGTGATGGGACCGGATGCCATGATCTTTGTTTTCTGAATGTTGAGTTTTAAGCCAACTTTTTCACTCTCCACTTTCACTTTCTTCAAGAGGCTTTTGAGTTCCTCTTCACTTTCTGCCATAAGGGTGGTGTCATCCGCATATCTGAGGTTATTGATATTTCTCCCCGCAGTCTTGATTCCAGCTTGTGTTTCTTCCAGTCCAGCGTTTCTCATGATGTACTCTGCATAGAAGTTGAATAAACAGGGTGACAATATACAGCCTTGACGAACTCCTTTTCCTATTTGGAACCAGTCTGTTGTTCCATGTCCAGTTCTACCTGTTGCTTCCTGACCTGCATACAAATTTCTCAAGAGGCAGAACAGGTGGTCTGGTATTCCCATCTCTTTCAGAATTTTCCACAGTTTATTGTGATCCACACAGTCAAAGGCTTTGGCATAGTCAATAAAGCAGAAATAGATGTTTTTCTGGAACTCTCTTGCTTTTCCCATGATCCACCGGATGTTGCCAATTTGATCTCTGGTTCCTCTGCCTTTTCTAAAACCAGCTTGAACATCAGGAAGTTCACAGTTCACATATTGCTGAAGCCTGGCTTGGATAATTTTGAGCATGACTTTACTAGCGTGTGAGATGAGTGCAATTGTGCGGTAGTTTGAGCATTCTTTGGCATTACCTTTCTTTGGGACTGGAATGAAAATTGACCTTTTCCAGTCCTGTGGCCACTGCTGAGTTTTCCAAATTTGCTGGCATATTGAGAGCAGCACTTTCACAGCATCATCTTTCAGGATTTGGAATAGCTCAACTGGAATTCTATCACCTCCACTAGCTTTGTTCATAGTGATGCTTTCTAAGGCCCACTTGACTTCACATTCCAAGATGTCTGGCTCTAGGTCAGTGATCACACCATCGTGATTATCTGGGTCATGAAGATCTTTTTTGTACAGTTCTTCTGTGTATTCTTGCTATCTCTTCTTAATATCTTCTGCTTCTGTTAGGTCCATACCATTTCTGTCCTTTATCGAGCCCATCTTTGCATGAAATGTTCCTTTGGTATCTCTGATTTTCTTGAAGAGATCCCTAGTCTTTCCCATTCTGTTGTTTTCCTCTATTTCTTTGCATTGATCGCTGAAGAAGGCTCTCTTATCTCTTCTTGCTATTCTTTGGAACTCTGCATTCAGATTTTATATCTTTCCTTTTCTCCTTTGCTTAATCATTATATATATTAGAAATGTTTTTGTGAAGTGATAACATGTATATGTATTCAAAATTCATGTTCATGAAATAACTTTGGTCAAAAAAAGTCCATGGTTTATCAAGTTAGTCATCGTAAGGGAAAAAGATAAATAAAATACAGAGATAATTGTTAAGTTTAAAATTTTTCAGTATATCTGCTACTTGCTGTATAAAGCATCCTAAGAATAGCTCTCTCTTAAGAATATCGATACATTTAAAGTTTGAGTTCTTTTTTTTTTTTAACTCTCCTTAACTTAGGGGAGTTTTGTTAAGGAAGAGAATGGCTAAAAAGTGAGTTGGAGAGAATATGAGAAGGTTGTACTAAGTTCCCTGGAACCTGTAAAATTAGATTAGTAATAGAATTACATTGAGATGTTTTAGAGAGAGTACTGAGCTAGCATTGTGCTATTACTGTAAGCCAGGCCCCCATTAGTCTAGAAAATTCTTAAGTCACTTACTCAGTGGTCCTCAGAATGTTGATTTCATGAACTAATAAATGTTTTTTAAAAGGAATAATGTGACAAGCAGGTAATTATTTTATGTGTTGCTTAATGGCACAGTGGTAAAGAATCCACCTGTCAATGCAGGAGATACAGAAGATGCAACTTAGTAGGAAATGGCAAAACCCACTCCAGTATTCTTGCCTGGAGAATCCCATGGACAAAGGAGCCTGGTGGGCTACAGTCCATAGGGTCACAGAGTCAGACACAACTGAAGCTTCTTAGCATGCATGCATGCAATTATGATGAAGAGTGGTGAGAGGCTTACCAGAATAAAGCGTATGAGTCAATTACAATGTGATCATCTCATATCTCTAGGAATTATGTGAATATATATAAATATACATATATACATATACATATACATATATATATATATATATATATATATATATATATATATATTTAAAACAAGAGAAAAAAAGAAAATCTCCAAGGATCAAAAGTAGTGAAGATGCTGTACGATGCTAAGTTGTGATCTTACCAGTTTCTTGACTATTTAGTATTTTACTCTTCCAATCCCTTAGTCCAACTTTACAGATTTCCAGTGTTTACCTGGGGAGGCAGCTAGCCAGCCCCCAAGCACAAAATAACATTCCTAATTCTCACACATTCCTGAAAGCAGTTATAAGAGTCTACCATTCCCACCACTCAGTGTAAGCAAGACCCTCACTTGAAGAGTTAGTACACCTCTAAACAATTCATAAGGTTTATGACAAGACCTGACCCTTGGAAACAGTTGTCTATTCTCTGTGCTGTTTTGTTTTTTGTTTTAAATGTTATTCTAGGAAAACACACTCTAGGAAACAGTGTGTGAAAGACAAATCCTTGATTTGAAGCATTTTAATGGATAGTATGACCAGGTAGCCACATACCTCATGTCTGGTAGTTACAAATGAATTCTATTAGAGTTACAATAGGAAGAGCATTTTCAACTAGGTACTCAAATTCTATTCCATCCAGCTCCTTCATGTTAAGTGGCTAAATGTATGAAATTATTAAGAAAATATAAATATCTATTAAAACCATAGCCTGCCGTTTATTATCTAGGTCATACCATGGATTCTATTCAACAATGTCATCAACATGGCCAATAAAATTAGAAGAAATATACTATAATAGTTTTAAGATCACCAAAATGTTTCCTATAGAGCTTAACTGCACGCATTTTGAAAACCACATTTACATCTGTGAGCAGAAAAATTGAATGACACTGGTGTCTTTGGTGTCCTTTCTTCTTAATCATGAAAAGTCCTGTAGAAGTGTTTGTTATCTGCCTCATTCATTGAAACTATCAGTGTCATGTGTAAAATCTAGGATTGTAGGGTGGTGCAGGGGCCAAGATTTGTCTCTGGGTACCTGGTAGCTCAGCTGGTAAAGAATCTGCCTGCAATGCAGGAGACCCTGGTTTGATTCCTCAGTCAGGAAAATCTGCTGGAGAAGGGATAGGCTACCCACTACAGAATTCTTGGGCTTCCCTGGTGGCTCAGCTGGTTAGGAATCCTCCTGCAATGCAGGAGACCTGGGTTGGGAAGATCTGCTGGAGAAGGAAAAGGCTACCAACTCCAGTGTTCTGACCTGAAGAATTCCATTGACTGTATAGTCCATGGGCTCATGAAGAATCGGATGTGACTTTCACTTTCACCAGCAGAAGTGTACCCCCGCCAAAGTACAGATCTGAAATCAAACCAAAGGAAGGAGATTTTATTGAAATCATCCAAGCTGTGTTTGGCTGGCTCTAGAAAAATTAGAACTAAGAAGAGATTAGATTGTGGCCCTAAGAGCTGAAGTTTCCAATCTTCCTGTGACTCAGGAGAGTTTGTAAGAGGTGAAACCAGAGGATTTAAGATCTACTAATGCTCAGCTTCCTGAAAACTTTGCTTCCCTTAGTCTTAATTGAGAACAGCAATAGAATCCCTGTGAATATTCACCACCAAGGAACCAATGTATAAAGGTAAAAGTTGGGATCTTTTAAGAGTAGAGAAAAAGAAGTAAATAATTCAAAAGATGAAACAAGCATTAAAAGAGAATACTCACGACTAAGAAATATAAACCAAATATACATCATTTTCATATGTTGGTAACAATTTACTTGAAGGATGAATTTCTCAGTTGCCAAGAAAACCACAAAAATGCTTAAAAATATTTTAATAGATCTGGCATGCATATAAACATACTTACGGGCTTCCCAGGTGGCAGTAGTGCTAAAGAACCCACCTGCCAGTGTAGGAGACACAAGAGATGTGGGTTTGATCCCCGGGTCTAGAAGATCCCCTGGAGAAGGGCATGGCAATCCACTCCAGTATTCTTTCCTGGACAGAGGAGCCAGGCGGGTTACAGTCTACAGGGACATGAAGAGTTGGGCATGACTAAAGTGACTTAGCATGTGTACATGTTTCTTTTATGCTTTCCATAAGACTTTACCCCTAAGATAAATACTAGTCTGAAATAGCACTTACTTGGCTCAGATTTTTATGGTCATTAGGTATTTATTGAGTTGCCTTCATTAATTTTGAAAACTGGAAGCCTGGTACTACTTTTAGGTAACTTGAAATGTGATTTGATAACAAAATGGAGTTTCTCAACTTAACTACTGTCTATTTTTTTTTAATTTAATGGCTTATTTTATTAATAACTTCCTGGTATAAGCAACTTCAATTGTTTTTAAAAAATCACAAGTTCCTAATTGGACAGTTAATCCTATTTTTTGCATGGCTAGTCAATTTAGTACAGTAGGAATCAGAGGAGCACTCACTGAGTGACTTAGTTGAGGTATTTGCCTTTTGTCTCCTTGTGCCCATCATGTCTAGCTGAAAGGTCCCAATATGTATGTTGTCAGGACAACCTTACAGTTCAGAATAATGGACAATGATTTTAGGAGCACATGGAAAGTTGATTTTCCCAAAAGCATAATGATAGTCATATATAGTAACTTCATTAGAGATACATTTAGTGTTGGTCACTCAGTTATGTCTGACTCTTTACGACACCATGGACTGTAGCCCACAAGGCTCCTCTGTTCATGGGATTTCCCAGGCAAGAATACTGGAATAGGTAGCCATTCCCTTCTCCAGGACATCTTCCCAACCCAAGGATAGAACCCAGGACTCCTACACTGCAGGCAGATTCTTTAGCTTGAGCCATTCCCACTTCTTGTAGTGGTTTCTGAAAAAGCAAGTTCTTTTTATAAATTCTATAAATTATCATGTATACCTATGTGTGAGTTAGAGGTTTAGATGGCATCATAAGAAAGTAGTTTTTGCTGGTAAGATTGCAAAAAGTAGGGCGGTAAAGGAAGACTGGAAAGCACAAGAGCTTTCACTGCTGGCTTTCAGACCTCAGTATCAGTCAGCCTCTCAGAAGCAAAACTCTCCAAATGGAGATCTTCTAGAAGCTTCTTGCACTGGAGCCGTGACAAAGCGAAGCAATCAGTTGTGCTCTTAAGGAGTACATACTTGGACATTAAGGACTTAGAACGGGATGGATCATTTGAACTTTCATTCACCTCCCTTATGAAGTCATCTGTTGCATTAAAATTTCAAAAGTGGCTCTCAAGCTCCAGAAAGAACGACGCATGTCAGATTGCCAGCCTCCTGTCTTCCTCTCCGAAGAGGCAGCTTTTAACCCGAGTTGAGCTTGAGGCTGCAGGTCTATATGGTGGTGGCTTCACTTGAGCATCCAGTGATTTAATATTACCCTTGAAATAACACGGAACACAGGGAATTACTAGAAATTTGTTCGTTCTCTTGAGTTAATTGAGAGTGATCTTAATAGCTAGAAATGTGCCCAGAGCTGGTAGAATGCCTTAACCTCCTGCCATTTGGCTGAGGTGTGACTGAGGTGGGTGGCCAAGTGCCACTTTAGAAAAAGGAAGCCCACCAAGCTCATGGGGCTGGGATTGACCAAGGACAGATAAGGCCATGTGTATCATTTTTGTTCCTCACGGAGAACCTTCTCATGTCTGTCTTACAAGAAGAAAATCAAAGTTCTCAGGTGGTGTAAATGTGCCCTGATGTGCATCTTTTAGCGTCTGTTCAGTTTTCTGCTTTTGAGTCAATGTGGAGATCAGTAACATGCAAAGTGCAGACCCTGGAAATTCCACTGTGGCCCAGGAACTGCTTATTCTCAGTCCAGGAGGAGGGGAGGACCCTGTGCCAGAGCATCTGACTAAGCCACAGAGTACTCCACTTAATTCTGTGGTCATTTCCTTTGTGGATGAAGAAAGCAGTGTGTTGACCTACCCTTTGGCAAAAGGTTCATTACAATGTTGAATGAGCTGATTAGACAATTATAAATTCATCAAACATCACTGTGAAAAGCACACCATATAGTATCTTTCAAAATACATCTCACTCTACGGACAACAAAGTAGCTAACACTTATTGAATGCGCACTAAACACCAGGGACTGCTGTATTTATAATTTAACAGGAGAGGAAACTGAGCTACACAGATGCATTCAGCCTTCCCACATGTACAGCCGGTAAGGGTACGAGCACAGGCAATTCGCCATCACATCGTGCTGGATATTCCCATAACAGATTGCATATGATAAATCATATTTTATATTTGAGTTGGAAAGGCCAAAATCTGAGAGCTATCTGACCCTCTCCTCTTTTTCCTTATAAAGTCCATTTGTTCTAGCTCTCTGTTCTCATTATAATTATCCAAGAACAGATTTTATTACTCCTCTTCTGACTCCTAGATGATGTTCTCACCACCTCACAGTGCCTGGTGCTTGTGATACATAAAAAAATATTGACTGTGGCACTTTTATCTCTTTATAGGCAAAGCATATCTCATCTAATATGCTGGGGTCTAAACTGTATCTTATGTACATCAGGCACTCAACGTATATTTGGTGAATTTACAGGTAAATCTTTTTTATTAAAAAGTTCTTAAGTTGCAAGCTAGAGATAAAAAATAGCTGATCTTACTGTTATGGGTTAAAGTACAGTTGCTTTCACTCCACAACAAAGAACACTAACTCAGTAAATATAAAAAGACAACTCCCAGAAAGGAAACACTGCAAACTAAACTTGTTTCCCAGGTTCAAAATCAACACCTAACACAAAGTTGGACCATAAAGAAGGCTAAGCACTGAAGAATTGATGCTTTTGAACTGTGGTGCTGGAGAAGACTCTTGAGAGTCTCTTGGAGAGCAAGGAGATCAAACCAGTCAGTCCTAAAGGAAATCAACCTTGAATATTCATTGGAAGGACTGATGCTGAAGCTGAAGCTCCAATACTTTGGCCACCTGATGCAAAGAGTTGATGCATTGAAAAAGACCCTGATGCTGGGAAAGATTGAGGGCAAACATAGAAGGGAATGACAGATAGTGAGATGGCTGGATGGCATCACCAACTCAATGAACATGAATTTGAACAAACTCCAAGAGATAGTGCAGGACAGGGAAGCCTGGTGTGCTGCAGTCCATGGGGTTGCAGAGTAAAGAGTTGGACACGACTGAGTGACTGAACAACAACAACAACCCCCTTTCTTGTTACTCCATCAGTGACTATCCAGAGGAAAGTTTCTCTGTCCACCACAACTCAGCTTCAATTCACAGAACTTTAAGGAAGATGCTTCAAGCTGTCAAAAAAAAAAAAAAAAAGTACAGATTTTTGATATCTGCCCAGTAAACAACTGGGATTAAAAAAAACAAATTGTAGAGATGGCTATGCAGAGTAGATACACGGCAGTGACAGACAAATTCCACAGGTTATCATATAAATACTACCTCAGTTTTTTAGACTGATCCCCCTTACTGGGTTTCTCCTAACACAAATCTTCTGAATAAGATGCTGGGCAAAATCTCATTGCCCTAACCTGATATTTGTATGCCTTTTAGGGGTGGCAGCAAATATTCCAAAATGCTATGTCCATACACAGAGCTTCAAGAAGCTTCTAGTAAGCTTCCTAGAATATGCTTAAGGCAGTTACTCTTTAGATCAAAGTACAAATTAAAAGTTAAATAGACATTCACAGCAAATAAACTGGATCAGTCCCTGGGGAAAAAATATTATTTTTGCTTAATGAGTAGAATAGTTGAAGAGGAAAGGAAGGACGGAGGGAGGAGGAAGAGGGACAGAAAAAGACATGAGAAAGAGGATGAAAAAAGAAAGAGACAGACCTAGAACCATTCAAACTAATACTTTGGTTTTGATGTGAGAGTTTTTTAAAAAATCATTTTCTCATATCATAGATAGCTAAAGAAATTCCACCTAAACCACATCTGTCAAGAGAAGATCTGCATGTGCTAAGTAGTTTCTGGTGAGATGGATCTAATGGTGAATAAGAAGACAGTGAGAAGGATCTGACCCTTGAAAGGTCTTTGACAGCCGTGGCTGATTGCTGATAGTGTTAGAATAGACTTATTATCAGCTTCTATGCACCTTATCAGAACGAACATGCCTCTTTGAAAATTAAAGTATATGAAAAAGGACATCTTGTATTTCGTTTTTGATAGTTTTCCCTAAAACACACATTTAAAAGATATAGGATGAAACTCCTTATCATTTAAAGTACTTTTTCAACTTGATTGATTAAGTTCTCTTTTCTCCTTTATGCAAGCGGGAATGAAAACCCAGGAACTAGCCGGGGGTGGAGGAAAAGCACGTTGTTGGTATTATTCAATACTAGAGAAGGGAAATCAGACTGGAGTATTTTAGATTTGAAGCAAGGAGTTTCATAAACCAAAAGGAAAACACAAACAGCAGGGATTTTTAAAGCTTTCTTTGTTTGTTCCTTTGTTAATATCTTGCTCTGCTAGGTTTACAAATCCTAAATAAATAGAAATTAGTGCTCCTTCCTTTGCAGTCCATTTGCTTTAGATGTTTGCCTTGAGGGACATTTGTGTATTCTGCTAATGGCTGCAGCAGAGTGCTGTCTCATTTTCATTCTGGCAAAAAAAGGCCGTCACCATGGTTACAGTTTCATTTGCTAGAGAGAAACTGATGGCTGTTAGTGATCCCATCATAAGCAACTTCTGTCAGATTTCTTATCAAGTAGACATATTTTGACAAAGTGAAAGATAACACCGTAATAAGAGAACTGAGTTGCTACTCTATGTAATGAACCATTTAGCATTAAATGAAATGTGAAACCACATTTTAAAAACTGAAGGTGGTGAGAAAAAGTAATATTTATAATTTATACACACATATACACAAAAGGAATATTCCATCGTGGAGTAATGATAGCCTCTTTCTTTTTGTTGTCACAGTAACTCCAGTGGGATAACATTGATTTATATTGGGGGTCTCAACACTCTATCCCGCAGTCACTCAGAGCTTGCAAGGGAAGATATTAAGATTTCCTTTGCCCATTTACCTCAGTGGAACTCAAGGCTATGCCTGGAGACAAATGCTAAAGTAGTAGATCAAAACATTCTGATAAAAGATCTAGCAAAACAGTTTTTCCCATAACAGACTATAAATCTGTCTTGTACAGAAAAGGAATAATCTAATCCCAAAGTAGATCATTGAGATCTATGGATGCACATTCCTTGTCCACGTTAATGAGCCCTGTGATATTTCCAAAGGCTGGCCAAGATGACACTTGTTGATAGGACCTTGGAGAGAAAAAAAATCTAGCCTGAAGATGCCCTTCAGCAGCGGCACCCAGAATTAATCCACACAAGAAGAGTGAAGGTAATGAGTCCAGATTAGAGAAAAATTAATCTCAGGCCATCAGACAAAACTGCTGGCAGTGTCATCTATTGGATTGTGAACCAGGTACCTGATGGAGACTACCGATGTTATTTCATTTGAGGACAAATGAAGATAGAGACTAACTCAACAGGAAAGTCCCCTAAGGAAAAGCCCTAAATGTCTTTTCTTTTTCTGACTTTTACAGTGTGACTCTGTCTTGGCTTCAAACCCATGTGATGATCATGTAGATATTTTATTTTGAGAGGAAAAGAATGACGTCCTCTTTCCTTTTAGATAGCGAAACAGGTTCCCTATGATTGACAGCTCTTCCTTCAGGAGCAGAGGTACAGGACTGCTCATTAAAATGCTATCTGAAAGAATTCTCATAGACTTTAGGGATAAGGAAGATAAGATGTAGATATAGTTCTATCGCTTTTCTGCTTGTTGTTTATGCAAGGTTTTTCCTAAAAATGAAAACATAAAGGGCAAAATGCAGTTTTGAAATATGTTTAGTTCCTTTTCCAGTTTTAAAGGATTGCATTGCTTTATTTCATCTTGTTTTACTCTATATTTTATCTTACCAATGAGGGCAGTAAGGTGTTACGGAGTGCAAACTTTGCCCAGAAGTAATCTGGATGGGATCTCTTTCTTCCTGAGCTTCTGATTTTCCAATTTCAAGTGTCTCTGCCTGTGATATCTACATAGGTGTGTATATCAAATGTGAAGGAAACCATGAAAACCAGCAGTTGCTAGAGTGACGAGGAGAATCATCAAATCAACAACCAGAAAAACAACCTATCTTGGCTAAAGCCATCTCCTGTCAACCAGTTCCTTTAGGAAGCAATGCGTTTTTGGACAATTTTGAAATTATCAGTCCTTATACCCTTTTCTAAAGTATGGTATTTCAAGAAGTTTAACAAGCCACACATTATTTGTATCTTTTAAAATCCATTTGCAAACATATATAACTAATACTGCAGAGTGACAGAGTGTTTTAATGAACATAAATAAAAGTCCTTATTTGCCTTGCTGAGGGGACCCTAAAACTGATGCTTGCATTGGAAGTTTGAAGGAATGTTTCTCTTAATCAGTCTAATTTAAAAGAGTTGCGTTATTATTTACTCAGTGGCCAATCAGGAACAAGAAATCCTGGTTTCTAAGTTTGTGTTATAGCAGGTGGTCTATTAACCAGAAAAATATACAATTTTATTTTAATCCAGTGAATATAGAGTCTTATATTTATAAAGCATGAACGAATGCAAATGACTTTGTGAATATCATCTTATCAACAGTTCATCTCTATTTAACCAAAAACATGTGAAAAAATCCAGGATATACAACTTCCAGTACAGTTCCTCTTCAATTACAAAATACAATTATCCTTGAAAAGTTGACCTTGCATCCCAACTTTTCCTTTTTTTACCTTTTTACTTCATATTGGAGTTCAGTTCAGTTCAGTTCAGTTGCTCAGTTGTGTCTGACTCTTTGTAACCCCATGGACTGCAGGACCCCACGCCTCCCTGTCCATCACCAGCTCCCGGAGATTGCTCAAACTCATGTCCATTGAGTTGGTGATTATATCCAACCGTCTAATCCTGGGCTGTCTGCTTCTCCTCCCACCTTCAATCTTTCCCAGCATCAGGGTCTTTTCCAATGAGTCAGTTTGTCACATCAGGTGGCCAAAGTACTGGAGTTTCAGCTTCAACATCAGTCCTTCCAATGAACACTCAGGACTAATCTCCTTTAGAACAGACTGGTTGGATCTCCTGGCAGTCCAAGGGACTCTCAAGAGTCTTCTCCACCACCGCAGTCCAAAAGCATCAATTCTTCGGCGCTCAACTTTCTTTATAGTCCAACTCTCACATCCATACATGACTACTGGAAAACCATAGCCTTGACTAGACAAAATGATACTTTAAAAAAAGAGACATGAACCTACAATTTTTCCTAAAAATTTTTATTTCCACTTAAATTGATCAACCTAAGTCTTTTTGTCCACATGTAATATATAATAATATAGGGTTCATACAATTTTTGAGTAGTTTAGGCATTTTGCTAAGTTCATAATAATTTGCTGTAAATAGATGTCACAGGTTAATTTTTTAGTTAGATCATTTCGTATTGTTGCTATTGTAGATTTCTCTGCAATGACCATCTTCTGGGATTTTATTTCAGCTTGATAATTTCTATTGGAAGAGCCCCCTAAAGTGATATTACTAGGAAAAAGTGAATGAGTTTTCTTTTGAATTTCTTTTGACTTTTAAACTTTATTTTATTTAGAATTTGTATAAGTTTTGACATTTATTTTGAATTTTTAAATAATGGTTTGAATTTTCTCTGGTGTTGCATTTTCTTTTGACTTTTGAATCTCACTGTGATCATAGTTAGATTGTATTTTGGTTAAACAGTTAATAAAAATTTTTTTTTTCTTCCCTAGCTGATTGGTTTTAGCCAGTATCTGATAATACTGGGGATTTTAAAGTTTGCAAAGAATATGTTCAATGTGTGAATATTTTCTACTGTATATATTTCATAAGAACTCATCTTCATAAGAACTCATCATTGTATCTTTACTTGTAGTAAAGTCTATATGTACTATTGTAAAGTATTTTAAAATTATCCTTAAATATTATATAATTATGTCAACTTCCTCTTTATGGGTCACTCAGAAAATATTAAAAATCAATATTCATCAAATTATTAACAATAGCAGATTCACATTCATTTGTTATAAGGGAACGATACTAAAAACCTCAGCTATCTTCTTAGATATTAAAGAAAAAAGAATTTTTTTTAATGCTGTTTGAACATTTCAACCTAAGATGCAGGAAGAATCATCATTGAGAATCTCATCAACAGAAAATTAGAATTTTGCATTTAATTTGAACCTAAGTGTTTGGAAGAATGAAATTGATGGCATAATTAGAATCTAGACGTGAATTATTCTTCATCATATCCCTTTATTTTTTCATAAGTCCCTTGTCCAAAATAATAAAAATAATAATTTCAATGTTAGTAAAGTTCAAGAAAATTTATTAAGAATTCCATGTTGTTATTTTATCAAATATCTTATCAAAACATATCTCTCATAGTACATGATGTTCCTCTACACAATGTACTGTCCTAAAAATATGTATTCAAGAAGAAGGTTCAGTTTCCAAGAAATCATCAAATATTAGTTTTGTTAAGTCATAAGGTTTCATCTGTTTATTATAACTATGGCAGTTGGTTTGCAACAGAAAACTTTATTCACATTTCCAAAGCATCTTGGGCAACAGAAGATAAACGTAGAAGAGAGAATTTGGGGTTTGGCAAATTATTTTTCATTTTCAAGTAGAAAATAACAAACTGCAACCCATTTACGCTATAACCATCTTAATTATTACTCTACAAAGGCCAAGCTTTCTTTCAAACAAACCAGTTCCTTAAACTTCATTTCTGCAGCCAATGTTAAGAGGAATAGTCAGCCCACTTGAATTTTGTTTCTTTAAACCAAAGTTTTGAATTTTGGCCTCTCATCAAGGAGAATGAAATTGGATGTTCAAACCAAAAATTAGCCAGAAGCATCTGTGGTTGCCCACTCTGACTTCTGCTTGAAATTGAGAAATGAGTTGATGGACTGAAGTTATTTTCCTTAATCCACACATCATGATGAACAAGGGCTCCAGTTTTATTTAATATTGAGCAACCATGGAAGCATATTTGAAAAAGTATTCTCATCAGCAAAGGTAAAATTGAGATAATCGGAGAGGACACACACCTACATATTTTCTAAAATCTTTCATGCACACACAAAACAGCTACAAAGACAGATTATGTAAGGCACAAACCCAAATGCTAGCTGGACTAAAACCTAAAGAATGAAACAAAAAAAAAATTGTTAGAATGATGTCAGCATGTTGAAAGCAATAGAACTTTGGAAAGCTAAGAGAACTAAGCTTCAGAAAATAAACCCAAGCTTTTTTCTTCAAGGGTCAACTTTCTCTAAAGTAGGATACCTACAGGTTTTTCTACTTTTTCTTCTAGTTTCTACTAGTTTTCTACTGTTTTCTACTTTTTCTTTCTAGTTTCTACTAGTTTTCTACTGTTTCTTCTAGTAATACTGATTGTATAGAATTGCATAAAAATTCTCTCTGAACTTCAAGTTTATCTCTAAAGTAACCAGCTAAAACCTTCTACATTCTGTTCTGTGTCCACAGATAAAAGGGGGATTTTTATACAGCTTGCAATTCTTGAAAAGAATTTTCACCAAGGCCACAGACAAGTGGCTGGCTGTAACTTCTAATTCCTGATCCTATCTCTTAAGATTGTAGAGCAAAATCCAATTTCATAGTCTTATTTTTTTTGCCAAAATCACATTTAAAGCACAATGACTTTAAAGCAGACCACCTTTTCATCCTAGCTAAAAGGTGATCACTTTTTTGTCTGAAGTTGCACTTGCTCTAATCATAATGGAAAACTGTAGACTACCGAAATAGAAATGGAGTGGTATTAACAGATGTGATCTCATCGGGGTTCCATTTGTTAAAGAAAACATTGAATATTAATTAAAAGTTAATTAGAACTAATTGCCAATTAGAAAGAAAAAGTAATTTGAAGCTGCTCACAGCCCTTCTATTATTATTACCTCTGAGAATCCTATACACCCAAGGGTTGTCAGGCACGTTACCTTTCCTTTCTTTGGTGTCACAACTGTGGCCCATCCTGTTATAGTTAACTTGCTGTGTTAAACTACGGATTATGGTACCCAAATATCACTCCCTGAATGCAATCATGAAACAAGAGTTAGTGGTTTACTGAGAGGGAATTTCCTGTGTTGTAAAAAACAAGGAATTAAAAAAGTAGGCAAGTGTGATCATTTTCAAGTGATATGGAAATGGTTCATTGACAGTGTAGTGGCTCTGTGTTGACTGCCTACCTCACATGTACTTTTATTTCTTCCAGCCATTTACCTTGGTTTCCATCTGGGGATCCATGCTTCCTACACTTTTGAGGCCCATGTCTAGGGTGGGGATGCATCAGTCTGAATTCAGAGGTAGAGTACATGGTTGTGGCAGTTTAGTCACCAAGTCATGTATGACTCTTGCAACCCATGGACTGTAGCCCACCAGGCTCCTCTGTTCATGGGATTTCCCAGGCAAGAAGATGAGTGGGTTGCCATTTCCTTCTCCACAGGATCTTCCTGATCCAGGGATTGAACCTGAGTCTCCAGTATTGCAGGTGGATTCTTTACTGACTTAGGCACCAGGGAAGCCCCAGTACAGTACATAATTCAGGCCAAAGTCAGGATACAGAGTCTTCCTCTCTGCCTCATCCCCCAGACACCCCAGGTATGGAAGCACCTGCAGTAGGACCAGAGGAATAAAACTCAGGGCTTTTTTCCAGAGTTTCCACTCAAGGGGCTGGAAGTTCCACTCTTTCCTGCCGGAGCTAAGACTGAAAAAAAATGAAGCTAAAGCTGACATTTGTCTTGCCACTAGGCAAGGTTGAAACTAAAGTCAGATGAGAAAAATCTAGGCTGCAGCCAGCCTTGAGCCCTGAAGCCAGCCCTGCTTGAAACCCACCAACTAATTCCTTTTTCCACTGGAGCTAGCTTGGGTTGTGCTGTTAGTCACTTAAAACTGAAACATTTCACTGATTCAGTGTTTTCAAGATATTTATAAAATAGTTACAGAAGAGAAGGTAATACATGAATATTTCCCCTGGAGTTTAGAAATATATAATCTTCCAAGAGAACTGTTGCTTCCATATCCTTTCCTTGGTTTTCCTCTGAAGATCTTAGGGTGACACTCAGGACTCTGAGTTTCTGTTTCTTAACAGTTAAATGGAGGACCTAATGCAAAAGTATGGGCTTCCCAAGTGGCTCTAATGGTAAAGAATCTGCCTGCCAATACAGAAGACATAAGAGATATGGGTTCGATACCTGGGTCAGGAAGTTTCCCTGGAGAAAGGCATGGCAACCCACTCCAGTATTCCCGCCTGGAAAATCCTATGGACAGAGAAGCCTGGGGGGCTATAGCCCATAGGTTCGCAAAGAGTCAGACATGACTGAAGCAACTTAGCATGCAGATACACACAATCCAAAAGTATGGGGAGAGAACATATGTATAACTTGTGTTAATATGTTGCAGAAACCAACAGACTATAGTAAAGCAACTATCCTCTAATTAAAAATAAATAAATTTAAAATGTAAAATTAACTGTGGTGATGGTCACACAACTCTGTGACTATACTAAAAAACCATTGAATTTGCACTTTTAGTGGGTAAACTATATTTTGTGAATTACATCTCAATAAAGGATATTATAAAAATAAAACTTTGAAAAAAATAAAAATAAAAAATAAAACTTTGATATAAAGTTTTTTTTTTAAAAAGTAAGTATATATCCTATGATCAGTGTGTTAGCCACTCAGTCATGTTGGACTCTTGTAACCCCATGGACTGTAGCCTGCCAGGCTCCTCTGTCCATGGAATTCTCCAGGCAAGAATACTGGAGTGGGTAGCCATTCCCTTCTCCAGGGGATCTTCTCAATCAAGGGATAGAACCCCAGTCTCCCACACTGCAAGTGGATTCTTTACCATCTGAGTCACCAGGGAAGCCCTATATCTTATGAATCTAACCCACAATAAATTTTAATTCACTCATGACCTGGGTAGGATTTAAATCATTGATCTGATAGAATTTTTTTTTAAAGAAGGCGATTTCATGAATCAGAGACATGAATTTTTGATTTTTAAGAAAACATTTTCATTGTTCCTCTCTGTCAACTTCATTCATGCCCTAGTTTTGAAATTCTTTTTAGTCAAAGAATAATAGACAGAAATACTATATCAGTTTCAGGTGTACAATATAGTGATTTGACATTTATATGTTAATACATAATGAGATGATCACCATGATAAGGTGTTACCATCCATCATAATTTAAAGTTATCACAATATTATTGACTATATCTCCTATTCTATATATTGCGTTCCTATGGTTTACTTACTTTAAACCTGGAAGTTTTTTGCCTCTTAATCCCCTTCATCGATTTCTTCCATTCCTTCACCCTCCTTCTCCCTGGCAAACACTAGTTTATTCTCTCCCTATGACTTTCTGTTCTGTTTGTTTCACTGTGCTTTAAAATTTCATGTTTAAGTGAAACCATGCAGTATTTGTCTTTCTCTGCCAAACTTACCTCACTAAGCATAATACCCCTTGGGTCATCTGTGTTTTCACAAACGACAAGATATTATTCTTTTTTTATGACTGAGTAGTATTTAATTGTATATATACCACATCTTCTTTATCTATTCATCTATTGATGAGCACAGATTGCCTCCATATATTGGCTATTGTAAGTAATACTACAAGAAATATAAAGGTGCAAAAATCTCTTTGAATTAGTGTTTTCTTCACTAATACCCAGAAGTAGAATTGCTGTAGTTCTCGGAGAAGGCAATGGCAACCCACTCCAGTACTCTTGCCTAGAAAATCCCATGGACCAAGGAGCCTGGTGGGCTGCAGTTCATGGGGTCGCTGAGTCAGACACGACTGAGCAACTTCACTTTCACTTTTCACTTTCATGCACTGGAGAAGGAAATGGCAACCCACTCCAGTGTTCTTGCCTGGAGAATCCCAGGGACGGGGGAGCCTGGTGGGCTGCTGTCTATGGGGTCGCACAGAGTTGGACACGACTGAAGCGACTTAGCAGCAGCAGCATGGTAGTTCTATTTTTTTTTTTTTTGAGGAGCCTTCATACTATTTTCTATAGGGGCTACACCAATTTACATTCTCACTAACAGTGACTGAGGGATTCTTTTCTTTCACATCTTCACCAACACTTGTTATTTATTTATTTATTTAATAGCCATTCTGACAGGTATGAGGGGACGCCTCATTGTGGTTTTGGTTTGTATTTCCTTGATGATTGGAGATGCTGAGTAATTTTTTCATGTACCCGTTGGCCATATGTATTGTACTAGTTTTGAGATTCTGACTTTGATCTTCCATTTATCAGGTAGCTAACAAGAATAGGAAATCCACTAATATTTAATATTCCTCTAACAAAAATGCAGTAGAAGACAGCTAACATAGATTTGCTTCTCTTGGTTTTTAGCTTTTATTTTAAAGTCCTTCTCTGATTCATTATGAGTATTTGTATAATATCCTCATGTTATGTTGCCAGATGTTGTTAGAAGGTGAACTATGATATCATGAAAATTATTCCTCTTATTTACCTGATACTGTTACTGAAAGAAGCCATATGTGTCTCATTGATAAAAACGGAATGACCTGACAGTTTTACCTCCATTTAGTGGCAAAAACATGGAAATTGATTAGAAATGATACTAAATGTGCTAACATTGCCTTGGCTTGCATATTTACATTGTGATTTAGAAATTTTTTACATATAAAAGAGAACAAAAACTTCTACATGTATACATTTTTAAATTCACACAATAGTTTCTTAGTTATTATTTTGAGACTCCAAGATCTAAATACAGTAGAAAATGAATGAAAAAAATATGAGATTTTGATTTTTCAAATGTTCTTAGTGCAAATGCCAGACTGAATCCACATATTTAAAAAGCTTGTCATTTATTAAAAGTATTATTAGTCTGAGCCTTCAGGCAGTTCTCAGAAGGTTATACAATGAACTGAAATCCACATTACTGAATCTGGAAGTTTCATTCTGACCTAAGAGCTCCATCAATGAAGTTTAAATGCGGCCCAGAAAGGTTGCTCAGATTTTCAATACCTTAATAGTATTTTTGCCTTGGAGGCTGTAAGAAATATTTAATATTTAACATGTGAGTCACAGAGGCATATGCTTTTTTCCAAGCTTCTATATCTTTAGCTTTCTGAGAAGATTTCATAAGAATGTGAATAACCTGATTTCCAGATACAAAAACACTTTCCAAAGTGGTACTCTTTAATTCCGACTAATTTAAAAGTCTGTGTTATGGGAAAATGATAAGCAATAAAAATATTGACCAATCAGAAATCTAAAGGAACTCCCCTGGAGTTTATGAAGAGAAAATTTTATCTTTAGGACTTTTCTCTAGGTATCAGACTTCTACTTAATTAAAAAAATACCTGAAATTTATCGTCATGTAAAAGTTGTTAACACACACACAGATTGAGCAACAGGATATAAATTATTTAGGTTCAGAATATTCTGTCTTGCATGCTATTGCTGCTTTTGTGTATTTTAAGAAAACACCTGGAAACATTACAGGACTGAGATGCAGCTGAAATTTAGGATATATCTGTACTTTCAGAAGAATATTTATTTAGTCAAATGTGTCAGTTTAACACAAAACTAAAAACCTTACTTACTTAACTTCGATTTATAAATCAAATGTATGCAGGGAAGCCTTTGGAATTTGTTTCTAATGTTCCTAATTTCTTAGCTTCCCATCTACACAATTTTACTTCTTGGGTAACTTTCATCAGTTTCAGATTATTCATGCCAAAGAATGGTAACAGTGACACAGATCATGTCAAAACAGCAGACACCCAAGCATCTTTTGTATTTATGCCTGGAACATGTTTTCTCTGCCCTCTTTCCCCTGAACATTTACCTTCCTAATTATGTTTTACTCAGTCTAATCTTTAAATTAATTTGAATTCTCTGAGCTCACAACTGACAGTGAGAACAATGGAGGAGAATATTTCCTGAAGGGGAGGAGAAATTGGATTAAATAATAAGGATCACTCATGGGTTTCCCTGGTGGCTCAGTGGTTAAGAATCCATCTGCCAATGCAGGGGACACTGGTTCAATTCCTGGTCTGGAAAGATCCCACATGACACAGAGCAGCTAAGCCTGTGTGCCACAACTACTGAAGATGGTGCACTCTAGAGCCAACGAACCGCAACTACTGAGCCATGTTCAGCAACAATAGAAGGCACCACGATGAGAAGCCCTTGCACCTCAACTAGAGAAAGCCCATGCAGAGCAACGAAGACCCAGCACAAAAATAAATAAATCTTTTTTAAAAAATAATGATCATCTGTGTCTCTTTTGCTATCTCGCATACAGGGTTATCGTTACCATCTTTCTAAATTCCATATATATGTGTTAGTATACTGTATCGGTATTTTTCTTTCTGGCTTACTTCACTCTGTATAATAGGCTTTTCACCCACCTCATTAGAACTGATTCAAATGTATTCTTTTTAATGGCTGAGTAATATTCCATTGTGTACATGTACCACAGCTTTCTTATCCATTCGTCTGCTGATGGACAGTTCGATGCTGTCCATTTGTCTGCTAACGGACAGGTTCTCAGGGCTGGTGCACTGTGATGACCCAGAGGGATGGGATGGGATGGGGAGGGAGGTGGGAGGGGGGTTCAGGATGGGGAACACATGTATACCCAAAGCTGATTCATGTCAATGTATGGCAAAACCACTACAATATTGTAAAGTAATTAACCTCCAATTAAAATAAATAAATTAAAAAAAAATAATGATCACTCATGTAACTAGACCACCTCAGAGTTTACAGGGTGATTTGTTGATTCTAACTGAATTGGTCCACACCATTAGGAACTGGATCGAGAAGCCGATTCATAATGTAAATAACAGTGCCTGCAACGTGACAGCTCCTTCAAAGGAAAACTACTCCAAATAGGCAGAGATTGTGGAAGGAAACAAGACCCCAAGTGCCTCAAAATGGTATCACAGTTGTGCACTGTCTGTATTTGATGGCAAGATAAAAGTTCAGTTTCCTGCCAAGGGGTCAGCCCTGTGCTGTCCTGCTCTGGCCAGGTGGTCCCATCCCCACCTGGCCAGAGTTGAGGGGACAGGAGGCACAGTGTCCCAGGAACAAGGGTACTGAGTCTTTGCCAGGTGGAGCCATCAGGGAGTGAAGTACTGAAATGGAAATCTGGTCCAAATGATAATGAGACAAACCAATCTATTTCTAGTGGGAATTTTAACTAGAGAATAGAAAATGAAGCAGTGACTGGGGCAGGCTCATGCTGAAAGAAGCCAGAAAAGACTTTAAGTTAATATAGAGCCAGTAAACTTTTTTTTTCATATGTGCATATATATATTTTTTAAAATAAAAATATTATATATAAAAATGCGTGTGAGCTCACTCACTCAGTTATGTTGGACTGTTGATGACTCCATAGACTGTAGGCCACCAGGCTCCTCTGTCCATGGGATTCTCCAGGCAAGAATACTGGAGTTGGCTGCCATTTCTTCCTCCAAGAGATCTTCCCGACCCAGGGATCAAACTCATGTCTCCTGCATTTACAGGAAGATTCTTTACCACTGAGCCACCTGGGAAACCCACATTTTAAAATGTGCGTATATATATATATATATATATATATATACACACACACACACACACACACACATATATATAATAATCTTTTTTTAAAAAATTAATTAACATTTTATTTGGAGGATAATTACAATATTGTGATGGTTTTTGCCATACATCAACATGAATCAGCCATGGGTATACATGTGTATCTCCCTCCCTACCCTACCCCTCTGAGTTGTCCCAAAGCACTGGCTTTGGGGCCCTGCTTCATGTATCAAACTTTCACAGGTCATCTATTCTACATATGGTCATGAACATGTTTCAATGCTATTCTCTCAAATCATCCCACTGTCTCCTTCTCCCACAGAGTACAAAAGTCTGTTCTTTATATCAGTGTCTCATTTGCTTCCCTGCATGTAGGGTCATCATTACCGTCTTTCTAAATTCCATATACATGCATTAATATATGGTATTTGCATTTCTCTTTCTGACTTACTTCACTCTGTATAATAGGCTCCAGTTTCATCCACCTCATTAGAACTGACTCAAATGTATTCTTTTTTATAGCTGAGTAATATCCCATTGTGTATATGTCTCACAATTTCCTCATCCACTCACCTGTTGATGGACATCTAGGTTGCTTCCATGTCCTACCTATTGTAAACAGTGCTGCAGTGAACACTGAGGTACATGTGTCTCTTTCAATTCTGGTTTCCTCGGTGTGTATGCCCATCAGTGGGATTGTTGGGTCATATGGCAGTTTTATTTCCAGTTTTCTAAGAAATTTCCACACTGTTCTCCATAGTGGCTGTATTAGTTTGCATTCCCACCAACAGTGTAAGAGGACTCCCTTTTCTCCACACCCTCTCCAGTCTAATTGTTTGTAGACTTTTTGATGGCGGCCATTCTGACTGGCATGAGATACTTCATTGAGGTTTTGATTTGCATTTCTCTGATAATGAGTGATGTTGAGCATCTTTTCAAGTGTTTAAGTCTAGTATTAATCATACTAAGCCACGGCCTTTTTTCATACATACATTATATGTTCATGTTCATGTATTAGAATATAATATATATTATAAATATTTGTATGTATATACATATATAAAAAACAATCTTTAAGTCTAATATTAATCATATCCCTAGGGTGGGGAGTCAAGAGGAGGGGACGGGAGATCTGGCCGCAACTGTGACTGCTACTTTAGTAAAAACACACATCCACCCATATATATATTCTTGAGGAAGCTGGAAAATAAGCAGTGGTTTGGGGAAATTGATTGCAGCATTAATAATATTATCAATACTAGGATTCTCAAACAAAGATTACCTTCCTATTTACATTGCAGTTTTAGTGTCTTTACACTGAAGATAGTTATTCACATGACATCTTTATTCATTTCTAATTCTAAACAACTCCAAGGGTTTTGATAATGTTATTCAATGTCCTTAAAAGCTGCCAAGCTCATTGCTTGTTTTTTATTTGTATAATGCATGTTAATAGTGACTGGAAGCATAATTTTTTAACTTATAGCAGGTTTGAGTAACAAGTTCAGTCTACTTTTCACATGTGTTTTTCTGATATTTTCATGAAAAGACTTTACTAAACTTACTATTAATAACAAGTCTTTTTCCATATCAGTGTTTTATATTCATTTTATTTGGGTAATATTTTGTTTTCATGTAGAAGCAATGAATAAGTCTTAAAGCAATTTTATGATTAAATCCATTAAAGATGAACCAAACTGTCACCATCACAATCAAATTACTATTATTTTTATAAATACATTGGTACTTGAGCTCTGAAAACGCATACTTGCATTTCATTTCTCTTTCCCTCCCCCAGTGTTGATAAAAATCGAATTTTACAATAGCAAAGACATCTTCTGCTTTTGGCAGAAATGGATTAATCATATTACAGTTAGCTAGTAACTATTTGCCCTGTAAAAGTAATGACACGCTAACAAAAAGGGGAAATATAGGTATATAGAGGGAAGAGTAGTGATTAGCTGTGTTTGAAATGGAAATGTATAATTTTCTATTTGCAATAAAGTTTTCCCACGAATCTAAAACCCAGAGGATATAACATTTAACTCATTCTGTGTTTCCAGATATAAAGTACATGCATGTAAAATACAAATAAAGATAACTATACTACTCATAAATTCTTGAAAAAACTTGCGATAATATTTTTCTGCTCTCATTAATAGCATCATTACATCAAAAATTAAATAAGAGAAATATGAACTGAGCTATAAAAACTCTGCTATTATAAAAAAAAGCATTTTTTAACTCAATTTTCCTACTCAAGAAAAAACTCTATCTTTCTGAGGAAATAGAACAGGTAATTATAAAAATATGTACTCTAGTTTCCATGTTATTATTGAAATCTCATAGCTTATTTTTGGATTCCCACTCAGGAGGATATATTTGGCGTTTTACAGCACAATTTTGTATATTGATTGTTCCATTTTTGTCTAATAGAACATGCATATGACTCAGATACATAGATAGATATGACCCCCCCAAATCATGTTCTTCTGAAAATGCTACACAAAACATATTCGTTTAAGGAAGAACTGACTGACTTGTATTGTAACCAACTGCTCTAGTTAGAAGGGCATCCATTTTATATCTTAATACTTTACTTTTTTCATATTTGTAGAAAGGAGTCTTTTTTGTGCTTTATTTATGCACGATGCAAAGAAAATATTCTAAAGTATATTCATCAGAAGACATTGACTCATAAATATAAGTGGGGCATAGCAAAATGAACATAACATCTGATGCAAATAATTTACTGAAGATATTAAGACGATTGAAAGTGTTCTCTTGTGTCTTTGATTTTAAGTACTATATTAGAGTCACTGTGGTTTATAATTTTATCACACTGGCTAAGTCACTCCACAATTAATGCTGCTTACTTATTATAATGAGTCATTGTTTACCATCTCAGGCTATTAGTTTAGCTTAGGGTCTTGAGCCTAAAAGCACTATTTTTTGCAGAACACTTAAGGAAATCATAAGTCCATAGAAGCCTTCTGTAGAACCTATTTTACTGACAAACAATTACATTTTAGATTGAAGAGGTGAAATGATTAAGAATATTTGACTTAGTTGCCATGACAGCATGCATTTTTCATCAGGCACAGTGTAATTACTACAATTTCAATGATGTAAAATCAAGAAAGATGATAACAAACAGCAGAACCGTGGAGATATTGCCATTGCAACCAGGTTGCCATAGCAACAGTGATAATAATCCCGGTGATAGATGTTTTCTCTTGCTCTTTCCATTTTGTACGGTTATAACATTCAGAGCCAGTTTTTACCACAGCTTTTTATAGTTTATTAGACTGTCAAAATAGTTTATGAGATGTTGTTGCAAAGGAAATGACTGAGTTCCGCAGCCTAATAAAAATGCCAAATACTCTGTTTACATACTGCTCCAGCACTTAACAAACATTAAAAAATTGTATGAAAAATGATTTGATATTGTATCTGTATTAATCAATTTGCAAGGCATAAGCTTTGTCACTGAAGGTCAAATGAATAATTTCCAAACACTAGAGGGTCTTTTTTTAAAAAGTTTATTTTTTGACATAACAACAGGCAACCCCCTTTACCTGGATAAAAATATAAACTACCCACAGGAAATACTTTGCACATCTAAAAGATAAATAGTTATAGAAAATTAAAACCACATTTGCTTCTCAAATAGTTTTGGGGGGAAATATTTAAAGTTTATGGCCAGAAGTAATCCAAATCAACTTTTTAAAGACAACAATTTTTGAAGGTTTGACCATGGACAGGGATCTCATCTTAATGGATGAGGCTCAGAAATAAACACTGCGAGTGTGAACAGTTTGAAAGAAAAGGCATAGTGATGTCCAACCAAACTAAACTACGTAACATACAGGCACACTGTGTAATGAATATAATTCACCAATATTAGAGACCTGTGCCAATCATTATATACAGTCTTACATCTTTTGCAAGCTCTTCTTTCACTTTCAATGGAATCACACTACAGAGAATGTACTTCAATACAGACCTACCATGGTTTTGCTGTCAGAAAAGGTACCCTAAGATGCATGCATTCACATGAACCCGGAGGCTTTATAATTTATTGCAGTCGTGTTGAGTATTCATGAATAGACTAAAATTGAGTCAGACATTAAAGCTTTGGGCCCTGCTTATATGCAGCAAACAGAAAGCCTTGAATAGTTTCAAAGATGTGTGTGATTGTGGGTTCACAGGCAGCTTTACCAAAAAGTATAAAGGGTGTAGGAAGAATTTTCAATGACAAGCCCTCCTTCTACATCCATCCATTTATCCCCTGCAGATGTTTTCCATATTAGTGGAGTACTTTGTATCTAGTGAGATTAGACCTCAAGTTAATTAGGCTAAGAAATATAGGGCCATGGTCCAGACATCCTAACACCTGTTAGTATTGGAGGACAAAGCAAAAAGGTTTAAAGTTTCCAGTGTTCCATCCTCCCATTTACTGATGATCTGCTCTTCAGCACTTTTAAGCTTTTAAGGTTTTTTATTTGGCTGAGATTTTTTAAATTTATTTTTAATTAGGGGATAATTGGGTAACAATGTTTTGTTGATTTCTGCCATACAGCAATGTGAATCAGACTTAATTATATATTTGTATCACTTCCTTCTTGAGCCTCCCCTCCCACCCCCTCTAGGATGTCACAGAGCACCAGGCTGGACTCCCTGTGCCATATGACAACTTCCCACTAGTTTATCTGTTTTACACATGATAGTGTATGTATGTCAGTGCTACTTTCTCAATTCCCCCCTCCTTCCCCTGCTGTGTCCACAAGTGCATTCTCTACGTCTGTATCTCCATTCCTTCCCTGAAAATAGGTCCATCAGTACCTTTTAGCAGTTCAGTTCAGTTCAGTTCAGTCACTCAGTCGTGTCCGACTCTTTGCGACCCCATGAATCGCAGCACGCCAGGCCTCCCTGTCCATCACCAACTCCCGGAGTTCACTCAAAGTCATGTCCATCGAGTCAGTGATGCCATCCAGCCATCTCATCCTCTGTCATCCCCTTCTCCTTCTGCCCCCAATCCCTCCCAGCATCAGAGTCTTTTCTAATGAGTCAACTCTTCACATGAGGTGGCCAAAGTATTGGAGTTTCAGTTTTAGCATCAGTCCTTCCAAAGAACACCCAGGACTGATCTCCTTTAGAATAGACTGGTTGGATCTCCTTGCATCCAAGGGACTCTCAAGAGTCTTCTCCAACACCACAGTTCAAAAGCATCAATTCTTCGGTGCTCAGCTTTCTTCACAGTCCAACTCTCACATCCATACATGATCACTGGAAAAACCATAGCCTTGACTAGATGGACCTTTGTTGGCAAAGTAATGTCTCTGCTTTTGAATATGCTATCTAGGTTGGTCATAACTTTCCTTCCAAGGAGTAAGCGTCTATTAATTTCATGGCTGCAGTCACCATCTGCAGTGATTTTGGAGCCTGAAAAATAAAGTCTGACACTGTTTCCACTGTTTCCCCATCTATTTCCCATGAAGTGATGGGACCCGATGCCACGATCTTTGTTTTCTGAATGTTGAGCTTTAAGCAACTTTTTCACGCTCCTCTTTCACTTTCATCAAGAGGCTTTTCCTCTTCACTTTCTGCCATAAGGGTAGTGTTGTCTGCATATCTGAGGTTATTGATATTTCTCCTGGAAATCTTGATTCCAGCTTGTGCTTCTTCCAGCCCAGTGTTTCTCATGATGTATCCCATATATATGCATTAGTTATTTTTTCTCTTTCTGACTTATTTCACTGTGTATTACAGGCTCTATTATCTTTTCTTAAATTTGTAGGACTGGCTGAGGCCCTATGAATTTAGAAACAAGAATTGGGGGTCTCTTAACTCTCTCAGCTTCAGTGTCCTTGGGCAAACAGGTAACAAGAGACTTTTCTCACCTGTTGCTGAGATAAACATGTGCCTGTAGTATAGTAAACATTAGCTGGATTTGATCTTGCTGTCCCAGGGGGCAGCCAGCATCCCCAGACTTTCTCCGCAGTTGCTTAAGTCACATAAGAGTACCAGGAAATTCACCCTTTTGCTCTGACTGCTAAGGTGGAGTTGAAAAGATATAATAGAGAGAGGGTTTTCATTATTGCTTACAGAAGCAGCTTCAGAAAATGAAGGAGAAAACTACAAATCAGACAGATTATACTGTATTGCTTATGCTAACTCTTTTAGAAAATCATTTACTGATTATGGTTTTTTGTAACTTAAATAGTAAGTGAAAATTGTTCACAAGACTTTAAAAGTGCATATGACTTTGCTTATTAAATACAACCCAACACTACTCCTGGAATCAGTTGCCAAGTCTTGTGGTCAGTGGCATAATATTACTATCTCAAATACCATCCAGTCACTGAATGAAGCCATCATTGGAACAGGATGCTCTCTCCAGCAAATGCTATCAGTAAGCTTGTTACCAG
This sequence comes from Bos javanicus, assembly GCF_032452875.1. Taxonomy (NCBI): domain Eukaryota; kingdom Metazoa; phylum Chordata; class Mammalia; order Artiodactyla; family Bovidae; genus Bos; species Bos javanicus. The sequence goes on along the minus strand of NC_083881.1, from coordinate 25,732,653 downwards.
GGAATGCTCACTTTTTCCAATGAGTGTATCATCTGCTTAGAGAAAAATAATATTTCTCAATTTAGCCTAAGATAAAAAATTTTGGGTAGTTTTTCTTTCTTCTAATAATTCTTTCATTCCATGCCATTTTGAGAATAACAAATGTCATTATTTTTCACTATGTGACAGATATACTATTTATCTCACCAATTTATAATAAACATTCATAACAAACTTCTTCCCAGGAGAAGTTGAGGAACTTAAAATATATACACAGGCACTTAAGGGATACTTAAGAGACATTAAAATAATAATGAAGGCTACTTCAATAAAAACATAATAATAATAGGAAAGATCAAAGCTATGAAAGGAGAAAGGAAGATACAGGATCAAGGGTGTGTTTAAATCCTCGAAAGAAAATGTTCACTATTGCTCAAAGTCAAGTGAGCTTTTATTCCTTGCTTCAGAGAATGTTCTTTATCTGTAATCTTAAGAGTGTTCTGTCCCAGGAAGTAATACATGCTTCTTGACTTGAATCGCTTTGATGTATGGTTATGCCATCATATGTAACTCACAGACTGCCCTGCTGGGATGTTCATTATTTAGTATCTAAAGAGCAATAACTCTAATCCTATAACATTTTAGTTAGTTGTAAAAAAAATAAAGCAACCTTAACAGAGCAGCAGTTATCTAGTTTTAAGACCTCAGAACACTGCGTACAAAAGGGCAGAGTATTTTATGGTTTTATTCTGAAAATTCTTCTCTACAAGGAGTTTAAGGCTTACACTTGACTTCTTTTTTTTTTTTTTGGTTGATTATACAAAAATGTCCTTAACATGTACCTAAATTATTTTAAAGTTGATTCTACTCCATTTTCTTTTGTTCTTAATAGTTCCCAGCTGTGAGATTTCCATTTTCACTGCTTCGAGTATTTTACTCTATGGAGGCCCAAGACCTTTAGACACATTCCAGGAAGCTTGAGAACTCAAGTCTAACACCCTTGCCCCATCTTGAATACAAATACTCCACAATAATCTAGAGAACTCAGAAGGGTTTGTGCATTTGTGAATATCCTTCTTGTTTCAAAAGTTTCCTTCAACTTCTACCTCATTGTCCCTAGTCCCAAGTGTCCTATTCCCTTAGTGTGGGTCAATGAAACTCAAAATACTTCAATATTTTCATTTAAGAGGAAATGAAGATAATAATAGATATCTGGTCTTACAGGATTTTTGTAAGACTTGAAAGAGGTTAGACATGGGAAAGCATCAGAGAAGTTAAAAATATAATTGAATAAATACGAAACTAACTAGGCACCATCATCATCGTTATTATTATCTGTCAACTGATACCTTCTTGTCTAATTTTGCAGGTAACAGTACACTCTGCGGAGTTCATAATACTTGGTCCTTGTGGACCTATGAAATCCTGTAAAACTTAGTAATGAAGACACTCAGCAGAAATGCAACTAAAATGATTTTCAGCTATGGAAGAATTATGACAGTGTTATTGTGAGAAGTGAATGAAGTCTGAAAGAAAATGTTAAGGGAGACATTGTGTTAAAGACTGTGAGAACAAGCAGAATTTTTTCGGTAGGAGCAAAGAAAAAAAAAATGCCAAGAATGGGAAACAGAGCAATCTGAGATGTGTCCAAATAGGATCAGACTCAGCATTATTCCATAGAATAGTTCATCCTATTGCATAAGGGGCAGCTGCATTTAACGGAAGCTTTCAAATCAAATGATGACTCTTCCTGTATTTTCCTATCCCAAATATTTAAGTACTTTATTATGAACCATCATTATTATTTCCCTGGGATAGCCTTGAGAACACACTTGGAGGTCCAACTTTCAAATCATTCTAAATTTGTGTCAGTCTCATTGGTGGTCACCATTCTCCAGCTGTCTCCATCCTTTTTATCTTGAGAAACATTTATATTTAATACAGTTGTTCCTTGGCATCTGATGGGCGTTGGTTCCAGGAGACCCCCTCAGAAACCAAAACTGTTGGATATTCAAGTACTGCATGTTTTGCATCCCCAGATAGAGAGAGCTGACAGTATACCATATACCCACCTAGAAAGATTCTTGTCAAATTCTGAACTTCAGCAAGTCTATAATGACGTCTCTGAGGTATCAGGTCTCCTTAAAACATGGCTGCTGTAGAGAATTATCAATTAAATGATCCTCAAAGACAAGATGGAATGATCAGAGTTACATTAACTCCTTTTACAGTCATTTTCAAATCACAGAAGTTCTTCCAAAACTTTCAAGCAGTGTCAGAGGTTGCAAAGTTCAGCCCCCAAACAAAATGTTTGCCTCTTTGGAACTGTAGAATAAAAGCTACCAGTCTTTCTATAATGCAAGTTTTACTTGTATGGTCTTTCTGGTCATTATACCTTTATTGCAAGTAAAACTAAGGTGACCACCTCTTTACTTGCTCTGGTTTTAGCCTATATTCCATTTTCTTTTGTACATTCTCAATGCAGAGAAAACCTAAGCAAATATTTAACTTTCTCCAGGTAAAATTATTTGAAGCTCATTTTTCATGTTTTCAATTTTTCTGGAAAAGTTGAGAATTCTTACAATGAGACTCTTCTGTACATGAAATGTGTTATTTATCATGAATATTTCTCACAGCACCACAAAGAAAACTTTTGAAATCTGAGAAACTTTGACTCAACAGGCAGGTAGATCTTTTACAGTGATAACTGAATTTCCAAGTTTTTTGGAATTATCTTAAAGATAGTTTCAACTAATTCAGGGGAAAAATGGGAGTGGCTCTCTAGAAATCTTCCTTTCTCCTTTCAATAATCTCCCACTTAGCATGTTCTTAAAATGAAAATCGTGAATTTTGCTAATATTAAAAATGTTTTCTACAACAGTCTGTAATTTGTAGTTCTGGAGGTAATATGAAAAACTCAAATTCAAGATGTGACAATGACTGCCGAAGTTGCAGATCACTTCTGTACATCTGGGATTTTACAGTGGATATTTCTGTCTTTTACATTTTATCTTGTTATATTTCCACCAACTGTTATTCCTTTTGCTCTCATGTAGCTTTATCCTGGATCACAGTTTGGAGGAGATATAGTCTTATAAGACAGAAAGTGTTTCAAGATGCCAGAGTACATCTTCTGTTTTCTGGATGAATATTTTAAAGAATTTTGGGAACACCAGATCCGATTACTTCTTCTGAATTATATAAACAACTTTGATTTTCAGGCAGCTCCATATAAACCTACATACTTCACTTCATAGCTTTTGTTTTCTTTGACACCTCATCTTTGGTTGTTATTGGTTCTGTATTATTTTTCTAGCCTGAAAATGCAAAGGAAATTGCAAGGATTCATGCCATGTGAAAATTTAGTCACAGTACCAAGTATTCATTTCTCAGCATTCTCTGAACTGCAAAGTTAGGAGACTTGATTAGATCATTCTATTAATTTAATGCCAATCTCATGTTTAAAAACAAAAAAGTCATTTAGCAATTAAAACAAAGAAAAAAATCAAAGACGTGAAATTCAACTTCAAGTGTTTTGTTTGGCTCACTAAACATATTCACCATTTTATTGGGTTCATTCCCAAGAAGTTGAATGAGACAATCTGAAATTTTGCTAGGAGGGAGTGCTAAAAGTGAGAAATCACATTGTCCTGAAAAAATTCTCATAGTCTTCTGGTATGTGCTGTGGAAATCCTGAGCTTTTGTCCTCTGAGATTTGATAGACTTCTAATCTCAGCTACAGAGAAGTTCCTTCATGTCATGGAAGGATTAATGTACTTCCCCCAAGAATTCTAACTTACTGGAACATGGTAACAGCTCCTGGTGAAAAACATCAAGGCATCTTAGATAACCATCTATATTTTAGGCTGTTCCTTTATGAAAAGGTAAAAATGGAACAGGGTCAAACAAAGACATTGTATGATCAACTTGACTCTTTCTATAAAAAATGTAATGAACACCTATCACTTTTGTATCAGACTGTTTAGTGACAATGAATTTTCTTATGAGTTATCTTACTGATAATCATGGATTATGATTAGCTATCCTTGATTCTTTTTTCTCCTTCAAGGAGATACATACAATCATCAGTCAATACCCTGTGTCAGAACATTTCCTTAATACCTTTGAACTGCTTCCTTCACTTCATCCCAAAGTCACTGCTTTTGCCTGATCTATGTCTCCTCCAGTCTGTACACCACCATCCTCACTTGCCATCCTTCTTCAACTGCTCTTCAACTCCACAATCAGTGATAACTTTCTAGGTGAGAAATTAATCTTCACCCATTGCTTACCACCTTTGGGATGCCCAAGGTTTCTGATTCTGAATGAGAAAGTACCCATATCTGGACTTCCAAGTTAGAAAACAATGAGAAACACTAGACAGTCAGGTATCTAAAGCAGCACAAGAGATGGGAACTGAGTCATGGCAATGAAGCCTGCATCTATTGTAAATCAACTATACCGAAACAAAAACTTAAAAAAAAAACAACAAAAAAAAGAAAATGGAGGAATTTCCAAAAAAAAAAAGCCTGCGTCTAGAATCCATAATTGAATTTGGAATCAGTACAATTTTGGAATAAGACTTTGGTAGGTTTCATGCTGAGATTAAGATTCAGAAACTAGGCTTTGCCCTAGGTCTTCAAAGTGAGGTCTCCCTCTCAAAGTGAGGTCTAACACCACCAGGGAGCTTGTTAGAGACGCAAATTTCAGCCCCACCCCAGACCCATGGCCTTGCAAACTCTGGGCCTGAACAATCTCTCTGTTTTGATGAGCTCTCTAGGTGATCCTGATGCCCACTAAGGCTGGACAATCACTGTCTTAGAGAAAGGAGTGCATCTGAATCTTCACCTTGGAATTAAGGGGCCCAGCTGTGGAGAGGGGCTTCCTACCACATCTGGGAAGAAGGATTTTTATCCTGAGAGCATTTAGAGCTGTGGTTCCTGTCTGTGCTGCATATTAAAACCCCTCAGGGAATTTAAAACTATCCTTCCATAGGTCAGTTACATCAGAACGTGTGAGGGGAGGCCCGGGCAGTGAGGTTCCTGAACCACAGCCCAGGTGATTTTTCTGTGCAGTCAGGACTGAGAACAGTTGGTTTGGGGATCCTGTCCCCTCACTTAGGATCCTCCCCTGCCCAGCTGAATAAATACCACTGTGCCCCCATTTCTAGAATTGTAACAGTACTGCTGCTTTAAAATCGGGACCAGTATACCGAGCCATACCTCCAGAGTGAGCATTGGTAGCTCGTGCTCAACTACAAGGTCCCTGCACTGCTCAGACCCAAGGGCATCTTCCACGTGGCCTGACATCACAGTCCTAGACTGCGCTCCTGAGAAGTGCTGGAGAAGCCCTGGTACCTGCTCCTGCCCTTCATCCTGTCCCCATCCAGCCCGCTTCAAACAAGTGCTCATGCATCATTTCCAGTGAGATAAGCAACTCTATAGTCATGCTTTACATTTTAACTCAGGCTGCAAAACACAAGGTAAGACCTTGTTCTGTGTCCCATAAAGTGGCTGCTTTGAAACTTGTATTTTATTGCTTCAAGTCTGAAGTCATAAATCACTCCAGACTAATCTTTCATAGTTTGAAATTGCTTTTAGTATTAAAACACACACAAAAAAGATGATCTTTGGTGTTCTCTTACCAATCTCCTGTAACTCGTGAAAAATATTAATTTATCAGAAAGAGAAATAACTGTCGACTTGATAATTTATATTTAATTTTAAGCAATCATCACTGATACCTTACATGACTTTCTGTGTTTAACCATGCTGTGTGCTAAGTCTCTTTAGTCATGGTCAGCTCTTTGTGACCTCTTGGACTATAGTCCACCAGGCTCCTCTGTCCATGGGATTCTCCAGGCAAGAACACTAAAGTGGGTTGCCATGCCCTCTTCCAGGGATATTTAACCATAAAATGATTTAATTCACATCAAAGAAATTGGAGATTTCATAACATGAGATGATGGTCTTTGACACTGTGAATCAAAGGGTGGTCCCCAGCCCGGCAGATTGGTACCACTTAAAAGGGTGTTAGGAGAGAAGAATCTCATACCCAATCCAGTCCTACAGACACAGAATATATATCAAAATTTGTATTTTAACAAGATCCCAAGGTAGTCGTGTTGCATATTAAAGCATGAGAATCACTAGACTTGGAAATGTTGAAGAAATTGCTTCAAACTCAGGTTAAAGAACCAACTTTACATGGCAGCTATAAGTCCCCCAATATTTGACACATTAATTGAAATTACAAGTAAACTAGACTTTTCTTCCTTATTTAATGGAAAATAGGCTTGAAATTAATATACAACAGGAAAACCATTGTTTTGGGAGGTTAAAGTTTATACAACTGTCCTCTGCCAAGGAAAACCCACCCACCAATTACACAGGAATACTTCGTTGTGCAAGGAACATTAAAAAGCTGTAGGACAAGGCAGGTCAAGACCAGAAATGACCCCTACCAGGGCTGGGCCAGTGGCCAGAGATTCAAGGGCTGCAGAAAGTGGACTTCCAGGATCCAGCCGTTCAACAAACATTGCGAGCACCCACCATATGCCAGAAATCATGTTAGTTACTAGGAATACTTGTTTTAATTTGTTCACTCTCTAGATTTTGGAGACAAGCACAGGAATAATGACAGTGCTGCTTGTTGTTGTTTAGTCACTCAGTCATGTCTGACTCTGGAGAAGGCAATGGCATCCCACTTCAGCACTCTTGCCTGGAAAATCCCATGGACGGAGGAGCCTGGTGGGCTGCAGTCCATGGGGTCACTAAGAGTCGGACACGACTGAGCGACTTTCACTTTCACTTTTCACTTTCATGCATTGGAGAAGGAAATGGCAACCCACTCCAGTGTTCTTGCCTGGAGAATCCCAGGGATGGGGGAGCCTGGTGGGCTGCCATCTAGGGTGAAAGGTTGTTGTTGAATCACACGAATACACCGGGATTCTTGGCCCTCGGAGGAGAAGAATTCAATCCGGGGCCAGAGACAAGGCTTGATCGCTCAGAGCTTTTGTGTAATAAAGTTTTATTGAAGTATAAAGGAGATAGAGAAAGCTTCTGACATAGGCATCAGAAGGGGGTAGAAAGAGTACCCGCTTGCTAGTGTTAACAATGAAGTTATATACTCTCCAGTGAATCCAAAGAATGTCTGGAGGTTGTAAAGACCTCATCAGACCTACTCCCATAATTTACATTTTAAGGTAACACTGTCCTCAGGCAAGATACATCCTTGTAAAGACCAGGTCTACTCCCATAATTAACATTTTAAGATAACAGAAGGTTGAATCCAAAGACTGTCCTTAGGCAGGATACATTATTGGTATATAATCCTAAGGAATGTGGAGAAAGAAAAAAAGTTTGTCCTTTCTTCCTCCTTGAGAATTCCAGACCCCTCTCTCCTTGGGGACCCCTAGACTCCCTATCAACCTGTTTAGGAAATGACTCTATCAATGGGGTCGCAAAGAGTTGGACACGACTGAAGCAACTTGGCAGCAGCAGCAGCAGCAGCATGTCCGACTCTGTGATCACATGGATTGCAGCACGCCAGGCTTCCCAGTCCTTCACTATCTCACAGAGTTTGCTCAAACTGGTGTCCATTCAGTCAGTCCATTCAGCTATCCAACCAATACAGCTTAACAAATGCTGTTTTAAAAATCATGCCCTACGATAATGGAGACTCAGAAGACAAGGCACTAAACTGACTTGAGAAGAGAGCATAGTCAGGAACAATTTCTTAGAGAGGGTGGCAGTTAGGTGTCACTTCAGACAACTGGAGGTGAGTGTAGCTGAAGTCCAAGAGGACAAAATGATTTGCTTATGAGTTATCTGACATCTTTTCAGAAAAATGAACCCAGCAGGTGAAATCAATAGTCAGGCTTATAACTGAATGGTATTGAATGGAAAGCCTGTGAGAAACAAGTGGTGGTTGATGATGTGGTTGAAGGAGAAATGGGAAGAGTTGAGACTCATACCAGAGATGAAGAAGTAAAGCCTCAGAGGAACAGGAATGCTTCTGTCTCTATCATGGAGGAGAAGGTAGGTGATGAGATTGCAATTGAGGAGGCAATGAAATGGAGAGGCTTTTCACCTAACAACTCCTGTTTCCTTAATGAAGAAGAATGCAAGTTCTTCCAGAAAAAGAGTGAGATAGGCTGAGGAAGATAAAAGTGGAGAGCAGTGTAAATTAGACTTGTTTTTTTTTTGGTAATGTGACATGGAACTTACAATGGACACTTAAAAAGAACGTAGTCCATATGTGGTTGAAATCATGACGTTGTCATTGCGACAGTCCTCCAGGTTGTGTGAGGTTGATTTAAAAATGTTCAGCAGTGCATGATGCTTGGATTGACTGAGGTTCCAGAGTTGTTATGTGAGCACAGGACAAGGACAAGTTGGAAAGACCTGGAAGATGAGGTCAGGAGTAACTGAACTGATTATCATGTATTTGTTAAACTTCCATGTGTGTATAAGTCACCTGGAGAACTTTGGAGATGCAAATACTGATTCAGAAGCTCTGGACTGATGACTTCAAGTCTTCATTTTTAACGAGTTCCCAGATGACATTTTTTTCTGGTCTTCCACAGGCCACACTTTGAATAGCAAGTTCTAAGCTGTTTAAGGAAAAATCAGTTAAAACCCAGAATGGTGATGGCTTGAGGGAAACAAAAGTGATAAATGTACTGAATGTCAGAAAGCAATGGTAAAACTTTTTTGCCTAATTTTCTTTTTATTTTTAAAATAGATCCATGTCAGTTATTTCTTTTGAATATAGCGGTATGTATATGTCAATCCCAAACTCCTAATCTATCCCTCCTCCATACCCTTCCCTCCTGGTAACCATAAGTTCATACTAAGATACTGGGGATTATCACATTGAGTAAAATATGTCAGACAGAGAAAGACAAATATCGCATGACATCGCTTATATGTGGAATATAAAGAAATGATACAAATGAGCTTATTTCAAAACAAAAACAGGCTCACAGACATAGAGAATGAGCTAATACTTTATTTAATAGTTTATTTAATACTTTACATTCATTAGAATGGCTATTGTGTGTGTGAAGTTGCTTCAGTCATGTCCAACTCTTTGCGACCCTATGGACTGTAGCCTGCCAGGCTCCTCTGTCCATGGGATTCTCCAGGCAAGAATACTGGAGTGGATTGCCATGCCCTCCTGCAGGGGACCTTCCTGACTCAGGGATCAAGCCCACATCTGCTGTGGCTCCTACAGTGCAGGTGGATTCTTTATCACTGAGCCACCCGGGAAGCCCCAGAACGGCTATTCGTTTGAAAATAATGAATATTGATGAGGATATAGAGAAACTGGAATTCTTGTGCACTGCTGGTATGGCTTTTTTTTGAGGGTATATATATTCCTCAAAGACATTCTTCAGAAGAATTCTAAGTCGCTGCAGTCGTGTCCGACTCTGTGCGACCCCAGAGATGGCAGCCCACCAGGCTCCCCGTCCCTGGGATTCTCAAGGCAAGAACACTGGAGTGGGTTGCCATTTCCTTCTCCAATGCATGAGAGTGAAAAATGAAAGTGAAGTTGTTCAGTTGTGTCTGACTCTTAGCGACCGAATGGACTCCTCCATCCATGGGATTTTCCAGGGAAGAGTACTGGAGTGGGGTGCCATTGCCTTCTCCCATATATATATATATATAATTTTTTATGTATAACATATTTGTATGTTTATATGTATGAATGTGTATATATATTCTGCATTTATACATCATGCCAGTGACTTCAACATGATCCCAAATAGGCCTAAGATTTCAATACTGAACCTCATTTTAAAATGTTTGCCCCTTTTTTTTTTTTTTTGCCTCAGCACTGAGAATTATTCCAAGTTACTTAAATTTTGAAATATAGAAATAAAGAAAGGTCTCTCTATTTCTCAATATATTTGTAATCCTAAGAGATTACTTGTAATTCAGATTCAACTTTGGTGTTAGAGGTATATGTCAAAACCAAACCACAGTTGTATATGAATAATATGACCCAAACTACCTTATTCTGACTTAAACACTCTTAACAAAAACTAACATATTAGATCCGAAAGTATCTTTTAGGTCCTGAAAGAATGTAGTTATACTCTTACTGATCTGAAGACAACAGAATAGATATAGGCAAGCAATAAGCAGTTCAAAGGCATTTTGCTGCATGTATTATATCTGAAATATAGTACTGTTAGCAATGCTACCTGATAGGATAAAATAAAACTTACCTAATGGAGAAGTCTTTTCTCTATTTAGAAGTCATCCCTTTTTTAACTGCCCTTGATCTACAAAGCCATCCAAAGAAACTTTTCAGTGTGGTTAGCTAAATTCCACCAGTTATAAGTTATTCTCTGAAAGTAACTTTGGCACTTTCAAAGGCTCATTAAATCTTTCTGGGCCCTCGGGTATCACTAAGGAAACTGCTACAATAATTTGCTAAATGGTATCCTCGGGACCTTAAAAAGTTCTTGTTCCTCACAAAAGACTAACTTGCTCTCAAAAAGAAATTTACTTCCTACCAGGAGATGGCTAAGACCCTTTGTTTATCGTTCTAAGAATTGTTTAAGGGGGTCAGATCAACTATTTGTTTTAGACACACTCCGTGTTCTAAAAGAACTACTATTTTTTACTATAAGAGTTCTGTTGTTGTTTTGTTTTTTTAAAAAGCGCCAACCTAGCCGTCTTCTTCTCACTAGTTAGTTTGCCTACCAAGAGAATTATCTATTTAAATGGTGTGAGGAGAGTTTGGTCTGCCTTTAATTCCAAGTTGGCTGGTATGGAAATGCATCAGCCGTTTCTTTAAGGCTCAGAGAAGTTTTTATAAACATTGCTCTAAGTTTAAGTGAAACTAGAACTATCTTCAAACTCTTAAATGACATAATCTAAATAAACTAAACTAAATCTCTAAGGAATTTCCATTACAGTAATGGAAGTGGAGATGAAAAGCTGCATTAAGAGCTATGTGATCTTGGTTAGTGTTCTCCCACTGTTTGTGTTTGTTCCTTCACATCCTCTACCATCCTGTACCATATTCAACCAAATAAAGTATGAAATCTAGCTCTTGGGGTTTTATGTGTCCAAAAGCTTTTTTTTTTTTTTTAAGTTTCATGAAAGTAGCAGTAAAAGAAGAAACTGGAGAGGGCTGGATCTAAAAATTAAACCTGGCATTTATGCACAGATCAAAATGAAAGTCACAAGGAGAAAATAAACGAAATTCCCCAGTACAGCAGCACCCCCCAACCCCGCAACTTCCTGCTCTATTCTTGGCTTGCTTTGCAAAGGGGAGATCCTACCCTGGCCCTGTATGTAGTTGGTAACATGCCTGTGACAGACATGAAGGTTTGGGGAAGTACTGGCATGAAAGAAAAAGGGGTCATAGAAACCTGGCATATGTTTCTATGCCAACTCCCCATCCTTAGGCACATGTACCCAGATCAGGGTTCAACTGTAACAAGCAAAAATGATTGGAAGGTTCCAAAAATAACTTGCTGGATACCCCAAGATCAGCAAAATAGCTAATTTCTGACTCATAGGATGCTAGTGATTTGGGAGGCATCTATGAAGCCACAAATGGTATTATTATGCCAATTTACAGGTTAGTAAAGGGAAAATTGGGCTTCCCGGGTGACTCAATGGTAAGGAATCTGCCTGCCAATGCAGGAGATGTAGGTTCCATCCCTGATCCTCGAAGATCCCCTGGAGAAAAAAATGGCAACCCACTCCAGTTTTCTTGCCTGGGAAATCCCATGGAGAGAGGAGCCTCGCAGGCTATAGTCAGTGGGGTCACAAACAGTTGGACACAACTTAGCGACTGAACAACAATATTAAAAGAACATGGGGTCTCAGAGCTAGTAAATGGCAGAAACAAGATGAGGGATCCCGTTTCAGCTGATTTCAGAAGCCATGTTCATTCTACTATGTTGTGACATCTTAAGGAAGAGTTAACTGATTTTAGAGCATTAAATATAACCCAGCCTCTACCATCTCCTCTTCTGTGATCATATGTTATCGAGGGTTCTTAGGTCCTCAAAACAGAATCATCAGCAAATAAATGAAGAAAACCCTGAATCAAATATGCTAGTCCTGCAGGATTCCTTAGAGCCTTTAGTATATCAGTGTGCCCTGTGAGTCCCCACAGTGTGTGCTTGGGAGGCTTTGATTTTCCTCTGAAGGAACTTTTATAGCACTCACGTTCCAAAGACCACTTTAGGAAAGGCATCTGCAAAATCTCGCTGGCTATGAAGTCAGTTTCTTTACGGTGACTTCGTACATCTCCAATCTTGCCCGTGTTATGATGATTTAAAGCTTAATTCTCAAAGAAAGAAAGTGAAAGTGAAAAGTGAAGTCGCTCAGTCGTGTCCAACTCTTTGTGATCCCATGGACTGTAGTCTACCAGGCTTCTCTGTCCATAGCATTTTCCAGGCAAGAGTACCGGAGTGGATTGCCAATTCCTTCTCCAGGGGATCTTCCTGACCCAGGGATCGAACCCAGGTCTCCTGCATAGAAGGCAGACGCTTTACCCTCAGAGGACGCCCCTGGTGGCTCAGATGGTAAGGCGTCTGTCTACAGTGCAGGAGACCTGGTTCGATCCCAGGATCAGGAAGATCCTCTAGAGAAGGAAATGGCAACCCACTCCAGTACTCTTGCCTGGAAAATTTCATGGACGGAGGAGTGTAGTAGGCTACAGTCCATGGGGTCGCAAAGAGTCGGACACAACTGAGCCACTTCATCATGTTGAAAAGTTTCCTCTAATTCTCAAAGGTCAATCTAAATCCCCTTACACCCAACAGCTATGAGACAACTCATTTTTCTCCTCCATAACTACAAGTATTGAGGACATTTATGGGGATCAGAAATGTGAATGCAGAAAATTTACTTTTTTTTTTCTTCTTTTTAACCTCCCCAGTTGGAACCTTGCAGTAGTGAAATTATTTTTAATATTTCACCTAGAGTTTTGGGAACCTACAGACAACCCAGAGGAAGACCTTCTCTTATTTCTTTCATACCCCTGTCCTCTGATTTCTCCCTCTGCTTCTCAAATTTGTTTCCCCTACTTGGTCTTCATAGATTGCTATTTCCTTTTTATCCTAAAGCATTAGTTACTCAGTTGTGTCTGACTCTTTGCAAACTCATGGTCAGCCCATGGAATTTCCAGGCAAGAATACTGGAGTGCCTGCCATTTCCTTCTCCAGGGATTGGACCTGGGTCTCCAGGTTTTTACTGTGTGAGCTACCAGGGAAGCCCCAACGCACTCCCAAAGCATGTGTTTGGATTCTAGACAGAACTACATGAAGGCAATACATGTATTTCTGAAGAATTTTCCTGGAAACTCTAGCTTAAGTATAGACAGAGCATCATGGGGAGCACTGACTTACAAAAAATGTCATGTTCTAATAAACTCTGTGTATACAAATAGTGATAGCATATAACCAGTATTAGGAGAAGCTTTAGTGTAGTGGTATATACTATAGATTCTGAGTTATCTGAGTTAGCATTTATTCATGTCTTAGTTTTCCCATCTTTAAAACAAAGATGATTGAAATACCTACCTCCTATGGTTATTTACATGTAAATACAGTAAAATATAAAAGGCAATTAGAACAATGGCTGCATGTATGCTAAGTTGCTTCAATCCTGTCTGATTCTTTGCAACCCTATGGACTGTAGCCCACCAAACTCCTCTGTCCATGGGATTCTCCAGGCAAGAATACTGGAGTGGGTTTCCATGTCCTCCTTCAGGGAATCTTCCTGACCCAGGGATCAAACCATGTCTCTTATGTCTCTTGCATTGGCAGATTCTTTACTACTAGTGCCACCTGGGAAGCCCAGAACAATGTCTGTGTGTGTGTGTTAGTCACTGAGTCGTGTCCGACTCTTTGAGACCCCACGGACTGTGGCCCACCAGGCTCCTCTGTCCATGGGATTTTCAGGCAAGAATACTGGAGTGGGTTGCCATTTCCTTCTCCAAGGGATCTTCTCAATTAGGGAATCGAACCTAGGTCTCCTGCATTGCAGACAGATTCTTTACTCTCTGAGCCACCAGGGTAGCCAATGTCTGCTGCTGCTGCTAAGTCGCTTCAGTCATGTCCGACTCTGGGCGACCCCATAGATGGCAGCCCACCAGGCTCCCCCATCCCTGGGATTCTAAAGGCAAGAACACTGGAGTGGGTTGCCATTTCCTTCTCCAATGCATGAAAGTGAAAAATGAAAGTGAAGTCGCTCAGTTGTGTCTGACTCTTAGCGACCCCATGGACTGCAGCCTACCAGGCTCCTCCAACCCTGGGATTTTCCAGGCAAGAATACTGGAGTAGGGTGCCATTGCCTTCTCCGAGCCAATGTCTAGTACATAGTAATAACTCAATTAACATTGGCTGACATTATTTGTACAATGATCTCACAGGAAGGTCAGCCATCAGTAACTTGCATGCGTGCCTGCTAAGTCACTTCAGTAGTGTCCGACTCATTGCAACCCCATGAACAGTAGCCTGCCAGGCAGCTCTATCCATGGAATTCTCCAGGTAAGAATACTGGAGTGGGTTGCCATTCCCTTCTACAGGGGATCTTTCCAACCTAGGAATCGATCCCCTGTCTTCAGTGGTCATTTTAAGCAGTGGAAGTCATGTGATGTGTTTAGTAAGGGCTGTGGGTTAGACACTATGCCCACAGAACAAGCTCCTACTTTGGGGTTAAGATGGGACCTCTCCCTCTATTTAATTTAGTTTTTTAAGAGATTAAGAAAATCATTCTTAATCCATATTTGCTAACATTTATGAGTTTTCTCTTGGAATAAATTGTTAAAAATTAAATTGTTGGTCTGGAGGCGAGCTTCTGAATGTGAACCTATAGTTTACGTATTTGGTTCTCTTGAAATCTTTTCTCCGAAAGAACTTGTCTTTTCTTGTTTCCATCATCAGAGTATATGAAGACCTTTTTTCTTATTGTTTTGACCACAGTTTTGACCACAGTATGGTAGGTTTTCTATATTTTTAAACACTTTTTATTTGATAAATAAAATATCTACTTATTGATTTTATTTGTTTTTGATCACTAGTTAAGTTGGCTATCTTTAAATGTGTCTACTGAAATTTACATTTCTTTTGTGAATTGCCTGTTCATAGCCATTGCCCATTTTTACATTTTTTTGTTCTCCCTGGTACCTGACTAAGAGAAACCCAAGTAAGATGGTTGGCACTAAGAAAGGGCATCAGAGGGCAGACAGACAGAAACCACAATCACAGACAACTAGCCAATCTGATCACATGGACCACAGCCTTGTCTAACTCAATGAAACTAAGTGATGCCGTGTGGGGCCACCCAAGGCAGACGGGTCATGGTGGAGAGTCTGGCAGAATGTGGTCCACTGAAGAAGGGAACGGCAAACTACTTCAGTATTCTTGCCTTGAGAACCCCATGAACAGCATGAAACTGCAAAAATATAGGACATTGAAAGATGAACTCCCCAGGTTGGTAGGTGCCCAATATGCTACTGGAGATCAGTGGAGAAATAATTCCAGAAAGAATGAACGGATGGAGGCAAAGCGAAAACAACACCCAGTTGTGGATGGGACTGGTGATAGAAGCAAGGTTCGATGCTGTAAAGACCAATATTGCATAGGACCTGGAATGTTAGGTCCATGAATCAAGGCAGTGGCTGATTTGATTTTTCTGGGCTCCAAAATCACTGCAGATGGTGACTCATTTTCCTATTTGGAACCAGTCTGTTGTTCCATGTCCAGTTTGAACTGTTGCTTCCTGACCTGCATACAAATTTCTCAAGAGGCAGATCAGGTGGTCTGGTATTCCCATCTCTTTCATAATTTTCCACAGTTTATTGTGATCCACACAGTCAAAGGCTTTGGCATAGTCAATAAAGCAGAAATAGATGTTTTTCTGGAACTCTCTTGCTTACCCATGATCCAGCGGATGTTGGCAATTTGATCTCTGGTTCCTCTGCCTTTTCTAAAACCAGCTTGAACATCAGGAAGTTCATGGTTCACATATTGCTGAAGCTTGGCTTAGAGAATTTTGAGCATGACTTTACTAGTGTGTGAGATGAGTGCAATTGTGTGGTAGTTTGAGCATTCTTTGGCATTGCTTTTCTTTGGGATTGGAATGAAAACTGACCTTTTCCAGTCCTGTGGCCACTGCTGAGTTTTCCAAATTTGCTGGCATATTGAGTGCAGCACTTTCACAGCATCATCTTTCAGGATTTGGAATAGCTCAACTGGAATTCTATCACCTCCACTAGCTTTGTTCGTAGTGATGCTTTCTAAGGCCCATTTGACTTCACATTCCAGGATGTCTGGCTCTAGGTCAGTGATCACACCATCGTGATTATCTGGGTCTCGAAGATCTTTTTTGTACAGTTCTTCTGTGTATTCTTGCCACCTCTTCTTAATATCTTCTGCTTCTGTTAGGTCCATACCATTTCTGTCCTTTATTGAGCTCATCTTTGCATGAAATGTTCCTTTGGTATCTCTGATTTTCTTGTAGAGATCTCTAGTCTTTCCCATTCTGTTGTTTTCCTCTATTTCTTTGGATTGATCGCTGAAGAAGGCTTTCTTATTTCTTCTTGCTATTCTTTGGAACTCTGCATTCAGATGTTTGTATCTTTCCTTTTCTCCTTTGCTTTTTGCTTCTCTTCTTTTCACAGCTATTTGTAAGGCCTCCTCAAACAGCCATTTTGCTTTTTTGCATTTCTTTTCCATGGAGATGGTCTTGATCCCTGTCTCCTGTACAATGTCACGAACCTCATTCCATAGTTCATCAGGCACTCTATCTATCAGATCTAGGCCCTTAAATCTATTTCTCACTTCCACTGTATAATCATAAGGGGTTTGATTTAGATCATACCTGAATGGTCTAGTGGTTTTCCCTACTTTCTTCAATTTAAGTCTGAATTTGGCAATAAGGAGTTCATGGTCTGAGCCACAGTCAGCTCCTGGTCTTGTTTTTGCTGACTGTATAGAGCTTCTCCATCTTTGGCTGCAAAGAATATAATAAATCTGATTTCGGTGTTGACCATCTGGTGATGTCCATGTGTAGAGTCTTCTCTTGTGTTGTTGGAAGAGGGTGTTTGTTATGACCAGTGCATTTTCTTGGCAAAACTCTATTAGTCTTTGCCCTGCTTCATTCCGTATTCCAAGGCTAAATTTGCCTGTTAACTTTATAATAGACTTAATTTGAAATCTATTATTTAATATATTACAGAAGTATCATAATATTGTAACAAGACAGTTTATTACATTAAATCACTTAAATGATTAATTCTATCATTGGACTTCTTAATATAATGTCTCATTGCATTCATCCTAAACCCTACTTAGTCATGATTTTTTATTAGTTTTTTAACATAGTAAGTTCAATTTTCTATTTTAGTTTTTATACTTATTTCTATAAATGTTAACATTATAATTTTTTTCTGAAAGTTCTTACAAGTGAAAGATAAGTAGGAATTATAAATATTTACAATTATGTAATATATATTATAAAACATTTAGA
This sequence comes from Bos javanicus, assembly GCF_032452875.1. Classification (NCBI taxonomy): domain Eukaryota; kingdom Metazoa; phylum Chordata; class Mammalia; order Artiodactyla; family Bovidae; genus Bos; species Bos javanicus. The sequence continues at coordinate 25,715,167 of NC_083881.1, read as the reverse complement.
TAATTAACTGAAAATATGTTGAAACTGAGGAGCTAATTTCAGTTAAAATCTTGTATTTATTTAAATTTATTTGGTAAAGCAATTATCCTTCATTTAAACATCTTTTAAAGGTAATCCTAAATAAGATTTGCTTTTTGAATTAACAGTATAGTTATATCCCATTAAAGTTTTTCTCAACCTTAGTTGAACTCTCAGAGGTAAAATAACGCATTTTAATATGAAATAATCCATTTCATGAAAACTTTCTCATTTAATAGAAAGTTTTACATATTTCTCTTTTGCAGTTAAATGTCTCTCCTACCTAATTCATCTTTTTCTCTATATATTTTCTCTATTTCTTATAATATGATAACACACTTACCTTATGTGTTTAGGTTTTGTTGTTTTCAAATAATACACTCCTGAATTTATTTATCAGTTATTCTCTATTATTTAAGTCATCAGCTTTTTTTAAACACTACTAACTGCTTTCTCTTCCAATATTTTTATTTTATTTTATTATTTCCTTTCTAAAGTATGGAGATGACTCAATTTTTAAAAATTATCTAAATATTTAAAAACTTTAAGGATATTTTCTCACTAGTACTTATGTTTCTTAAGGGATTTTAATACGTACTCTTCTTAGTACTGTTACTTTCTGACTATTTCCAAGTGGTTGCTGCTGAGTCACTTCAGTCATGTCCGACTCTGTGTGACCCCATAGACGGCAGCTCACCAGGCTCCCCCATCCCTGGGATTCTCCAGGCAAGAACACTGGAGTGGGTTGCCATTTCCTTCTCCAATGCATGAAAGTGAAAAGTGAAAGTGAAGTCGCTCAGTCGTGTCCGACCCTCAGCGACCCCATGGACTGCAGCCTACCAGGCTCCTCCATCCATGGGATTTTCCAGGCAAGAGTACTGGAGTGGGGTGCCATTGCCTTCTCCAAAACCTTTAATCTTTTTGTTACTAATTATATATTCAATTCATTTCCTCACAAAACATAGCCTGTATCTTTTCTGCTTTGAAGAATTTCTCTTTGTTAGAATTTATTTTGTATATTTATTTTTAAGTTCCAACATTTCCTAATAGGAAGATTGTGACTGTGAAGTTGCTCAGTCGTGTCCGACTCTTTGCGATCCCATGGACTGTAGCCCACCAGGCTCCTCCATCCATGGTATTTTCCAAGCAAGAGTACTGGAGTGGGTTGCCATTGCCTTCTCCAAATAGGAAGATTACACACACATATTTTATTTATATGATTATATGATATATATGATTTCATGAATTATACATTCAGTCCCTAAAACAGTTTAAAAACTTTTTCCTTGCTTTATCTGAAGACTGAAAAATACTCTTAAAATGTTTCAATTGCTTCTCTAATTTTTAGAAGTGCTTAACTTTATATTTTTGATGCTATGTTTTTCACCTCAGGTAATAACTACAGATTTCATCTTCTTTAATCAATAAAATTGCTCTCTTTTATCCTGGTAAATGCCTTTGGCCTAAAATTTCACTTTATTTGATGTTAATATAACCCAAATGACCCCAGACTTCATTAGCCTGTGGGTACTAAGGATGCGTCATTAATATTAATATCCTAATTTGCTAGCTCATTAACCCCTACCTGTATAACAGTGGGACCTTGACCTCTACTTAGGAAGTCCCCAGGCAGTGTCTGACATGTGGTCTGGAATCAGTAATCTATTCTTCATCCCTACTCTTTGCTCTTTGAAGGCAGATTCTACCTTTTCCAACTGCTGCTGCTGCTGCTGTGTGTGACTGGCTTCCCACCCAGAGAGATTTGGTCTTCAGGGTACCAACCATAATGGTGAGGCTGTCTTCCATGAAATCAGATGGGACATCTTTCAGAGGGGTTTTCCTATGAAGCTATCTTATTGGAGAATCGATAAGACTATTACTCAGCTTAACATTCAGACTTTCCTTTTTCCCAAGGCACATATTTATTGAGAGAAATTCGATAACAGTTGCTGAACTCAATACAAACGCTCCTGTCTAAACACCAGACCTGTTGTGAAGTCTGGTTCATCCTGTTAAACTCTCTTTGCACAAATGACTGTTCTCTCAAGGATCACACCTTCCTGAAATCTGGATTCTTTTGCAATGTCTTCTTTGATATTTTAAAAGGCAAATTTGTAAAATAAAGCTTTCACTTTGAGAGTACCCATTATTTTGCTAGACATAGTCAGTGATTTTACTTGAACCTCATGGCAACCTTGTGCCAGAGAAAGTGAAAGTTGCTCAGTTGTGTCCTACTCTTTGCAACCCCATGGACTATACAGTCCATGGAATTCTCCAGGCCAGAATACTGGAGTGGGTAGCCTTTCTCTTCTCCAGGGGATTTTCCCAACCCGGGGATTGAACCCAGCTTCCCACATTGCAGGAGGATTCTTTACCAACTGAGCTATCAAGGAAGCCCCCTGTGACAGAGAGGCTGGGATTATTCCCATTTTGCAATTAAGAAACCTAAAGACAGAGAAGTTATTTAGCTTGCCCATAAAAAGGAAGCTACTACCATAACCACCAACCCTTCATACTACTGCCTGCTCAGTCTTGGGTTCTTTATTCAATTCATCCTTCTGGTGACTAAAATATATCATCAAATACATTTATCATGAAAAGTACTTTGGTTTGTCACTTTCTGAGTCTTTAAATAGAGGTTCTATTTAATGTATTTGCTGTTTCTTTACTCATAAGTGACCGTATTTGGGTTATTCTATCTCTTCCTATAAATTAGAAGTATAGCATAATGTATAATACTTTAAGGGTCACTAGGGTTATTTCTTTAAAATGCAGATTCCTGATAGGAGTTTATATACTTCTGGCATAAAGAAAATAAATATATGAAAAGGGAAAGTTGCATTTTAAAATATTACCTACCATAGCTTAATTCTAACTATTTTTTTTTTTAATGGCGGTTCTTTGTGACATGTGAGTGTTAATTGCTCAGTTGTGTCTGACTCTTTGCAACCCCATGGACTATAGCTTGACAGATTTTTCTGTTCATGGAATTCTCTAGGCAAGAATACTGGAGTGGGTTGCCATTCCCTTCTCAAGGGGATCTTTCTGACCCAGGGATTGAACCTGTGTCTCCTGCTTGGCAGGTGGATTCTTTGCTGCTGACCCAACTGGCATTGAGCTAAATGGAATTACAAGTTTGCATTTTTCTTCATAATGGTTGTGAGATTTTTAAGAATAAGAATTATATAATATTATATAAAAATTATATGTAAAAAAACTTAGTAACTATATATATTAGTATATATGTAAGTATAAATATATATAGTTAGTAACTATATATTAGTCAATTTTTTATTATCAAAAATAAAACATTGCACAGTGATGTTTTATTTTGTACATTAAAGATTTGAACTTTTTTTTTTTGGTTGGGAACCAAGATTTGGAGTGAGAGAATCACTAAGTTTCTAAAAGAAATAAAGAAATAAAAGAAATAAAGTAAAATAGAGACATTTTACTCCTACCCATTTTGGTGTTAACTTTCAGGAGCTGACACCAAGTAGCTAGGCTATTGTTTTGGATTTTATCAAAATTCATTTTCGAGCAATTCTACTTGTAAGATAAAGAAACTGGGATAACCAATATGGATTTCTCTCCGCTCTCTTAAGTATCTTGCTGAACTGTAGTGGGCTGAGATAGGGCAGTTGATAGAGGCAATCAACTCCCATTATGATAGTAGTCATAATAGCAGTTACTAAAATAATAGCACTCACTGATCAATTTCCTGCAAGTTTGTCTGACACTCTGTTACTTCTCTATTCTTATTATTTTTATATATCATTCTTACTCTTATATTCTATATTCATCATATAAAATCTATGATAATTACAGCAACCTTATATGGTGGGCACTACTATATCCATTTTAGAGTTTGCAAAACTGAAGGTCAGAGATATTATGTGACTTGCCTGTGTTCCTACACTTACCTAAGTGTTATACCAAAAATTTGAATATAAAATTTCATCTTCTTTCCTCTCTTATTCTTTACCATCTGTCACATAGTAGTAATAGTAGTTTAGTTGCTAAGTCGTGTCTGACTCTTGCCACCCCATGGATTGTAGCCTGCCAGGATCCTCTGTCCATGGGATTCTCCAGGCAAGAATACTGGAGTGGGTTGCCATTTCCTTCTCCAGGGGATCTTCCCAACCCAGGAATCGAACCCAGGTCTCCTGCATTGCAGGCAGATTCTTTACTGACTGAGCTATGAAGGAAGCCCCGTCTGTCACATAATGTTTATATAAATTGATAAGGGGGACTTAGTTTTCTGAAAATATAGTATCCACATTCTTGAAAGTACTAAAATAATATCTGCGGTCTTTTTCTGGGGTCATCATTTGGCATTCTAAGAAAAAAACTTCTAAAAAATTATTATTTTTAAATTGGTCACTGTATAAATCCTAAAACTCCAAGATTAAAAACAGACCAGCCTCTTAAAAGTTGTTACTAATACAGTAATCTGTAGTAATAGACAAATAAAATGTAATAAGATAATAAAATAATTATATATAAAAGCATAAATTGAATCAAAGATTTTAAATTTTTGTGAAGATTTTTAGAGAATTATATTATGATATTTTAAGAGATTTTGGAAGTTTAAAGCATATTTTGTACATAAGACTAAATGTCAGGTTAGAACATCATTTCATTTCTTGATACACCTAACATATATTATATATTTTGTAAAAATCAATTGAATTATAGATGAACATCATGAGAAAATTATACTTTGCAGAAACACTTTAAGACAATTATAGTTCAATTTTGCTTCTCTAGAATGAAATATGGGAGAACTGTCCCCCATACACCCCTGCCAATAACATCCTTAAGTCAGAAAGGGCCCGAAGATTAGATTACAAATTCTAGTATTTCTTGCTACAGTAATATTTTAATGTCATTACAAAGAATAACATTCAGCCCTCTGGTAATTATTAAATTAAGCCCTAATTGTTTTATAGCATGTGTGAACTCGGGCAAGAATCTTCGGTGTAAGGAAAACCCAGAAGGCTATCTATTCTAACACTTCATCAGCACCACCCCCATTATCTGATGAAGTGATTGGCCAACCTCGATGGAACATGTCCAAGTTCATAGAACTCACTGCCCATCATAGGATCCCATTTCCACAGTGTTCAGCTGTAGTACTTACAAAGTGTTTCTTGAAAATGAATTCTCTAAAAGTGGTATTCATTTGTCTTAGTTCTACATTCCGAGGTTAAATTAACAAACTATAATCCTTTTTCCATATGGAACTACTTTTATTATTTGAAGGCAGTAATCTAATCTCTTTGCATCTTCTTATCCCAGATCTTTCAACTATTTTGATCTTGAGACTCTCACCAGCTTAGTAACTCTCCCCTGAGAAAGCGCCACTTGCTAAATGTCTCTGAATGATAGAAAGTAAATGCTATTACTCATTATTTCCAGAGATCTTTAAGGTGATTAGATCTAACATCCATAATTTTGACTAGTTAAGAGCAAATTCAAAGACCCATGACATGAGGTGATTAGTAATTTTGCCAATTGAAAAATTTGAATTGCACAGGTTTTAAGACAGCCATACACATGAAGATCACTTAATGGAAAGAGTGAGTGAGAGAAACTAATCAGCCAACATTCATATATCCATGTAGCTTTTTAATTGTGTAATCCTCAATGAGCTTATACAAGGTAATTTTTGTTACAGCAGGTGTATATGTGTCAGTGAAAAACAACTACAAAAATAAAGTCAACTGACAGCATTGTATTGAAGGTACATGTGTGTTAAGTTGCTTCAGTCATGTCCAACTCTTTGTGACCCTATGGACTGTAGGCTGCAAGTCCATGGGATTCTCCTGGCAAGAATACTGGAGTGGGTTGCCATGCCCCCCTCTAGGGGACCTTTCCTGTAAAGTAACATTAAAAGGCCTAAGAATGTCATACTGATAGCCACAAGAAAAGGTTTTGATCACTCATTCTTGAAATTAATCTGATATTTGACATGATTGAGGCTACATATATATTCTATATATATTCCTAAGGCAATTAATAAAAAAAAATCAATGATTGTCCAACTAGTATGAATTTTCTTGTCTAGTGATGACTAGTGATTTATTGACAGGTAATTGTTAGGCCAACTTCTTTAGCCATTTGATGCAAAGAACCAACTCATTGGAATCATTCCCTGATGCTGGGAAACGCTGAAGGCAAGAGAAGAGAACGACAGAGGATGAGATGGTTGGATGGCATCACTGACACAATGACCATGAGTTTGAGCAAACTCCAGGAGATAGTGAAGGACAGGGAAGCCTGGTGTACTGCAGTCCCCAGGGTCTCAGAGTCGGACATGGCTGAGGAAGTGAACAGAAACAACAAATTAATTTCTGGACTGATGATACATCCAACAAATGCAAAACTCCTTGCTGAAATGTGATTTGGGAAAGAGTCAAGAGAATTCAACATTTCTGCATATTGAAAACTTATGGATTCAAGATATGTCCTTCATAAATATCATAGGTCTATAGAATTTCTTATGAAGTCAGCTAGGATGGAATTAGAGATTTTGCAGTCATGCGCACACTGTTAACTGAAAATTAAGAATTTAGGATATTGATTTTTGCACAAAAAGTGTCAGTGTTGGACTCTGTAGTAGGCTGGATGATGGCCACCCAAAGATATCAGGTCAGAATATATAAACTTGTATAAGTCAGTAATAAACAGTAAGTAGAACAACTGAAATGGGCAAAGGATAAAAGCAGGCACTTCTCCAAGGAAAAGGTACAAATGACCAATAAACACATAAAAGATGCCTGGAATCATTAGTCATCAGGGAAATCAAATCAAAACCACAGTGGGTACCACTTGACATGCAGCAGGATGGGCAGAATCAAAACATCAGATAAAAATAAGTGTTGACAAAGATGTAGCAAAGTAAGAATCCTCATACTCTGACTCTGACGGTAGAAAGCTAAAATGGTACAACTACTTTGGAAAACTGACAGTTCCTCAAACAATTAAACATATAATTACCACATGACCCAGCAGTTTCATCCAAATGAAAACATATGTCCACACAAAAACCGGTGTGTAAATGTTTACAGAAACATTATCCATGAAAGCCAAAAGGTAGAAATAACCCAAATGTTCACCAACAGATGAGATGGATAAACAAAATGTAGCATTTTATACAACTTAGCACACAGACATAGAAAGAAATGAAGTATTGATACATGCAGCAACTGGGATCAGCCTTGAAAACATGTTTAATGAAAGAAGCCAGTCACAAAGCTCCATATATTATATGATCCCATTCATATGAGTCCAAAACAGGGAAATTTGTAGAGAAAAAGAAGGTAAGTGTTTGCTCAGGATTAATTGAGGAAGAAAGTGAAAGTGTTAGTCGAATTTGACTCTTTGTGACCCCATGGACTGCAGCCCACCAGGCTCCTCTATCCATGGAATACTCCAGGCAAGAATCCTCGAGTAGGTAGCCATTCCCTTCTCCAGTGGACTTCCTGACCAAAGGATTGAACTTGGGTCTCCCTCATTGCAGGCAGATTCTTTACTGTCTGACCCACCAGGGAAGCCCCAGTTTGAAGATACGTTGATAGATAGTAAGGGCTGTTACTAAATGATATGAGGTTTCTTTCTGAGGCTACAAAAATGTTCTAAAACCAACCATGGTGATTGTTGCACATATCCGTGACTAATTACACTAAAAGTCACTGAATCATATACTTTAAATGGGCGAGTTATATGGTATAAGCATTATATGTCAAAAAATCTGTTTAAAAATGAGGCTAATAATCTCTTTATGTGAAAGAGAAAGATATCAAAGATGCATTGCTAAATTTTTAAAAGGTTGTTAGACTGGGAAAAATCAGTAGTGCAGGATGGAGGAATATTTAAGATTCGACTAACAAAAATAATGATATACTTAGCTAGGAAAGCTGAAAGATTACCTCTGGCTAGAGGGATGTCAACATTTTCTCACAGTATCCAAATACCTTTTATAGTCTCAGTCTGAAATTGTTTAAAAACTGGGAGATAGTTTTATTTATAGCTCTAGTCACTACTGCACCATTTTTAACTCCTAGCAGTCCTAGTTTTAATTTCTAAGAACTTTCCTGGTTTTGAGTTTTTCCTTTTTTCATAATATTCAGTTCTTATATTATGGTTACAGTCCTTGATTATTGGGTTTGTGGGTGATTGTGTCAATTGCTTATTTTTCTTTAGCATATGACAGCAGGCAAGGTCACCTCAGATCGGAATAAGAAGACCTTTACTCTGACATTTCCATTGTTATAGAGTCACACTAGAATCCTGGCCATTTCTAGCAGATTGGTTCATTTATAATAGAGGATGGTCCTTCAGTTTTCTTCTCAGGGTGCAAACTTTGAGCTCACAATTGTGCTGTGTTTATGGGGCCTTGGTTGGACTGACACATCATAGATGTTGTCAAATGATGAGACCATTTTTTCACCTCCTGGGTAGTGCCCCTTGTTTATACCTACTGACTGTTTTTGGAGGGTCTTCATGAAGCCCCCTGTAAAATAGCCCTGAACATCACTTTTTAAACTATTTCTCTGTTTATTCTGGCTTGTGTTATTTCTGCTTTGTTTCACCTGTCACCATACACACATCTGTTTTTTGTCTTCCAGAACCATATTAATAACTTCAGCCCACTGTTGCCTTCATTCCTATCTGCTATTGTGGGTTTATTCACATTCAGACACCTCTATTTTCATTTCTGTGGTGTTTTGTAAGAGCCAGCCATATGAATGTTCTGAGCCACCATCTTCAAACCAGAGATAGCAGAACCAAGAAAAATGTGCAACAATATTTTTATGACCCAAACCCTGAAGAGTTAAACCATACCCAGAAAGAAGCAATGTAATTAAGTGGAAAATACCACCTGGAAGGAATAGATATTTTTACTCAATCTGGCAAAATGTTAAGAATGGGGCTTAGTCAAAATCACAACCAGCACAACCATCCAAGTGAGCCAGTCCCCTTGCTGCTTGATTTACTCCATGTATTCTGTGCACGCATGCTAAGATGCTTCAGTCGTGTCTGACTCTTTGCGACCCCATGGACTGTAGCCCACCAGGCTTCTCTGTCCATGGGATTCTCCAGCCAAGAATACTAAAGTGGGTTTCCATGCCCTCCTCCAGGGGATCTTTCCAAATCTCTTATGTCTCCTTCACTGGCAAGCAGGTTCTTTACCACTAGTGCCATCCGGGAAGCCCACCCACTTATTATGTTTTACTTCTAAAAAAAGAAGCAACAAGCAACTACATGAAAACCAAACAGGACCTGAAACAAAGTGACATCAGAGTTGTAGATAAAACAGGTGGAGATTATATTATTTTTCTACTTTTCTATATTAAAAATCACTGGGGGACTTCCTTGGCAGCCCAGTGGTTAAGACTCTGCACTTCCAATGCAAGGAGCGCAGGTTTGATCCCAGTGGGGGAAGGAACTAAGATCCCCTATGCCATTCAGCACAGCCAAGAAAATATTTTGTCTTTAAAAGTCACTAAAACAAAGTGAAAGAAATAAAAAATAAAGGGAAACCATAATTGTAATTGGTAGGTGTCGTACCTACAAATTCGCAGCATGGTTAAACTCCCAGTTCTCCAGCTCACTTGCTCAGATAAAGCTGACAATTGACTTAAATTTTGAGTTACAGATGCTTACTCTTTAAAACTGGTTGCTAGTACCAACCTCACAGAATGCTTAAGAAAATAAACTATGATGATACATGGAAAACCAAGGTTGCTTATTACCATTACATGGGTCTTCAAAAAAATTGTTTTAAGATATGGAATCTTACAGAGAAATGAGGCATATGTCAACCTATGCAAACTATTCTTATATAGGAATACATAAATATATATATAAGAATTGCTGGGCTAACCTTGTGTTGGTGGTGATGGATCGCAATTTAACAAACACCTGGAATCACTCATCAACAGTGGATTATCTCAGTCATGTTTAGATAAGCTGTACACGTACAACTTTTTAAAAATCATTATTATCAAACGTCCCTGGAGGAAAAATTATTTTGTGATTCTAAGTCTGCTGCTCTCCAATCCAATTCATTGTTTTAAAATTAAAGTTGCCTTTGTGGCTCAAGTATTTAATAGCTTGAGATTTCTCAGATGTGACTCTTGAGTTATACCAGAGAAAACTGTTCAGCAGTAGAATATAGCACGTGACTCAGCTCCACAAAGCATTCCTCCCAATAACAAGTTTTCCCACAAACACAACACTTACATCAGTCTGCATGCCACTGCAAGAACTTAAATGCTTCTGCTCTCCTAAAGGGAAAACTTAAAATTTTAGGGGAAAAGAGCTTAATATGAAATCTGTGTAAAGTTTATGATGGAGAGCTAATCCTCAACCTTCCTTATCCAAAAGGCAGTGGTTTCATATCAGAATGAATGCTAACAAGGACTCTCAAACGCTCATTAATTTCACCCTTGTAGCTGTTTAGTCACTAAGTCATATCCAACTCTTTGTGACCCCATAGACTGTAGCCTGCCAGGCTCCTCCATGCAAGGGATTTTCCAGGCAAGAAGACTGGAGTGGGTTGCTATTCCCTTCTCTAGGAAATCTTCCCAACCCAGAGCTCCTGTATTGGCAGGCAGATTCTTTACCACTGAGTCACCAGGGAAGCCTCTAATTTCACCCTTTGTTGTTGAGTGGCTAAGTCATGTCCAACTCTTTGCAACCCCATGGATTGAAGGAAGTGCAAATAAAGGCTGGTCTTATGAAACTTTCAGGAACCTTGAGTATCTGATCTACACCATAAATATAAATAGTCATTCATCTTTCATCTTGAAATATTTGAGACATTTCTACCTGTAATCTTTCTGGTTGTTTTCTGTTTGTGTAATTTTTTTCACCAGTAAGTAGGAGAAAATATCAGTAATACAAATAGCACATTATTGTTTTCTTTATCTTTTTCTATGATCCCAACTTTGGGAAGTAGGTACAATTCTTCCTATTTCATAATTAAGCATGCCACAGCTTTCAGAGAGCTTAGATGTCTCCAAGAACAAGAATGTTATAGGGCCAACAGTTCAGTTGGCTGCCACACACATAAATCCATGCGTTTTTCCTATAGCATAGTAAGTGTTTGGGAGAAGGCAATGGCACCCCACTCCAGTACTCTTGCCTGGAAAATCCCATGAACAGAGGATCCTGGTGGGCTGCAGTCCACGGGGTCGCTAGGAGTCGGGCACGACTGAGTGACTTTACTTTCACTTTTCACTTTCATGCATTGGAGAAGGAAATGGCAACCCACTCCAGTGTTCTTGCCTGGAGAATCCCAGGGACGGCAGAGCCTGGTGGGCTGCCGTCTCTGGGGTCGCACAGAGTCAGACACGACTGAAGCGACTTAGCAGCAGCAGCAGCAGCAGTGTGTTAGATTTACTTTCTCATTCTGTAGTTATTTTTAGAATAAATTTTAAATGCCTAACATAATATCAACATTTTGAATATTAATCTTGACAGACGTGGGGTTTTTTTTTAATAGTAGTCACATGGCATGAGTGGTGTTAGAACCTTTTAAGTGGAACAGTGATAACTTGTCCATCTCCTTACTCCCTTTTCATTGTTTCTTTTTTCCATTTCAACTTTCTCATACTCCTTAACATCTGGACCTGTAAAGGAATGAAGCTTAATCCCTAGATTTGGGTGGCAAGAAAACAACAAGCCTTTATACAATTACACATGTTCCCAGAAATCATAAAATGATGTTTGAAAAGAGTCATCTTCCCATTGATGCAGATTCCAATAACCTATTAAAGACATACTTTTTTCCTGCCATGATCTTTTTCAGATAGGAAGATCTCATACTCAAACTATTTCTCTCTCCGAAGTTCAAATGTATTAATAGCATGAATACACTAAATCCATTAGCTCATCTTTGGATCAGTTCAGTTCAGTCGCTCAGTCGTGTCCGACTCTTTGCGACCCCATGAATCGCAGCACGCCAGGCCTCCTTGTCCATCACCACCTCCCGGAGTTCACTCAGACTCACGTCCATCGAGTCAGTGATGCCATCCAGCCATCTCATCCTCTGTCGTCCCCTTCTCCTCCTGTCCCCAATCCCTCCCAGCATCAGAGTCTTTTCCAATGAATCAACTCTTCGCAAGAGATGGTCAAAGTACTGAAGTTTCAGCTTTAGCATCATTCCTTCCAAAGAAATCCCAGGGCTGATCTCCTTCAGAATGGACTGGTTGGATCTCCTTGCAGATGCTTCAAATTGTTTTTCTAATCTTTAGATCATCTATAAAGAAAAAGGAAAAGAGTAAGAGTGGATGAACCAGAAACTATGCTACTTACATAATTCTTAAATTCTATTATGCTACTTACATAAATCTTACATACCCTTCAGGAAAGATGTGAATATCCCCATTTTCACAGATGAAGAACCTCAAGTGTAGGTGGGCTATGTTGCTGCTGCTGCTGCTGCTGCTAAGTTGCTTCAGTCATGTCCGACTCTGTGCGACCCCATAGACGGCAGCCCACCAGGCTCCCCCGTACCTGGGATTCTCCAGGTAAGAACACTGGAGTGGGTCGCCATTTCCTTCTCCAATGCATTAAAGTGAAAGTGAAGTCCCTCAGTCGTGTCTGACTCCCAGCAACCCCATGGACTGCAGTCCACCAGGCTCCTGCATCCATGGGATTTTCCAGGCAAGAGTACTGGAGTGGGGTGCCACTGGTCCAAATTAACAGAGTGATGAGATATGGCTGTGAACAGGTCTGTCCAGCTTTCCATAACATATTGTATTATTAGGCTGCCATGCTTAAGGGACTAAGGCATTATTGTCTCTTTTTCCATTACACTACCTTTAAAGATATCTTTTCCTTTGACTATGGTCATTTCCAACACCTGGTAACATACTACAGAAAATCTCTGTGACTTTTGACAAAATTTAAACTGATGAATCCAGAATCGATACATGTAAGATACAAAAGTTTTTTTGTTTTCTCACTTAACATTAAATTCATTAATAACAATGCCACAAAATTACTCCAGCCTGAAACCTCATAAAACAGGAACTAATCAAAGCAAACACATTTAACAGCTAATGATGATTTTAATTTAGCTGTAAATGCCTCAAAGGCTAGTAATTAGAGAGCAGTTATACGCTGTTTTGCAAAATAAATCATTGTTGCATGTTTTGCCCACAATTTTCTCTATTTAATTTTGCTAAAATAGTGTTCTCTGTGCAAAAATTTTAAAATAGATCTAATGACAAGATAATTTAGATAACCATGTTACAATCAATTGTCTGTTTAAAGTTATGGTTTATGAAGATGTTTCAAACAATAAAACTGGCCACAAATGTGCTATTAAACAGCAACAAAAAGGGCCAAGTAAATAAACTCTTTACAGCTCTTGATTACATGGTCCTACTCACTTTAGATTTAATGAAGGGTTACTTGTTTAGCAATAGGGACGTGAGTCATATATTATGGCTCTAAACAATAAAGGTTAACCTAAAATTGCATATTTCCCCCAAACAGACACAATTATCAGTATTTTCTGTGTACCAGTTAGATAAGTAGCTCCAAAACTGCAAAACTAAATCAGAGATCAATGGCCTTGTTACCGTTTAGTGTGCATGAGGGTATGTGCTGGTCTAGAGGCTTCAAGAGAAGGGAGGCCAGGGCAGTTTGCCCTACTAGATGCAAATAAATATATATATATATATATATGAAACATAGAGTTTCAGATAGTGCCAACAACCATTTTGAAGGCAACATTCATTTTAGGAGGGAGATAATCAAAAGAGTATGGTATAGAGGTTATCATTTTAAACCTGGGAAGAGAAAAACAAAAACATCCTTAAGTGAGATTGAGAATAAGAGATTGAGAATAAGATGGCTGAAAGAGGGAAAGGATAAATTTGGGATGTTTAACTATGCTGCTGCTAGGCTTCTCTATCCATGGAATTTTCCAGTCAAGAATAATGGAGTGAGTTGTCATTTCTTACTCCAAAAGATCTTTCCAACCCAGGGATCAAATCCTCATCTCCTGAATCTCCTGTGTTGGCAGGCAGATTCTTTACTACTAAGCCGTTTGGAAAACTCCATTTAACTCTATTAGCTGTTATTTCCTTCCCACTCCACAATAAAAACTGTTGTTTGTTTTATGGCTTGTTTTTTGCTTAAGATATAAATAATAGACAAGTATTTAATTTTTTTAAGATTTGTGTGGATCATTTGTTTAAATTTATTGAATTTGTTATAATATTGTTTCTGTTTCAGGTTTTGGTTTATTGGCCTTGCGGCGTATAGAATCCCAGCTCCCTGATCAGGGATGAAACTGGCACCCCTTACACTGAAAGGCAAAGTCTTAACCACTGGACCTCCAGGGAATTCCCAACAAACACTTCTTTTAAAATATTCAAAAAAGGTATATTATGTAAAGAAAAAAAAAATAAAGGCTACTTGGAATCTCAACTCTGGATAAGGATAAGCAACATTAGCTTTGTGATGACTATCCATTTGTGCTTTGCATCATACCTATATACTCAAATCAATAGATTTTTTTACACATCTAAGAGGGCCATTTACATTGTATTCTAGCGGGATGGTATGCTTTGGAGTTGTGCAGTGTGCGCATACCACAAATGGAATCAGAACACACTTGTTATTGCTATTTTGGATTATTTTCTTTTTAAAAATATAACGCCTTCTCTTATATCAACACCATAATTTCTGTCTCCTGCTAAGGATATTAAAACATGAAATTTGATAATATCTAATAATTAAAAGATGCTTGCTCCTTGGAAGAAAAGCTATGACCAACCTAGGCAGCATATTAAAAATAAGAGATGTTACTTTACCGACAAAGGCCCAACTAATCAAAGCTATGGTTTTCCCAGTAGTCATGTATGGATGTAAGAGTTGGAATAAAAAGAAAGCTGAGCACCGAAGAATTGATGCTTTTGAATTATAGTGTTGGAGAAGACTCTTGAGAGTCCCTTGGACTACAAGGAGATCCAACCAATCAATCCTAAAGGAAATCAGTCCTGAATATTCATTGAAAAGACTGATGCTAAAGCTGAAGCTCCAATACTTTCACCACCTGATGTGAAGATGGAGAAGCCAAAGATGGATGTGATGTGAAGCCAAAGATGGAGAAGCACTATAAAGTCAGAAAAAATAAGACCAGGAGCTGACTGTGGCTCAGATCATGAACTCCTTATTGCAAAATTCAGACTTGAGGAAAGTAGGGAAAACCACTAGATCATTCAGGTATGACCTAAATCAAATCCCTTATGACTATACAGTGGAAGTAACAAATAGATTCAAGGGATTAGATCTGATAGATAGAGTGGTTGAAGAACTATGGATGGAGGTTCGTGAAATTATACAGGAGGCAGTGATCAAGACCATCCCCAAGAAAAAGAAATGCAGAAAGGCAAAATGGTTGTATGAGGAGGCCTTACAAACAGCTGTGAAAAGAAAAGAAGTGAAAGGCAAAGGAGAAAAGAAAAGATATATTCATCTGAATGCAGAGTTCCAAAGAATAGCAAGGAGAGATAAGAAAGCCTTCCTCAGTGATCAATGCAAAGAAACAGAGGAAATAATAAAATGGGGAAGACTAGAGATCTCTTCAAGAAATTAAGAGATACCAAGCGAACATTTCATGCAAAGATGGGCTCGATAAAGGACAGAAATGGTATGGATTTAAAAGAAGCAGAATATATTAAGAAGAGGTGGCAAGAATACACAGAAGAACTGTACAAAAAAGATCTTCATGACCAAGATAATCACAATTCTGTGATCACTCATCTAGAGCCAGACATCCTGGAATGTGAAGTCAAGTGGGCCTTAGGAAGCATCACTATGAACAAAGCTAGTGGAGGTGATGGAATTCCAGTTGAGTTATTTCAAACCCTTAAAGATGATCCTGTTAACATGCTGCACTCAATATGGAAGCAAATTTGGAAAACAGCAGTGGCCACAGGACTGGAAAAGGTCAGTTTTCATTCCAATCCCAAAGAACGGTAATGCCAAAGAATGCTAAAACTACTGCACAATTATACTCACCTCAAAGGCTAGCAAAGTAATGCTCAAAATTCTCCAAGTCAGGCTTCAACATTAGGTGAATCGTGAACTTCCAGATGTTCAAGCTGGATTTAGAAAAGGAAGAGGAAACAGAGATCAAATTGTCAACATCTGTTGGATCATCAGAAAAGTGAGAGAGTTCCAGAAAAACACCTACTTCTGCTTTATTGACTATGCCAAAGCTTTTTTCTGTGTGGATAACAACAAACTAGAAAATTCTGAAAGAGATGGGAATACCAGACCACCTGACCTGCCTCCTGAGAAATCGGTATACAGGTCAAGAAGCAACAGTTAGAACTGGACATGGAAAAACAGACCTGTTCCAAATCGGGAAAGGAAGTATGTCAAGGCTGTACATTGTCACTCTGCTTATTTAACTTATATACAGAGTACTTCATGAGGAAAGCTGGACTGGATGAAGCACAAGCTGGAATCAGGATTGCCAGAAGATATATAACCTCAGATATGCAGATAACACCACCCTTATGGTAAAAAGCAAAGAAGAACTAAAGAGCCTCTTGAAAGTGAAAGAGGAGAGTGAAAAAGTTGGCTTAAAGCTCAACATTCAGAAAACTAAAATCATGGCATCTGGTCCCATCACTTCTTGGCAAATAGATGTGGAAACAGTGACAGAGTTTATTTGGGGGGGGCTACAAAATGACTGCAGATGGTGATTCTAGCCATGAAATTAAAAGACACTTGCTCCTTGGAAGAAAAGTTATGACCAAACTAGATAGCACATTAAAAAGCAGAGACATCACTTTGCCAACAAAGGTCTGTCTTGTTAAAGCTATGGTTTTACAAGTAGTCATATATGGATATGAGTGTTGAACTATAAAGAAAGCTGAGCACCAACGAATTGATGCTTTTGAACTGTGGTGTTTGAGAAGACTCTTGAGAGTCCCTTGGACAGCAAGGAGATTCAACCAGTCCATCCTAAAGGAAATCAGTCCTGGATGTTCATTGGAAGGACTCATGATGAAACTGAAACTTTAGTACTTTGGCCACCTGATGTGAAGAACTGACTCACTGGTAAGACCCTGATGCTGGGAAAGATTGAAGGCATGAGAAGGGGATGACAGAGGATGAGATGTTTGGATGCCATCATCAACTCAATGGACATAAATCTGATTAAACTCCGGGAGTTGGTGATGGACAGGGAAACCTGGGTTGCTGCCGTCCATGGAGTCGCAAAGAGTTGGATATGACTGAGCGACTGAACTCAACTGAACTGAACTGATGTGAAGAACTGACTCACTGGAAAAGACCCTGATGCTGGGAAAGATTGAAGGCAGGAGGAGAAGGGGACAACAGAAAGTGAGATGATTGGATGGCATTACCAACTTGATGGATATGAGTTTGAGCAAGCTCCGGGAGTTGGTGATGGACAGGGAAGCCTGGCGTGCTGCAGTCCTTGGGGTCTCAAAGAACTGGACATGACTGAATGACTGAATAATATGGATGGGCTTCCCAGGTGGCTTAGTAGTAAAGAATCCTGCGATGCAGGGGACAAGGCAGATTTGACTGAGTTTGATCCCTGGGTTGGGAAGATCCCTGGAGGAGGAAATGGCAATCCACTCCAGTATTCTTGACTGGGAAATCCCATGGACAGAAAATCCAGGCAGGCTACAGTCTGTGGAGTCACAAAGAGTCAGATACACCTTAGTGACTGAGCATGTACACACCCAATAATATGGACACATAATCATATCTAAGTTGGGCTCTCAGTTCAGTTCAGTCACTCAGTCATGTCCAACTCTTTGCGACCCCATGAATCGCAGATCACATACATTTTCTTGACCTCTTTTTCATTTAATCTTGCTCATTATCTTGTTACACTATCATATGTGTTTTATTTACTCTTTGTACCATATATTTTATTAAAAAGCAAGGTAGTCATGATATCAATTTGAAGAAGGAATAATCCTAAGTGGTTCAAGAATATATGAAGCAAAATATGAAATGTTATTGAAGGACATTAAAAAGAACTCACTTCAGTGAAGAACTCACCAGGTCAATGGATTGCAGCCCACATATAGAAGATTTTCTTGTCCCACACATAATCTTTAAATTTGAAGTGATTCTAACCAAAATCACAAGAGGATTTGCCAGGTTCTAAAAGTTTATTTGGAAAAATACAATTTCAAGGATAGCCAAAATCATTCTGAAAAAGGCCAAATATATTTTGGTCCTGAAAATGTTTCTTCCATAAGGACCTATTTTTGTTGCCTTTCAAATAAAGTTGGAGATTACTTAAAGTCCTTTACTGCTCACAGGATGTAAGAATACCTTCATTTTCTTTCTTCAGAAGACCTCTAAAGCAGGAAAATATAAAACTTCTTTTAGCATCCCATTTCAACCGCTATTGACTTTCATTTGCAGGAGTTATTTTTGAGGTCTAAACTAAATCTCTTATCCTTAAGCTTGTTTCTTATTTTGTCACCATTCCTTGTGCTATGAGACTTCAAATTCTTAAAGACTCTTATTAAGTTCTCATCATTTTTTTTCTCTTCATAGGGGAAAAAACAGTGGTTTCATAAATGTTCCCATATTTTCATACTTCTGCTGTTTTCCAAAAAATTTTTTTCCTTTTGGTTATATTTCTTTCAAACCTGATTGGGGCAGGAGGGCTACAAGGGTGTGAAAGTGGGAGAGGGTGTAGAGGGCAGGGGATATACAGCAGTTTTATGGAAACATTTGTTTTGAGGATTGTGTCCTCACTTTTACTTATCCTGAAGTTTAAACAGCCTTATAGCAAAGAGTATTATAATAATGAATAAGCGTGTTTTATGAGTTTGCTAAGCTCAAGCTAATAGCATGCATACGTGCTAAATCTTTTAGTCATGTCCATCTCTTTGTGATCCTATGGAATGTAGCCTACCAGGCTCATCTGTCCATGGGATTCTCCAGACAAGAATACTGGTGTGGGTTGCCATGCCCTCCTCCAAGGGATCTTCTCCACCCAGGGCTTGAACCTACGTCTCCTGGTAGGCAGGTTCTTTACCACTGGCACCTCCTGGGAAGCCCCAAGTTCATAGCATACAATGCAATGCGTGACGTGTTACAGGATTCCCAACGTATTTCTACATACATTATTTCATTTCATTATCTCAGTGACTCTTGAATCAGTCATCTCAATAGCTCAGTCATGCCCAACTCTTTACAACCCCACAGACTGCAGCACGTCAGGCTTCCCTGTACATCACTAATGCCTAGAACTTGCTCAAACTCACGGCCATCAAGTCAGTAATGCCATCTTTTGAATGATGACTGGTATTATAATCTCCATGGATGAGGACACTCAGAGTGTTGACATGATTAGTCCAAGGTTACTAGAACAGAACAAGCATCAGAAGCTAAGTTTCCAGAGGGGTTAACAGATAGTATTTCTTCTTTACATATTCAACTAGTCATTTAACCTACCAAAAGGCCAGCATCACAAAATAATCTGGACAACCTTCTGGCATTTAGGTGATATGTTGCATGTTCCAGTTATCACATGATTTTCTGTGAAAGAGCCTACTCCTTGCTGTCACCATTTGTAGTAAATAAAATAGTACCCCTGCAAACATATCCACATGCAAATTCCCCCAAACTCATGAAGATATTACAAGAGGAAATGAAGGTGTCAAATGGAATGATAGTTGCTAAATAGCCGACCTTAAAATGAGATTTCCTTGGACCATCCATTGAGCCCAAGGTAATCCCAAGAGTCCTTTAAATGCGGGAAAAGAAATAGAAAAGCAGAGTTATGTGATCTGAGAAAGACTAAACCAGGCACTTCTTGCTTTGAAGATGGAAGAGGCCATGAAGCCAGGAAAGCACGAGGCTTTAAATGCTGAAAAAGGCAAGAAAATGGATTCTCAGTGAGAGGTTGGTTCCCTAACACCAAATATGTGGTGTCTTTACAAATAGCAGCTCTCCAGTTTTTTAACATTAGCTAGGTTGAAACTCCAGTACTTTGGCCACCTCATGCGAAGAGTTGACTCATTGGAAAAGACCCTGATGCTGGGAGGGATTGGGGACAGGAGGAGAAGGGGACGACAGAGGATGAGATGGATGGATGGCATCACCGACTCGATGCTCATGAGTTTGGGTGAACTCTGGGAGTTGGTGATGGACAGGGAGGCCTGGCGTGCTGCAATTCATGGGGTCGCAAAGAGTCGGACACGACTGAGCGACTGAACTGAACTGAGGAGTCCAGCATTTTGATTCAATTCAATTCAGGTTTAGATCAGACCCCACAGATAGAGGGCTCCATTCTGCGGATGTGCCCACTTCAGATGTCAGTTGCAATAGAGTGTCCAGGCTGCTCATAGTCCTGCCTGGGTGACTAGTTTCCAGAATTCATGACTTCTCCTCAGCTGCAATAATTTGCCAGAACAGCTCAGAAAACTCAGGAAAACACCACTTACTCTTTTTTTTTTTTTTTAATATTTATTTGGCTGCCCCAGGTTTTAGTTGTGGCATGTGGGATCCTTAGCTGCAGCATGCAGGATCTAATTTCCTCCCTGACCAGGGATTGAATCCTGACCCCCTGCATTGGAAACTCAGAATCTTAGCCACTAGACCACCAGAGAAGTTCTAGAAAGACTGCTCACCATCACCACTTTATTATAAAGGATACAACTCCAGAAGTCACATGAAAGAGATGCTTAGGGCAACGGATGGGGTGGTGGTCCTTCAGAACGTCCAAGTCCTCTCCAGACTGGCCACTCTCCCACAGTCTTGATGTGTTCACCAATAAGGAAACTCTCCAAAACCCCTTGTTTAGGAATTTTAAATAGACGTTGAAGAGTCCTTGGTTAGATCATTGGCCATTAGCAATTAAATTCAGTCTCCATCTTCTCAGACTGGTGGGGCTAAAATCCCAACTCTAATCTTGGCTTGGTCTTTCTCGTGACAAGCATCCATCCTGAAGCAATTTTGGAGATGTTCAGAGCCATCTCATTAGCATACCAAAGATACTTTTATCACTGAGGAGATTACAAGCATTTTAAGAGCTCCATGCCAGGAACCTGGAGCAAAGAAAGACTAAACAATTTTTATTATACCACCCTATCCTGGAACTTCCAAAAAGAAACATAGCCCTGCCAGCACACCTTGATTTTAGACCATTGAGACCCATTTTGGACTTCTGACTTCCAGACCAATTTGTGTTATTTTAACCACTAAATTTGTGGCAATTTGTTAAAGCAACAATAGGTGCCTAATATATCATTTATAAACAGTTGCAACAGATTATCACACTCATGCAGGGAGGTGGAATTTCAGATATTAAAAACATAGGAACAGCTTGATTTTTGTTTTATTTTTTAGCTATTATATTTATAAAAGATTTTATTTTTCACAGTATTTTCTCCTCTTGTAAAGCAGTTTATGTCAATGCAATGCAAAGTGACAGGAGACCGACACTTGAAGGGAAATACACTATTTTCAGATCAGATATCAGCTGTCAACTTGGATAGACTGTATTGTTTCTGGTATTTTACAGCCCAGTTCACAACAATTTTACATGCTTACAATTCAGATCTGGTGTGAAAAATTTGTTGAAATATGTTGCATATGGAGCACACAGTAAGAATTTTTATGGACATAGCCTGAGGAGATTGGGTTTAAATGTGAATGGATACACGTAGATATGAAATAAAAATGAGAGAATGAAAAAATACTCATGGAAGGAAATGAAGTCAGTAAGTAATCTACATCAAGTATTCTCAGACACACAAAATGAATATGTATTTTGTATTGTTTATTCACAATTCAGAATTCAATGTACTTTCTTTAGCTGGGGCTGAATATATATAATAGCCAAAAATTAAGAAACTCATTGTTCATTAATTAAACACTATTTTCTGTTGATTGAATTAGAAAACCGTGACTTAACTGTGGGAATCTATAAACTGCAGATGGAGGGGAAAACTGAAAAGTGATCTCTCAATACTATTATCCGTAGAGATTGATCATCATTTTGTTACAATTCATTTTTAAAGTACTCATATCTCTTTTAAACTGAAAATACAAAGTGTTCAGATTATTGTTTTGATGAAAAGGGCTTAGGTGAGTTTTGAAGGTAAATGGAAACATAATGAACTTAGGTCTATATGGGAAGTTGATAATTTGGGATTTTACAGAATCCCATAAAAAGCTGATAATTTGAGATTTTTAAAAAATCACATAAAAATAGAGTTCCTAATCTGATCTAAAGAATCTTGGTTTTTGCAAGTGAATAAAACTATTAGGCTTAAATTATACCACTTTTCAACACAAACATGACATTGGTCCATTTCTTCTTTTCTTGTTAGGGATAATTTCTTATTTTGGGGGTAATGCTATTACTATTCATACATTAAGAGTAATAACTCTTAAACTATTAAAAATATAGTATTACTCATGTGCTTTTAAAACACTTTATGATTTGTATCTTTTGCCTTTATTACTTAATCTTCATAGTTATTATTTAAGATAAGAGGAATCAGTTCTTCTCTGTAATTTTTTTATAATTAGAAAATCAATGCTCTGATTCACTCTTTTCAATTTCAGAGCCAGATGCTTAGCTCAGGGCCAGGTATGTTGAAAATTCCCAATAAATGCTTTTTAACATATTTTTACCTTATCATTTCTGTGTCTTCTTCATAATAAATCAAAATAAGGTCACCAATTATCTAATTAACAGATGCAAATCATGTTGAAAATTAACTCAAAGCTAGGACACGCTAGTCACAAACAATTTCACATCTCCTCTGGTACAGTGCATAGGGCCTCTGTATGTGGTTGGCATTTTATTCCCTACACACTTGTCCCCGTGTCAGAGCGAAGAGGGACTGCTATTCAGCCCAACTTGGCTTGGCAAACAACACTGGCCAGAGAGGGACTGCCTTCTTGTAATTCATCCTCCCAGAAGGGGTGCCTTTTTGCCATTCATAAATGGCATAAAGGCATCATATGTACCCTAGCTTTGGACAACAAAAATCTCTTGTTGACTTGTTCATCTTACACATCTGAAACCATGGTTACTAGACTTATCTATTGACTACACTAAATTATACACTAGTAACTAGTATATAGTATGTAACTAAAATTATAGTTACTATATTATTTTATATTTGTATAACACATTATTTTCTCCTCAGACATGAAGACACTGAAAATGTTTCCTAAAAATTTGCAATATGATAAGCTCAAATAGTGTCTTTCTAAACAATTTGGCATAAAGATCACATTTTTCCACAACAACGTTATAGGGAAATGGGATCAACAAAGACCGAAATAGATAAACAGCACATCGGAGTGTACATTCCTCTCTCTACATGTCATACAGTTATAAATAAGCCATAACCTGACATTTGTAAGGTCAAATTTACAGAAGCTAACAGAACCATCTCAACTTCATGGATGGAAACCTGGAGTTCCTTAATGCAAAAGAGACGTAAGTGACAATCAAACTCTGACCAAGCAGCTTAGCCAGCACTCTTCCTTGATAAAGGGCTGGAGACACCAGACCACCAGATACATCCCATTCATTTTTTGGGTGTTGAAAGAAGCAAGATGTTTGGGAAATCAAGATACCTAAGCTATTTGTTGTTGTTGTTGTTGTTGTCATTCAGTTGATAAGCCATGTCTGACCTTTTGCGACCCCATGGACTGCAGCATGCCAGGCTTCCCTGTCCTTCCTCATCTCCCAGGGTTTGCTCAAATTCATGTGACAAATAACTTTGTTGTCACCTGATAGTTTAACTGGTGTTGGCCACGGTGACAATACAAAATAAAATCAATTTACTCTACTTTTACACAAAATCATTCACAGGCAAAATTATTGTGATCCTATTTATTTGTTCTTGAGGATTATTTTTAGTTGTAATTAAATATCTTCAACTCTACTATGCTTTACTCAGTGAATTTTCCAGAAGAGTTTCTATGATTCTTGCTAAGTAATAATAAAATTCTGCAATATAGTATAAGAGTGTAAATTAAAATAAACCCTTACACTTCTGTCTTCAAGTACTGAACAACTTAATGTTATCTTTAAAAACATGATTTAGGTTTAAATTTGTTGATATTCAAATACTTGAATGTGTCACATGTGTTGGAAAAGCTACATTATCCGGAAGGAGTTTATTAAACTTTCTGCTACTTACATTGCAAAAATGTCATATGACTCAGCTACCAGAAAATGCAATCTGCTAATTCAGTCAAGAGAAAGCATCCATTGTTCTTGCTTTATGTGATATTTTCATGTGGTCTTATAATTTTGTGGAATGCTTGATACAGAACTCTAGAAGAAACCATAATATGGGACTATACTTGGAATTTCTCAGACCTATTGATGATTAATGCTATTTTTATTGTTTAGATACTTCAATTTCTAAAGAACAAAATGGCATACAGTGATATTTTAGTATAAAGTAAGTATATTTTACATATGTAGGTGCAACTGATTAATATGACAGCAGTTAAATTCCAAAATTTATAAATTAACAAATTATCTAGAAATCATTAATTACTGTCTCAGTCTGCTCAAGCTGCTATAACAAAATACCAGGGGGTATGTGACAACAGACATTTATTTCTCATAGTTCTGGTGCTGGAAAATTCACTTCCTAGATTGCAGTTGGACACCTTGTAGCTAAATGCTCACGTGGCATTTCCATAGTGCATGTTTGTGGAGGGACAGAGATCCGTCACTCTTCCTACAAGGGCACTAATCCTATATGAAGGTCCTGCCTTAATAACCCAATCTAAACCTTATTATGCAACCAAGCTCAAAAGCCAATAATAGAGAGGCAAGTGTCGTTAGAAAGGAAAGATATTTTAGAAAAGTCTTCAGTCTGGGAAGAAGGTGGACTTATGTCCCAAGACCAACTCTGAAGATTTTTCTCAGTCCTGACAGTTGGAAGGAAAGAATCTCAGTGAGCAATCAAGACAAGAGTTTGGACTCTGCTTCCTTCTTCACTGCATGTAGACTGGCCGGCTCTTTTCAGATGTCATTTTGCCTACATGATCTGCCAGCAAGATTGTTAAAGGGTCTGTTGAGAGCAGAGAGCTAGTCATTCTTTAACTGCTTAATTCTTCATCCTTTACATGTTTTAATCTAGGAAGAGAATGAAGAGATTAGTCAGGGCATGGTGTGCATTCAGGAGAGTTAAGTTAAATTGCCTATTGATCTCATTCCTGTAATTAGGTTATTTTAAGGTTAGAGAGAAACAGAAATGAGCAAAAGAGTTGCTTTCAATTATCCTCCCATAGGTCCCACCTCCTAATACCATCACATTGGGAATTAGGGTTTCAACATATAAATTTGGGAGGAAGGAAACATTCAGTCTATTACACCATAGCATCATAAAACCCAGCACTCTTCTAAGTCATTTCCAGTCTTATTACCTGCCCAGTCCATCCATATCACAGATGATGTGATGGGAAAACAGGATGAAAAAAACTGTTGTTTCCTAAATGTTCTCAAGTTGGTTGTTCTAATTTTAATAGGCAATAATAATTAAGAAACTTATCTTTCAAAATTGCATTGGTCAATGCCATATAAGCTGTCCATTCTGTTAAAGCATGGTCCTTAAATTGCAGATCGTTCTGTTATTTGTGATAATTGCGCTAATTTATAGGCCTTTATCACTGTTATTGGTTGATTTGAATTAGTGTTGATGTTAACATCTCAAAGGAAACAAAAGCTAATCATCCCTGATTTTCTAAAACCAAAATACTCTTCCATTAGATAAAGCACATTATTAACTGTAAGTTTAAATACTGAAACATCCTAACAATAAAATTGTTCTAAAGTGATTTTTTTAAACAGTCTTCTTTTAAAAAAATTACAATGATAATAATTGAAAAAATTATTTTTAGGGATATATTCTAAGTCACTTCAGTCATGTCCAACTCCTTGTGACCCTATGGACTGTAGCCCACCAGTCTCCTCTGTCCTTGGGATTCTCCAGGCAAGAATACTGGAGTGGGTTGCTATTCCCACTTTCAGGGATATGGGTAAAAAATTATGAATCTGCTGCATAACTATACTGAGACTAAACAATTAAATAAATGGGTGGTTGATGGCAGAAGTCAGATTTCTCACTGTTGCAAAGGCATTTACAGAAAAGTCTAGGAAAGCTGCTGGAACAAACCATGTGATATTTCATTAGACTCAGTTGCATCAGTATGAACTCATACAGATGCAGATAGATGGATACAGAAATAAGGAGAGACATGTACATGTATGGGGCTTCCCTCATGGCTCAGACAGTGAAGAATCTGTCTGCAGTGGGGAAGACTGGGTTAGATCCCTGGGTCGGGAAGATTCCCTGGCAAGGTAATGGCTACCCACTCCAGTATTCTTGCCTGGAGAATTCCATGGACAGAGGAGCTGGTGGGCTATAGTCCCTGGAGTCACAAATAGTTGAACATGACTGAGTGCTAACATTTTAATGCTTTTCTGTATATGTAAGGTGAGTATACATTTCATAGCTCTATTCACAGAGGGCCTTGAAGCAATCAGACTCCTATAGTAATAGGCACACCTAATGCCCAGATCTTGGTTTCTAATACTATCCTTCAATTAAAGAAACCAGAGCTATTTGGAGAAATGATTGATTCCAGGGCTGGGGCACCAAATATGCAAGATGAGATGAGCCTAGAGCATCCTGACATGTTAGAGGTAAGAATGTTATAAAAAAAAAAAAAAAAAGCCTCAAAGAATGGGGTATGTCCAGGGAACACAGGGGCCAACTTGAAAGTGCTCTCAGTGGCCAAATAGGAACAGAAGAGACTCACCAAGTATCAATAGAAATGATACTTGCATATCTACAAAAGATAGATGCAGGCTAAAGCATAAACCAGCAGAGTGCTGACCTCCAAAGACAAAGAGAAAATCATGTACATTTCTTGAGAGATGAGAAAAGGACTAACAAAGGAGAATAACAGACTGCCTTCAGATTTCTCATCTTCAACAGAGTAAACCAGAAGACAGAGTTTGAGGAAATTGTCCTTGGAATTTTGTGCCTCGGCCAGCATTTATAAATAGATGAGGAAGAAGCAAATCCCCCTTCAGATATTTCGGATTCCAGAAGCACACTACTCATCACAGTGAACAATTGTTCTTTTCGTTTTTTTGGAGGGTGGCTGGGGAGGGCAGAGAGAGACCAAAATATTCCACCCAAATGAAAAATCTCAGAAGATAATAATACTATATATGTATACATATACTTATGAAACATGCATGGGCAAAGAATTCTGTGGAACTTAGGTCAAAATGTGTGCTATGCAATCTCTCAGTCATGTCCAACTCTTTTTGATATGTTTGCAAACTGTAAAAGCTTTTGTCTGCTCAAAATAAAATTTTACATTATCTGAGCAATTCGGTTGCTGAATTGTGCCAAAATGCAGAATAAACATAAGTAGTTGAAAAATAAACAAAATTTACCACTATTCCTTTCAAGTTTCCTGATTAAATTGCTTAAACCACATGACTATCAACTGCTACATAAAAAGACCTATTAACATTTGACTGCTTGTATTTGTGAATAGTAGTTTTTCTATTCTGTACAACCAAAAGTTCAAAATAACTTCTTTCTAGGCCGAGACTAATATCAGACTTTATGGTTCCTTGCTGTCAATTTAAGTATATGTATGAAATATTAAAATTGATAACATTCTTTAAGGTAGTCCCATGGTCTTATGTACTTGCTTCATAATAAGTTCATATTACAAAGTTGAATGTATAGTTTGTAATACTAAAATAGTGTTTTTTCTACTTATTGTGAATTTTTGAGGGATTTTTCTATTTAACATACTTGAAAACTCTAGCTATAGACAAGTGATTTTGAGTAGGAAAGTAACATTAACAGAATGGTGGTTTAGAAAAAATAATTCTGTGACTATGTGGTGAGAGACTGGAAGAGAAGGAAAATATAAGATATAAAATGTTAGAAGGCATACAGATTTCTAGCACATACTTTGATGATCAGACTTACACTGTGAGAAAAGTGTAACTTTTTCCTTATCATTTCCCCTGGTGCTAGGAAAGATTGAGGGCAGAAGGAGAAGGGGGAAACAGAGGATGAGATGGTTGGGTGGCATCACCAACTCAATGGATATGAGTTTGAGCAAATTCCAGGAGATGGTGAAGGACAGGAAAGCCTGGCATGCTGCAGTCCAGGGGTCACAAAGAGTCGGTTGCAACTGAAGTGACTTAGCAGCAGTAGCAAGCCCTTATTGTGTACCTAGAATTGTGGTAGGTCCTTCACACACCGTATTTATCTTCTCTTTTTCTCACAACCAGCCAAGGAGGTGTTACCTCCTTCATTTGAGTTGCCCGGAATGGGTAAGTGACATGTCCAGTCCAGGCTCTTTGCTTGGTACAGCGTACAATCGCTCTCCATCTACGTCATAGTACTTGTTGTTCAGTCACTAAGTTGCATCCAACTCTTTGTAACTCCATGAACTGCTGCACACCAGCCTTTCCTGTCCATCTCCTGGAGCTTGCTCAAACTCATGTGATACCATCCAACCATCCCATCCTCAGTCGCTTGCTCCTTTTAAGAATAGCTATGACAAACCTAGACAGTATATTAAAATGCAGAGACATCACTTTGCTGACAAAGGTCCATATAGTCAAAGCTATGGTTTTCCCAATAATCATGTCTGGATGTGAGAACTGGACCAAAATGAAGGCTGAGCACCAAAGAATTGATGCTTTCGAGCAGTGGTGCTGGAGAAGTCTCTTGAGAGTCCCTTGGACAGCAAGGAAATCAAACCAGTCAATCCTAAAGGAAATGAACCCTGAATGTTTTATAATACTGTGTAGGAACCCCCCCCACAAAAAATAGATCCTCATTCTTTCAGATGTGTTATTTACTGCATTTGGCGCCACCATAACACTTAATACAAGAAAGTAGCGAGTAAATAATACATATTCATGGATGGGTAATAGAATAAATAATGATAATCAAATCTTCCAAAATTCCTGTGGCATTTTGGTTATTTAGAACAATGAATTTTTAAAAAAAGTTTTATTGGAGTATAGTGATTAACAATGTTGTGTTGATTTCAGGTGTATAGCAAAGTGAGTCAGTTATACATACACTACACATATAGCCACTCTTTATTTAGGTTCTTTTCCCATATAGACCATTGCAGAGTGCTAGTAGAGCTCCCTGTGCTATACAGTCAGTTCTTATTAGCTATCTATTTTCTATATAGTAATATGCACACGTCAATCCCAACCTCCCAATTCATCCTTCCTCCTCCTTATCCTCTGGTAACCAGAAGTTTAGAACAATAAATATTAACTGTGCTTACTTTCCCAGTATATATTTTTATTTCTGCTGTTGTTCTCTGAAATTATAGTTCAATTATGTTATAAAATCCACAGTTTAGAAGACTTCAGTAGACTTCATGTAGTAGTACTTTCTTCTTAGTAAACTGAAACTTCAAAAACAAGTTTTGGATTGAAAATTTATCTTTGTTTGAAGATAGTAAAAGTGAAAAAAAAAGCCCACACATTTGAATGCAGGAAGCCTTTAAGTGATCTTTGTCTCCTATGCCCTCCCCTCCCCCATTCTTCCTGTGAAGCATCAGAATAAACGTCTCTGTTTGAACCAAATTACCCACTGTGCATAGCTGGTACCATAAGCACAGAATACATACCTTATCAGAACCCTCTCATCTGAAAGGCGAGGGTGTTGGAACCTAAGCTTTTTGTGTGTATGTGGCCCTATCAATTAGGGGTAAAGAGAGAAATATGCATGGTGGGTAGGGTGGGGGTTGCTCCTGGTCTCCATTTGTTTAGGCTTCATTTCGCTTAAGCCTGTTAAGGTCTAATCCATTCTGTGTTCTACCTGATGGTGAGCAAAGCAGCTGCATTTTGTATTTCTTTGTGTGGCTGACATTTCCTTCACATAATTTAAAATTAAACCTTTTATTAGTCCAGGGGAGGCCAAGGTGGGAAACAATAGCAGCTCAGGGAGAGTAATTATTTCTGTTCCATTGTGTGGGATGTTTGAGCTTTTGATTAGTTGCACTCTACAATACTTAACAGCTAACCAATCTTGCCATGATTAACAATACATGAGAAGTTTTTTTATCCCATCAGTGTACCACACACCCCTGAAACGTTGGCTTTCAGTGTTTCTTGATGACTTCAATCTTGTTTTAAAAATACCTCTCATTTTCTGGGGTGTTTGGAAACGACCCTACTATCAACAGCATAGAGTAGGAAGCAGCAGGCATGGCAAGAGGGGAATCACTATAAAATGCATGCAAAAAGCTGTGGGTTGTACACCATTAAGTGTTCTCAGTATGTCTCTAATGAGCTTATGATGGCCTCACCGAATTGCTGTTTCTACTCCAGCCCACAAAATTACAGTATGCCCAAATTAAATCAGTGGGGCTCAATAGAAGCCAGTCTTCATCAGGGTCCACATTTGTAAGAATTAAAAAAAATCATACTTAATCATAGTTAAGTATGTCCACTGACTCCAGAGTATCAGGCTCACTTTCTTCTCCCAAATATTTGGGTGTTAGAGGGATACAGAGTTGGTTCATGCTCAAGGAGCAGTTTTATTCCAGTTCCTACTTCATACAAGTACAATTCTTGTTTCACTTTTGAACATTCCAAACCACTTGCCGGGTGAATACTGAAGTTGAATTCCAAGTCAATAATCACTATGAAGCCTTAAGATTATTATTGTCATATATGTATGTATATTAGTTTCTAAATATGAGTAGCTTTCTCTTAGACTTTAATGTGTTCTAAAAGCTGAAATTTTGGTAAATTGCATGTTATTAGATAACTTATGTGATTTGGGCTAAAACTGTTCTTTAAAAGTCTTGAGGAAAAAAACTACCTGTGTCATCTGCTGTGTAAATAAATGGCCTTCTTGTATAGATAAAAGAAGTTACACCACCTAGATCAGCTTTCAAGAATGAAAAAATAAAATGTTACTAAGGTTTGACATGGGAGAAAGAAAATCTAAAGAGATTGGGAAAATCACTACTTTAAAAAATTATTTCTCACAACTATTATGTCAGACAATTAATGCTTACAGCACCTGTTGTACACCAGTTAAAGAAACATTACAAATATGAACCAATTTGGTTTCACAGTCTTTCTTTAAAGTTTCATTTGCTACACAAGCACTTGGTTTTGGCTATACAGGAAGAAAAAACAAATGCCCCAAAGAGTATTTAAGTGCAATTGACTCCTAGTTTCCATTTTCTAAAACCAGATGGCATAATCTTTCCCCGTGAATGTATTAATCGGTTATCATGTTACCGGTGGAGGGTCAAATTAGGCTATTTCATTTATTGGGGGAAATAAAATTGCTCTCTTCTTCCCACACAATCCAGCCACCATCCTGCCCAGGCTCTCCCCATCTGGCTCAAACCACTCTTTGCTTTTCACGGAGAGCAGTTTAACAACAGGACTTTATGCGGTTATAAATAAATAATCCAGGTTCTCATTCCTAAAATGGAACGCCAGAACGCAGAGCTGGTGGAGAAGCTGGCATCCTGTGTCCTGTGTATGTGAAGCATCAGAGTTGATTAGCACAGACAGGAGATCGGAAAGCCATGAAGCACTTTTGAAACCTTGATAGGAAGTGACTCTCTCTGGATGCAGATTTATTGATACTGACAACATTGTTTTTTTCTCGTTTTTTTAAAAAAAGTGAAAGTACCTTGTACATGGAAAAATACAGAAACCAAATGAATAATGAAAAAAAAAAAAAACCAGCTCAATTGAACTGCGTGTCCCAGCTCCTGAAAGAACCAGTGTGTGGGGAGAAAAGAAGAGAAAAAGAGAATAGTGGGGCAGTATAGGGAGGAAGAAAAGGAAGATTAAATACAAAATGTTTTCAGCGGAGTTTAAATATACATTTATATATCTTATATATCATATATAATTTTCAAGTGTTTACAGAAACCTGATCCTTGGATTCATCTATTTCTTTAAATGGAGTCTATGGTATTCAGCAACATTATCCTGAAACCTACAATCTTCGGGTAAATGTCATCTCACAATGTCTTTGCATGCCTATATTGGCCAAGGAGAGAGAGTAGCATCAAAGTGAATCCCCTCCCTCCAAAAGTAAGAAAGATAGTTAAAAAAGAAAAAAAAAAAAGAGTGAGAAAGAGAAACCAGTCCTACAACATAGCAATATTTTCAAATGTCAGAGTTTCTTGATTTTCATTGCTGTTAAGAAAAAAGAGAACTTTTAACAAGCCCTCCAAATTTATTTGTGGTTAAGTCAAAAATAAAGTCACTGAATGGTTGAATTACCAGAAAATTCCAGTTCTGCCATTCTATCTTCCTCAGTATCATCAAACCCTCTCTTTACTGTCACCCCAGGGAGAGCCGGAAATCATCCTTCAGTTAGAAGTAACCTGCTCTAGTCCAGGGTAGGGAGGCTGTCCTGTCCCTTTCAGAGCTGTGGCCCCAGAAGAGGAGATCTATCTTTGGGGCTGACAGCACTCTCTGAACCAGGCTCCTGGAACA
Organism: Bos javanicus; assembly: GCF_032452875.1. Taxonomy (NCBI): domain Eukaryota; kingdom Metazoa; phylum Chordata; class Mammalia; order Artiodactyla; family Bovidae; genus Bos; species Bos javanicus. The sequence goes on along the minus strand of NC_083881.1, from coordinate 25,682,583 downwards.
GGCTTTCTGCACCAAAAACAAGATTTTCCTTCCTTCTTTATGGCTGTTCTGTCACAGTAACACCTTCAGAACAAGCAGACCTTCTCCTAGAACCTTTCACTGAGTAAATTGCCAGGTTAACTCTTTCCTGATCAGGGCAGTACCCACACATTGGTTTTTAAAGGAGCCCAGCTCTGTCTTAGAACCACCATGTTGACCACAATATAGAAAACCACAGGCAGGATAGAGGTCAAGTGTCTGACCCAAGTATGGCCAGGGCCATGTGCAAAGCACAATCCTAAGGACAAAGAAACAGGTAAGAAACATGGATATGAAAAATAGAATTGTTGCTGTTGTTTAGTTGTTCAGTCCTCTCCAACTTTTGTGACTCCATGGACTAAAGACCACCAGGCTCCTCTGTCCCTGGGATTTTCCAAGCAAGAATACTGGAGTGGGTTGCCGTTCCCTTCTGCAGGGAATCTTCCCAACCCAGAGATCAAACCCAAGTCTCCTGCATCTCCTACGTTGGCAGGTGGGTTCTTTACCACTAGTGCCAGCTGGGAAGCCTAGAAGACAATTGGTATCTTTTAAAAAATGAAACATTAATGCGATAAAAAGATCTTAGTGATTGCCACCAAAGAAATACATTAAGAAGTGATTTTTGAAGCTACATTTGTTAATGAATCTTTGTTTGACATAATCATGACATACCCTCTATTTTAGAATTCATTCTTAGTTGCTCCATTGTGTCCAACTGTTTGTAAGCCCATGGACTGTAGCCCCCCAGGTTCCTCTAGGGAAGCCTCCTTAGTGGCTCAGATTGTAAAGAATCTGCCCCCAGTGAGAATCCCATGGACAGAGGATTCTGGCCGACTGATGGACTAACTGATGGACTAATTGATGGACTGGTGGACTAACACTTCTGCATGCTTTCATAGAATTCAGAGGAGTTATTTGGCCTGGAGGAGTACCTGTGTGAAGTAAGGACTGCTGGCCCAGGAAGCAGCTGTCCAGACATGAAAGAATAAATAAGCTGATTGACACACAAGCAAGAGAGGATCGTGGTGACCTACTGTATAGCACAGGGAACTCTGCTCAATGTTACATGCAGCCTGGATGGGAGAGCGGTCTGGAGGAGAATGGATACCTGAGTAGGTACGGCTGAGTCCCTGTGCTGTGTACCTGGAACTATCACAACATTGTTAATCAACTATACACCAGTACAAAATAAAACCATTATTAAGTACATAAAGATGTCACCTAACATTTATTCATCAAGTATGTTTATTGCAATGTGCTGTTGAATAAAGTGACAATGTGGGAGCCATTTAAAAATCTAGGAAGAGATATAGTAAATAATGAAATACTGTGTCACCATTTAAAATGATGCTATGGAGGCATAATTTTGATTATGGATAATATTCACATTGTACTGTTGTGTTGAAAAAGTAAAAGCAGAGATCCCACTTCTATAAGGTAATACATGTATTTCATTATATATTTTGAATGATAAATAACAGAATATTTTTAAAAAGAGAGAGAGAGAAAGAGGCAGGATCATGGTGGCCTGCCCCCTGCCCCACCATCGCTGACTGTATCTTGACTGGATTCTGAGCTCACTGCCAAAGTTAATGTTATTCTTCTTAGACCCTGAGTGTTCTAAGCGTCTAAGAGCCAGCCATGCCTTCACTCTTGGGTTTTACAATATTTGATTCCACTTAAGCGTGTTAGACAAAGAGAAAGCATTTGCTGGAGACACAACTTGGAGAATGCAGGGAATGTGGGCACAGATGATGGATAACAATCATGACAGGGGGCTAAGACTAGTTTTTTTAAATGGAACACCAAAAGATCCCATATGAGCCTTCTACAACATATGTAAACTATAATAGGATCAAATCCAGTTTTGAGGGATCTGAAGGAAATAACTTTCTTTGAGTTCAGATCTTTCATCTATAAAATCTGAGACAACACCTGCCTCTTATGGATATTTGAAGAATTTAATAAAGGTAGGCAAACATCCTATTGCTTTGCCCAGGTATAGTGGGGTGGCCAGGAAGTATCATTTACTCACCTTTCTCACTCTGAAGTAGAATCCTTACTTAACAAAAGAGAAAGAAAGCTTCCTATCTCTTCAGAACAAGGCTCTGGCACTCCTTAGAAAATGAATTTGGTAAGTGTGATTTAAAAAAAAAACTTACTAGATACTGATATCAATTTATAACAGATAAGAAAAACTCAGCATCACCTGGGGCAATTTAATACTCAGCTTCAAAGGCAAGGTGAGTTTGGAACTTTGAAGAAGAGACACAGGTGATACATAATTTAATCTAGTTCTCCAGTTGCTTACATTTTAATTTGGACTGTGTAAACACCACTTCTGAGACTATTGGGACTTTAAACCACATCACAAGTCACAGAATAAAACATTTGATTTTTCAGACAAGTCTTTTAAAGCTAGGCAGTTGAATGACAAGTAACTAATCACATAAACATTTTATTTTTTAATTTTGTGATTAAGATGGATGACAGTACACTCGCTTAAACAATACAGTTCAATGGGCAGGTTATACTTTTTAGAGAGATTTCATCTCTGGAACCTTCCTCCCTCTTCAAATAAGACTCTGGTTTCTGATTCAAATAAACCATGTTTTGTTTTGGGCATGTTTTGCTGGTGGAAAACAAAAGTTTAGATATATCACAAGAAATGTTTACGAGAACTGCTCCCTCATAAAGGGAAAAACAATTAAACAGGCAAAGATCAATTTTCTGTCCATTTAGAAGTACCTCAGAGAAAGGACCTGGAGAAGGCGATGGCACCCCACTCCAGGACCCTTGCCTGGAAAATCCCATGGACAGAGGAGCCTGGTAGGCTGCAGTCCATGGGTTCGAGAAGAGTCAGACACGACTGAGCGACTTCACTTTCACTTTTCACTTTCATGCATTGGAGAAGGAAATGGCAACCCACTCCAGTGTTCTTGCCTGGAGAATCCCAGGGACAGGGGAGCCTGGTGGGCTGCCGTCTATGGGGTCGCACAGAGTCGGATACAACTGAAGCGATTTAGCAGCAGCAGCAGAGAAAGGACCAAGTTCAATTAATTTCAATTGAGTGATTATGTGTGATGTCATATCTATAAAAATACTTTTAAATTCTATATACATATATATATATGATAAGGAAGTAAAATTATGAAAGGCATATATCAAACCCTGGTATCTTTGGAAGGCACTGGAATTTTGGTGTTGGGAAGAGGGGAAAAACTATAGGGAAATAATGGTTAGACTCAACTGTGATGAGGTAGATTTTCCAGCTGAAAACTGGGAATTAGTAGAATTGCTTTTCTTGAATTCTACTCATGAAACAAGCTAAAATAATTCAAATATTTTGGAAGGGAAGTTAGCAATATTTCATTTTAGAAATCAGAATTATACAAGAAACTGGAAAAAACAGATTCAGTATTGCATTATGTGTCTACTATTTAGTTAAAATGAGATTGCTTAAACTATTGTAAAACATGAATAGTCTGATAAGCTAATAGTTTTTGATGGAAAAAAAGAGCATTGGTAGAGGACAATTTGCAAAATACTAATGGATTTGTAACAAAGTTTGCTTTTCTAATGTGCAGTATGATGAAAACAATATAGGCAATGTAGTGAGTTTTTCATAAATTTACTTTTTCAAAGGATGTTCTTTATCCTCAGAACATTTTCATCCTGTTAGTGTTGTAAAATCTCTCTTTCATAAAATGGATGGTGATAGAAAATGATAATCCATTTTTTTCCCCTAATATCCTTGTTTGGTAAAATAGAAATTGAACAAACTTTTATTAGCACTTTTATTAGTTGTCTGTGAACTTAGAACTGTTCTCGATACTTTATCATGGTTTCATCTCTACCAGTGATTCTAGCCTCGCCATCTATTTTATGTGCTTAGTGTAGCTGTATTCATTTACTTCCACTGTTAGCCTGCTAAGCCTTTTCCCATTCTGTACTTTCAACCTTTCTGTTGTCTTGTCTCTAAGGAGTGTCTCTATTAATAGTAACAGTAAATATTTTTTAATAACCACTATGACAGTATCTATCTTTTAATTAGAGTATTAATTTATTTATATTTGACGTATTTGCTGAGGTATTTGCACTGAAATCTACATCATTCTACTCTGCTTCTAGTTTTCTATCACTTCTCAGTTCTCTTTCCCCCTTGTCTGCACCCTCTTTTTAGGAAAAGAATATCAGGAACTTTTTGTTCAGTTTCCTCCTGTATTAATTTTATGTTTTACATTCTTTTATTTTTTACCATAGAGATCAGAACGTTTATTCTTGACTTATTAAAAAGTGAGAGTGTTACTCCTTCAGTCATGTCTGACTTTTTTCAACCCTATGGACTGTAGCCCACCAGGCTCCTCTGTCCATGGGGTTAGAGTATTGGAATCAGGTGCCATTTCCTTCTCAGGGGATTTCCCAACCCAGGAAGATCAAAAATGAAAGATTTTTGAATATTTTAAATTCATTTACCTTCTCACACTTGTTATACTATCGTATAATTTATGTTATGTTTTCACATAATATATTTCACCTGTATTCTTTGGTTTGGATTCCCCTCAAGACACATCCTGGGACAAAAATTAGAGATTTTATTTGGAAAATGATCCCAGAAAGAAAGTGATAAAGTGGGAAAGGGAGAAAAGCTGTAAAATATCTTAATGATCAAGTCACAGTCTGGGGACTTAAATGTGTTAGAGGCTGTACTGAGTTGACTGGTGCCCCACCCCCTCCAAAAAAAGATGTGTCCATGTCCTTATCCCAGGAATTAGTGCATGTGACTTTATTTAAGAGAAAAAAAGAGAGCTCGTTGCAGATGTAATTAATATAAAGATGTTGAGATGAGGAAATCATTCTAGAATAGGGTGGACTCTAAAGTCAATGAAAAGTCCTTTAAGAAGCAGAAGAGAAGACACAGAATGAGGAGGAGCAAGGCATGAGAAAACGATGTACAGGCTGGAATTACGCAACCACAAAGCCAAGGAACAGCTGAAGACTAAAAGAAGCTGGAAGAAACAGACTAGGGTTCTCCTCTGGAGTATTCTCAGGAAGCATGGCCAGTTGGCACATTGATTGAGAATGTCTAGTTTGCAGACTGTGAAAGATTAAGTTTCTCTTTAAGCCACTTTCATAGTAATTTGTTACAGTAGCCCTAGAAAGCCAACTCTTACATTTATATTGAGAAATGGAGTCATGCTGTAACAAACACCTAAAAATGTGGAAGCATCTGTAAAATTAGGTAAAGGGCATTGCATAGAAGAAATTTAAGAAGCATGATAGAAAAAGCCTAGATTGCCTTGAAGAGAACAGTCCTATGCATGAGCATTAAAGGGGTTACTGATGGGAGAGTTCAGAAGGAAGCTAGGAGCATATTTCTGTAGGCTAAACGGAAGGAAATCCGTTGTTACATAGCAGTAGGAAAATTGGGCTGAATTATGTTGTACTGTTGTGTGGAAAGCAGAACTTATCAGTGATAAAACTGGATATTTAGCTGGAGAGATTTCCAAGGATAGTGTTGAGGGTGTGGCCTGATTTCTTCATGTAGCTTATGGTAAAATGTGAGAGAAAAAGTGATAAATTGCCAAGCAAAATGGAACCAGCACTTGATGACTTGGGAGGTTCTTGGTATATTCAGACTGCAAAGGATGTTAAAATTAAGTAATTCATGGTTGAGAAAGTGTGCCCTAGAAAGAAGTTCAAGGGCATGACTGGATTGTCTTTGGATGAACTGATTAGCTGGGTGACACATGGATCCATCTCAGCAGAATCCAGGAATAGATAAATGGAGTTTTTCCAGAAAAGATTTATGGAGGACTTTGTCCAATGTCCTAGAGCCCATGACAGAAGGGGGAGATGGATAAGATGTTTGAGAATGTTGTAACAGCAGAAACACTTTCAACTTGGATTGAAAGAGACAAAAGCAAGACCGAAGGAGAACACTGTCAGATTTCTGAATCTTCTCAGGTGGGAAATGAGCTGATACACCTACTCACCTGCAAATATATACTACCCTTCAGAAAAAGGGAAGATAACTCTGAGGATAAAGCCCAACAGAGCCACTGTGGGCCCAGAGGGTGAAGCATGGAACCACAGAGAATTATTTTCAGGTTTTGAAAGTGAGGGGAATTTTTCTGGATGGGTTTCTAACTTGCTTGGAACTAGTGATTCCTTTATTCCTTCCAATCTCTCCCTTTCAGAATGAGAATGTCTGTGCTTCTCCTACAGTTTTATTGTGGAAGTAGAAAATTTCCAATTTTATAGATCTATAAATGGAGAGGAGTTTTTCCTCAGGATGAATCATATCTCAGAGTGTTACCATGTTTTATATAAAAGATGTACTGATGAGATTTGGGATTTTTTGAGCTGATGATATTTACATGGGACTTCCCTGGTGGCACAGATGGTAAAGAATCTGCCTGCAGTGTGGGAGACCCAGGTTTGATCCCTCAGTCTGAAAGATTCCCTGGAGAAGGAAATTGCAACCTACTCCCAGTATTCTTGCCTGGAGAATTCCATGGACAGAGGAGCCTGGCAGGCTACAGTCTATGGAGTCACAAAGAGCAGGACACAACTGAGCAACTATTTTCATGAGATTTTAGACTCAGAGTTGATCTGTAATGCATTGTATTCCTTCTTTCACTTCTTTTTACTTATATTTGAATTTTTTGCATTTTAATTGAAGGTGATGGCACCCCACTCCAGTTCTCTTGCCTGGCAAATCCCATGGACAGAGAAGCCTGGTAGGCTGCAGTCCATGGGGTCGTGAAGAGTTGGACACGACTGAGCAACTTCACTTTCACTTTTCACTTTCATGCATTGGAGAAGGAAATGGCAACCCACCCCAGTGTTCTACCTGGAGAATCCCAGGGACGGGGGAGCCTGGTGGGCTGCCGTCTATGGGGTCGCACAGAGTCGGACACGACTGAAGTGACTTAGCAGTAGCATAGTTGATTTACAATGTTTCAGGTATACAGCAAAGTGACTGAGATACACACACACACACACACACACACATATATACTGTTTCAGACTTGTTATTTCAAGATACAAGTAGGTCCTTGTTGTTTATCTATTCCTTCTTGAATTTATATTATTTCATCAAGGATCATTTTCATTATGAAAGAGCATTTCATATATTTTAATATTATTCAAATAGCAAAAATGTTCTTTCAGTATTTGTATGAAAGTATGTTTACTTCATCTTTTTTTTTTTAAGACTATCTTGGCAGAGCGTAGATTGGCAATTATTTTTGTTCCCCACTTTCCACATGACGTTTTATTTTCCTTTGGCTTCACCCTTTGAAATGTTAACTAACAACCTTATTTTTGTTCCTTTTCTCCCTGATATTTATAAGCTCTGTGTTAGGTTTTCAGCATTTTATAAATGCTTAGGTATGTTTTTCCTTTATTCGGCTTGAGTTTCGTATTACTTCTTGAATCTGTAGTTTGGTGTCTTTCTTCGGTTTTGGAACGTGTTCAGCGTGTGTTTCTGCAAGGATTGCTTTTATTCCATTCTTTCTCCTCTCAGTGTGAAACGTCAATTATATGAGCATTGCAGTTTGCCTCTGTATCTCGTGTGATTTCTATTCTCTTTCTTCCTGCATTCTATGTGCTTATATATGGATATTTTATACTCTGCTATATTCCAGTTTCTAAATCCTGTGTCTGTTCTATCATTTCAGCAATTTATTACATTTTAAATGTCAATTCGTGTATTTTTTTTAGTACCACAATGTACATTGGATTTTTTTATTACTAGTTCTAATTTTCTGTTGAAATTCAAATAACCAGACACAGAGCTTTATCAGAGAAATGTAGTCCACAGAACTATTATGTTCCAGTCTATTTCTACTATCTCCAATAGTTGGATCACGTGGTGAGCTGCTTCTGTTGTTCATTTTCTCTCTTTATTTTCAGTTGTTTGGTCCTGACATTTTGTGATGCTCTCAATTACACTATCTTCCTCCAGAGAGGCTTTGCTTTACTTCTGACAGCCAGAGGCCAGATTATTGTTTTAAGGTAGAAATACTAATTTATTTATCAGATAAATAATGATAAATTGATAAACTGATAATATTATCATCAGGTAAATACTCATAATACTAATTATTTATCAGCCAGTACCTATGGCTGATTCTTGTTGATGTATGACAGAAAACCACAAAATTCTGTAAAGCAAGTATCCTTCAATTAAAAATTTTAAGAAAAATACTAATTTATTGTACAGTTGCAGTAAATAGTAGAGCAGTAAATGTGGGCACACTTTTTACTGAGAGTCTAAGAGCTTATTTCCCTGTAATTGTTAACATTCTAGGTGTATTCTTGGGCTTCCCTTGTGGCTCAGCTGGTAAAGAATCCACCTGCAATGCAGGAGACCTAGGTTCGATCCCTGGGTTGGGAAGATCCCCTGGAGAAGGGAACAACTACCCATTCCACTATTCTGGCCTGGAGAATTCCATGGACTTTATAGTCCATGGAGTTGCAAACAGTCGGAGACGACTGAGCAACTTTCATTTTCACTAGGTGTATATGCCAGACTTTTAATGAAAGTGGAAATAATATAGGAGTAAACGGTCTAAGGGCTTCCTTGGTGGTTCAAATGGTGAAGAATCTGCCTGCAATGCAGGAGACCTGAGTTCCATCCCTGGGTTGGGAAGATCCCCTGGAGGAGGGCATGGCAACCCACTCCAGTACTCTTGCCTGGAAAATCCCATGGGCAGAGGAGCCTGGTAGGCTGCAGTCCATGGGGTCGCAAAGGGTCGGACACGACTGAGCGACTTCACTTTCACTTTTCACTTTCATGCGTTGGAGAAGGACATGGCAACCCACTCCAGTATTTTTGCCTGGAGAATCCCAGGGGCAGGGGAGCCTGGTAGCTGCCGTCTATGGGGTCGCACAGAGTCGGACACGACTGAAGCGATTCAGCAGCAGCAGCAGCAAACGGTCTAAGGGCTTCCTTGGTGGTTCAGATGGAGAAGAATTTGCCTGCAATGCAGGAGACCTGAGTTCCATCCCTGGGTTGGGAAGATCCCCTGGAGGAGGGCATGACAACCCACTCCAATATTCTTGCCTGGAGAATCCCCATGGACAGAGGAGCACGGTGGGCTACAGTCAGTCCATGGGGTCACAAAGAGTCAGACATGACTGAGTGACTGAGCACAGCACAAAAGGTCTAAAGACTCAATAATTTTATGCAATTTATTTCCACCACCACCCCCCGAAAAAAAATCCCACTAAAGCACCACAGGTGATTACCTCTTTTAATTGATTATCTCAAAACTAAAGTTTTCCAACAAATATTAATTTTTTTTTGTTAATGGGGGCTCAGAACTACTCTAAGCTGTAGGAGCTGATGGATGGGGACTATTATAGAAAGGAAAAAAAAGATACATCCTGAATTAACCTTACTATCAGTGAGTCTATAATCAAGTTGGTCAGAAAATTCTATCTAATATAAGAAATCAGTAAAAAAAATTTTGGATTACATCACACTGATGATCTATGTAAAAAGATAATAATATAAAAATGAGTCACAGAGAGACACCATCTAAAGGGATGTTAGAGCTATTATTGCGATAAAGTTATTTGGTTAGTTTGCAACCAAAATTTCTACTAAGATTAGTTAGCCTCATATATTTTATGATATCCTCAGGGGGAAAGTGCTCATTTATTCAACAATGCTTATTCTTATAATACATCATAATCACTATTACAAGTCCCAGAACGAGAAACTGTACCCACATGTCCACACAGAGAGTATTGTAGTTGAAAAAGCTCTGGGAACAAATTCTCTTTCTATGCGCTTACAATTCTCAAGCCAAGAATGGATTAGGAGCATGTACTAATACAATTATTTGTATTTTGATGTAAACATGAAATAAAATGAGCTTGTCTGTGATCATTTGCACCCACAGAAAAACTCGTCGGTTTCTTGTTGTGATGTTGTTTTGGCCAAAGATATTAAAGAACTCTATTTTCCTAAGTCAGTTTTAGTATTACACACTTTCATTTTCATATTTATGTATGATTTCCTCTGAAGTAAACCAGCAATGGTAATACATCAATGAAATGTTTTATTTAAATAACAGGAAGATCAAGAGATTTAAATGTAGATGCTTTACATAAAAAAAAATACAGGTATTTTAAAAATAGAACCATTATTTTAAAAATAAGACCTCAGTTTATCCTGGAACATAACTAGGTAGAAAAGCATTTTAAACATTGTTTATAAATGTCTGTATTGATACAGTATTATGCTAAGTGCTATAGCAAGAAAAATAAGGGAGGAATTTCTCTATATGGGAATATATGTAAACATGCACATATTACAGAAAATACCACAGTGCTCTAAGAACCATAATAAACTATTTGGAATGCTGCTTCAGAGTCTAGTTAATGAAAGTAAAAACCAGTTTATAGGAGGAAAAATCTTTGCTGGTAGCAAAAGAAAAAAAATTTGTTGAAATGCATGAGCCTTCCCTGGTGGTCCAGTGGTTAAGGATCCATCTTGCAATGCAGAGGATGCAGGTTCAATCCCTGATCAGGAAACTAAGATCCCACATGCCACGGGGCAACTAAGCCTGTACACCACAGCTAGAGAGCCTATACACCACAATACACAACCCTACATGGCACAGTGAAGATCCCACATGCCCAAACTAAAGCTCAATGCAGCCAAATAAATAAATACATTTTAGAAATAGTTGAAGTACTGAAGGTAAATTTAACAAGTAATAGGCACCATCTATAAGAAGAAAACTTTGCTGAAAGACACACAAACATACCCATTTAAACAAATGGAAAGTTCACTTACATTTCCAAAAAGGAAAAAAAAACAACAGCATAATGAGTTCAGTCAGTCAGTCAAATCAGTCGCTCAGTCGTGTCCGACTCTTTGCAACCTCATGGACTGCAACACTCCAGGCCTCCCTGTCCATCGCCAACTCTTGGAGTTTACTCAAACTCATGTCCATTGAGTCGGTGATGCCATCCAACCATCTCATCCTCTGTCATCCCTTTCTCCTCCTGCCTTCAATCTTTCCCAGCATCAGGTCTATTCAGATGAGTCAGTTCTTCATATCAGGTGGTCAAAGTATTGAAGTTTCAGCTTCAGCATCAGTCCTTCCAAGGAATATTCAGGACTGATTTCCTTTAGGATGGAGGGGTTGGATCTCCTTGCAGTCCAAGGGACTCTCAAGAGTCTTGTTCAACACTGCAATTCAAAAGCATCAATTCTTCGGTGCTCAGGGTTCTTTATAGTCCAATTCTCACATCCATACATGACTACTGGAAAAACCATAGCTTGACTAGACAGACCTTTGTTGGCAAAATAATGTTTCTGCTGTCTGTAAATTGTTAAACCACATTATAAAGCTAACTATCTAAAACAGAGTAGTATATGCTTATAACTAGATAGAACAGAATAGAAAATCCTTTAAACATATAAGCCTTTTTTTTTTTTCAGTTGATAAAGAGAACATTTCAAGTTAAGTAAGGAAATATGGATTCTAAGTAAACTAGTCATTGGGATAATAGGTTAGCCATTTGGTATAAATAAACAAGTTTATATTTCTACCTTACATATAATAAATTCCACATAGATTCAAGAATTATAGATGAAAAATTAAACAAAGTATTAGTAGAAAAATGTAAGCATATGGAGTTCTTTTACAGTCTCAGAATGGTAAAGGCCTTTTAAGTGGCATAAAATTCCAGAAGCCTCATAAAAATATATTGATAAATTCAACTATATAATACTTCAACAGTACAATAGTTCTGCTTAAATAAACAAACAAAAAGAAAAATATCAAAAGACAACAGACAAATGAGAAAAATTTGCAGCCCCACATGACAAAGTTAATTTATTTAATGTATTAAATGTTAATTTTCCTAATGTGTAAAATATTTCTTCCAACTAAAGAGAAAATAATTAAAAACAGTAAAAGTTTTGCAAAGTATATGAAAAAGCAGATCACAGAAAATGATATACAAATATATGACTTGTAAACATGAAAAGACAACTGAGCTCCCTTATAATAAAGGAAATATAAAAATTAGAAAAAAAATGCAGTTTTCACTTACATGTATTGGCAAACATTAAACAATTTGGTAACCCAGAGGCACTTTCATACTTTTTGCTGAAAATATAAATTAGTACAACTATAAGGAAGGCAATTCAATACTAGTTACAAAAAATATTTTTAAATCACTGTTACTTTTTGCCCTAATTGTATTCCACTATTGGAAATATATCCTACACATATATCCATATATGTAAAATGACCTATATTCAATATTATTCACTGAAATACCTTTTTATATTTGAAAATGTTTTTGTCATTAAAGGAATGGAAAAGATTATTATGACACATTTATATAAAAAAGTATGTTTTAAAAAGTTAGAACTATATATATATATATATGTATATATGCTGCTGCTAAGTCGCTTTAGTCGTGTCCAACTCTGTGCAACCCCATAGACGGCAGCCCACCAGGCTCTGCCGTCCCTGGGATTCTCCAGGCAAGAACACTGGGATGGGTTGCCATTTCCTTCTCCAATGCATGAAAGTGAAAAGTGAAAGTGAAGTCGCTCAGTCGTGTCCGACTCTTAGTGACCTCATGGACTGCAGCCTACCAGGCTCCTCCGTCCATAGGAGTTTCCAGGCAAGAGTGCTGGAGTGAGGTGCCATTGCCTTCTCATATATATACTTCTTGGGCTTCCCAGGTGGCTCAATAGTAAAGAATCCACCTGCAAATGCAGGAGCTGCAAGTTGGATACGTCGGTCAGGAAGATTCCCTGGAGAAGGAAATGGAAACCCACTCCAATATTCTTGCCTGGGAAATCCCATAGACAGAAGAGCCTGGTGGGCTACAGTCCATGGGGTTGCAAAAAGCCAGACACGATTGAGTGACTAAACAAAAACATACATAACTTAAATCAGAGATGTCTAAGATATATTTTTAAAGGAAAATATGAGAACTGTGTTTTTGGCAAAATATTTGTTGTGAGATGACTTTTGAGTTCCCAAATTCATATTTAAAAATTCTAAACCCAGTGCCTCAGAATGTGACTGTAGTTAGAGATAGGGTCTTTAGAGAGTTAATGAAAGTAAATTGAAGTTGTATGGATGAGGTTCCTCATGGAATATCACTGGTTCCTTATAAGAAGAAATTAGAACACAGACAATATACACACACTGAGTGGTGATCACCTGAGGATGTGGTAAAAAATGCAACTACCCGCAAGCCAAAGTGACCTTAGAAGAAATCAAACTGTCCAACATTTTGGTCTTAGATGTCTACCTTCTACCCAGGCTGTAACATTGTGTTATGGCAGCCTGAGCAGACGAACACACTAGTATTTGTTTAGCATGTGTATTTGCAAATTTATACATATGTATTTGCTTTATTTGTGTGGAAAATCTCTTGAAGGACACTTAAAGGGATTGCAGTACTTTCTCTAGGAAAAATAGTTCTGTTGTTAATGAAGAGATGAGAGAGAAACTTCTGGAAAGAGGAGTGTCCTTGGAACTAGAAAAAAATAGTTTCTCTTGCCCATTTAATGTCATGGTGCCTGGAGGAAAATTAGCCCTACAGCACCTCAGCTAGACATCTCTGAAAGAGGGTACAACATGAACAGTAAGTGAGTTTCTAGTATCTACAAATGAATATAGAATTAATGTTAGATTATTTGAAACATTTTTTAATCTAGAAAAAAGTAGCAACTAAGGAAATGTTAATATATGAACATTCAGTATCCAGTCTAGCATCCTGTTATAAAGACTAATGTTCAGAAGAAGCCGAAAATAGCATGTTTTATAGTTCTGTCTTGACCAAGGAAAGTATGAAGAAGTAATCCTATTGATTATGGACAGATGGCATAAAGTTAACAAAACAAGAAAGAGAGAAAGGAAATAGGAGCCTCCTATTTTATTTCTGTCCTTCCTGTCAAAGAGAATAATCTTCAGGCTGGAAAGAGTGGAAAATATATCAAGGATGGGGAATTGAAACTGAAAGATTAGTGAAGAGATTGCAAGAGGGTTTTCAAATGAATCCAATTTTCTGGACCCAGATGAATTGTTCAAAGGTACTGCAAGAACTTGTCCCAGAGAGCCCTCAGCTACCATCAGTAGTCATTAAGGAAACAGTAGAGAAGAATAAATGTTACCCTGCTTTCAAAAAGTTTTAGAAGGTATCTTCAACAAATCCATTTATGGATCATCTTTTCCTTCTGTGCTTTTTATTCCTTGAATTTGTGTTCTCATAGAATTAGGGCAAAGCTCCAGAGCAATTGGTTAATTATTTGAGATGTGAGCCAGTGGAAAGGAAATTAGTAATCACTGGAAAACAGATTGGTATGTTGCTGCTGTTCAGATACTAAGTCATGTCTGATTTTTGCAACCCCGTGGACTGTGGCATGCCAGACTCCTCTATCCTCCACTATCTCCTGGAATTTGTTCAAATTCATGTCCATTGAGTAGGCAATGCTATCCAACCATCTCATCCTCTGCCACCCTTTTCCCTTTTTACCTTCAATCTTTCCCGGCATCAAGCTCTTTTCCAATGAGTCAGCCCTTTGCATCAAGTAGACAAAGTATTGGAGCTTCAGCTTCAGCATCAGTCTTTCCAATGAATATTCAGGACTGATTTCCTTTAAGATTAACTGGTTTGATCTTGCAGTCCAACAGACTCTCAAGAGTCTTCTCCAGCACTGCAATTCAAAAGCATCAATTCTTCAGTGCTCAGCCTTCTTTATGGTCAAATTCTCACATCCATACATAATTCCTGGAAAAACCATAGCTTTGATTATATGGACCTTTTTTGGCAAAGTGATGTCTCTGCTTTATAATACACTGTCTAGGTTTATCATAGTTTTCCTTCCAAAGTACATCCAAGGAATAAAATGGTGGACCAATGGCAGACTTGGCCAGTTGCTTTTCTTTGTTTCCTTGCTCCTGCAGATTACTTTCCTTGGGATCTCTCTTTTGGCCCCTGTGACTTTGTGAGGTGTTCAATTACACACATGTTTCCCTAGCCTATGAGCTATTCAGGGATGGACACTGCTCTAGAGTCTGAGCTTTTCACATTCTATTTGTTTTCTGAAAGTTTAGTAGTAATATCAGTTGTAGACAGAGTGCGTGTAGGTTTCATGAAGGCATCTGACAAAATTTCTGTGAATGAATGTGTGGTCACAATGCAAAAAAGCTTTACAATTAGGATTTGTAGCTTGTTAAATTGCATGATCCAATAGGCCTTGGTGAATGTATTTTAACTAGAAGGAGCACTCTATTTACTCACTATAAACTTTTACTTGAAGCCCAGCTTTGTTTGAAATTGTAGGTCACAGATATACTAATATTCAGAAAAATTATGAATCATATAATATGTATACTGTGCACTGTAGCAGGTTTGTATTAGGGATGAAACAGAAGGCAGAGGGTGGGAGTTGGAGGGTCTATCCCTGCCACTGGAACATTTGCAGCCATACAGAAGCAACAGGTAAATATATTTAAATAAATTAGAAGAAATGTCAGGTGGAAGCTCCAGAATTTCCCCATAAGATGAGTTTAGCATGGGCAATCTGGTTGAAGGTATGCCTACGCAGCTTGTCTTGAAGCTGCATTTGCACAGCAAGGACTGATTTTACTTGGCTATATATTTGGGGATGGTTGGAGTAAGAGATATGGTGGAAGATTATGCAAATGTAGATTGATGGTAAAGTGTCTGCACAGTGCGGTGCCAGAGGAATTATAGACAACTGTGGGGTTACTTAGGAGACGTGTCTAACTAATCTCTGTCCACTAGGCATATGATCACTTTTAGTGAAACTAAGGTCCAACTATAGGCATGAAGACAAGTAAGAGGAATGGTGGAGAAAAAACAAGTTTTGCAGGGAGAAAGAACCTGTCCAAATCTGGAGGCAGGATCAGGAGATCTTAGAATAGTAGCGTGACTAGCACACAGACTGAGAATGAGGGATTCTTACCTGCTGCCTGCCGAGAACGGTCATAAAATCGTATGTGCAAAGGTACGGTCTGTGTTTATTCTTTGAATCATGGAAGCAAACACTAGTTTTAACGCTAAACTGTAGTATAATCAGTTTAATTTTTTGAAAAGACTCCTTGGGATGGAGAAGAGATTGAAGGGGCTACCTCTGGAAGCAGGGAGCCCACTTAGAAAACTGTTATAGAAGCAGGAAATATTGGTAGCTTTTCTACTAGGTATGGAGGAGTGGAAGAACCTTTGAAATGTTGACATGGTAGCATGGTTAGAACTCTGGTTCCTATTGCATGTGTTGCATGGGTTAAAGGAAAAGGGAAAGACTCGTACATAATTTTGATGTTACCAACATGGGCCCTTATACAGATGGTAATAATATTCACTGAACAAGAGCACAGGAGGATTTGGAGGGTACAGGAAGATTTCAGTGTGGTAAACAGGAGAGAGACCACAACGAGGGAATCAATAGTATATATAGATCAATCATTGTTTATTATTATTATTATTAATTTATAATTGCATGCAGATTCTTTACCATCTGAGCCACCAAGGAAAGCGCAACATAATAATAAAGCAATGTATAGAATAATAACACGAGTGGAAGAAAACTTGTAGCTTTTGCTAGATTTTCTGAAGCTTATATTTTAGATTTTCTGATATTTAGATATTTATATTTAGATATTTATATTTAGATATAAAATTTATATAATTTATAATTAATAATATTATTATTATTAATTTTGTCATCCTTGCTTTCAAGAAGGTGGTTAATACTATGGTGAAAATGAACTTACACACAGCAATGTTTTTAAACACTCTGAATTTCCCTTTGGGTTCTAGATTAAGAAACCTTGTCAAGGGACTAATAGAATTATGCAGAGAGTATATGTAGACTGAAAATGGAAGAAGGTTTACCATGGGACCTTGAGCAGTGATGGGAATGGGCAGAGAATAATCAGCTTACAAGATGACTAAGGAAGAGAAGTCAGAGCATTGAAGAGAAGAACAAGAAAGTGTGTCATGGAAACCAAACAAAACTATGGCACAATGGGTAAAGAATCCACCTGCAAAGCAGGAGACACAGGAGACATGGGTTTGATCCCTAGGTTGGAAAGACCCTGGAGAAGGGCATGGCAACCCACTCCAATATTCTTGCCTAGAGAATCCCATGGACAGAGGAGCCTGGTGGGCTACAGTCCATGGGGTCGCAAAGAGTCAGACATGACTGAGTGACTGTGCACACACACACGCATTGCAAGTATGAAGAACTTGTTAACTGTGTAGACTGTGTATTAGCTAATACAGCCAATGACAAATATGGGCATACAAACACTTCAAACAGATGGAAGGATACAACAAATCTATTAAGAGAAGATCCCTTGGAAAAGGGAATGGCAACCCACTCCAGTATTCTTGCCTGGAGAATCCCATGGAAATAACCTGGTGGGCTATGGTCCACAGGTTTGCAAAGAGTCAGATACAACTGAAGCAACTTAGCATGCATGCATCAGAAAATCTAAAATATAAGCTTCAGAAAATCTAGCAAAAGCTACAAGTTTTCTTCCACTCGTGTTATTATTCTATACATTGCTTTATTATTATGTTGCGCTTTCCTTGGTGGCTCAGATGGTAAAGAATCTGCATGCAATTCAAGAGACTCAGGTTTGATCCTCAAGTCAGAAAGATCCCCTGGAGAAGGGAATGGTAACCCACTCCAGTATTCTTGCCTGGAGAATTCCATGGACAGAGGAGCCTGGCGGATTTACAGTCCATTTTGTCGCAAAGGGTCAGTCATGTCTGAGCAACTAACACTTTGACTGTCATTATTATATTATTATAATGTTTTAGTATTGTTTAGATTCAGTGTTTCTAATATTGTAGTCATTTTACAATGCTGCTGCTGATGCTGCTGCTAAGTTGCTTCAGTCGTGTCCGACTCTGTGCGACCCCATAGACGGCAGCCCACTAGGCTCTGTCGTCCCTGGGATTCTCCAGGCAAGAACACTGGAGTGGGTTGCCATTTCCTTCTCCAATGCATGAAAGTGAAAAGTGAAAGTGAAGTCGCTCAGTCGTGTCCGACCCTCAGCGACCCCATGGACTGCAGCCTTCCAGGCTCCTCCGTCCTACTAACAAACTTTAAATGAGAAATTATATTATGAGCATTCAAGTGTTGAAAAAATTATTTTTTAAAATTTAGCTACTTGGATGCTCTAAAATCAGTGGAAGCTGTCAAAATAGTTGTTAATGATACAAAAAAGTAAGCCATGATATGTCAGAATGTTACAAAAATAGAAAGCAACAGAAAGATGTTTATTAGAGTAATATTAATAAAACTTTTTAGTTCCAGAATTGTATGATACAAGTGATTTTCATCAAACTTTCAATACTTTCATTTGATCATTGCTTTGAAAATCTTAAAGAGAATGAGAACACAACTATTCTAACTAATAAAGAAAAGGAAAGTTTCTTTGAAAGCTTAGGGAAATAATTCACTAAAAATAGCAATAAAACCAAGAAGATTTTTCATGTACTTCAGACAATTTTATAACACCACTGAGAAAAGCGGCTTGAAAATGAAAAGAAAGAACTTGATAATCAAAACAGAGAATTTGTACCCCACGATCTGTATTTTATGTGTGATGTTATTCAGATCTGCTTGTAGACAACCTCTTCCAGTCCTGTCTCATTTCCCCAGTTGCTGGAGAAAGGAAGACTGTACCTGGACTGGAACCTGTCTCAGAATTTCTACCACAAGAGTTTATTCCAGCCAGGTCTCTAGTGCCTGGTGACTTTGCCAAGAAATAAGGGAAAAAAATATTCCTAAGATGACTGTTTCAATACAGCCAAGAGAAAGCAAGACTGTATATTTTCTGTGGTCCTATGTAATTCAGATCCAAGATGACTCATTCCTCTTAAGTAAGGATAAGCTTAAAAATTTAGCCCGTTTTCTCTAGTTCAGACCTTAGTGTCCACATCAGCCAAGCCAAGCAAAGGGTTCACTTTGAAAAAAATCCCATAGCAGACAGCAGAGCCTGACCACAAAAGACCCGTTTGTGAGACATTATCGCCAAAGCAGCTTGTGGTTAGATACCTTATGATTTGCACAAAATAGATTCAGGGGAGTCATAGTTTTTTTAAACACATTTTTACTTTGACCGTATGAAAGTTGGTGTCCAATCTCATATTAAAAGTATGTGTACCGAATAACTTCAGATAAGCTCATTGATATGTAAGTGATTCAATATAAGTATCATTAACCATATTTTAATATCATTATCACCAAAAGCATTATTGATGTTTTAAAAATAAAAAGCATAGTGCTACACTAAGCACCTAGAACATGATCTCTAATATCACCCCCACTAAAAGGAAATAGCACTCCACAGATCAGTGGGTGATCCCAGCACCAGGGCACAGAGCATCTTTTGATGTCACAAATTAAAGAAGTCCTTAAAAACTGATGGGTACATTTGTAAAAGACATAGGACCCAGATGGAAGGGGCTTCCATTGACCAAATCCAGGACTATTTGAGAACCAAAATAATTAAGAACACTAAAGAATTTAAACCATTGAAAGAAAGAATATCAGTTCATACCAATAATGAATAGATTATTGATGGAAAGATGATGATTGATGAATGTATGGACAGATGTGTACTCAGTCATGTCTGACTCTTTGTGACCCCATGGACTGTAGCCAGTCAGGTTCTTCTATCCATGGGGTTTTCCAAGCAAGAATACTGGAGCAGGTTGCCTTTTCCTACTCCAGGAGATCTTCCAGACCCAGGGATTGAACCCATGTCTCTTGCATCTCCTGCATTGGCCGGCAGATTCTTTACCACTGGAGCCACATTAGATAGATAGATAGAAAGATAGATAGATAGATGACAGATAAGCAGACTAGTAGATGATAGGAGGAAAAGTCAATTGATAAATATGGAGGGAATGGTAATAATTTTGCATCCATCATAGTAAAGATTGGATCAAGCAAGAATCATCAATGGATAGTCAATTTAGGAAAAACTTATACAAGGAGTATATTTACATGGTGGTAAGGAATCTCCCCCACAGATTACTGATTGGTAACAATACAGTGCCAAAATTGTACAACATATTGGCCAGGTGATCAAAATTAACATCACCAGTGGGGTTGGGTCACGCCAGACTTCAGGCTTCCAGCTCAGGCTCAGATGTGCCCCTTCCTATCAGTTCTGGGGCCATAGTGGTTACCAGGGTCATGCTTTCCTCTTGATGGACCACAGGCTCACAGGATATCAAGGGAAGTCATATGATGTCTCAGGCTTTGATGCAGAACTGGCTGGCATACTCATTCTGCCATATTTCAATGCTAAAGCCAGTTACACAGCCAAGGCTATAGTGGGAGGCATTTGCAGAGTTCTAGGACAAACAAGGAGGGAGTAATGCATGATGGTCAATCACCCAGCCTTCTGCACACAACACACAATTTTTCAGAGTTTTGAGACCATCATTAGCAAAAGCAATCACAGACTACGATAGAGGTGGAGTTAGAAGGACAAAACAGAATCCAAAAGATCAGACAGGAAGTTTTGTAAAACTTGTGAAGGAGGCGATAAGATCTTTGGGCTTCCCTCATGGCTCCCCATAAAGAACCTGCCTGCTGTGCAGGAGACCTGGGTTTGATCCCTGGGTTGGGAAGATCCCTTGGAGAAGGGAATGATTATACACTCCAGTATTCTTACCTGGAGAATTCCATGGACAGAAGAGCCTGGCAGGCTGCAGACCATGGAGTCACACAGAGTTGGACACGAGTGAGCAACTAACAGTATTATTAATATCAGGATAAAATCCTTGGCTAATGCAAGGAAAAAGAAAGAATTTAGAAGAGAAAAATACAGTGCAGTACCAGGGGAGAACTGACAGGAATGGGTGACAGGCTAGATATGAAGAAAGAATTGAACTCAAGATGACTCCAAGGATCTGTAAACAGAAAGTTTAAAAAGGAGAAATAAAGTGCAGAACATAGTAGAAGGACAATGATTTTGGTTTCTTATTTGGAACGTGTTCTGGTGCCATGTAAAATGATCTCTTCAAAATCACAGGACTAAGCAATGGGGGAAATTTCCATACTTCCCTCTCAACAAAGCACCAGGCTGTCAGGAGAAGCTTTGCAGTTGGCACATGGCAATAATTGATGTGTTTATATCAACTTAAAAAATTTTTTTTTTTTTTGGCCATGCAGCAGAGTATTCAGGATCTTAGATCCCCGGTTCAGTTCAGTTCAGTTCAATTCAGTCACTCAGTCGTGTCCGACTTTTTGCGACTCCATGGACTGCAGCATGCCAGGCTTCCCTATCCATCTCCAACTCCTGGAGGTTGCTCAAACTCATGTCCATGGGGTCGGTGATGCCCCAGCCAGGGATCAAACCCGTGTCCCCTGCAGTGCAGGTGTGGAGTCTTAACCTCTGGACCGCCAGGGACATCACTATATCAACTTTACCTCCAGAGATTGTAGACATGAAATGAGTTAAGAAATGGTAGATATTCCTGTGTGTGCCTAGAGCCCTTTGTACATACACTTCCTCATCAGAGCACTTGCCACATTGTCTTCCAGTGACCGACTTATCCATTGCCTCTCACCTAGGCCATGTCTTTACTCACATTGTATCCCCAGTCCCTTGAAGGGGGCGTGGGTTTTAGAATTTAATTTTCCAGCTTTACCATATGAAATGAAGGGAGAATGGAGTTGTAACGGGTGCTGAGTGAATCAAATAGACTATATGCCACATTCAGTAGTAACCAATACAAATTATTTTAAGTATGTAAAGTTTTCAACTTGTTTTGGTTAATTTATTTTCAATCTTTTGACTGACAAATATAGGGAAAAAATGGCTAGGCTTGCAATTCCAAAAATTGAAACAAAATATTTAATATTGAAAATGGAAAAAAAATGTCAGCTCCAGAGATAGTACTGTAAATAATGGAACCAATTTTCAAAGACAGTGAAAGAAACATGACTGAATGTCTACCAATCACCAGGAGGAAGGAAGAGAGATGGTGAAGAAGACAGGAAAGCAGCAAAAAAACGAGGTTTATTTTTAGTGTATCTTTTCTAGAGAAGGAAATGAGGACATTTTTTATAACAAAGGCCATTTTCTAAGAGATTGGATTGTGTCTTTTCTAAAGTTATAGAATCACTTGAGAAAAATAAAGTGTTGAAAGTCTCTGAGAAAGTATAATACCCAGTGAAGGTTTCTGAAATAAAATGTGAAAAAAGTAAAGATACATATATTAAAGTTTCTTTGAAGAATTCTCTGAAGAAAAACAATTTAAGTTACTGATTCAGATAACATTAATGCTTATGTATGCTGATCCCAGAATATCACCTCAAACTGTTATCTTAAAAATTAAACACAGGCATACAAATGTATACATTTAAAAAATATATCAGAATATTTTCAGAATGTGTTTAAATACTATTTCAAATTATTCAATATTTTTTATTTGCATGCTTAAGCTGGTCAAAAGTAAAAGTATCTCTTGTAATTAAAATTTATAAAAATTAGTAATTAATTTTTAATATTTTCAAAAGTATTTTTGCTAATGAATATTCTATCATTTTCCTTAATCTTTGCTGTATTTTTAACTGATAGAGGGGAAAAATAATTTGACACATGCATCAAAAACAGAAAATAAGTAAAGCTTCTTCCTTACTTCAACATTTTCATCACTCCATGACTATGCTCTAAGTTACCTCTATTGGAAATGCATATAAAAATGCCTTCATAAGAAGACATTTAATTGCTATTAAGTAGATACATTTATACTGTTTTATCTGAGTGAATAATAAACATGGCTACTTTTACAACAGACTATCAATAGATGGAATTTCCTGATGAGATAAAGCTTGTGAGATGGCATAGAAATGAGAAGTTGAGGTGTCACCCAAAACAATTTGAGGAGGCAATTTTGTCTCTAAAACACTGATATCTGAAGTTCTACAATTTTAAAAGAAATCTTGATCTGTGTTTAATAGTACTTGGCTTTCTGCTGTATGACAGTAGTGAAGTTTCTGTCACTATTTGAAGATTGGAAAGTCCCATTGGAACTGAAAACTTTCTCTAAGACTCCTGTTAACTAGTTGGCTGCTACCTGATGACCAAGTGCTTTCTGAAGATTTTAGCACCTTGGCTGAATGTTCAAGGATGGCAGAGCTAAGGACAAAAACCATGAGTAATTCTGATTTCACAGCTATGTCCACCTGACTCAAGTTATTTCTTCAGTAACTAATTCAGTGTTATTTATTAATTTTTCTTTCATGTTATATAAAAACATTTCATTTTTGGAAACACAAATAAACCACATCAAATATGGAGCAAATGTATAAAACATTAAGGGTTAAACACTCAGGCTCCTTTATTTCACTTGTAAAGTGTAGGCTTGATTGTTAGGTTTAAAGTTTAGGCTTAAGCCAATCTATCAAGCTGGAATCAAGATTGCCAGGAGAAATATCAATAACCTCAGATATGCAGATGACACCACCCTTATGGCAGAAAGTGAAGAGGAACTCAAAAGCCTCTTGATGAAAGTGAAAGAGGAAAGTGAAAAAGTTGGCTTAAAGCTCAACATTCAGAAAACTAAGATCATGGCATCTGGTCCCATCACTTCATGGGAAATAGATGGGGAAACAGTGGAAACAGTGTCAGACTTTATTTTTTTTGGCTCCAAAATCACTGCAGATGGTGACTGCAGCCATGAAATTAAAAGACACTTCTCCTTGGAAGGAAAGTTATGACCAACCTAGATAGCATATTCAAAAGCAGAGATATTACTTTGCCAACAAAGGTCCGTCTAGTCAAGGCTATGGTTTTTCCTGTGGTCATGTATGGATGTGAGAGTTGGACTGTGAAGAAGGCTGAGCACCGAAGAATTGATGCTTTTGAACTGTGGTGTTGGAGAAGACTCTTGAGAGTCCCTTGGACTGCAAGGAGATCCAACCAGTCCATTCTGAAGGAGATCAGCCCTGGGATTTCTTTGGAAGGAATGATGCTAAAGCTGAAACTCCAGTACTTTGGCCACCTCATGCGAAGAGTTGACTCATTGGAAAAGACTCTGATGCTGGGAGGGATTGGGGGCAAGAGGAGAAGGGGACGACAGAGGATGAGATGGCTGGATGGCATCACCGACTTGATGGACATGAGTCTGAGTGAACTCCGGGAGTTGGTGATGGACAGGGAGGCCTGGCGTGCTGCAATTCATGGGGTCGTGAAGAGTCGGACACAACTGAGTGACTGAACTGAACTGAATCAGGGTTTTCTGGTACAGTCCCAGAATTCTTATCATCTTAGTAATGCTTTTCTTCATATTATTGTTGTTTAGTCGCTCAGTCATGTCTGGTTCTTTGCTACCTTGTAGACTATAGCCCACCAGTCTCCTCTGTCCGTGGGATTTCCTAGGAAAGACTACTAGAAAAGGTTGTCATTCCCTCCTCCAGGGGATCTTCCCAACCCAGGAATCAAACCCATTTCTCCTGCACTGGCAGGTGGAATCTGTACCACTGCGCCACCTGGGAAGCCTGAATTAGAGATTAAAGATAATAGCACTAAATAAATTATGTTCACTTTATTTTTAAATGACAATATTATAGTCTACATATGCATTTTTCCTTATCCTTTTATTTGTTTAACTACATGTAAGGAGAATGCATATCCTCATTAAAGCAAATCTTAAGGGAAATAAAGGATATGAGATATATATATCTTACTTTCAATGTAGTCATTTTACATAGAAAGCAACAATGCAAGTGTGCTCCATACAGAATATGTATTGATTTCCGAGTCTTCATGTGGCTGCACTTCCCCATCACTGTGTATTTCTCTTCTCCCTTTTTCTCTGTTAGAATGTACTAAAAGTCTTTCTCCTTCCTAGTTAGACCAAAAGTAACAACAATGTGAAATCAGAGCCTCCCTCCACCTTCTAACTAAAAAAAAATTTTTTTTTACTTGGATTAGATGCTTTAAGCTTTCAGATCTCCTTTAAGACAAATTTAAGCTTCATTTCACTGACATAGTTAGAAAACAAGTGTCTGATTCGTATTAGTTTCTGGAGAATGTTGTTTAATCATTAGGTTTTCAGATTTAGGGCTCTGATAAATATAATAACTACAGTCAATGTTTTTTTGCTGTTGTTTTGTCACTAAGTCGTGTATTGTTGTAGCCACGTGTTCCAGGAAACAAACTCACTCAGAAGGACAATGCAGATAGTGAAGTGCAGTTTATTACACTGGCAGGCCCAAGGCAGAGTCTCCTCTTAGCCAAGGACCCCAACCAGCATTTGTGGAAATCTTTTATACCCCACTCCAAATTCCTTGAGACTTACATAAACCAAGGAAAATACAATCCCAGTAACCCCATGATTCACGTGCTATGTGCTCATGTGCTCAAACAGTCAAACAACTAGCCAATAATCAATAAACCTGAGGTTACAGTCTGATAAATACAGAAAAATTTATGGCCTTTCTGGAGGAAGGGGTGATTAGTGTATGTTTTCTCTTAGGCAATGAGTAACCTAGATATGATCTTCAAGGTTCCCCGGTCTGGAGGGGGTCTTATCCTTCTGTTGTTGTTTTCATAGGCACTAAACACAGAGTTCAGCGTCCATTGGAAAGGCGGCTGAGCATGATAAGCATGATCAGGCCTAAGATGGAGTCCAGGCCCTATGAATTCCTTCTTCAGTATGACTCTTTTATGACCCCATGGACTGTAAGCAACCAGGATCCTCTGTCCACTGGATTTTTCAGTCAAAAATAGGGGAGTGGTTTGCCATTTCCTTCTCCAGGGGATCTTCCTGACCCAGGGATCAAACCCACATCTCCTGAATTGCAGGCAGATTCTTTATCCCTGAGCCACCAGGGAAGACCCTTGATATTTTTGGTAGACAGTAAAACATCTTTCTTGCAGTTAAGTAATATTAAACAAGTCATTCATGCCATTTGGTAAGTGGTAATTAGTGTATTTATAGATTTATAGTACTTATAGACAGTTGGAAACTCACACTCTTTTGGGGGTATAGAAATTAATTTCTCTCTGACAGAGAATGGTTTCTAAAAATTTTAACTGGAGTTTGTCCACATATAACCAAACTATACTCTATAAACTCATTTAGTTCTTCCTGGATCTACTTTGCAAGGCTCTGACAAAAATAGCACTCTTAATTGCAACCTAAGCAATTTCAGGTTGTTTTCTCTCTTTTGTTCAAAAATAGCAATGTTGATTTCTCAAGTTATTGGATAAAGATGATATCATAATAAGTGTACAACATAAATGCAGACTTCTATATTCATCATCTCCCAGAAGACACTCTGTAATGGAGATTATATATATATATATATATATAAAATATATATACACACACACACATATGTACATATATAGTTTCTCTCTTATGATCATCATAAAACGGAGTCTATACTTAGGATGTTTTTCTTTTGTGATGGTTTTACTAGCAATGGGTAAAGACACATCTGATGCTTGATAACTGAAAGGAAAAGCTGGCAAGTTCTTCTAAGCTTAGTTTGCTGCTGCACTGCTATGGTGCACATGTCACTTAAAAATGTAGCAGTTTATGTATACTTCATGCACAAATGTATTTTATGTTCTGAATCTAGTGATTTATGAC
The DNA here is from genome assembly GCF_032452875.1 of Bos javanicus. Classification (NCBI taxonomy): domain Eukaryota; kingdom Metazoa; phylum Chordata; class Mammalia; order Artiodactyla; family Bovidae; genus Bos; species Bos javanicus. Next base: position 25,655,907 of record NC_083881.1, on the reverse strand, counting down.
AAATTCATCTCTGATATTTATAGCAGACTCCATGCTTCATGCTTGGCTAGTTTAACTCAATGTCTTTTTCCCCCTAGTGCTTTATGAACTGTCATAATTGTTAAAGTTATACTAAATAATTCTAGGTTCAGTTAAATAGTAAAGGAAAGCTGATATGTTTAATAACCACCAAATATTTTAACAAAAACCTACCAAAAATCTGTCACTTCACTATAATGCAATCGGGTAAGTTGTATATGCCAATCTTTACAACTTAGAGAGCAAAAGTAGAAAAAAATGCTCAAGATGATATCTGGACCTGGGGCAAGTTGTCAGAGCTACACTGGAAGGAAGTGGGGTGGACTCTCTGTCCGTGACAACAACAACAACAAAAAAACAAAAACAAACTCAACATTTGTTCATCCCTAAATGGAATAAAAATACTTTCTAAAGCAGTCCTGCCAAGTAAATGACATGTGTTGATGGCTTAACTTACAATCTGACACACAGTAGATAATCAATAAAGAGTGCATGCTCAGTTGCTAGGTCATACCTGACTCTTTGTGACCCCATGAACTGAAGCCTGCAAGGTTTCTCTGACCCAGGCAAGAATACTGGGTTGCCATTTCCTTCTCCAATTAATAAAGACTATTTGCTATTATTACCATATCATTGAGCTGAACTTCCCTAAACTTGTTATCTTCTCGGACCCTTTATTTCAAGTACTTTGCACTCAGATCTTCTAGATCCACCATTTACTCATTATTTACCCAAGAGCAGTCAAGTCCAGAGAAGAAACATGCCTGTCCTTCCAGCTCATTGACTGTGATTTCTCTTTACCTGCCAACTCATTTCTCAGCTGCCTGGCATCATCTGCCTTTTCCTGAGGCTTGCATCCATCAATTGGAGCCTTTGGACAACCTGGTCCGCTTGTTGGGCATTCTTTAAACCTACTCTGCACGTTGAAAGCTGTATCCCAGCATTGTTGTTGTTTAGTCACTCAGTCGTGTCAGATTCTTTGCGACCTCAAGGACTGCAGCATGCCAGGCTTCCCTGTCCTTTACTATCTTCCGGAGTCTGCCCAAGCTCATGTCCATTGAATCGGTGATGCCATCCAACCATCTCATCCTCTGTTGCCCCCTTCTCTTCCTGCCCTCAATCTTTCCCAGTATCAGGGTCTTTTCCGAAGAGTCACCTCTTCACATCATGTGGCCAAAGTATTAGAGCTTCAGCCTCAGCAGCAGTCCTTCCAATGAATATTCAGGGTTGATTTCCCTTAGGATTGACTGGTTTGATTTCCTTGCAGTCCAAGGGACTCTCAAGAGTTCTCTAGCACCACAGTTCAAAAGCATTAATTTTGGGGAGTGCTCTTCCAGACTGAGACTTCCCTGGAATTCCCACAATTATTTTAATTTTATTTCCAAAATAAAGGGTCCTCTTTTTCAGCTGTTGCTACCGCTTCCACAGCATTCCTGGTCTAAGTTCCATCCCCTCTTGTGACCCTGGGTCTCCTCCTGGGCTGGCACTGCACAGCAATGAACTATTGACTCTACTGTTGATGGTGACAGAACACATACAAGACAAGGGTGGAAATCCACCAAGACGGACTGTTTAACTATTGCATTTAATGAAAAAGAATCACCCAGTTTGGCTGAATGCCATCTTTTAAATTGAAGGAACATGCTTTCTTCAATAAAGTATTTGAATTCAGTATTTCTTTTTCATGTAGACAATATGACTTTTAAGACTACCTCTGGAAAACACATAGATAACTTCATGCTACCTTGAGCCAGTTGTGATCCACTAAATAATCATGTGCTGAATTTGCAACCAAAGAGAAGTTCTGAGAAATTCAAGAACAAACTATTGTTGAGGAAATAGATGTGGGAGGAGGGGTGGGAAGGATGCTCAAGAGGGAGAGGTGTGTATACACAAAGCTGGTTCACACTGTTGTACGGCAGAAACTAACACAGCACTGAAAGCAATTACACTCCAATAAGATTTTTTTTAATTAAAAATAAGTAAAATGAGTTAACGTTGTTAGTTTTGTTTTCTTTCCTTCCTTCCCTTCCCTTAGCCGAAATTCTTCCAGACACATTGGCAATGTTTGCTATGATCTTCTTAATCATAAGTTACAAAAATAAATTTAACATATTTTATGTTAGTAAGTTTCCAAATGATTACAAAGAATTATTCCACCAAAAATCATTAAGTGTTAACAGCAACTATTCTAAATATTTGCCTCACCTAATAACCTCAATCACCATAATGAGTGTACTTTCAAATAAATATATTACGCTATTTTTTCAGTTAATCTTTAGGAAGTTAAGAGGCTTGATTTAAAATAAAACTTACAGTTTCCATACACCATAGTAGGAAATTTTAATCCTAACATATATGCTTTTTAAAAATACCAGTCATGTCCTTAACATTTTCCAGCAAGTAATCTATTAGCATGAATTCCACTTCATCAGAATTATTTCTCTGCAGTTACAGTGTCCATAAGGAAAAGATTATTTCTCTCTTATATACACGATATTGTTTTTCTCCCAAATATTAATATCTACTTGGAATCCAATGCTTTTTACTTAAATCATTTCATATAATGTTTTAGAATTTATTTTTGTGGAATCCTTGCGCACCTTACGGTCATGTTCAAACTCCCTAGCCAAGTGCAACTATTGTTTAAAAAAATGTGACTAATCAGTATCCTTTTAAATAAGTTTAAAAACAAAACACAAAACAAATTTCACTACCTGAGGTATTGAAAAGTATACTTTGTTTCCTTAAATACAATTAGGAGCCTGTTTGGAACTCTGGGAGTATTCAGTGCCTCAGGTGAAAAGCAAATAAAACCTAAAGGAAGTTATTTTCATCTGAATGCAAGGATGTTGACAAAGTAAATCTTTCAGTCTTCTAGAACTAGAAGCTAATTTACTGCTGGCTGATGTCAGAAGCAATCTAACTTGTCCACTACAGAAGCCACACAAAGAACATTATTCATAAGTAAACCACCTTGATAAGAAGCCATCCTCTGAGCATAATTAGGAAATTCAATGGGCAGAACCAGAGGTGGAGTTGTAATAATAAAAGTCAGTAAATCCTCTTTATAACTTTCATTACACGAAAGTAAAATATATCACAGGAGGTCATATTATTCCAAACTGATGTCACCTCAGAGTTAAAAATAGCAACTTGCTTTTGTCAACTGAAAAATGTGACAATATATTTTTCATGCCAAATAATACAATTCATAGAGACCCTAAATGGAATCCCATTCTTGGTCCGCTAATTCAGTTGGTAATTACTCTTTCCAGAATATTGACAGACACATTGCTGGTTTGGTAAAGATCTTCAAGTAAAAATAATATTCACTATGTTCCAAATTTTCTTCTGGCTTTCAGAATAGCTGAAGTAATACTTCCTTGGTTTTAGAAAGGACTCTTTTCTCATAATAGGAATCCAATATCTGGATTCATTATGCCGACAGATTAATTAAGAGCATTTCTTTTTGTGCTAAATTCCAGAATGAGTTTCCTAAGTGTTTTCACAGTCTGGTTTTATCTATTTTATTCTACTGTGATTCAGAGGTTCCCAAGTTTAAGAACACAACAACTATACCCAACATTTTAATAGACTGATATTTTAACTGACCTTCTACACGAATCTTTTTCATTCTAAGCCCAGATTTCATCCCCAATTTTCATCTCCCTAGACATTCAGAAGTTATTGATTCTCTACTGGCTTTTTATGTAGTGAAGTCGCTCAGTTGTGTCCAACTCTTTGCGACCCCATGGACTATAGCCTACCAGGCTCCTCTGTCCATGGGATTTTCCAGGCAAGAGTACTGGAGTGGATTGCCATTTCCTTCTCCAGGGGATCTTCCCGACCCAGGGATCAAACCCGGGTCTCCCACATTGTAGACAGACGCTTAACCATCTGAGCCACCAGGGAAGTCCTAATAACTATCATGCTGACTTTCACATATTTGTATCAACTATTCATTAAAAATCCATTTGGAATTTTAACATTTCATAGGATGAACTGTCTTTACAGACCAATTGAAAGGATAAAACCTGATATAAAGAAAATGTTTCTTACAAGTAATCTTACAGTTCAGAAAATTGGGGTGAATCTTAGGTCTTTAGCCTTCCTGAAGTATAATCTTGGATCAAGGTAAATGAAGGTGAGGACACAATTTGTTTAAAGCACTCTAAATATTCTTAGAATCCCTACTAATTCTAGATTAAACTAAAATATTTGAAAGTTGTGCTCTCATATTTAGAGATAGCTTACAAATAGCTGTGAAAAGAAGACAAGCGAAAAGCAAAGGAGAAAAGGAAAGATACAAACATCTGAATGCAGAGTTCCAAAGAATAGCAAGAAGAGATAAGAAAGCCTTCTTCAGCAATCAATCCAAAGAAATAGAGGAAAACAACAGAATGGGAACTCTTCAAGAAAATCAGAGATACCAAAGGAACATTTCATGCAAAGATGGGCTCAATAAAGGACAGAAATGGTATGGACCTAACAAAAGCAGAAGATATTAGGAAGAGATGGCAAGAATACACAGAAGAACTGTACAAAAAAGATCTTCATGACCCAGATAATCACGATTGTGTGATCACTCACCTAGAGCCAGACATCCTGGAATGTGAAGTCAAGTGGGCCTTACAAAGCATCACTACGAACAAAGCTAGTGGAGGTGATAGAATTCCAGTTGAGCTATTCCAAATCCTGAAAGATGATGCTGTGAAAGTGCTGCACTCAATATGCCAGCAAATTTGGAAAACTCAGCAGTGGCCACAGGACTGGAAAAGGTCAGTTTTCATTCCAATCCCAAAGAAAGGCAATGCCAAAGAATGCTCAAACTACAGCACAATTGCATTCATCTCACACGCTAGTAAAGTCATGCTCAAAATTCTCCAAGCCAGGCTTCAGCAATATGTGAACCGTGAACTTCCTTATGTTCAAGCTGGTTTTAGAAAAGGCAGAGGAACCAGAGATCAAATTGCCAACATCTGCTGGATCATGGAAAAAGCAAGAGAGTTCCAGAAAAACATCTATTTCTGCTTTATTGACTATGCCAAAGCCTTTGACTGTGTGGATCACAATAAACTGTGGAAAATTCTTCAAGAGATGGGAATACCAGACCACCTGATCTGCCTCTTGAGAAACCTGTATGCAGGTCAGGAAGCAACAGTTAGAACTGGACATGGAACAACAGACTGGTTCCAAATAGGAAAAGGAGTACATCAAGGCTGTATATTGTCACCCTGTTTATTTAACTTATATGCAGAGTACATCATGAGAAACGCTGGACTGGAAGAAGCACAAGCTGGAATCAAGTTTGCTGGGAGAAATATCAATAACCTTACATATGCAGATGATACCACCCTTATGGCAGAAAGTGAAGAGGAACTCAAAAGCCTCTTGATGAAGGTGAAAGTGGAGAGTGAAAAAGTTGGCTTAAAGCTCAACATTCAGAAAACTAAGATCATGGCATCCGGTCCAGTCACTTCATGGGAAATAGATGGGGAAACAGTGGAAACAGTGTCAGACTTTATTTTTCTGGGCTCCAAAATCACTGCAGATGGTGGCTGCAGCCATGAAATTAAAAGACGCTTACTCCTTGGAAGGAAAGTTATGACCAACCTAGATAGCATATTCAAAAGCAGAGACATTACTTTGCCAACAAAGGTTTGTCTAGTTAAGGCCATGATTTTTCCTGTGGTCATGTATGGATGTGAGAGTTGGACTGTGAAGAAGGCTGAGCGCCGAAGAGTTGATGCTTTTGAACTGTGGTGTTGGAGAAGACTCTTGAGAGTCCTTGGACTGCAAGGAGATCCAACCAGTCCATTCTGAAAGAGATCAGCCCTGGGATTTCTTTGGAAGGACTGATGCTAAAGCTGAAACTCCTGTACTTTGGCCACCTCATGCAAAGAGTTGACTCATTGGAAAAGACTCTGATGCTGGGAGGGATTGGGGGCAAGAGGAGAACGGGACAACAGAGGATGAGATGGCTGGATGGCATCACTGACTCGATGGACGTGAATTTGAGTGAACTCCGGGAGTTGGTGATGGACAGGGAAGGCCTGGTGTGCTGCGATTCATGGGGTCGCAAAGAGTCAGACATGACTGAGTGGCTGATCTGATCTCTGATCTGATCTGACCATTCCCAGTAACTCCCAGACCTGGGCACATTTGTGATGTTATATTTGCCTTCATGTAGTGGTTTTTTTTTTTTTTTTTTTTTAATTCCATTTCTCTAAGAAATAAAGAAAAGGACTTGAACTAATAGCTATACTTCCAGCATTGAGAAGTATTTTCTTCAGTGCGACTCTCTTAAACATGAATTCCACTAGAACAGCCCACAGTATCTGCTGCATATTGAACACAAAATGGGACTTATCCCATGCATCAAGACTAAATGAAATCCTTTCAAATTTTGGTCTCCTTGCCAATGTGCAATTATACTGTAGATATTTTTTTAGTCAAACATATTTCACATTAATAAAATAGCTCAAAAAATTTGAGAAGGATATCAGATCTATATTTTTCATTTACTGATAATCTTGTCTACTTACTTGTGGAAGGATAAAACATAGGATTTGGATCCTTAGAAGCCAGCAGATTTACATATATAATATGAAGCTTTCCATGTCACTTCCCATTAATTTGGATATTTGGCCTTATTCCAGTGTTGATGAAGAAGGTGAAACAAGAATGATAAATTGCAGGACTCGCTTGGGTTTTTCTGGCTGTCATCAAACCTATAAACTTGTCTAGTCTTCCATTTGCAAGAAATATTTAAGTCATTTCAACAGCCTAGCCATTGTGCTCACAACTTAGGGAAATGACTGAGTCAAGGTTCATCTCAAAGAATAAACACATAAGGGATTAAACCTAGGCAAAAAATAATTTGCTAAGCACTTTTACAAAGTACGAAATACAGAGTTACAAAGTATTCTGAAAGGAAAGAAATCAGGGAGACTAGGTTACATGGAGGAGATGTTTTTAAGTCATGCCTTTAAAAATGACTTTCTCTTAGTCCCTGCTTATCCAGTACATTAGAATATTTGGCCTTAGATATGGAAAAAAAAATTGTATTTGCAAGATAATAGGTATCTTCTTAAAAAGAAAAAAACGTTGATTTTGTTTTAACTTTGAGGTAACCTCGTGTCCATGGGTAAATTGTTTCATGTCTCAGATCTTCTCAAACCCAGCATCATGAGGATTGCACACAATATGAAAAGTGTTCAATATTTGACACACAGTCAATAACGATGCTGAACACCGTCAGTGGCATTATGTATGTTACTCATAGTATCATAACCATGACAAAGAAATTTTAAAATTTAAAGAGAAACATCTCAGGTATTGCAATCCTAAAGGGGAGCCAATGAAAATATAGTCTTGCAGCGTTTGCCTCCATTTGCAATTTCCAAGGGCTAGATATTTCTCTCCAGTGTTCAGAAACAAAGACGATTACCTTTCAAGAAAAGTTCAGTTTATCTGAAAGGACAGTTCTAACTCTATGAAGTCATTAGTTGGTAACTTGGATTCACTTTGCACAACTATTCTGATACCTGTTATTCATTTGTTTTGTCAGCTTCCAACTGATGTTGCTAACGAATTTTAGATATGAATTGGAGAATATGTAGTTTGAATATGATATAATGCATTTATTGTACGTAAATCTTATTTTCAAAACCCATAGTGATTTTTTTTTCTTCTAGTTAGGCCTTATTAATATAGAGGCAACTGCTACTGGCCACAAATATAGGAGACCCAGTGGTAATAAAAAGGCCTTTATGATGATCTGTGCACACCAGGCTGGGCAAATATTGTGAGATTCCTTCTTACCATGAAAACTTTGCAAATACAGTCCTAACCAAACAGGGTACAGTCCTCTTTAAATTTTTATTTTTGGCACAGAACCTTTTAAACTAAGCTAATTTAGGTTTTTTAGTTTATAAATCTTGTCTGACTTTTCTAAATAAATACAAGCTCAGTGTGTGCCATTCGAGACTTGTATCTTTTCCCTTTTAAAATTTACATAATTATTACCAAAATAAGTTGAGAAGGTGTGTTCTTCTCCATGTTTTACCTTGACTTTAAAATGAGAATACTCTATGACTCTTAGGAAAAGAAAGAGTTTGCACTTGGAATTTGAGATCTTAAAGAATGTAGAGAAAATGTTAACTAATCCATCTGAGGAAAAAAAAATACCTGTAGCCCTCACCAGGCTCTTCTGTCCATAGGATTTCCCAGACAAGAATAGTGCAGTGCGTAGCCATTCCCTTCTCCCGGTTATCTTTCCGATCCAGGGATCAAACCCTAGTTTCCCATACTGCAGGCAGATTCTTTACCTTCTGAGCCACCAGGGAAACCCCCAAACCAACTATACTTCAACAATAAAATACATAAAATGAAGCTTATATGAAAGGCCAAAAAAAAAAAAAATCTGTTGTTTAAGCCACCCAATCAATGGTATTTTGTGATGACAATCTGACCTAACTAATACAGTGTTCTTCTTCTTAAAGAAGTACCCCTGAATTGTATAATGTCCTACAAAATTTGGATTTGGTCTTGATAGCAAAATTAAAATTAAGAACTAGGCAAAGTGGATGGTGGAAGACTGAGAAAATAATTTCAGTTTCTATCCACCATTACCACCAAGTCTTACATAGTTTTTCCCTCAGTAAAATATCAAAATATACCTAAATTCTGGGCAGCTTCAGTCTTGGGCAAGAAATTAGAATATTAGCAAAAGAGTCTTTCAGTTATTGTTTCTATATAATATTATGCTTTAATCTTCAGTGGAGAGGCTAGAGCTCAATAAAAAATAAATAGTCAAAATACTGATATTAATAGTACTGTATGAGCTCATTGTTTGCAGTCCTCATTTTAGTCTCACAATAAACAGAACTGGCATAGGCAGGAATTCATATGATTAAATATCCTACTTGCAAACATGAATATATTATGAAGTGTTAATGCAATGCATTAAGAAGTGATGTCATGTGGCATAGATTTTCTATTGGAATATGGAGAACATGTTCTATTTCTTTTTTTGTAACTTCAAAACAATTGATTTTGACAAATTTGGGGGCAGAGAGTAGAAGTTTTAAAGAAAACCATTTTATGCCACAGAGAATCCAAGATAAAAAGCAGTCATCTTGGACTTCCGGAGATGCATCTGCCTTTCTGGATCACTAAGTGTGGTATTTAGTCTATTTGCAGAACCCACCTGCTCAGAAATTCTTGGTGACTCAGCGTTAGTTGCAACATGTTAAGCTGTGTGGGGTTTTCCTTTTTCCCCAAAGGAAGCAGCCACTAGAGAAGAAAAGTTCCTGTTCGGGATATGGGAAGTCTTTAATCCAGAGAAAATTTTCCATTTTTTTCTTATACATCATGACAAATTGCTAGAACTTCAAATGATTAACCTGTAAGTAGTGTGGTTTATGGAGAAGGCAATGGCACCCCACTCCAGTACTCTTGCCTGGAAAATCCCATGGATGGAAGAGCCCGGTAGGCTCCAGTCCATGGGGTCGCTAAGAGTCGGGCACGACTGAGCGACTTCACTTTCACTTTTCACTTTCATGCATTGGAGAAGGAAATGGCAACCCACTCCAGTATTCTTGCCTGGAGAATCCCAGGGACAGAGGAGCCTAGTGGGCTGCCCTCTATGGGGTCGCACAGAGTCGGACACGACTGAGGCAACTTAGCAGCAGTAGCAGCAGCAGTGTGGTTTATAGCCAAAGATGAGGTCTTAGTGAATCCTAGTGGTCCTGGGATTAATCAAGAAACACTGAGTCCTCTCAATGTGTTACCCACTATAGCACCAGCCACTCAACAAATAAAGTCAAATAACAACCCGTGCTTTCTAGGATATCACAGTATATTAGAACACCAAGACAAAAACAAATGTAATTTTCCATTAAGTGCAGTAATACAGACTTGTACATTCTAAAGGTAACTAAGAGAAAATATAAAATATATATATCTGGAAAATATATATATCTGGAAAAAATGAAAACACCAGTTTGAAACAATACATGAACCTCAATGTTCATAGCAGCACTGTCTGCAATAGCAAGATATGGAAGTGACCTAAGTGCCATCAGTGGATGAACAGATAAAGAAGGTGTGAAGTATGTGTGTGTATACAATGGAATATTGCTGTTGTTCAGTCACCAAGTTATGTCTGGCCCTGCGACCCCATGGATTGCAGCACGCCACGCTTCCCTGTCCTTCACTATCTCCTGGAATTTGCTCAAACTCACGTCCATTGAGTTGATGATGTCATCCAACCGTCTTATCCTCTGTTGCCCCCATCTTCTGCCCTCAGTCGTTCCCAGCATGAGAGTCTTTTCTAAAGAGTCAGTTCTATGCATCGGGTGGCCAAAATGTTGGAACTTAGCCTCAGCATCAGTCCTTCCAATGAATATTCAGGGCTGATTTCCTTTAGGATTGACTGGTTTGATCTCCTTGCCATCCAAGGGACTCTCAAGAGTCTTTTCCAGCACCACAATTTGAAAGCATCTGTTCTTTGTCACTCAGCCTTCTTTAGGTCCAACTTTCACATCCATACATAACTACCAAGAAAACCATAGGTTTCACTGTACGGACCTTTGTCGGCAAAGTTAAACTGTCTAGGTTTATCTAGCTTTCCTTCAGAGGAACAAGTGCCCTTTAACTCCATGTCTGCAGTCACCATCCACAGTGATTTTGGAGCCCAAGAAAATAAACTCAGGCAAGAATACTGGTGTGGGTTGCCATGTCTTTCTCCAGGGGATCTTTCCAACCCAGGTATCACACTAAAGTCTCCTGTATTGGAAGGCAGATTCTTTACCATTGAACCACCTGAGAAGCCCACCAAAGAATATTACTTAGTCTTAAAAAAATAATGTAATTCTTCCATTTGCATCAACATGGATAGACTTAGAGAATATTATGTTTAGTGAAATAAGTCAGACAAAGACAAGTATTGTAAGATATCAGTTATGTGTAGAATCTAAAATAAGATACAAATGAATGTATATGCAAGACAGACTTACAAATATAGACAACAAACTAGTGGTTACCAGTGGGGAGGGGCAAAATAAGGGTATGGACTTAAGAGATGAATTCTACTATGTATAAAATAGAGAAGCAACGAGGATATGTTGTTTAGCATCGGCAAATATAACAATTATCTTGTGATAATTTTGAATGACATATAATCTATACAAATATACTGAATCACTATGCTATATACCTAAAACTAACATAATATTGTAAAGCAACTATACTTCAATTAAAAAAAATACAAAGAAAATATAATCCCATCTCCCTGGTCAGATTTTGATGCTTATTCCATCAGTTTGCACCTCTGCTATAAAGAAGATAACTGCATTTCAACCTGTCAGAAAATTTAGAACATTTTGTTCAAATACATGAAGCAAAAATGTTTTCTATTTTTTAGTAGAACTTATTCTATGATATAAGAGAATATTAACAAGTAGCACATTTTTCTTTGTCATGTCTCCGAGTCTTCTTTCTCTACCAGAAAAATCTTATTTCAAATCAGAATGACTGATATCTGATTTTTTTTTTCTCTGTAGTTGATAAACCAGGGCAGACTGACAGGGCTCAGTTTTCTGAGCTAATGTAATTTTGTTTCCAATAACAGTTTAGTTACCTCTCTTGGAGAGCAAAGTTTTCATGCCAGAAGTAGTGATGTAGAGATTAAGGTGATATTGTACATGTCACACCAGACCTCAGTGAGAATATATTTTGGAAAGAAAAAAATAAATAAAGGTGACAATCAACATAGGTATGCCAACTAGCCAGGGACTCAAAAACCACAGCAAAAATGTCTAGTGCTTTATTTTCCTGATCTCAAACAATTTTTGTTACACAAGGTAGATTGTGAATGTTGTCAGCAGTCATAGAATTGATTTCCTTATACATCATTTGTAAGACATCATGTCATACAGGGCAGATATTCATATTTTAGGATTTCCCTGGAGTTACACGGAAACATAACAGTCAGTTCAGTCACTCAGTCGTCTCTGACTCTTTGCAACCCCACGGACTGCAGCACGCCAGGCTTCCCTGTTCATCACCAACTCCTGGAGTTTACTCAAACTCATATCCATTGAGTCGGTGACGCCATTCAACCATCTCATCCTCTGTCATCCCCTTCTCCTTCCATCTCAAATCTTTCCCAGCATCAGCGTCCTTTCAAATGAGTCAGCTCTTTGCATCAGGTGGCCAAAGTATTGGAGTTTCAGCTTCAACATCAGTCCTTCTAATGAATATTCAGGACTGATTTCCCTTAGGATGGACTGGTTGGAACTCCTGGCAGTTCAAGGGACTCTCAAGAGTCTTCTCCAACACCACAGTTCAAAAGCATCAATTCTTCAGCACTCAGCTATCTTTATAGTCCAACTCTCAAATCCACACATGACTACTGGAAAAACCAAAGCTTTGACTACATGGACTTTTATTGGCAAAGTAATGTCTCTGCTTTTTAATATGCTGTCTCAGTTCAGTTCAGTTCAGTTCAGTTGCTCAGTCATGTCTGACTCTTGGCAACCCCATGAATCGCAGCACACCAGGCCTCCCTGTCCATCACCAACTCCCAGAGTTTACCCAAACTCATATCCATTGAGTCGGTGATGCCATCCAAACATCTGATCCTCTGTAATCCCCTTCTCCTCCTGCCCTCAATGTTTCCCAGAATTAGAGTCTTTTAAAATGAGTCAGCTCTTCTCATCAGGTGGCCAAAGTATTGGAGTTTCAGCTTCAATATCTGTCCTTGCAATGAATATTCAGGACTGATTTTCTTTAGGATGGACTGGTTGGATCTCCTTGCAGTCCAAGGGACTCTCAAGAGTCTTCTCCAACACCACAGTTCAAAAGCATCAATTCTTTGGTGCTCAGCTTTCTTCACAGTCCAACTTTCAAATCCATACATGACCATTGGGAAAACCATGACCTCGACTAGACAGACCTTTGTTGGCAAAGTAATGTCTCTGCTTTTTAATATACTGTCTAGGTTGGTCATAACTTTTCTTCCAGGGAGTAAACGTCTTTTAATTTCATGGCTGCAATCACCTGCAAATCATCTGCAGTGATTTTGGAGCCCCAAACAAATAAAGTCTGCCACTGTTTCCACTGTTTCCCCATCTATTTCCCATGAAGTGACTGGACTGGATGCCATGATCTTAGTTTTCTGAATGTTGAGTTTTAAGCCAACTTTTTCACTCTCCTCTTTCACTTTCATCAAGAGGCTCTTTAGTTCTTCTTCATATTTCTGCCATAAGGGTGGTGTCATCTGCATATCTGAGGTGATATTTCTCCCGGCAATCTTGATTCCAGCTTGTGTTTCTTCCAGCCCAGCATTTCTCATGATGTTCTCTGCATATAAGTTAAATAAGCAAGGTGACAATATACAGCCTTGATGTACTCCTTTCCTGATTTGGAACCCATCTGTTTTTCCATGTCCAGTTCTAACTGTTCCTGACCTGCATACAGATTCCTCAAGAGGCAGGTCAGGTGGTCTGGTATTCCCATCTCTTGAAGAATTTTTCAGTTTGTTGTGATCCACATAGTCAAAGGCTTTGGCATAGTCAATAAAGAAGAAGTAGATGTTTTTCTGGATCTCTCTTGCTTTTTTGATGATCCAGCAGATATTGGCAATTTGATCTCTGGTTCCTCTGCCTTTTATAAGTCCAGGCTGAACATCTGGAATTTCATGGTTCATGTACTGTTGAAGCTTGATTTGGAGAATTTTGAGCATTACTTTGCTAGCCTGTGAGATGAGTGCAATTGTGTGGTAGTTTGAGCATTCTTTGACATTGCCTTTCTTTGAGACTAGAATGAAAACTGACCTTTTCCAGTCCTGTGGCCACTGCTGAGTTTTCCAAATTTGCTGGCATATTGAGTACAGCACTTTCACAGCATCATCTTTCAGGATTTGAAATAGCTCAACTGGAATTCCATCACCTCCTCTAGCTTTGTTCATAGTGATGATTCCTAAGGCCCACTTGACTTCACATTCCAGGATGTCTAGGTCTAGGTGAGTGATCACACACCATTGTGATTATCTGGGTCGTGAAGATCTTTTTGTATAGTTATGTGTATTCTTGCCACCTGCAAAGTCCATACCATTTCTGTCCTTTATTGTGCCCATCTTTGCATAAAATGTCCCCTTGGTATCTCTCATTTTCTTGAAGAGATCTCTAGTCTTTCCCATTCTATTGTTTTCCTCTATTTCTTTTCACTGATCGCTGAGGAAGGCTTTCTTATCTCTCCTTGCTATTGTTTGGAACTCTGCATTCAAATGGGTATATCTTTCCTTTTCTCCTTTGCCTTTAGCTTCTCTTCTTTTCTCAGCTTTTGTAAGAGCTCCTCAGACAACCATTTTCCTTTTTTGCATTTTTTTTCTTGAAAATGGTCTTGATCCCTGCCTCTTGTACAATGTCACGAACCTCTGTCCATAGTTCTTCAGCCATTGTATCAGATCTAATCCCTTGAATCTATTTCTCACTTCCACTGTATAACTGTAAGGGGTTTGATTTAGGTCATACCTGAATGGTCTAGTGGTTTTCCCTACTTTCTTCAATTTAAGTCTGAATTTGGCAATAAGGAGTTCATGATCTGAGCCACAGACAGCTCCCAGTCTTGTTTTGCTGACTGTATAGAGGTTCTCCATCTTTGGTGGCAAAAAACAGAGTCAATCTCATTTCACTATTGACCATCTGGTGATGTCCATTTGTAGCATTTTCTCTTGTGTTGTTGGAAGAGGGTGTGCTATGACCAGTGTGTTCTCTTGGCAAAACTCTGTTAGCCTTTGCTCTGCTTCATGTTGTACTCCAAGGCCAAATTTGCCTGTTACTCCAGGTATTTCTTGACTTCCTACTGTTGCATTCCAGTTCCCTATAATGAAAAGGACATCTTTTTATGGTGTTAGTTCTGGAAGATCTTGTAGGTCTTCATAGAAGCACTCAGCTTCAGCTTCTTCAGCATTACTGGTTGGGGTAAAGTCTTAGATTACTGTGATACTGAATGCTTTACCTTGGAAACAAAAATGATCATTCTGTCATTTTTGAGATTGCATCCAAGTACTCCATTTCAGATTCTTCTGTTGACTATGATGGCTACTCCATTTCTTCTAAGGGATTCTTGCCCACAGTAGTAGATAAGTATAATAACCTTACACTCTTGTCAAAACAGGTAAAAATATGTGACAGGATCCCTTCAGTTTTATAAGTGGGTAAGAGTAATTCTACAGAGTCCCAGATATATTGTATTAGTTAATAATTTTGTTTGGTTAAAAAAAAAGAGAGAGAGTGTGTGTTTGATTTGTTTATCAAGGCTTGTCTTACAAAGCAAGTGCTTCCTTCTACTATTTCATCTTATGATATTTTCATTGCGTGATGTTACAGTTAATGTATTTAAAACTTTTCACTATGGACGTGATTGCTGGGAATCCCATGAAACTGACTACTTTGTCTTCCCTAAAAAAGACTTGAGGATCTTAAAGCTGAACTAGTGGGGTTTCCTAGGTGACACTAGTGATAAAGAACCTGCCTGCCAATGGAGGAAACACAAAAGAC
Organism: Bos javanicus; assembly: GCF_032452875.1. Lineage (NCBI taxonomy): Eukaryota > Metazoa > Chordata > Mammalia > Artiodactyla > Bovidae > Bos > Bos javanicus. The sequence continues at coordinate 25,640,317 of NC_083881.1, read as the reverse complement.
AAGGATTTGATCCCTGGGTCAGGACGATCCCCTGGAGAAGGAAATGGCAACCCACTGCTGCATTCTTGCTTGGAGAATCTCATGGACAGAAGAGCCTGGCAGGCTCCAGTCCATGGGGTCACAAAGAGTTGGACAAGACAGAAATGACTTCGGATGCTCTCAGTGAAACCAGAAGCCAACCACTCCACCAGGGTGAGCTCTACCTTGTCTTGACACTGTCCGTTTAGATGGCCAATCCACTGGCAGGAGCTGTGGTGTCCATAGTTTGAACTGAGTTGCTCTCAGCAGTCAATGGCAAAGGATAGCAAATTTGAGCCTTTTGACATGTCATTGAAAGGCAGGAAAATTCAGTTTATGGAAGGCAGGAATTAATATCTGTTGAGCCAAAATGTTGATTGTTAAAGAGAATTTAGACCTGTAGTCATGGTAGCTTAGGGATGGTGCAGAAAATTTCACACTACCTCAATGACCCAGGGAGAGACAGGCAGCAGCTGCCAGGAGAAAATTTTGACTATGGCTCAATCAACCAGGCAAATTTCAATCACTGGCCATAGACGTGGGGCCAAGTCACAGGTTTTCCGGTTCCCAGTTATGCAAGAATAAAATGGATTATACTAAGCTGGAAAAAATTCTGGAGTAATCAGAATACAGATGTATAAATATGATACAGTGTTAACATAGGTAAGGTGATAATTGTGCTCAGCACATTCCAAGTGTAAACTATATATTCACACATTTATACCTAATTCTTCAATTTCATTCATGAGTCCACTGAGAATTTATAGATATTTATAGATATGTATAGACATATACGCCCACATATATAAACAAATGCATATTAAATTATTTTACAAACTATGACACACTTCTAAAAATCTGATTTTCAGTGCACTTGCATAATTCTATCAATAGCAAGCACTATTATTACACTTTGGGAACAGGTTTACTTATTTTACGCTGCTTCTATCTTCCTATTTTTCTTGTTAATTTGCTCTCAGGATTACACCCCTCAAAATCTGTCTGAACTTTACCACCCATAGTGAATTCAGTTTTATAACTAATGAGTCATGTGGTTCAAATGCCACATTCTTTTTTTAGAATCCTAGTAGGTTTCAAAATATACAGTAAAATAGATCTCCCTTTAATGTTCAAAACATCAATTTAGGAACCCAATAATCATCTTCTCCTTTCTCTATGTGTTATCATGCTCTAAGCAACATTTCATTTCCTCTTCAGATAAGTCATATAGTATTCTTTCTGAGGACACATTATTGCAGATTTAAGGATACAGTCGCTTCTATGAGGAACATCAAGGATGATTAATGTAAACTATAGTCTAGACAAGTCTAGAATGGACTATTTTGGAGTAGAAGGGGAAAGAGTCTTAGATTGGAGAAAGAGTCTTCATTTCTTCTCCAGTTACAAACTTGTTATAATCTCATTTTATAATATAAGATTCTAAACATCTCTTTTCTTTAATATTCAAAATATTCTTCTCCCTTTACCCACAAAAGAAGAGAAAAATAATCCTATCTTTTAGTTTCAGATTCATTCTTAAGAGAATGTGATCTTAAGTTTTAAAATTTATGGAAAGTAGATTAGTATCTTTACAGTTAGGCATCTCTCTTGCTATTTAGAAATCTTATAACTCAATTCAAGTAAATTGCAGGGAGTTGATAGGTATAAATTTACCTCATTATGCATTTTAAGGGGAGAAACTAAAAATAATTGTACAAAGACTGTGCTGTTCATTGGTTTCATAGGATCTTTAATCCTTTTTCAAAACTGCCACTTCCCTCACATTTCAATGTAGGTTTTGTATGCTACAAGAGAGGGGAGAAGATTGCATTTAGAAACCCATGAACTTCAGATTTAAAAAGTTGCAGCATTTGTTCCCAGTTGTTTTTCAGTTTCTCTCAATTTATCATGAAAAAGAATTTCAATCTCTTCAGTCTTATGAAAAGGTCTCTGCCGTATACATTTGTTTGATATTGAACTAGCAACCTGTAAAAAATGTAGACTATCTAACAGTTTACAAAGAATGAGCTTGGCAAACAAAAATTCAGTGTGAATTTTTTTTTAGAAGTATTAACCAAAAACCATAGCTTCAACCAATAAATAAATACTTTCTTTTGTGTTATTTTGTACCCATGGTTCCCGGGGGTTTGTCTACTCACCCGCACAATCTTGCAGGCTTTTCTCTGCAGTATCTGGCGATCTCATTTTTCTTCCAGGACCATAGGGAAGGAGAAAGTTAACTCTCCTTGGACAGGGTCTGTTCACACACAGAGAGACGGTCTAGAGCAAGTGCCTGGCATCACCAACAAGTTCAGGACTAAGAGCTCTAGGGGATCAGAATCTCTGTGGGTCATACAATAACTAAGATCACCATCTGCTTTGCCTCTGTAGACACAAGACAAAAGCAAGGTCAGTAAGTGAAGTTTCCAGGAATGCTGTGAGCACTAGATGTCCAAAGTTAGAAGACAAACTAGATTGTGTATTTTTTTAATTAATTACTTTTACTATGGACATTTTTTTTAGTTGCGGCAAGTGGGGGCTACTCTCTACTTGCAGTGCGTGGGCTTCTAATTACAATGGTCTGTCTTGTTGATAAGTATGGGCTCTAGGGCCCACGGGCTTCAGTATTTTGAGACAAGACTCAGTAGCTGCAGCTTCTGGGCTCCAGAGCACAGGCTCAGTAGTTGTGGCTCATGGCCTTAGTTGCTCCAGGGCATGTGGGATCTTGTGAGATTACGGACTGAACCCATCTCTTCTGCATTAGCCGTCATATTCTTACCACTATTTCTGCTTTATGGATTATGCCAAAGCCTTTGACTGTGTGGATCACAATAAACACTGGAAAATTCTGAAAGAGATGGGAATACCAGACTATCTGACCTGCCTCTTGAAAAATCTGTATGCAGGTCAGGAGGCAACAGTTAGAACTGGACATGGAACAACAGACTGGTTCCAAATAGGAAAAGGAGTACGTCAAGGCTGTATATTGTCACCATGCTTATTTAACTTATACGCAGAGTACATCATGAGAAACACTGGGCTGGATGAAGCACTAACTAGAATCAAGATTGCCGGGAGAAATATCAATAACCTCAGATATGCAGATGATACCACCCTTATTGCAGAAAGTGAAGAGGAACTCAAAAGCCTCTTGATGCAAGTGAAAGAGGAGAGTGAAAAAGTTGGCTTAAAGCTCAACATTCAGAAAACTAAGATCATGGCATCCAGTCCTGTCACTTCATGGGAAATAGATGGGGAAACAGTGGAAACAGTGGCAGACTTTATTTGTTTAGGGCTCCAAAATCACTGCAGATGGTGATTGCAGCCAAGAAATTAAAAGATGCTTCCTCCTTTGAAGGAAAGTTATGACCAACCAAGACAGTATATTAAAAAGCAGAGACATTACTTTGCTAATAAAGGTCCATCTAGTCAAGGCTATGGTTTTTCCAGTAGTCATGTGTGGATGTGAGAGCTGGACTACAAAGAAAGCTGAGCACTGAAGAATTGATGCTTTTGAACTGTGGTGTTGGAGAAGACTCTTGAGAGTCCCTTGGACTGCAAGGTGATCCAACCAGTCCATCCTAAAGGAAATCAGTCCTGAATATTCATTGGAAGGACTGATACTGAAGCGGAAACTTCAATACTTTGGCCACCTGACGCGAAGAGCTGACTCATTTGAAAAGACCCTGGGAAAGATTGAAGGTGGAAGGAGAAGGGGATGATAGAGGATGAGATGGTTGAGTTTCAATGGACATGAGTTTGAGTAAGCTTGGGAGTTGATAATAGACAGGGAGACCTGGCGTGTGCAGTCCATGGGGTCACAAAGAGTTGGACACGACTGAATGACTGAACTAAACTGAACTGATTCTTTACTACTGAGCTACCAGGGAAGCCTTGTGTATTTTTTAAAATCAAAGTTCCACCATTTGCATCAACACTTTCTATTATTAGAGAAGAGAATAGAAGCATAGAAAAGGGTATGAATGCCAAGAGTGCCCAGGTCTGTCCACAATTTGAACCCCCAGTCTTAACCATATATTTGGCTTAAACCTACAGGTTACTTAACCTTGCATGACTTAGTTTTGTCATCTGTAAAATGAGAATAATAAAAGCACCTACCTCATAGGACTATTGTGAAGATTAATTGGTTTATACATGCTAAGCCTTCTGTCCATATCTGGTGTGTTTTAAGAACTCAAGTGTTAGCAATTATTATCCAGCAAGCAACAATAATGCCACTTATCCTATAGTATGTGGACTTATAATTTTCATGACCTGTTTGAGGGCCAAACTTCCCCCACAAGAAGCAAAGCTAACCATTGCCATCAGCTGTACTGTCACTGGGATGGCAGGTCCTCATATAAATGAGCATGGCATTCCAAAATATAAATGATTTCCAGTCAATCACACATGATTGTACATCACTTTGCATCAATCAGTAAGGACAATTCTCAATCTGATAGGAAGCTCAAGGGTGAAGTCAATTACAGTTACTTGATATTTTCTGATTGCATATTCTTTGTAAATATTTTATGTACCTAAGTTATATTGTCACAGTTGTATACTGCATACGAAAAACTATAAATAATTAGAACTAAAATCTTTGGACCCAAGAAGAATGATACATAAGCAATATTTAGCAACACTAAAAATATATGATTTTTGTGCATACAAATTTGCAGCTTAAAATAGGACAAAATGTACTAGATAAATAAAAATAAAATAAACCACATTGGAGAAATAGCTGAAATAATAGTCATGGCATCAAGAAAACAGTGTGTCAGTTACTTGGGGGTTTTGTTGTTGTTTTAAAAGACTTTATTTTTTCAAACAATTGTAGGTTTGAAGAAAGACTGAGCAGAAAGTTTAGAGTCCCTGTCACCTGTTTTCCCCACCCACTACATACATTGTCCACTATTAGCAACATCTTACATTAGTAGTATGGTACCTCTGCCAATGCAGGAGACATAGGTTCGATCCCTGGGTCAGGAAGATCCCCTGGAGAAAGAAATGGCAACTCACTGCAGTATTCTTACCTAGGATGTCCACAGGGTCACAAAAGAGTTGGACATGACTTGGAAACTAAACAACAACATATCTGTTACAATTAATGAATTAATACTGGCAAATTGTTATTAACTAAAGTCCACAGCTTCTATTAGGGTTCACTCTACATTTCTATGGGTTTTGAGAAATGCATAATTGTATCTATTGTTACAGTGTCACACACAATAATTTTATTCACCTCAAAAGTCCCCAGAATTTCTCCTATGCACCCCTCTTTTTCTCCCCCATAACCTCTAGCAACCACTGATCTTTTTAGTGTCCCCATAGTTTTACTTCTCCCAGAATATCATGTAGTTAAAATCAAGTGTTATGTAACATTTCCCATCTGGCTTCTTTCACCTAGTAACATGTGCTTAAGTTTCTTCCTTGTCTTTCTGTGGCTCGATAGTTCATTTCTTGTTAGCACTGAATAATATTTCACCATATGGATGTACCACAGTTTATTTACCCACCCACCTATTAAAGGACATTTTCATTCCTTCCAAATTTTGGAAGTTATGAATAAATAGCTGCTCTAAGCACCTTGTGCGCAGGTTTGTTTGTGAACATAGATTTTTCAACACAATTGGGCATATAAATACCTACACTAAAACTGTGTTTTGTAAGAGACTAACGAACTGTCTTGCAAAGTGGCTGTAGGATTTTGCATTCCCACCAACAATGAATGAAAGTAGTTTTTTTTTTTTTTTGGCTTCATATCCCATCAGGACTTGGTATTGCGCTTTGAATTTTGACTATTCTAGTGGATGTGTGGTGGTATCTTATTCTTTTCATTTACAACTCAGTGAAAAATAAAGTTGAATATCATTTTGTGTGTTTCTTTGCTGTGTGTATATCTTTTTTAATGAGGTGTCTGTTCAGACATTTTTTTAAATTAAATTATCTTTTATTGAAGGACAATTGCTTTATAGAATTTTGCTGTTTTCTGTCAAACCTCAGCATGAATCACCCATAGGTATACAGTTTTTTGTTTTCTTATGATTGAGTTTTAAGAGTAATTTGCATATTTTGGTTACAAGTCCTTTATCAGATATACCTTTTACAAGTATTTTCTCCCAATCAGTGACTGTCTCTTCATTGTTTTAGCAGTGTCTTATAAAATAATAGTTTTATATTTAATTCTTCATGTTGGAGAAATAGGTGAACTTGATGTATCAATTATTTTTAATAAATTGATCCAGAGCTATTTCTGAGTTTGTACAAAGATAATAGTGTGAAGATTGAATTGTCAATGACAATGGTTCAGGAAAATTATGAGAATATAATCAACAACTCTGGAAATATTTTTAAACACACTAAAAGCAAGTGAGGGAATTACAAGAAAAAAATTTAAATTGTTCTTTGGGAAATACATATCAAATTTCAAAAATTCAAAAAGGGATATATTATATATATCATATATATATTACATATAATATATATATATATATATATACACACATATGTATGTATGCATTTCAAAGCCAACTCGGGGTTTCAAAGGAAATTAAAAGATTATACTTGACTTGGGACTGCAATGTACTCCCTGGAGCCAAATGGCAAATTGATGGCCTCTTACACGCCAAGTCCAATCAATTGGCAATAGCTGTGTGGAGGGCAGTATAGAGAAGGCTTAGCAGGAAGTGAAAAGCTGTGATTGGTTGAATGGTGGAACTTCTGCTGTGGAATGCAGGGTTCAATGCTTTATCCTGGAAAGAAACAGCTCCTATGTAAGTCATATTTTTAATTACAGAGTACACTAAGACAGAGAACTGATACAAGGAAGGTATTGTACCATGAACTGAATGGTGATTCTTTTCTTCTTTACTTCTGCATTTTGAACAGCATGAAAAGACAGGCTTAGTTTAGTTCTGGTTTTGGTGGGGGCAGGGGTCTTCCTCCTTGGCATACTGGAGCAGGACGCATATCTGTTGTTGCTTCTGATGAACTATAGCAAAAGAAAAATGCTTTTCAAAACATTATAGATGTTGGAATCATGTCTCTACTTCTTAGCTTCTCGTTTAACCATCAGTTAACAGTCTTTAAAACATAGAGGATAAAAGGAAAAAAGGGAAAAAAAATGCGTTGAAGAATGGTAACCTAGATGAGAAAGCACATCTTTTACCAATAAAATCAGAATTAAGAAATCTATAAGATATCAAATGGTAACAAGAGTAGATTATTCTGTGGCAAATACTTGATGAGAAGAAGAATAATTACCTTCTAGCGTGTAAGTCCTTCAATTCTAAGCCAGAGGCTCAGTCAGCCTGCTTAAGAAGGACTAGTGACAGTTTTTCAGAAGCTACAACTTACTAGCAATATTACAAATTTGACGATTGTCTTTTCTTGGTGTTCAAACTCAAAATCTAAGACTTAGCCTAGATTGTGAAGATGTACTTGTCTACGCTGATTACAACTTTATCCAAATATTAATCTGACACCCATGCAGTGATCCTGTAGCTTAAGAGTACTGACAGCTTCCTCCCCAGATCAACAATTAAATGGCAAAACTGGTTAATTGTGTTCCTCCCTTCATTTCAAGTTGAGCAACTATATAAATTTAGCAAATAAGCCAAACATGGGATCTCCAAGCTTGTCAAAATATGATGGCAATTAAATTGACATCTCTTCTGCACCTCATTTTTAAAGGAATATATTTTTCAAGGCCTTGACAGTCAAAAACTATTTAGATTATTTATGACATTTCCAATGAGTTAGTAACATTTTTTATTGCATTACATTTTGCATAATATAATTTGTCACTATTTCTTTATTAAGCTTGTTCTATATTCATAGTTGTCCCACAACACTATATTTTCCTTTTTGTCAGCCCAGAACTTCATTATGAAGGATGAGGTTTTATCATTTCCCAGTGATGCAAATGTCTACAGTGAATAAGTGTCATTATGCAGAAACAGGAATTTAGTTTTCCTCCATTAACCAGGCAGCCTAATGACTCAACAAGTTTATGGCTTGCCACAAAATTTGATAGCTCAATGTGAGTTAGAACAAATGAGAGTGACATGGATATAAAGATTAGAGAGTTGTACTTTTCCTTTTTGTGTGAGTATGAGTTTTCTTACTTTCCTAAAGTGAGGGTTGGGTTTCTATTAAATTCATGAGTAGCGACACCTCTTGACATTTTCTCCTGAGAAACAGTAACTTAGATTCTCTGTTGCCAGCTGTTGGACAGATCACTTATTTCTCTTGATCCAATTCAGCCTGAGGGCATAGTGAAATGGGTGCTACCTGCTCACACCTCTAAATAAAAACTTTATCAAGACTGCAAGTCCTACAGAAGAAAACAAGCATGTTCAGTCCTGGAGAGTGTCAAGGAAGATCCCATAGTGAACTATCCAAGTATCTTATTTATAAATCCAGGGATGCCAAGAGAAGTTTTGGCATAAAAAGTGCTCAGCTTAAACCACTAACTCCAGAATGCACAGAGTAAGGCAGGACCTACAGCTCTCTCTCTCTCCACTATTAAAATATATTTATGGCTTCAAATAAAAGATGAAGGAGAAGGCAGTTAGAAACTATGTACTCAAGCCTCTCATACCTTTACAGTAGTTATGAATTGGTCATTCATTAACTTTATTAACACGAAGCTGAGGATTTAGATAATTTGCAAAAAGAAGGTAAGACCATTCTGAAAGTCAGGATGTGGGGAAAAGTCACTGCATGGAATATTGACCTCAAAAGACTATCCAAACAGTGAGAGACCAGGCTCCAGACAGCTACCATCTATTTACTTAATCATTCATTTCCGGTACACTGTACAGCATTATCAGTACTGTTAACCTTTATCCACATAGGAAACAACTTTATCAGCTAGGGTATAGTACTTAAGTGTAGTCCTTTCGGCTTTAGTCTTATGAATTCTATTCATTCCCAAAGTTACTCAGGTTAGCATCTTTTTTTCTCTCACCCGTTTCATTAGGTTGTATTATATCTCTGTAATGCAGTTAGATTCTGTGGTCACAGTGTGCGTTCTTTCCTAGGACTATTCATATTTCTAAATTTTATTCATAATACATATGATTACACACACACATACAATATTTTACTTGGGTAAATTAACGTTCACTCTTTGTGTTGTAAGGTTTTATGGATTTTGACAAATTTTTTGATACTTATTATTTATTTATTTGTCTGCACCAAATCTTGGTTGTAGCACGCAAATTCTTAGTTGAGGCATGTGGGATCTAGTTCCCGAACCAGGGGTGGAACCCGGGTTCCCTGAACTGAAAGCACAGAGTCCTAATCACTGGACAGCCAGGAGAGTTCTTGACAAATTCTTATAGCTATGCATCTACTATTACAGTATCACACAAAATAGCTTCTCTACCATAAATATCCCCATATTTCACTTATTTAATCCCTCTCCCCTTCCCCCCACCCTCTGATAACCATTGACCTGTGTACTTTTTCTTTTTTTCTTTTTGCTTTTTCAAGAGTCCTATAATGGGAATCATACAGTATGTTGCCTCTCAAGATCAGCTTCTTTCACTCATTAATATTCATTTAAGATTTCTCCATGTCTTTTCATGGCTTGACTGCTCATTTCCTTGTATGATTAAAAGCTCTCCCCTTGTATGGATATACAACAGTTTGTTTATCTTTTCACCTATTGAAGGACATTTCGGTTGTTTACAGTGTTTGGCAATTATGAATAAAGCTACTGTAAACACATGTGTGCAGGCTTATGTAGACATAAGTTTTCAAAATCAGTTGGAAAAATAATTGGGTGCCTTATTACTAGAGCATATAATAAAGACTGTATAACTTTTTAAAAGACTTTCAAATTGTCTTCTATTTTGTGTTCTCACCAGCAATGACTGTACATTCTTGTTCTTCTGCAGGCTTATCAGCATTTGGTATTGTCAGTTTTTTATATTTTAGCCATTCTAATAGGTGACTAGTAGATCTTGTTTAAATTTGCAATTTTCTAATGAATAGTGATGTTGAGCATTTTTACAGGCTATTACCATCTGTATGTATTCTTTTGGGTTTCCCAGGTGGCTAAATGGCAAAGAATCCACCTGCCAATGCAGGAGACGCAGGTTCAATCCTGGCATCAGGAAAAATCCACTGGAGAAGGAAATGGCAACCCACACCAGTATAGTTGCCTGGGAAATCCCATGGACAGAGGTGATCAGAGGGCTACATTCCATGGGGTTGCAAAAGAGTCGGACATGACTGAGCTACTAAACACCAACAGCATATCTTCTTCTATGAAGCATCTGTTTAGGTCATCTGTCCATTTTTAATATGATTATTTTATTATTCTTAGGTTTTTCAGTTATTTTTATAATTTAATACAAGCACTTTATGAGGTGTTTTTTATTCTCTTAAGAGTGTCTTTCACAGAAAAGAAGTTTTTAGCTTTAGTAAAGTTGAATTGTGTTTTTAGTGATGCATCTAGAAACTCTTTTTTAAACCAAAAGTCATCTGAATTTGTATTTACATTTAGGTCTATAATCTACTTTGAGTGAATGAATGTTTGTGAAATGTGTAAGATGTATCAAGACTCATTTCTTTTGGCATATAGATGTTCAATTGTTTCTATGATACCATATCAATCTGCTTAATTTGTTAAGACTTATGTTCTAGAGTATGGTCTTTCCTGATGAATGGATTGACTCAGTGATTATTATAAAAGTCCCCCTTTTATTTCTACTAATATTTTTATTTTAAAGTTTGTCAGAAACTACTGCAACACTCCACCTCTCTTCCAGCTTGCATGATATCCTTTTACTTCAAATTATTTGTATCTTTGACTCTACAGCTTGTTTCCTATAGACAGTTGTTATTGTTCAGTTGCTAAGTTGTGTCTGACTCTTTGTGATCCCATAGACTGCAGCATGCCAGGCTTCCTTGTCTTTCACTATCTCTTAGAGTTTGTTCAAGCTATAGAGAGTTGGATATTGTTTTTTTTTTTTTATCCAGTCTAACCATCTCTGCCTTTTGACTGAATTTTTAATCCATCTGATGAAATGGATAAATTAACTATTTAATTTAAAGGTAATATTAACAAAAGTGTCTTCTTAATGTTAACCTCTCATACTGGGACACTATTTGCACTTCTTTGAAAAGGATTATATTCTGCTAGATATTTATTAAAATTCTTCTTTAAAAATGCCTCTTAGGTCTTATGATTTCATCTCTCTATTATGTCTTTGTGCTAAGTTAATTACTGGTTTACCTAAGATTACAATAGCTTCAATCTGCAATCTTAAATAAAGTGACACTAGGGAAAGCAACATATAGGTTTAGATTTTCAATAACCGTGTGTAACCACTTTATAATTGAGCTATGGTAATAGAAACGAGATTGAGATTGGTTGCTAGCACTATTTGCAACAAAAGAAATAAGGTTCTCAACCGGGATATACAATGCTGAATTTTACAAAATCAAGAAAAAGCATTTACTGGCCATGAATTGGAGTGCAGAAAGTTCTACATATTAACATAAGCAAAATGAGGTTTCTGGCCTAAGGCATCAAATACAATCATTTCATCTCTCCAAGTAGCTCTTTCTCTATTTTAATATCCCCACAGGCACACACTCACAAGGATAGAAATGATGGAAGTGATTTTGAATTTTAAATCCAAATCAAAGTCTAAATGGAGTACAGAATACAATATTTAGCATACCAGCCTCAGCATCCTAGCTCTTAAGTCTCAGAAAACGAAAGGATCTATTTAAAAATTATGTTAAAATAAGATTTGTTTATTGAAGTTCCTAATATAATTTGGCCTTTGGATTTTAGGCAACAAACCTAAATGTGGAAAGTGATCAGTATACATTAAGAAAGCATTATTATTACAAGTACTCAAATTATTACAATACTGTTAGGTTAGCCTTCTGTGTAAGTTTACTGATTAAATATCATATGAAGGGAATTTCTACATGATAAGTTTAATTTAGTTAAAAAATCAAGACACAAACAGAATGGACAGATTTGTGTTAAATAAACAAACGATATAAAAATTATGCACAATCAAAAGGAACAATTAACTAAATATTTATAATATCTTCAAATTGGATACAATATTGAATATACATTATATTGAGTTGCATCCAAAAACTGGAACAGAAATTAGAAGGCTGATCTTTATGTCCAATTAGGTGATTGTGTATTTACAATGTCAGGAAATCAGCTCGCCTTCGACATCACCAGCAGGTTAATGGATATGAGGTTATTAACAAGTTCCTCCACTCCTGAAAAACGTTTGGTGGTTCCCCATTACATAGGGATAAATCTCACCATCCTTTATGCTCATATTTAAAGCCACTCAGTTATTCTAGCAGCTAGAATTTTGGACATTACCTGTCCTCCATACTGGTGGCTCAGAGGTTAAAGCGTCTGCCTCCAATCCGGGAGACCTGGGTTCAATCCCTGGGTTAGATTCCTGGGTTGGGAAGAATCCCTGGAGAAGGAAACGGCATAGCCTCATCTTCTGAAATTTTGAGTATGAAACTAAGAATCTGTGTAAGGTAAAAGAAAAAAATTGATAACATTTATTTCTAAACAAAAGATAAAAATCAAAGGAGGAATAAAGAATCAATAGTAAACACAGTATTTTTCAGATTGGATCTGGGGAACACATCATAAAATTATGTTCCAGGGTCGAAGTGATGTGTGTGTGTATACGTGTGTGTGTGTGTGTATGTGTGTGTGAAGGACTTAGTCACTCAGTCATTCTGACTCTTTGTGACCCCATGGACAGTAGCCCGCCAGGCTCCTCTGTCCATGGAATTTTCCAAGTAATGGCTACTGGAGTGTGTAGCCATTTCCTTCTCTAGGGGATCTTCCCCACCCAGGAGTCAAACCCAGGTCTCCTGCATTGCAGGCAGATTCTTTACCATCTGAGCCACTAGAGAAGTCCCCAAAGCAATAGTGTTTATATAATTAATCAAACACCTCTGCCAGCAAGCAAAAACCCTTCCCCCACCCGGCCCACATCACCATATTTTGGTGTCAGAACCCAACAGATTTCCATGCAGACAGTGTATTTGAGAAGATCTCAGGGAGCAAGAATAAGTTACTAGGGGAATAAAATATGAAAAAAAGACAATCAAAGCATGCATTCTCCCAATGGCCATTGATGAAGGCTGCTATTGCTGCTGCTAAGTCACTTCAGTCATGTCCGACTCTGTGTGACCCCATAGACAGCAGCCCACCAGGCTCCCCCGTCCCTGGGATTATCCAGGCAAGAAAACTGGAGTGGGTTGCCATTTCCTTCTCCAATGCATGAAAGTGAAAAGTAAAAGTGAAGTCGCTCAGTCGTGTCTGACTCTTCACGACCCCATGGACTGCAGCCTACCAGGCTCCTCCATCCATGGCATTTTCCAGGCAAGAGTGCTGGAGCGGGGTGCCATTGCCTTCTCCGTGATGAATGCTACTGGTGTCCAGTTCCACCAGGACCTGTTTTTTGGGCTCACGAATATATTGATTACACCTAATTTTTTACACCTTCTTTTTTCTTTTTATGAAGCTCTTGTCTACTTCAACAGTACATGAACCATGAACTTTCAGACGCTCAAGCTGGATTTAGAAAAGGCAGAGGAACCAGAGATCAAATTGCCAACATCTGTTGGATCATCGAAAAAGCAAGAGGGTTCTAGAGGAACATCTATTTCTGCTTCATTGACTATGCCAAAGCCTTTGACTGTGTGGATCACAGCAAACTCTAGAAAATTCTTAAAGTGATGGAAATACCAGACCACCTGACCTGCCTCCTGAGAAACCTGTATGCAGGTCAGGAAGCAACAGTTAGAACCAGATGTGGAACAAGCGCCTGGTTCTGAATTGGGAAAGGGTTACGTCAAGGCTGTATATTGTCACCCTGCTTATTTAATTTATATGCAGAGTACATCACATGAAATGCCAGGCTGGATGAAGCACAAGCTGGAATCAAGGTTGCTGGGAGAAATATCAATAACCTCAGACATGCAGATGACACCACCATTATGGCAGAAAATGAAGAGGAACTTAATAGCCTCTTGATGAAAGAGAGAAGAGTGAAAAAGCTGGCTTAAAATTCAATATTCAAAAAACTAAGATCATGGAATCCGGTCCCATCACTCCATGGCAAATAAATGGGGAAACAGTGGAAATAGCAAGAGACTTTATTTTCTTGGGCTCCAAAATCACTGCAGATAGTGACTGTAGCCAAGAAGTTAAAAGACGCTTGCTCCTTGGAAGAAAAGCCATGACCTATCTAGACAGCATATTAAAAAGCAGAGACATTACTTTGCCAACAAAGGTCCATCTAGTCAGAGCTATGGTTTTTCCAGTAGTCATGTAGTGATGTGGGAGTTGGACCAAAAAGAAAGCTGAGCACCAAAGAATTGATGCTTTTATACTGTGGTGTTGGAGAAGACTCTTGAGATTCCCTTGGAATGCAAGGAGATCCAACCAGTCCATCCTAAAGGAAATCAGTCCTGAATATTCATTGGAAGGACTGATACTGAAGCTGAAACTCCAATACTTTGGCCACCTGATGCAAAGAAGTGAGTCATTGGAAAAGACCCTGATTCTGGGAAAGATTGAGGGCAGGAGGTGAAGGGGATGACAGAAGATGGGATGATTGCATGGCATCACCAACTCGAACAACATGAGTTTGAGCAAGCTTGGGGAGTTGGTGATGGACAGGGAAGCCTGGAGTGCTGCAGTCCATTGGGTCTCAAAGAGTCAGACACAACTGAGCAACTGAACTGAACTGACTTGTCTACTTACGTGAGTTAGTATATAACTATTTCATTTGTCTTGATCTGAAAGGTGATTCGACATTAGAGTAAGGAGTGAACTAAGTGTTAGAATAAGAAATCAACAAATGTGAACTTTTCTCTTGATTTTAACAAGTAGGATAACCCATGGGTGGTAATCTCAAAGGCATAGTTGGTGGCTTGAATGGCACTGGGCATAGTATTAAAAAGCTGGTTTAGCCCAGGAGTGACTGACATACATTTTCTCTAAATACCAGAATTACCAATTGAGCCCCTCACTTCAGTTCAGTCATCAAACTTGGTAGGGATGGGTGTTGCCACTCTTTGAGGCTTGCTGCAGCTTCCTGTGGCCAGGGACTCTGTGCTCCAGAGTGGGAATTTGGGGAGGGGGCAGAAATGAAATTCACAACCCAGGGAGGAGCTTCTGTAGCCCAGAGCTTGGTTGTGTGATTCCTACAGGTGATCATAGGCTGCAAATATACCAGGGCCAGCAACACACAACTGTAGGGAAGTGGATGCCCTTCACCAGTGGTCCTGTCTTGACTCTCCCTGCAGAGCAGGAGAGGTGGGAATATTTAGACATTTCCTGGGACATTTGCAAGAGCCCCCCACAAATGACTGCTCTGTGACACAAAGCTGGAGCACAGCAGCTACTGAATGTTGGTCTTCTCACTGCTCTCACAGAATTTAATGAATAAATGCCTCCTAGTCTTTTGTAAGCTCTTGGGTCAATCTCTGGAGACAATAAATGATTGTTTTTTTTACTAATTTCAACCAGTTCAACATCTGCCTCTCAAGGGGAGAGTTTTCACTGAGCCTCTCGTCCTCTCTCTGGAAGTCCAAAATCTTGCATTTTAAATCCAGTCTTGCAGCCTGTATCTAACTTTCAAACCCTGAACAGATCACCTTGACTCAATTTCTTCATCTGTGCCTCTTCATATGCAAAATAGAGATATTAATAGAATCTACCTCATGGGGGTGTTATAAGGATGAAATGGTTTTATTTTTGTATATACTTGGAACATTGCCTGGAACAGAGTTTGTGCTGCCTTGAAATTGGCTACTTTCCTGTCCTCGTGTGCAGGTTTCAGACACTTGGCACCACGTAAGTATACATACACAAAAGCTTGTTACTTACTGCTGTGAAAATCTAGGATGAAAGCTATTCCAGTGAGAACCAGGAAAACATCCACCTTCATTTCCTTTTGATGGAATGCCCTGCCCACTATAGAAACATTGCCCCTTGCATATCTCTTGCTAACCAGTCAGAGTCATGACTTCTCTGTCCTCTCTAGAAGTGGGATGGAGAGAATGTTTGAAGTGTTCTCTTCAACTTTCCACTTTTGTGGGAAGAATATGATTGAGTGCATCTTCTGTGGAAAATAGGAAGGAGTGGGACTAATAATTGCTCTTTTCCAAACAAAAGCTAATACTTCAGTCTGACATATTTTTATTTCATTGTTTTTTATTTGCTTCCATTTGTTGCCACTCTTTGAAAGGTATATACAGAAATTTGTAGATGAGTGCAGCAACAGAGAATTTCAGTGGATTAACATTGCTTCTTCCATGTGCCAGTCTTAAACTTTCATAATTATATAGTCATATTTTAAACTTGTGTTAGTTTCTGTGCTTCAATAAGCCCTCAACAAGGATATCTGAATAATAGAATTGAAAAGTGTACTAACAGCACAATAAAGTTCTAATCCACTAGTCCTTGAGAATTAAGTTAATTCTGTTAATAATGATTCCAGATATCTGGAAGAAAATAAATTGGTGGTTGGAAAAAGTACTTAAAGAGATGCAAGTGCTTCCTGAGTTCTTCCATGTATTAATGGTGAAGTTGAGGCTTGACATTTGCAGACGGTGGGTCTCAATCTTCTCTACAAAATGCAATAGTTGGCAACATCAGCACCTCAACCTGGCTTAGGCTACATATCTGAATTGCCTAGGAGCTATTTGAAAACATCTAGAAGCCACCCAGGAGATGCCAAATCTAGCAAGTTAGATTCTGGGAATATGCTTGTAGTTTGTAAGACTGACTCTTAGGAAGCCAGGCTTACGGATTTAAGTTTTGGAAGTGCTGGGGTCAGCACTGTACAGAACTGTAGTTCCTTAAGAAGTGAAAATGGTAAAACACAATGTTCTTCCGCCTTCTGCCTTATTCTTCATGGTGTGTATTTTCTGCTATCGATTCCTCCAAAATCCTTTATAAATCTATTTAAAAATCCAAGGCCAGGGCTCAGTCACAAGGAAGTTGGAAGTAGAAGGAATTTCTACACTGACAGTAGCTCTAGATACCTGAATAACATAATCTTCACCCTCTATTTAAACCATTAAGGTCTCAGCTATTCTCTGCCCATTCATTACTCTTTTGGCTTCCATCTAGCTGATTCATTCCCCATTTCCAGTAGGAATGTCAGGAAGAGGAAACCTGATTGACCCCTCTTAACTCTTCAGTCTAAGCTACATGGTACATGCTGCTAGTAATCACTTGCCACTCGTATAAATAATGACCCAGAGCTATCCTTCCACTAGGGACTATGGGTGAGGCAAGTTTAGCTGACAGATTCTTCTCACTTATGGTCAATAATCCAATTACACTTTATTTTTATTAGGTCAATATTATTCACGTTATGTAGACAATCTTAACATAAGTTTGGCATCATCAACTCGGTAGACAAGAATTTGAACAAACTCAGGAAGATAGTGAAGGACAGGGAAGCCTGGCATGCTGCAGTCCATGGGGTTGCAAAGAGTCAGACATGACTGATAGATTGAACAATAACAATAGACCATCTTAAAGCTCTAATAGTGTATGTCATATTTATCATTTCCCAACCAAATTTTTATACACATTAAGAGATGAAGTGGCATAAATCCATACTAACCAAATACTAAACTAAATAGCTTAGACATTTTCAAGGAACTCAGGGATTAAAGATTAACTTGTTCTACCTTGGGGTCCAATTAAATTTGAAGACTCTTTGTGTAAAGAGGGCTGAATTGCCTTCAGGCTCAGATATGCTGCCATTAAGAGGGTGTGGTTTCTCACTCATATATCAGATAAGCATAAGTTTACTTCCTTTTGCTCCACAGAGCAAAGGAGAAAGAGCCAAT
Source organism: Bos javanicus (assembly GCF_032452875.1). Taxonomy (NCBI): domain Eukaryota; kingdom Metazoa; phylum Chordata; class Mammalia; order Artiodactyla; family Bovidae; genus Bos; species Bos javanicus. Next base: position 25,622,401 of record NC_083881.1, on the reverse strand, counting down.
TTGTAAATTTTCAAGAGACCTGATGAAAGTCATTGCAACTACTCTCATTTCTGCCAGCTGTTCAGAGCAAAATCAAAACAATTAGCCTGCTTCTAGTCTCTGTTTTAAGTACACTTAGAGGATCACAAACATTGTCCTTTTCCCTGAGATTGGTATTCAGCTTTGTGACTACTTCTGAAAACCACAGGTCATTCCCTACACCAGAATTAAAACGAAATGTATATTTTTAATTCTTTCTACTGCTAACACATTTCTGGGTACCACTTACTATCAAGACATTACACAAGCTGTTCCCAGTTTAATGACTATTGATGCCAGGCCATAAATTTCAAGGTCAGTTCAAAGTCATGCAGCACTTTGCCAGAGGGTGCAGGAATTTGTGTGTGAACTTCTTTGGCAGTTCCTGCCAAGTGATAATTTCCAGATTCTTCTATATAAGAGCTGAAGGGGTGTTTCAACAGCTGTGTCAGTCACAGGAGCTAAGCTCCAAAGAGATTGCATTCTTTGTTATAGTTTCACACTATTTCTTTAATTTATATAAATAACATAGTAACTGAAAATCAAGATACTTATTAAAACAGTCACAGATAATATCAGCGACCTAAAAATGCATCAGGGCCTCTTTGAGCTTTATGAAAGTTCAGCCCATGTATACACATACAAAGTGGTAGAAACCCAGCCCTGTAGAATCTTTCACTGGTTATCTTTAGGATCAATACCATTTTCTGCATGATCAATTTTGCTGAAGTGATCAGTATTGATCATGTTGTTGTTCTTTAGTTGCTAAGACATATCTGACTCTTTTGCAATCTCATGGACTGTAGCCTGCCAGGCTCCTCTGTCCATGGAATTCTCCAGGCAAGAATATTGAAGTGGGTTGCCATTTTCTTCTCCAGGGGATCTTTTTGACCCAGGAATCGAACCTTTGTCTCCTGCATTGGCAGGCTGGTTCTTTACCCCTGAACCACCAGGAAGCCTGTGTTGATCATGATCGTATGCTAAATTAATGAGTTAGTTTAGTTCCTGACTGCACGCATGCACAACCGTCATCAACCATATGCCACCAATGTAGAAGCTGGATATATCAGAAGGCACATTCACCATTTCAAGCTACACAAGCATCATTTAGCTGAATGCAATGATGGTGTTACATTCCTTCTGGGAGAAACTTGTGTGCTAGATAATCTGACTGATACTATGTACTGAGAATGAAGTCAGAGAATCCATTACATGGTAGGAGTGAATGCACATCCAGGAGAAATTCAAGAGAGACGCTATTTCAAGAAAACAGAAAAATCAAGGTCCTTAAGTTAATGCCCTGTACCTTATATAACACTCAATACTTTAAACTTATCAACCTTGAAACTTCCCTCCCGCCCTCTCTCTCTCTCTCTCATACACAAACACATACACACACATACAAATACACCTGTGCTCTGAGTTTGAACCTCCCGAAGATGGAAGACCAGCCCTCAGGGAAGGGGATCCAGTCAACTCTCCTCTTTCCTCCCTGAGTAGCACTCTCTTGCCTTGATCCTCTCCTCCAGTCCTTCATCCATCCTAGGGAGGGTGCAATGCAGGGGAGGAGATGAGATCCAGTGTTGCAGGCCAGTTCTGATGGGACACTTACAGGACAGCTCAGACATTGACAGTCCTTACAATTTAGCAGGTTCTTCAAAGCCCCTGCCCCCACCCCACGCCCAGGAACAGGGGCTTTCTGGCATCTCTGTAGATGCATCACCATCCCCGTCTCCTCTGTCTCCTCCTTCCCCAGGTATCCTGTGATACTTTCAGCTCCTCTAATGAGGTCTGGCCCCCTGCCAACAGCCTGCTTGGCCCCAGGATTGCATTTCTTTGCCCCAACAGACTCTCAGAGTACCTACAGCTGCTTTTCCTTGTCTCCCTCACCAGCTGCTGCCCCAGCCAATGCTTTCCCTGGCAATTGATCTGACTGCAGCTCCACAATCCTGGTTTTACACAGCAGTTTATTTGAACTAAAGGCTCTCTTCAGTGAGAAAAGGGGATGGCATGAACCACCCAAGGTAACTTTCTATCAGTTTTCCTATAACATATGGAAAGCCACAAACACATTGACACTTATAGGTAGTGATAGAAAAGCTCTGGGATTTTACTATTTGCAGGGTAAGAAAACGGGCTTACCCAGTGGCTCAGATGATTAAGAATCTGTCTGCAATGCAAGAGACCCTGGTTCAAGCCCTGAGTGGGGAAGATCCCCTGGAGAGGGGAATGGCAACTTATTCCAGTATTCTTGCCTGGAGAATTCCATGGACAGAGGAGCCTGACAGGCCACAGTCTATGGGGTCACAAAGAGTAGGACACAAATGAGCGACTGACACACACAGGTAAGGAAGGGTCCTCTTTTGTCTGGTTACCTCTACTTTGACTTGTTTATTGCCCCTAGGTCTCCAGCTGTGGAACCTCACTGTGCTCCATGTGTGCCATTTTGTTTGGCAAATGAATGGATGAAAAAATGAAAGCCAGTCTGGAGAGACTGAAGTTAATGTGAACTGAGTTTTGTTTTGCAGATACCTCCTTTCCTCCACTAGGGTGCGGGATCCACAGGGTCAGGGATTTCTATCGGTTTTATTCACTTATTAGTCCCTGTAATAAGAAGACATCTTTCAGTGAAGGTTGGCCAAATTGAAGGAATTCTTGGGACAACATTGGCTCAGGAAAGAACAAGACAACCTTGTTGTAGATGGAGAGGCTATGGATTAGAGGTGGGGGCTCAATTCTTTCTCAGGTGACTGAACTTTATTCATAAAAAAAGGGTACAGTGATCTCATATTTCAGAGGAGTTCTGTTTTATTCAAATATTGCTGCTGCTGCTGCTTGGTCACATCAGTCGTGTCCGACTCTGTGCGACCCTACAGACGGCAGCCCACCAGGCTCCTCTGTCCCTGGGATTCTCCAGGCAAGAACACTGGAGTGGGTTGCCATTTCCTTCTCCAATTCAAATATTGAGCTTCTTCAAAACAAATAACCCCCAAGGGCTTCCCCGATAGCTCAGTTGGTAAAGAATCTGCCTGCAATGCACAAGACCCTGGTTTGATTTCTGAGTCGGGAAGATCCCCTAGAGAAGGATAGGCTACCCACTCCAGGATTTTTGGGCTTCCCTGTGGCTCAGTTGGTAAAGAATCCACCTGCAATGAGGAAGATCTGTGTTTGATCCCAGGGTTGGGAAGATACCCAGGAGAAGGGAACAGCTACCCTTCCAGTATCCTGACCTGGAGATTCCATGGACTGTAGTCCATGGGATCGCATAGAGTCTGACACGGCTGAGCAACTTTTACTTTCAATGTTGTAAAATGTAAGCATTGTTTTTTTTTCATATAGGTATGTTTTTAACAAACCCTCAAATTGTCAGAGATTATCAAATACTTTTGGCTCATGTATCTTTATATGAGTTTGGGGGAGATCCCACTGATACCAGGATTTTCTTGACTGTGTGTGTGTGTGTGTGTGTGTGTGTGTTTTCTTTGTCAGTTGATTTCTGGAAAGAGTTTGACAATTTTTCCTGCCAAGTTTTTCTTTGCAAAAGTTTAATCCCATGCAGTTCCTGTGAATGAAATTGCTGATATTGGCCAGTGTTGCCATATTTTCCATATAATGTTGTTAAAATTCTACTACTTGCTATTTTACTTGTTAGTTTATCCCAGGAAAAGCAGATTTTATTTCTATTTAGTTTCAAAAATATCTTCACAACTTTTTTGAAGAAGTTTAAAGTGCTTTGGTGTATATTTTTGGTTATGTTGTAAATCAAGTCTCACGTTTGAATTTAATTTTAAGAATCTATGACAGTTATAGTATAAATATAGTGATTTATTTTTGCTTCAGACTTTTTAGTTCAGCAGCTTCTAAATAGGAACACACATTCTAATTAGTTTTCAAATTTCAATTAGAATGCTCTAATAACTCTTAGCTTCCTGACATTTCTCTTGGCAAGAGGAATAAATGTAGTAAAATTCTTACGTAGACTGCTACCAAGAGCAAAGTATTAAAGGCACTGAGTTAACTAAGCAACCAAATATAAATTTATATTCTTTGAAACTGTAATTAACTGTTAATTAGGTGTCAATTGAGTGCTGAAGCATATTTATTGAGGTTGAACAACAAAGATATGTCTATTACCATATACTTGTTTGTCAAGAACTATGCTCTCCATAATTGTGTCATTGATTAAACATGAATACCTTCCTGCAGAAATTAGATTTGCATATTCATCCTATGAACAAAGAGGCCTTCATCTTAAGTGATATTTTGTATAATATATTTTCTTTTTAAGTAACTAGATTCCTCTTGGTTTTAAGACAGATCACAGTTCCAATGAATTGCCGTGAGAAAAAGATGTAGCCACATTTCCCAATCTCATTCTGCTTTTATATGTACAAAGCTACAGATTTACTGATTTGGAGCTTCTTCTCCATTTTGTATTGGATATTTCAAAAGAAATGCTTTTCTAAAAAACCTGTACTGTACTATATACAATATTGCAAATTGCTCATTTAAAATCCCCCTTTCTTCTTTAACATTGGGATGTATAAAGGGAAAATTAAAAATATATCAAGCACAAGAGATTTCAAAGATTTTGCAGCCAGAACAATCTGTACCTCTTGGAAGAAACCTTGAGATTTTAGCCTGAAGGAGAAAAAACAATTTAGCCACTACACATGCATTCTTCTTGCTTTCAAGAATCCAATTTTCATGTTCATGGAGATTGAAGAATGTGTAGACCAAACTCTTCCCAACTTAAAAATGCAGTCAAAATTGGTGTTTCCTATGGGAATATGACATTTCTGGTAGAGAAACTCTTCCAACTTGCTGGAAGAAATGTCAACATCATAAAGACTGTGCAGTTGATACTGGAAAGGACCCAGTGGTGCCACAGATGAGTTTATTTAGTAGGGGAAATCATAGAGTTGCATTACCCTACAGTCCAATTCTTGAGAAGGGCTATTATTTTCTACGTGGCTTTTTAAAGTAGTTGGTATATATGGAGTACTATGCCTTAAAAAAATAAAAATAAGTGTAAGAATTTGAAAACTAGATCCTTACTTTTTCCTGTTATTTTTCCTAATGAAATAACCTATTTATCTTAGCCCACTAGAATGACTTAAGTTCCCTTCCTTTATTCCAACTTTAGTTTTCTGATCTTCAGACACTCAGGGAATAAATAAATATAAACAAGGCACCACACACATAAACACCCACAACACAGCAACACATGTCTCTGCTTGTTGGATGTTTGTTTCCCCAATGTGTTTTGTGATGTTTATAAGTATACTCTTCTCCCTCAACTCTGCAGGCACACTCAGATGTAAAATTATATTTAAATGTAAAGACCTTTATTTTAGGAAATTGATTCCTGAATTTGGAAAAAAAATCCAATAAATATTTTTGGCAAGTATTTATCTAAAGAAAAGAAAAACTAAAGGTTTGTAGAGAATTAACTGAAATACTTCCAGAAGAATCAACATAACATATAATTAATTCAAGGGGCTGGAGTCCAAAGGGGATCAAACCCACAAGTGTGTTCTATATTCTTAAATAATATTATAGAAACAGACCGATTGTTTCAGAATTTTAGAATACAAATTAAACACCCACTGTATTAGTTACCTATCACTGTGAAACACATTGCCCAAAATTAGCAACTTAAAACAACACACAGTTGTTATTTCACAGCTTCTGAGGGTCAGGAATCTGAGAACCGTGTATACAGATCCTCTGTCTCAAAGTCTCTCATATGACTGTGATCAAAGTGTCAACTGTGGCCACAGTCTCTCTTGAAAGCTTAACTGGAGAAGAATCCACTTCTAAGCTTGCTCGCATGGTTGGCAGGATTCAGTGCTTCATGGGTTGTTAGACTGAAGAATTCTGCTCTTTGTTGGCCAGGAATTACCCTAAATTTCTTCCCGCATGGATCTTTCCAACATGGCAGCTTGCTTACTAAAGCATACAATCCAAGAAAACAATGGAAAGAGTCCAATAATATATGTCATAGTCTTTTATAGCACAATCATGGGAGTGATATCCCATCATTTTTGCCATATTCTCTTCAAAACAAATCATTAGTTCCAGGTCTGCACTCAAAGACGGGTGTCAGCCAAAAGCATGAATACCAGGAGGTGGAGATCATGAGAACCATCTTCAAAAGCTTCTCACTATACAATGTTGTATTAATGTGTGCTGATCTGTCTAGTTCAAATAAGACTTGTCCTTAGGAAGATTGTAAAGATAGACATAATCTTGTTGTTTTCATTGATAAGCAAAGTTCCTACTCCTTGATAACTGGTGCTACATTTATTATGTACATGCCTGCAATGGCACCCCACTCCAGTACTCTTGCCTGGAAAATCCCATGGACGGAGGAGCCTTGTGGGCTGCAGTCCATGGGGTCACGAAGAGTTGGACACTTACTGAGTAACTTCACTTTCACTTTCATGCCTTGGAGAAGGAAATGGCAACCCACTCCAGTGTTCTTGCCTGGAGAATCCCAGGGATGGGGGAGCCTGGTGGACTGCCATCTATCGGGTCGCACAGAGTCAGACATGACTGAAGCGACTTAGCAGCAGCAGCAGCAGCAGCCTGATAGAAGGAAGACTAGTGAGGTAGTCAGGTTTCTCTTGGTGTAGGTAGAGAAGTGATGATGCTGGGAAACAGGAAGACAGTAAGGTTCTCTTAGTCATGATGAATTATTGCTGACTAAAAAAAAAAAAATTATTTCAAACTCTCCCTCCATGCAACTTTCCATTTTCTGGCTTTGCCAGCTGCATACAAAATTTACATCAGCAAAACTACTTCAGTCATTAAGACCTCTCTGATCTCTCCAAGTAAAATTAGTAGATATTCCTCAGGGCCTTTCACACACTTGATATAAATCATTTAAGTTTCCCTGGATGTTCTTTACATGACAACTTCTACCCAAGTTAGCAGTTGGTTAAATGTAAGAATATAGAGAGTGGAACAGCATCTTTAACCTTCTCTTTGGTGGGTATATTTTTCCAGAAATATATGCCAGAAAGATATGATCATTCTGTAAGTGCTCTCAAGCTTCATCATCAGACAATGTGGCAGTGCTTCCCAAATGGAATTCTTAAAGTATTGCCAAGAAGTTCACTTGAGCTTTTCCATAAGATCTTATAGAATAATCTGAACAAACTTTTTGGCCAATGTGATAGCAAGTACAAATGAACAATGAGATTGGGAAAGCTATAAGTAGGGAAGCAGATCTCCTGATAGAAAGAGTCTGCCATAAAAAGTCTGTAAACTTCAACTTGAAAGAAATCTTTACAATATATTTTATGAGAATGACTGTGGTCCTGTTTATCTAGAAAAGGGGGTGGGTGCTTAACTACCTGTTTCAGATTAGTTTAGTTACCTAACCAGACTGATTGTAGATTGGCAGTTACTAGAGAGAGGGCTTCTAATAAATGAGTTTTACAGTGGCGGGCTGTGATCGTACAGTTGTTAGTACTCTGCATTGTGGCCATAGAAACCTCAATTCAAGTCCATGTCACAGTGATGTTTCTTTCCTTCGACAAGGAAATGGCAACCCACTCCAGTATTCTTGCTTGGACAATTCCATGGACAGAGGAGCCTGGTGGGCTACAGTCCCACCAGGAGTCATGAGAGTCAGATACAACTGAGTGACTGAACAACAAAATAATTTATTGCTCTTGCAATAAATTGCTTGTAAACAACATGATCTCAGATAATATTTGCTGGCTAAATATATGTCATAAGTTCTGAAAAGAATACTTTGGATTTCAATTTTCTATGATTGAATTTTGTTTCATAGAAGCTGCCAATAGTTAGAATTATTTGATTAGTTTATGTGTATTGAGTCATCCATGATATATTTATCGAGCACTTGTTATAAGTATAATGATAGAACCAGTGGGAGGCAAAATATACACACTTTGGCCTCAAAATACACAACCTTGGTTGATGCTCAGTAGTGCCATGAAAGCAGAAAGGATAGCATTATGCAAAGAATATGTAGTTTTGACTCATAAAGACCTGAATTTCAGAGAGGGCAATCGCAACCCACTCCAGTACTTTTGCCTGGAAAATCCCATGGATGGAGGAGCCTGGTGGGCTGCCATCTATGGGGTCGCACAGCGTCGGACACGACTGAAGCAGCAGACCTGAATTTTGATCTTAATTCTGTAACTTGTAAGCTATAATCTAAACATTATTTAAGCTCAACCATGATGGTCAATTTCTGTTCTATGTATTTCGGACACATCAAATTTTCTCAAGTTGGAACAATTAACATCTCATTTTTGGAGATGGGAAACTGAACCTCAGGGTGTTCAAGTTGCCCAAACCCACATAGCTAAAAAATTCCACAGTCGGTATTTGAACTCAGACAGCTGGGCCCCTGAGTCCATGCTCTGACCTATAGTGACGAAATGCTTCTGGTCCCATTTTAGAGGTAAATACATCATATTGATTTGTATAATTTGAGAGATACAAATATTGCTGAAGGAATTCAGAAAAGAAAGTGACTTTATTTTACAGGGGTGTTAGAAATGGCTTTTTGGAAGAAATAACATTTGATCTAGACCTGGTCCTAGAAGTAAAGAAAACACCTGCCAAGTTTCAGTTCCATCCCTGGGTGGGGAAGATCCCTTGGAGGAGGGCATGGCAACCTACTCCAGTAGTCTTTCCTGGAGAACCCCATGGACAGAGGAGCCTGGAGGGCTACAGTCCATGGGAGCTGACTGAAGCGACTTAACACGGACTCATGTAGAGCCAGCTAGTATTTCTGTAGAAAGAGAGCAGAAGGAGTGAGAGGGACAAGAGTAAAGGCAAAAAATGGAAAATGTCTTTGTTTTCACATGGTGAACAAACCATTCTGGCTAGAGTTGCATTTCTAAGTAGAAGTTTAGTGGCAATAGGGGCAAAGGGACAGATTTCAGAGACTAGTTTGTCAATCTGTCTAAACTTCATTCTGTAGGCAGTGTTGAAGATTTCACATCAAAGGAGACTTATTAGTAAAATAACAACTTATAGACATCAAAATGGCAGAAACAAGATGACGCCAGAATGGAAAAGACTCTGGCAAAATTTTATATAAACAGGAAAAGCATTTTTACTTTCAAAAGATGAATTTAAAATATTTTATTCTTTATAGCCTTGGGGAACGTTAACAACCTCATATCCACAAACAGGCACAGAAATGGGCATCTCAAAATGATAGGAAAGAAGAAATGTGTTGCAGATTAGATTTTTAAATTGGAATGAGAGGGCGAAAGGTAAAGTCTCCCATTTCTCAAATATTAGAACAGCCATGTTGAGTAGTAACATTAGCGTCTTCTGAAATATATAAAAATTATGCTCTATTAAGCCATCCAGCCTTCTGCTTTAGGACTTTTACTGTCCTGTAAATATTCTGCAGTTGGCAAATTTGGTAAATAGTGTACAGCTGCAATAAGCAGGTAACCATATCAAATAAGTCAGTGTTGTTTCTAGAATAGATGAAATATTGTATGTATAATTTTGAAGACTGTTTTCTAAAGTAAAGATGGTAATGAGAGTAAGACCGCTACTTCCATGAAATAAATTCAGTTCCTTGAAATGGTACTTTCTTGTTGCTACAATCCTTTTGGAAAATGATATCTTTAACTGCAATGATAAGATTTATTTTTATTTTACTTATGATTTAAATCCCACGATATTTCAAAGTTGTTACCTTGAGGACGGCATTATTTTAAAGGATATATTAAAGGAACACAAGATCATTAACTGGTTAAATTCACAAAACATCGTTATTCTTTATTGTTACTATTGTTTGCATTTTGTTCAGCTTGGAAAATGTACAAGGTAGGCTCATTTCATTTTAACATTTAGTCAATTTCATTTTCTACTACATGAGCAAATTTTTATTTCACAAAGAAGCAAGATAATAAGTTTCCCCCTTACTCAACCTTACTTCTCTTCATCTTTTCCTCTCTGTCTTTTCAATCAAACCCTCCCACCCAAAAAGAATTGCTCCAATTGAAATTTCTAAGAAGTTCTATTACTCCCCTGAAAAAATCCTTCTCCTGAAAATTGCTACAAAAGAATTTCACCCTATTACTCACTCTCTTCTTGGCACTTCATTAACATCAGTATTAAATCAGTCCCCAATTGGAATCCTGTATTGTGCATGAATTATTCTGCATGAGTGGCCTATTATAATTCAAAAGTCTTTATTTTTTCAATTTCATTAAAGCTATATAGTTATATTGTTATTTAATAAGGCAGGTTTGCATTCATTTCCAAGTCTGGATAAGGCACATAAAGACATTTTGAATATGCCCTTCAATGATTAGGTTAAAGATATTATTTTGTGGGGTAGTCCTTTTAAAACACAGATAATAATTTGGCCACCAATAATCCACACCAATGGACTCTACTTTGTTTTGCATGCATATTTCTTTTGTAACTGATGACACAGGTGTGCTCTCTTTCATAAAATACATTAGGATATGCAAAATAAATTGAATAAAACCAAATTTTACTAGAAGCATCCAAGTACATTAGCAATTAAAATGTTGACTTCATAATTTAGGTTTATTAATCACTGTATATGCTGCTTAATGAGAAAAAATATAGTTCTGAGAATGTGAGTTTTGTCAATTCAGGTACATTTGGGTAAATGCTAAATATGTTCAATATTTGATTAGCTAAATAAATGGTTTGAAATCCACTGGATAATTTGCAGTTATCTGCACTATTTCCTTCTGACTTAGTTTCTGGAAGATGCATAAGCCAGTTTCATCAGGCTGGAGCAATTAACTGGTAATTTGGAGCATTTAACTGGAAGATTGGCTTGCAAGGAGGTCTCTCAGCCATGATGCTCACAGGAAATGGATTCTGTATGTAATCTGGCTCAACAAAATGGTTCATGAAACAGTTTCACAGCAAGACTATATCAGAAGCCAATGAGCCCTTGTGAAAAAATGCTTGTTGGGAAAAAAATTTGGTCTAGTCTAAGCCAACTTTAGAACATTGGCCAAATTAGTTAGATGCCTTCATTTTTACATCAAGAAGCACCATTTTAATATAAGGAACAAAGTCCAAAAGCAGGTTGGGGAAAAAAAGAAAAGAAAAGAAAAAAAAAAGTCTTACATATGAGCCAGTTTTAACCTCACATCATTCTAGTAACTCATAACTTTAAATATACTTTCCACATTTCTGATTTTTCTTTGATTTCTTGCAGTCATCCTGAATTCTGTTAGTTTCTCCTTTCCTACCAAATGATTGTTTCTTCTCAACATCAAAGCACTAAATCATTGCCGTTAGTTTATTCCAACTTCTATCAAAGCCTAAAATAATTACTACTTCGGAAAATTTATTTGAAGAATATGTACTTCATCTCCTCTTCCAGAAAGTCTAAATCCTATCATTTAAGAAAATCAGACCAACAGAAGGCAAAAATTTGGATCAGTTGGTTGGAGAATTTGTAGTATGGAACCTGGGGTAGGAATAGACAACTGACTCCAATATTCTTGCCTGGAAAATCCCATGGACTGAAGAGCCTGGCAGGAGTCAGAGTCAGGCATGACTGAGCGACAGCTAAGTTGCTGAGCACAGCACAGTAGTATGGAAACAGTGATGATTACGGAACCAACTAGGAAAACCCATTAATTGATATGAAATCCATTAATTGATAGAAAATCCCAAGGTAAGAAAATGTGATGGGACAGTGAAAGGAGAAAAGAACAAACCAAGTGGAACAAAAGAGCAAACAATCAAAGAACCTAAAAAGACAGCCCTCAACCTCCAAAAGAAACCTCTTCCACTCCTGAGAAATTTCACAATTCGTTATAATTATGGTTAAATTACTGTGATAAGGGATACAGCTGACAAAGTACACACAGACACACACAGACACATACACAATGGAATATTACTCAGCCATAAAAAAGAATGAATGTTTCCATTTTCAACAAAATGGATGGACCTGGAGAGTAATAAGCTAAGTTAAATAAGTCAGATAAAGGCAAATACTCTGTGTTATCATCTGACACTCAAGTATCATTATACTTGCTATCTAAAAAATTAAGCAAACTAGTGAATATAACAAAAAAAGCAACAGACTCACAGACATAGAGAACAAACTAGTTGTGAACAGTATATAATGTATTGTATCACCCAAAGACTGTAGCCAATATTTTTCAACTACAAAAGGAGTATAATCTGTAAAAATTTTTAATTACTGTGTCATATGCCTGAAACTAATACATTATTGTAAATCAATTAGGTGTATGTGTGTGTGTGTGTGTGCTCACACTGTGTCCTGCCTGATTCTTTGCAATGTCATGAACTGTTGCCCACCAGTCTCCTCTGTGCATGGGGTTTTCCAGGCAAGAAAATTGGAATGGGTTGCCATTTTCTACTGCAAGATATTTCTTCCCAACCCAGAGATCAAACCCGCATCTCTTGCTTCTCCTACATTGGCAGGCAGATTCTTTACCACCGCAGTACATGGGAAGCCCCCAAAAGCAATTACACCTCAATAAAATAAATAAATAAAAGATATGAAAAGCTTATTTTGAGTACACACAATCGGAACTGTAATTAATCCGGAAATGGGACTTTTCAAATTTTGTTATTCTTTTTTGCACGTGTACATATATTGATCTTGATTTTCCAACAAGTTGCCAAGGTATTTCAGTAGAGAAAAAAGAGTTTTTTCAACAGAGTCAGAACACTTGATCAATCATACATAAGAAGAGAAAAAGAAAAGAAATGAATATCAACTCTTACCTCAAACTGAAATAAAAATTCAGCTTGAAGTGGATCATAGACCACTCATAAAACTTTTATAAGAAAATACACGAGAAAACTTTTATGACCTTGTATTAAGCAATTATTTCTTAAACAAGACACACAAAAAAAGCACAAACCATACAAGACAAAACTGGTAAGCTAAAATTTATAACTTCTGCTCTTCAAAAAGCATTTAAGTAAATGAAGACTAGCCATAGACTCAAAAATGTTGTCAAGACACATATCTTAGAAAAAAACTTATATTCAGAATATATAACTCTTCAGTTCAGTTCAGTTCAGTTGCTGAGTCATGTCCGACTCTTTGAAACCCCATGAACCACAGCACACCAGGCCCCCCTGTCCATCACCAACTCCTGGAGTTCGCCCAAACCTATGTCCATCAAGTCAGTGAAGCCATGCAGCCATCTCATCCTCTGTCGTCCCCTTCTCCTCCTGCCCCCAATCCCTCCCAGCATCAGAGTCTTTTCAAATGAGTCAGCTTTTCGCATAAGGTGGCCAAAGTATTGGAATTTCAGCTTAAACATCAGTCCCTCCAATGAACACCCAGGACTGATCTCCTTTAGGATGGACTGGTTGGATCTCCTTGCAGTCCAAGGGACTCTCAAGAGTCTTCTCCAACACCACAGTTCAAAAGCATCAATTCTTCAGTGCTCAGCTTTCTTTATAGTCCAACTCTCACATCCATACATGACCACAGAAAAACCATAGCCTTGATTAGACAGACCTTTGTTGGCAAAGTAACGTCTCTGCTTTTTAATATGCTATCTAGGTTGGTCATAACTTTCCTTCCAAGGAGGAAGCATCTTTTAATTTCATGGCTGCATCACCATCTGCAGTGATTTTGGAGCCCAGAAAAATTAAGTCAGCCACTGTTTCCCCATCTATTTCCCATGAAGTGATGGGACCAGATGCCATGATCTTTGTTTTCTGAATGTTGAGCTTCAAGCCAACTTTTTCACTCTCCTGTTTCACTTGCATTAAGAGGCTTTTTAGTTCCTCTTCACTTTCTGCCATAAAGGTGGTGTCATCTGCATATCTGAGGTTATTGATATTTCTCCCAGCAATCTTGATTCCAGTTTGTGCTTCTTCCAGCCCAGCATTTCTCATGATGTACTTTGCATATAAGTTAAATAAGCAGGTGACAATATACAGCCTTGACATACTCCTTTTCCTATTTGGAACCAGTCTGTTGTTCCATGTTCAGTTCTAACTGTTGCTTCCTGACCAACATAATGGTTTCTCAAGAGGCATGTCATGTGGTCTGTATTCCCATTTCCTTCAGAATTTTCCACAGAGGCAGGTCAGGTGGTCTGGTATTCCCATCTCTTTCAGAATTTTCCACAGTTTATTGTGATCCACACAGTCAAAGGCTTTGGCATAGTCAATAAAGCAGAACTAGATGTTTTTCTGGAACTCTCTTGCTTTTTCCTGATCCAGTGGATGTTGGCAATTTGATCTCTGGTCTGTCTGCCTTTTCTAAAACTAACTTGAACATCTGGAAGTTCACGGTTCATGTATTGCTGAAGCCTGGCTTGGAGAATTTTAAGCATTACTTTACTAGCGTGTGAGATGAGTGCAATTGTGCTGTAGTTTGAGCATTCTGTGGCATTGCCTTTCTTTGGGATTGGAATGAAAACTGACCTTTTCCAGCCCTCTGGCCACTGCTGAGTTTTCCAAATTTGCTGGCATATTGAATGCAGCACTTTCACAGCATCATCTTTCAGGACCTGGAACAGCTCAACTGGAATTCCATCACCTCCACTAGCTTTGTTCGTAGTGATGCTTTCTAAGGCCCACTTGACTTCACATTCCAGGACTTCTGACTCTAGGTGAGTGATTTCTTACAACTTAATAATAAGAAAAATAAAAGCTCAATTTAAAATTCCATAAGACATTTGAACAGGAACTTCACCAAGGAATAGATAGCTATGTATGGCCAACAACATATAAAAATGTTCAAAATCATTAGTCTTTTAGAAAATATAAATTAAAATCACTATGAAATGCTATCAAATAAATGTTAAAATTGCTAAACTTGATAATACCAAGTTCTGGTGAAGACAAAGAGCAATTAGAACCCTAAAACATTGCTACTGGAATGGAAAAGGGAAAGCAATTTAGCTATTTTTAAATAAATGTAAATATATGTTTATTATATTACCCAGTAATCCTCCTCATCAATATTTACAAAGAAGAAGAAAATATATTTTCCAGCTAATAACTGAATGCAAATATATAATAGCAGATTCATTCGTAATTGTCAAAATTAATTATAATCCAAATGTTGATCACCTGGTGAATGGATGAACAATTGTGGTGCATTCATACGTAGGCAGCATATTAAAAAGCAGAGACATTACTTTGCCAAAAAAGGTTCCTATAGTCAAATCTATGATTTTTCCAGTAGTCATGTACAGATGTGAAAGTTGAACCATAAAGAAGGCTGAATGTTGAAGAATTGGTACTTTTGAACTGTGGTGTTTGAGAAGACTCTTGAGAGTCCCTTGGACTGCAAGAAGATCAAACCAGTCAATCCTAAAGAAAATCAACCCTGAATATTCATTGGAAGGATTGATGCTGAAGCTCCAATACTTTGACCAACTGATGTGAAGAGCCAACTGATTAGAAAAGATCCTGATGCTGGGAAAGATTGAAGGCAGAAGGAGAAGGGTACAACAGGGTGAGATGGTTGGATGGCATCACTGACTCAATGAATGTGAGTTTGAGCAAGCTCTGGAAGATGGTGAAGGACATGGAAGCCTGGTGTGCTGCAGTCCACGGGGTCACAAAGAGTCAGACAGGACTGAGCAACTGAACAACAGCAACAACATTTAGTGGACTTTTTATTGCCCTCAGTAATTATTAAATAAATAGAAATGAACTACAGATAGACACAACATCATGGATGATCCTCAAAAGCGCTATGCTAAGTGAAAACACGTGGGCCCAAGAGGCCACTCATGTATATTCTCATTAAGACATTGTGGAAAAGGCAAAATCATAGACAGAAATCAGATTAGTGGTTGCCAGGGGCTGGGGGAGATGGGAACGGAATGATGACAAAGGATCATGATAGAGTTTTTGGACTAATGGATATATTCTTGGTAGAGGTTACAGGGCTTTATATGTTTCTCAAAACCATCAAATTGAAAACCTAAAAATAGAGTGAATCCAGGTATGTGAATTATACCTCGATAAAGCTTTAAAAAATTATGAATGGCCACAAAATAGAAGGAAAGCGAACAAAATGTGGTATAATAGAAAAGTCACCAAAGAAAGTTTTTCCAAAAACTTCATCCACTGTAGCAGATGCTGCCAAGATGTCAAGTGAGAGAAAAGGAGAGAAGTGACCATGGGATTTGGCAGCATAGGAATTCCCCAGACCCTTGGCAAGAGCAGTCTGCAGAGAGCAGTGGATAGACATCCGGCTAGAGCAGATGGAGAAGAGACTGGAAGCTGGAGGAGCGGCTCTGTGAAGACTGAAAGATGAGACGTTGCTTAGAGAGGGAAGGAAGTTCATGAAATAAGGTTGTTGAGGTTTTTTCAAATAGAAGACACACCAGGGCATCAGCGTACATAATGCAAAAATTTATCATAAAGACAGAAACAATGATGCTGCAAAAAAAAACAAAAACAAAAAACGGCGGGTGGAGGAATAGCTTTGGAGCAAGCCCTGATGAATCTAAGGGGCATATGGGATTCCCCAGCCTTAGTGAGGGACTTGTCTTTGGGAAATCTTTATCTCTGGTAGCAAAATGAATTCACACTTGAACTTGACTACATATATATAATTACATAATTGTACCCTACTCATTTATGAACATATTTTTAAGACTACACCAGAGAGATACCATCTGAAGAAAGCAGAAGGAATAGGTGTTTTTGAGGCAACTGAATTGAGCAGATTGTAACACTCGGGCAAGACATTAAGCACTGTGATTTTTGTCAAGAGAAGTGGAAAATAAAATGAATCTGGTCATGCACTTCTTTTCCCACAATAGGGAGCAGGCAAGTTGGTCTGCTCAGAGACACAGTTTTCCTTCATATTAAAATTCAGGCAGAAATTTAACCATGAGTTGGGCTGCCCTTGAATAAATTCTGTACCGACAGCTTTTTAAAAAGTTATGAAGTTCTTCTCTCAGCCATGTAGGAAGGCAGAGAGAGAAGAGGAACGCACCAAAAAGAGCTTTGTGAAGGCTGCGTGTGCACGTGCTAAGTCGCTTCAGTCGTGTCCGACTCTTTGCGACCCCATGGACTGTAGCCCACCAGGCTCCTCTGTCCATGGGATTCTCCAGGCAAGAATACTGGAGTGGGTTGTCATGGCCTCCTCCAGGGCATCTTCCCCACAGAGGTGTTGGCCCTGCATCTCTTATGTCTCCTGCATTGACAGGTGGGTTCTTTACCACTAGCACCACCTGGGAAGCCCTGGGAAGACTGAGAGGAATGCATAGTTGACATCTGGCTAGGAGGGAAATTATAAAATACATATAATTAGAATGAGGGGCAGGGGGAGTTGAGGGGAAGGTGCAAATGCCACTGGAGTAGGGAATTCTCTCACATATTACCCACCAGAAAACCTACTCCAAATATCATAATGTCCTTGTTTAACATGTTTTTCTATATATTCTTCACTCAATTTTAACCTCCATGAGGGATCAAAGCTTGGTTCAAGCCTACCCCAACTTACACACATGGCTCTGAATTATACCAACCCTCAACTATCTATAGAAAGAGTATTTCAAGTCATTGGGGAAAAAGAGTGAAAAACTCACCTTTTGTATTAAAGTGGGTCTATCTAACCACACAGCATCAAGGTTGCAAAATGGCTCCCACAGAATACATGTGTAATTCAACAATTAAAATCCTCAGATGGAGACTTCCCTGGTGGTCCAGTGGTTAAGACTTCACCTTCCAATACAGGGGGTGCGAGTTCAATCCCTGGTGGGGGAGCTAAGATGCCATGTGCTTCACAGCCAATAAACCAAAACATAAAAGAAAAGCAATATTGTAAGAAATTCAATAAAGATTTTTTTAATGGCTCTAAAAAAAGTTAAAAAAACTTTATTAAAAAATACATTTAAAAATGTCCTCAAGTGGATTAATTAATGTATTGATTCCTAAAAGGAACAAAAGTAGTTCTGAGTGCAAAAATGATACAAAGAAAAGCCAGATGTAACCATCAGAAAAAAGATAATAATACTTTTTATTTTCTTTTATCCCTTTGCAACAATTAAAAATATATATTCTCTATGTATTTATTCATTCTAT
Source organism: Bos javanicus (assembly GCF_032452875.1). Classification (NCBI taxonomy): domain Eukaryota; kingdom Metazoa; phylum Chordata; class Mammalia; order Artiodactyla; family Bovidae; genus Bos; species Bos javanicus. The sequence continues at coordinate 25,604,326 of NC_083881.1, read as the reverse complement.
TTTCCAAGTTAAGAAGCAGTTCTTTTTAAAAGATAAGGCATGTGATTATTTAGAATACAGTTAGAAGTAAAAATTTGCTCTCTTTATATCTATCCGATTTTCTGACTTTCGGTGTTAAAAGAGTCTGAAGTGTGTGTCCATGAGATGATTGTTAGCAATTACAAGTTTCAGGTCTCTGGGGTACCCACCCTTGGGTACACAGACAATTACATTTCACCTCCTCTTATCACTGCAGTTCACTTTTTTTCCTCCTCTGTGACCTTATATCCTTCTTCAGTGTAGCATCTTTTATGTCTTTTGTACTCCCAACATTTTTATGATTGAACACAATGCTGGTTTATTCTGTACTGTCTTTTTTGCTCCAAGTTCTGTGTGCCTGAATTTTTGTAATAGATGGTAAATGTGAATTCTTTTCATTAAAAGTAATCTTTTTTCCCCCAAAGCTGTCTTTGAAAGCTGCTGATTTGTTATGAATGTTCAAGGAAGAATTAAACTTCTGAAAGTTACCACACACTGTTCCAGTTGAGGTCCCTGCATTTGAGCAGTGTTAGGTACACAAAGCAGGAGGGCAGGTTTCATCATTGTTACAGAAATAATAAAATAGTAGCAGGTGTGACAACTGGCATGGATTGTAAAGGGGGTACAGTCTAGCAAACCATAGGCAAATAAAGCCAACCTGAAATGATTCAGTGTAAACCAATTCAAAATACGTCATGTCACCTCTATGTGAGATGAGTTTTGAGGAGCAGTGTCCAGTCAGCGAGGACCAAAACGTTCATTCTACATGTAATTCCACTGTCACCAAATGAACCATTGCCCAGGCACACCTCTACCAATTAGAAACGTAGCAGTATGGAAAACAGCAATCAAGGACACTATATTTGATTCAGTCTAGGACCAAGAGATGCTGTTTGTAATTAATCTGCTTTTGAGAAATCCAGATATTTCCACAGATAATGTTACTTGAAACAGCAGATGCTTTGCTATGCATTAGTTTTAATTTCATCACTACTTAAAGTTAAAGACAGACTTTATTGTTGACCAGAAACTAAATTTATCAGCCTCTACCCTAACACTCCCTGGTGGCTCAGTGGTAAAGAATCCATCTGCCAATGGTAGAGATGCAGATTCTATCCCTGTGTTGGGAGGATCTCCTGGAGGAGGAAATGGCAACCCACTCAAGTATTCTTGCCTGGGAAATCCCATTGACAGAGGAACGTGCTGGGCTACAGTCCATGGGGTCACAAAAAAAATCAGACATGACTTAGCAACTAAACAACAGCAATACCCTAACTCTCAGAACGCTGTCCTATCACACTTGCATTAGTTTCACTGTGTCTGCCTGTTGCCTCCCTGTCAACTATCGTACTCAAAAATCAATGACTGTCTCCAGCACATCCCACCACACCTCTAATTTCATCACTTACAAGAAACATGCAAAAATTGTTTTGCTGAGGTCATAAGACATTTCACTTATGAAAGTCCCTATTGCAGCCAGAACGTATTCATTAGTTCTGTGCTACTTTATCTGGCCATTTCTTCAACTCTTGCAAACTGTTCTGTTGAAGGAAGCCTGAAGGGATGGTAGGGTTGCACAGAAGGAGCCCTGCCCTTGGATTGTTGTTGGACACATTGGCTCCTGGTTCTCATTTGGCTCCTTCCTAAACTACTTTGGGCATATCCCCTATTCTTTCTGGGTTTCATTTTCACCCACAAGTCAAATTAAGGGGATATGCTAAGTTATTTCTAAGTTCCCTTCCAACTCCAGCATTTAATTATTTCATTCAGACGGCGTTAACGTCCTCTGGAGTTTTCCATTCATCAGAATGTTCAGAATGAATGACTTGTTGATGAAAGCTTGTTGAGAATTTTGGCCTTCGGAGTGTTCAGCATAACATTACTTTTCTCGTAAGTCTCATAAATTCCTGAAAAAGACTTAACTATTAAAGAAGACTTGATGACAGTTGGTTAGCTCAAAGAAAGATAAAAGGCAGTGCTCTAGTCAAGAGGACTCTTTCATTTCAATAGAAAAACTGGCAAATTCTAATCCCTAGCACTGAGCCAATGTCAGAAGTTTTTAAAATATTCCGAAGACCACAGTCTATAACCCTGACAAAAGACACATGGATTCTACAAGCAAGAATCATCAGGCTGGAATGATGAGCTGATCCAGGAATCGATTAACCACAGGCATGAGGTTTAACACTTGGGGAAATGTCATCAACACTATGGAAAAGAAAGTGAATCATCTATGTGCCTAGGCAAAGTTTCAAAAAAGAGTCTGAAAGTGAAAAACAGATGGTGAGATGACAAGCCAAAGATATCTGACATTTTCACAACATCTACAAGACGGCAGCTTTTGTAATGTTCTGAGTGACAAGGCAAACTATTAAGTACTTATTGAAGATCTTTTACGTATTCAGCACTGGGCACTGAAAAGTAAATAAAAGACATATAAATACATACTCTTGCCCAGCGGGAGCTTGCAATCTAATTGGGAAAACAATTAAATAGTAAAGCCTTTTTATTTCCTGTTCAGAACAAGAACAAGAATAGAATTCTTAGGTAAAGATGATGAAAATGATTTCTCAATAGTCTAATTTACATCTATATTCTGTTTCCAGGAGAAAAATGTTCAATCTGGTTAGGAATGTTCAGGAATGGAACTAAAGCAAGATGGTTATGTAAAGAGGCTGTAAGAAATTAACAATTTGTTTTAAAAGAATTTAGGTGTCTAGAAGGATTACATCCTGATTTACCACAAAAAGCTAAGATGGAATTCCAAAAATCACTGACAATAATTTTAAGAATACATGGAGAATGAACGAAGGATACTAATGTTAGGAAAACAGTCATTAAATCTGAAAAAAAGAGGGGGTGAAAGATTACATCCAGATTAGTATCATCAAAATTAAAGAATGATATCTTAAAGATTAGAATAAACTGTTAATCGGGTGAGTTGTGATCACTTACGACAGAAGAAGCACTTAATAAAAGACAGTATAGCAAAGATCTATTTATTTAAGAGATACTAAGACTTCAGTGAGAGTGAAACAGAAAAGCCTCTAAGCCAGAAATACATCTTAGTGGAAAAAAAAAATTCTGTAAAGGCTGCTGTTCATCTTCTTTTCAACAGTCCTGAGTACCAGAATCTTGACTGTAATAACTAAGTAGTGTTAGTAACAAAATATGTTTTTGAGCATCATGTTCTTAAAAAGGACAAAATAGATTTTGTGTGCATTTTGTATGTGGTGTGTGTGTGTGTGTTTGCTCAATCATGTCCAACCCTTTGCAACCCCAAGGACTGTAGCCTGCCAGGCTTCTCTGTCCATGGAATTTTCCAGGCAAGAAGACTGGAGGGGGTTGCTATTTCCCATTCCAGGGGATCATCTGGACCCAGGGACTGAATCCATGTCTCTTGTGTCTCCTGTATTGGCAGGTGGATTCTTTAGCATTGTGTCACCTGGGAAGCCAATTTGCCACACATTATACAACAAAATGAAAGGTTTATACAGTTAGTCCTAGGTCCACCTGAGATGCTCCATGCCCTCTTGACTGAGCCATGTCCCCCAGTGATAATCTGTGGAACTAGATCTGTGTGTCTCAGAAGACTTTCCCCAAGCTGACCTCATGGGACGTCTCTTCTAAGTTCTAGAACCACAACCACTTGATCGTAAGACTTACAAGTATATTTCTCACCCCTTAGAATTGCATCTTTATCAATGGATTTCTGTCAGAGGTTTTGTTTATCTACCCTACACTCTGTGGAACCCCAGCTGCTGTCTTTACCAGACCATGGGAATCCCTATCAGAGTGGGGGCCGTCTATTTGCCCTGAGTTTAGGATCCCTGCCCTCTCCTGTGTTATCTTTGCCACTATCTGCTGCCTCAGAATGTTGTGGTCATGGATACAATGGTTCTAAAAGCTTTGGGCCAGAAGGAATTTCTTTGTTTTTGGAGATAGAGCTAAAAAGCACTTCCCATTGCACAACACCAATTTTATTCCTGTGTCACTCTGTTTGAACATAGTCCAGGGAATGTGGCTTATCACACTTGCAAAAGATACAAAATGAAAAAGGTCACTGAATGAGAAAGATATGAGAAGGGTAACAGAATTAAGATTTGCAACTATCTCTAGGTGTGAAAATATAGATCAGTTAGAGAGATGGATTTTTAAGTAAAGAATGAGAACATCTTACATCCTGATTTGATTAAGTTGATTGTACAAGTAACAAGTGGATGATGTCGCTCAGCAAAAGTTTAAGCAGTAAAGATATGGGGGTTTCAATCGATCCCAAGCTCAACATAAAAGAACAAATATTGAAAACTGAGGTCCCAGTAAAGCAAGTATAGTGTCGTTTGAGAAATGGAAACATTCCCACATCACTCCATACTTTCCAGATCTCATTTGGTGCATTGTATTTCATTTTACTCACCACATTTTAAGAAAAACGTTGTCCATCTGGATGTCTTGTTTATTATGTAATTTGGCAGTAGTTATAGGTCAAACTCCAGTAAGGGTAGAGAAGAGGGTAACAACGTGTTGTTGCTGTTGTTATTTAGTCACTAAGTCGTGTCCAATCCTTCTGCAACCCCATGGACTATAACACACCAGGCTCCTCTGGGATTTGTCCAGACAAGAATACTAGAATGGGTTACTATTTCCTCCTCCAGGGGATCTTCCTGACCCAGGGATTGAACCCAAGTCTCTTGCATTGGAAAACCCAGGATAAGAAGAACCAGCTATCAATCCTTGTGGCTTCTCCCAGTTTCTAAAATAAGTTATATCAACCAGTGCCTCTTCCTAAAGTGATCACATCCTTTTTTTTTTTTTGAAAATCTCTAAGTTGGGGTCTCTATTTTTCATACCTGTTTTAGTATCATGAGAAGAAACCATGCTATTGCCAAAACTCATTGCTCCTTTCAAAGGAGTCTGACTTGTTTTCCATGCAGAGAAAAGTCTTTCAACCTCTTGAGTCAGAGTATCACCTCTCCTGTCATGCTTCATTGCTTTAGCCCCGTGTCAATAGGTTCTGTTATCAATCACTGTTGTAAATAAAAGTTTATATTGATGCTGTGGGCATTTATTTATGATATTTGTTATATGAAAGATTTCATGGGAGGTGCTAATCAGGCGGTAAGAAGGGCCACCTATGCCACCAAATGAAGGTCACAAGTATTTCTAGATGAGGGCAGCCAAGATGATGAAGGGGGCTTCCCTGATTGGCTTAGACAGTAAAGAATCTGCCTGCAATGCAGGAGACATGGGTTTGATTCCTGGGTCAGGAAGATGCCCTGGAGAAGGAAATGGCAATCCACTCCAGTATTCTTTCCTAGGGAATTCCATGGACAGAGGAGCTGGGCAGGCTAACAGTCCATAGGGTCACAAACAGTCAGACATGACTGACGGGCTAACACTTTCACTTTCTTTCAATATGATGAAAGCAAGCAACCAATATCTAAGAACAGAAGAACTGTGGATGTATAACATGAATAAGAGTGAGGGAATATATATAGCTACAATGCAGGAGACCCAGGTTCTATTCCTGGGTGGGGAAGATCCCCTGGAAAAGGAAATGACAACCCACTCCAGTATTCTTGCCTGGAGAATCCCATGGACAGTGGAGCCTGGCAGGCTATAGTCCACGGGGTGGCAAGAGTCAGACATTACTTAGCAACTAAACCACCACCATATATAGCTACACTTATGTGTTTGATGTATGTCAGGAAGCAAGGGAGTGGTCCCAAAGGTGGAACTGGGACCAATGAAGATAAGCTATTTGCAGTTAGAGTTCGGAATGGAAAATCTAACAAGATCTATCCAAAGACGTGGCAGACTGCCTTCTGAAGTCAGAGTTCCCCAATGTAGAAACTGTTCTAATTTCATAACAGAATGGGTTTAGCCAAGGGGAACTTTTATAACACTACAGAATTGTTTTGTTAAAGACCTGATTATCTTTTGTCTGTTTTAACAGCTGTTAAACACAATGAAGGCATTTTCTAATTTGGCCTGAATTGTTCCAGAAATCACAGGAAAATGTATATAATAGTTTTATTCTCTTAATTTGAGACACATAATGAGGATGGAAATCCCAAATGTTTTAAAAATGCTATACTTAGAAAAAGTTAACAAAGAGAAATAAATCCAATAACAAGTTTGGACATATCACCTTTTTCCTACCGTAGAAAATAGCTTTACAAAATAACAAAAAAAAGTTAATTCTGTCCATCAACCATTTACCATCCAACTGATAGATTTTGTAAAGTGATCAAAAAAAAAAAAATGGCTCGGTTGATTAAAAATGTTTTTCTTAAAGAATTCTGAATGACATTAGTATTTACCATTGGTCATTTTATATTGTTAATATTTCAACCTATTTTCCATATTTAAAAGAAAAGACTTTTTTTTAATTTGGGAAACTGCATTAAATGTAAGTATAGAATATTCAACACTGAAATACTATATATCAAATATAATGCCATAGCTTAAATTGAGCAGGGCACTTTATTTTCTCTTGTAATCACAAGATACATGCAATATCTTTACAAACATAATATATTACTGCTCTGTGTGTCTGTGTGTGCTCAGTCGTTAAGTTGTGTCTGACTCTTTGCAGCCCCATGGATTGTAGCCCCCTAGGTTCCTCTGTCCATGGGATTTCCCGGGCCAGAATACTGGAATGGGGTACCATTCCCTTCTCCAGGGGATCTTCCTGACCCAGGGATTGAACCCGTGTCTCTTACATCTCCTGCCCTGGTGGGCAGTTTCTTTACTACTACTGGAAAATAGGGCACCACTGTATTCTAAAATCCTTCAGTTCCGTGCTGCTATTATCTCATGAGGAATTGTCAGAGCCTTCAAACAGAATTCCTACTTGCGCAGCACTTCAGTTGGATACTCTCCATAGCCTGGATCTGATGTAGGGCCTTCTAGGGCAGGACACTTGCTAATGGATCAGAATCACACAGCAGATGTGGAATGTGTGGTTTCCAAAATCCAAAGAGGATTTTTTTCATGAAATCCAATCCTCTTTTGTGGGGGTTTCCCAGGTGATGCTAGTGGTAAAGAGCTGCTTGCCAGCGCAGATTAGACGCAAGAGACGTGGGTTAGACCCCTGGGTTGGGAAGATCCCCTGAAGAAGGACATGGCAACCCACTCCAGTATTCTTGCCGGGAGAAACCCATGGACAGAGGAGCCTGGCAGGCTGCAGTTCATAGGGTCACACAGAGTCAGACATGATTGAAGCAACTTAACACGAATGTCTGCACAGTCCTCCCTTTTTAGTAGCATGTGGTGTAAGGTTCAGTGGCATATTTTCCCACCACCTAACAACTGTCTTACTTGAGCAAGTAGGGCAGTACACCTCCAACTTTCTGGCTGCAGGACCAGTTTTTATTTTTCCCAATTCCTTATGGATTGATAATTTTATAATCTGTAAAATCCCAAACTTTGATGTTGCATCAATGTCAAATTGTTACAAAAGTTTTTGAATGCATATTCTCATGTAATATCTTTATCTTGCCATGAACAGGTAACACAAAGTTTATGGACTAGCACCTGGAATATCTGCTCTGTGCCAACTCTATTCTAGAACAAACTGGGCAAGGTTCATGCTCTCAAGTTTACGTTCTAGCAGAGAAGAGAAATAATAAAAATAGAATTATAAATGATTTAATGTCTGGTGATGATGAGTATTATAAAGAAATAGTAAGGCACTGTGAAATGAAAAGTGAAAGTGTTAGTGGCTCAGTCATGTCCAACTTTTTGGGACCCTATGGACTGTAGCCCACCAGGCTCCTCTGTCCATGGGATTCTCCAGGCAAGAGTACTGGAGTGGGTTGCCATTACCTTCTCTAGGGGATCTTTCCAACCCAGGGATCAAACCCAGGTCTTCTGCAGATTAGAACCCAATCTTCTGCATTACAGGCAGATTATTTAATGTCTGAGCCACCAGGGAAGCTCTAGTAAGACACTATCAGGCCATAAAAAATGGTGACTGGGAGCTATCTTAAATAGACTGATCAAAGAAAGCTTTTTTTTTTTTTTTCATTTTCAGATAACATTGGAGATGAGACTAAATGAAATGAGAGGACAAGACAGCAGAAATGAGTGATCCATGCAGTATAATAGCTTTGTAAAGGTTCTGATTTGGGAGGTTGGGTTCAACCATGATATCCAAACACGACTGAAAAATGTCAAGGAGTAGGGAATATACAGAGATTTTTTGATGGAACTCCAATATTCGGGGAGATCACATCTACAGTATTTACTTTAGTATATGTCCTAGGATTTGGAAGAAATTTCATATGGCTAGAGTACAGGTAGCAAGGGGAAAAGTGGTGGGAATTGGTGGTTGGTCATGTAGGGCTCTGGGCTTCCTGGTGGCTCAGAGGTTAAAGCGTCTGCCTGAGTCTGCCTGCAATGCAGGAGACCTGGGTTCAATTCCTGGGTCGGGAAGATCCCCTGGAGAAGGAAATGACAACCCACTCCAGTATTCTTGCCTGGAGAATCCCATGGACAGAGGAGCCTGGTGGGCTGCAGTCCATGGGGTCGCAAAGAGTCAGACACAACTGAGTGACTTCACTTTCACTTTCATATAGAGCTGGAAGTAATGCTGAATAGTTTGAAGATTTTTAAGTGAGGAGTGTAAATAATGGAGAACTATTTATGTTTTAAAAAGATAACAGGCTACAGTGGGACAAACAGTTGAGTTTGAGAACCTAAGTCTGGTACGTGGTTTCTAAAGGCCTCATATAAAGCAAATTAATTTCAACATATTAGTGCCAGTGAGCAGAGAGAACAAATTGATAGATGAATAATCTAAATTTTTAAAAAGCTTTCTCTATGGCGACACATAGAGGGAGCAATAAAATTACATTTGTTAAATAGTTCCAGCCATTTCTTCCCTCCTATACTCAAATTAAAAGTTAACATATGGAGCCATCTTCCAGTAACAGGGCAAATTTCTAAGGCAGTTCAGGATAAAGCCATTTATCTCATGAACTCCTCGGGGTTTGGATGAGGGAGGGGTTCACTAATCCCGACTCACTCCTGCTGCTGCCACTGTAGGCTGGCTGCCTGGTTTAAGCTTCCTGTGGCTGCTTTATTTGTTTAAAACTCTTTTTTGGTGATCATTATCACTTAGGATTGGGGGGAGAAGGGTTCAACCATGATATCCAAACACTACTGAAAAATGTCAAGGGGTAAGGAATATACAGACATTTTTTTTTTAATGGAACTTGATATTTGGGGAGACTACATCTTCAGTATTTGCTTTAAGATGCTGTTAGATTAATTAATTGTATTTAAATCATGCCTATTCTCCCACAGTGCTTCATAACCATTCATTAAGACAATACTTATAAAATGATAATGAGCTTTACTAGAGGATCTTTCACCACACTAAACCAATTTCCTGGGGAATAATTTAACGGGAAAATTATTTTGTGAAAACCAAACATATATGTTTTGTTGCATTTAGTATTTCTTTTAACTTTTTAAAATGTTTTTGGCTGTGCTGGATCTTCATTGCTGCACGTGGGATTCTCCAGTTGTTGCATATGGGGGCTTCTCTTGCTGTGGTGCACGGGCTCCACGGCATGCAGGCTCAGCAGTGCTAGCATGCGGATTTAGTTGTTTCACGGCGTGTGGGATCTTCCCAGACCAGGGATTGAACCCGTATTTTCTGCATTGACAGACAACCACTGGACCACCAAGAAAGTCCACATTTAGTTCTGATTTCAATTTAATACAAAGGAAGAAACTGTTTACCAGAAATTAATGTCAACTACCATTTGGAAAAAAAAAAAAAAAGACAGCATCCTTCTCTTTTTAAAAGGCTAGAATATAATTTCTAATATCTCTAGGGAGTGTACAGAGTGATCTTGGAGCAAAATTAAATGATTTGGTGTTCTAGAGGTGTCTTAAAATCTCACTGGCTCCCATATTCCAACCTGTCCACACCATCTGTCAAAATAGCAGGTGCCCACAACATGTCAAAGGACACCAAGTCATTAAATCCTGCATCTTTGCCCAGAGATGTTGGGATCTGGGATGTTCCGCTGCCCCATATAGGGAAGGAGGAGGGAGAAGGTGGAAAGAGGGAATCTTGAGTGTGAGAATTGTGGATTGGAACAAAAGACTATTATTAGGCTTTGCTGAGTGCCAAACATGAAGCCAATAAAACCAGGGCCCATATACTCGCATTTAGGCAAAGTTTCATAGAAAACATAAGAATCCTCACAGAGGTAGAAAATCTGAAGTGAATGCACAGAAGAGACCCAGAGGATGCAGGGGCAGAGAGTCTGGCTTGGCCACCATGAGGTCCGTGTGTACTTTGTACTTACCCCTACTTCCTCAATACGTTCACTTTCATTTACGCTGTTTTCAGTCAGTTTCTGGTTCTTGAAAATAACAAGGTGCAATCAAGACAGATTTCTTGAGAAATCTGTATGCTGGTCAGGATGCAACAGTTAGAACTGGACATGGAACAACAGACTGGTTCCAAAAAACAGGGAAAGGAGTACATCAAGGCTGTATATTGTCACCCTGCTTATTTAACTTATATGCAGAGTACATCATGAGAAACGCTGGGCTAGATGAAGCACAAGCTGGAGTCAAGATTGCCGGGAGAAATATCAAAAACCTCAGATATGAAGATGACACCACCCTTATGGCAGAAAGCAAAGAACTAAAGAGCCTCTTGATGAAAGTGAAAGAGGATAGTGAAAAAGTTGGATTAAAACTCAACAGTCAGAAAACTAAGATCATGGCATCTAGTCCCATCACTTAATGGCAAATAAATGGGGAAACAATGGAAACAGTGACAGACTTTATTTTTGGGGGGTTCCAAAATCACTGCAGATGGTGATTGTAGCCATGAAATTAAAAGAAGCATGCTCCTTGGAAGCAAAGTTATGACCAACCTAGACAGCATATTAAAAAGCAGAAACATTACTTGGCCAACAAAGGTCCATCTAGTCAAAGCTATGGTTTTTCCAGTAGTCATACATCGATGTGAGAGATGGACTATAAAGAAAGCTGAGTGCCAAAGAATTGATGCTTTTCAACTTCAACAAGAAGACTTTGGAGAGTCCCTTGGACAGCAAGGAGATCCAACCAGTCCATCCTAGAGGAAATCAGTCCTGAATATTCATTGGAAGGACTGATGTTGAAGCTGAAACTCCAATACTTTGGCCACCTGATGCAAATAGCTGACTCATTGGAAAAGACCCTGATGCTGGGAAAGATTGGAGAAACGGATGACAGAGGATGAGATATTTGGATGGCATCACCAACTCAATGGAGATGAGTTTGAATAAACTCTGGGAGTTGGTGATGGACAGGGAGGCCTGGTGTGTTGCAGTCCATGAGGTCACAAAGAGTCAGACATGACTGAGTCACTGAACTGAACTGAATCAAGAGAGGTATATTGTAGAACAAACTAATACAGGTTAATGTACATCAGTTCATTTTTCAGAACTTCTGTAAAGGAGATTTTAATATTTTCCTTATGTTTATCCACAGGGTTGTCATGGAATCAAGTCAGAAAGTATCTGTCAATGTGCTCTGTAGACTAGATACTTTTGAAACTTAAGTCATTGATAATTTTGTCATCAATTCCAAAGAGGAAGCCCTAACACAGACTTGTCGGACATAGGCAGACATTGTGCTGAGCTAGCCCCCAATTTCACTATCAGAATGATCCTAGTTTATTTATAAATTTAGTCAATTTATAAATAATTTTTAAAAGTTAAAATTTATTTAATAAAGACCCACACACACACACAATGAGTCAGGTTCTGTGTTATTACTTTACATTTATCATCTCATTTAACAGCTAAGGTACAAAAATAAATCAATGCTGATATCTTTAAATCACTCATAAATCAATTTATAGATGTTACAGTTAAATCAATTTATAGATGTTACAGTTAAATCAATTTATAGATGTTACAGCTTGCTTAAAGTGATGAAGCAAGAGAATGCAACAAAGTCAAGAGTGATGGGATGGTGTTAAAAGTGTAAATGAAAGGCTTTATGCAATAAATGAGAGTGGCAATTTGAGAGGGTTCAGGGAGAGGCTGTTTAGCATTATCCAAAAGACTGTCTGCATTTTAAAAGAATTGCTCTATAAAATTCTTACCAAAATCTGGTGGCTGAACATATGTGCACAATAAAATACTTTGTTAAAAAAGTAATTGGAGAAGTCTTGCTTGGTAATAAATATTATAATGGATGTATATACTTTCATGGAACCAAAGAATCTTTTTTCTCAATAAAATATTAATGTAATATATCAATTATTGGAATAGGATGAAATTCATTAAATAATCAAATAAAATTCCTCTTTTCCAATTTAATAAGTAAAAAGAGCAAATGCATATAATTCATTTGTAGTGGTTGTTCCTAATACAATATAATGGAGAAAGAGCAAAAACAATACTGATAAAGACCTTTCCATATTAGAGTGAAATGTTTTTCTCTCTATTAATAATCAGAACCAACTGTAGTTAGACTCATCTGCTTGCTATCAATAACATAGAAAATCTTGTTCATTATCTTAATTGAGAGATGCCAGGAAACAAAATATCATAGAAAACAACAGTGGGAGGGACCATTTAACTACTTGCTAGCTCAATTTCCAATTTCATTAAATCTGCTACAGTTACCTAATGTGGACTGGGAGGGAAGGAATCTTTAATTTAGAAATTTGCTCTAATTCTTTCTCCTGATTTTCTGCTATAAGCATAGGAAACAAAAGACATGTGTAAACTTTTACCTATATTCTCTATTTATTTTATTTGTGGGATATTAATAGAATCATTTAATTTCTCTTTTTGGTAAATGAATGGCCAAACAAACATCTCGGATGTTTATTGAAGAAAAAAATAAAAAAATGTTAAGATTATTCTAAAAAGTACTGCTACTTATTGGAAACAATAATACCATATGTAACTTCAATTTTTTTAAAAAATCAAATAAATTTTAAATTATTTTTAAAAATACTTTGCTTAAATATTAAACCCTAAGAAGAATTGATACTTTTGAATTGCTGTGCTGGAAAAGACCCTTGCGAGTCCCTTGGATTGCAAGGGGATCAAACCAGTCAATCCTAAAGGAAATCAACCCTAAATATTCATTGGAAGAACAGTTGATGAAGATGAAGCTTCAATATTTTGGCCACCTAATGCGAAGAGCCAACTCCCTGGAAAAGACCCTGATGATGGGAAAGATTGAAGGCAAAAGGAGAAAGGGCTGGCAGAGGATAAGATGGTTAGATAACATCACTGATTCAATTGACATGAATCTGAGCAAACTCTGGAAGACAGTGGAGGACAGAGGAGGCTGGCGTGTTACAGTTTGTGGGGTCGCAAAGAGTCAGAAACGACAGAGCAACTAAACAAAAGTCCAACAGAAGTCCCACTAGGAGCAATGTCAAAACTTCTAAGCCATTTGACAATACTGATTATTTTTTCCCATAACCTATGAATAAGTATTTTCTGAATCTAAATCACCACCTTTAGTCTTGCCACCTAAAGAAAGCAGCCAATTCATAGAACTGTTTTGCTTCTTCACTGCCTCCTGTTAGTTAGGACTGGAAACAATAAGATAGGTCAGGACAGACCAGTGCTGCTTGGGGAAAGAGAGAGTGGAGTGTCACAGGAATGTCTATTTATCTTGATGAAGTCTCTGTGTAGAAATCAGAAATTGTTCAAGCATTCTAATTGTATGGTGGTGGTGGTGGTGGTATTCTATTAATTGACTTGGAATTAACTCATTTCCCCCTAGTTTTCTGAATTTCTGCCCCATTGTCATTCAGAAATATACCCTGTTGATTTCAGAGCACCGAGATCATGTCTTTTCCATTTTTCTAAATTGTTATTTGACGAGTCTGGATAAGGAAAGGAAAAATTTTAGGAATGCAAATACTTGAGCATATGCACAGCTTCAGATGGCACTGCCAAGTCAGGGGGGCAAGTGCTGGAGCCAGCAACTAGTGAACACAGAGATGGTTGCATGCCCTCTCTGATTGATAACAGATTTGTTAGAGATAATGATACGAATGTCATATTTTCATATGGCACATAAATAAAATAAAAATGTCAGAGGATTGCATAAACTGATGATGATCCAGTGGGGTATGAAGGTCATTCCTTCATGAATACAGAAATCTTCCACATCTGAATATCAACTTGCAAATGCATTATGTAACATAATACTGTATGTTTATACTTTATACATTTTAATGAAATATTAAACAGTCTTATTTTGAGTTCTTAATCTAAATCGCTGTAGAGGTCATGACAGTAAAATGAATGCAGTTCTTTCCCTGGAACAATTTTTTTTTTTAAAGCCCTGCCCTTCTCTAACCTAGGAATAACCAAAAGAATGCAATTATAAAATTTTCTATCATCATGCCTTTCCTTCACAACTCTTTCCCCCCTTTAGGGTCAAGGAATACAATTCTCTAAATATCTGAATATCCCCCAACCTGTCTCTTCATCCATAAGATCATAAGGTCAGAGGCAAATCGACCAGCAAAGATTTTGCTAAAGTGGAAAGCTGTCCTGTGCAAAAAAAAAAAAAAAAAGTAATCTATTTCCCCCATTTCTTCATATTAAAGGTTTCTGCTGCACGGTAGGCATAAAATTAATAGGCAGTTTACATAACATTTGCAATAAATTGCCATATGAAAAAGCTTTCTCGATTGTGTGACTCTAGGACTGAAGAAACAAAACTATAAACTTTACTCTTTACTTGCCTTGCTGCCAGCGTCTTGTCTAAAACATCTGCTCAGGTAATATGTCATATCCAATAGCCTGTGCAGGTTAGGCCAGTACATAATAGAAGTAAATGTATTTTTAAATGCCAGGTTTTAAAAGAAGACAGGCCCACTTGGTATCTCATTACAAGTGAAATGACTTTTCATGTCATCCTATCAGTAGCAATGCTGCTTTGGGGAGAGTTTCAAAGGTCAACATCCATAACTCTTTATTCTGTACTCATTCACTATTTTCTCATGAGAGAAATGCAAGAAGACTATTTTCTAAGTGGACTTGTGTTTCATCTAACAAATGAAAAAAAATAGCTGCCTGAGTTGCTGTATATGCCAACAATCCCCTCAATTTGATATATACTATTACCAGAGGAACAAAAAACCTCACAAGCAACAAACAAGTTAAAGCTCCTGTTCCTTTCCTCCATCCAAAATGCATGATCGCAGAAAATGTGCCTGAAATAATCTGAGATACCTAGAGACAATCGCTCAAGGTGAATGAGAAAGAAAATTACTATCTTTAGAACTGCAAGAAATTGATTTCGGGAAAACATGTTTCTCATTCTAGTCAGAACATCATCATCTGATTAATTCCAATAAATATTGATAATAGAATTAGCAATACAAAGGAATCACATACCACAGAAAGTAATGATGCCAGCCCGTCTCAGGCTGTTCATTCCACACTTCCTTCCACAGCAACAAAGTTTTCTGAAACTCTTTTCTGGGCAAGGTGGGTTCTAGACCCTGGAGAAAGAAGAATGACAAAGGTTATCAAAGTCCTTGCCTTTATCCAAAAGATAGAAATAAATAAGCAAAACAATAATGAAAGAACAGTAGTTTCAGGTAGAAAAAGCAAAGTAGAAAAGTATGTGAGGATTAGTTCCTTCTACAGAGTCTTCTCAACTCATGATCTTATAGGTAAAATCAGAATGAGAGAGAAATAAGGAGAAGATAATGTGATAAAAGTCAATCATGGTAGTGGACCTGGGGCCAGCCCACATGGAGGTGTGAGCATCACAGTAACTTGATAGCAAGCTGGGGCCCCAGTGTACTTGGAGAATTAATAGCATACTTCCAGGCCATTCACAAAATGTTTGCTTTCTGCTCCTCACCACCCACTCCCCACCCACAAACTAACTGCCCCTCCTATTACAAAATAACTGTTAAGAAACCTTGGTAATTTGTGCCAACTGGATTAGCTAATTTTACTTTCCTGTCCTTCTCCCTTCCATTAAGACGCCTATGCTCTCACTATTCCCCCTCAAGTACCTTGCTGAGTCAATAGCTGTGTAATCCAATAACATAGTTCAAGATAAAAGTATAAATGGCAGAGAGTGGTTTTTATTATGTTAGCTCTATCAAAGGCTTCCAATAGCTCAGCATAAACAAAGGTGGGAAATGTTGGCATTCCAGAAATTATGGAAGACACAATGGGAGAGTTATCTTCGGAAGATGGGGCTTTTAAGATTTGCTTGGAGGAGAGCAACCAGAGCTGTCACCTAGCTTTGCAAGTCATGCTGGCACTACACCATCTGATCAAATTTTGTGGCAGACGAACAGACATTGTGTACCTACTGATGTAATGTAGCGTGAATGCCACGGCTTCACCCGTGAGTATTCCTGACAAAAATGTCGAACCTGAATTTAATCAGGTCTTTAGGACTAAGTCTCAGAACGGGAAATGCAGAGGAAAGAGAAAAAAAATTAAACAAAACCATGAGAAAACTATCAGACAAATCAAAAAGTGGAGCATTCTAAGAGATAATAGATCTGATCCTTCAAAGAATCAGTGGATGATTTATGCATAAAAGAAACATTAAGAAGCCAATTAATTATTGCAACACATTATCCTTGCATGATTCTGCTATTTTTAAGAAATGACTATCAAAAGTATTTTAATAACAATTGTTGAAATTTGAATATGGGCTAAGTATTAGATATTTTTAGATTACGGTTCATATTATTAGCTGTGGTAATGCATGGTTTTTATGTAGGACAATGTCAACTTTTTTGGAGATGCTGAAGCATTTAGGAAGCAGTGTCATGGTGATATGGTTCAGCACAGAAAAAGTTAACAATTATTTTTCAAAATTCTTTGTATGATTAAAGACTTACAACTAAAAATGGGTTAAACTTTATTATTTGTTTTTCAGAAACTGAGTTCTTTCTATAGTTCACGGCCAACAAAAGTTTTCAGGCTCATGGAATTTTAGTAAAACAAGCTTCAGTTATCCAGATCCCTGACTGGAGTCATTCTAGAAATCTATATCTTCTAGAAAACCAAGTTAATCCCTTATGTTACAAATGTAAAATGTTATTCTGAAAGTACTGTGAAATAATCAGCTCTAAGTACAATTTACATAATATAATGGAATTGTTTTTTACTGAACCCAGGTCATTCTTATAAGCAATTGACATTCTGACACTGATGTCAGGAAAATTATGATTGATTAGGTTGATGATATATACCCTAATACTTATTTTCCTGAAAATCTCTGTGATATCCATCTGACCTGAGCCTTTGTTTCTTTCTTTTGCTTCTGCAGTAGTATTTGCTGACCTTGTGCTTTGTGCCAGTTATGGTCTGAGTTCCAAGGATGAATGAATGTTCAAAGGGCTAGATGAAAGTGCAGGGGCAGGAAAAGTGCATTTGGGAGCAGACACACTGAGCCTGAATCTCTTAGGAATGGTGCAGAATCTCATTTAGGAACCAGGAGAAACAGGTCAGGTCCATGAGAAGATGGAAATGTAAGGAAATCTCCCTGGGGAGAGATTCACAGAAAGGATAATTCTTTAGCTAAATCTTCAAAGATGCAAAAGAATTTGGCAGCTAGACGAGGAATGTAGAGTGTCAGATATTTTGAACATGTGTTACTACAAAGATAGTGATGTCTTCAACTGAGAGTGAAAAGACAAAAGTTGTGAGATCCGTTTTAATGAAAAAGATGAATTCAGTGATGCCTCCATCAATATGACCATACGATAAACTCTCTCACTGACAAGACAGCAATAATCAAAGTCAGATATCACTTCTGTCTTCTTTATTTACCAGCCTTGTAAGAAA
Organism: Bos javanicus; assembly: GCF_032452875.1. Taxonomy (NCBI): domain Eukaryota; kingdom Metazoa; phylum Chordata; class Mammalia; order Artiodactyla; family Bovidae; genus Bos; species Bos javanicus. The sequence continues at coordinate 25,586,480 of NC_083881.1, read as the reverse complement.
ATGGAAAAGAAAGTTTGACATAGGATCCAAGACTGCCTGGCTTCGAATCCCTGCTCCATAACTTACCAATTGAATAACTTTGGGCAACTTAAGCTCTATGGGTTTGAGCTTCTTAAAAAACTATCTCATAGGGTTAAGAGGTTGAAATGAGTTAGTCCACATGAAAGGCTCAGAAGCGTCTGGGACAGTGTGTGTACTCAGTCAATACTAGTAATTCTTAAATTATTAAATGTTCAAGGGTGAGGTGTCTTCAATTATTATTGCATGGCTTGACCAAATATATCATCTTCTGGTTGATTTTTAAATACTCTTTTTTTAATTCAAAATTTCTCCCTCTCATTTTTTAATATTCTTGATAACTGCTTTAAAATAGCAATGGCAAATAGAATAGTTTAATAGAAATAGCATTGCTATTTTGTCAAAGAAAATTTAAGCAGACTGGCCAATGAAATGAATGCTAAATAAAGAAAAGCAAAGGCCAAGACTTTTTCAGCATTTCGTTGCTGCTCCATTGTGATGGCTATGAGTAAGACACTCAGCTTTGCCGCTTTCAGATTAAGAAGGCAAATGTCCTTGGTTACCATTCGCTGCATGTAGCTCTGGCTGCCTCTAAAGAGGCCGTAAACACCTGGAGGGTCCACTTCCAGACATGAACTACACGAACTGCATTTAGTGGTCCAGTTGTCAAGATATCTGTGCACAGCCCTCCTTGCTCTTCCTGACTAAATTGCTACGCCTACTCTTTTTCCCTATAATATTCTAAATCTATTGTGCATTTTTTTTAAAGATTGAAAAAATTGCAGGTGGTAAATTTAATGTCAGGAGAAAGGGTTTTCTGTGTTCTGTAGCAATTCTGAACTAAGCCTATAGATTCCCTGGTGTCCAGTGGTTAGGACTTGGAGCTTTCACTGACATGGCCCAGGTTCAATTCCCAGTTGCGGAACTGAAATCCCAAAAGCCATACAGTGAGACCAAAATTAATAAATAAGAAACTTAAAAAGAACTAAGCTTTCTTTAGAGGAGAGCACGTAAAGTGAGCACAGATGAGCTCATGTCACTAGGTTCCCCCACACGATGACAGGGGGACATTAAGGAAAGCTGTCTGTTCTTGAGAGTTATTAGCAATTACTTCGATCCATTTGTGTCTTTATCAGGTTCTTTCATTTCTCCTTCTCTGTTCCATGCCAAGTCTTTCTGAAAGGGATCTTATGGTAAAGCAATTATCCTCCAATTAAAAATAAATTTTTAAAAATCTGAAAGGGCTTTTGTGTGCTTAGTTGCTCAGTCATGTCCAACTCTGTGACCCCATAGACTGTAGCCTGCCAGGCTCCTCTGTCCATGGGGATTCTCCAGGCAAGAATACTGGAGTGTGTTGCCATGCTCTCCTCTAGTGGATCTTCCCAACCCAGGGATAGAACCCAGGTCTCCCATATTGCAGGAGGATTCTTTACCATCTGAGCCACCAGGAAAACCCAAGAATACTGGAGTGGGTAACCTATTCCTTCCTAGGGAAAACAAGGAAGGGAAAAATGCAGCATGGAAACCCATCAGATCTCCCATCCCTCTCTTATTTTTGCTTTTCTATCTCAACTTTCATTTTTATCCAATCTAGCCTGTTTAGAAAGGTGCATTGGATCCAAAATCTATGAGCAAAAAAAAAATGAATATACTAGAAGTAATCTTTCCTTTTCCTCTAAAAAGTATCATAGCTCACAAATGGGATATGATCACCTCCATGTTATAATCAACTCTAAGAAATAGTATAATTCTCAGTGCCCTTCAGAACATCAATACAAGGGGCATGAAATAATGATTTAATATTATAGAGCATTTCATTTCATCTACAAAAGTACCCATGCAGCCAGCAATGCTAACAAATGTGCATACTCAATTCAAATCTCAGCAACCTGACATGTTTTTCATTATTATAATGTCAACTTTTCGAGGGCAAATGGATGAAGTGAGAGTTACCTCCGATTCATGAACGTTAGAGGGTAACCACCTTTCCTTTCACTCCGCCAATGTGAAAGGCGTGAATGACCCCCACTGCCCTCTACAGCTTTTGTGTTTTTTCCGATTCATTCTGATTCGTGTCTCCAGCTGATGCAAAGAACAGCTGATTCTTTTCCTCACATGGTCTCTTTCACCTTGGAGAAGAACTTCCATTAGCTTTTCTGATCCAAAGCCTAGGAATACTTACCTTCACCTCCAAAATGTACTAAATGCCTCAAATTATATGTTCTGACCTAATTCTCTTTTTCATGTTTTTTTTTTCTTTTTAACATGAGAAGAATCTCAAACACCAAAAATTCACCCAGTATTTTACTTCATATTAGTAAATTTTCCATATTCACAATACAGAGTCTCAATCAAGAAACTCAAGAGAAAGTCATTTTTATTATAAGATGTGCTTGTATTCCACAGCAATGAGAGAGAGGGCCTTGCTATCCATTTCAGAGTAGCTGGTATAACATTCTGTTAGAATTCCAGGGACATTGTTTATATGAAGGGATATAAGATATTGCCCCATTATCAGCATGTATGTCAATTATACGTTCTAGTTTAGAGATTGTATGTATAGTCACTGAGTTCAAAATCTTGTGCCAATTGGTTATTTTTCTGCCCCAGTGGGCACATTATGTCCATCCACATTCATCTTCCAGTACTATATATTCAAAGCTGCCTGAAGAGGAAAGAATGAAAATTGCTATTAGGGAGCAGGTATTGAAAATATATATATACAAAGTTATGATGGTTTTATTTTGGTGGTGGCAGAAATAGTTCTTTAGGATATCAGAAAAATTATAGATATATGATATAAAATTATAATATATAGTTGTGTGTATATATATATAATCTCAGTGCTCAAATTGGCCTGGCCCTGGTAATGAAACAGATGAAGCAAAGAAGCTAAGGTTGATCCTTACAGGGCTAGAGACTGATAGGAATAAACAGCACCAAGTCCACAAGGGTGGGGAGAACGCCAGGTCAAGCAGAGTTCATGCCAATCTACTAGTACCTGGAAAGGATGTGGTTAAAGAAAGTGTGGGTGGTAGTTTTTAGACTCAAGTGGGTCACAAACCAGTGAAGTCTGTCCAAGTGATTGAACATCATACAGAAGTGGGGGTCATCTGCCTCTGGTTTATTTCACTTACCATAATGCCCTCCAGGTTCATCCACATTGTCATGAACAGCAAGATTTCTTTCTTTTCTAAAACCAAATAACATTGCCTTGTATTTTTGTTGTTGTTGTTGTTGTTTGCTGTTCAGTCATGTCCGACTCTTTTGCGACCCCATGGACTGTAGCCCACCAGGCTCCTCTGTCCATGGGATTTTCCAAGCAAGAATACTGGAGTGGGTTGCAATTTCCTTCTCCAGGAAATCTTGCTGACCCAGGAATCGACCCTGCATCTCCTATTTGGCAAGCGGATTCTTCACCACTGTGCCACCTGTATGCTTATATCACATTTTCTTTATCTGATCATCTACTGATGGAAATTCAAGTTACTTACAAATACCACATGATTTATAAGATAAATCAAGTGTAGTAAAACTCATAGAAGCCAAGAAAGGAGTGGTACTTTCCACGATCTGGGAGGAGAAGGAAATGCAAAAGTATCAGTCAAAGAGGATGTGCATGTTCAGTTGCTCAGTCATGCTCACTCTGCAACAACATGGACCATAGCCCACCAGGCTCCTCTGTCCGTGGAATTCTCCAGGCAAGAATACTGGAGTGGGCTGCCATTTCCTTCTCCAAGGATTTTCCCCACCCAGAGATCGAACCCACGTTTCTTGCATCTCCTGCATTGGCAGGGGGTTCTTTACCACTGAGCCACCAGAGACACAGCCAGACAAATGCCTTTCTTTCAAATGAGATAAGAAACATGAATTTACATATATTTCAGCAGTATGCATCAGGAGAACACACCATTCCTCCCATAGTAAGTGGTGCTATAATTGGGGTTTGAGGATTTTACTACCTAGGGTTCTGAGTACTTTTCATCTAGGGTGAAGATATTAGATGCAGGAAAGAATGAGGGGAATACTGATGAGTCTCATTCTCAAGATCATGAAAGGAAAAGCCAGAGTGGTTCTCAGTTGCCATGTCAACAATGGAGTAAAAAACTGGGGACCATACTAGAAGAACCATGTATGATGTTTTAGGATTTACAACTTCCTCATCTTTGCTTTTTTTGGTCATTTTTCTTCAGAGATTCACAGTCAAATATGCATACACATAATTGTGCGTAGAGCAAGCAGGAGACTGGAACTTTTTCTACAGCGAATATTCTGGGGTGCCAAGACCCCAAGGAAAAATGTGGGTAATAGTGGGTTTAAATCATAAGTAAACAAATAATTGTTAACTTTGGGAGCACTTGCTATATATCAAGCAAGAATCTAAAAGTTGTATGGATACAGAGACAGATGTAGGCATGGATACAGATGGAGATGCAGATGCGGACTAGGGGATGGAGATGGGAGGATACAGAAACAGATGCATAAACTCTAAGAGAAAGGGAAAGTAAGCCGAGCATCTGCTGCCTGCCCCAAGAAGGAGAAGCCAGCAGACAGGGCAACCCAGGACAGAAAAGCAGCCCGAGGCTAAACTGCATAGGCAAACTTCCTACCTTTTATAGTTAGAACTCTTCCACTTCACTGATGCTCAAGACAAGAGCCTGACTTCGTGACCAACGAAGGTCAATTTCTACACACCAGATCTGAAATCAGCCTGATTTGTAAAGCTGCAGCAAATTTTTGGCCTTTCTTATTCCACTTGGAGAAGCTGAGTAACCCCCAAGTGTGTCCTGTCTTGTCTTTCAGTGAAGGAGACACAGAGACAGGGACTTGTGGAGTTGGTCCAAGCACGTGGAGCTCTGTCTCTCACACTGTGAAACATGGAGCAAATACATCAGAATCACCTTCAGTCTTTTCATCTTCCTTATTTCTTTGTTTTAGATTTGAAGTGTCTGGAGTTGAGACCTGGCAAATTATAATCATTGGCCCAAAGAAGATCCTTATCTTCCCACATTGCACTGCATTATGCTTTATCTTTTATCTTCTCCACTGTCCTGTTTGCCTCCTAGTTCAGTCTCCTCCCACAACAGGCATTCAGGTCTAGCACATTTCATATCTGTCTTTTCCATCCACCTTCTGTACGTCTACTTAGGTATATGTATCTCACACATACATAGCTCATGCAATATTAATTCAGTAATAAAATATGTATATTATTCATTTTTGTTTTTACTATAAATCTTGTTCTCTCCCAAGTTTATTGGACTAAATATTGTATTTTTGAGAACTTCTGTGCTGTAAAATGTAACCTTAGTTCACATTTCTGAATTTAGATGGGCATTGTACCCACTCACACACCACATCTTACTTCTCTGTCTCTTATTGTCAGATATTTGGGGTTACCACCAGTTTCTTTGTGCTACGATAACTGGAAATAAAACAAAAGCAATGTATTATATTGATACAAACTTCTTCTGGAAAAGGAAGAGGAGGACATAAAAAAGAGGAGGTATTAGAAAAAAACCAACTTTTATGAATTGCACAGGCATTCTTGAAAGTGATCAGAAGTGATCATAATAGTCTCCTCTGGAAAATTATCTGTTTTTCACTGATCGCAGTATACAAAATGAGTTCTTCAGAAATTCATTCTGCAAAAGACAGAGTTGAAAAAGTGGACTCTATTTCTTTATTGTGGGATTTCTTCAAGTGTTTAATATCTAAAGGAGCATGCGGTTCTCTCCCAAGACACAAAGTAATGATATAAAATACTGCTTTAATGAGAATATCTGTGAACTCGTCAAACTAGAGTTCCACAAAATATATTTCAGGAACCACTATAGTATTGTTGTTATTGCCATATTTTTTTTAAGGACACAGTGATAATATTGGAACCGAATGAGATTTCTCATCAAAACAAATTAAGCCTTGAAAAGAAATGATGCCTTAAAGAGGAAGGCATTTTGCTTGTAGTTGGATATTATTCAGTTTTTTTCCAATATTACATATTTTATTGTTTTGTGGTTTCTATTTTTCCAACAGACTAACTCACCAATCTCTGTACAAAACCATGTTTAGGAGAATCTGTGACTGACTACTTATTAACAGTGTTTACGCTTTGCTACTCTTTTTGCCTGATCAAATCCACCAGCATAGGAAAATCTAATCTCCTACAATTGGTAAGCCAAGGAAGCCGACCTGGAACTTGGCTGTGAGAATAAGAGCCTCTATGGTCCAGTCTGCATGGCCCAGAGTGCTCTGTTTCCTGAACCAGCTCTGAAGATGTTGGCCACACAAGTTCTCTGACCCAGCACCTGCAGGGTGAGCACTTGTGTTTAACCAGTTCAGGGTCAGTATATTCAATCTGAAAATGCAAGCCATTGTTAAAAGGCAATTCATTGTTAATAAACAGGAGTACAATTGCATGGGAACCTTCAGAAACTAGGTTGTCTGGTTTGGGGTCTCCTGTAAGCCAAACTTTGGAAATTGAACTTTAGGAAGAAAATGGGGAGCCATTATTTACCATGTTACATTCAAACCCGAAATTTGCAATTTAACGAGCAAAGGACCTTGGTGTGCCTTTGGGGAAAGCAAGAGATGATTCCAGATAAAAGGCCATACACTAATTTATCTCATCTTTATCATTTATTGTTGTGAACTGCTAAAGCTATGCTTTATTTATTGCAACTCATCCATATATAATTCTCCGTGGTTTATAAAAACAGCATCTAACATTTCCACCCCAACTTTATAAATTGCATTGATTTATTTCTGTCTCTTAAGCCTGAAATCATTTATTACAACAACAAAACATTCTCGTATTCTGGTGATTCAAGAACAAAGTCGACCCACTTACTGTGTGGTGAGCATTGACAGATGGCCAAATGGGGCGATAGCTTTGATTTTAATGTGTCTTAAGAGAGTAAATGAAGCAAAGGCAATCTGCATCTCATGTGAAAAGTTGGATTTTTGTGTGCCTTGTCGGCAACACTGAGGTGCTATTCTCACAGGACCTCATTGATTTTCCACTCAACCATGACCATTCAGATGGCGAAAAGCAGGGTCAAAGAATTTTTAAAGTTGTTTTTTTTTTCCCCTTGTTTATGAAAGTACAGACGGAATTGACTCTACTTCCTTCAATGGTCATCAGCAGTCTGAGGGTACAAAGTCTTTATGGGTTTCACAGGTTATGAATCTCTAATTTTACACAAAATGAAGTGGTTTTGTTGAGAGAATCATTAACATCACAAAGACGAGGAAAATAAAAATTCTTCCCACCTCCCCACCTGTGATTGCAGCATAGATCACGGATGACAAAGCACTTTGCATTACTGGCCTAAAGCTCTGAAAGGCTACAGACTTCAACAGCAGGACATGAAATAATGTTTGTAATAGAGCAATAAAGTCTGGGGGCCATGAGGATGGCAACTGGATCTCAAATACGAAGTACCGTTTCAGTAGGAAGATTAACTTCATTCTCTCTGAGAGGGTGAAAGATTGAGAACCATTTGGAGAGGGAAGAGGTGACAGTTCAACTCTACAGGAATTTTAGCCTCTAGACAACATTTAAACAAGTGGAAGTATCAACCCCGTGTATTTCAAATTTGTACTTCTGTGGTACAAATATTAGTCACAGTCAAAACAAGCTATGAGACCACTGGTCTGTTTCATTACAGTACAGTCCTTGACTACACATTGATATAAATTTCTTAGGTCCATAAACTAGATGGTGTATCTGTGTTTACTTTTCACTTTTCAATATAACATAATAAAACAAGAACAGACTTGGGAGTTGAACCAGAAAGACCTGAATTTGTTTCTGCTTTGTCAGATTAGGAAGCTGGACTGTCTCTCTCTCTGTAACGGGAATAATAGCATCACCTAGTCTACAAATTTATACCAATTAGATTAGATTATCAGAAGTGACTAGTAGTGTCTCTCATTCAGTAAATTTTAGTTCACTTAGCACATGTGGCTAATCTGCTACAAGAAACTTTCTATTCAAAGTCTGAAACACACACTCTCATCCTCAAAGAGGAATGGACATCATTTAACACAGTGCTCTTAGCGCCATATTGCTCCAATGCTCTAAGAAGCCAAGTGACTGTCAAGCTCTCTACTAGGACATCATGCTAGAGAATAAAGGCAACATCCCAGGGATCCAATATTCTGTGATGTCACATTTGAATGACAGCGTAATGATGAGGGGCCTCCTCCAAGCCCATGCTTCATCTGCTAGCCTCAGCATTTCTGAGCATTTCAGGGTTTATTCGCGTGTGCTGCTGCGTAGTGGGAAGCGGAAAATGAAAACTCCAGCATGCCATCGGCTGGAAGGCCGCAGATGCTCATTGGAAAGTGAACACTGAGTGCCCACAGATGGAGATGCAAACATTGACAAGATAATTGCAAATATTGCAAAAATGAAAAACTGTTCCACCCAGTCGAAAGGAAAGAAAGCTCAGTCTTCCATCTCCATACTCATGCTGGCAAGGTGCTGAAAACAATTACTTTTTCTTTCCACGGCCTTACCAACCACCTCCTTGCCTTGACTTCTCCCACGAAGAAGCGTTTATCTTTGAGATGGAAGACAAGCTCTGGGGTTAATACTCAACCAAGCGTGAACGTTGCTTCCCTTCCCCTAGCAGGAAGGCTAAATTATAATAAATAAGTAAATAAATAAGGGTAAATTCCTATCTCATTGCTTTGCTTTTTGCCTTCAATAGAAGAGCAGACAAAAAGGACATCTTCTATCCAGATAAGCACATAATATACTACCCACTTTAGAGTAAAAGAAAAGGTTGATGAGTCAGGACTCTGAGACCACAGGCCCCTGACACTGTCCAGGCTAACCTGGATGACAACCAGTTTGCCTCCTGCCCATCCTAAAGGTTAAGGGTGGAGCAAGAGCCTCTGGCATTGCTCACATGGGCTTCACTAAATGGATATAATTTAAAATGCTTGGCAGAAATAGAACATTTTTATAGGTACAATTCTTTTTTCTTTTGAGAATTTCTAAGATCTATTCCCTTAACAACTTTGAAATATACAGTACAATATCATTAACTATATCTCTATGCTGCAAATTACATCCCCAGGAGGACTTGTTTTATAACTGAAGACTACCTTCATCCATTTCACCCACCTCCTATTCCTCACCTCCAGCAAACACCAATCTCTCACTGTATCTAGGACGCTTTTTTTTTTTTTTTTAAGGTTCCACATACAAGGTCATAAAGTGTTTGTCTTCCTCTGTCTAACTTATTTGACTTGGCATATTGCCTCTGGGTCCATCCATGTTGTTACAAATTATAAAAGTTCTTTTTTCATAGCTGAGTAATGTGTCATTGAATATGTTTTGTTTATCCATTTATTTACCTATGGACAATTAAAGTTGCTTCCGTGTCATGGCTGTGGCAAACAATGCTCCAGTAAATATATGGGTGGAGATTTATTTTCAAGTTAATGTTTTTGTTTCCTTCAGATAAATACCTAGAAATAGAATTGCTGGATGACATGATAGTTCTATTTTTAATTTTTTGAGGAGTCTCCATACTGTTTTCCATAATGTGAAAGTGTTAGTTGCTCAGTTGTGTCCAACTTATTCCAACCCCATGGACTGTAGCCCACCAGGCTCCTTTCTCCATGGGATTCTCCAGGCAAGAATACTGGAGTGGGTTGCCATTCCCTTCTCCAGGGGACCTTCCAGATTCAGGGATCAGACCCAGGTCCCCCACATTGCAGGCAGATACTTTACCCTCTGAGCCACCGATAGCTGTCCCAATTTACATTCCCATCAACAGCACACAAGGGATCTCTTTTCTCCACATCCTTACTGACACTTATAATTGTCTTTTTGATAATAGCCATTTTAACAGATGTGAAGTGATATCTCATCGTGGTTTTGATTTGCATTTTCCTAACGATTAATGATGTTGCACACCTTTTTATTTATCAGTTGGTCTATGTGTCTGTATGTCTTCTTTGGAAAACTGTCTATTCAGATCCTCTGCCCATTATTCAATCAGAGTTTTATGAGTTCTTTATATATTTTGGATATTAACCCATTATCAGATATATTATTTGCAAATATTTTCTGACATCCTGCCATTTCATTTAGTTGATAATTTCCTTTCCTGTGCACAAGTTTTTTGGTTTAACATAGACCTGTTAAAAGTAGACCCAATGTAGACCCATGTTTGTTCTGGTTTTGCTGCCTTTGCTTTTGGTGTCAAATCTAAACATTATCGCCAAGACTGATATCAAGGAGCTTACCACCTAGGTTTTCTTCTAGGAGTTTCATCATCTTATGCCTTACATTCAAGTTTCTAATCCATTTTGAGATATGTTATGTATGATGTCAGGTAATGGTCGAGTTTGACTCTGCATGTGGCTATCCAGTTTTGTCAAAACCGTTTATTGAAGAGATTGTCCTTTCCCCAGTGTATATTTCTGGCTCCTTTGTCATAAATTAATTGAATATATATATAAATATATTTCTTGTCTCTCTATACTTTTGCATTGAAATATGTGCCTGTTTTATGCCAATGCCATATGGCTTTGATTACTATAGTTTTGTAATATAGTTTGAAGTCAGGAAGTTTTGTTCTCTCTCAAAATTGCTTAGGCTATTTGTGGTCTTCTGTGGTTCCATGATACCACTGGAATTTTGACAGGAATTGCACTGAATCTATAGACTGCTTTGGTAGTATGGAATTTTAACAGTATTAATTCTTTGCATCGTGAGCATAGAATATCTTTCCATTTATTTGTGTTGTCCTCAATTCCTTTCATTAATGTCTTATAGTTTTCAGGGTACAAGTTGTTTCCCTCCTTTGTTAAATTTATTTCTAAGTGTTTTATTTTTTGATGGCAATTGCAAATGGCATTATTGTTCTCAAGGTTCATCCATGTTGTAGCATATATCAGAACTTCACTCCTATTTATTACTGAATAATATCCCTTGGTATAAGTATACCACATTTTTTAATCCATCCATCCATTGATAGACATTTGAGTTGTTTTTATGTTTTGCCTGTTGTCAACACTGCTGTTATGAACATTCCTGGACAGGTTTTGTCTGAATGTCTATTTTCAATTATTTGAGGCATTTATTCATGAGTGAAATTGCTGAGATGGATATATAGATAGAACTTGTGAGACTTCCAAGTTCCATTCCTTTTTAGAAGGCACAGTGAATACCTAAGTCATAAAATCTTTTCTCTTGCCTCTTGGAAACCAGAAAAACACTGTAGATGATAAATAATATTGATCTTAACTCAAGCAGACTTCCCTGGTAGCTTAGACAATAAAGAATCTGCCTGCAATGCAGGAGACCTGGGTTTGATCCCTGGGTCAGGAAGATCCCCTGGAGAAGGGAAGGGTGACCCACTCCAGTATTCTTGCCTAAAGAATTCCTCAGACAAAGCAGTCTTGCAACTACTTACCCACATTACTCCCTAATCCCCACACCCAATACTTCTGTACAAAATGTGCCCTTCTTTCTTAAATTGCATGCGTTCCAGACCTGGCTGAGGAAATAATATAATGATTAATGGATTTCAAAAATATGCTTATAATTATGTCAGTGCATATCACAGGTCTTATCCCACTTAAAAATATGTATGCTTAATTCAGTATTTCCAAAGCCTTGTTAAAAGAGAAGAATATTAATTTTTGGAATATTATTCTTGCCTGGAAAATTCCATGGATAGAGGAGCCTGGCAGACTACAGACCATGGAGTTGCAAAGAGTGGGACAAAACTAAGCAACTGAGCACACAGACACACAGACACACACACACACACACACCATGGCAGCTGTGAAGAAGACACTTTAAAAAAAGAATAGCCTCATCTATCCCAACGCATCTCAAAGAATACCAATATGCAGCCTTCTGCTTCTTCATGAAAAGTCAGACCTAACTGGAATATTTTCATGCAATGAAGCGAAGATTCTCCTAAACTTCTTGACAATGTCTGTGGGATTCAAGGGTGTCCCAGAAATCCATTTGCGAACTGTAGACTTTTAGGAACTGTATTTTAAAGCAATACAATTGAACCTACACGTAGTTTAAAGTTATACTTCCCAGATCTATTATTTTGGCAAAACTGCAGTGGGAAGAACTTTAGACCTGCAAAACATCTTAATTAGCATGACACAGCTGAGAAGTTAATAAAATGTACATCTTTATTGTCCATGGGAATCATTAAAATCAAAAAGGCTGAAGTTGACTACTCAGGAGGATAAATATTACCCTACACAAATTTGCAGTTATGTCAAAAAGTGGAACTTGAGTTTCTAATCTATCCTTTCCCTCTTCTTCCTTCCACTATCTCTATCAGAGCAGAACACGCTAGCCCACATCCTTCCTTTATGCAGAGGAGAACATCACTTTGGGGTGTGTAGAAATCTCCACGAGTTATTCTGAGCCTCGAGTTTAGCACCCAGGCTCACCAGGACTGGAATAGAGAAACTCTTTCTGCCTGATAACACTGACCACATGCTACAGTGGGAATGGTACTGAGATTCCGAGAGTACATTACAGCCACTGTGTCCTCAGCAACCCTGCCCAGCCACTGAAGTTGATGGAACTGTAATGCATGAGACGGAGAATTCATGCCTGCAGTGTTAGAAGCTTTAAGTTCAGCAGCCAAGTCAGACTCAAGCTCCACTGGTTTCAAGACTCCTGCCCCTACTTACCTAGCGCAGAATAACCTCTCCTTCCTCTGAACTCTGAACACACTTATTATACCATATATCTGACCTTGTCAAATACACCTTTGTATTCTAGGTTTTTATTGCTTCTAATAGTTTGAGTGTATCATATTTGCTAGCTTTAATTTATCTGACTTTGGCCAATATATCCAGTGCAGTGTTATTAAATGCAAGATCAGTAACTCTAGATTGATTGTCTATGTGTACACATATGTGAGATAAGAGATATTTGAAAATTTAGGATGTGTTAGCATATAAGTCTACATATGCCAGCAATCTGAAGCAATCTGAGCTATAATATAACTCTGAATTCAAAGTTTTAATCAATCTCAAAGTGCTATTTCTATAGTTTGTATTTTGGTTTTGTTTTTTTTTATTTTCCGTGTGCTTCAAATACACAACACAGGAAACCCATTTAAATGCAACACAAAAACCATGCCTTAGTATAATTTGTGAATAACCAAACTTATATCCTTGTTTCAAAGCTATGGTGCCTTCTGTTCCTGGGCAATTTAAAATTGCCTTTGGGGGAAAAGGGTTGGGCCCTTTAAGTATGAGAATTAAGTATGGATATGAAACATGAATTCCATGTATATTAGCAAAGGCTACTCTATGTTTCAAGTTCAAGCCTCAGTTCCAAAAGGTTCAGAGCTGACCAGGAGTGAGCAGTACTAATACTTTCTCCAGGTAGAAAATGAACATCATTTTCTATGGATGTGCATATGGCATGGTCCTCATAGCACAGCATCATCTCATTTTAGCAAGGGAGAAGATTTAGGGGCTTTTCTATTGTCATGCCTACTTCCAGTGTGTGGGATATGCTTAACACAGCAAGTAATCTGAAGACACGTTTGGTAACTCATCTGACCCTCAATTGGGACTTGACCTTGAAACAAAGTTCCAGCTATGTCCCTCTCTGATTCTAGACTTGCACTGTCACATATGGCGGCCACATGTAACTACCGAGCCCGTGATATGTGGCTGGTCTAAATCAACAAGCATCCTAAAGATAAACTGCTTCAAAGCTTGGTATAAAAAAACTTTAAAATATCTCAATTATTTTTATATATTCTAACTTTTAAATAGTATTTTTGAATGCATGGGGTAACCAAATATTATTAAAATTAATTTTATCTGTTTCTTTTTGCTTTTTAAATGTGGCCACTACAAAATTTTAAATGACCCATTTGTGACCTACATTATCTTTCTATTAGGAAACCTGTCTTTCTGTTACGCAGCATCATTCTAGGGTCTAAACTGGTTTCTCAGATTCTGTTCCCTGTACCACCTATATCAGAATAAGGGATGCTTGTACCCCCATATTCATCATAGCACTATTTATAATAACCAAGATATAGAAACAGCGTAAATATCCATTGATGGATGAATGGATAAAGAAGATGTGGTGTGTATATATATACATACACACACACACACACACACACACACATATATACACAACGGAATACTACTCAGCCATAAGAAAGAATGAAATTTTGCCACTTCAGCAACATGGATGGACCCTAAGGTCATTATGCCAAGTGAAATGAGTCATACAGAGAAAGGCAGATACCATTTATTCTCACTTTTTTGTGGAATCTAAAACAAACAAATAAAAACCAAGCTCATCTATCCTTCCTAATAGATTGCCCTGAGAGTTTCAAACTGAACTAGCCAGCCCCGACAATCACATAAGCCAACTCCTTACAACAAATCTCTATCCTACTGATTCTGTTTCTCTGGTGAAACCCTAGCTCTGAGACACTAAGTATATAGCAATAAAGATGATTTGGGGGAAAAAACCAAAATTCTGCTCTCTCATACAGAGAACAAATGGGCAATTTCCTGAGGATAAGGGATAGAAGTGGGCCATATGGGTAAAGGGAGTCAAAAGATATGAACTTCCGGTTATAAAATATTTATTTCATGGGAATGTAATGTACATCATTGTGACTAGTTAATAGTGCTGTATTGCATGTTTAAAAGTTTCTAAGAGGGAGGGGACATTTGTGTACTTATGGCTGATTCATGTTTATGTATGGCAGAAACCAACATAATACTGCAAAACAATTATCCTCTACTTAAATATAAATAAATTTAAATTAAAAAATAAAAGTTGCTAAGAGAATAGATCTTAAAACTTATCATTGAAAGAAAAATCTGTAGCTGTGTACAATGATGGATGTTAACTAGACTAATTGTAGTGATCCTTTCACAATATATACAAATATGATCAAATCATTACATTGCATGGCAGCAGCTAATAAAATGTTAAATGTTAACTATATTGCATTTTTCAGAAAGGAGGGAAAAAAAGAACCAGGGGCGCTTGTTACTAATTTAGACAGTCAGACTCCATCCCAGATTACTGAAGCTCATCTTGAGGAACAAGTTCCCAGAATACGCATTTTAACTGGCTCCTGTGCTCATTCTTGATGTACTGGCTGTATATTGTCACCCTGCTTATTTAACTTCTATGCAGAGTACATCATGAGAAACGCTAGGCTGGAGGAAGCACAAGTTGGAATCAAGATTGCCAGGAGAAATATCAATAACCTCAGTTATGCAGATGACACCACCCTTATGGCAGAAAGTGAAGGGGAACTCAAAAGCCTCTTGATGAAAGTGAAAGAGGAGAGTGAAAAAGTTGGCTTAAAGCTCAACATTCAGAAAACTAAGATCATGGCATCTGGTCCCATCACTTCATGGGAAATAGATGGGGAAACAGTGGAAACAGTGTCAGACTTCATTTTTTTTGGCTCCAAAATCACTGCAGATGGTGACTGCAGCCATGAAATTAAAAGACACTTCCTCCTTGGAAGGAAAGTTATGACCAACCTAGATAGCATTTTAAAAAGTAGAGACATTACTTTGCCAGCAAAGGTCCATCTAATCAAGGCTATGGTTTTTCCAGTAGTCATGTATGGATGTGAGAGTTGGACTGTGAAGAAAGCTGAGCGCCAAAGAATTGATGCTTTTGAACTGTGGTGTTGGAGAAGACTCTTAAGAGTCCCTTGGACTGCAAGGAGATCCACCCAGTCCATTCTGAAGGAGATCAGTCCTGGGTGTTCTTTGGAAGGACTGATGCTAAAGCTGAAACTCCAATACTTTGGCCACCTCATGCAAAGAGTTGACTCATTGGAAAAGACTCTGATGCTGGGAGGGATTGGGGGCAGGAGAAGAAGGGGACGACAGAGGATGAGATGGCTGGATGGCATCACTGACTCAATGGACGTGAGTCTGAGTGAACTCTGGGAGTTGGTGATGGACAGGGAGGCCTGGCGTGCTGCGATTCATGGGGTCGCAAAGAGTCGGACACAACTGAGCAACTGAACTGAACTGAACTGTGCTCATTCTTCTACCCAACAAAGCCTAGAATCAACCACCTAAGATAAGCCTCAGATACTCTTTAACTTCCTCTCCGCTGGTCACAGGGCAAGCAGAATGATGAGTCCAGAAAAGGAACATTAAAAAAGGACAAAACTGCCTTACTCTCATTAATCTTACCCATTTAGTGACTGCATACATGAAATGGCCCACAAAAGAGTTGGATGCTGAGATGTAGTGAAGTCTCAAAGCATCAGAACTAAAATCACTTTCCCTGAAATGCTTCCAACCGTAGGCTTGGAGGTAATGTAGTATGTAGGTGGTGGGCAGGAGTGACTGGTGGCTTTTGCATAGACTTATCATGTAGATGTGAATTCAAGCCTCTGCCCCTCTAATCAAGAGCTGTTTCCACTGGGAATTGACACTTCCACTTCTGAGGCTCCATGCTTTTATTGTGCATGGGTTCTCAGTCGTGTCCCACTCTTTGTGACCCCATGGACTGTAGCCCAACAGGCTCCTCTGTCCACTGGATTTTTCAGGCAAGAATATTGGAGTAGTCATTTCCTCCTCCAGGGGATCTTCCTGATCCAGGGATCAAATCCATGTCTCTTGCATCTCCTGCATTGGCAGGCAGTTTCTTTACTGCTGTGCCTCTGGGGAAGCCCATGTTCATATTAGCAAAGCAGAGAAAGTAATGCCTACCTCTTAGCTGGTTGTAAGATTTAAATTAAAGCATATAAACAAAATGCCAGACAGATGTATAGTAAATAATCCAGAAATGCTAACAAATTTTATTATCATTAATGTAGATTACAGGGTGAATTTCTTCATTTAGTCTTAAACATAAAAACAGGATTAAATACAATTAGAATAAACAGTAGCTTTGATCTATTGATATTCAAAATAAAGATTCAGATGATACCAGATATTTATGCTTTAAAAATATTGCTCTAAATTGTGCATCATTTGTTTTAAAGTTTAACAATTATAACTGAGTATTCTCTGGACTTTACTGTTTGCATAAAATGTCTTAATTGAAAGATGTAGCTGAATGACTCGTATTAAATTCCATTTTATTTATCCACAGTGACATGAAAACTGACAATTCAAGTCATGGAAGCATTTCCAGTTTTACCCCTCATCTGGAATTAATTGACAAAAGTTTAAGCAAGTCTGGGGAAAAAAATAGTGTCTATGAATCTAACTTTGCTAACTAAAAGCAGCAACCATCATTATTGTATATATAAAGGAACACAAATCGACTTTTGCACTTAAAAAAAATGCAGTAGCCTCCAAAATCCAAATTGAGCCTCAATTCCCTTTGATCTCAATGGAAGTAAAAGAGCCACAAAATAAACCTCTTCCCTCTTCAATCTAGATCAGCACAGCAACTGAGCTGTCAATCATAAAGGCAGGAGTTGTGAGACTCTAAAAAGTAGACAGGAGGCCAGGAGACTCACAGAAGCTTACTGACGGGAGAAAACTAAGAGTGAGGTTCAGGGGCAAAAAATAGACCTCGAACAAGGCCATGAAGTGTGATCTGGGGTAGAGGTGATGCTAAGATGGGAAGATGAATTGGGGTGGGGCCGGGTTGATAGCTTTGAGTCTGAAATGTTGAATTTTGTTACCTTTTGCAAATATTGGGTTGGCTGAAGCATTCATTCAGGGTTTTCCCATAACACTACAGAAACAGAACAAAAATTTTGCCCCGTCCAATACTATGTCTTTTGCCCAATTGATTTTAAAAAAACACTTGATCAATTGCATATGCCTTGTGTATTTTTCTATCCTTTTAATTTCTATTTCCTGGTAATTAAGTTGCCTCACCTTCATTCCTGCTGATTCACTCATTCACTTGTTCATTAAATAAATATTTATTTTGCTTACCTCTACTATTTTTTAGGTATTTTGATTGATGCTGGGGACATCAAAATAAATGAAACATGGTTCCTGTAGAAGAGAGTCATCGAAATACATGGAGTGGAGGCATGTGCAAGAGTTTACAGGAGCGCAGAGGAGGAGGTCTCTAGCTCTGTGAAAGGAGGCCAGGCACATTGAGATGGTATTTGAATTGAGTCCAAAGGTATTCGCAATAAAGACAAAACAGAACAAGTCACTCTACGCATGTAATGCAGCAAGGTCAGTGACATGGAGACAAGACAGGTCAGAGTACATTCAGAGAATGACAGATGGCTCGTGTGGCATCCGAGATGCACACAGGTGAAGGGACAGCAGGAATGCGGGCAATGGAGACACAGGAAAGATTCTTTCATATGAGGCCAGCTTATCCAGCTAAGGAGAGGGGCTTTATCCTACACCAGTGAAAGAGTACAAACCAGAGTTAACAAAATGGAATTTGCATTTTAAAAGAATCACATTTTTGTTCTACTGCAAAAACTAATACAACATTGTAAAGCAATTATGGGCTTCCCCAGTGGCTCAGAAGTAAAACATCTAACTGCAATGCAGGAGGCACAAGAGACACTGGTTCAATTCCTGGGCCTGGAAGATTCCCCTGGAGAAGGAAATGGCAACCCACTCCAGTATTCTCGCTGGGAAAATCCCATGGATGGAGGAGCCTGGTGGGCTACAGCCCATAGAGTCACGAAGAGTCAGACATTACTGAGCCATGAAACACACCCACAAAGCAATTATACCCCAATAAAAATTTTTAAAAAATAATATACATGATGATATCACATATATATTGGAGGAGGAAATGGCAACCCACTCCAATATTCTTGCTTGGCAAATCCTATGGACAGAGGATACTGGTGGGCTACAGTCTATAGGGTCACAGAGTTGGACATGACTTAGTGACTGAAGATGCATCACATATACATAAATCCTTTAGAAGAGAGAAAATGATTGTACATACACAAAACACATACTATTTAAATAATTTAATAGCTTAGTACATCATGCAAGTATTGGTCATAAATATGATTTAGTAATCAGGATTAAGTATTTGTGTCAAATATACTCTAAACTTGTCATTATTATAAAAAATAATAGTGCCAAATGGTAAAGACTAAAGAAATCCTTTTCACTTAGTAAAAGAATGGATGGGGAAAACAGGATTATACTAGTTGCCGGTGATAATGAATCAGAGAGAAATGAAAACTGGAGAAAGAGAAATAGTTTAGTCAGAGGTTGTCAGAAGGATTTAGGAAAGAGTAGATAGAGCTCTAACCTATGCTGGCAGGAGGAGTAAGGAGGAGCAGAAAGTACGGAGAGATGTTTTTAAAAGTAGCCTTGACATAGAATGGGTAACTACCATCATTATCTATTTCCCTCTAAGATACACAGCCATGAATCCAAAGGTCCTTCCATATGCAGGACACTGTCATAGTTAAAACAGAGAATCAGGTGCATGCTTTGAAGAGAAAAGGCTAATAAGACTAAGGCAAACAGCAGTCTGGTTATATTTTCTTAAATGCAAGGCAGTAATGGCCGGAGGACCTGGGGGAACCCTCACTGTTACCCACTCCGCCTTCACCTTGCTGGTGACGGGCTGGCGGCAGAATAGGAGGTGGAGGAGAGGAGTCTTTATGAGCTTGTGCATCAGTCGAGTGTTTAAAATGTGGCATTATTCTGTATTGTGTATTTTAAGAGACAATAAAAAAGAAAATTGTTGTAAATTGAAGTTACTACTAAGAATAATAATGACTTACAGAATCCCAAGAAAAAACACCTAGGTTATTTCAAAAGAAGATATAGATTTATTCATTTGGGGGCTATTTAACAATTTCTTAAAAGCAGAGAAATTGATAAATTCTTAATATATTAATTCTAGAATCTTAGAAGCCCCAGGAATTAGGTTTCAAAGGATTTTAAAATATTGATTTCTTATAAATCATGTTTTATTCACACTTTTAATATACATTCTTTGTTAGCAAACTGGAAATTGAGCTGCTTTGTTTGAATTACTTTGCCCATGAACCATTGCTGTAATAAATTAACAGCAGCATATGAAATTGGAGATGGATGAAAGGCTCATATTCACTCTTTTCTAAATACAGCAAAAGCCCCACATTTCCCATTTGATGGAAGACTGCTCCCTCTAAAATCCTTTGGCACAATGAGCCTTGAACCTTCCAGTTTCTCTCTCCCAAAGAAGAGGACTCAGAGAGATGGCCATGTGTGAATGACAGGGGTGCCATCCTCCTAATACCTTGCTCACACACATCCCAGGAGTAAAAGTACTGGCTCGATTATCAGCACTGGACACCTACACACAGGTAAACGTGTCTCTGAGAAGGAGGTTTACTTCCATTCGTGTTCTCTCACATCTCATGTCTTCTCTTTGTTGGCCACAGTTAGCCTTGTAAATATGGGTTAAAATTTTCAGAACTCATCAGTATTGAGTCCAAAACTATATGCAGACTGCTGCTTTAATGAATGACAGAACAGTCCAGACCAGGAGTCTTCCAAAAAGATGACATTTAGTGGTTGAAGAGAATAACTCACAGAAGCATGTTTTGCCCAACTGGGTAGATGGTGACACCTACCAATTGCTAAGGGTCCACAAGGGAGGAGCATGTCTGGGGAGAAATCTTTTGTTTGAAGAGCTTGTAGTACCTGCCAAGTTGGATTCAGGACTAGAGGTTGAAAAAAACCTGGAACAAATATATAAATTGGTGAATTATTAGATAATGATTGAAGAAAAGGATGTGGATTCCACCCTCCATAAATTCTTTCAAAAAGGAGAGAGGGAAAATGTGGATCAAGGTTTTTCTTCTCTAAGCCTCAAAAGTAGAACATCTATTTCAGCTGGATGCTTTTGAATGACAACCAAGAGTAAAACTATTGTTCTTTTTTTTCCTTTGCTAACTTTTTAATGTGGAGATTTTGAAAGAATTCTTCAAAGCAATCAAGTGTGTGTCTCTCACAACCTCTAGGTTATATGTTCTTAGGGAGAAAATATTTTCTCTAAATGAAGCTTGGTAAGGCAAACTTGGAGAAGGCAATGGCACCCCACTCCAGTAC
This sequence comes from Bos javanicus, assembly GCF_032452875.1. Lineage (NCBI taxonomy): Eukaryota > Metazoa > Chordata > Mammalia > Artiodactyla > Bovidae > Bos > Bos javanicus. Next base: position 25,565,438 of record NC_083881.1, on the reverse strand, counting down.
TTTCCCTGGAAAATCCCATGGACGGAGGAGCCTGGTAGGCTGCCATCCATGGGATCGCTAAGAGTCGGACACGACTGAGCGACTTCACTTTCACTTTTCACTTTCACTCATTGGAGAAGGAAATGGCAACCCACTCCAGTATTCTTGCCTGGAGGATCTCAGGGACGGGGGAGCCTGGTGGGCTGCCATCTATGGGGTCGCACAGAGTCGGACACGACTGAAGTGACTTAGCAGCAAGGCAAACTTACTGCAGAAAAAAAAAAAACCTATGAATAACTAACAGACACATTTTAGTGTTAGCCTGTCTACTATAGCAGACACATGTGACAATAGCACTCCACTAAGGACATGAAAGGGCTTCCCTGGTGGCTCAGACAGTAAAGAATCTGCCTGCAATGCAGAAGGCCTGGGTTCGATCCCTGGGTTTGGAAGATCCCCTGGAGGAGGGTATGGAAACCCACTTCAGTATTCTTGCCTGGAGAATCCCCATGGACAGAGAAGCCTCGTGGGCTACAGTCCATGGGGTCACAAAGAGTCGGACATGACTGAGCAACTAAGCACAGCATAAGGACATGAAACATCCCCCTTCAGTACCCTTAAATGCTTTTAACTCCAATTAAATTGTTAATATAACTACTATCCTGCTGTAATCTAAAAACAATAAAGATCAAGCAGTCTGATCACATAGAGATAAGGTTAAGTTTGAGTTATAAGAAGCTCACCGTCTTGATGTAAACACTTCTCTGACCTCCTTTAACCAGCATCTGACTTCTCCCTCTAGAAATATAAATATCTTCAAGCAAAACAGCCAAAGAAGTGTCCTTTCTAATTACACTTGCTATTTTGCAGAGAACTAGTCTTTAAAATCATTTTTTAAAAATAAAAATTTAAAAATCCTTATAATCTCCTAAAACAAGAACCGTAGCGATTCTGAGATAAGAATTGTTGTTGTTCAGTCACTAAGTCATGTCTGACTCTTTGCAACCCCATGAACTGCAGCATGTCAGGCTTCCCTGTCCTTCACTATCTCCAGAGTTTGCTCAAACTCATGTCCATTGGGTTGGTGATGCCACCCAACCATCTCATCCTCTGTCGCCCCCTTCTCCTCTTGCCTTCAATCTTTCCCAGCATCAGGGTCTTTCCCAATGAGATAAGAATGCTCTTGGCATTTCCCTGTGCTAAATGATGCATCTCCTGGAAAGATGTCTGTTTTGGAGTTGTTCTAAAAACAAGCAGAAGGATGGGAAGAGAGTGCTGTGATAGACTTTTCCACCAGCAAGGGATCACGATTCAGTGCAGAGCAACCAGAAGATCTCTGAGGCCAGCATTTCATTCACTCTCCCCTGACCAGCCATGAAGAGAGGAAGCAACTAGAGGAGGCAGATCAGCAGTTAGCTTGAGGGCAAGATTTGACGTCATATGGTTCTAATTAAAGTCCAAAAAAGAGCTGATTTCACAGAGTTTAAAAATCACACTAAAAATATCCTTTGAGACTTTTTTTTCTTGGCAGCTTGGAATTACTGCAAAATATTTAGTATGGCACAACACATTTAAAAAAAAACAGTAAACATAGACATATTTTATTAACTAATAACAGACTCTAATATGTTTAAGCAGCCAATTAACTCTTTTCCATTTTCTTCACATCTAAAGGAAGAAACAAAGAACTTTGCATAAGAATTTGTGCATTTTCCTGGACAAAAAATTTTAATAATCTTTGTACTGGTTGCAGACAGGGTTCTTGGCAAATTCTACTGTATTCAATATCTTGTAGTAATGTATAATGGAAAAGAATCTGAAAAAATATGTATGTATTTTATAGAAATATGTATATATAAGAAGAAACATATTACATATATATACATATATTACTATATATAATAATATATGTGTGCATGTTCAGTCACTTCAGTCATGTCTGATTCTTTGAGACCCTATGGACTATAGCCCACCAGGGTCCTCTGTCCACGGATTCCCCAGGCAAGAATACTGAAGTGGGTTACTGTGCTCTCCTCCAGCGGATCTTCCCAACCCAGGGATTGAACCCTCTTCTCTTGTCTCCTGCACTGGCAGGCAGGTTCTTTACCACTAGCATCACCTGGGAATCCCATAATAATAACATTAATTATATATATATATGTCACTTTGATGTATTCTTGAAACTACACAATATTGTAAATATTGTAAATCAACTAAGCTTCAATTTTAAAAAAGACAAAATACAAACAGGACTATTCCAAAGAGAGCCGTGTTATGAGAGGCCGTGTGTGTGTGTGCACCCATGCAAGCGTTTCTGTGCTTTCTTGCTCTTGCTCTGGGGATGATGTGAGAAGGACAGAGTCAAAGGAAGAGAGGAAGTATAGGGGACTGCATCCGCAGGGCGGACAATCATTTTCTCTGATGCTCCCTTTCCGAGAAGGCAGTTGGGTCCTCGGATCTGGAGGCAGGAGGCTGTGCTTTCATGGGCCAGATACCTTAGTGCTTAAAGCCACTCTGGGGAAAGGTGGAGGTGCCTGGACGTGCAACTCAGAGACCTATCATCTAGTCCCAAGTTCTCTGAGTTTCAGTCGCCCCGTCCATGTAAGTCAAGGCCACAAATACGACTTCATATGATTAACTTTAGGCACGCTGACATAGACTGAAGTGCGAGGAAGAGCGATTATCAAGTCTTCTTGGACAGAAATTATAATGGAGTCTTGAAGGTTGGGGTCACATTCATGGAGGGCTTGTAGGACACTGGGCGGCAGAGAGGTACACCTGCTCCTGCCTTAAAATGAATAAAAGAATGTAGATTTTTACACAGAGTCTGCATTTAACTCTTCCTCCTTGAAAAAAGGGGGAAAAGAGAAAACAAGACAGAGGGAACGCAGTGTGTCTCATTTCTGAGAAATCACCATGGTTCAGCCATGCATACTTGTGGTCAGGAGATGTCCCAACCTCTGTCACAAAAATGCCCCGTCACTGGCCCTTGCAGCATCTCCCAGGCTTGTGGTCCTTCTCAGAATGCACCAGGCAACAGGGTTTCAGTTATTGCCAAGCAGTCCCCAAGAAAAACGTTAAAGTGAAGTCCGCAGAGGACATAAAACTTTGAATAAAGAAAGCGCCTCACCTAGCTTGGGGTGGTGGAGGAACCAGACTGACCCAGAGGACTTCCTGAAAACTAGTAAGACGTGGTCATTGCTTAAACCAGGAACTAGACTCTAAGACGTGACTTTTCTCCTTGGTTTTGTTTCAGGAAGTTCTTAGGGGAAAAAAGTCATCAACAATGAGTTCTATCATTTAGAATGCTTACAGTGACAGAAACTCCTCTCCAAATTGATTTTAGGATTTAAACAAAAATGAACTAGGTACCACAACCAAAAAAGATCAAAGATACAGTCGGCTTCCGGGTAACATGGCCTAAGGCACAAATATTGCTATTGTTGTTGTTTAGTCACTCAGTCGTGTTCAATTCTTTGCAGCCCCATGGACTATAGCCCCCCAGGCTCCTCTGTCCACAGGATTTCCCAGGCAAGAATACTGGAGTGTGTAGCCATTACCTTCTCCAGGGGGATCTTCCCAACCCAGGGATCGCACCCGCATCCCCTTCATTGGGAGGCGGATTCTTTACCACTGAGTCACCAGGGAAGTCCACAGATATTTTTACCAAGTCCCAATTCCCATCCATGAGAGCTTCATTTACAACAAGAGCTCCCTTCAAAGGCATAATTTCATACAACTACTTTATGCTTCATTTCCTCACATTCAAATCCAGTGAGAAACTATATTTCCCAGAACTGGCTAAAATTGCCTTTGCTTTACAAATCTAGAACAATAAGAATGATAGCAGTCTCTTATTTTGCTCCATTCATGACCTGTATAGGACTCACTCTAATATCACAGAGGCTCAATTATTTTTTATGTTGTAATACTGAAACTTCTTCTATAAATAAAATATGGTTCAGAACTGGAAAAGAAGTCATTATGAGGAGGCTTGCAAAACAGATGTAAATATTTCATTTATTTGCCTAGAAGCATACATCTCAGGCTTTTTTTTTTTTTTTTTTTTTTTTTTTGCCTGTTTGTCTAAACATTTAATCCCCCAAAATCTCCTCATTAAATCAGTGTTAAAAGTCAATGAAATTATTAAACCTTCATCTGTTTATTGAAACAAATTTCAGAATTTAATCTCCCATTTCAAACTATATCTCTAATGGTCTACTTGCTGTAAACATTGATTAAAAGCACAGTCTGAAAAGAAGGAATAAATTGGCTGGGGTACATACATTTGAGAGTCAAACTGTAGGAAAAATTTCCAAAGCAATCACTTATAATACCTATTTCTTTTAATATCTACATAATTGATGACTGATGGATCATTTTATGCATTACCTTTATGCTATATAATATCCTTGATGTAGAAAACTGTAGCTTTTTAAGATTACTATATTTTAAATAGCCATCTACAGTAATTATTTTCTAGCTGAATTATATACTATAACTGAATTTAAATAATAAATTAGAAAATAGATGGAAGTAGTATTTCAGATTCTAGAAAATTCTAACTTCAGCCTTTTATTCATCCTCCAAACTCTTCAAAGTTACCATTCAATACAAGGGAGCCACAAATATTTATTTCTATTTAACTTTATTTCATTTCATTCCCAACTAACTTCTATACCCTTCCACCTAGACATCTCATTTGAACCTCAAAGTACAGGTGCAAATTTTAACTCATATTTTACTCCAGGTAAGTTCTTCCTCCCAACTTCGTGATCTCGACTATTGGCGCCTCTTTCTTCCAGACAACTGGGTTCTATTCATCTTTGACTCTTTCTTCCCTTCCTGGCTTTCAAATAGTTGCCAAGTCCAAAGAAAAATGTTTCTGACAAGATCATTCACGTTTTTCTGATAGTTCTTAAAGAGATGAAATGTGGAATGCAATATGTTATTTTCATTATATGAGATTTACAAATATGGAGAAATAGCAAATAAGTCAGAGAATATGCAGTTATCTTGATATATTGGATATGCAATATTAAGTAAGCCGGATTAAAAATGGAAACTCATCTTGATAGTTGCTGTTTTTATAAACTCAAACATCTTTCCATAAAATAAAATTATCTCAATAAAAGAAAATTCAAAAAAATTTTTAGCCTGCTTCTATTATTACACACAGAGAACTATCCTTTTTGTGAAATTAATAGATATATAAATATAATATACTTATGAATATATGATATACATTTACACATCTGGAAAAGGTCAGTTTTCATTCCAATCCCAAAGAAAAGCAATGCCAAAGAATGCTCAAACTACCACACAATTGCACTCATCTCACACGCTAGTAAAGTCATGCTCAAAATTCTCCAAGCCAGGCTTTAGCAATATGTGAACCGTGAACTTCCAAAAGTTCAAGCTGGTTTTAGAAAAGGCAGAGGAACCAAAGACCAAATTGCCAACATCCGCTGGATCATCAAAAAAGCAAGAGAGTTCCAGAAAAACATCTATTTCTGCTTTATTGACTACGCCAAAGCCTTTGACTGTGTGGAACACAATAAACTGTGGAAAATTCTGCAAGAGATGGGAATACCAGACCACCTGACCTGTCTCTTGAGAAACCTGTATGCAGGTCAGGAAGCAACAGTTAGAACTGGACATGGAACAACAGACTAGTTCCAAATAGGAAAAGGAGTTCATCAAAGCTGTATATTGTCACCCTGCTTACGTAACTTATATGCAGAGTACATCATGAGAAACACTGGGCTGGAAGAAACACAAGCTGGAATCAAGATTGCTGGGAGAAATATCAATAACCTCAGATATGCAGATGACACCACCCTTATGGCAGAAAGTGAAGAGGAACTAAAAAGCCTCTTGATGAAAGTGAAAGAGGAGAGTGAAAAAGTTGGCTTAAAGCTCAACATTCAGAAAATGAAGATCATGGCATCTGGTCCCATCACTTCTTGGGAAATAGATGGGGAAACAGTGGAAACAGTGTCAGACTTTATTTTGGGGGGCTCCAAAATCACTACAGATGGTGACTGCAGTCATGAAATTAAAAGACGCTTACTCCTTGGAAGGAAAGTTAGGACCAACCTAGATAGCATATTCAAAAGCAGAGACATTACTTTGCCAACAAAGGTTCGTCTAGTCAAGGCTATGGTTTTTCTTGTGGTCATGTATGGATGTGAGAGTTGGACTGTGAAGAAAGCTGAGGCCAAAGAATTGATGCTTTTGAACTGTGGTGTTGGAGAAGACTCTTGAGAATCCCTTGGACTGCAAGGAGATCCAACCAGTCCATTCTGAAGAAGATCAGCCCTGGGATTTCTTTGGAAGGACTGATGCTAAAGCTGAAACTCCAGTACTTTGGCCACCTCATGTAAAGAGTTGACTCATTGGAAAAGACTCTGATGCTGGGAGGGATTGGGGGCAAGAGGAGAAGGGGACGACAGAGGATGAGATGGCTGGATGGCATCACTGACTTGATGGACGTGAATTTGAGTGAACTCCGGGAGTTGGTGATGGACAGGGAGGCCTAGCGTGCTACAATTCATGGGGTTGCAAAGAGTCAGACACGACTGAGCAACTGAACTGAACTGAACTGATATATTTTAAACTTTATATAGTAAATAAACTTTATATATGATATTATTAAGATATCTCTTTAACATTTTAATTACATGTTGCTGCTAAGTCGCTTCAGTCGTGTCCGACTCTGTGTGACCCCATAGACGGCAGCCCACTAGGTTCCTCTGTCCCTGGGATTCTCCAGGCAAGAATACTGGAGTGGGTTGCCATTTCCTTCTCCAATGCATGAAAGTGAAAAGTGAAAGTGAAGTCACTCAGTCATGCCCAATTCTTAGCGACCCCATGGACTGCAGCCTACTAGGCTCCTTCGTCCATGGGATTTTCCAGGCAAGAGTACTGGAGTGGGGTGCCATTGCCTTCTCCAACTATATGTTATGTACATAATATTATTTATAAAGTTTGGTGTTCTGCATCCTTGTATACTGACAAGTGGATGAGGTGGTAAAAGAAGGGAAGGGAATCAAAGATCCTGGAACTTCTTCCATTGATTCAATACAGGCTTTGCTAAAACACACCTAAAAAGTATGAGGAGAACAAGTGTGCCTCCAACAATTCCAGCCTTCAGTATCTTCATAAATCCAAGAATAATGGGTAAAAGTGATGTGTCAAGCAGAATAATAAATTGTGCATATCTAAAAATACAAAGGAAGATTTAATTTTGCATCTCTCAGAGAAGAGATGTATCAAACCTTCTAACAAAGGTCTATCTAGTCAAACCTATGGTTTTTCCAGGAGTCATGTATGGGTATGAGTTGGACCATAAAGAAAGCTAAGTGCTGAAGAATTAGTGCTTTTGAACTGTGGTGTTGGGGAAGACTCCTGAGAGTCCCTTGGACTTCAAGGAGATCAAACCAGTCCTTCCTAAAGGAAATCAGACCTGAATATTCATTGGAAGGACTGATGCTGAAGCTGAAACTCCAATACTTTAGCCACCTGATGTGAAGAGCTGACTTAATCTTTTCTAGGAAAGATTGAGGGCAGGAGGAAAAGGGGATGACAGAGGATGAGATGGTTGGATAGCATCACTGATGCCATGGACATGAGTTTGAGCAAGCTTCAGAAGTCAGTGATGGACACGGAAGCCTTGAGTGATGTAGTCCATGGGGCCGCAGAGGGTCATATATAACTGAACAACTGAACTGAATTGAATGGATTAAAATATACTTGATTATTTACTTTTAGTCTGTGATAGTTTTATATAGAGCTTTACTCTCACATATTTTGAAAAGTGAGGGGAAAATTGTATTATCATCGAGTAAAACTTTCCTCCTGAAACAGCCATCTCTATAATGGTAAAGACTTTGGCTTATAAAATTTTAATAAAATCCATCTGTAAGCCATTGTTATGGTCCACCTGGGAACAAAGAACAATGGGATTGGTTGAACGGTGCAGGAACCTTTAAACACGTCGCTTGTGTTGTCACATTTCACTATAGAATTGGATTCCTTATGAGATCTGAATTACTCTCTTCACCAATAAAAATATGATTTTCTCTTCATTTGTGGTAGTTATGTGAGTATCAGTTAGGTTCTAGACAATTTCTAAACACAAAATTCATTTACTGAATTGAAGATAGTATGAATTTACACAATGTCAAACAACACACTTGACTGAACTGTTATCTGTTCCACCTGTTCAGAGGCACTGAAAAGCAGTCCAAATGTCTCTATTAAGAGTACTCTCATACCAAAATACATTACATTACAAAGTCTGAAGCAGGTGTTTCTGGGTTTATTAATAATTCAGCAGACTTGAATGGCCATTATATTTTGTATCGAAGACAACAAAGACAAACTAAAGAGGGCTGGGCCATACCTTCATGGCCATTACACTCCAGTAGTGGACACCAGTAGCATGAGGTTGACCAGAAAAAAGACACACCAAATCAACATGAAATAACAGAAGTCTACAAACATGTTATCACAGCAGAGAGACCAAGAGAAACCCCAAAAGCATGTGGAAGAGTGAGTGGAAATGAGGGGTGAGGGAACAGTCTAAGACTGCCCACAGGTGTTGAATCACATTTTGTGATGGCTGGAAGTTCATGTCTGCAAGTTCATGTCTGTGGATCAAGAGTCTGGGGAGGAGGGAGGAGTTGGATCTTGAGAAAAAGGGGAGCACTTGTTCAGGAGCAGACATGTAAGACTTCAGTTTAAAAGCAGGAAGAGGCATAGTAAGTTCTAGAGGAGGAAGTATACATGTATAACTTGTATTTAAGCGTGTGATTCAGGCAACCTTGTAAATTAATGATGATCTATGAGACATAAAACCCTTTGGAGTATATTTCCATAGTCCCAGTGAAAAATGAAACCAGTGAGAAAATGCTATCTTTTTCTATTGGGATATAATTGCTTTACAGTGTTGTGTTAGTTTCTGCTGTACAACATGAATCAACTATTCAGTTCAGTTCAGTCACTTACTCATGTCCCACTCTTTGTGACCCCATGAACCGCAGCATGCTAGGCCTCCCTGTCCATCACCAACTGTCAGAGTTTACCCAAATTCATGTCCATTAAGTCAGTGATGCAATCCATCCATCTCATCCTCTGTTGTCCCCTTCTCCTCCTACCTTCAGTCTTTCCCAGCATCAGGGTCTTTTCACATGAGTAAGCTCCTCACATCAGGGGGCCAAAGTATTGGAGTTTCAGCTTCAACATCAGTCCTACCAGTGAACACCCAGGACTGGTCTCCTTTAGGATGGACTGGGTGGATCTCCTTGCAGTCCAAGGGACTCTCAAGAGTCTTCTCCAACACCACAGTTCAAAAGCATCAATTCTTTGGTGCTCAGCTTTCTTTACAGTCCAACTCTCGCATCCATACATGACCACTGGAAAAACACAGCCTTGATTAGATGGACTTTTGTTGGCAAAGTAATGTCTCTGCTTTTCAATATGCTATCTAGGTTGGTCATAACTTTCCTTCCAAGGAGTAAGTGTCTTTTAATTTCATGGCTGCAATCACCATCTGCAGTGATTTTGGAGCCAAAAAAAAAATAAAGTCTGACACTGTTTCCATTGTTTCCCCATCTATTTCCCATGAGGTGATGGGACCAGATGCCATGATCTTCATTTTCTGAATGTTGAGCTTTAAGCCAACTTTTTCACTCTCCTCTTTCACTTTCATCAAGAGGCTTTTTAGTTCTTCACTTTCTGCCATAATGGTGGTGTCATCTGTGTATCTGAGGTTATTGATATTTCTCCAGGCAATCTTGATTCCAGCTTGTGCTTTTTCCAGCCCAGCATTTCTCATGATGTACTCTGCATATAAGTTACATAAGCAGGGTGACAATATACAGCCTTGACGTACTCCTTTTCCTATTGGGAACCAGTCTGTTGTTCCATGTCCAGTTCTAACTGTTGCTTCCTGACCTGCATATAGGTTTCTCAAGAGGTAGGTCAGGTGGTCTGGTACTCCCATCTCTTTCAGAATTTTCCACAGTTTATTGTGATCGACACAGAATCAACTATAGGTAAACATATATTCCCTTCTTCTTTAGCCTCCCTCTCACCCACGCATCCCACACATAGCACTGAGCTGAGTTCCCTGTGCTATATACAGCAGCTCCCAACTGGCTATCTATGTTATGCACGGCAGATTGCTCACCTAGAGCCAGACATCCTGGAATGCAAAGTCAAGTGGGCCTTAAGAAGCATCACTACAAACAAAGCTAGTGGAGGCGATGGAATTTCAATTGAGCTACTTCAAATCCTAAAAGATGATGCTGTGAAAGTGCTGCACTCAATATGCCAGCAAATTTGGAAAACTCAGCAGTGGCCACAGGACTGGAAAAGGGCAGTTTTCATTCCAATCCTAAAGAAAGGCAATGCTAAAGAATGCTCAAACTACCGCACAATTGCACTCATCTCACTGGCTAGCAAAGTAATGCTCAAAATTCTCCAAGCCAGGCTGCAACAGTACATGAACCGTGAACTTCCAGATGTTCAAGCTGGATTTAGAAAAGGCAGAAGAACAAGAGATCAAATTGCCAACATCTACTGGATCATTGAAAATAGAAGAGAGTTCCAGAAAAACATCTATTTCTGCTTTATTGATTATGCCAAAGCATTTGACTGTGTGGATCACAGCAAACTGGAAAATTCTGAAAAAATGGGAATACCAGACCACCTGACCTGCCTCCTGAGAAATCTGTATGCAGGTCAAGAAGCAACAGTTAGAACTGGACATAGAAAAACAGACTGGCTCCAAATTGGGAAAGGAGTATGTTAAGGCTGTATATTATCACTCTGCTTATGTAACTTATATGCAGAGTACATCATGAGAAATGTTGGACTGGATGAAGCACAAGCAGTTATCATGATTGCCAGGAGAAATATCAATAACCTCAGATATGCAGATGACACCACCCTTATGGCAGAAAGTGAAGAGGAACTAAAGAGCCTCTTGATGAAAGTGAAAGAGGAGAGTGAAAAAGTTGGCTTAAAGCTCAACATTCAGAAAACTAAGATCATGGCATCTGGTCCCATCACTTCATGGCAAATAGATGGGGAAACAATGGAAACAGTGTCAGACTTTATTTTTTTTTGGCTCCAAAATCACTGCAGATGGTGATTGCAACCATGAAATTAAAAGACGCTTGCTCCTTGGAAGAAAAGTTATGGCCAACCTAGACAGCATATTAAGAAGCAGAACCATTATTCTTCCAACAAAGGTCCATCTAGTCAAAGCTTTGGTTTTTCCAATAGTCATGTATGGATGTGAGAGTTGGACTATAAAGAAAGCTGAGCACCGAAGCATTGATGCTTTTGAACTGTGGTGTTGGAGAAGACACTTGGACAGCAAGGAGATCCAACCAGTCCATCCTAGAGGAAATCAGTCCTGAATATTCATTGGAAGAACTGATGCTGATACTGAAACTCCAATACTTTGGCCACCTGATGTGTATAATTTATTCATTGGAAAAGACCCTGATGCTTGTAAAAACTGAAGGCAGGAGGAGAAGGGCACGACAGAGGATGAGATGGTTGGAAGGTATCACTGACTCAATGGACATCAGTTTAAGTAAGCTCCATGAGTTGGTGATGGGCAGGGAAGCCTGGTGTACTGCAGTCCACGGGGTCGCAAAGAGTCAGACATGACTGAGGACTGAACTAAACTGAACTGAGTGTACAAATGTTAACCCTACTCTTCCCATTCAAAATGCCAGCCCTCAAAAGCATGCTGATAGCAACAGTGTATATATGTCATTCACTCATTCATTCATTCACTCATTGGGCACCTATTGTTGACCAGTAACTCTGTGTCAGGAGCAGTACTTTCTGCTTTCAGGCTGCAAGGATACAGCAGCTGCAGGTGGATAAGGGGGAAAGTTTGGGCTACTGACCCAGCAGTGAACAACAGCCCTAAAACACAGTCCCCGGACAAAACATTACACAAAGAGATAAATAAGTATGCATTTATAAATTACTAAAGAGCATTTCAGGGAAAGACTGTGCCCTGAGAAAACAGAATGCAGCTCTGTGCTCTAAGCTGGAGGACAAGAGAATGAAGAAAGAGTGAGCCACAAGGGAGGGGCCCCACAGCAGATGGTCTAAAGGAGACAGGCCAAGCAAGCGGGAGATGCTGCAGAGACTGTCGATTATCCTAAGAGGACACCACCAAATTTAGAAGGAAGAAAGTGAATTCTCAGGTGGTGCTAGTGGTAAAGAATCCACTTGCCAATGCAGGAGAAACAAGAGACATGTGTTCGATCCTTGGGTTGGGACTATCCCTTGGAGGAGGAAATGGCAACCCACTCCAGTATTCTTGCCTGGAAAGTTCCGTGAACAGAGGAGCCTGGTGGGCTACAGTTCATGGGACCAAAGAAGTTGGACTGAGCACACATAATTTCCATACTATCCAGAAATCACACTCGTTGGAATTAACTCAAAAGCGTTGGAAACTTATATCCACACAAAAACCTGCACATGGATGTTATAGCAGCTTTATTCATAGTTGTCAGAACTTGTAAACAATCAATTGTTCTTCAGTAGGTGGATGGATATACAAAGTGATATGTCTGGACAATGGGATATTTATTATTCAGCACTGAAAAGAAATGAGCTACGAAGCCATGAAAGGACATGGAGGAAACTTAAGTGCATATTATTAAGTGAAAGAAACCAATCTGGAAAAACTACATATTTGTATGATTCCAACTATAGTACATTCTGGAAAAGGCACAACTATAGAGACAGGAAAAAACATCAGTAGTTGTCAGGGGCAGTGAGGGTCAGGGAGATGGGTAAGGAACACAGAGGATTTTTAGGACAGTGAAAATCCTCTGAGTGATACTATAATGACGGATGTGTACTTAGTCGATCAGTCATGTCCGACTCTTACGACCCCGTGGACTGTAGCCCACCAGGCTCCTCTGTCCGTGGGATTCTTCAGGCAAGAATACTAGAGTGGGTAGCCATTTCCTTCTCTAGGGGATCTTCCCAACCCAGGAATTGAGCAGGCAGACTCTTTACCGACTGAGCTACATATCCATAATAATGGATACGTGTCATTGTATCACTGTTCAAACCCATAGAATGTGCACCAAGAGTGCACCAGAAGGCAAACTATGGACTTTGGGTGATGATGATATGTCCTTGTAGGTTCATCAATTGTAACAAATGTTGCCTCTGGGGATGCTGGTAGTGGGAGAAGCCATACATGTGCAGTTGCAGAGAGTATAGGGGAAATCTCTGTACCTTCTTCTCCATCTTACTCTGAAGCTAAAATCGCTCAAAAAAAATTATTTTAAAAATGCTAATTTCTGGAGCATAGAAGAGAAGGGAAAAAAATATAGTGAGGAAGTTAACATTTCCTGGAGACTTAATTTGCTCTGGAAACTAGTACTTGGCGCTCTGGTCCAGTGAAGTAACCAGAGGTGAAGAGAAGGTGAGAACAAAAGCTTAGACTCATCCAGTTTGAAAGATTGGAGGTGGTGGAAGCTGTCAAGACATTATTTTTGTGGGAAACTAGAGCATATTGAGGAGAAGGCAATGGCAACCCACTCCAGTACTTTTGCCTGGAAAATCCCATGGACAGAGGAGCCTGGTGGGCTGCAGTCTATGGGGTTGCTAGGAGTCAGATACAGTTGAGCGACTTCACTTTCACTTTTTACTTTCATGAATTGGAGAAGGAAATGGCAACCCACTCCATGTTCTTGCCTGGAGAATCCCAGGGAGGGAGGAGCCTGGTAGGCTTCCACCTATGGGGTCACACAGAGTCAGACACGACTGAAGTGACTTAGCAGAGCATATTGAGGAGAAGGCAATGGCAACCCACTCCAGTATTCTTACCTGGAAAATCCCATGGGTGAAGGAGCGTGGAAGGCTGCAGTCCATGGGGTCGGGAAGAGTCAGACACGACTGAGCGACTTTACTTTCACTTTTCACTTTCATGCATTGGAGAAGGAAATGGCAACCCACTCCAGTGTTCTTGCCTGGAGAATCCCAAGGACTGCGGGGCCTGGTGGGCTGCCATCTATGGGATCGCACAGAGTCAGCAGCAGCAGCAGCAGCAGAGCACATTGAAATGGCAAGGAAGAGGGCAAATGGAGGAACAAAGACATCAGATCAGATCAGATCAGATCAGTCGCTCAGTCATGTCCAACTTTTTGTGACCCCATGAATCGCAGCACGCCAGGCCTCCCTGTCCATCACCAACTCCTGGAGTTCACTCAAATTCACGTCCATCAAGTCAGTGATGCCATCCAGCCATCTCATCTTCTGTCGTCCCCTTCTCCTCTTGCCCCCAATCCCTCCCAGCATCAGAGTCTTTTCCAATGAGTCAACTCTTTGCATGAGGTGGCCAAAGTACTGGAGTTTCAACTTTAGCATCATTCCTTCCAAAGAAATCCCAGGGCTGATCTCCTCAGAATGGACTGGTTGGATCTCCTTGCAGTCCAAGGGACTCTCAAGAGTCTTCTCCAACACCACAGTTCAAAAGCATCAATTCTTTGGCCTCAGCTTTCTTCACAGTCCAACTCTCACATCCATACATGACCACTGGAAAAACCATAGCCTTGACTAGACGAACCTTTTTGGCAAAGTAATGTCTCTGCTTTTGAATATGCTATCTACGTTGGTCATAACTTTTCTTCCAAGGAGTAAGCATCTTTTAATTTCATGGCTGCAGTCACCATCTGCAGTGATTTTGGAGCCCAAAAAAATAAAGTCTGACACTGTTTCCCCATCTATTTCCCATGAAGTGATGGGATTGTATGCTATGATCTTCGTTTTCTGAATGTTGAGGTTTAAGCCGACTTTTTCACTCTCCTCTTTCACTTCCATCAAGAGGCTTTTGAGTTCCTCTTCACTTTCTGCCATAAGGGTGGTGTCATCTGCATATCTGAGGTTATTGACATTTCTCCCGGCAATCTTGATTCCAGCTTGTGTTTCTTCCAGTCCAGCGTTTCTTATGATGTACTCTGCATATAAGTTAAATAAACAGGGTGACAATATACAGCCTTGACGAACTTCTTTTCCTATTTGGAACCAGTCTGTTGTTCCATGTCCAGTTCTAACTGTTGCTTCCTGACCTGCATACAAATTTCTCAAGAGGCAGATCAGGTGGTCTGGTATTCCCATCTCTTTCAGAAGCGCAGGCGGCTGCGACGGGTGTGCTAAAGCGCAGGCGGCTGCGACAGGCGCAGCCGAGAGGAGCCACCTCACGTCCGAGGTCAGGAGCAGAAGCCGGGAGGACCCCATGCCCGAAGGGCAGCGGCCAAGAGGAGTTACCCCACGTCCGAGGTCAGGGGCAGCGGCTGAGAGTACCAGACTGCGACGGCGCAGGAACGGCAGAGAGGAGCTACCCCACGTCCGAGGTCAGGGGGGGGCGGCCGAGAGGAGATACCCCGCGTCCGAGGTCACGGGAGGCAGGCGGGAGGAGCTACCCCGCGCCCGAGGCCGGGGGCGGTGGCCGGGAGGACCAACCCTACGTCCATGGAGCCTTGGCTGCGCGGGAGCAGGAGGGCCTAGAGGAGCTATCCCACGTTGAAGATCAGAAGGGCGGCGGTGAGGAGATACCCCTCGTCCAAAGTAAGGAGCAATGGCTGCACTTTGCTGGAGTAGCCGTGAAGAGATACCCCACACCCAAGGTAAGAGAAACCCAAGACCGTAGGTGTTGCAAGAGGGCATCAGAGGGCAAACACACTGAAACCATACTCACAGAAAACTAGTCAATCTAATCACACTAGGACCACAGCCTTGTCTAACTCAATGAAACTAAGCCAGGCCCGTGGGGCAACCCACGATGGGCGGGTCATGGTAGAGAGATCTGACAGAATGTGGTCCACTGGAGAAGGGAAGGGCAAACAAAGACATAAGAGCAGAAAATGTTTAGTCATACTGAGAGCTAACATTGGGGGAGCTTTTATTACTACCAGTCCTACTTTAGCATGAGGACCTTGAGGTTCTAATAATTTAAGTGACTCTGAACAGCAAATGAACCATATCATTTGATCTACAGTTAGATTCTTTGAGAAAATTCTATGTATTTTTCTTGAAACATTTGTTAGTCACTAAATGAAATTAAAAAAAAAAAAACGATCTCTCATGACTTGGGTCTGAGAAGAGTATGGGGTGTCATGTGTCTCACCCATGTAGATCTCTGAGCATCCCCAAGCCAGAGACATGTCAGCACAACACCTGGGAAGCCTCTGAAACTTGAATGCCCTGGGGAATATTGCCCGCAGATAGTGAGAAAGTATCCAGAGTTCCCCCTAATTGCCAAAGGGTCCTGCATCAACCCTTGTGGAAGAACAGGCCTGAAAGATCAGTTGGATTAGAAAACATCAAGCTTGATGAATATATGTGGGGGGTCTCTCTGTGACTCGATGGTAACTTTCCATCTAGTACATTTTGTCTTAGAAAGCACTTTATATTCCTAGTCCCCAAATACACAGTGACAATTGACATATTTGCTTATTGAAGTTGGAGATCACAATATATTTCCTGCCCAGCACCCTGTTCATACCATATGAAAATTAAATATATTCCTTAGAAATTGAGAAGCATTTGGAACATAGGGAGTTAACATGGAAACACCTCCAATAGGACTGTGAGTGTGCAGTCCACTGAGGATGTCAGGCAAAACCATATAAGGTAGGAGGCGAGAGAAAATAATATGCGAACATTTTTTTGTATCACATTTTCTCTAAAGTATCCAAAATGACTCTGTCTAGAGAATGGAAGAGAAGAAAAACCTCAGTCATGCTCACCAGCCTTCTGCCAGTCTTCCACTAAACCTGACTCTTGTTCACAGAACAAAGAGTCAATCTGCTAAGTTCATTGGTCTCTCCAGTCAGTTAACCTGAACACTGTTCTGTGCTAGTACAGAAAGAGCCTGGAGTAGTATCCTCAAAAGATTTCAAAGGTCGTGAGGAGGATGCTTAGCAAGACACATAGCCAGGGCCTACACCCAGCAACCCCTCAAAAATTCTCATATAATGCAAAAGGAGGATGAATTAACCTAAGAGAAAGAGATTGCTTCTGTCTTGCTTACTCTGTGGCTCACAAAGTCTCCCTGAGTTATGGGGAGTTGAGTTCCTGGTTAGTAGCAGGGTTTTTGATGATAGTCTTTTGTTGTTGTTGTTCTTTATAGCTGTGAGATTACATTCAGTGTTACCTGCTATTGTAGTTACCTGTGATCTTCACTCTTCATGCAATTAATATCTAATCCTCTAAGTGCAATATGGTGAAGCAATGGAGGAGGTAATTCAGCAAACACAATGGAAAAGGACTGAAGAAACAGTGGGTCAAGTGCTCAACATAAAATGCATATCAAATATAAGAATTTGCAAAGGGTAAATTAATTTGCATGCTCTGAAAATTCCATTTTGCAGCGAGGCATTAATTTTTGACCTCAGGAGAAAGGTTTCTCAGAAAATGGAACTTAAAAAACTACTCGTTGTCTCTCTCTTTTTTTCTCTGCCTTTTTCTTCTCTTCTTTTCACTCTTCATTCCTCAACAAAACAAGAAAAAATAATCATATGGGCTTCTGGCACAGCGAAAGAAATGTGAGATTGGCTCTTCAGGGAATTTTTATTCTCAAGTGGATGTAAATGTATTCATCAATTCAAAGAAATGCATAGTGTGTTATATACACAATACATTAATAAATAGCCATGCATTAAAAAATAATGAGGTTTCCATAAAACAACATCCTGGGGTGCGTAGGGTCATAAAAAAGATACTAAAAGATGGAGAAAAGATTATGTGTAAAATCTGATTAAAATACAGAACCACTATCATATATGTAAGATGTAATAAATATTTTATTAGTTAACTATAAACAAAAGAACAAATGCAGTAGAATGTAATTAAAAATGTAAAAGTGAAGGATGTGATTTATTTCACTACAATCATATTAATATTACAAATGGTATGTAAATGGGGATCAAGCCTATATTGTAGAAAGAGTGGAAAGCAGCCATTCATTCTTATAATGAGATTTCATCTCTCTCTTTTTTTTTTTGATTTACATTTGTTTAAATATTTCAAATAGTGAATGAATAATGTTGCTCTTAAACCTTACACAGCTTAGCACATTCTCAAATTTCCATCAGCCCTTGGACGATATTTGCATTTTGGCAGGCAGTTTCCAGGCAGAACAACTAATTGTGAAAATACAAGAAAATTGACTGGCAGAAACCAAGAGTATTTTTAGTGCTGTTGGCTGAATGAGTTTGGCTTTGAGTAGTAACCCTGACTAGTGAGTGTGCTGGAACCAAAACCAGCATTTTACAGAAGTTTCCTCAATTAAAACAGGTGAAAAGACCAAAAGGTAATATTCATCAACTTCTATTGGCTTAAAAACCATCAGGAAGTCTAAACTGCTAAGATTATGGGAACTGAATTTTCCTACCATGGCCTCCGAAACTGAGCAGAAAACCAGAAGCTTTAATTCAACATTGTTGAGACCCAAGCACACAAAACTACAAAAGATTCTGAGCCTTGAGGTATACCTTGTATTAAAAACCATCCCTTTCTCTGGCCCTCAAAGGGAAATTATATCTTCAGGGATTCTCTTCCACATCCCTGTAAAATCCATGCCATGTAAAATCGCCCTCAGATTGGACTACAGTTTATTATCAATAAATGTTATTTGTTTATAACTTTCCAATGCTCCCTATTTGAATAATTATTTCATCTCTTTCTTGAGGTGCATACCTCACAAAAGGTAATAAAACATCTCTTTTTAGACAGACAGGAGACTGAGCTTCAGAAAGGACATGAATTCACCAGCTTGTTCAGCTGGTATGTAGCAGCGTGAGCTTTGAATTCCAAAAGGTTTTAATTCCAACTTTCTGAACTTGTAGGCTCTGAGCTCTTACTATACCCCACTGCCCCAAATCTCATAACGTCCCCAATGGTTTTGGCAGGTTTCCCCTTTCTTTCTTAAGATGTCCCTGCTTCTGATCTGCCTGCCGCATTATTTTTACCTAATTGCCATATTTCCTTGTCCTGTTATGAGTTGGACCTTCCTGTGGCCAGATGTTCAAGTTTTACATTGGCATGGGTCACTGTCCTCATCTCTGACATCCCATAACCCCTCCACCGGCAGATCCCAGAAATAAGCTCCTCTTACATTGCTTATTTTATCCCCATCTCCAGACAGCATCTGAAGCAGAACTGCATGTGGGAATTTCTTCTAATTCAAGTATCCCAGGTCAGTTCTCCAACTCAAAAATGATCATGAAACACCCTCTTCTCAGAGAAGCATTTCTGAATAAATCAAAGAACATTTGCTTCTCTGATCTATCAGAGTATAAGTCAAGAATATTTTATCTGAACAGGTAGAAGGATGTCCAGATACAATGGTTTATACCAATTTGTATTTGTTTTCTTATATAGCAAGATGCTCAAAAGTAAATAGTTCTTGGTTTTGCTTTTTCAGTTTAAAACTGTAAAGATCAATAGCAGTGCTTTTCTCTTATCTATCCTTCATGGTATTAAAATGGCTGCTGCAGCCCAGCCATCACCTCTACATCCGAGGCAAAGAGCTGGAAGAAAGCACAAATTCAGTGGCTATAGGAGAAAAACAGAAAATTTTCTCAGAACTGCATATCAGACTTCCCCTTCTCTTTCATTAGCTAGAACTATGTCATATGCCCAACACTAACTGGAAGTTGGCTAGAAAAAAGTTGGAAATGGTGACTTGGTTAGCCATCCAAGAGTGTCTGCTACTGTCATTGAACCAAAGTAACTGTGATTCCTCACTGTGCAAACATTGTACCAGATGTTTATCTGCTCACTCAGTCAATAAACAAAGCCTAATTGAAAGCTTTTTATGTGCATGGCATTATGTTCATATTACGGCAGGTAGAGAAATAAATCAAACACAGATGCTACCTTCAGAGGACACAGTCCTAATAAAAAATATATAGAATATGACATATGTAACATTTAAGAAGTAAACTTTGACTACCTTAAAATCTAGATAAATACGCTGGGCCCTGAAGCATGGTAATAAATGAAGGTGCTTTTATTAATAAAACTAGCAAATATGGGACTCCCCTAACGATCCAGTGGTTAGGACTCCACATTTTCATTGCTGAGAGCCCAGGTTCAATCCCTGGTTGGCGAACAAGATCCCATAAGCTGCAAGGTGTGGCAAAACAAAAATAATAATGATCAAATAAAATATTTGAAAAAACCTAGCAAACAGATGAAGCAGTCTATTTCAAATACATACATACAGGTCCAAAAGAGTATAAAATGTAGATAAGGGGAAATTATAATGGAAAAGAGTCAGTAATCGAAGTTTTCTTGTAAGAAACAATGGGGAGATATCCTGTTAAGCCTAAGGAAGGAAAGGAAATAGAACAGTGGTTTCTGAAACAAATTTCATCAGAAATCCCTATTGATTAAAAAAAAATTGAGCATTTGAGCACTATTTGTATAGATAAGTTGTTTATAAGTTATATACATTCACCATTTTGCTAATATAGTATACATACAATAAAACACATAAAAATTGAAAATTTAGAGAGGTGAGATTCCAAGGTATCTCTGTATAAGATACTTGTCAATTACAGAGTAACCTGGCAGATGTCATCTTAAATAAATGACAAAAGTGAACATTACCACTAGTAACTGGTAGTGGTGTTGAGTCACTAAGTCATGTCTGACTCTTTTCTGACCCCATGGACCTTAGCCTGCCAGGCTCCTCTGACCATGGGATTCTCCAGGCAAGAATACTGGAGTGGTTGTCCTGCCCTCCTCTAGGGAAACGTCCTGACTCAGGGATAGAACCCACATCTCCTGCATTGGCAGGTAGATTTTTTACCTCTGAGCCACCTGGGAAGCCCAGTAATTGGTAGGGGTATAGTAATATGATCTACCTTCTAAAGGACAATATCATTTATATGCTATTCCCGCTAAAAATGCATACCTTGATTTTAATCACAAGGAAACATCATACGATCTCAAATTAGGGAACATGCTGCAAAACACTGGGCCAGTGTAATTAAAACTAAGTCAAGACCACGATAAACAAAGGCAGCACCCTAATCTTTCCCATATCAGAGACAAAGTAGGAGAAATGGGCACATGTTAATTTCTTTGAATCTTGAAATTAAGCCTTGTTTTGAAGAAGATAGGGCATACAATATAGAAGCTTGTACAAGGGTAGGAGTAGACCAGCAGGCAAATATTTTATAGAGTTCCATTACTTTAGTATCATACTCATAATTTTTATTTTTGTAATCATGTGCAAGTTCTCCATGGTGATTGCAACACCATGATTGCAAACCTAAGAGCTCACATGGCTGGGGTGCCTATCTTCAGCACCAGGAAGGAAGCAGTGAGCTGAGGAGACTGTCCTTTCCCACCAGCAGGCTACGGGAGAACACACAAATCCAAGTGTGAGAGGCAGCTTGAAGGAGGAGACAAAGGGCAGCAGAGTCCCTGGGTCATGCCACCAGGAGGAGGTTAGAGCAGCAGGGCCACCCAAACCATGTGCAGAAATCCTATGTGTGTGCTTAGTCATGTCTGACTGTTTGTGACCCCGTGGACTATAGCCTGCAGGCTCCTCTGTTCATGGAAATTTCCCAGGCAAGAATACTGGAGTGGATTGCCACGTCCTTCCGCACTATAGCCATTTGAAGGGGATGTGTCTGCAACAATGGAGAAGAAAATTCACATCTCATAACATCACTTACTGGTCAGACATTCTACATCTCAGTCTCATTGAGTCCTCCTTAATACTTTTAAAATAGAGACACATTTATTATGTTGTTACCTATTGTAGTGTTATTATACTATTATTTTAATATTTCTGTTACCACTAACTCAGTGAAGTGCATTTCACTTTTCATTTTTTTAAGACAATGTGTAAGAATGAAATTAAGCCAAAATTACTCCCATAAAGCCACTTAAATTGCACTTGTAATGTCTAGGAGTAGACACTTAAGCAACCATTATTAACTTCCTCTCTCTCTTTGCTTTCAGTCTAAGCTTTTCTTTCCCTCCTCCCCGGGCCCCCTCTCCCTACCCCTCCCCCTACTTCCTCCTCTCCCCTCTTCTCTCTCCATAGTTGTTTTTATTTAAGTTAAATGTACACATGAAGCAAGTACATTTTACGCACTGAGCCTCTCATATGTGCCAAGAACTGTGCTAGATATTTTGAACATGTGTTATTTCTAATGCATTAAAAAATCTGAAAACTGTGAAACTTTATCACAGTTATGCATAAGAGAAAATAAAGCTCACTTCCCAGAGGTTAAAAAATTCATCCATGATTGCACACCTGATAAAGTTCCACCCTAAGTTTTTCTGAAGACAAAACAGCATGATATCTTCTGGTCAAATGTGTTGGTTAGTGCGGTGACAAATATTGTTACTTTCCCTTCAAAATCTTGTTTCCTCTAAAATTTTGCAAGTGAAATGTCTTCTGTCGTTGTTCAGTCGCTAAGTCATGTCTGACTCTGAGACCCCATGGACTGCAGCACGCCAGGCTTTTCTGTCCTCCTCTGTCTCCCGAAGTTTGCTCAAATTCATGTCCATTGAGTTGGTGATGCTATCTAACGATATCTTAATTCATGGACCTAACAATCCAGGTTCCTAAGCAATATTGTTCTTTACAACATCAGACTTTACTTTGACCATGTAAAATTCTTCAGTTCTGAAATAAACAAAACCTGTAATGTGGGTACATCGACACTAGGTGACAGGAGGTCTTCAATTGTAACTTCATGATCTGAATGGCAATAACCCTATGAGTTTGAAAGACTCACCACTTGCTAGCAGTCTAATCTCACAAGGATGTAACCAGTCCAAGGCCTGACTGCCCTGTTTGAAAATGGAATAAAATTAGTACCAACTTCATAGATTGGGTTGGAGGATTAAATAAAGAGACACAACAAGTGTTCGGTGTATATTAACCTCCTGGAATACTTGACCTCCTTTTAATCCAATAGTTTACACAGTATTCCAGACTATTCTTTAACAAAGAGTATATTTCAGCCCTTTCTGCTGCTCTGAGATACTACATCCTGTTTGCCTGCCCATAAAATCCAGCCTCTCTCAGCCGAGTCCCACACTTTGCTGCCCACATTCCAGTTTCAAAATCAGATGTGTATGTATATAATTTATGTATGAAATATATGATACTATTTAGATGTTATATATCTAATATTAAATATAAAAGTGTTAGTCGCCCAGTCGTGTCTTACTCTTTGTGACCCCATGGACTATAGCCTGCCAGGCTCCTCTGTCCAGGGAATTCTCCAGGCAAGAATACTAGAGTGGGTTGCCATTCTTTTCTCCAGGGGATCCTTCTGACCCATGGATCAAACCCTTGGCTCCTGCATTGGAGGCAGATTCTTTACTGCCCGAGCCACTAGGAAAGCCCTAATATTTAAATACTAAGTCGTGTCCAACTCTTGCAACCCCATGGACTATATAGCCTGCCAGGCTCCTCGACCCATGGGATTTTCCAGGCAAGAATACCGGAGTGGATTACCATTTCCTTCTCTAGGGGATCTTCCCGACCCAGGGATCAAACCTGGGTCTCCTGCATTGCAGGCAGATTCTTTACTGACTCAGCTATGAGGGAAGGCCAAAAATACTTAATATATATCTTTATATATACATATGTGTGTATGTATATATATTTTCACATATATATATAGCTGCTGTTGTTGTTGAGTTGCTAAGTTGCATCTGACTCTTTGCAACCCCATGGACTGCAGCATGCCAGGGTTCCCTGTCCTTCACTATATCCCTGAGTTTGCTCAAATTCATGTCCACTGAGTCAGTGATACCATCCAACTATCTCATCCTCATTTGGATTATAATATTTATATGTATAATCCAAATATTTTCATATTTATAAAAAGAGCATTTAGAGAAACTTCTAAAGAAATACTCAGGATTATCAATATGCATGGAAGACTTACAGGGTACCTGGCGTGACACTGTGCTAAGTCCTTTAGAAGTATGATTTTATTTCACTTACACTAGTTTCTAAAGTTGTTTCGTAATAATAATATCGTTCCCAATATTATTTCCAACTTACATCCAGGAGATGGAGCTTAGAGGGGTTAACTAACTTGTGCAAAGACATGTAGCGAGTAAGAGATCAACTTCGATGCAAACGAGCAGGCTAACTGCACAGCCCAAGCCCTTCACCTCTCACCAGTGATATTATCCTTGACTTTACACCACTGTGTCTTGGGGAGCATTTCTGGAAAGTGCTGGAAGCTTTCCACACCCATGGAATTAGTATCTGAAGATCTTCATTTTCACAGGCAGTTGGGTTATGCAGACAGACCTTCAATCAACTGTGTTATACTTTTCTGCTTCCCACTATTAACAGCTAACTTGGGGCACAATTCTATACTTCTCTCACTAATCCTGAAATTTTCTCTCCTCTGAAAATGAATTCTAAATGTGCAGGGAGTTTATCCTCAACCCCCTGAAAGCCCATCTTGCTGCTTATCTGACAGAAATGCACCTCCCGCCCTCTCTCACTGTTATAAGAGGAATAACTGCCAGAGAGCAAGATAAAGAAACAGTTTCTCTTCTGTGGTTTCCTGTTCCTGGTCTACTGCATCTTTTTCTGCTACTCTGTCTTTGCACCGCTTGAAAGAAATAAAAAGAAAAAAGAGAGAGAGTAGCATAATCACTTGGAGACCCCAAAATGGCCAGGGGTCGAGCATTTAGAAGATGGTAAAATAATTCTACACTTTGATGTTAAAGAAATAATCAAGTTGCCTTTTGCCATGCACATCTCTAGCTGGATATAACTTACTTACATTTGTTTAAAAATAATAATGATTAATGTCAACTTGTGGGCTCAACCAGTTTGCTTTACTAAAGGTCAGTAGATCATTCCTTTTCTGTCTTAGTTAAGGAGGTATTAGACAATATTTCTCTTCTCAGCAAAACCAAAGATTGAGGACCTAGTCCTACCTCAGCACATAGTCACATGTTCTTTGCTCAATGCACTTATATTCTCCAGACTTTCAAATTTTTGTTAAGTTTAAGGATTGTATTAGATGACTTCCAGTAGTCTCACATGTATGGATGTGAGAGTTGGACTGTGAAGAAAGCTGAGCACCAAAGAATTGATGCTTTTGAACTGTGGTGTTGGTAAAGACTCTTGAGAGTCCCTTGGACTGCAAGGAGATCCAACCAGTCCATTCTGAAGGACATCAGCCCTGGGATTTCTTTGGAAGGAATGATGCTAAAGCTGAAACTCCAGTACTTTGGCCACCTCATGCGAAGAGTTGACTCATTGGAAAAGACTGACGCTGGGAGGGATTGGGGGCAGGAGGAGAAGGGGACGACAGAGGATGAGATGGCTGGATGGCATCACCATCCAGCTCGATGGACGTGAGTTTGGGTGAACTCTGGGAGTTGGTGATGGACAGGGAGGCCTGGTGTGCTGCAATTCATGGGGTTGCAAAGAGTCGGACACGACTGAGTGACTGAACTGAACTGAAAGTTGTATCTAATCCCAAAACATCATGATTTTATCATCCTAGAAAAATATGAACAATGTCCTTAAATAACTATTTTTCCCTTCAAGTGCTTGCGCTGGTACAGAGGAAGGAAGATGTGCTGATGTGTCAGAAGTTCTTGGTGGGAAGCACTTGGATTTTTAGATTCTTTTGAGCTCATTTAGCAGTGCTGAAAAGAGAAAGATATTCTAGGCTACATCATAAGAAGCACAGTTTTCAGATTAAAGGAGGTGAAAGAACCATCATACTCTGTTATTCAGATGATATTTTGATACATAGTTCTATCCAGTGTACTTTAGGAAGACATTGGCAATCTAGAGAGCATTCAAAGAGAGCCAAAAAAGAGAAGTCTCACAACCATTACCTGTGAGGAGCAGCTGAAGAACCTTAGAATGTTTGATTTCGAAATTCAGCATGCCACACATATGAATGATCTCCATGTGAAATTTAATTTGATGAAGTTCTAGAAAGTGGAAACAAATGTAAGGGTTGGAAATTATAGGGAAAGCAATTTGCGTTTGATCAGAAAGAATGTTCTAACAGTAACAATTATTCAAAAATAAGGGACTTCCCTGGTGATCCAGGGGTTAAGACTCCACCTTCCCATGTAGGGAGCCTGGCTTGATCCCTGGTTGGAGAGCTAGATCCCATATGCCGCAACTAAGAGTTTGCATGCCAACTCGAGATCTTGCATGCCACAACTAAGACCAGCGCAGCCGAATAAATAAGAATAAATATTTTTAAAAAGAATTATTGAAAAGTAAAATGGATTTCCTTGAAAAGTAAATAATTCCATACCATTGACCATGTATAAGCAGAGGCTGTTTGCCCAGGTACCAGGGATTTCGTCAGTTGAGTTTCTCCATTTGGACCACACTCAATAAAGGATGCCATGGGTCCCTGAAAAATCAAGATTGTCTGAAAATAAAAGTGTGTCAACTCCCAGCCACACTGTGATAAAAAAGATACATAAGTCAATTATTTTGCTGAATTGAAGAGAGATAGACGATAGAAAAATATCTTTTCCTGTTTTGTTCTGAAGAGTTTCTGATGAATATTCACCCAGTCTGAAAAGGGAGAGCAGGCCCATAAATTAACATCCGGTTCTAAATTTCTCAAAACTGTGTCCGTGAGAGGAGGATCATGGTTCCTTTCTTCTCTTCCATGACTACACCTAATGTGTTCTTGATTCTAATAATTTTTTAATTTTTCATCAGATTAAATCTATAAAATGATTTTCATAATAAGATGAAGATCCCTTAAAAGTGAAAATTACTGTGCTAAAGAGCTACCCCATAAGCCAGATTCTTCAACATTATGTTTCAAGGACAATCTCTAAGAATGTGGAAAGATAAAGGTCAATTGGAATATTTAAATAAAATTAAGGCAGGAGATTAAAACAAATGGGCACGTACTAAAAAGTTGCAATCTCTAAGCGTTCGTACTGGCTTTAAAGGTATTGAATGGGACTTGGCCTCCTCAAGGAATTCCAGATAGTATCGGAATCTCTTTCATGTAGTTTTACTTTCTGCTTACTCTCAAGATGTTATGGGTGCTCCTGCTTCTGCCTCAAACCCAGGGCCACCCTAATAGTGATATCCCCTTAGGCAGCTGATGTACCCAACCTTGTTTGTGAATCATGCTTTCTAAATGACAAAGACAAAAACTGACATGCCTTAAGAACATCAATTAAGAATATAAATGCTCTTTGCAACACTTAAGAGGGCTAAGAGAGAAAAATGCTTCTCCCTTATAGGGCAGAAAGATTTCAAAGATAAACGAAAGCACACATTAGACTTTCCTGGTTTTGAGCACCTCTGGGTGAGTAGTTGGTAGTTGTTGGTAGGTGCTCGGTTGTATCTGACTCTTGTGACCCCATGGACTGTAACCCGTTAGGCTCCTCTGTCCATGGGATTCTCCAGGCAAGAACACTGGAGTGGGTTGCCATGATCCTCCTCCAGGGAATCATCCAGACCCAGAGTTTGAGCTAGCATCTCTTTTGTCCCCTGCATTGATAGGTGGGTTCATTACCACTAATGCCACTGCATATTATATACCAATTATACATAAATAAAATGTTTGACATTTTAAAAAACCCAAGGCATTGTCCCTTCCTTCAAGGAGCTAACAGTCTAAATTCCAGCCAAGGAAGTTTCCTGTTTATTCATCTTGTGATGGCAAACTTAAAAGTATAATGCATGTAGGAGTTTGCACTGAACTTTACTGTTCTTTTCCAAGTCTGTGTATTCCAGAACTTGCAGGGCTTGCTTCTTTTGTTATATAATATCACGCAATGTAAATACCAATATAGCATATGGACAACCATTTTGGAACTAATGTTTATGCTTAAAGCTAAGATTCAGCCTTGATCTTTGAGGATATTCCTGAAAATGGAAAAGCAACCCCACATTGTCTGGGATAAGTAAACTTAGTGGTCTCAAGTTGTGGATGATAAATCTGCTGCTCTTTGTTCAAAATACTCATATAAAACCACACAAAAAATCTTAATCAATCAAATCCTTGTCTTTTGAAGTCTAGAAGTCAGTCTGTTATTGATTATTCCTTCCCAATATGTATAAGACTAATAAAAAATCATAAATATGCCATTTGCAACAGCATGGATGGCCCTGGAGGGCACTGTGCTTAGTGAAATAAGTCAGATGGAGAAAGACAAACACCATGTGATCTCACTTATATGTGGAATCTAAAAAAAAACACACCTAAATTCAGAGATACAGAGGATATCTTGGTAGTTGCCTGAGGTGAGTGATAAGGGGTGAGCAAAACAGGTGGAAGGAGTCAAAAGCTGTAAACTTCCAATTATGAAGTAAGTAAGTCCTGGGGGCGTAATGTAGAGCATGGTGAATGTATGTAATAGTACTGTAGTGCATGTATGAAAATTGCTAAGAGAATAGATGTCAAATATTCTCAGCACAAGAAAAAAAATTCTGTGACTGTGTATAGTGATAAATGCCAGCTAGATTTACTGTGATCATTTCAGAATATATACAAATATCCAATTGCTATGTTATATACCTGAAACTAATATAATGTTATATTTCAATTATATCTCAATTAAAAAAATCATAAATACAAGTATAAATATATATGACTCTACTTCTTTCTCTTTTTTTTTGTTGTTATTGTTGTTGCAAACTTCAGGCAAATGGACAGTGCATTGGCAAAGAGTTACTGGAGAGAAGTAGGCCTGCAGAGGCCAGGACCACACAACTGATTGTAAATATTAAGTGAAAAGTGAAGTGAAAGTCACTCAGTCATATCCAACTCTTTGAGACCCTGTGGACTATACAGTCCATAGAATTCTCCAGGCCAGAAAACTTGAATGGGTTGCTGTTCTCTTCTCAAGGGAATCTTCCCAACCCAAGGATCAAACTCAGGTCTTCTGCATTACAGGCAGATTCTTTACCAGCTGAGCCACCACAGAAGCCCAAGAATCCTGGAGTGGTTAGCCTATCCCTTTTCCAGCAGATCTTCCCAACCCAGGAATCGAACCAGGGTCTCCTGCATTGCAGGCGGATTCTTTACCAACTGAGCTACCAGGGAAGCCCTAGGTTGTAAACATTAGGTACATGGTAAATATCTAAGTATGTAAATTATTAAGTTAGAGTGCTAGTGCAAAGGTTTTTATTTTATTGCTTGTTTTGTTTCTCAATAAAGGCATAGCAGTCTTGAGATATCACTTGGTTTCCCGATTCAATTATTACTATAGTAATAATATCTTAAGTATCATACATATTGAAATATCACTTAAATTCACTTTAAATTTGGGAAGGCTACTGCTGTCCACTACTACTTCTTAACAATTTTACTTAACTCGGTTTAATTCAACAGGGATTTGAGTGCCCTACAAGCTTCAGCTTAGGAGTCTGTGCTAGAAAAGGACTCAGGAAAAAAAAAAAAATAATAGTGAGTAATTTGTCATCTGTTGTCACAGAAAAAAAATAATCAATATATTGTGTTCTTTGAATGACCTAGTTACAAGTTCACATGTACTTAGAAATCAGTTTTGTTATTTACATAATTAAAAGTTCACAGATATTTCAAAGGCAGTGTAAGTATAGAAATAGGATTCCTGTTTAACTCTATGTGGTTTATCTGCAGACCAATTTTACCAGACTTTTACTTCAAACCACCCACATTCTGTAATTGAGACTTGTCTCTCCCTTGGGTGGTCACCTAAATGTTGATTCTTCTTTCATTATGCTTCACTCTTCCTTTGATTTTTCTCCTCCAGCTTCAGAATTCTCAAGTTCAGCTCCCAAGTGGGCACCACAGGAAGTTACTTTACTATGATTATAAAGAGAAAGGGGAAAGTGTGCACTATTTTCATTCCTATCACAATCATTGTCGCATGAATAGATTCTTGATCCGACATCTTCCATTCTTATGGCAATCTTTGTCACAAGAATACGTTTTTTCTTTAAAAATGTGTTTCATCCATGCTGTGAAAGCCAGTGGCCGAGACTCCAGTCCTGACCTTTCTAGTGTTCTTCATTTGATTAGGCAGCCATTTCTCGTCTTTTCTTTTAGCACCATTGGTAACTTAGGAGAAAGAGACAGAATAGTGAGTCAATCAAAAGAAGACTGCATAAAAGGTGAAGGCAGAATAGTTTACTGCCTTTCACAGATCACACTTGCCATTGAGATTCTCATGTCTTGTTCTTGTGACAAAAAAAAAAAAAAAGCAAAGGGACAGAAAATGGCACGACGTGAATCCATTCTAATAACGACAGTTGTAACAAGAATGAGAACGAGTACAAACAATCTGTTTCTCGTCTCATCTTGAACCTGGAAACTTGTTGCTCTGTATGACGGTAGCTGGAGTTATCTTCCATTGACTCAAGACAATTTCCTTTTGAATGGTGAATTAATTTAAATGAATTCCACTTTGGGAAAATACCAACCACAGATGAATCATAATCATTTTATTTCCACTCATCTACCTGTAATTTCATACACTTCTCTCGAGAGAAATCATTCCCATGTAATAGACTAAATTCACCAAACGCCCCCCTACCCCCAAAATAAAGATTCAGAATTTTTTTCTTTTCTCAAAAGTAGATAGAAATAAAACATTTGACAATAAAAGATACCGCCAAGGTTGAATCAGTCTGGAGAGAATTATTGACTAGTTGGCCTGATTTCTCGACAGCCTATATAAATTGTGATTTGGAATGTCTTTGATTAGCTTAATTGATATGGACAGCCAACGCTGGTCATCACCTCTAATGCCCAACTCAGACTAGGAGACCTAGATGGTCTTCCCTGACTTTCTGGTCAAATTTATTGGCAATTCTTACCTTTATTTTTAATATATAGACATCATCTAAGTAATCTAAAGAGGCATTATGAGACAGTTTTAAGGTGAGACATTCAGCTATTGAAATATTTTTATTTCAAAAAAATAATTTTATCTATATTTTAAAGAAAATCAGAGTTAACATTTTGATCAGATTTACTGAATTTATTGCATATTTGATACTGTGTAGATGTTACTTCCTTTCATGCATTTGATATGCATTCAATACAAGATGAGGAGAAGACTTAGTAAAGAAATGCTTAATAGCCCTTCTAGGGCATGGCTTCATTCTTAGGAAATGGAGCCAATTTCAAACCTTGAGCACTTAATCCAAGCAGTTGCTGGCTGAATCTAGCACACAGAACTCCCTACAACAAGGTGAAAACATTTGCTTTGATAAGTTCAGGGGATAGCTCAGATTTGGTCCTTCCTTGGTCTGCTGAACAGAATGCCAATTCCTGTTTCCCCATCATGGACTCTCAAAGAAGAGAGACATTAAATTGAACAAATGTTAACAAAACAGTAGCTGGAAGTATATAAATATGCCCTTTTGAAATCTTTGTTTTCAAAGGGTAACACAGGTGTTTAACCCCTCTGGTAACATTTAACTCATGTAGTTTCTTCAAATACTCTGAGGTAGGAGCTTCAAGACAGAGTTAATGTATTCTCTGGATGAGTGACATAAAGAAGGTCAAAGCTATAGCCATAACCAGGTAGATGAGAAATAAGGAAAAACCTTCTGTGTTAGAGAGAGCTCACATCAAAACTTTACAGCTGTTGTATAATCACTTGGGGTGTAGGATTCTTTTCAAGGGCCGTAATAAAATTAGTCCTTTATTGTAGCTGACTGGTGTCAGAGTTAATATCCTTTAGGTGTGTTATAAAAACTATGTCCAGAGAGTGGTTTTAGTTCAGCATTTTTCTTGTTCCTCTAGAAACACATACTCTCTTTTGAAGCAGTCTACTCTTTCCCATGTTATATTTTGAAATGCCTATGTGAATATATTAGTATCCATGTCACTTTTTATAGCTTTTCTACATTAAATGAAAAAGTAAACTGGTTCTTGGTATTTTGTTTGTCTGAATTTGAATTTATCTTAAAGCAGAAACAGGAATATAAAACATCTGAAAAAAAAACACAAATGAAAAAACACAGTTTACCAATGCAAACTCATTTTGGAGGTTTCCTTTAAGTCCAAAGGAATCAAACCAAAGCAGAAAGAAAACAAGAGTGACAGCTGTATAATCACAGCAAAAGCAGGAACATTCTAGAATCAGAGCCCCCACTCTGCTGGCTGAGCCTCACCATATTCCTGATAATATGATAAGGACCAGGGTCCCACTCTGTGCAGTGTGCTTGGGCTGAGTGGTGTTGCAAAGCTGTCATGAGTCTATGGAAAGATGGCCCCTTGTCATTGCAGGCAAGGGGGCACGGTGCCCTCAAAGCAAACTCGGACAGAGCTCCTCTCTGGCTCGCCTGTTGCCGTCGTCCCCTCTGGTTTGCCTCCATACCACCTGTGTGCCTTCGTTTCTGCCTCACCTTCACTTTTTTCCTGTCCTTTTCTTTTACCTAGATAACTTCCTTGGACTTTTCATAACTCACCCTAAATGTCATTTTATCATGAAACCTTTCAAGACTCTCTGCAGGCTCGGGTTAGCTACTCTTCCTGGTACCTCCTTATCACCTTGGACATCCCTAACCACCCCACTTTGGTATTATAATTGCTTATCCCCTAGTTTCCACTCCTACTGAGTTTGAACCTCCATGAGGGCAGGGGTCCAGCTATGTCCTGGTACCATGTTCTGTGCTCACCAGAGAGTATGTACCCAGTAAATATTTGTGGGAGAACAAAAGAACTTTGGAGAGAAATAATTTCTAACTATGCAAGTTAGCTTGGGTTACTAAAGATTAAGAACCATATGACAGAAGATCTTAGCCCTGAAGGCAAAGACATGTCCCATCAGCACAGATGTGACCATACAGGACACCCAGAAGAGGACGCTGGTGCATGAGCTAAGACACGAGGTTTGAATCTAATTCCCTAGTTGTATCAGAACATGTCCTTAACCTTCAGAGTCTGTTCTAGAATACATACATATTTGCTTAGTCGCGCAGTTGTATCCAACTCTTTGTGACCTTATGGACCATAAGCATCCAGGCTCCTCTGTCCATGGGGATTCTCCAGGCAAGAATACTGGAGTGGGTTGCCATTTTCTCCTCCAGGGGATCTTCCTGACAAAGGGGTTGAACCTACCTCTCATGCATCTCCTGCACTGCAATGGCTTCTTCACTGCTGAGCCACCAGGGAAGCCCCTGCTCGAGCATTGTAAATTGAATATTATCCTTGTTAAAGAGTGAGCTCAGAAACTTTTAACAAATTCTTTGTCATTTCCAAAAAAACCATCATCTTAAATCCACTTAGGTATTATGATAAAATGTCTTATAACAAGAAAGATGCCACTTGATACTCAGCCATGTCTGATGTTTTGCAACCCCAAGGACTGTAGCCTGCCAGCTTCCTCTGTCCATGGGACTTTTCCAGGCAAGAATACTGGAGCCGGGTGCCATTTCCAAGTGCAGGGGATCTTCCCAACCCAGGGACTGAACCCACGTCTCTTACATCTCCTGCATTGGCAGACAGATTTTTTACCACTAGCGCCACCTGGTAAGCCCAGCTGAGCTTCCCAGATGTGGAAAAAATCATAAAAAAAAAATCATCCTTCTTAAAGAAAATATGCAAGTCTACTAGCTATTACAATAATTCAACATTCAAAACCATCCTCAGGAGTTTCTAAGTGATGATGATACAGTGTTATATTCCAGTTAGAGGGCGGTTACCCAAATCTGTGCATAAGATATTATATGGAACTATTAATCAAAAAATTCACTTTTGCAATCATTTTTGAATTGCTTTGTATAAATTTTTCATTTTGCACTAATTAAGGATAAATGTGATTTTTCTTGAGCTGTTTTCACTATTTTTGCCACTTCTTGTTGCAAAATTTAAAGTTGTAGAAATGAACTTCGTGATATAAACAATTATCTTAGTGTGTCCAGACTAGATAACTAGAAAAGCTGGCCGTTTACTCCAAGGTCACCCAGCTGGGGCACAGTTCTGCTGTGCTTTTATCATTTCAGCAAAAAACCTGCTTAAATCTAGTCTTCCAAGTAACCTATCAAGTACTATTTTGAAGGCAGAGGCACCCCACTCCAGTACTGTTGCCCAGAAAATCCCATGGATGGAGGAGCCTGGTAGGCTGCAGTCCATGGGGTCACTAAGAGTCAGACACGACTGAGCGACTTCACTTTCACTTTCCACTTTCATGCATTGGAGAAGGAAATGGCAACCCACTCCAGTGTTCTTGCCTGGAGAATCCCAGGGACGGAGAAGCCTGGTAGGCTGCAGTCCATGGGGTCGCACAGAGTCGGACACGACTGAAGTGACTTAGCAGCCGTAGCAGCAGCAGAAACTTTGCTTTGGGAATCCCTGGGCAGTCCAGTGGCTAGGACTTTGCCTTCCAATGCAGAGGGCACAGGTTTGTTCCCTGGTTGGTGAGCTAAGATCCCCAACACCTCTGACCAAAAAACCCAAACATAAACAACAGAAGCAGTATTGTAACAGATTCAATAATAGACTTAAAAAAGGAAAATTTGCTTAACCTATTTGATGCTTTCTTCCAAATAGAACACACCTCTTTAGCTATGTCAATATCACAGAAACACAGATTATGCATGGGCGTGTGCGCGTGCGCACACACACACACACACACTTAGTTCTATCTCCATGTTCACTGCCATCAAGTCAAGCAAAGAGTAACTTGATCGGCTTAATGGGACAGATCTAGAACCAGAGGAAATCAGAAGTTGACAAGGATAAGAAATCTCCCTCTGTGATTTTGGTAGAACAACCACACCCTCGGACACCTTAGTGGCGCCATTTACATATTTGGAACTGGAACTGGCGTAACGGTGGGGGGGTGGGTAGAAAACTGAGACCGGAGAAGGATTTTTTTTTAGCAGGATGCGATTCAGAAATGTGTTCTTCCATATGTTCTTTAGATAAGGCCAATTTTTTTCACTTTTACATTTAAAAATAATTCTATTTTTCCCCATCTTAAAAAATTATTCTTTATAAAAGTATATCAGTTCCAAATTTTCTGTAACATCTTAAGCAATTACCCTTCAGAAAATTATATAATTTCAAAATTTTCTGTGACAAGTCAGACACCACGTTTGCCCTCTACATAGGACACACTTACTTAGACAAAGCATTTGCTGAACCTAATACATCCCAGAAGACCAGTCCTAAATGTATGCAGTGGTGATTATTAACAGCCTCCAATCACTGTGCCATCAAAGGGAGACAATGCCAACAGAGGCAACGCTTGGCAGAGACAGGATGATGGCGTGTTTGTTTATCTTCAATGTTCTTTGCTTCTCACTCCCACTTGAGGTTAGGGCAGAATGTTCTAACGACTTTAGAAGGTACTGAAAATGCTCTTCTATTTTACACAGCCTTTTTTTGTTGTTTGTTTTTTCTGCTTTCCCTTTAAGGTCTCCAGTGTTGTACTTTGTTCTTTTATATGACTTGTCTCTAGAGATGTAAAACCCTTGCAATCTGGAGACGAGA
Source organism: Bos javanicus (assembly GCF_032452875.1). Classification (NCBI taxonomy): domain Eukaryota; kingdom Metazoa; phylum Chordata; class Mammalia; order Artiodactyla; family Bovidae; genus Bos; species Bos javanicus. The sequence goes on along the minus strand of NC_083881.1, from coordinate 25,529,958 downwards.
ACTGAGAAAAGCAAACGCAGTCAGTCAATCAGACTCAATGTGGTTAGAGTCAGTAATAATAATAGAGAGAATCCAGTATTAAAGCACCGACTAGTGTGGCCCGATCTGACAATAAAAGCATGAACATTATGCTTTGTCACCCCTTTCTACTCCAGGATATCAAAATCTGATTTAAAAGGGTGCATCCTAAAAGTGTGTGCTCAGCTGTGTCTGAATCTTTGCGACTCCATGAACTGTAGACCACCAGGCTCCTCTGTCCATGGGATTCTCCAGGCAAGAATACTGGAGTGGTTGCCACTTCCTACCCCAGAGGATCTTCCCCAGCCAAAGACTGAAGCTGCATCTCTTGCCTCTCCTGCATGGGTAGGCAGATTCTTTACCACTAAAGCTACCTAGGAAGCCCCCCAGAAGCATATCCCTTGTTATATGTTATGACTGAATTATGTCCTCCTGAAATTCATATATGGAAGCCCTCACCCCCACTGTGACTGCTTTTGGAGGTACAGCCTTTAGGGAGGTAATTGTGAAAGGATATCGTAAGGGTGGGGCCCTAATCCAATGTGACCAGCGTCCTTATAAGAAACAGAGATACCATGGCTACTGGCACGTTGAGAAAAGGCCACGTGAGGACACAGAGAGAATTCAGCATCCACAATCCAGCAGAGAGGCCTTCGGAGAAACCAACCTCACTGACGCCTTGCCTCAGACCTCTAGCCTCAGAACCACAAGGAAACAGATGTTGTTTTTTAAGCCCCGGGCCTGTGGTTCTGTGCTGTGACAGCTGAAGAAACTAATACAGCATTCATGATTCTACAGGAAACTAAAGTAATACATTTGACTCAGTTAATTCAATGAGATGACTTCGAGGATGGCATCACCAATTCAATGGACATGAACTTGGGTGAATTCCAGGAGATGGTGAGGGACAGGGAGGCCTGGCATGCTGTAGTCTACGGAGTCCCAAAGAGTCAGACAAGACTTAGTGACTGAACAACACACAATGACAATTCAATGAGAATTTGTCGTACACTCAACAACTGTGATGGAAACCATCAGTGGAATAGAAGTTCAGAGAAAGGAGAGCTCACCAGGGCAACACAGAGAAACGCAGGAATGAGCACCTTGCTCTGTGAAGGGGCTGACAGAAAATCCGTGGGGCTCTTTGGGCCACATGGCCTCTGTAACAGCTGTTCGATTCTGCCATTAAGAGCGGCCACAGGTAAAACAGAAATAAATGAGGGTGGTGCGTTTCAATATGACTTTATTCATGGACACTGAAATCCAAATTGCATACCACCTTCATGCTTCATGAAATCTTAAATTTTGAGCTTTTTAACTATTTAGAAATATAAAATCCAGGAAGACTTCCCTAGTGCTGCAGTGGTTAAGACTTTGCCTTCCAATGCAGATGGCGCCAGGTTCATTCCCTGGCCAGGCAGTCAAGATCCCACATGCTTCACAGCCAAAATAACATAAAACAGAAGCAATACTGAAACAAATTCAATAAAGATTTTTTTAAACAATGGTAACTAAAAATTTAAAAAAATAAAAAACATAAAATCCATTCTCAGTTTATGGACCATACACACAGGTGGAGGATCAGATCTGGCCCAGAGGCCACGGTTGGCCAGTCCCTGGTATAGCATATGCACGCATGCTCAGTCACTTAAGTCATGTCCAGCTCTTTGTGACCCTATGGACTGCAGCCCGACAGGCTCCTCTGTCCATGGGATTCTCTTGTCAAGAATATTGGAGTGGGTTGCCATCCCCTCCTCTAGGGGATCTTCCCAACCCAAGATCCCCTTACACCCTCTGGTCTCCAGAAGGTGCCTCCCATTGGCAGAACCCAACTAGACACCAAGCACAGGAAACCCACTGATACCAGTTCATAATGTCCTTTGTAGCAGGGCACAAAGCAGAAAAGATAAGTCAACAGGAGGAAGAGAGAGGGTGGGGAATGAAAAGTATCAGAGATTATTCAAAGTATGGAAACTGGTATGAAGAGAGTCATGGTAGAGAAAACTCATATGATGCAAATGATCCAGTATGTTATTTAAAGCAGGGTCTGGGGCAGGCTGAGATGAAAGCAAGAACCCAGAATATTTAGAAGGGTCAAGAAGAAATATTTTCATCTCTCAGGATTCAAAATAGAGCTGTGCAGCCAACATGCCTCTAGACGTTTCTAGATCATTCCTCTTCCTCTTTCTAGGTCCACAATGACAAGCTTTGACAGTCAAAGTAAATACTTCTCTTTGCAGTAATGCCAGGCAATCCCTCTAAATAATTCAGTTACTTTCCCCTCTAAAGCCGTTAGTTCATAGTATGCAAGTTTCCTAGGAATTGTTCACACCACATTTATTTGCCAAGTGTAAAGAGCCATTCAACTAAGACTACAAAAACTGGTGCAAAAAATTTGTAAGTATTGATGTAGAAATGGGCTTCCCAGGTGGTGCTAGTGGTAACTGCTGCTGCTGCTGCTGCTAAGTCACTTCAGTCGTGTCCGACTCTGTGCGACCCCATGGACTGCAGCCTACCAGGCTTCTCCATCCATGGGATTCTCCAGGCAAGAACACTGGAGTGGGTTGCCATTTCCTTCTCCAATGCATGAAAGTGAAAAGTGAAAGTGAAGTCGCTCAGTCATGTCTGACTCTCAGTGACCCCATGGACTGCAGCCTACCAGAATCTGCCAATCCAGGAGACGGAAGAGACCTGGATTCTATCCCTGGGTCAGGAAGATCCTTTGTAGGAGGGCATGGCAACCCACTCCAGTATTCTTGCCTGGAAAATCCCATGGACAGAGGCCTGGCAGGATGCAGTCCATAGGGTTAAAAAGGGTCGGACATGACAGAGCATGCATGAATCATGCTGTAGAAATGGATATGAAAATATATTGAAATACATTTATACTTTAAGAGCCAGAACACCTTCCCATCTCCACCAATGACTTAGAAAGAAAAGAGGCTAAAATTAATGGACTCCACCTTTTTCTACATGTCTGTATACATATGGATACCATTCATCTCACTGCTTCCAAATAAATTTATCACCACCCACAGTATTTTTGGCATTGTTCCATATTAAATTATTGCCACACTTGGCAGAATAGGGGATAATTAATAAATATTTATCCTTTAAGGGAAGATTATCTAAGAACAGACTCAACACGCCTAAAGTTGGGGGAGGGGGTGGAGAGATTATTCTGTTGAAAACTAAATGTGCTAATGGTGTATATTAACAGCAAATTAAACCACAACCACCTCCACAACAAAATAGCACTACGTGCCATGGCTTTCCTTTCAACATCTCTGAATCCCAGATACATGTTACTTAAGCAGGGTTGCCTCTGGTGTGTATGGGAGCATATATAGCATTACTTTGTGGGGACTCTGCATAGACAATTTTGGTCTTACAAATTCTTTGCAAAATTCATGGGCCCATGTGAGGAGTTGGGATTGACGGGTGAAGAATTTCAAATCTCCCTCTGCAAGAAGAGGTTGCAATGCCAAAACTGTCAGGAACTTGCTTGTATTAAAACAGTATCAATTTTTGTGTTTTTTTAAGTTTCTTAAGGCCACTTTTGACACTGTTAACATCAAGAGTAGTGATGGAGTTCTATTCACCCATTCATCCCAACAAGCCTTTGAGAAACTGAGACCCTCTGACTTGGACAGCCCTGCAAAATTAAATCACATCTTCAGATCTTCAGCCCGGTAACCACCACTAGGTGGAGAAATCCTTGCAATCTTCACATTTAGAAATTCCTTCTTTGTTTTTCTAATGGTCACTCTTAGTGATGCTTTTCTTCAATAATCTTGTGTTTGAAGACACCTACGCATAGCAACAATGCTCTATGTTTGTGAAGAAAATGAAGGGATGTGTCCAAGGTGTAAGACTCTATAGTTAGTTACTCCAGCTGTGGAGTCAGATGTGATGTGCCAGGTCCCCCAAACATCATGATGCTGGAGCATCAGATCTCATGGACTAGAAACCCTGGGTTGAGGTTTTAAGCTTATTTTATATATTCATTCTTAGCTAACCAAAGGTACTGTAAGAATCGCATTCAAATATTAATATAAGGCATGACATTTATGGGCTTCCCTGGTGGTTCAGTCTGTATGTGCCTCAAGAGACTGCCTGCAATGCAAGAGACCTGGTTACAACCTCTGGGTCGGGAAGATCTCTTGGAGAAGGAAATGGCAACCCACTTCAGTATTCTTGCCTGGAGAATCCAAGGGACAGAAGAGCCTGGGGGGCTACAGTTCATGGTTTCCCAAGAGTCAAACACAACTTGGTGACTAAACTACCATCACGATACTTATACCAAGAAAGAAAAAGATATGACCATCAATACAGGGAAGGAAACACCATGGGAAGAACAAGTAGAGGCTGTCTACTCTGCTCAGATTCACCAAATGACTGCTCAGCTCTTGGACACATGTTAAAATTCAGTTTTAAGTTAATTAAACATGGAATGGAAGGGACAGCTTTATCAGTCTAGCCCCTGCAGGTATACTACAGGGTGGGCTTTAAGAGAGAGAGTTGTGGGTTTCCTAGGTAGCTCTGTGGTAAAGAATCCACCTGCCAATGCAGGAGATGCAGGAAATGTGGGTTTGATCCCTGGGTCTGGATGATCCCCTGGAGGAGGGCATGGTAACCCACTCCAGTATTCTTGCCTGGAAAATCTCACAGAGGAGCCTGGTGGGCTATAGTCCATGGGTTGCAAAGAGTCGAACACAAATAAGGGACTGAGCATGCACATGCACAGGAGAGAGTTATAATATGGAAAATTAGCTGTGGCCCAAATATAGATGATGAGCACACACACGTGGCCATGTCCCAGCCGTACCCAGGTGCCCACGATGAAGCTGAAGGGTCACTCAGGGTGGACTCTGAACCGAGACTACGTGCACCCAGACTACCGCCACTTTTGCACTTCAATCAAGATCTCTTTACATTCCCGGCTTCTCATAGAAGGTCTTCTGGGAAAGTAGTGGAATGCAAGCCCAGAATATTTCATCAGCTGTTCCGTGCCAGACCGAATTTCTTCAGTTTATATTTAGAATACTTAGGTTGGCAAGAAACGCTGAAAAACAACACTGAAGTAGTTCTTGTATAAATTACAGTACATCAGTGTCACACCAATCACCAAAACTAAGAAATTCTAAGAATTTTATTTATAAGTTATACTTTTAAAAGTCAGAAAATGGGAACACAGAGAAACACAGAGAATTTTCGTGGTTGACTTCTCCCCTCTTTAAGTGGACGAGAGTTGAAAGACACTTTTCCATTCTCCTTACTAATTAGAAAAAATTAAAATGTGTCCATCTGTTTTTGGTATTTGGATTGATGGCATCTCTTTCAGGGTTTCTTCCTAGACTGGAGAAAAATCACAAATTTTTGTTTTCCAAGCAGAAAGGTACCCTTTTAAAATATATTTTTCATCACATGCCATGAAAGGGAATATCATAGACTCCCTTACTTTATTGGCAAATATTCTTGTATTTCATCTACGCTTTCAAGTGCTTCATTGGCAATCTGTGACAAACTGTAAAATTTGCCACCTCTCCCCAGAACAGCTTATGAAATCTGTCAGCAATCTGTGTAATTTACAAGAGCCTTAATTATGAATCGGTGTTACGATATGAGTAGAGATGTTTGTCGTTAATACCAGCAAAACTCAGTAAGCAATCCCACTGTCCCCCAAAACATTGTTTCTCTGCCCAGCACTTAATTCTGGACAACCACTTCTGCAAATTGGTGCACACAGACTCCTTGCCTGATCTGATGGCCAAGTTAAGGGAAAATGATGCATGACCTAGGGAATTTTTACATTGCAAATAAGCAAGGATATTCTTACTGGAAAAATGAATGTCTCCTGAGACTCTTGGTGACTGACACTATATTTTATCTGCACACTGAAACAACACACTTATCAAATGAAAGAGAAGAAGAAAAATTACTTGAGATTTGATCTCCTTTATAGCTTCTAATAGTAAAATACACTGTATGATTAATGAACCTGTCAGTTGTAATGGGAAGAATATGTAACAAGTAACTGTGCATTGCTCGTTTGTGATTTTATCTTTTATAAATTCAGCCATGTGTAGTGTGATAAGATTAACTCTTTACAATTTTAAGGTAATGTTATAAAGTAAGTTGAAAACCGAGTCTGTTCTATTTTTGCCTCTCTGCCAATTGTTAATGTGACTTTTAAGAACACATTTCCGGCAATCGATAATTACTCAATTAGCAGCTTATTAAGTTTATATGTCAATAAATTTCATTACCAGGTGTTTGAGGAAGGGGAAAAAATGCTCTGGCACCCTTTGAGTATGCAATATTTCTATAAGAAAAATTATTTTTTAAAAGTGTTCTTTGCTAGATTTATTAGCCTATATAATATTCATAGAATTCAAGCCTAGACATGTAACTACCATTACTCAGAAATATGGGTAAGGCTTAAGTTAGTGAGCATATGGGAGTCAGAATAACATTTTATAACCGATGTGGAAAGAAAGAAAGGAGGGAGGGAAAGATGATGCAGTAACAGAGGCAAGGAGAGAGAGAGAGCACTAGACTAAGCAAAGGACAGAAGGGACAAGAAGGAGGGAAAGAAAGGGACAAAGGAAGCAGAGGAAAGAAGAGGGGAGGGAGTAAAAGAAGCTCTAAAGGCATAGAAAGCTCAGAGAAAAGGAGCAGAAAGAAGACTGAGGAAAGGGTAGTGTTATCACTGAAAGAGCTTACGAATCTATCTCTTTCTCTAAACTTCCTAATAAATGAGCAAAGTGGTCTCAGTTGCATTCTTCATGGAAAATGCTAACCCTATGTGAGCATCTCAACATTTAAGTCCTAAATCCATGACATGAGGATGTTGTGTTGTTTGTCAGATGCTAAAAAGCAAAAGAGTACACGAGCCTTCTCCACTCTTGATCTACTTGTCTCTCCCCAGTCCTGGAAACTAGCCTGAATTCCCACTGTTGAGCTATTTTAACAGACTACAGAGGTTGGTTGCAAAGAAAGAACTGTCATATTTAAAATGCATATATGTGAAGATGAGAGAGAGGGAAGATGAGAAGAAGGAGGATAATAATTTATGGAGCTTACTGTGTGTCATTTTGCATTGTATCTTTACATGAGAGTGAAAGTGTTAGTGGCTCAGTCGTGTCCAACTCTTTGTGACCCCATGGACTGTAGCCCACCAGGCTCCTCTGCCCATGGAATTCTCCAGGCTAGAATACTGGGGTGGATAGCCATTCTTTTCTCCAGAGTATCTTTCCAACCCAGGGGTCAAACCCAACTCTGCTGCATTGCAGGCAGATTCTTTACTGTCTGAGCCACAGAGGAAGCTATGTTCGCATGTATTGTCTTATCTTTATGTGTATTGACTTATTTAATCCTTCCATAAAAATTGTGTCAGTTTATTGTCATTTGACCCATGAGAAACAAGGCTTAGAACAGACATGTCAGTCGCTCAAGTTCACAAAGCTACTAAGTAATTGTGATAAAGCTTAGACTTAAATGAGCCACAGTCAGCAAAATGCGATTCAAGAGAAATCTAGTGTGTATCAGGAAAGAGAACAAGTCTGCAATAGGTTATTTCAAGTTCCAATCACAGAAATAGTAAGAGGTAATGGGCTCCCAGGAAGATAAAGTGTAAGCCCTGTGGGGATGGTGGTGTTAAGCCTACTCCAGGGTGCTGTGAATAAAGTTTACTTACTTCTTCTTCAGACCTTCTTCAGACCATACTTGCTCACAACTACATGAAGTCACAGTTGGTTCCACCTCTCCCACAAAGGAGAATAGGTTCCATACTGCTCCCCAAGGGCACCATAACTAGAAAGGAGTTTGGACATAAAGAAAAGCCCTGAGTTGTATCCTGGAGGCTTCCCTTGTCTACTTGTGCAGGTTGTACCCTGCACAACTCTAAGCCATTGTTATTCTGCAAAATTATCATGGCAGCACCTAACCCTGGAACTATTCAAAAGGAGATATGTCACATTAGACAATGTATGTGATTACTCTGAACCCCAACTCCTCAGATGCAAAAAAGGGCATGAAAATTTCTACCTCATGGAATTCTCTGCAAAATTAACAGGTATTACATCTGGCATGGTCACTATGAAAGTGAAAGTTGCTCAGTCATGTCCAACTCTTTGCGACCCCAAGGACTATACAGTCCATGGAATTCTCCAGGCCAGAATACTATAGTGGGTAGCCGTTCCCTTCTCCAGCAGATCTTCCTAACCCAGGAATCAAACCCAGGTCTCCCACATTGCAGGTGGATTCTTTACCAGCTGAGCAACAAGGGAAGCCCAAATTGGATGCATTGGCCAAAGAATTGATGCTTTTGAACTGTGGTGTTGGAGAAGACTCTTGAAGAGTCCCTTGGACTGCAAGGAGATCAAAACAGTCAATCCTAAAGGAAATCAGTCCTGAATATTCATTAGAAGGACTAATGTTAAAGCTGAAGCTCCAATACTTTGGCCACCTGATGCCAAGAGGCGACTCAATAGAAAAGGTCCTGATGCTGAGAAAGATTAAAGGCAGGAGGAGAAGGGGACGACAGAGGATGAGATGGTTGGATGGCATTACTGACGCAATAGACATGAGTTTGAGTATGCTCTGGGAGTTGGTGATGGACAGGGAAGCCTGGCCTGCTTCTGTCCATGAGGTCACAAAGAGTTGGACATTACTGAGCAACTGAACTGAACTGAACATCTGGCATAGAGTTGGCTGTTCAGTTTCTGTTATCAATATGACTGTTGAGAGAGTCTAATGTATCAGATTGAATTCAGCTGAGTTTTTTTTTTAAGATCTTCAAAACAAAGAAGTGGAAATTCAGTTTAAAAATAGGACATTCCTACATGCATTAAATTATAATTTGGTATTTATGCAATCGACTAAACAAAATGTGGTCCCACAGTATGAGGAGAATTATTTCAGATTATATTTTGACCACATAGTGAGGGAAGGGGTTTATCTGTAAGGTCAGGGAATATTTTAAGGATAAGATGGGATTTAACTATTGAAATGTTGCCAACTTATATCAGGGTTGGGAGGAGAGGTTGAATGAGAGCATGAATGAGTAAGTTGTAAAAGCCAGACAAGAGAAATCAGACAAGAGAACAGTGAATGCATGCAGTAAATACCTAAAGGATGTAAGGGGTACTCAATAGGGAAAAAACAAAAACACAAAAAAGCAGACTCTGGGGAGCACTTTTTTTCTGGATGGGAAAAACACCTTTGATTCTGGTCAAAATTTTTTAAAAGAAATGACTCACAAGCACAATATTTCTTTGAGCAAAATAATAATAATAACTTGATTTATAAATAACTTGCCTATATTTATAAATTATGTATATCTAATCTTATTTCTGGGCTTCCCCGGTAGCACTAGTGGTAAAGAACCCGCCCGCTAATGGAGGAGATGCAAGAGACACAGGTTTAATCCCTGGGTCAGGAAGATCCCTGGAGAAGGACATGGCAGCGCACTCCAGTATTCTTGCCTGGAGAATCCCATGGACAGAGGAGCCTGGTGGACTACAGTCCATAGGGTCACAAAGAATTGGACATGACTGAAGTACTCTTGCCTGGAAAATCCCATGGATGGAGGAGCCTGGTAGGCTGCAGTCCACGGGGTCGCTAAGAGTCAGACACGACTGAGCGACTTCACTTTCACATTTCACATTCATGCATTGGAGAAGGAAATGGCAACCCACTCTAGTGTTCTTTCCTGGAGAATCCCAGGGATGGCGGAGCCTGGTGGGCTGCCGACTATGGGGTCACACAGAGTCGGACACGACTGAAGTGACTTAGCAGCAGCAGCAGAAGTGACTTAACACACATGCATGCAACTTTATTACTTATCTTGTGCATGCAACTTTATTACTTATCTTGTAAATATCCTACTATGGTATTCAAACACTAAAGAATTTTGCTTACCAGAAGTAAAAGAATTTTTAAGCCACATTCATAGAAGATAATAATAATAAAAACAATAATAATACCCCTCAGTGGGATATTAATTTGGGATTAATAAACTTGAGTTTAGTTTTACCTGTAATTACTATACTACCTGTGGTTTTAGTGCCAGAATTTCCACATTTGAGTAATCCATAGATTAAGATTTATCAGAGGTTGGTATGTGTGACATATAACATTAAGTTAAGAGCTCCAAACTCAAATATGTAACTTATGACCTTATCATTCCCCACAAGTTTATATGGAAACTACAGAAAACATTGCCAAGAACAGTTGCTCAGTGAATGATAACATTCCTATGCCAAATATCTATGAGCAAGTCAGAGCTTCCATGTGCTCATAATTGGTCTACCTGAGATTTATTATTGCACCCCCTGTGGTACCTGAGGATACAGGTGAGCTGTGGGCTCTACAATTAGAGGCTATAATTTACACTCAGTAGAAATCTTGATTCACAAAACAATTCTGCTTGGAGTCTTTGTTGCAGCTTAATGAGTAACATATGGAACACAAGCAGTATCTTTTTTAGCCTCCACTTATCCAAGTAAACATGAAACTATGGTTGAATAAAGACCATCCTTTTATTAAAACCCAATGTTTTCGATTTGAAACTGAACCTCCCTTTAGGACAAACTAGAATCAGGTTTCTTTTTATTGTACTTCCTTCCTTTTTCCTTTCTTTCCTCCTTCACCTCATTACCAAAGATTCTATTTTATGATCTTTGCTTACCTCCATTTTATACATAAATTAAAGTAAGAAGTATGCTGTTTAATTCCACAAGTGGAACAGTGATAGGTACTGCTTTCTCTTTTTATCAGCTATATTATTTGATAAGAAAACATTCTATTAGATGAAAGTATCAGTCAATATACAAGTCTCATGATTTCTAGGTATCTTTGTATTCCCAAGTGGTACAGTGGTAAAGAATTCTCCTGCCAGTGCAGGAGACGCAGCTTGGATCCCTGGGTTGAGAAGACCCCCTGGAATAGGAAATGGCAACCCACTCTAGTATTTCTTGCCTGGAAAATCCCATGCATGGATGGGTTAGAGTCCACAGGGTCACAAAAGAGTCAGACACCATTGAGCCATTGAGCGTGTGTGCACACATATACACACACACACACACACAAAAAAAAAAATATATATATTTTTTTAATGATGTGCTATTTTTTAAGGTTTATAACTTAGGTTAACAGATCTTTCAATTCTTTCACTGGTTTTTCCCCTCCTGAAAAATCTTGTGTCTTTCTCTTTTTAAGAACTCTATTCAGGTCTATAATTAATAGCAGTGGTTTTGCAATAAGTTGTCAATTTCTAAGTTTGCTAAGAGATAGGAGTACATCCATAGAAACATTCAGTTTCTCAAGAATTTTGGCTGGTCATTTTCAGTTAAGTATAAACTTGATTTTATGTTTATTTACAATGAGCATCAATTTTTGATAATTACTCTCAGTTGGGGCAAGAATGAACTATGAAAAATCAGAACCATAGAATTTTAATAGTCTATATTACTAAATTCATTGTGCTTCTACATAAGAAGCAGTACTTTCCGTTATGGAAATTATACAAATAGGTTGTACATTTCTCTGAATGTGTTGAGCTTGCAAAAAAAAAAAAAGCTGTGAAAATTATGTCACATTTCCTCCCACAGAAACCTCTAAGCTCTTTACACCATGAAACAGTTAACAAACTCTTTACATTTAGATTGGACTGATGTTCTCAATCATAGAAACGAGTATACTTTTGTAAAGGAGAGCCAATCCTGGACTCCTAAACAAAATTTCCGGAGCAACAACATTCAAAACCTCTTATTCTGTGTTCACTTAACTTATGATGTCACGTCTATGAGAGAAGACAGTTAATTCGAGCTAATCCTTCTGTTAGGACACTGCTATTACTCAGCTTCATCAAACTATATTAATACAAAATTACTTTTCAGTTGGAACCCCAAATATAATCATTGTGGGATATTTATTGTCTTTTTTCCTCTTTCTCTGTATTTTCTAAATTTTATAAAGTATATCTCTGTTTTGAAATATGTTTTAAAACTTTTGTTTTGGATTTTAAAGAAGCCAGCAAGAACCTGATAACTGCTTATAGGTAGATTTAGGAGGAAAACCGACTCCTGTTTGACATCTTTCACTAAAGATATTCTACTAAACTAATTCTTCCTCATGGCGTACAATGAGCCTGATTCGAGGGATCACACTTTTAAATCTGAATTTTCAGACAATTCAGTTTACAATCAAGTTAAACACTGCTACTCATTTTCTCATTTTTCATCTAGCATTTAAATGCCACTTTTACTCAAGATGAATTCATAGCATTAAAAAGAAAGACTGCAGGACAGGCATTCTGCCAGGGTTATCTTAATCACGACAGGACGTGAAATACTGCTTGGCAGCGGGCACTGTTCAAAGCATGCCAGACATGGACACAGCCTGGTAACGAAAAGCATTCTGATAAAAATAGGAGTGAGAAGAAAAAATAAGGGCCAGGTAGATAGGGGAACTACAACACATAGTATCTCCTTCAAGGGAATACTTGTGTTGCCAAGAGAGATAAATCAGATACACGATCAAACTCAGACCTCTTAAGACTGACATTTCAGAATTAAACTTCTCCCTGTTCCCTTCAGCCTTTTCCAGCCCCTACCATCCTACAGCCAATCAGGCCTGACACCTACCCTAGTATCTTCCCTATTCCTGGATCACAGCAGTTAAAACTAAATTTGAGGCAGAATATTTATTGACCAAAAAGATGTTCAATATCTGTGACTATGCAGATTCCAAAACTTTATGTGCATGGTAATAGGGATATGTAAAAATATATATATTAACACAGACACACTGAAAAAAAATTGCTAATACATTTATACATAAACATGTATGTATGCACATATAAATCCACCTCAGTTTGTGATAACATCATCTCCTGATAAACCCCTCATAAGCTGAAAATGCATTTAATGAAATAAACCTATATCGTAGCATAGGCTTGCGTACCTTAAACATGCTCAGAACACTGTGTATGTGCGTGCGTGTATGTGTATTTAGTTGCTCAGTTGTGTTCAACTCTTTGTGACCCCATTGACTGTAGCCTGCCAGGCTCCTCTATCCATGAGATTTCCCAGGCAAGGATACTGGAGTGGGTTGCCATTCCCTTCTCCAGGGGATCTTCCCAACCCAGGAATCAAACCCAGGTCTACCTCATTGCAGGCATATTCTTTACTGTCTGAGACACCAGGGAAGCCCCTCAGAACACTACATCAACATTTAGTTGGGCAGACTCCTCTGACAGGGAGCCTGTGTAATAAGGAAGAGTTGAATATCTCATGTAATTTATTGAATGCTATACAGAAAGTGAAGAACAGAATGGCTGTCAGGGTAGTAGCTGTTTTCTCTTGATTGGAACTCACTTCCACCGCCCAGCATCAGGAGAGAGGACCCACCCACATATCCCTACCCCAGAGAAAGATGAAAATTCAAAATCTGAAGTGTGTTTCTAATGAATGCATATCACTTTCACACCATTGTCAAGTGGAAGATGGTTAGGTTGACCATCTAAATCAGGGATTATCTGTATTCATAAAAGTACATATGTGTTTTACATTTATTTTTATATAAACATATCTGTATCCATATATTTCTTCCAGGGGGTTAAATCTTCATGATGGAGTTGTGATGATTTATACTGTCCTCTTTTTCATTTCCCATAGCCTCCCCAATAAATGAAATTCACTTGTACAATAAGTAGGGGGAAGTCTATTGTTAATTGACTCTCCATTACCTTGAGATAAAATTCAGAACTTTTTGGCTCTCACACAGAGTCTTCAGGATCTATCCATGGCCACACCACACACTTTCATCCCTATCACATGTGCGTTCTTTCCTGCTTCACTAACTTTGCATAGGACTCTTTTTGTCTAGAGTGATCTCTCTCTACTTGGTTACCTAACATGCTCATTTTTCTCTGTTCATGACCCAGAATTTGCCAGGCACATCCCCCGCTTGGTTCCTGTGCTGACTGGAACAGTCATAGACAGTCATGCTTGCCTACTAGCACCTTGGCAGTTACCCGCCAGAGGGACTGTGCCTGTCACCTTTGCTTCACAAGTGCCTGGCAGTAGGCACTTAATAAGTGTCGAATAAATGAATGAGTGACTGATGAGTTAGTAGACTTCATAGGGTTATGTTGAAGGTTAGATGTAAAGTATAGAGCACAGTGCCTGGAACACAGCAAGTGGTCAGGAGAGAGTAGCATCCATTACCACAGTTACTGTATGCTTCACCCATCTGCTTTGCTTTGAGTGTTGACTCTCTGAGTTGCTCAACAACCTCCTTTGAGGCCAACATACCAGTATGTTCCATAGAGTCAGGAATTCTGCCATGGGCACTGCATGTTTGGTCTTAGGCTTGTCTGGGCACAAGCTAACCAGGGCAAGACATCTGATCAACAAGTTTAATTGTTCAGTTGTGTCCAACTCTTTTGCGACCTTATGGACTATAGACCACCAGGTTCCCCTGTCCATGGGATTTCCCAGGCAAGAATACTGGAGTGGTTTGCCATTTCCTTCTTCAGGGGATCTTCCCAACCCAAGGATCAAATCTGTGTCTCCTGCATTGGCAGGCGGATTCTTTACCACTGAGCCACCAGAGAAGCCCATCTGGACAACAGGGAAGATCTAAAAATCTGACAATTTTAAAGTTTTTTTTTAAAAGACTGAGAGCCTGAAGCTTTCATAATTAAACAATAAAAGGAAAAACAAGAAGCAATGCCTTTAATTTAAAAGTGAAAGTGAAAGTCGCTCAGTCGTGTCCAATTCTTTGTGACCCCAAGGAATTCTCTGGGCCAGAATACTGGAGTGGGTTGCCTTTCCCTTCCTTCTCCAGGGTATCTTCCCAACCCAGGGATCAAACCCAGGTCCTCCCACATTGCAGGTGGATTCTTCACTAGCGGATTCTTCTCCAGCCAAGAATACTGGAGTGGGTAGCCTATCCCTTCTCCAGAGGATCTTCCCAATCCAGGAATTGAACCAGGTCTCCTGCATTGCAGACAGCTCCAACTGAGCTATTAGGAAAGCTTTAATTTAAAACGTCTTCCACATATCACTTGTATACTCATCCTTCAGGAAGCAAATTGCCCATCTGACTAACTTTCCCATTCTTTTTTCCTTTAACCCTTCCTTCAGTGCACAATAGGTATGATATGTGTGTGTTACTATATGATCCACCAGTACCCACTCCCCCATCTCATATGAAGGCCAATCCTATCTAGAGTCCCTCAAAAATACCTAACATATACCAGCAATGGTTATCTGCTGAACTCAAAGAAAATTTGACAGGAAAAATAAAGAGTAAACGTTCAAGCTAAAGCTGGATAATGAGCTCTTACATGATAGATATAAAGGTGCCTAATGTGTAATCTTAAAGCCTTTTCTTTAAAGCCATGGGTAAGATGGAGTTTTTAAAGGAAGACCCAGGGATATGGCACCATTCACATCATTTTGAAACAAGTGCTAGCATACCCACAAATATGCTTACAAAATACTTTTCCAAGATTCTTTCTGTCTGTTGTAAGTCATAAACGTATTCTCTTTTTTTACAGTTGCCTTTGGCCTCTCTATTTGCCACTGAATTCAGTAGCAGTTTATTTAGGCTCCGTTCTGATACAATCCAATTCTTAGAGGTCATTTATTTTAACATTTTTGCTGCTGCTGCTGCTAAGTCACTTCAGTTGTGTCTGACTCTACGTGACCCCATAGACAGCAGCCCACCAGGCTCTGCCGTCCCCGGGATTCTCCAGGCAAGAACACTGGAGTGAAGTCTTAGGATATTTTTCACTCATGGAAAGAATTTGTTTTTCTACACCAATTTTCATAAATGTCCCACCTATAATTTATCTACTTCTATTAATTTTCTTGCTTCTCTTTCCCCTAATTTTTCAGGAGTATTCTGCAATGTCTAAAACAGAAGGTATCTTTTATTTGGCATATCATTTCACAATATAGAGTCTGAAAAGCAAAAATCTGTAGAATATATTATCTTTAACCAGCTAGTTTTATTTTAAAGAAAAAACCAAATTAGATTAATCTGGAGAGATTCTCATTACGTTCTTCACATGCCATACCAAGGACATTGTTAATACTCGTGCGTGTTGATGATTGTTTTATGTAATTACTCATGTTGTTGTGTAAAAGAGCCCCACACCATCACTCTAATTAAGATTCTGACAGCATGTCCTTTTGGTTGCTGAAATGCTTATTGGACAAAAGTCACTGTTTTTCAGGCTAAATTCCAACAGGAACAAAAATACCTAAGTCACACATGTGATCAAAGTGAGATTCTCATTCCAAAAATGATTCTCTAGCATCTGTTTAAGGGCAAGAAAAAAAAGTCCTGTACATACAGAAAGGTATCATCATTTGGATTGACACACAAGTAGATATGTGCATGCGTGAATGCTCAGTCGTATCCGACTCTGTGACCCCATGGATTGTAGCCCACCGGGCTCCTCTGTCCATGGGATTTCCCAGGCAAGAATACTGGAGTGGGTTGCTATTTCCTTCTCCAGGGGATCTTCCTGACCCAGGGATCAAACCCACATCTCCTGCATTGCAGCAGATTCTTTACCACTGAGGCACTGGGGAAGCCCCTCATCTTACCTACAGCCTCTCATAAGCTCACATACCAACCACAGAATATTATTCCTGGGAATAATAATATACATATAACTTATATTATAACATATATATATATATACTTATATATAACTTATAGCTTATACATATAACTGCAGAAAACAACTTAGTTACATGTTGAATCAAAAGTTAAGTATATAAGTGAATTGAGTGATTAAATAAATGCATGGTGGCTGGTGGGGGCAGGTTTTTCACTGTTGGAATGGGAATTTACAGGTTAGAAAAGACTTCCATACTGAAAGCTAAAGAACACTGATAAGAGAAATTTAAAACACATAAAATGCTAATTATACCTCAATAAAGTTGAAGAAAAGACAAAAAATTACAAATGTACCCGTGTTTATGGATTGAAAGACTGAATACTCTTCTGATGTCCATATCTCCCAAAATCAATCTACAGATTCAATTCAGTTCTTATCGAGATCACAATGGATAATGGTTGTAATTTACCCAAAAATGTATTACTTGTTTAACTATGTACATGGACAACCTGCTTTCTATAGATCAGTTAGCCTGCTAACTATAGATCAGTAATTATTGGTTTCAATAAGCAAGAGTCAGCTTCTGTGTTACAGAATCTAATACTTGTGGTCTTCTCAAATATAATGAAAAGGAGATATACAGCTTTTGCTATCAGACAGACCTGAATGCAAACCTTAGAATTTCAGCCTGTGACTTAGTGTAAGTTAACTTTAACTCCAAATCGCATTTTCCCTTCTATAAAAGGTGTGTGATGACATGGCAAACTTATCTGGCTTTTTTATGTCGGACTATAAAGACTCTGACGCTGGGAGGGATTGGGGGTAGGAGGAGAAGGGGACAACAGAGGATGAGATAGCTGGACAGCATCACTGACTCAATGGACGTGAGTCTGAGTGAACTCTGGGAGTTGGTGATGGACAGGGAGGCCTGGCGTGCTGTGATTCATGGGGTCGCAAAGAGTCAGACATGACTGAGCAACTGAACTGAACTGACTGATACATACCCACAGACAT
This sequence comes from Bos javanicus, assembly GCF_032452875.1. NCBI lineage: Eukaryota > Metazoa > Chordata > Mammalia > Artiodactyla > Bovidae > Bos > Bos javanicus. The sequence goes on along the minus strand of NC_083881.1, from coordinate 25,512,281 downwards.
ATACATACTTACATACACAGATATATAGATAGATATAGATTCAATGTATAGATAGATAGATAGATAGAGATGGAATGTACCTGCTGCTACTGCTAAGTCACTTTAGTCATGTCTGACTCTGTGCAACCCCATAGACGGCAGCCCACCAGGTTACCCCGTCCCTGGGATTCTCCAGGCAAGAACACTGGAGTGGGTTGCCATTGCCTTCTCCAGAATGTACCTAAGACATTATAAATACTCAAGAAACAAGTTGTGATTCTATTACTATCCATGAGATTCTTAAATGGCTTTGCTAATTACCCACTGACACATTTTAGTTCTAATTCTTCCCAAGTTCTACTACAAAGACAAGCCTTGTGGGTGTGCAGAAGGGCAGGTTTTTGGAAAGTATTATATATTTCTTCCATGCCTCCTACCAGGCAGCACATCTTAAAATTTTCCAAGCAATTCAGTGAACTGGTTCCCTTGATCAAAGGGCTTTGCAAGTACACATCAGTGTGAGACCACCTCCATCCTAAAGGCACAGGACCACCAGCCAATACTGAGCACTTCGGTTCTTTGGAAGGAAGGTTGCATCACAATCAAGTGATAACTGCCTGGGAGGGACGCCAGTTCTTAGTATCAGGAATACTCTGAGTACCTTTGCAGCCCAAAAGGCTAACAAATGGTGGGCATCACATTGTAGAATATTGGAATAAAACAAATTCTGGTTCATCTGTGCCTGTAATAATTCTCATAGTTCTAGTGGCCACAATTCAAGAAAGGTAAAAAGGAACTGGAAAATGTGCAAATATATATATATATATGAATTTAAATGGTAAAGCAAAAACAAAGATTTGAAGCCAGAATTCATTAGTTACTGAAGTCAAAATAACCTTATTTTTAAGCATTTATCTCTAAGATAATCTCGGAGACTATGTTCCAGGGACCATTGCTAAGTGAAAATGCCATTAGAGGTTTAAATAATAGTGCATAAATACATTTATTTAGACAGATATGTCATGCTTAATTTATCAGGTTATTTTCAGATTATACCAAAAAATGGTTTTATGGACTTTTTTTACTGCCCTGCTTCTTAATTCCAATTGTGGTTACACTGAAGCCACTTAATTACTATGTTTCCACTCCACACATCTCTATCCCACATCCCCACAAGTGGTCTATTAATAGACTTTTATAAACAGGATTTCTACTGACTTCCATTAATGCTTAATATTTATTTTCATTGTAACTAAATACTATAAAATATTAAAAGGAACACTCAGTAAGAAATACAAGGACATTTCTTTCTTTGTAGACACAAGCATATACAATGAACTGTACAAGAATAACTTCATCTCCAGAGAATTACCTTTGCAGCCTCACCCTGATGGTATGTATGGAGTACAGAACAACATTCTTTGGGAGAAGATCTTATTTTCTAGTATTATTTCACTCCTGTACTCCCTACAGATGACAAAGAACTTGCCTGCTTTCATAGTATATGACATTAGCATCACATATATGAGTACCATATCATTGAGGATTTTTCTTTCAATGGGCTTGTATAACCATTTAAAAATTCTATTCTTGAAGGTCAGTTATTTAAGGTGGATTTCTTAAAGATCAAACAGCTGAAGGATTTAGCTTTATTTTTGCCTATTCCATGGTGAAAAAGGTAAGGGTTGGAGTCTATGACCTCCATTAAGATGTTAAGGACTGAGATATTTCTTTAGACGTGGCTGGATATCTGTAGAATGTGTAATCCTATGAGAAGTAAATTTCAGACCTAACAGCTTAGCACATGCCTACCAACTGAGCAGAGAACGTGGAAGGAGGCCAGTGCCTGGAAGAAAGTACTTTCCTACCTTAATATTTATTCATTCTCAAAACATCCCTTGAGTGTCTATGTTGCAAGGCACTAGAAACACATCATAATTTTGTAAGATTAATTTCTCCCACATGAACTATATTGAAGCAATATTGAAATCTGACTTTGAAACATTATTTCTCCTATTTTTATGTGAAGACTCATGCTTAATTCTAGTCACCAAATTCACTCGCTGTCCTTAGAACTAGGGTCAGACATGCCCATGATTGCTTTTGCCAAGGCCGTCTAACAAGAGAATCACGACAGGGAGGAGCTGGATGAGGGTCTAGAGACTGGCCCAGTGTCCTCATTGTGCCAGGGACTACTTGTTATGTGCTGTATTTTGTAGCCTTGTAGATTCACCCTGGTTTGAGTCCTGTCTCTGTGGGGACATGAGGTGTGGATACAGGAAACAAGTGATTCTAGAAGTGATCTCTCAGGAGTTACTGGGGGAATAAATAGGAATGTCAGAAAAACGACAGCGCACAGCACATGGTCTAGGTTACCATATTCTTGTACGATCACTATTTTTATATTTCTATCATATTATTATCTGTATGTGATTATTCTTACTGAGAAGCAGAATAAAGCAGAGTTTAAGAGGAGAAATTCTGGAGCCATACTGTCCTGATTGCGATCCCTTCTCTGCTACTAACTGTCAAAGTACTTAACCTCTCTGAGCCTTGATTTCGTCACCATAAAGACAGAGATAAAACTAGGACCTCTGTAGAGGACTATATGAGGATTAATCTAATTAAAATTATTTTAAAAAGCACTCAGAAGCATGCCTGGCATATAACATGCACTATTTAGCGTTCGTCTCATCCGCATCCAGTCGCTCAGTCATGTCTGACTCTTTGCGACCCTTCACACTATAGCCCGCCAGGCTCCTCTGCCTATGGGATTCTCCAGACAAGAATACTGCAGTGAGCTGCCATTTCCTTCTCCGGTAATAAATAATAGCTATGGTTGGTTATAGGTGAGGAAGCTGAAGGCTCAACTGGGGGAGGTGACTTGGGAATGCTCAGAGATGACAACACTGGTCCTTACAGTCTTCACTCACTTTGAAGTCTTATTAAATAACAAAAATAGAAATGCTAAAACAAAGTAAGCAGCGGTATGAATTTACATGGCACCTTTCTTTCTGCTAGTGCCTTTCTTTCAAATTTACATTTCTATTTAAATTGGTTAAAAATAAAGTTTGAAATGAAGAAAAAGCACTCAGGGACAGATGATTTATGAAAATATTTACTAAAATATTTTATTTTAGGAATATCCCTAGCAGTCCAGTGGATAAGACTCCAAGCTCCCAATGCAGGTAGCCCTGGTTCAATCCCTGGTCAGGCAAATAAGCTCCCTCACGCCATGCAACCAAAAATAAAAATATTTTATTTTAATATGAAATATTAAAAGCACATTTATCAAAATATGATTTGCTATTGTTGTTGTTCAGTCACTAAGTTGTGTCCAACTCTTTGCAACCCCATGGAATGCAGCACACCATGCTCCCCTGTCCTTCACTATCTCCCGAAGTTTGCTCCAACTCATACCATCTCATCCTCTGCTGCCCTGTTCTCCTCCTGCCCTGGATCTTTCTCAGCATCAGGGTCTTTTCCAATGGTTGGCTCTTCACATTAGGTGGCCAAAGCATTGTAGCTTCAGCTTTAGCATCAGTCCTTCCAATGAATATTCAGGATTAATTTCCTTTAGGATTGACTGGTTTGATCTCCAAGGGACTCTCAAAAGTCTTCTCTAGCACCAAAATTCGAAAACATCAATTATTTGGCACTCAACCTTCTTTACGGTCCACCTCTCACATCCGTATATGACTACTAGAAATACCATAGCTTTGACTATGGTTTGTCAGCAAACCATATTTCCACTATTATACTCAGTGTGGCAGTAACAATGTAATGAATTGTCTATGACTTTTGCAAATTGCTAGATACTGAGAACTAATTATATGAGCTTTTCGTTGTGTTTGCAATGAGTCATTATTCATTGGTGTCTCACCTTTCATGGTGGTCATTTATTTGATGGACTTGTTTTGCCAAAAGATAATACTTCATCAAGTAATTGTTCTCTCATTGCCTCAAACTACTCCTTGTCTCTCGCACACACCCAGAAAGCTGTTGTTTTGATCTTTTTTTATTTGTGTACTTTATAGTGGAGTTGTAAAATCTAATAAAAATATTTGTAATATGTTTTGAAATGGTATTAAAAATTATATTAAAAATAGCATTAATCTTTTTGATGTAGCAGAACATTTTAATTCTTTTCCTTTTTTTGTTGTTTAGTTCATTTCATTTTTAGCTAAAGAAAAGAACCATATGTCTTCCAATGTTTTTTCTCATTGGCTTCCCAAGTGAAATTTTTCTTAAAAAATAGGTCAAATGGATAGAGGAAAAAAGTTTGTCTTTGTACTTGAGAAAATTATACCACTATTTTCTTAAAACACTCAAATTTCCAACTTATCTTTCTTAATATTTACTCAGCAAATTTTTTTTACTACTCCCACTTAATTGTAGCTTACAAACTATATAATACAAAATGGAAAATATCTGCTTTTTGAGTCATTTATTTATAGTCTTGTTGCTTTTATTGAATCCTTTGAATCTAGGCCACACAATAGTTTTGTAGAGAAATCAGTTTGCATTTCTTGAGAAAAATGCTTTGTTAAAACCTATTCAAATGTGTTTTCAGAAATTAAATACTTGAAAAGTAAAGATAGTTTTTTTTTCTAAAAATGTAATCTATGCCAGAAGCCAATCTGCAAAGGATCCAGAAAATTTTAGACTGTTGGTAAATATTCCAGTGACATTTAGATTAATCAAGTTACCAGAAAGAGGAAGGTAACATTGAAATAGTACTTAGGTAGGAGGAAAAAGGAAGAACAGCAGCTAGTTTCTAAAAAACATCTAATAAGAAAAAAAAGTGTCAAAAAGTCAAAGACACAGAAAAGCACAAAGTCAAGAAACTTAAACCAAAATGGATCTTTTCTGTAATTGTTATGCATCAAAAATGCTTAAGGTTTCTCTCATTCAAGTCAAGAAAAAAAGTTTTTAAAAATCTTTAATGGAAAAAAAAGTGTGAATAAATAGTTCATTATCCAGGTATGCTAACTGGAATGTTTGAAGCTTCATCTAAGCCAAAAATGATACACAGGAAGCTAAATTTATTCAAGCCTTGTGGGAAAACACATCTAGACTAACCAGTATTTATAGAATGTAACCATTAGTGGAACAGGTACTTTACTGTATCTTAGTTCCTTTATTTCTTTGTATCAAACTCCAACTTGGGTTTTATCTTTTTAAAATATAATAAATTAGTATAAATATAGTTATTTAAAATAACTATAATTACTTAAATATAGTTTAACTAAAATATAGCCATTTTAACAAAATACTATTTTAAAGACCATCAGCCACAACTAAGAAGTCATGGTACAATTTTGACTCAACTGATTATGCATACCTAAAAAAGTCTGTCTATTAGAACTGAATACTTAACCTGGCAGAATCAGCCACACCATGCCACTTTGCTACATTGCCAGCTCAGGAGGAAATAAATACAACATTGTATTGTTGGATTGTTGGCCATGACTTTTTGAATCAAAGAAGAAATGGCAGATATTAAAAATTCCATAAATTACTTGCTCCAGTGGGCCTTATTTGTGATCTATCTTCATAACAACAACAACAAAAAAATCAACTTCTTAAGGAACATGTGTGTGTCTACATCTGCTGAAAGATCCATCCTAGTCAGAGAGGAATATAACCAACTCCAGGTTTCCAATCAGGAGATTGAAGAAGTCAAATAGGTACCATCAGATGCTAATTTGGTAGCCACACAAGTAGAAACTCTAGTGACCATATTCTCTTAGACATATGTCACATGATGCCAACTTGGCACTGCTGATACTATTATGCTTATTTACTTGATCTGAAATGGGCTGATTTTACTGGGCCACATTTCTTCGTAGATGCTGAATTCCCAACTAAGTGAAGAACCCTTCTGTTTACCATTGAAGTTATCATCATTCTGTTTATCATAATGAAGTCAATGGGAGCTCTGCGCACACAAGGTATGAAGCAGCCAGCAAAATCAAGCCCTGAATGCTAGAGATCTGGAGAGAGGCCAAGGATGAACTGGCATGAAAACAGCATTGCCATCTTGCCTTTACAGCTGGTCTTTGAAAACGAAACGGGAGAGTATCAGAGAATGAGCTGCAGAAATGGTACCTCTGCATGGCATTCAGGCTCTGGGCAAGCAGATGACAGAAGCTGTGTTGTCCCCAATCTGCTGCTGGATCCAGGAGACCACTTTCATCAGTTCTTTATGAAATTAATTAATCAAAGGAAAAATCAAAGTGGAGCAAAGCTATCTTTGGACTAAAAAAACGTGCATCTCATTAAAAAAAATTCAATAATTCAAAAGGAAACAGTGGCTGAAGAGATGATCTTAGCCACATTACATCACGATGTCCCCTCCACCTCACCCACACCCACCACAAACACTCATTTTCTGAAGGGCAAGATTGTCTCAAGGTCTTATCAGCACTAACTGTATTACCAAAGCACAGAGAATACAATCAGATCTCTCTCCTTCATAATGTAGATGTTGTCTTTTTAAAGCAAGCTTGATTATATTCTGAATAGGTCAGTCTGTGTGCCTGACATTTCTCCTCAGTTTCCTGTGACCTTTTAATAAGAATGACTTGGTTTTGCGCTGCACAAAATGGAACTGTCCCTTTTCAATCAGTGAATATGAGAAGCACAGTTTGAACAGATCACATTTTCTGTACCAAGTTATTACTCATATGACAACAAAGTAAATGAAACCCTATCTTTCTTTAAAAACATGTGTCCTATTTGGCTTTAGTTTTTACCTTCTTCTGCTGCTCATTCACATACATTTGTAAATATTTAAACAAATGTGCAGTCACATTTGCTCAGGGAAAGTAACAAATTAATAAAGTCTCTGTTGAGCAAATCTGACTTTTATAATGTATGCTTAAACAGATGTCATCTTTGAATAGCACTGCAAAGAATTATTAACACCGTCCTTCCATGGTTAGAAAGAGACAATTATCAACAGTAATCCAATTTCTAAAATTTCAGGAATGTTCTTCTTTATTAAGTTTCAGTAACAGAAGATGCAACCAGACAGATCATCTGTGCCTTGACAAACAGGAGACTGGTTGCCACCTCAACTTGAAAGACTGTAACTGCAGCACCCTGGGGGCCAGCCTCCTGATCTCCTAGAATACCGATCAGTCTGTGAAACCCACAGTAGGAACCCATTATATGCAATTTGGGGATGTGGGATCAGATTCTCTGCTGAATAATCATGTTATAAGGCATGGCTCTAGGCTTTATTCACACAACTGAACTGGATTTCCTGATGTAGAAATTACTGGGGACAATTTAGAGGAAGATAAAGCAAAGATGGTAACTAACCTGTGTAATGCGAGCAGGGACTGCCCACCATAAATGGATCCATCAAAGTGAGCAGCAAGGATGTGTTCAACGCTCATAGTGGCAAGACACAGGTGAGGCACTGGGTTCTGTTCTTGAAGATTTTACAGGGATGATCCTGTTCCTTGTGGGGGCTGGAGGAGAAGCAGATGAACAGCAAGTAAATACATTCATTAGCTTATAATTGCAAATTGAGGTACATGATGTAAAGAACATCAAGAATGGGCTGGTAGGAAAAAATGATCTCAATCAGGAGTTAGCACATTCTTTCTATTAAGAAAAACGATAATAAATACTTTGGGCTTTGCAGATGACATTTGATCTCTGCCACATATTTTTATAACCTTTTAAAAACATAAAAATTAATCTTTCTTTGTTTAAGGGTCTTACAGAAGCACAACAACAGCCAACCAGCCCGTGGGCCATACTTGCCAAACCTCTGATGGCAAAAGAGGACAGTGGCAGCTGGAGAAGAATTCTATAGAAAGGCTCAAGGAGGAAAACCAAGGTGAGGTTAGGTGAAGTGACAGAGAGAGAGGCTGGGGAGGTGTGCTGGGCCCCGCGGTCACAGTGAGAAGTTTAAAGGTTATTGTAAAGGCAGTAGGAAGCCACCAAAGAATTTTGAGCAGGGGAGATGACACGATCCAATTTACATTTTTAAAGAGCCCTTTGCTCCCCATGCAGAAACTCAGCATCAGTTTTGTGGCAGGGTGGTCCCCCAGAGCCTGTAGAGAAGAAACAGGGCAGGAGAGAGGGAACAAGTGGGGAGAATGGGACAGTGGGGCTGAGAAAGATGGACAGGTGAGCTAGCATTCCTTGATCTCCACCCCTTCCCCACTTCAGGGGTTGGAGGGCCCCTTGCACAGAGGTGAAAAGCATGTCTCATCTGGCTGCTTCTAAGGCTCTGCTGGTTGAGCTACTGCTCTAGGACGTCATTTCTTTCAACTTCCAAGAACTCGATTTTGAATGAAAAATATTCATTTTTTCATTATTTTTTTGCCTGCTTATTTTTCGTCTAGTTATTTTAATGTGGTTGGTCCAATCAACCTTATTTTAAAAAGTAGGAATACGTCTGTTTAGGGGAAACCAGCATGAGTATGTCAGTCCAAATGAAGGAGAATGAAAGATTTAGGAGCTAACTGGTTGCCTTCTTTACCCTATCCTTTCCTCTCCCCTATAAAGGAGCATAAACTTGATTAGACCTGCCTGGACAGAGGAAGCAGAAGTGAAGTATCTGCTGTGTCCAGGATGTGACTCACCATTTCCACCCTCCTGCTCCCTGCCTTGCCTGGAGGACTTCTTAGCACACTTCTGCCAAAGTCACCCCTCCTATAACATTGAGCTCAGGACTCACCTTTTCCATGAAGCCTCCCCAGAAGACAAGAAGGACTCACCTGCTTTAACCCGTGACAACAGACATGCACACCTGCATTCTGAACTTCGGTCACGGATTCAGCCTCTCTTTCTGGCTTCAGGTTCTTGTTCTTCCTTTCCTGTCCCTAGTTTTAGCCAGGAGCACTCACATATCTTAGCATGATGTTTATTCTACACAGTCCCCCTGAAAGGACTGCCTGGTTTGATATCAAGGAAAGTATCAGGTATGGGAGCAGCCTTGTGAACAGACCTCCTAAGTTGATTGGTCTTCCCTGGTGGCTCAGTGGTAAAGAATCTGCTTACCAGTGCAGAAGACACAGGTTTGATCCCTGAGTCAGGAAAATCTCCTGGAGGAGGAAATGGCATCCCACTCCAGTATTCTTGCCTGGAAAATCCCATGGACAGAGGAACGTGGCAGGCTATAGTTCATGGGGTCGGAAAAGGGTTGAACACGGCTTAGTGACTCAACAATAAACAGCAACAACTAAGTTGATAATGACTCAAATATTACAAAGGGAGAGTCTTTCCGATTATGGCTCCTACTCACCTCTCCAGGGCTTAGGAAAATCCCACCGCTTCATTAGTTTAAATCAACAATGTCCAAACTGTCTCATATAGAATACTATCCTCCTTAAAGGGCTCTAGAAAAAGGAATAGTGAGATGTGATCAAACACATCTGGAGCACTCTGCACACGAACTTTCCCCCTTGGAAACTCATAAAGCGGCTAGCACATTAAAGACTAGGACCCTGTTGAACTTCATTTCACCAATGGTTTCCACAGCTCTTTAATCACAAGACCTACTACTTATTGGCAACATGCCAGTTCCTCAAAACACTTTTCACCTGCAGAAATTAGGCTGCCCTCAGCAGGCCTGGGATGGTGTTGTGACCCCATGGACTATAGCCCACCAAGCTCCTCTGTCCATGGAATTTCCCAGGCAAGGACACCGGAGTGGGTTTCTGTTTCCTCCTCTAGGGGATCTTCCCAACCCAGAGATTGAACTGAGTTCTCTCACATAGAAGGCAGATCCTTTACTGTCTGAGCCACCAGAGAAGGCCCCAACTGGGTGTTGTGACTCAAGTCAAATAGTTCCTTGAATTTTGAGTTGGACTGAGAGGAGGAAAACAGTGTGTCCTACCCTGGACCATTTCCTGGGAAGGGAAAGCAGGGTCAGATGGTGATGTGTGGCCCTATGAGTAGACAGGTAACACCGACTCCACAGAAGGACGTCTGGTCATTCAAGAGTAAGCAAATGGCCGTGTCTGTGTGAGCCCCAGTCCTTAACTGAAAGGTATTGTTGAAAAGAGTGACTGGACTGCAGATCAAAACAATTAACTCACCTGGGTTTAACATATACACACCACTAAATATAAAACAGATAACAAGGACCTACTTATAGCACAGGGAATATACTCAACATCTTTTAATTTCATATAGATAAGGGGTCTGAAAAACAATATATATATATAACAATGAATATAATATACATAGAAAATGTTTTATATATGTATATATATATATGGAATATCACTTTGCTGTACACCTGAAACTAACACAACACTTTAAACCAACTATACTTCAATTAAAAAATAAAAAGCCTAATTCATTGCAGGGGGTGGTTTCTTAGAGTGGAAAGCACAGGCTTTTTGGTTCAAACAGAACTGGATTAAAATCCAGCTATACAACATGTCCTTTAAGTCTTGTTTTTTTTTGTGTGTGACATAAGATGAATAATATTAATGTAGGATTTATAAAATTATAAAATAAACTAATTGTCTTAAAATAACTAATATATTATTTAACAAGTAGGAGAAACTACATAATAATCTCTGACAGAGAGTTTAGGAAGTGTCTTCATGGACATCCCTAAATTTAGCCAAACATCACTTTTCATCTCAGACTAAATTTTCTCCTAGTGCAAATTTAAATGAAGTATTGATTTCCCTCATCATGTCCTTATCTAAAGGTATATTTATCCCAAACACCTAATTTTTGTAACAGCAGAAAAAATATCTAACTGTATGTAAATCTTTAAAATTAATGACACTTTCTGGTGGAACTTAAAGATGAACCTCTGGCCCAAAGACACATAGATAGTTACTGGCTTACTTTCAAAGTATTTGTGCATTTCTTAAATATAAAGCTTTTAAACTAGACATTGCTTCTATTTCATTTAGTTTTGTTTCTGTATATTTATTTCATCAGTAGGAAAGAGATGACACTTTTTATATAAAGTTAGACTTAAGATAGAAAGTGACTCAGTTTGGGCAGTGAAGAGATGAAGTGCCTGGTGGATAGTCATCAGAATTCTGCAGCTGCCCAAAATACTCTTAAAAGTCAGCTGTGCTTACAGTCTCTAATTCTGACGGTGAAATGTTTTTGGCCCAGATAACATAGTATTTGCTACACAAAAGCAAATCAAAACACATCTCCCATGTAAACGCCACTAAGGAAGGCATATTATATGGAGGTGTTTTGTTCATATGTCTAGCTACAGGCATTTTAAGTTGAAAAGAATCTCATTATCTCAGGCCTACCATATGTACATGTGTATATAAGTAAAAGGAAAACAAACTCGAAATACAGCCTCTGCTGGTAGGAATGCAAGGGCCAATCTCAGTCCTTTAACCGAAGTATTGCATATTAACTTTAATACTTCAGATACACATACTCCAAACACAGACCCTCATGTCAAGAGATGTGTGTGTGTGTGTGTGTGTGTGTGTGTGTGTGTGCTCAGTCCTGTCCAACTCTTTGAGACTCCATGGACTGTAGGGCACCAGGTTCCTCTGTCCGTGGAATTTTCCAGACAAGAATACTGGAGTGGAGATACCTTAAATGATTATACTTAAAAATAATAATTAAGTAAAGAAATCACAAAACAGAGTTGCAAAACTTATAGTTTAGTTTAAATGTTTGTATTTAACAAATTAATATTTTAACATAAAAATGCAATGCAGTATAAATATGCTTTCCACAGGATAGTCATAATATTCATTAAGAATCTATCATAGGGCTTCACTTATAACTCAGTTGGTAAAGGATCTGCCAGCAATGCAGGAGACACCGGTTCCATTCCTAGGTCAGGAAGATCCTCTGCAGAAGGGATAGGCTACCCATGCCAGTATTCTTGGACTTCCCTGTGGCTCAGCTGGTAAAGAATTGGCCTGCAATGTGGGAAACCTGGGTTCAATCCCTAGGTTGGGAAGATCCCCTGGAAAAGAAAAGTTAAGAATCTATCATAACTTACAAAGAGTGTGGTCTAGTAGTGAGAGAGGAAAAGAGCTCCATGGTTAGCACTTTTTTCATTTCTGTCATAGCTTCTCTGAGGTAGTATGTTTAACATAACTTGGAAATAAGGTTAAATACATAAATTTAAGACCTTAGTGAATATGAAGGCCAGGTGAACGTCCCTTATAGAGACCTATAGGCCAGGCTTTCAGCAAAACTGTTTTGTGCATTTATCATGACCTAAACAAAGCTAGTGGAGGTGACGGAATTCCAGTTGAGCTATTTCAAATCCTCAAAGATGATGCTGTCAAAGTGCTGCATTCAATATGCCAGCAAATTTGGAAAACTCAGCAGTGGCCACAGGACTGGAAAAGGTCAGTTTTCATGCCAATCCCAAAGAAAGGCAATGCCAAATGCTCAAACTACCGCACAATTGCACTCATCTCACACGCTAGTAAAGTCATGCTCAAAACTCTCCAAGCCAGGCTTCAGCAATACGTGAACCGTGAACTTCCAGATGTTCAAGCTGGTTTTAGAAAAGGCAGAGGAACCAGAGATCAAATTGCCAACATCTGATGGATCATGGAAAAAGCAAGAGTTCCAGAAAAACATCTATTTCTGCTTTATTGACTATCACAAAGCCTTTGACTGTGTGGATCACAATAAACTGTGGAAAATTCTGAAAGAGATGGGAATACCAGACCACCTGACCTGCCTCTTGAGAAACCTATATGCAGGTCAGGAAGCAACAGTTAGAACTGGACATGGAACAACAGACTGGTTCCAAATAGGAAAAGGAGTACGTCAAGGATGTATATTGTCACCTGCTTATTTAACTTATATGCAGAGTACATCATGAGAAACGCTGGGCTGGAAGAAACACAAACTGGAATCAAGATTGCCGGGAGAAATATCAATAACCTCAGATATGCAGATGACACCACCCTTATGGCAGAAAGTGAAGAGGAACTAAAAAGCCTCTTGATGAAAGTGAAAGAGGAGAGTGGTGGCTTAAAGCTCAACATTCAGAAAACTAAGATCATGGCATCTGGTCCCATCACTTCATGGGAAATAGATGGGGAAACAGTAGAAACAGTGTCAGACTTTATTTTGGGGGGTTCCAAAATCACTGCAGATGGTGACTGCAGCCATGAAATTAAAAGATGCTTACTCCTTGGAAGGAAAGTTAGGACCAACCTAGATAGCATGTTCAAAAGCAGAGACACTACTTTGCCAACGAAGGTCTGTCTAGTCAAGGCTATGGTTTTTCCAGTGGTCATGTATGGATGTGAGAGTTGGACTGTGAAGAAAGCTGAGCGCCAAAGAATTGATGCTTTTGAACGGTGGTGTTGGAGAAGACTCTTGAGAGTCCCTTGGACTGTAAGGAGATCCAACCAGTCCATTCTAAAGGAGATCAGTCCTGGGTGTTCACTGGAAGGACTGATGCTAAAGCTGAAACTCCAATACTTTGGCCACCTCATGCCAAGAGTTGACTCATTGGAAAAGACTCTGATGCTGGGAGGGATTGGGGGCAGCAGGAGAAGGGGACAAGAGAGGATGAGATGGCTGGATGGCATTACCAACTCGATGGACATGAGTTTGAGTGAACTCCAGGAGGTGGTGATGGATAGGGAGGCCTGGCATGCTGCAATTCATGGGGTTGCAAAGAGTCAGACGTGACTGAGCGACTGAACTGAACTGAACTGAAAGAAGAGACATAATTATGCACTTCAAATTTCACAGTTGGAATTAATATTAGATATTATCTAATTCAATGCAATTTAATGACAGATGGGAAAACTAAGGCTCAGGAAGACTAAATGACTAAATGTAAACACAGAGTTAATGAGGCTAATAAGACCAAAATCTATATTCTTTGAGCATATTTCCAAAATATTTTTCTTATATCTAATTTTTAAAACACAAACTGAGAACCTGGAACTATTTCAGCATTATGAAGGAAATGAAAAAAATCTCAATTTGATAATTTAATAAAGTTACAAAAGAAATTCATAATTAATATTTAAATATAGAATAAGCTACACACATTTAATCATGAAGAACTATTTATGTGTCATTCTAATCAAAGAAACTAAATAAATGCATGTAATACAGTGAGATAAAAAGATATATCAAAACTTTCTAGTAAAGGCACAAGAGTAGTACCAAAAAAAGTATAACAATATTTAACCTTGGGCAAGGGCCTGGTCATATATTAAGCCAATGAAAAAGAAATTTACTTTGCATTTTATTATTTCTGTTCTCTTTGGAGTTTATAAACATGTGCTTTTCTTAATTTTATTTCATCAAAATTAGCCAAGCTATATTATCATATAAGAAACTTGCATGCATGTGTCCTCAGTCATGTCTGACTCTTCAGCTCCATGAACTGTAGCCCATCAGGCTCCTCTGTCCTTGGGATCTCCCAGGCAAGAATACTGGAGTGGGTTGCCAATTCCTCCTCCAGGAGATTCTCCTGACTCAGGGATTGAACCTGCGTCTCCTGCATTGGCAGGCAGATTCTTTACCACTGAGCCACTAGGGAAGCTACCTACCAAGATAGTCAACTGGAAATGTAAGCATAGTGTTCAGAGAAGTAGTCCTGGCTACATAGGTGAATTTGAAACTTAGAGCCTTGAGATTTGATGAGTTCACACAATGAACTGAGAGTGAGTCCAGATGTGTCCTGATGTGCAAATGCTGTAAAGATAAAGAAACAAATACTAAAGAGATTGGGAATAAAAAGCTAGAAGTGTGGGAGGAGACCAGAGAGTGGTGTCCTGGGATTCAAATGAAACCAGTTTCAAGAAGGAAGTAATTAACAGATGTGCCAAATCCTGCCTGAGAACCAGTCACTGGATTTAGAACCAGGGACTTCATTTGTGACCCAAATGACAGCAGTTCAGGGTGCAGTGTAATGATGACGGGGCTCTGGAGAGAATGTCAGGAAAGAATTTAGAAACAGGAAGGACGACTCTTTTGAGGACATTTTCTGTAAAGAAAAGCAGAAAAAGAGGTCGGTAGATAAAGAGGGGATATGAAATAAAGGAAGAATTGGAATTAAATCAAAGTTTTTACCTTTGATAGAATGACGACAAGAGGGTTTTTTTAACCCTTATTTGATTTTGTCTATATTTTCCAAGTCCCTAGAATGAGTATATGGTGCTTTTATAACCAGAAAACAAATGAAATATTTAAAAGAAGAAATATATGTTAAGTAATTTCTCCTCCCTCTTATGCATCATACTCCCCCCTACATAGAGATAGTATCTGTTAACAAGATAGAGAAGCATTGAAATACAAGTTTTTTTAAAATATCCCAGGCTGCTCCAGCAAGAGACAAGCTATAGATAGAGCTTCTACAACTGCATCAAAATTCAGGTGCCTTGGCTCAGCCTCCGGTGCCCCAGGCTATTACCAGAGGTATGATCGCCACCCAAGAAGCACTTTCAGAGACTGGGAAACGTTTCATGCTAGTTTCCATCTGTTTGTTACTGTTCAGATTGTTTACGATCATTTTGGATTAGAAATTGGCTTTAACACCAAGTAACCCTGAATACTCATTGCAAAGACTGATGCTGAAACTGAAGCTCCAATACTTTGGCCACCTGATGTGAAGAGCTGTATTCATTGGAAAAGACCCTGATGCTGGGAAAGATTGAAGGCAGGAGGAGAAGGGGGCAACAAAGGATGAGATGGTTGGATAGCATCACCAACTCAATGGACATGAATTTGAGCAAACTCCGGGAGATAATGAAAGACAGAGAAGCCTGGCATGCTGCAGGCCATGGGGTTGCAAAGAGTCAGACATGACTTTGTGACTGAACAACAACAGTTTTGTTTCTTTTTCCATGTGTTAAGAAGCTATGCAGGTGGGAGGGAGGTTCAAGAGGAAGGGGACATATGTATATCTATGGCTGATTCATGCTGATGTATGGCAGAAACCAATGCTATACTGTAAAGCAATAATCCACTAACTAAAAATAAATAATTTTTTTAAAAAATAAAAAAAGAAGCTATGGAAGTAAAGAAAACAATCTCATTTGCAGTTGCATCAAAAGGAATGAAATACCTGAGAACAAATTTAACCAAGGAGGTGAAAAACACGAACACTGAAAACTTAAAAGATATTAATGAAAGAAATTGAAGAAGACACGAATAGATGGAAAGATATTTCATGTTCATGGGTCTGGGAAGATTCAACATGCCGCAGAGCAACTACGCCCAAGAGCCGCAACTACTGAAGCCTGTTCGCCCTAGAGCCTGTGCTCCTCAACGAGAGAAGCCATCTCAATGAGAACCCAGGGCACCACAGCTAGAGAGTATCCCCTGCTTGCTTCAACTACAGAAAAGCACACACAGCAACGAAGACCCAGCACAGCATAAATGAATAAGTAAAACTATTTTTAAAAATAAATAAAAGGAAACATTTGACCATTCAGATATTCATATGACATATCACCAAAGTTGGATAAAGAAGAAAGAAAAAAAAACAAAATGCACGCTGCTGTTAATTTATAGTTCTTATAACAAAAATTAGGATAGGTAAACTAAAAATGTTGCATTCTTATGTAAATTATTGAATTACTCCCATTTTTACTTTTCTATGTTTTTCATTTTGCTCCTGTTTAGTACAGATTATTAAAAACTGTGAGCTTTCCTATTGTGTGATCAGTAATAATGAAGCCAACTAAGATGCTCCCTACATTTCTACTTTTTCCATTTGTCCTCAAAAATCTATACCCTGTCTATTCAGATTAAGCCATCTGGTTGTGCTTACAACAGTTGATTGCCATGTTTATTATTGTCATTAATATTTGTGAATCTGTGAATTTATGTCCACTGTTTTACATCACCCAAGGTAAGCTATTTCTGACCATGCCTCTCCTTCTGAAGTTGCTCTGAGTCATATTCACAACTTCTCCAGTTCTCAGCTTCCATGGAAGGTCCTGTCTACACCGTGTCATCTGTGAAATGCCAAGAGAACTATCTAATCAATTCATGTAAATTGTTATTATTAATGAAAATATTTTCCCTATAGACTTGCACATTGTCTAAAATTCTTACCACTGTGTCTTTTTTATAATGGCTGTCCTTTGAAACGTTCTCTCAATGACTTCACCTGTTTAGTTCAGTGTTAATTAGCACAACCTAGGACAAGTAGGATTCAAATAAAGGGTGAATAAATTTTGATGAAGATACAAAAAGGAAAGCAAAAGAAGCACACCAGTTCCAAGAATACAGCTCATAGTTGGTCAACACACATCCTGACCCCGCTATGGACTGGGTACTCTTAGGCAATGGGAATCATGTGCTGAAAAAAAGGAACTAGTTTCTGATCTCATGATACTGCTGAAAATAATTGGAAGGTCACCAGGGGAAGGTTCAGAGAGAAATGAAGGCAACTTTCTTGTCTTCTAAGCAATTTCCTGAAAATCTCTAATCAAGTTTTCCAGAAACCTTGCTCTGTTTAAGACAACAGTGAAAACCTTCCATCTATCAGTTGCCTAAGAATGACATTGCTATGTGCTTAGTCGCTCAGTCATGTCCAACTCTTGGCAAACCCCAAAGACTGTAGCTCACCAGGCTCCTCTGTCCATGGGCTTTTTCAGGCAAGAACACTGGAGTGGGCTGCCATTTCCTTCTTCAGGGAATCTTCCCGACCCAGGGATCGAACCGGGATCTCCTATGTTTCCTTCATTGGCAGGCAGATTCTTTACCACTGAGTCATCTGGGAAGCTCTCAACAATGACATTGTCCCTCCTAATAAGTACAAAAACTTATTCCTACTCCTGGAATATTATTTTCATTAATGTACTATTTGTATTAGTATAATAACATGGACTATAGCGCAATAATGCATCATGCAGAGAAACAAAATCTTGACTGTATCTCTCCCATGGAGGAATAATGGCATTCCACTGATTGTGCCTGGAAAGAATCAAGTACTCCGTGTTCTAAATGGTTTTGAGCTTATATAGTAATTTACAGGAAACTAATGTTGTGTACTCAGGTTAGAGCAGAGAGCTAATTCTGTAATACTGAAGTGTTTTTTAAGATATCAGTGAGGTTGACTCATTTTAAGATAAACCACAAGCCAGTAGAGCTAATGTTGCTTAGAAGGAAATGATTTCCAGCATCACATTAAAGCTGCTGCTGCTGAGACCAATTTAGGAAATTTTGAAAAAGCAGGTACTACTTGTCAGTTCTTCAGCTCATTTTCCTTAGTTTTAAATCCTGACTAAGTACTTGGAGGAAAAGACACCACTAGACGGAGGTCATAGAGTTGGGAGCTGGAGAGTAATTCGACAGACCGCCCTCACTCTCACTTTTCCCTTTGCATCATTTTCCTTGTTATGGCTGATCAAAAACTGCAAGTGGCTGCTATCACAGAGGGACCCTCTGTCCCTGGCCTGAGAATCCTGATTTCTCCCTTCTTTATCTGAAGTCATTCTGATCATAAACAGAGGAAAAATAGAAGTAAGAAGAAAGAGACAAGAAAGACTACATTAAACAAAAGCACCCAAAGGCACATTGCCCCACCAAAAGTAAACACACACACAAGAAATTAAATGTATGGAGACTTCTTTTTAAATCATGTCATTTCAAGTGGGGAGAAATAGGACACATTATTTTAAATATTTTTAAGTTGTGAGTCAAAAACTTCAAGTAAATCAACTTTGAGATTTGCCTCTTGCCGATGATTCTAGCCTGGAAAATACAAATTGGTTTGTGTCTTAATTGCCTTCTTGTTATTGTTTAGTTGCTAATTTGTGTCCAACTCTTTGAGACCCCATGGATGGTAGTCTTCCAGGTTCCTCCATCCATAGGATTTTCCAGGCAAGAACACTGGAGTGGGTTGCCATTTCCTTCTCCAGGGATCTTCTTGGCCCAGGGGTCAAACTCAAGTCCCCTGCATTGGCGATTACTTTACCACTGAGCCACCAAGGAAACGAATTGCCTTACTGTAATGGAGTAATTCCTTAGACTACTGATGTCAGGCAGGTTCCCAGTTACCTAGGGGACTCCTTGCCATCTTTTTTTTTTCCTTTTGACGGATCAATGGTTGTTCTACTAAACAGTTTCAACCAGCATCTGGTCAGGCTACATTTGACACAAGAACCTAATTTTAACAAAGCCTAATTTCAACAAAATGTGAATCTGAAGGTTTGCTCAGTCTCCATTAGTGCATTTACTCCCCCTGTTTTTTTCACCATCTTTTAAGACTCACTTCCTATTTAATTTCTTGGGCAGTCCTCCCTTCACTTGACTCCTGAACCCTTGAGCACTTTGTGATATGTATTTGGTACCTATCATGGGATTTCTTTGGAAGGAATGATGCTAAAGCTGAAACTCCAGTACTTTGGCCACCTCATGCGAAGAGTTGACTCATTGGAAAAGACTCTGATGCTGGGAGGGATTGGGGGCAGGAGGAGAAGGGGACGACAGAAGACAAGATGGTTGGATGGCATCACTGACTCAATGGACGTGAGTCTGAGTGAACTCCAGGAGTCGGTGATGGACAGGGAGGCCTGGCGTGCTGCAATTCATGGGGTCGAAAAGAATCGGACACGACTGAGCGACTGATGTGATCTGATCTGATCTGATGGACTACATTGGTAGTTCTTAGTGCTTTTGTCTCCCCAACTTTACTGACATCTCTTTAAGGATAGAGTACCTCACTTCTGTGTCATCCATAATCCACACCATGATTCCTTGCATGATCATCATTATCTTTATAATAATGAAATAATGCAAAGTGCTTTCATGAATAAGATCAACTCACCCTGGGAACAATCCTGCAAGGAAACTGATAGAGAAGTTAAGCAATTCACTCAGGGTTAAATATTAGTAAATAACAACTATCAGCTCATGTATTCAACTGTTAACCTCCAATTAGCAATTCCTAATCATTACCCCATCACAGCACACATGTTTGGATGGCACTCTGGAGAAAAGGCAGCTGGTGACTTGGAGAACTGGCTGAGACTGATGGAAATCCACGTATTGGCTTGACCGAAGAGTTTGTTGGGGGGTTTTTGTACCATCTCATGGAAAAACCCAAAAGAACTTTTGGCCAACCCATTATGGTGGCACATCAGCACATCATGGCCACTGTATCAGTTCTCGACAGTTCAGGCATAATAAGGAACAATAGAAATTGTAAAGTGAGTACTTGTGCTTAGTTGCTCAGTCGTGTCTGACTCTTTGTGACCCCATGGACTGTAGCCCGCCAGGCTCCTCTGTCCATGGGGATTCTCCAGGCAAGAATACTGGAGTAGGTTGCCATGCTGTCCTCCAGGGGATCTTCCCAACCCAGGGATCGAACCCAGGTTTCCCACGTTGCAGGCAGATCTCTTTAAAATCTGATCCATGAGGGAAGCCCAGTGTGAGTACTTACATTTATTAATCTACTAGAAGGTGGGAATGGCAGGAAGTCAGCAAATTGAGGCTGGGAAAGAGAAGCCATCACAACTGAGAAAGTGACAATGGACATGGGAAATGTACAGAGACTGAATCAGGATTATATCACCCAATGGATGTAAAGAATGCGTTCTCTAGAAGGCAAGGGGGTTTGGAGCAAGTCAAAGAGAAAAGAGATCAACAGCATGGCCAGTGTTGACTCTAGCCAAGTGGATGTAGACATTTCTGGAAACAAGATGTAAAATCGGTTTTAACAGGATCATCGAGACAGATGATGAAGGTGCCCTAGATGGTTATTGGAAATGAGATAGAAAACTTAAAGTCATTGAGATTTTAATTTTTTTTTAAAAAAAAGTCCTTACTTATATGTGGGAAGTAAATCATAGATTCCAATGAATAAATGATTAGATTCTCACCTTTTGTGTGAAAATATTCTCCAAATGTCTCCAAGGGTTGTGACAGCTCAGTCTGCCTGGCAACAACCAAAATTTACCCGTCTATTTACAGCTTCCCCGTTCTGTTTTGATGCAAATGTTTGTTTCCTACTGAAGAAAAGCTGCATTTTCTTTCCAATGATAAAGAGTCTTAGTTTATAGCAATCTGTGAAATGCATTAGGTGAAATGAGATTTTTTTTCCTGCTTTTTCTCGCCTTTTATGAAAAAATTCAATAGCTTCACATTATACGTGAACATTTTCTCACAACTTTCCTATTTAGAAGCTATTATAAAATAGTCAAATGGGAAGTAAATGTCCTCTTTATTTCACAAACCACTTACAGGAAGGCAAAAATGTACAGATAACAGATTTGAGAACGTGTGAGAAGAAATGCAGGGGATGCCAAGAACTGAAGCAGCATTAGTAACGAAGAGTCGCATCAAGGTTTACATTATTGCATTTAATTCCATTTAAAATGTCTCTAAGTTTACCTGTCTTTAGACGATCTTTATCTAGAGAAGTCACCTTAGTTCTTGTATCTGTTGTCATCAGCAGAAAAAAAATATTGGCAGTATTTGACAACTCTGAAAGAAAAGAATTAAATTTGCATTAAAGAATGCAAGTTTTGTGGGGTGAAAGGTTTGGGATATTACTAGAGAGGTATCTCAAGCTGAAATCCAGCCTAAAATGGAGTGTACCATTAACAGAAACTGTGATAATGTCAAAGGTATGCTGCAGATTTTACTAAGATTGATTCTTGACTACTCAATTCCATGGCCACCCTACCTGATGAAATTTTATCAAAAGTTCATTTATTGTGTAATGAGGTGCAATTTAAAATACTGTACACATCAATATCCATCCTGTGTTTTGCATAAAAATTATCTACAGTTGTAGTCATAAATGCCCAGCGATATGGAATTGTTACCCTATAGTATATCCATACAACACAATACAATGGCTAATAAAAAAAATCACACTGCTGAATAATATCTGATAATGTAAAATTGTTCACATTATATTCTTAAGTAGAAAAAAAGAGTAGGTTCAAAACCAGAATCGTTGACTTGATTCCAATTGATAAATAAAATATATGTGTGTACCTATAACAGACAAAGATATTGAGCAGTAAAAAAATAAATCATAAAAATAGTGTTCTCCAAACTTGTGAAATTTGAGATGATTTTTATTATATTTTTCATGTTTCTCATTGTTTTCCAAATGTCCTGCAGTAAATGTTTATTAATCATTCTTAATACTGAATCCAAATGGTACAATATTTAATCTGAGTTTTTAAAAACGTTTTGTGAGCTCAAGCCTGGAGCTTAAAGAAGTTTGGAAGCTGACAGCCAGAAGTGTGGTAGTTGAAGGCACAGCACAGATGAGATGGATTGCCTGGGGAACCCATATTTCAAAAACTCTACTATTAAATTACTGCATCCAATTATCCTGGGTAAGCCCCCATTAAAAATTGAATAAGGACAGCAAAGAAAGGAATAATACAGTAAATGTTCAACAATTAGATATATGTCAAACTCTGTACACCTCTAATAGGAATTACATCTCCTTGAAAGACACTAATTTGGTAAAAAAGGCATCAGGCTTCAGCGTCTAGCACACCCAGCTCTGAGCTCTAGCACTACACTCTACTAAGATGTGATCTGGGCAGGGCACTTAACTTCCAGGCTATTTTTCCATTGCAAAAAATGTGTAGATTATCATTCTTACCTCGCTGGATTGTTGGGGATTAAATGACATAAATATTGGAAGGATTTTTTTATGGTGGTGGTGGTTTAGTCGCTAAGTCATATATGACTCTTGAGACCCCGTGGACTGTAGCCAGACAGGCTCCTCTGTACATGATATTTCCCAGGCAAGAATACTGGGGTGGGTTGCCATTTCCTTCTCCAGGGGATATTCCCAACTCAGGGATGGAACCCAGGTCTCCTGCATTGCAGGCAAATTCTTTACCCACTGAGCCACCAGGGAAGACCTTTTTCTACTTCAAAATCAGTACTTCAAAATCAGTAACAACCTTCTCCCCCACTGTCCTAATTGTCAAGTGTCCACAGATAATACACAAACACTGATACTGTATCATGTCAAAAAAGGAAAAATAAATAGCTTCAAAACACTCAAAAGTTATATGGATAATTTTCTCAAGATCCAGCATGATAAAATCGAATATTTCATGCATCATAAAGCACAAAAACTCATAAAGACATATTTCCCACAGTAGCAATTATTCAAAGAAAAATGCAAGGTCGCTTTCTAGAATATTTCAGATGAAAATACTACAAATCTGATCACAAGAGATACAGGTAGAAGAAATTTGAGGAATTTCTACATGGTTGAGTATAAATCCAATATTTTTTTATAAGTAAAAAAATGCTTCCTATCTACGCTACCTCTCCTTTTACAAGTCAGCGTGTGTGTGGTGTTGGCCAGAGTAAGGGTTTTTAAAATTTAGATGTTTGAGTTGACGACTGAAGAATCACAATATTTTCCAGCAATCTATAGTTGGGCCACACCATTATTTCTAGAAATGTTGATGCTTATAGTAGGATAAAATGATTTAGACAGTAGAAAAATAATGGATGACAAATCTAGAAAGTAATTTTGCAGGTCAATCAATAATATAAAACTTAAATGGCAAATCTAATAATGGAAGGAAGACAAATCTAAGTTAAAATAAGAATGCAAAAGAAGATAAGATTTTTTTTTAAGATTTTTCTTGATGTGGACTACTTTTAAAGACTGTATTGAATTTATTACAATATTGCTTCTATTCTGTGTTTGGCTATGTTCTGTGTTTTTGGCTATGAGGTATGTGGGGTCTTAGCTCCCCAGCTAGGGATCAAACTTGTACTCCCGGCATTGGAAGATGAAGTCTTAACCACGACAGCCAGGGAAGTCCTGAGACTTTTTTTTAAGTATTACCATGTAATAGTCGCACTTAATTTTAGTTACTCCTGCAAATGGTTTAAATTCTATAAAGTATTACGAAGTATAAAAGTTGACAAGTTAAAATATCTATATGCTGCTGCTGCTGCTAAGTCGCTTCAGTTGTGTCCGACTCTGTCGATCCCATAGACGGGAGCCCACCAGGCTCCCCTCTGGGATTCTCCAGGCAGGAACACTGGAGTGGGTTGCCATTTCCTTCTCCAATGCATGAAAGTGAAAAGTGAAAGGGAAGTCGCTCAGTCGTGTCCGACTCTTAGCCCATAAATATAAAAGAAATGGTGACACATTTATTAAAAATCAATATATATACCAAATATTGATAATATAAATATACCAAATATTGATAATTTACTAAATAGTTATTTGAGATGACAGAAAATAAAATATTTTAATCTTGGGTAATTACAAACACTGAAAAATAGTAGGAACCACTTATTTATTCAATGAGAAAAATATTAATACAAACCTTAAGCTTGATAAAAATATCAAACAAATTATCTATGAATATAATTAAAATTAATTAATATATCAAGCAGAGAAATATAGAAACAAGCATTTTAAATTCTAGAAAGTTAGAGTTAGCTTGTTTAAAATCTAATTTTTATTGTACTAGCTTGTCTTTTAAGAAAAAGGATATTAAAAAAAGGAAAAAGACGAAAATGTAAAAAAAAAAAAGCAACACCCACACCTGTGTCTAGACTAGCTTGTCTTTTAAGAAAAGAGATACTAAAAAAAATTAAAAAAGGAAAAAGACAAAAATGTAAAAAAAAAAAGCAAGTAAAATCTAATTTTTAATATTGTTTCACGTGGTTTGGTTCAAAATGTATTTCATTCTTGTTAACAATCAATTTCTTATACCAATTTTTGTTCTGTGTTGTTTATAATAATTAAAAGTTAGGAAAAATACAAATAACTAATAGGAGAATGACTAAATAAATGATGGCAGAATGGAATACAATATGTGTGAGTGGATTTGCATATAATTATTAATAACTATCTTGGAGAAATTTACCCATTGCTCTGAAAACATAACCATGAAAACAGACCCCTATATACATTTGATATTCATTCCATGTTTGTAAAAAATAATAATAATAATGTGACTTTATGTGCACTGGAAAGAAAAATATCAGGAAAAGCATACAAGAAAATATTAACAGTGAAAGACTCTCTGTGGGTTATATCATCTTTTATTTCTGCACTGAAGAAAAAATGAAAATCTATGAAAAGACATTTAAAACACTATATAATTCTAAGTTTTAAGATTTTTAAAGCATTTTAAATTCAATTAATTTCAATTACTTATGCTTCTTTTCCTTTAAAAGTGTTTTTAATAATTTGCCATTTGCCAACAATTTCTTTTTTTTTTAATTTAATTTTATTTTTAAACTTTACATAATTGTATTAGTTTTGCTAAATATCAAAATGAATCCACCACAGGCATTTCTTTTAAATTTTTATTCTCAACTAAAAACATACTAAATATTTTAATTATTTTATGTGAAACAAGTGTCATAAAAAATTTAAAAATGACTTACTGAAATTGATGCAGATTTGAACATTGACACTCAGGATAAATCCTACTTAAAATAAGAGTGATGGGGAATATTTATTTTATGGCTAATTTTATTTTCATGGACATTTCATTAATTGTTTATCATCAGATTACTTTCAACCAAACGCTATGTTATACCATGATCAAGAAGGTAAGTTTTATCCTAAGAATGTAAGAATGCTGCAATTTTAAGAGATCTATCAGAATAGTAGTTTATTCAAATACATACTCCAATTTTTTTTTTAATTTTAATGAGAACAGAATCTTTTTCTTAACAAAGAATATCTTAAACCAAAAGTTCAACATTAAAAACTCTAAAAGCAATTTCACCAAATTTAAAATCAGCAACAAAAAATGGTACTCACTCATCACAATACCATGCATCATTAAAAAATTAGAATTCTTAATCGTGGGAAAGAAGACACAGTATTAAATTCATTATTGGATGACATTAATGTGTATCAACAGGAGCTGTAAGAATTTGTTTAAAAAACAAATACAGTAATAAAGCAGAGTGTGCACACTTGGTTAGTTCTTTGGGGTTGAGTTGTAACATTCTAGTTATACTGCTGATAAATATACAAAAATCAATATATTCTTCAATTTCTACATACTTGGCTGAAATACATGTCAGAACCCAAAAGGTCTTACTCATGGAAATAGGAAAAAAATTTTAAACATTTTAGGGATAATTTCAGGAATATGTATGACATTATAAAGAAAGTCACAATACTTTGAAGATATATAATTTCTGCTGAATAAGAAATAATATTATTTGATAACTGTTCTTAGATAAAATTATAAAGTTAATTAAACTTCACACAAAATTCATTAACACAAAGGAGAATATTTCTAAAGTTTATAAGGAAGAGCCCACAGGAAATGATATTTAAGAAATTCCTAAAGGAAAAATAAATGAGAGGAAATTGGCCCATGTAGGAAATATATTTCAAGACCACAATAATTCAAAGCATGAATTTTTCAATTAAAAATACACAAAAAATTGATTTGTAAGTCTGTTATTAATTCTGTGACTTGTACCAATTTTTAACCCAAAGAATATACTTTTAAATGATACCTCTAGCTTTGTTAACTTCTCCATGTTTACTAATAACATTTATCAATTAGTACTTATTCTATTTCAAAATACTTTACTAGGCTCATCACTGCTTCTTGTTTGCAAATGATGAGAGAGCTCACAGACTCCATCATAGGACTCAAGAAAGTTTCCTAATGGACAAGAATAATTCTGAATATTTTCCAAGTGCCGAAGAATTGATGCTTTTGAACTGTGGTGTTGGAGAAGACTCTTGAGAGTCCCTTGGACTGCAAGGAAATCCAACCAGTCCATTCTGAAGGACATCAGCCCTGGGATTTCTTTGGAAGGAATGATGCTAAAGCTGAAACTCCAGTACTTTGGCCACCTCATGCGAAGAGTTGACTCATTGGAAAAGACTCTGATGCTGGGAGGGATTGGGGGCAGGAGGAAAAGCGGATGACAGAGGATGAGATGGCTGGATGGCATCACTGACTCAATGGACTTGAGTCTGAGTGAACTCCGGGAGTTGGTGATGGATAGGGAGGCCTGGCGTGCTGCAATTCATGGGGTCGCAAAGAGTCAGACACGACTGAGCGACTGATCTGATCTGATCCGATCTGATCTAGAACAAATGTCTCTCTAACCTGTGAAGCCATAGAGGATATCACGAAGGAAAACATTCTGAAAATTTGAAACATATTGAAGGCTTTTGTTTGTAAATATTTTACAAAGTCATTGGAAACAATAGCCAAAAGAACAGCTAATCCAAAATGTAGTTTTCAGATATTATTCATTGGTCCTCTTATGTGTATTTCCCAGATGGTTGTTTATGCAGAAGAAAGAGAAGTGGGAAGGGAAAGAGGCTGGAGGGAGGTAGAAAGGAATGAAAGGAAGGTAGAAATGTATAAAATTATTAGCAATTATTTTGGGTCACTTATCTATTTGGCAGTCCCTATTTTCTCATTATCCAGGAGTGTAAATTAGTTAACCTAAGATAAAAGTACTTCTGTCCATCAACAGATGAATGGAAAAGTAAGTTGTGGTACCAAAAACAATGGAATGTTAGTCATAAAAAGGAACAAATTGGAGTCAGTTGTACTGAGGTGAATGAACCAAGAAACTGATATAGAGTGAAGTAAGTCATAAAGAGAAAAACAAATATTGTATATTACCACATATATATGGAATCTAGAAATTTGGTACTGATACCAAATTTGGTACCAAATCAAATATCAAATTTGGTACTTGTCCTGAACCTATTTCCAGGACAAGAATAGAGACACAGATATAGAGAACAGAATTGTGGATACAGTGGGGCAAGGAGAGGGTGGGACGTGGGACAAATTGAGAGAGTAGCATTGAAATATATACATTACCATATGTAGACTAGATAGCTAGTGGGAAGTTGCTGTCTAATACAGGGAGCTCAGCCTGGTGCTCTGTAATGACCGAGCAGGCTGGGATGGGGGTAGGGTGAGTGAGAGATTTCAAGAGAGAGGGGATATATGTATACTTAGGGCTGATTCACATTATTGTATGGCAGAAACCAAGAAAACATTGTAAAGCAATTATCCTCCAATTAAAAACTGACTTTAAAAAATTTGAAAAAAAGACAAAAAAAAAAAAAGAAGAAGAACTACACTTCTCTTGGGAAAGTAGCATGCCCTATTCTATTTTATACCCCAAGCTAGACATGTAGCAGGACTTCACATACTAGTTTAATTCATTTTCTCGGTCTGCTGCTCTTTTCATTAAAGTTATTTACTCTTGAATTTTGATCTTCTAGAGACCCATTTTTCTCTCATCTATTACCTATGAGGGAAAATGATCAAGAGAACTTGAACAGGACTTATGACTCAGACCCTTAAGAGAAAAGCTTAGTTGAAAGGGTTGGAACTTTGTGCTCCAGCAGAAATGTGTTTGTTTCTTTTCACTTTTCAGCAGCTGCATATGGGAGAAGTAATGGCAGCAACTCAATTGCCTGCCCTGACAACAGTGAATCAGGGTTCACCCGATTGTTGTTGCTCAGAGCAGGAGCTGTAACTTTATAATCCATCCTTTTGAATGACCCTTAAGAGCAAGGACAGAGCTGACTACATTTTCTGAGAAGATTAAAAATGAAATCTATTATCGGTAAGAGCAGTCAGTACCACAAAGATTCCCTGTTTCATCAAATGGTTAATAGTTGAGGTTTATTACAGATAGAATTAAAACCACCTGCTTCTCCACTGTCTACCATTGTACTACTACTAATAATAGTATTGAATTTGGAAGTGGGAACTTTCAAAAGCTGCACTTTGTTGAGAATAAACAGTTCCTATAGCCCAAATCTTTAAAATCCAACTCTTAAAACTATTTCTTCCTTAAATCCTGCTTGATTAACCTCAGCCTACTCTGAAAACACTCTTTTTCCACTGTATTTCTTCTGTATTCCTTGGGACCTGTTGCTACCAACTGACACTTTTTAATTCAATGCCACTACTGTAATTAAGTCTCTTTCACATAAGTGTACCGGATACCCATTCATTTATTTATATAAGAACTGTTTCTTGAGCCGCTCTTGTGTGCCAGACACTCTTCATGGTGCTGGGGTTAAGGCACTGATCAATCACATACAAGATGCTCCTTCTTATGGAGTTCGAATGAGTAAATGGCTAAACCAATAACAAAATAGATATGCTTATATTACAATAAGTACTGGGAAAATAATAAAAGATGGTGGTATTATAGATAGTGACTAGGAAGCCACTTTAGATTCAATAGGCAGAAAGTTAATCTTCCAACAAAGAAAACTCTGATTTGATTCTGTTCTGATTGACAGGTAGAAGTTAGCTATGAGAAGATTTCAGAAGAAAATGCAAGTATAAATGCTTCAAATTCAGAATGGACTTGGTCAAATCCAGGAATAGCATTAAGTCTCACTCACAGAGAGTGGCAGAGATGAGCTCATAGAAGAATTAAAGGCAGTGATAAAGAGATAGGATTTTTTTTTTTTCTAAATTCAGTGAAAAACAGAAGAGCAACACAACCTGATGGAAGTTTCTAGAGGATCATTCTGGCTTCTTAATAGGCCTCAGATTGTGTCAAAACAAGAATGAAAACTAGGGAAAAAAAAGGTAAGGGAGTTATTCAATTAAGCCAATAGCTCTTGGTGAAGCTCTAGACTCAAGTGGAATATGGGACATATTTTAGTGGTAGAGATGTATTTTTGGTAATATGTTAGATGTCAGGTGTGTGAATGAAAGGGTAGAAGAGGACAGGACTCCCAAGGCTTTGGCTTGAGTACCTAAGTGGATGGTGGCACCACTGAACTATTAATAGACACACAAAAAAATCCGGCTGGAAAAGTTTGGGTAAAGATTGTTGAATACATGCATTTGGAAATTACAGATATCCACATAAGTATACAGGAGAGGGCAATGGCACCCCACTCCAGTACTCTTGCCTGGAGAATCCCATGGACGGAGGAGCCTGGTGGGCTGCAGTCCATGGGGTCGCTAAGAGTCGGACACGACTGAGCGACTTCACTTTCGCTTTTCACTTTCACGCATTGGAGAAGGACATGGCAACCCACTCCAGTGTTCTTGCCTGGAGAATCCCAGGGACGGTGGAGCCTGGTGGGCTGCCGTCTATGGGGTCGCACAGAGTCGGACACGACTGAAGCGACTTAGCAGCAGCAGCAGCAGCAGCAGCAACATAGGTATACACTGAATCCTTTAAAAATAGAAACCATATCATTTTTCCCATTTGTAATAATTGCAGGATAAGGAGAAATGCATGAAAAAAGCTAAACTCTGATAAAAGTCTTCAAAATGTTGTCATTAATAACCATGCAATCAAAAACCTAATTCATTAGGTCTGTAAAGGCGGAGGTGTGTGGAGGTGGGGGTTGTGGGAGGGGGAGGAAATCTCTAGTCACAGTGGCTGGATCTTTTTATGCTTATATTCCAAGTATTGTGTGCATGTTTTGGAACAAAACTTCTTCACCAAATAGATAATCTGATTTAGAGTGATACTACCCCTAGAGATACACCCCACCCCCAGAACCCTCCTTTCTCACCCTCAATTCTGCTTTGTCCAACCCTCCTGATGAGGAGGGTTTCCTTAATCTCGGAGAGTAAACCATGTGTGTCATGACTCCCACCCCCAACTTAAGCCATGACACTTGACTCTTTCCACTTTCAGAGAACATGCAGACATGATCAGGTTTGCCCACCTGAATGTAGAGATTGACAGCCTGGCTTGTACATTCAGATTCTATTTCAGGAGGTGTCTCAGGCCATCAAATAACCACTGCCAGACCAACAGCGGCCCAGAGAAGCAGGGATTAATAGGAAGCAAATTCTTTGGGCTTGTCATGGGAAATCTTCCCAACCAGGCATTTGTACATGTAACTCAAACTGACCTAGGATTCATCTTGACCCAAATATCATCCACAGTTCAGAGACTGAGAAAAAAAATCTTTATAAATCATATCTCTCCTCTCTGTAAAAGATATGGAAATTTGCCATGTACCTCTCATGCTCCTTGTGGCTCAGCTGATAAAGAATCCGACTGCAATGCAGGAGACCTGGGTTCGACCCATGGATTGGGAAGATCCCTGGGGAAGGGAAAGGCTGCCCACTCCAGTATTATTCTGGCCTGGAGAATTCCATAGACTATATAGTCCATGGGGTGGCAAAGAGTCAGACACAACTGAGCGACTTTCACTTCACTTTTCTCAAGTTCAATAATTAAAAAAAAAAAAAAAAAAAAACTTAGTCCTGGTAAGTGAAAATTTTCTTGCTAAAAACCATATTGTGAAAAATAAAACAAATGCTAGAAAACGATTCACTGCCAATATCTTGTGGCTTCTAAAAGTTGCTACTGCATATGTGCAAAGTCAACAGAGAATTAGAAGGGAGGGGAAATTCCCTGACAGTCCAGTAGTTGCTGCTGCTGCTGCTAAGTCGCTTCAGTCCTGTCTGACTCTGTGCAACCCCATAGGACTCTCAATTTCCACTGCAGGGGGCAAGGATTCAATCCCTGATGAGGAAACTAAGATCCTGCATGCTGCAGTGGAACAACAACAACAAAATTGGAAGGGAGGGAAATAAAGGAAAGGGTGTAGATAGCTGCTATATTAGTTACATACATTTCAGGCTACTCTGGAGACACGACTGAGCAACTGAACTGAGCTGATCCAACTAGCCTGACTTTATTATTGAAATTACAGGTGCTGCTATAAGCTAAATAAGTAATTACAAAAATTACTTATTTGCTTGTTTTTGCAATTATATTCAAAGTGCAAAGAATGATTTATAATTTTTAAAAAGGCAAGATAAAATCATGCATTTGAAAGTAATTATTAGCAGATGTTGAATCCATATTGGGTTCTAGAACAGTTCTAAGAAGCAATAAACGGAGTAAAGGTAAAGAAACAAAAACTTCAAGTGTATTATCCCGTTTATATTACACTCCTGAGGAAGAGTTAAGCAGAAGGAGAATAAACATTGGCTGGGAGAAGATGAGAAATTAGTGCTGTGAGTCTGCCAACAAGCCACCTACCAAGAACATTGAAAAAACTGAGTGTGCTATAAAATAATTTGTTTCAGAATGTCAGAGACCTATCCAAGAAAGAAGGATTATCAAGATGGAGAACCAAAGAGATGTCTACTAATGACTTGCAGCTTCTTTTTCCCTAAAGGCATTTGCTGATTCTATGTGCTAATAATGTGGGCTTCATCCCAGCAGAGTCCAGCTCTAGGAAGAGAGAAATACCAGTGCTTTGGGCAGTTTCATGAGGTGAGAGAGTCAACTGAAGATTGGAGAAGCATCAAACATCCGGCCATTTTTCCTTCAGGATTTTTACAAAATTATGAAGAAGTACAGATAGAAGGCAAATAAATAAACTGAAAAAATAGGATTCAAGACCCCACTGTAGGAGGGACTCATTCATTGCACCATTTAGCCAATTAAAAATACTGGAGAGCTACACCCTAGAATCATAGCAGAAGCCAGGAGAAGACTGAACCTAACCCAAAATTCAATCCTGGACCGACTCCCACCATCCCTGATTGGATTAAGATCATCATCCAAGCTAGGAAAGAGGTGTTACATATCATCTGGAGCTGTTACCATTTTACATACCAAGAGACAAGACTAAATTAACTTAATTCAAGAGGGGGGAAAAAAAGATAAGAGAAACAGACTTACAAACAATCATGATGCTGAGGAGAACAAACAAAAATATTAAAATAACCATGTTTAACATATTCATTAAAATGTAGGGAAAGGTGAAGAAAATAAAATAAAGAGGGAGAATTTCACCAGAAGTCTGGAATAAAAGAAATGGATATTAAAAATTAAAATGTACCATATCTAACATGGATTTAACAGCAAACTGAAGAAAGAATGGCCAAAAACTTATTTATGAATTGTTGAGGAATATCAACCCCAGGTTGAAGAACCTCTGTAAAGTTCAGCAGGATAAGAACAAAACATTCTTCTGAGGTATCACAATATAAGAGCTGAGAGATGGGGCAGGTAGAAGGCAGAGGCAGAGACACAGACAGAAAGTGATGTCTTAAAAGCAGTAAGATTGTAAAGCAATTATCTTCAATTAAAAATAAATAATTTGTTTTAAAAAGCAGCAAAAGAATAAGGAGAAATTGCCTTCAAAGAAGAAACAATAACTTGGAAAGCCAAGTTCTCAATAGAAATATGAAAATAAAGATATTTTCAGATAAACAAAATGTGAGAAATTTTTGCTAGGTAGAAAAGCAAAACCATACTAAAAAAAATTGATGATGCTGATTTTTAATAACAAAATGAAGATACATTTAATTAAAATTTTAGAATGCTCCTTAGGAGACACATATCTTAAGTATAAAAAACAAAATATTTAAAAGAAAAGAGATGAAAAATACATGCCATGACAACACTAACCAAAAGAAATATATTATTTTTGTCTTAATATCAGAGACTACTTTAGTACAAAAAGCATTTCTAGAAAGAAATAGAAATATGTCATAATGATAAAAGCACCAATCCTCCAGGAAGTTATACAATTCAAAATCAGTATGTATTTCATAACAAAATGAAAATATATGCAACAAAATTAATGAATTAAAACAGAGTAGACAAATTCACACTTATAGTGAGAGACAAAATATTCGCAATATCTGATAGAACAGGAAGATAAAAAGATATAAATAGACAGAAAACCTAATTAACAAATTAACAAATTTAAGTTAATTGAAATATATAGAACATTGCAACACCAACCACAAAATACATATTTTTCATCTACATATGGAGTACTTACCGAATAACCATATGCTGTATTATAGAACAAGTTTTAAGAATTTCAAAGGACTGATTTCACTCTGAGTATGTACACTGCCAATGGAGGAATTAACAGCTTCTGCTGCAAGGAGCCCAGCCAGACCTCCGGCCTTAGAGCTCTGCTCTCGTCACCCAGCACAGACAGAACTGGCCTGGTGTGCAGCCCTGCTTCCCAGCGTGCTTCCTACCCAGTCCTGTCTGATCCCCGTGGTGTGTGCTCAGTTGTTCAGTCACGTCTAACTCTTTGTGATCCCACGGACTGTAACCCACCAGGCGCCTCTGTCCATGGGATTTTCCAGGCAAGAATATTGGAGTGGGGTTCCATTTCATCCTCCAGGGGATCTTTCAGATCAAGGGATCAAACCAGTGTCTCCTGCATTGGCAGGTAGAGTCTTTACCACTGTACCCCCTGGGAAGCCATCCGATCCCCAGTAAAACCTTAATCATTTAAAACACGTGCACATTCAACACAGCAACAACAACAAAACAACCTTGGGGTTTTGACTGAGATTGCATTGAATCTATACATCAATTTGGAAAGAATTGACATTTTAACGATATTGAATCTTCCCATGATGAACATGGAATATCTTTCACTTAACATACTTTTAATACAAGTTCCTCAAAGAGAAGACACAGAGGGGGCAGAGGAGAAGACAACATGAAACAAGAGAAGACAAGAGAAGGGAAGAGAGGAAAAGTTAAGGTAATATTTTGAGAAGTATTGAGAATTTTCCAGTAATTGATGGAAAACACCAATCTATAGATTCTAGGGTTTGTTTACAAACCCTAACAAAAAGTTCTTTAAAAATAAAAAAATTAATCTTAGATGCATGCTAGTGAAATTACCAAACACCAAAGATGATGCAAAAATTTTTATGCAGTCAGATAATACTTTTTAATTGCATTGAAAGTAATGACATCTTTGCTTCTCCATGGGGAAGACAACAGGGGAACCCTGGGGAGGCAAAATTTTATTTCTTAAAGTGAATGGTAGTAACATGAGTAGCCTTTTCATAATTATACATTTAACCACACACACACATACACACACACATATATAAGACTGTTGCTGGGAAAGATAGAAGGCAGGAGGAGACAGAGGACTAGATGGTTGGATGGCATCACTGACTCAATAGACATGAGTTTGAGCAAGCTCCGGGAGTTGCTGATGGACAGGGAAGCCTGGCGTGCTGCAGTCCATGGGCTCACAAAGAGTCGGACATGACGGAGCAACTGAACAACAACAAATATATACTTTGCTTTTTCTATTTTATGTATATTTTACAATAAAAAAAGAGGAAATATGTGAAAGACTAAAAAGAAATTGACTGGTCCTCACGTTACTGGTCCTCATGTAAGTTAGTTACATCTTTGTCTGCATATTTTACAATGAAAGAAGAATCTTTAAAAAAAAAAAGTTGACTCTACTTCTGCAGTGAACTTTTAAGTAAGAACTTCCAAAGCAAATAATTAACTTCCTCTCTTTGTGCCTTCAAATCTGTTTTCCTTCTTATAGTCCTTTCTCCCACGTGAACCTTGCCTGCTCTAACTTTCCTACTTGGCTCCCATTTCCTTGTTCTGTAGAGTCTCATTCTTTAGAGACCTCATAACACCTTTTCTTTCTTCCTCTTTCTGATCATCTGTAACATGTAATCCACAATGTCTACTTGCATTTCCTCATCATGTAGCTACTCGGTAAGCCTACAGAATCTGGTTTATGCCATCACCAACCAACTGTGAAACTGAGCTGGAAGTTCAGTATTCTTCTGAAAGCCATGGTCAATAATTTTATTCGGCATCCTAGATCCTTGAGAGTTTTGGCTGAATTAACTTGGTTTTATTGTATTTTAAAAATACATAAACCAAAGCTTGCAATGGACACACAGACTGATATCATCAAGATAAAGAATAAGGGAAATGGAAGCAAAGATACTGTGGTACAAGAAGACAAAGGAGTAACAATGTGTGTGAATTAAACATAAATAAGGTTTAAAGTGAAATCAAGGGTAGCGTGCTGGACTTGGCCCTTCCCATATTTTTGCCTCATATGATCTCACTATAACCTGTGCTACAGGTATCATTATTCCCACTGTATATTAGGCTCAGAGAAGTTAAATATCTTTCCCAAGATGAATACGGAAAATCATGATGATCACCAAGCCCATAATCTTGGTATCAGGGGTTCTCTGTAACTGAGGAAGGACACATCAATTGACAACCTGGAGAGAACAAAGGGAGCTACACAGCTTCAAATTTTCTCATCTTTGCTTTACTTAGACCACCTAACACACTGTCATTCATAAAGTAAGCATCCAATGACCTATAAGTAACATTTACCCAAGGGTCACATGGATCAAAAACATCTTACTCAGGACTTCCTTGATGGTCCAAAGGTTAAGAACCCGCCTTTGGATGCAGGGGATGAGGGTTAGATCTCTGGTTTGGAAACTAAGATGCCACGTGCTATGAGGCAACTAAGCTACTACTGAGCCCATGCACTCTAGAGCCTGTGCACCGCAACAGATAGGCCATGTGCTGCAACTAAGGCTCAATGCAGCCAAATAAACTAATTTTAAAATAACATGTTATTCGTTATTTATTCAGTCGACTATTGCTTAGTGAATATTTATTAAATACCCACATGTGCCAGATTGCAGACACTTTAGGATTTTATTTCATGTGAAACGTGACTTACTTTTGGTGAGATGGAGAAAAAGAAGATCCTTCCATAAATATAAATTATATCATGATTATGGTGAACTTGTTTAGGAATATTACAAATCAGATAAGAAAAAGATACCCAGAGGTATCAGAGAAGGGGGATATCATTTACCAGTTGTCCTAAAATTTGATCAAGAGTGACTTATGTAAATCACGACTCACTGAAAAGTAATTTGAGGAGCAATAAAGTTATTTACCATTTGGGATTATATTTGCACCTCTACTGTATTCCATTTATAGGAAAATCAGAAGTATTAAAAAGAGCCCTTTTCCACCCAGTCAATTGCTTTCTAAATTACATGAGTTATTATGTAAAATGGACTTAATCTTTTATCATCCATTTGAGATATTACCATTCATTTGAGACCGCAGTAGTTATTACATATCTAAAGTGACATTTTTATCTTCAATAATTTCTAATTCAGTTCATATATTATCTGAAGAAACACAATTTTAGTGTGCTTAATCAAAATGCTTTATGGATTCTTCCTTCCATACGCATAACAGTATGATGCTTTAACAAAAATAATAATTAAAGTATTCATTTGAATAACCACAAGGAGGCTTTTCTCTTCTGTCCCTTTAAGGAGAACCCATTAATGGCGAAGCTTGTTTGGCAATTTCTACTCCTCAAAGGTGCCATGATAAAAATTTAATTATTTCATTAGTTTCTTAATTTTCCATTTTCTTGGAATTTCTCTCTAGGTATCATTTGGCAACTTCACTTTAAATAACTTCCATATAACTTATGGTTTCATAGCTAACTGATAAATGCACTTTTATTTTCACTCCTGTGAAAAATACACTTTTGTAACCCAACATTCATTTGATTTTAATATAACTGGCCAACAGATGATTAATAACAAGCAAAGTGTTATTTTAAGCCTCTAACTGTTGAAAAGCAGAGGGTACACCTTTCCATAGTTATAATGCCATTTGCACAATGGCATATTCTAAACATTTTGTGAAATGAAAATTAATATTTTATTTATATATTAGCCTTTACATGTAATTTTGGTATATAAGATTTATTTCCATCTTATGTATATTTTTTGTTTAAATTTTCTTTTTTAAATTTTACATGCCCTTTTTATATTGATAATAATGGTCCTTCATCAAAGATTTACAACCTTCCCAATAACATCAACAGTGAGTTTAATGAACTCACATTTACTGCGTATATTTTTAAATCGAATTTTCTATCTCATCTTTCAATCTATTCACCTCCATGACCATATAACCACTAAAAGGTTTTTGTCTCTAAACTAACATGCCCCTTTGATCAAATTTTTAAAGATTCACTTCAAGGCTGACCTTTATCTACAGTTGGATGCTTAAATTACTTTTAAAATTCTCCACAAACACACACACAGTAGCAATAGTTTATCAAATATCCTCAAAAGTTTGTTTTACTACTTCTACATTCTTTTCCTGAAAACAGTTTTTATTCAGTAAATGGAAACCACATATTTAATTCTTCTCTGGCCCTAATAGAGAAAGTGATAATCAACCATACTCTTCTTCAAGAACTCAGATACTTGACATAATCTTTGAGGCATTTCTTTTTTGAGAAACCTTTTTATTTTGCATTGAGGCACACCCAATTAACAGCGTTGTGCCAGTTTCTGGTTCACACCGGTTAACAGTAAAGGGACTCGGCCATACGCATCCGCGCAGCCACTCTCCCCCAGACTCCCCCCATCCAGGCTGCCGCATAACACTGAGCAGAGCTCCATGTGCTATACAGTAGGTCCTTGTTGGTTATCCATTTTATAAACAGTAGCATTTACATGCCTATTCCAAACTCCCTAACTATCCCATCCCCCCATCCCCTCCTCCCTGCAACCATAAGCTCGTTCTGGAAGTCTGTGAATCTGTCTCTGTTTTGTAGGTAGGGTCATTTCTATCATTTCTTTCTAGATCCCACATATAAGGTATATCATATGATATTTCTCCCTCTATATCTGACTTACTTCACGTAGCATGACACTCTCTAGGTCCATCCATGTTGCTGCAAATGGCATTATTTCATTCTTTTTTATAGCTGAATAATACTCCGTTGTATATATGTACCACATCTTCTTTATCCATTCCTCTGTCAAAGCACACGTTGGGTTGCTTCCATGTTTTGTCTACTGTAAAGAGTACTGCTATGAAAATTGGGGTGCATGTTTCTTTTCAGATCATGCTTTTTCCTTTGAGGCCTTTCTTAACCAAAATAATGATAACAGGACTGAATTTTGTGAAAACAAAATTCCCTATTTTTCTCAGTTCTTTTAGTTTGTTTTTTCCATTTAAAGCACGTAAAGTTAATGTTTATGTTAGTACACAAACATACTCCTAGTTTTGTTTTTTTGTCACACAAATGACATATATCCATTTTCAACTCTGAATCTCTTTTTGACTGTTAATATCATTTAGGGATACAAATTAAACTTCAAAATGAACCAGCTTTTAATAATTTAGTTATACCTTAAGGCAATTCTTTCCAAAGTGTTCACAGAGGACTTCAGGCTATACAGCTGGAATATTTTATTTTAAAACTTGTTTTGAATGTCCTGTCCAGAGCCATAAGCTTGAATTTTGACAAATACTTGTTCTTAAGTAAGGTAATTTCAGTGTTCATGTCTAGCCACTTTCCTTCAATCTTTTAATACTTTCAGGATGTCTGGGTCCAATAATAGTTTAAATTTTAAATACAGGTTTTAGCTACTCTCCATTGCATTAATCACTCATTTGAAGTATTTTAACAAGTAAGGAAATAAATCAGCATGAAGTGGAATAAACTAAAATCTTGCTACAGAATTAATAGAAAGCTGGATGCAATTTGGGGAAAATCTGCACAGACCCAAATTTGTTAATTATAAGAGAAATTGGAACATAGAAAAAAGCACATTGGTAAAGGAAAGGAAAGAATGTGAAAGAAAAAAATGTGTTTTTTATTTCTCTTTATAGCATCTTATGAAACTAATTGGACTAAAATATGTTTTAATATAGAAAATACTGTATCCCATTTACCTCACACATAAAAGTCATTTATAAGTAGTATATGGTGCATTTACCTGCATGCAGTTAGAATGTATGCTGTCTATTCATCATGACTTTGACCACAGTTACTGGATTCGTCTTCCACCATTAGCATTTCCATCATTCCATGGCCTTGAGAGAGACTGAAAAAAAAAAAATGTTTATAAAACCAATTTCAATCTTAAGGAGTACAGTTTTTAGGATTAATGTCTTTTCCTTCCTTATATAACAAGACTATCATAAATTCTATTCTCATAAACTAAAGAGGTTGGAGATGAAATCCATATTTTTATATTGATGAGAAATCATAGTAGAATGTTAACTAAATTATCTTCAAATCTACATCTTATTTGAAGTGATGGTTTATAAGCTAAATGAATTTTTCTGGGTCAATTACTCCAATGCTCAGTAAAAATACAATTCTAGTCAATGGCAAAAGTTGAAATTAAGGAAAGAGAAAAAGTAAGAAACTCTCTGTATGATTAGTTGCCTACTCAAAGAACAAATTTATGGAGTTAATGTAATGAGCTAGTCTGAGATCTCTTCCAAGAACATTTGCTTGTCTAATTAGGTTTTTGGACAATTTGCCA
Source organism: Bos javanicus (assembly GCF_032452875.1). NCBI lineage: Eukaryota > Metazoa > Chordata > Mammalia > Artiodactyla > Bovidae > Bos > Bos javanicus. The sequence goes on along the minus strand of NC_083881.1, from coordinate 25,472,262 downwards.
ACTGTAAATAAGTTACAGGAAAAATTTCTAGTTTCTATGAGTAATATATTTTCCTATCCTATATCATGAAATGTGACCTTTTCTCAAATTCCTCATTTACTCTTGAATATCTTTAACTGGTAATTACTCTTTTATTGATGACAGCATCATCTTTTTATTGCAAAATAAATTGATGGTTGACTGGCACCTTTTCTAGAACTACCTCTTTTAAAATGGGCTTCCAAGGTGGTGCAGTGGTAAAGAATCCACCTGCCAGTGCAGAGGATGCGAGAGACACAGGTTTGATCCCTGGGTTGGGAAGGTCCCCTGTAGAAGGAAATGACAACCCACTCCATTATTCTTGCCTGGAAAACTACGTAGACAGAAGAGCCTGGTTGTACAGTCCATGGGATCACAAAGAATTGGACACAACTGAGCACATATACATCCTTTAAAAATAGTTGTGGGTTCATCATAGATTTTTCCTGTCTGGCTGGCTTTCTAGTGGCCAGGGAAATCTAATCATGTGGGTCCTTTTAATGACTCAACTTTTCATAAACCTGAAAAAACCTGTGTTTGTTTTAATGGTTAACAATTATCAAAATACAATAGAAAATGAGTGAATGTTATGTAACACACCTTATTTAACTCAGCTCACAGTATTCTTACAGTTTCTTTATATACCATATAGTTTCAATACGCTTCCCAAATGGCCAAGAAGCAGTAAACATATGGTGAAGTACAAATTCAAATTTGTCACTTTATTTTGACATTAAGGATATGAAATACAAGTTATGATGGAAATGAGCATTTGTGTGTATTCACACTAAGTCGCAGTAGTGAAGATTTGATGCTTATGATCCTACTTTTGTTGCATAGGGTCATTTCAGTCTGTGTGCATTTGTAAAACAGAGGCTTTTCAATTTACCTTATAATTCATAGGTGGCATTCAATTAAATAATATACAGAGGATCTCCTGGTCCTTTTATTTACAGATAATAAAACCTGGGTGAGCGAATTCTCCTCCCCTCCATTTTGACAAAGGAGGTTTATGGTAATTAAACATATTTTAACATCAGCTTTAACCAAGCTCTCTACTCCATGCCTAGAGGAGCCCTGTGGTCCTTTTGCTTTTCCCTGTGTTTATTTTTTCCCAGTTTCAATGAGATATAATTGACATATAGCACTGTATTCAAGTATAAAACATAATGACTTGATATTTGTATATATTGTGAAATGATTACCATAATAAGTTTAGTTAACACCCATCACCTCACAGAGTTAAAATTTTTTTGTGGTGACAACTTTTAAGATCTGTTCTCTTAGCAACTTGCAAGTATACAATACAGTATTGGTAACTATAATCAGACTGCTGGACATTATGTCCCAGAACTTATTCATAACTGGAAGTTTGTACTTTTGACAACCATCATTCATTTGGTTGCCAGGTTGCCTATCATGGCAACCACCAATCTGTGCTCTCTCTATGAAATTTTTTTTCTTTTCTTTTTTTTTAGATTCCATATATAAGTGATATACAGTATTTGTCTTTCCCTGTCTAACTTATCTTACTTAGCATAATGCCCTCAGGTTTCATCCATGTTGTTCAAATAGCAGGATTTCCTCCTTTTTTATAGCTGAATATATATGTGTATGTGTGTATTTTTTCACATGTTCTGTTCATTCGTTTATGAACACTTAAGTTGTTATCATGTCCTGGCTATTATAAATAATGCTCAGATGAACATGCGGGTATGGATACAGCTTCAAAATAGCGGTTTCATTTCCCTCAGATATATGCCCAGAAGAGGAATTTCTGGATCTATATAGTAGTTTTATTTTTAAATTTTTCAGGAAAACGAATCTTTCCCTTATCCTGTTTTCCACAGTGGCTGCACCAATTTACCTTCCCATTAACAGTGCGCAGGGATTCCCTTTTCTCTGCCTGCTTTTGTGAGGTAATTTTAATTTTAACTTCATGAGGTGGTAAAAATGTGGTGGTATAAATCTTTTTTAAGTAACAGTTAAACCACACTACACGCTTTTCTCACCTGCCACACCACACAGCAGATGTAGGTGAAAGAAAGGAAAAGAGAGTGGCTTAAAGCAAGGGTAAGCTTCTCAGACTTGGTACTCGTGAAGAGAGCAAGAAAGCTAGTCAGAGCAGGCTCCTAGGTGCCCAGCTTAGCTCTCTCCAGCTCTAAAAGAAATGTGAAGATCTGCATGAATATTTTAATGCATTGTATTTAGAGAGAAACTCATTGTCAGGGCTGTGCAGATTGAATGTGTGAATGGCGATCTAAAGATGGTTACACTTAAGTAATGCTGTGACAATGATCATCATGGCATGAGGAAAGGACCCTCCAGTGCAGAAGTGTTGCCAGTCATGTCTTGTTTTTTTTTTTTTTTTTTTTCCAGTAACCTGGAAGACCAGGATAAAGGGCAAGTAGTAATCCTCTCTCGCTTTCTCCCTTTTCCTCTCTCACCTGTTTTCCTGTTTCCTTTGAAATAGGCTTCTTACAATAAATACAGGCGAGCCATGTGATTATTTACGGGAAGAAAACCAACTAAAGAGGTTGGTGTTCTGGAACGTAAAGCTCGAGTTTCTAAGCATCTCCCCTGAAGGCTCCGTCCGCTTCTCCATCATGTGGTTAAATGATGCTAGTCCAGGCACTCATCACTCTGCTCGGCTCCCATCCTGGTCTCACCCTCACCCTCTTGCCATGTTAATAGTTCCCCTGAAATCCTATCACTTTGCTGGAGGATTGATGTAAGTCTCCAGCAATTAACATAATTACAAGCCTGATTATCTTCTAATTACATTATGAGTATTTGGTTATTCACTACACAAATTAGAGAAAATTAAAGAGGAGCAAGAGCCCGCTGTGTGGGAGACGAGCTTGCTAAAACAGTTATGAGCATTTGAATGCAAAGCAAGAACCCAAAGGTGAAGACCTTGTCATGCTCCTGTTGGCTCACAGTTGCTATGTTTCATTTTGGAGAAAGACAATTTCTTCCTTTTGCTCCCTTCTTCCTTTCTTTTTCTTCTTCTTTTTTTTTTTTTCTTTTTAAATTAATGGCACACTAAGTTCTTCCTGAATAGTTTGTAACTTCCCTCCAAAATATCAAAACCATCAAATGAGATGCAACATCTCCATGCTGGTCCGTGTTGGTGCATGCAATAAGATAAGTGATTAAAAACTGCTGAATAAGTGACAGTTAAACGTACTCTTGGAGAAGGCAATGGCACCCCATTCCAGTACTCTTGCCTGGAAAATCCCATGGACAGAGGAGCCTGGTAGGCTCCAGTCCATGGGGTTGCTAAGAGTTGGGCACGACTGAGCAACTTCACTTTCACTTTTCACTTTCATGCATTGGAGAAGGAAATGGCAACCCACTCCAGTGTTCTTGCCTGGAGAATCCCAGGGACGGGGGAGCCTGGTGGGCTGCCATCTATGGGGTCGCACAGAGTCGGACTCGACCGAAGCGACTTAGCAGTAGCAGCAGCAGCAGCAAACATACTCTAGTCAGATATTTCAGTTGCAACAAAAAGCATCAGTAATTTGTTAGTAATTTTCGTCATCATTTCAGTTCAGTCGCTCTGTCTTGTCCGGCTCTTTGTGACCCCATGGACTGCACACACCAGGCTTCCCTGTCCATCACCAATTCCCGGAGCTCACTCAAACTCATGTCCATTCAGTCGGTGATGCCATCCAACCATCTCATCCTCTGTTGTCCCCTTCTCCTCCTGCCTTCAGTCTTTCCCAGCATCAGGGTCTTTACCAAGGAGTCAGTTCTTCACGTCAGGTGACCAAAGTATTCAGCTTCAGCATCAGTCCTTCCAATGAATATTCATGATTGATCTCCTTTAGGACTGACTGGTTTGATCTCCTTCCTGTCCAAGGGACTCTCAAGAGTCTTCTCCAACACCACAGTCCAAAAGCACCAATTTTTTGGTGCCCAGCTTTCTTTATATTCCAACTCTCACATCCATGCATGACTACTGGAAAAACTATAGCTTTGACTATACGGACCTTTTGTCAGTAAACTAATGTCTCTGCTTTTTAATATGCTGTCTAGGTTTGCCATAGCTTTTCTTCCAAGGAGAAAACATCTTTCAATTTCATGACTGCAGTCACCATCTGCAGTGATTTTGAAGCCCAAGAAAAAAAGTCTCTCACTGTTTCCATTGTTTCCCCATCTATTTGCCATGAAGTGATGGAACTATATCCCATGATCTTTGCTTTTTGAATGTTAAGTTTTAAGCCAGCTTTTTCACTCTCCTCTTTCACTTTCATCAAGAGGTTCTTTAGTTCCTCTTCGCTTTCTGCCATAAGGGTGGTATCATCTGCATATCTGAGGTTATTGATATTTCTCCTGGCAATCTTGATTCCAGTTTGTGCTTCATCCAGTCCAGCATTTAGCATGATGTACTCTGCATATAAGTTAAATAAGCACGGTGACAATATACAACCTTGACGTACTCGTTTCCCTGTTTGGAGCCAGTCCATTGTTCCATGTTTGGTTCTAACTGTTGCTTCCTCACCTGCATACAAATCTCTCAGGAGGAAGGTAAGGTGGTCTGGTATTCTTATCTCTTTAAGAATTTTCCACAGTTTGTTGTGATCCACACAGTCAAAAGCTTTGGCATAGTCGATGAAGCAGAAGTAGAATTTCTTCTGGAATTCTCTTGCTTTTTCTATGATCCAATGGATGTTGGCAATTTGATCTCTGGTTCCTCTGCCTTTTCTATTTCCAGCTTGAACATCTGGAAATTCTCAGTTCACATACGGTTGAAGCCTGGCTTGGAGAATTTTGAGCATTACTTTGCTAGCATGTGAGATGAGTGCAATTGTGCAGTCATCTAATTTCATCATCATCATTCTGGGAACCCTCTTTGTAGTGAAGAAAATAAGGAGGCAAACTGCAGCATGTGGTCTTCATAGATTATGCTTCAATATCAGACTTCAGAGATCAAATTTTTCATTAACTGGAAGGCAAGAATTATCTCAAATTGAACAAATTTTGGTGGAGCAAGTAAAGTTGACTCTTCTTTACTCTTTCACTGTGTCCTAGTCACTTGCTTTAATTTTTACTGCCGTCCTTCTGTTTGACCACCCAGGAAAACACATCACTTCTCATATCATGCCCAGATCTGATAACTCATATCATAACAAACAAAAGAAAACACTGTTAAATAACTAAATTAGGATGTCATTTAGAGCAGGATGGCTCTAACACCCCAGCAGCAAACTGAAAACTCAGCCAGAGTCAATTTCTATAAATGCCTCCAGGCTGAGAAATCATAGCTGAAGAACAACCAATCACAAACAGCCAACCAGGCTTTCTCAGAGAAGGCGACCTGGTTGCAGCCAGTCAAATCGCCACCTGCTTTGTCCTGTCTATAAAAGCCTTTCCCAGACTCCTGTTGGCTGAGGCCCCTAACTACTTTCATTCTGGTGCTGCTTAATCTAGTCAATGTTTGCTCAAATAAACTCCTCCAAAATCTGAGTTACCCCAGTTTACCTTTTAACAACACAAAACACACTCTTCTGGGGTTCCTCATTATACATTTTAGACCAGCTGGCATCTTCAAAGTGAAGTGAAGTCACTCAGTCGTGTCCAACTCTTTGCAACCGCATGGACTGTAGCCTACCAGGCTCCTCCATCCATGGGATTTTCCAGGCAAGAGTACTGGAGTGGGCTGCCATTTCCTTCTCCAGGGGATCTTCCCAACCCAGGGATTGACTCCTGGTCTCCTGCATTGCAGACAGACACTTTACCATCTGAGCTACCAGGGAAGACTTCTTTTCAAAGAGAACATCATTAAATGTCAACAGGGAATAAAGTGAAAATGATCAGAGAAAAAACAAATGTGGAAAGAGCCAAGTTTCCCAAATCTAGGTACCCAAGTCTATAAGAATTCTCCCAGCACTATTTAGAGTCTCCTCCGCCCATGGCTCCTTACTGACACTTATATGGTATGTGTTGACCTGTTTCCTGTCTCATAGACACCTTATTTTGGGTATCTTTGTGTTTTTCAAGTGAGAAATTGCACTCAAGTTTCCCAGAGCCTCTCAGGCTCTGTCAGTGAGAAAAACCATTTCCAGGGCCATTTCGCAGGACTGGGCGATTAATATGATGGCTTCCAACAAATCTCAATTTGCTACCTTACCTGGTTTTAATGAGATATGATGTGACCGTAGGCGGTCAGGGATAGGAACACCAAAATATTTATCCCTAAATTGTTTCTTCCCAGGAATCTCTAGCCTTTTACTAATACCCAGCCTGGAAGGGTGGTGGTAGGAATGTGATAGAGAGGATGTTTGCTGATAGCAGAGTCTTTGCTGACAGTAATAATGGCCTCCAATGGGGAGAACTCAAACACTGGCAATTGTAAATCTGCTTTTGACAAAACTATAGCACAACGCAACCTTTTTTTTCTGGTAAAATAAGACATCTGCTTCATAAATCATTCCTCGCATAGTAACATCCCTGGACTCAGAATTCCCATCCCACTTTGCTCACCCATTCATTTGACACTCAGCCATTCACTCGATCAAGATTTATTTATTGAGCACCTATGAGCACCTATCGTGTGTTTGACACAGGAGCAAAGCAGATGCAAGCCTGTCCTTCTAGGGCTCAAGTAAGAGACACAGAGCTGTAGGTGTGAAGGTAGTGGAAGCACAGGTGCCCTCGGAGCTCATAGGAAAGGGAAGATTGGAAAGATACTAATTTCAGTAAGAAGAGCGAGTCAGGCAAAGGTGGGTGGGAAGTGGGGAAAGGACAAAAACGAAAGCACAAGTGTGCTGATCTAAGAAAGACAAGGGAGAGCATGTGCCAAGACCACAAGACAAGTGCCTGCAGTGTGGGCAGGAAATAAAAGTAACTTGCGATGGCCTCTGGCACATAAAGTGTGAAGGAAGCGCTGTTTTATTACTTATATAACATTCAGTTCATCAAAATTGTCATTGTTCATTTAGCGTTTGTCCTGGACCATAAGCTCCATAAGCATCAACACAGCGTCTGTCCTGTTCACTGTTGAATCCTCTCTCTAGCACCGTGTGGTACTTTCTAGGTGCTCAGCAAATATTGTGTGTAATGAGACTGAATTGAGATGAGGTTGGGGACGGACCAGGAAGCAGAGGATGAGGTGAATCACAAGCCATATTAAGGGATTTGAACACTATTCTGACCACAGTGGAAGGTCAGCTAAAGGATTTGCACGTGAGGGGAACATGATCCCATTTGAATTGGAAATGCATTCATTTATTAAGTTAATAAATAGTGACTGAGTTTCAGGCAGTGAGATGGTGTCTGGAAACACAATGGGAACAACATCAGATAGAGCCTTGGCTCTCATAAAATCGGTTTAGAGTCTGCAGAGGGTATGACGGAGATAAATGCCGAGAAGAAAGAAACAGCATCCACTCAAATCAGGCAGCAAAGGAACCTGAACTAGACAGCTGTTCTAGTGCATCCTGGTTCATTGTAACCTGAATGTGGCTGCCAGGAACTTGGAACATACGAGGAAGAGGAGGGTTAGCAGTGTGACAGCCCAGACAGCATGGAGAGCTGTGAAAACACAGGAAAAGAGGAAGTTGACCCCATTCCTCTCAAGGTCCTCCCTGGATTTCTCCAGAGCAGAAATAGACACAGGATCACTCGTCTTTCTCCTGTGTGCTTCTTCTGTAAGCTAGAGGTTTGTAAAGGGAGCCTGAACAAGGGAAACGCCATCAACATCAGGAATCCAAAATTCAGCCTTTCAAAAGACACTATGGTTGTTTTAACAACTGTGTTCTTACCAGATCTGTTCCTGTGTCCTGTTACTTGCTAAGGTCTTGCTGATCACTGCACCTTTCCCCAAATTGAATAGCAGCACATTTTATTTTTAGCATCTAACTTTGATAACTTTTTTTGCCATGGTAAGTCATTTCTATGAATACCACCTTGGAACCAATAGTGATTACTTTTCATATACGAACAGTCTGAAAGTCTCTTTTTCATTTTTTTCATTAAAGATGTTTTAAGATAATTGGGTACAAGGATATTGTTTTCATTTTAAAATTATATTTTGCTTTCTTTTTATTACTATGCAAAAAAAATATAAATTTTTTCAAGCAATAGAGACTTCTTGAGTGCAAGTTTCAGATCTTCCCTGTTGACTACCTGGGGCTGTGAGGAACAGGTGAAAAAATATAGTTATAAATATCTGAAAATGGCAAGTGACCTTACAAATTAAGCAGAATATTATTTTTAAAAATCTCTGCATTTGCTGGAGCACTTGGCATGGGACCCTGGGAAATCTGGATTCTAAACTATTGTTTATGAAACAAACTGATTATTTAATTAATAGCTGGATTTATGTACCCAAAATGTACTATAGTTTCATATACCATTTTATGCATTTATTATAAAATGAAACTTATAATTTCTGGGAAAATAAAAGTTACAAATTTTTCCATTGTAGCTGAAATGATTAAGCCATTATACCAAAGATGGAAAGCAAAAGAGACTTTGTTTATTAATTTTCCAGGGGAAGTGGTTTTATTTTATAATGTTCAGTGGAAGATTTACCATGAAGTTATCATCAGGTTAACTTTCTTTTTTAACAAACTATATTTTTTCGAGCAGTTTTAGATTCACAACAAAATTGAACAGAAAATACAGATTTCCCAAAATACCCCTGCCACTCCATGGACAAACTTGCCACCATCTACATCCGGTACTTGAGGTGTGAGCTCGTTACGATCGATGAACTTTTACTGACACATTATTTTCACCCAAAGTCCACAGTTTACTTTAAGGTTCACTCTTGGTACTGTACACACAATGCATATTAACAAGTGTACCCACCACTGTGGGGCTTCCCTGGTATCTCAGCTGGTAAAGAAGTGAAGTGGAAGTCGCTCTGCTGCTGCTGCTAAGTTGCTTCAGTTGTGTCCGACTCTGTGCGACCCCAGAGACGGCAACCCACCAGGCTCCCCGTCCCTGGGATTCTCCAGGCAAGAACACTGGAGTGGGTTGCCATTTCCTTCTCCAATGCACGAAAGTAAAAAGCGAAAGTGAAGTCGCTCAGTCGTGTCCGACTCTCAGTGACCCCATGAACTGTAGCTTGCCAAACTCCTCTGTTCGTGGAATTCTCCAAGCCACAATACTGGAGTGGGTAGCCATTCCCTTCTCCAGGGATCTTCCCAACCCAGGGATCAAACCAAGGCATCCTGCATCACAGGCAGATTCTTTACCATCTGAGCCACCAGGGAAACTGGTAAAGAATCAGCCTGCAACGCAGAAGACCCCAGTTCGATTCCTGGGTCAGGAAGGTCCCCTGGAGAAGGAATAGGCTACCCACTCCAGTATTCATGGGCTTCCCTTGTAGCTCAGACTATAAAGAATCTGCCCGTGATGTGCAAGATCTGGGTCGATCCCGGGGTTGGGAAGATCCTCTGAAGGAGGGCATGGCAGCCCACTCCAGTATCCTTGTCTGGAGAATCCCCATGGAAAGAGAAACCTGGCAGGCTATGGTCCATAGGATCACAGACAGACACGACTGAGCGACTAAGCACAGCACAGCATCCACCACTATATTGTCATTTAGAGTACTTTCTCTGCTTTAAAATGTCTCTGCCTTTTCATCTCTCCCTCCTCCCAACCCCTGGTCACAACTGCCATTTAGCCAAACTTTTATACTAGTAACACAAGTTTTACAAAATGTTTTAAAATGCCTTTTTATACTTTCCCTATTGGTTACGTAAACATCTCTGTGGCTGCTCCTCCCATCACCACAATCCCCTCTTCTCTCTCTCCTTTTGTTTCTAACATTCATTATTGTACAACATCATTTTCTGAAATAAAAACCTACAGTTGTTGTTGTTATTGGTTAGTCATTAGATCATGTCTGACTCTGCCACCCCAGGGATATAGCCCACCAGGCTCCTCTGTCAATGGGATGCCCCAGGCAAGAATACTGGAGTGGGTTGCCATTTCCTCCTCCAGGGGATCTTCCTGACCCAAGAATTGAACCCACATATCCTGCATTGGCAGGCAGATTCTTTACTTCTGAGCCATCAGAAAATCCCACAAGCATTAGCGCAGGTAATATTATAAAATATTAAAATTTAAAAAACAGTGATGCACTCATTTGCTGGAAAATTATGAATTGAAGGCTTATTCTGAGGCATGCTCTTGGGACTTGGAAATGAACAAACAGGTGTAAGTCCATGCTCTCATACTACCTACTTCCAACCAAAAACATCTGGCACATCAAGGTTCTGGATGGTGAGTGGACTGGTACCTACTTCCATCTCTTGATCCTGCTTTTTATGCCAAGCTTGAGAGGACAACAACAAAGCGTGAGAAATATAAGATTCTTTAGTCCAAAAATTCTCATTGCTACTGCTTTAAGAAATGTCACAATTAGAATCGGCATCCCAAAGAGGTTAGGGCTGAAGTGATTTTGTTTTCCTTGTATTATTTATCAAAAGGTTCCAAGTAGAAATTTCTAAGGTAGGTAACTGTAAAAAACAGAAATAGCTGAGTTTTCTCATTATTGCAGCCTACTCGGCAGTTGCAATGAAAATAACAGTTACTATATATGGGGGATGGGCTTCTCTGGGGGTTCAGTGGTACAAAATCCACAGGCTACAGTCGAAGGGGTTGCAAAAAGTTGGACACAACTCAGGTACTGAACAACAACATATATGGAGGTTAGGCCAAAAGCTTCATATATACACTTATGTAGGTTTATGTGTGTGTACTTCTATCACCAACTCAATGGATATGAATTTGAGCAAACTCCAGGTGATAGTGGAGGAAAGAGGAGCCTGGCATTCAGTAGTCCATGGGATTGTAGAGTCAAACACAACTGAGCAACTCAACAACAACCACAATTTCTATCACATCCTTATAAAATAAGTATACTGCCCACATTTTACTGCCTCCCCCAAACCATGAATCAAAGCATACTTATTTAGACCAGCACTGTTCAAAAATGTGATAAATTCTGACATATGAAAAATATAAGATGCTACTATTTTCAAATCTAACAGTGATCAAGATATCAGCAGGAAGTACTGCAAACACAGTCACTAAGTCATGTCTGACTCCGACTCTTTGTGACCCCACGGACTGGAGACCACCAGGCTCTTCTGTCCATGGGTTTTCCCCAGGCAAGACTACTGGAGTGTGTTGTCATTTCCTTCTGCCGGGGATCTTCCTGATCCAGGGATCAAATCCGGGTCTCCTGCATTGGCAGGCAGATTCATTACCATCTGAGCCACCAGTTAGAGGTAAATTTGCTAGTCTCTCTCTGACTTCCTCAGTCCTTTCTTTCAGCAAAGAAATAACAAATGCCCACTTTGTACCAAGCCCAGTGCTAATTTTAGGAGATAGCATGCTAATAAGACATAATCCTGCCTTCCAAATGGACTGTCCAGTGCTCAAAGGCAACAAGTAAATAAGCAATTAAAATCATGTTTGCTAATTGCTAAGCTATGGGTATTTACAGGGTGGTCAGAGAGTCAATATGCATATGAAAGAGATATTTTCTGCATATGTTCCTCCGACCTCCATCCAACTGTTAAATTCCCTTATGTCCCTCTGAATATGATGTTGGAAGTCATTATGGAAATCGCTGATAGTTATTTTTAAATCGTCTACTATTGTTAGCTATTATTCAGCCTTGAAAAGAAAGGAAATTCAGTCACATGCTACAATAAAGATGAATCTTGACATTCATCTATTATGCTAAATAAAATAAACCAGTCATGAAAGGAAGAATATTTTATGATTCCATTTATTTGAGGTACTTATATTAGTCAAATTTATAGACAGTCAGAGTAGAATGGTGGTTTCAGGGACTGGGGTAAGAGGAAATGAAGAGTTATTTAAATGAATATAGAGTTTCGGTTTGGGAAGATTAGAAAGTTCTTGGAAAGGATGGTGGTGATGGTTCCACAACAACATGAATGTATTTAATGCCACTGAAAGGTACATTTAAAAGTGGCTTAAATTATAAATTTTATATTACATATATTTTATCATAATAAAAAATATTTTGAAAACACATTAAAAAAATAATAACCACAGACAGATGTGACAATGCAAAGACTTATCTTTCATAATTGTGTCTTTGGACACAATTTTAAAAATTAAAAAAAGTTTTAAAAATACTTAACTTTTAAAAATTGTGTCCAAAGACAATTTAAAAAATAAAATGTGCTAGAAGATTATATTCATATACATTAATAAATATATCATATATATAATGTGATGTGCCATAGGCTTTAAAATAACGTATCTTTTAGAGTCTTACAATTTGATCTTAAGGCCTTATAGTTTGGACCTAAAGCATTTTTGGAGAAGGCAATGGCAACGCACTCCAGTACTCTTGCCTGGAAAATCCCATGGACGGAGGAACCTGGTAGGCTGCAGTCCATGGGGTCTCGAAGAGTCGGACACGACTGAGCGACTTCACTTTCGCTTTTTACTTTCATGCATTGGAGAAGGAAATGGCAACCCACTCCAGTGTTCTTGCCTGGAGAATCCCAGGGACCGGGGAGCCTGGTGGGTTGCCGTCTCTGGGGTCGCACAGAGTCGGACACGACTGAAGCGACTTAGCAGCAGCAGCAAAGCATTTTTAAGACAAGGAATATTTAAGTAGGAACTAAAACAGTAATTGTAGGTTGACTATATGAGTTAGAAACAGACAATGATATTACATTTCCTTCAGTTCTAGAGTTGAAAGCTGATTTCCCTGGAGATATGATTCTCCCACAATAAAGGTAAAAAGTAAATAAAGTATAGCTCTGTTGTTTCATCACCTTATTAAGGAAGATTGACTCTGTGCTTAGCTAGCAGGGAAAATAATTTATTTCCCTGTCACTTTATTTATTCACCTGCAGCAAGGTAAATATAAGATGTTACTTGTTATTTATTTAGCTCTTATAAGACACCTACACCATGGCAGAAAACATATCCAGTTAGGAAAGCAATTCTCTTCTTCTGATTGTAAGTGTATCCGAATTATTTATAATAAAAGTTTTCTACATACAAAATGTTAACACTTCTAAGGAAATGTATGAAAACCCTAAGTAAAATCAATCAATGTGCAATATTCCATTATTTCAGTCATGTAAGTAATTACAAGATTCTTCCCTTATAGCTCAGTTAGTAAAGAATCTGCCTGCAATGCAGGAGACCCCAGTTCAATTCCTGGGTCGGGAAGATCTGCTGGCAAAGGGATAGGTTACCCACTCCAGTATTCCTGGGCTTCCCTTGTGGCTCAGCTAGTAAAGAATCTGCCTGCAATGCTTGGGAGTCATGTAAGTAATTACAAGAAAATCAAAAGCACAGGGCCTCCCAATACTTACATAACTCTGGCTCTCAATTTCACATGGTTTTAAAAGACGGAATAATTGTGCTGAGTCAAATAGATACTTTTGGAATACATGGGTAAGTACAGATTCAACTTCACAAAATTTTTGAAGGACTAGTTAACTTTAACGGTTTAGGTATAGTTTATAACCCAAATTGAATGCCATTTGAGGCAGAAAAAGAATCCTGCATATTTTTATAACTGAGACTCAGGTTCAGTCCCTGGTCAGGGAACTAAGAGCCCATAGAATTATATTTTTTGTGTCCTTTGCAAAGCTCTAATTTTAAAAATATATATGGAAATGTATATATGTACAAAGGGCTTCCCAGGTGGACCTAGTAGTAAAGAACCCGCCTGCAAATGCAGGAGAGGTAAGAAACGTGGGTTCGATCCCTGGTTTGGAAAGATCCCCTGGAGGATGGCACGGTAAACCACTCTAGTATTCCTACCTGGAGAATCCCATGGGCAGATGAGACCATGAGGCTATAGTCCATACGGTCTCAAAGAGTGGGACACAACTGAAGCAACTTTGCACACACACGCATACATATACAAACATGAATACATAATCCATATATAGTATATATTTTACATACTTATATTTTATATATTTGTAATTTTTGTTTACCTACCTTATGTATTTTTATTGTATACACATATACTTAGGGCATCATCTCTAAGAATGCAATATTTTGTGGAACTGTCTACATTAGCGGGGCTTCCCAGGTGTCTCAGATGGTCAAGCTGCCCTCAGTGCAGGAGCCAAGAGTTCAATCCCTGGATTGGGAAGATCCCCTGGAGGAGGAAATGGCAATCCACTACAGTGTTCTTGCCTGGAGAATTCCATGGACAGAAGAGCCTGGGGGGCTACAGGCCATGGGGTCCCAAGGTGTTGGACATGACTGAGCGATTAGACACACACACACACACACACTGACACTCCGTTAGCAAGGGCTTCCTTGGTAGCTCAGTGGTAAAGAATCTGCCTGCCAATGCAGGAGAAGCAGGAGATACAGGTTTGATCCCTGGGTGGAGAAGATCTCCTGGAGAAGGAAATGGCAACCAACTCAAGTATTCTTGCCTGGAGAATCCCATGGACAGAGGAGCCTGGTGGGCTACAGTCTGTGCTGTGCTTATTCTCTCAGTCATATCCAATTCTTTTTGACCCCATGGGCTGTAGCCCACCAGGCTCCTCTGTCCATGGGGATACACCAGGCAAAAATACTGGAGTAGCTTGCCATGTTCTCCTCTAGGGAATCTTCCCAATCCAGGGATTGAACCCAGGTCTCCTGCATTGCAGATGGAATCTTTACTGTCTGAGCCATGAGGAGAGTCCATGAATACTGGAGTGGGTAGCCTATCCCTTCAAACCAGAGTCTCCTGCATTGAAGGCTGATTCTTTACCAGCTGAGCTACCAGGAAAGCCTGGGCTTCAGTCTATGGGGTCACAAAAGAGTCAGACACAACTTGGTGACTAAACAATACCACCATTAGGAAAGATTGTATTTTTGGCTATTCACTGAATTTTCACATTCACTACATAGGATCTACACTGAGTCTAAATAGCCCAGTATGTTTACATGAGTCTTTAATACTTTGTCCCCCATACGGTTTACACCACATTCCCAACAGTAAGGGTGCTGTGTCTGAACCCAACAGTCATTTAAAAGGGGTAAACCACCAACATACTTAAGTGATTTATTGGATCCGATGTTGTTAAACAGTAAAAACTCATTCAAATTGAAAAGATCGTCTTTGTTCCTTTCATTTTCAGAATTCATTAACTTTAATGACATTTAGAAATGCAGAATGGCCACAGAATTGGGCCATTAATTCTTCTGAAATATGAATTTTCAAAATTAACATTTGAAGAGGAAACAGTCACTATCTCACAAAAACCCTTATTTTGAGCTCTCAGGTTGCTGAAGCAGAGCCCGACTTATTTTTACAGTATTATAAAGAGGTGTAGGAAGTTATCCCTACAAGGATTCATGGCTAATTAAAAATTTCAAATTGTGTAATCTGAAAATTAGTGTTTGCAGCAAAATCAGGCACTCAACCTTGAACATGGCATTCGGTGTGTGCAGCTCTAATGAGCTGCTTTCCTGCGGTGTGTGGTCCTTGACATTTGTCATAATCCTCAGACCACCCAAATATAGCACTCTGCTGTTTGGAAGAGACACCCTACAAGTTTCTCTTTTCTCTTCTTAAGGCCATATTTTTAAAGAGCCATCAGTTACTTGTAGCCTTCAGTCATCATGCTAATGGCTTCTATAAATACTCTAACAGACCATTCTTCTCTAAACTGTCCAACAAAGAGAGGACAAGAAATGTGTCATCAGAGGCTGCAAAGGAGGCCATGAGCCTACTTCCCATCTCTGGTGAGTATGGTTAGAAAGGCACTGAAGACTCTACCCACTAGAATATCCCATGTGCAACAATGCACAAGAAATCCCAGGTGAAATGTGATTAAACATATGTGGCCACAATGGTTCTACTGAATATTTTTTAGCCTTTCACATCACAGTGTTTAAGTGATGGGTTACACTGCATTTTTCTTGTCTTCCTCAAGAACTCTATTGAGATAGAAGGTATCTGCTTTATCATTCCTTTGGATAAAGCCAGGTCGTAGAAAGAGACAATCAATTAGCGCTTTCATCATCAATCAAATCTCAATACCTACACTCTCTTCTATTCAGAATAAAACTAGGAGTTCCAGTCACCGTCTAAAATCTGAGTTTACCAGAAACAGGTAGCACGACTTTTGAAGTCTAATTTATGCCAATCATCTCAACAATAGGCAATAAAGTCATGGTGAATGCAAACTAACACTGTTTTAATTTATTTTTGGAGTATAAATGCTTTACAATGTTGTATTAGTTTCCTCTGTACAACAAAATGAATCAGTTATACGTACACATATATCCCGTCCCTCTTGAGCATCCCCCTTACTCCCTCATCCCATCCCTCTAGATCAAGCTTCCCCACTAGCTAGCTATCTTACACATCAGTTCAGTTCAATTCAGTCGCTCAGTCGTGTTCAACTCTTTGCGACTCCATAAACCACAGCATGCCAGGCCCCCCTGTCCATCACAAACTCCCAGAGTCCACCCAAACCATGTCCATTGAGTCAGTGATGCCATCCAACCATCTCATCCTCTGTCGTCCCCTTCTCCTCCTGCCCTCAAACTTTCCCAGCATCAGGGTCTTTTCTAATGAGTCAGCTCTTCGCATCAGGTGGCCAAAGTATTGGAGTTTCAGCTTCAAAATCAGTCCTTCCGATGAACACCCAGGACTGATCTCCTTTAGGATGGATTGGTTGTATCTCCTTGCAGTCCAAGGGACTCTCAGAAGTCTTCTCCAACACCACAGATCAAAAGCATCAATTCTTTGGTGCTCAGCTTTCTTTATAGTCTAACTCTCACATTCATACATGACCACTGGAAAAACCATAGCCTTGACTAGACAGACCTTTGTTGACAAAGTAATGTCTCTGATTTTTAATATTCTGTCTAGGTTGGTCATAAGTTTCCTTCCAAGGAGTCAGTTCAGTTCAGTTCAATTCAGTCACTCAGTCGTGTCTGAGTCTTTGCGACCCCATGAATCGCAGCACTCCAGGCCTCCCTGTCCATCACCATCTCCCGGAGTTTGCAAAACTCACATCCATCGAGTCGGTGATGCCATCCAACCATCTCATCCTCTGTCATCCCCTTTTCCTCCTGCCCCCAATCCCTCCCAGCATCAGAGTCTTTTCCAATGAGTTAAGTAAGCGTCTTTTAATTTCATGACTGCAATCACCATCTGCAGTGATTTGGGAGCCCCCAAAATAAAGTCTCTCACTGTTTCTACTGTTTACCCATCTATTTGCCATGAAGTGATGGGACCAGATGCCATGATCTTAGTTTTCTGAATGTTGAGCTTTAAGCCAACTTTTTCACTCTCCTCTTTCACTTTTATCAAGAGACTCTTAAATTCTTCACTTTCTGCCATAAGGGTGGTGTCATCTCCATCCATATCTGAGGTTATTGATATTTCTCCCAGCAATCTTGATTCCAGCTTGTGCTTCTTCCAGCCCAGCGTTTCTCATGATGTACTCTGCATATAAGTTAAATAAGCAGGGTGACAATATACAGCCTTGACGTACTCCTTTTCCTATTTGGAACCAGTCTGCTGTTCCATGTCCAGTTCTAACTGTTGCTTCCTGACCTGCATACAGGTTTCTCAAGAGGCAGGTCAGGTGGTCTGGTATTCCCATCTCTTTCAGAATTTTCCACAGTTTATTGTGATCCACACAGTCAAAGGCTTTGGCATAGTCAATAAAGCAGAAATAGATGTTTTTCTGGAACTCTCTTGCTTTTTCGATGATCCAGCGAATGTTGGCAATTTGATCTCTGGTTCCTCTGCCTTTTCTAAAACCAGCTTGAACATCTGGGAGTTCATGGTTCACGTATTGCTGAAGCCTGGCTTGGAGAATTTTAAGCATTACTTTACTAGCTTATGAGATGAGTGCAATTGTTTGAGCATTCTTTGGCATTGCCTTTCTTTTGGATTGGAATGAAAACTGACCTTTTCCAGTCCTGTGGCCACTGCTGAGTTTTCCAAATTTGCTGGCATATTGAGTGCAGCACTTTCACAGCATCATCTTTCAGGGTTTGAAATAGTTCAACTGGAATTCTATCACATGCACTAGCTTTGTTCGTAGAGATGCTTCCTAAGGCCCATTTGACTTCTCATTCCAGGATGTCTGGCTCTAGATGAGCGATCACACCATCGTGATTATCTGGATCATGAAGATCTTTTTGTACAGTTCTTCCATGTATTCTTGCCACCTCTTCTTAATATCTTCTGCTTCTGTTAGGTCCCTACCATTTCTGTCCTTTATTGAGCCCATCTTTGTAAGAAATGTTCCCTTGGTATCCCTAATTTTCTTGAAGAGATTTCTAGTCTCTCCCATTCTATTGTTTTCTTTGCATTGATCCCTGAGGAAGGCTTTCGTATCTCTCTTTGCTATTCTTTGGAACTCTGCATTCAAATGGGTATATCTTTCCTTTTCTCCTTTGCTTTTCACTTCCCTTCTTTTCACAGCTATTTGTAAGGCCTCCTCAGACAGCCATTTTGCTTTTTTGCATTTCTTTTTCTTGAGGATGGTCTTGATTCTTGTCTCCTGTACAATGTCATGAACCTCCGTCCGTAGTTCATCAGGCATTCTGTCTGTCAGATCTAGTCCCTTAAATCTATTTCTCACTTCCACTGTATAATCATAAGGGATTTGATTTAGGTCATACCTGAATGGTCTAGTGGTTTTCTCCACTTTCTTCAATTTCAGTCTGAATTTGGCAATAAGGAGTCCATGATCTGAGCCACAGTCTGCTCCCGATCTTGTTTTTGCTGACTGCATAGAGCTTCTCCATCTTCACCGTCGGTCGCAGCTGCTGATTTTACACATGGTATGGGGTTGCACAGAGTCAGACATGACTGAAGTGACTTAGCAGCAGCAGCAGCAGCAGTGTATGTATGTCACTGCTACTCTCCTAATTCGTCCCACCAAACTAAAACTTGATGATGCTTAGAATAAACCTACAATTTATCATCCTGATTTTTTAAATTGAAAGAGAATATATTAACAATTATTATAATAATCAAGTACTAACTAATATCATTAAGGATAAACACTGCAGGACAAGAAGCATAAGTCAAGCCTGTCCCTCGTGATGACCTTGGAGGTGCTATGCTGAGTTCAAGATGCACTTTGCCATATTTATTTATTTCACACTCGCAGCAGAGATGGAGAGCAGGTACTGTCATCCCTATTTGACAGATGAGAAAACAAAATCTCAGCAAAATTAAGTGATTTAGTAAATCAAGGAACTGGGGTTTGAACACAGCTGCCCATCTGGCTCAAAACCTAGGCTTTTCTTGCCATGTCGCTGCCTGTTATGAATTACAGAAATCGTGTCATTCTCTTAAAAATTGACAAAAGGAGTGTGCTACTCTCATGTCCTCCCTCCATCTGTCTTTGTCTCTCTGTACTGTAAGTAAATATAAGTACAGCTATAGAAAACAAACGTGTTAGAGGTCAGAGAGATGGAAGACAGTTTTGCATCTAGATAAGACCATATATTTAGAATTTCACAAATCCTTTCTAAACCAAGTGACACTATTGACTTCCGGTTCAAGAGAACTTTTCTTGGACCCCCTGCAGAAGCATTCTTCCTTTTGGAACCAAGGCATCTAGACAGCAGGACCTTAAGTAGCAGAATGAGAAGCAGAGCTTTTGCTAGTGGACACCATGGTGTTACAGTGGGTGGAGGATTTCCATCTTCACCCCTGGATTCCGGATGCAGGACTTTTGGTTATGGGAGAAACAGCACCGTGTACTGGATGCCAATTTAGGTCATATATCACCTCTTGGAGGACACTGCCCCTCCCCCAACACTGTCACCTACTTGATGCCATCACTCAGGCTAGTAAAGGTTACTCCACCTGCCAACTGCTCCAGGAAGATGGGGAATATGGTAAGACCAGAAAAGCCCAGATCATGGGCCTACTGGCTCCCTTTTTTTTGCTGCAAATTAGTTCCTTACTGGGAAGTGAAAATGTGTGTCATGCTATCACAGTGAATAAGACATTCCAGTCACAAAAGGTGGGTTTGGCAGAAGCATTGCAGCAGAGGAAGCAAATCTATAACCAGAGTAAGAATCTATTCCAGCAAGAACAAAATGCTGCCCCTTCTGTGATGGAGGAGCTCCAGCATCATCATCCTGCACCTGAGTAGCTGGCTGGTCACCTGGGGAGTGGTGCCACACTGCAGGCTCTGTGCCGGCCTCTGCTGCTGGCAGACAGAGTGCTCAGCAGTGGCCGTGGCCAAGTTAGCCTTGGTGAGTAGACACCTATGTTGCTGTGCCCATGAGTACTCTTGATCCCTTCTACCATGGCCATTTTGTTCACGAGCCAATGGGCAGTAATGGGAGTAGCTAGGGAAAGATGACTGACAGCAGCAAAACCAAACCTGTTGTCCACTTTAGCCGACGTCATGTGGGACATAGCTGTCTTTACACTTTAGGACCACTTGGAGATATTTATCCACATATTTTCCCAAACATTGTTGTCACCCATTTTCTAATTGCCTTCCTTCCAAATCCCTAGATCTGCCTTAGGGTGAGAAAGCCAGGCCCTTGGGCACCAATGTTGATTAGTCATTGGAAGGAGACGTGTTCTTCAGGGAGGCCATTGTCTTGAACCAAGGCAACCCCAATGAGGAGCTATACAGAGAGCCCTCTTCCTGCAGCATTCCTAGCAGCCAAGGGAATAAGTTCTTCATTGATGAAGGGGTCGGGTTGGGGCAGTGCATCCCAGGCCATCATGGCATCCACCATCTAGATCCTTAACACTAATTGCTGAGCAATTTGACATGAAAATGAGAATTAGAAGAAACAATATTTAACATAAATTATTAAGTTGCTATGTATATGAACAAGGTCAACATCAGCGATTTGAATTATAAAAAAAAAAAATTTTAAGTCAAGTATCAGTTAATTCCTGTAATTCTTATCCTCTTATGTTGCTCAGTCTCCCATGCCAATCATCACTGGAATGCTGGCCAGAGCTTATTTTCCAGCCTCCTGACCACCACCACCCTGCCCCGCCCACCCCACCAATGGCAGATTTCTACAAAATGAAAAGACCTACCAGCTCCATTCTTGTCACCTGGGCTTCCTCCAGATAGCAATGATGGGCTGGCTTATTGTAAGAACCATCCCTCAGCTTCTTGAATACGCAGCAAATTCCCCCAACCCTCATGCTGTTTTGAAAATATCACACGTAGTAGATTGCTCTGCAGTTTCTCTGCAGCATGTACTAAATGTGTATGGTGGAATGATTTGCAACACTATTCTCTTCTTGAAATGATACACACACCCGAAAGATGCCTTTATTAACCAGATTAAATCTTAGTACGAAACTGAAGGCTTCTGAGATTCTCGGCCAGCTCAGTGGTGCTCTCCTAAGCTCTGTGTCCAAGAGCGATGTGCCTTCTACTCTCAACTCTTCATTGGAAAGGGGGTAGAACTGTGCATGGACAATATCCTGAACCTATTATTTGATGTCCATTTAGCACGAATGAGCCGTGTGTTCCTTTACTCAGTGAGCTCAATACAGCTTATTTAAATGCTTTTTAAGAGACAATTTTGAGGAACTTTCCTGGTGATCCAGTGGATAAGAATCCACCTGCCAATGCAGGAGACACAGGTTTGAGCCCTGGTCCAAGAAGACTCCACATGCCTGGGAGCAACTAAGCTCCTGCACCAAAACTACTGAGTCCAAGCTCTAGAGCCTGTGCTCTGCAGCGAGAGAAGCCACCACAGTGAGTAGCCCGAGCACCACAACAAACAGCAACCCCCACTCGAGCCACAAATAGAGAAAGCCTGTGTACGGCAACCAAGCCTCAGCACAACCAAAAACAAAATCAGTAAATTCTAAGACAAGGAAGTGATTTTGAAAACAAATTGGGCTTCAATAACAAGTATTTGTTATTTTATAAAACAATTTCCGATTGGTCTTCCAAAAGGAATCAATTATTTACCTCAGTCATTACTTTTATAGGATTTACCTTACAAAATCAGCTGAAACGTGTCACTGTGACTATATCCCCTTATACTCAAATTTAATTATTGACTGTCTGCAAATCATTAAACAGTGAATGTCCTGGGCATTTAAAGAGTTGCACCTGTAATGTATTTGGTTTATGGTCACAATAGGTTACAGGGAGAACCTGGGTTACTTCTCAGTCCCCAGCATTTTCTCAGGCAGAACTGCATTTTCTGTAGGGCCACTGGGTCTCTACAAACAGCATTCTTTCTGCCAGGCACTTTGTAATGTGCAATGAACGGTGTCATTTATTTTCATTTCCTCATACTTAATTGCATGCTTCTTGCTTCCAACATTAAGCCAGAAGGCAGGTGGCAGAAGCAATGAACTAAGCTGGGACTAGTGTCCTCATTATAGGCTCTGCTCCCTCCCTTAAAAGCAAGCCGACAGTTTACAACCCAGCAGAAGCCGGTGGGCTGGAAAAATGCTCCATTCCATTGCAAGCTCTGACTTTGCAGAGGCTACTGTCAAGACTAGCACCCAAGCAGGAAAAGGCACCCAACTGACTCTATCTCTCCCTAGTATCTACACAGAGTGCTGAAGATATTAAACCAAAAATAGACATCAAAACTAAGTAAATAACCTTCTAAACTACAATAGTTGACTATAGGTTGATGATGAGAGAATCAATTGATCAGAGTAGAACTCTCATTCAAATGATACACATCACTCCTAAACAATCTCTCTCCATAAATATTGAGCACAACTGCTTAAAATGGATCATCCTAAGGAACATGGTGAAGAACCAATGCAGGAGACATGAGAGATGGGGGTTCGATTCCTGGGTTGGGACGATCCCCTTGAGGAGGAAGTGGCAACCTACCCTAGTATTCTTACCTGGAGAATCCCATGGACAGGGGAGCTTGGCAGGCTACCATTCATAGGGTGGAAAAGATTCAGACGTGACTGAAGTGACTTAGCACACATGCAGCGAACAGGGTAAGTTAATTGAACATATTAAACATCAAATTTATATAATTATTTACAGATCATTCAGCAACGTAGTCAAAGACAAGTGATCATTTTCAAAAGCTAAGTGATATCTCAGTGCTATGCGATTTTATAGCCCCAAACAAAATTATTCAATACTGAATAAAGCTAAATCAAACTAAAATGAAATCAAAATAAAACTAGAAAAATTGTGTCCCTTTTTGCCAATAAATGCAACTAGTAACTAAGATTTATGGACATCTTTCTCCAAATGAAAAATACTCATCTTTTCTGTTACTGTTTTCAAGAAATGTTTCATGACCCATAAGTTGTGCTTTTTCAATGATGTCATCCACGTGTTGTTAATCGGATGGCCTTTAAAATTTGAGAATGCACACTGTTTCAGTGATAAAGAAGAACAAATGTCACAAGAATCTGATTTCTTAAGGCTTTATTCTCTTTCCTTAGGAAAAAAAGCAACTGTATTGTATGAAATGCACATTTTGCTTACTCTCTATCATTTCCATACAAGCGTCAGAAGGAATAGAGTAGGGGCTCCCACTCTTGTTCCCTTGCAATAAGACACAAATCTGGATTCTGGGTGCATATCAGGAATGAAAGCATTAATTATGTTTTTTTCTTAACCCTATCTCCATCCTTTCCTCAATTTCTATTCCTTCTCTATTTACCATTTCCTTCAAATTTTGTCTGTCATGACACCCCAGGCCCTCTTCTTTAGTGTATTTAAGTGTTTATTTTTCCACCTAGGTTACATATCTTCTATCCAGACATCCTCAATCTTTTCTACTCATTCTGCTGATATTCTACAGTTTGCTGTCACTAATCATTAGGGTTTCCCGGGTGGCGTTAGTGGTAAAGAACTTGCCCGCCAATACAGAAGCTGCAGGAGATATGGGTTTAATCCCTGGGTTGGGAGATCCCCTGGAGGAGGACATGACAACCCACTTCAATATTCTTCCCTGGACAGAGGAGCCTGGCGGGCTAGGGTCCATAAAGTTGCAAAGAGTCCGACACAAGTAAAACAGTTTAGCAAGCAGGCAAGTAATTCTTTGTGAAAAAATTAATGACTCAATCATAAATGACCACAAACTGATCCTGATGGCAGCATTACCTGTGGGTAGCATGATTTCCCAGAGAAGGCAATGGCACCCCACTCCAGTACTCTTGCCTGGAAAATCCCATGGACAGAGGAGCCTGGTAGGCTGCAGTCCACGGGGTCGCTCAGGGTCGGACACAACTGAGCGAATTCACTTTCACTTTTCACTTTCATGCATTGGAGAACGAAATGGCAACCCACTCCAGTGTTCTTGCCTGGAGAATCCCAGGGACAGCGGAGCCTGGTAGGCTGCCGTCTATGGGGTCGCACAGAGTCGGACACAACTGAAGCGACTTAACAGCAGCAGCATGATTTCCCAAAGTTAAACTGATCATTGATTAAAAGGTGCTGTGATCAAATACATTTAGGAAATTCTGTGCGCCAAATTTGAAAATTGAAACCCATGATGCAATCCCATAATAAAGAAACCTGCTTTATTCAGAAGCTCCCAAACTTACATGAACTAGGACTCCACATTTTCACGAAATGCCTGTTAACATTTCTTGGAACATTTTGAGAAACATGAGCTTAGTAGCTACAAGTTTAGGCAATTTTCAGATAATAATTTAAAAGCAATCAATAGTTACATTTATGCAACCACAGGGCTAATAAAGCAAATCAAGAACACATTCCAAGTATGATTTATGACATTAATATGAATAATGTATTTTAATAACCATTGAAAATAGTCACAAAGACTTGATTTGCTTATATTCTGAATTGCAAAATATAATTAGGCTGGAGTGTTGGCTTTTTATTTATGTCTCAGCATCAAAGACCTTCTATTTTCAGTAAAGTTCCTCTGATTTAGATTGGAAAAATAATGCTGGCCGTTCACAAGTTTATTGTCAGTCTACATATTTTTTGTTTTCTGAATCTTTCTGTGATCTGTTAGATGATGAATTATTATTATTATTTGTATAAATAAGATCAAAGTCACTAATTTTTAACAATTAGAAGTTATCATTTTTGTATTTTTGATGATGATTTTAATTTTTTCAAATGGAAGATTCATTTATTCACTCATTTAAGAAATATATATTTAGCATGTATTTTGTGCCAGGCATTGTCTCGGGTTCTTGAATGCACCAGTGAACAAAACATGCTAAAATTTCTGCTCTTGTAGAAATTATATTTCTAGTGGAGATGGGAAGAAGGGGAGGCTGTCAATAAATAATACATATACTAAACAGACAAGTTATAGAGTATATTACAAGATTATAAGTTCAAGAATTTTCCAGGCAAGAATACTGGAGTGGGTTGCCATTTCCTCCTCCAGGGAATCTTCCCAACCCAGGGATTGAACACTTGTCTCCGGCATCTCCTGCACTGGCTGGCAGATTCCTGACTGCTAGTGCCACCTGGGAAGCCTCAGCATTTAGGTGGTTTTAAAGACATGAGACTAGGTGAGAACAACAAATACGTGAGTAAATATGTGAGTGTAAATGGAGAAGGAAAGAAGATCAAGAACTAAAATTAAGGTACTGTGCTACCAAGACATTGTAGAGCCCACTGGGGAATGGCTAAGACTAAAAGGGAGTAGCCAGTAGCCTGGATGAGAGCAGAGTGTGGGTGAGAATGGACACATGTATATTTTGGCTGAGTCCCTTCACTGGTCAACTGAAACTATCACAACACTGTTAAATGACTCTGTGCATGTGTTTGCTCCATCATATCTGACTCTTTTCTACCCCATGGACTGTAGCCCGCCAGGCTCCTCTGTTCATGGAATTTTCCAGGCAGGAATACTGGAGTGGGTTGCCATTTCCTACTCCAGATCTTCCTGACCCAAGGATCGAACCCACATCTCTTATGTCTCCTGCATTGGCAGGTAGATTCTGTACCCCAATACAAACTAAAAAGTTTTTTTTTAAAAAAGATTGACTCTCACTCTGTGGGAAGAAAATAAAAATTAAAAAAGGATATGGTTGGACAAGATGATTGGATGGCAACACCGACACAATGGACATGAGTTTGAGCAAACTCCAGGAGATGGTGAAGGACAGGAAAACCTCATGTGCTGCAGTCCATGGAGTTGCAGAGAGGCAGACACAACTGAGAGGCTGAACAACAAAGCCAATAACTTAACAAGAAAATAAAAAAAGACTGATGTCCTCAAAACCATACAAGTGTATCAGTTAGGAAGGGAATCACAGCACAGAGAGCTGACAACTGAATTTAGTTACATGGATATTACTAACCTTGACAAGAGCTCAATGGGCAGGTAGGAACAAAAGCCTGACTGGTGGGAGCTTAAAAGAAAATGAGACCAGGATAAATGAAGGAAAACATATATAAGCAACTCTTTGAAAAGTTCTCTCTCCCAAAAGAGCTGAAATATGGGAATATAATTTAGCATGTTGGTATAGTGATAGGAAGGTCCATCAAGTCCAAAAATATTGATGATGCAGAAGAGAAAGGAGAGAATTGGTGGGAGAGTATCCATGAGTTGGGAACAGGAAACGGGGTCTAGTGCAAGAGACTTTTCTAAAAGACTCAAAATGCTGTGTGTCACTAGTTTCCAGGCAACTTTTGGCATTTTCAGAGAAGTCTGCGTAAAATTAATGAACACACATAGATTTCTATGACATTTTCACTATTATTTAGAAGTTAAGAACTCCTTAGGGAATACATACCCACTACACGGAGTTTGGTTATCCCATATAGAATTAAAAATTAATAAATATTTATGGCTTCATTATTGTAGAGATTATAAAATAAGAATAAGAGAATTGTTGGTTATTCATCATTCTTAAAATCATGTTATATGCCCAGGGAGATAGTAATCATGAGGGTACTTGGCTAAATAATAAACATGTATTAGTTAAAATCTGGTAATAGCTGAAAATAACCAACTCAGTGTATTTCAGTGTGGACGGAAAGGATGGGGGATGGGCGATCCAATCCATTCAAGGTTGTTTCACATTGTATCTTCACTATCTTCATCATATAGTTTAAAAGCTGGCCTCTTTTCAGTAAGCTGGAAAGTGGTGGGAGTAGAGTTGATTGTGGCAGGGGTGGGGGGGAGGGGGGGGACCATCACTGTTATCTCCCTCCGTCTAGAAGTGATTTATGTCACTTGTCAAACTCTGTTGGTCAGAACTATTCACCTGCTCCCCCTCCCAAATGTTAGGAAGCTAGGAAGTGCAGTTTAACAGTTAACCATGTGCTCAAACTACCGCACAATTGTACTCATCTCACACACTAGTAAAGTAATGCTCAAAATTCTCCAAGCCAGGCTTCAGCAATATGTGAACCGTGAACTTCCTGATGTTCAAGCTGGTTTTAGAAAAGGCAGAGGAACCAGAGATCAAATTGCCAGCATCCACTGGATCATCGAAACAGCAAGAGAATTCCAGAAAAACATCTCTTTCTGCTTTATTGACTATGCCAAAGCCTTTGACTGTGTGGATCACAATAAACTGTAGAAAACTCTGAAAGAGATGGGAATACCAGACCACCTGATCTGCCTCTTGAGAAATCTGTACGTAGGTCAGGAAGCAACAGTTAGAACTGGACATGGAACAACAGACTGGTTCCAAATAGGAAAAGGAGTTCATCAAGGCTGTATATTGTCAGCCTGTTTATTTAACTTATATGCAGAGTACATCATGAGAAATGCTGGACTGGAAGAAACACAAACTGAAATCAAGACTGCCGGGAGAAATATCAATAACCTCAGATATGCAGATGACACCACGCTTATGGCAGAAAGTGAAGAGGAACTCAAAAGCCTCTTGATGAAAGTGAAAGAGGAGAGTGAAAAAGTTGGCTTAAAGCTCAACATTCAGAAAACGAAGATCATGGCATCCGGTCCCACCACTTCATGGGAAATAGATGGGGAAACAGTGGAAACAGTGTCAGACTTTATTTTTGTGGGCTCCAAAATCACTACAGATGGTGACTGCAGCCATGAAATTAAAAGACGCTTACTCCTTGGAAGGAAAGTTAGGACCAACCTAGATAGCATATTCAAAAGCAGAGACATTACTTTGCCAACAAAGGTTCGTCTAGTCAAGGCTATGGTTTTTCCTGTGGTCATGTATGGATGTGAGAGTTGGACTGTGAAGAAGACTGAGCGCCAAAGAATTGATGCTTTTGAACTGTGGTGTTGGAGAAGACTCTTGAGAGTCCCTTGGACTGCAAGGAGATCCAGCCAGTCCCTTCTGAAGGACATCAGCCCTGGGATTTCTTTGGAAGGACTGATGCTAAAGCTGAAACTCCAGTACTTTGGCCACCTCATGCGAAGAGTTGACTCATTGGAAAAGACTCTGATGCTGGGAGGGATTGGGGGCAGGAGGAGAAGGGGACGACAGAGGATGAGATGGCTGGATGGCATCACTGACTCAATGGATGTGAGTTTGAGTGAACTCCAGGAGTTGGTGATGGACAGGGAGGCCTGGCATGCTGTGATTCACGGGGTCGCAAAGAGTCGGGCACGACTGAGTGACTGATCTGATCCGATCTGATGTGCTCAAAAAGAAGTAATGGGTTTGGCGAGCATCTATGCAGTCTACCATAAAACAGATACAATTTCATGACTTCCCATGAATTGTTAGACTTCAATTTCTCCTTTTGGCTCATATATTAGAATGAAAACCATCAGATATTATACCAACATTTGATAGTCTGCTGTAGCCATTGCCTGAAGATTACCCCATATCATTGTATAATAAGCCACTGTTGATCACATTAATGATTCAGATTCTAAAAGTCATCCAAGAAAAAAATTTCACTAAAAAAAGTTCTAAGTTTTGATAGTTAATGTACTGGTTAATGAGGAAATTATACAAAATATATACAAAGCAAGATAGATCCTTTTTGAGACTGAATAAAGATGTGTGGGTGGATATTTCAGGGACTTGGTATAGGATGGGGGAAAGATTGAGGTTAAAGAAGAGTGTGGGAAATGCAAACAGTTCCTCAAAGTAGGATTATGAGCAAGTAGAGGCTGGAGAGATATGCTCAGTCTAGATTACAAAAGCCTTTGTACACTAAGGAATAAATGTTTTATCCTGCTCTGGGACATCACTTTTCCAAATGAAGCATAAGCCCAAGATAGCACAAAATGTCTACTTCGAATACAGTGCTAATCTGCAGATAATGCAAAGATAATGTCTGTATATTCCAAACACGCCTGTCTCATCCTTTTCTGTCAAATACACATACAATGAATACTCACCCATATTACAAGATTTCCGCATTGCATATAAGGGATTCACAGCCCAGCAAAATTTAAGGCAATGGATTCTCTGACAAACACCTTCCTGGGAATCTGTACACTGACTGGCAGTGCAGATTCCTAACAATTGTAATGGGGACCTGAGAAGAGCCACAGCATTGGGAAACCCTAGTTCTCATTCTAGAGTGAGTATCACTGCTTTCCCCTCCCCAAGCGCCTGACAAAGTGGTGACTGATGACACTTCCCTTTGTCAAAGGAATCTAACTGGATTGGAACCTAGAAATGAGATGTTTCTTAATAACTCATTGCTACCCCCATTCATGACCTGAGATAAAGTCCATTAAGCAGAAGATAAATGGGATGGATCAAGCCCCCAGAACTACATTGAAATGACCCAGCCCAGACTGCTCAGGGAAGTAGACCCAAAGATTAGATGAATTTATTAG
Source organism: Bos javanicus (assembly GCF_032452875.1). NCBI lineage: Eukaryota > Metazoa > Chordata > Mammalia > Artiodactyla > Bovidae > Bos > Bos javanicus. The sequence goes on along the minus strand of NC_083881.1, from coordinate 25,442,583 downwards.
GTCACTTTAGAAGTACTTACCAGGTAGAACTTTCAGTTTAGACTAGATAACATTAAACCAGGTTCCCCTGCTCCTCTCTGCTAAGCATAAGTATAAATCCTTGATACAGTGCAAGAGACAACCAGAGGAGAACTCTAAAAGATGATAAGAGAAAGATGAGCTAAATCCATGGTCACGAAGATTTATCCATGTTTTCTACTAAGGGTTTTCTACTGAGTGGTGATGTCTAAAGGATATGGGATTTCCTTTTGGAACTGCGAAAATGTTCTGGAAATGATTGTGGTGATGTCTGTACAACAGTTTATACCAAAAACTATTGAATCAAATGAATTGCATGATGTATGAATTACATCTCTTAGAGCAATTAGCAAAAAAGGAAGAAAAAAAAAAACCAGAAGTAGCTACACTGATCTACAATAAAATAGATCTCAGAACAGAGAGAATAACTAGATACAGAGGAACATTACACAATGATAAAAAGTTTAACCCACCAGGAAAACATTATAATCCTGTGTGCTATTTTGCTAAGTCACTTCAGTCATGTCTGACTCTGTGTGACCCCTTAGACGGCAGCCCATCAGGCCTCCCTGTCCCTGGGATTCTCCAGGCAAGAACACTGGAGTGGGTTGCTATTTCCTTCTCCAATGCATGAAAGTGAAAAGTGAAAGTGAAGATGCTCAGTCGTGTCCAACCCTCAGCGACCCCATGGACTGCAGCCTTCCAGGTTCCTCCATCCATAGGATTTTCCAGGCAAGAGTACTGCAGTGGGGTGCCATTGCCTTCTCCGAATGATCCTGTGTAGGTAGTGAAAAAAAGAGCTTTGAAAAACAAGAAGCAGGGACTTCCCTGGTGGTCCAGTGGTTGGGACGTTGCCTTCCAGTACATGGGGTACAGGTTCAATCCTTGGTCAGGGAGCTAAGATCCAACATGCCTCATGGCCAAAAGACCAAAGCATAAAAACAGAAGCAATGTTGTAACAAACTCAACAAAGTCTTTAAAAATAAATCACATTAAAAAAAATCTTTAAATAAATACAGAAAGCAAAACCAGATAGAACTCAAAGGAGAAACACATGAATCCACAATTCTAAGTCTTCCCAACCCACTCTTAGCCACTGAGAGAACTGCTAGACAGATCATCAGCAAAGGTACAAAAGATATGAACAATACAATCAACCAACAGCGTCTAGTTAAAATATGTAGAACACTTCACCAAACAGCCACAGAATACATATTTTTCCCCAAGAGCCCATGGAACATTCACTGAGTTGGAACATAGCCTGTGCCGTAAAACACACCTCAAATTTAAACTGAAACCAAAAAGCATGTGTTTTCTGATCACGGTAGGATGAAACTAGACATCAATAACTAGAGAGACAGGAGGACATTTTTTAACCCCTGGAAATCAAAGACACACTTCCAGTCCCCAGTCAAAGAGGGAGTCTCAAAAGAAATTTAAAAATACATAGAATGAAACGAAAATGAAAACAAAATTTATCAAAATATATGGAATGTAACTCTAGTGGTGCTGAGAGGGAAATTTATAGCAGTGAGTGTTTACATTAAAACAAAGGAAAACTATATCAATAACCTAAGTTCCTACTGAGAAATTAGAAAAAGAGCAAAATAAACTCAAAGAAAGGAAAAGGAAAGAGCATAGATTAAAGCAGAAGTTAGGGAAACTGAAAATTTCCTATTAGGAATAGGAAATCCTCTATTATAAGAATATAACAAAGAATCAGGGAAACTAAAAGCTGATTTATGGGGGGGGGGGGGGGGAAACAATGAAAAGTAAAGTCTCTAGCAAGACTATCAAGACCAAAACCGAAGAAGATATAAATTCCCAGCATCAGGAATTAAATAGAGGATATCACTATCAGTCTTGCAACCTTGAGAAGATTCATAAGAAAATACTATGTCCCTGGACTTACGGAGTTCATTCTCTCTTATGGGTTACACAGTAAACAAGCTAACTGGTTAAGAAGCAAGAAATAATCAGGTAGCACTCTGGCTATGACTAAAATATTTCCAGGTGATGTGAGACAGTGACAAAGCAGTGACTTGAGATGGAGAAGACAGGAGACCCCTGTGCAGTGTTGATGTTTAAGCTGAGAGCTAAATGGAGAGAAAGAGACAGTTCTGAGAATCTCTGGACAGAAGGAGAATCTCTCAGGCAGGGGTGGGGGTTAGTGAAAAGGCCCTGAGGCATAGAAGAGCTTGGTGTGTTTTAGAATTAGAAGGTAGGTGTGACTGGAGTCTAGTGAGCAGGAGATGCTGGCTGGTAAGAAAGTTCACCAGGGTCCAGATCAGATGAGACTTTCCAGGCCAGGGGCAGGGATATGAGCTTGCGTTTTGGTGTAAAGGGGATATTAGGGGAAGTTTGAAGCAGGAAAGTGACTTGTTCCAAACCATGTTTTTAGATGACCACTATGGTTGCTAACAGAGGTTCCCTAGTAGCTCAGTTGGTAAAGAATCTGCCTGCAATGCAGGAGACCTGGGTTCTATCCCTGGGTCAGGAAGATCCCCTGGAGAAGGGAATGGCAACCCACTCCAGTACTCTGGCATGGAGAATCCTATGGACAGAGGACCTGGTGGACTACAGTCCATGGGATCGCAAAAAGTCGGCTTCCAGATGGCTCAGAGGTAAAGAATCCACATGCCAAGCAGGAGATGCAGCAGACACAGGTTCAATTTCTGGGTCAGCAAGATCCTCTGGAGGAGGAAATGGCAACCCACTTGTTTGTATTCTTGTTTGGGAGATCCCAAGGACAGAGGAGCCTGGCTGGCTACAGTCCATGGGGTCGCAAAGAGTCAGATATGACTGAGGGACTAAATGGCCACCACTTGGTTGCTATTGGAGAGTGGACAGTAGAAAGACAAGAGTGGAGGAAAAGACAAGTTGAATGACTCTTGCTGTGGAGGTGGTAGAGACTCTTGGCTGCAGAAGTGGAGAAAATTATATTCAAATAAATTTTGACAAGTGATAACTTCTTACCTCAACATTAAAATTTAGAATAAGAGATTCCACTGCTAAGCTTTTATTCTCAGTATAGACTTGCTAACAGTATAATGAGTGCTTCTGTGTTTTTCCATCTGTAGTTATTATGTATTTTCTTGACTTCATCATGAGTCATAGTGATACAGTCCCAAAAGAGAAGCAATGTAATAGGAACCACATTTATTATTACAAAAGAAAACATCCCAAAATGCTTGGAAGAACATTTCACATCTATACCAATTTCAGCACTCAATTTAAGTTTAAAAAGTTTGCTTTTACCAAGTCTGTATGTTTTTGGAAACATTTGCTTTTTTCCAGTTGGGTTGTTTAGTTTTCATCTTAATTCTCAGGTATAATTTCATATGCTAAAACTAATATCACAGTCATGACAGTGTTTTTCACATCTAAAAATTTTTTTGGTTTTATCATTATCAACAAAGATTTATTTCATGTTCATTTGGCATCTGTATAAATAAAAAGAATTAACAGAAATTATTTTAGATGCATCAAAACTATGATTTTAAAGCAGATTCACAGTGAATACTAGCTGTGCTGAAAATAATACTAAAATCTTTTAAATGTCAGTCATTAATGGAGTACTTTTGGTTTTGACAACATGTGTATGTGTGTGAGTGTGTGCGTGTGCTCAGTCCTGTCTGACTCTTTGCGGCCCCATGGACTGTAGTTCGCTACACTCCTCTATCCATGGCATTCTCCAGGCAAGAATACTGGAGTAGGTTGCCATTTCCTACTCCAGGGGATCTTCCTGACTCAGGGATTGAACCCACGTCTCTTGTGTTTCCTACATTGACATGTGGGTTCTTTACCACCTCCACCAACTGGGCAGCATGAGATTTTGTAAGTGATCTGGCTGAAGACAAAAGTGCTAAAAATATTATTGAACAGCAGTGTGATCTTATTGAACAACAAGGTGTTTCTTAAGGTTTGGGCATGTAACTCTTCTTAGACCAAGAGTGGAGATTGTCTCTACTTCCTTCTAGGTCACGTGCTATCTTTCCTAACTGGGAAAGATATAAGGCAGGAGGAGAAGGGGACGACAGAGGATGAGATGGTTGAATGGCATCATCGATTCAATGGACATGAGTTTGAGCAAGTTCTGGGAGATGGTGAAGGACAGGAAAGCCTGGCATGCTGCAATCCATGAGGTCACAAAGAATCAGACATGACTGAGCAACTGAACAACAGGTCAGTGCAGGCATGTATTAAGAACAGAGGGCTGAGTGCTTGTAGATACTCAAAATGATTACCTTCTACTGCCTAAAAGTGCTAGAAATTGGACAAAGTAACTGGCCTTCCTCAAAGCATGATACAGACCCTTTTATGCTCATGAATTCTGTCAGTTCCAGACCTTTGATCCATGAAGACAATGACTTCTTGGAGCTTCACATCAGAGTCCAAAGCTTAATAAACTACCAAATGACATTCTTATTATGGTTTAAGTGCTTTCCTTATGCTTCCTAATTCAATCATGGTTAACAAGGGAAAAATTATTTCCTTGGTTGGAAGTTTTAATTAATAATTATACTGAAACAAAGCTTAGACTTTGATGCATTTTCACAAAGAAAAGTCTTGAAGTTGATAGAATTCTCCTTTTCATGTTTTTATTATCACTAGAAGCAAACTGTCTTGAAAAATATCTCAACAATAGGGCTTTGTGTTGAAGTGATACTGATAAGATATGACTGGAAAGAAAGAAAGAGTTGGCTGTGCCTTATACACATATTGACAATCTGGAACCCTGTAACTAAATTAAAGAAGAATCTTCATTTCAAAAATGATATTAACTCTTATATTCCCAGTCCACACTAGTCATAGGAAAAAAAATCAGGGCTCCTAAACTATCATTCTTTTATTTGTCAATTTGATGCATATCTATTGATATTTATTTACTGAAATATTATATGTCAGGTACTATTCTGGGTACTGGACATACAGCTAGGAATGAAGCGAAGTCCTACCCTCTTGGAGTTGCCTTTGGAGAGAGTCCACTCGTATAGACCGGGAAAGGTCATGTTCTATAGGTGATGACTCCAATGGCAACTTCAAGAGGGTAGGACTTCGCTTCATTTCTAGATTCATTGTTTCATTCATTTCCTTAAACTTCCCCAATTCTCTCCCTAATTATGATCTTAGCTTTGACTCCTTTCTCTCAGATCCTCACATGACTGCCTCCTTTGCATGACCCATATCTCAGTTCAGACAGCACCTCTTCCAAGAGGGCCTCCTTGACCATAATATTAAAACCTATGCACAAGATACACTATATATTAGGATTGTACCACAATTCAATAAGTAGACCCCGCCCCCTCCTGACCCAGCCCCTCTCCCCACAGATCCCACTTCAGAGTAAGACTCTTGTCTCAGAGGAAAAAAATCTGAAAAATGAATTTAGTGGAAGACTTTAACCGCTTCTCTTGGTCTGTGTGAGATCAAAAAACAAAGGAAATAAATGAAACTGATGTGATACAGAATTTGCCCTTGTAGTGAACGTCTGTATTAAATTTTGTGCTCTTCAAATATTATATTTTGTTTTAAAAAGTCCACGGACTCTCTACAAATTATTAAGGAAGTGAACAAAATTTTGAAATTTCAATTAATTCCAGAATTATTTAAATAAGTAAAACTGTAAATTGAGACAGAACTACAAAATGAGAGGAAAAGATGGTGTTTAAAATTTACAAAAGCATGTTTTTTAGCATAATACATGCTTAAATTTTGTAATTGTTCTTCATGTTTTGATCTTTAAATGTTCATTCATTCAAGCTTGTGACTTAATGTTGTTTAAATCTTTTATATCCCCAATTTTTGTTTTGGCCAATTGTGAAAGATGGGTGTTAAAATTTCCCATTATAACAATTGATTTGCACTTTTTCCTTGAGGTTCTGTTGATTTTTATTTACTTTCACTTGATGCTGTTTTATTGAGCTGTGCTGTGCTTAGTCACTCAGTCACGTCCAACTCTTTGCGACCCCATGGACTGCAGTCTGCCAGACTCCTCTGTCCAAGGAATTCTCCAGGCAAGAATACTAGAGTGGGTTGCCATGCCCTCCTCCAGGGGATCTTCCCAACATAGGGACCAAACCCAGGTCTTCTGCATTGCAGGCAGATTCTTTACCAACTGAATCACCAGAGAAGCACAAGAATACTGGAGTGGTTAGCCTATCCCTTCTCCAGGGAATCTTCCCAACCCAGGAATTGAATCAGGGTCTCCTGCATTGCAGCCAGATTCTTTACCAGCTGAGCTACCAGGGAAGCCCGCTGTTCTATTCAGTTCAGTTCAGTCACTCAGCCGTGTCCAACTCTTTGGGACCCCATGAACTGCAGCACCCAGGCCTCCCTGTCCATCACCAACTCCTGGAGTTCACCCAAACTCATGTCCATCGAGTCGGTGATGCCCTGCAGCCATCTCATCCTCTGTTGTCCCCTTCTCCTCCTGCCCCCAATCCCTCCCAGCATCAGTCTTTTCCAGTGAGTCAACTCTTCGCATGAGGTGGCCAAAGTACTGGAGTTTCAGCTTTAGCATCAGTCCTTCCAAAGAACACCCAGGACTGATGTCCTTTAGGATGGACTGGTTGGATCTCCTTGCAGTCCAAGGGACTCCTGTTTTATTAGATGCATACAAATATAATTTTATTTCAAGTCAATTTACTTAAATCAAATTTAGTAGCTATCACTAGTTATCATTTCTTCATTTCTGGTGTTAAACTCCTTTTATTTCCTGTTAACAAAGCTACTCTCTGTGATTTTTATGAGCAAACAAAAACATTCTTGTTATTCCAATCAGGTAATATTTAATCTTTAAAATTGTTTACACACGTGATTGAAGAACTGAACAGCAAAGAGGGGCCAGTGAGGCAGCTTAGGGCAGCAGCAGCAGGAAGGTGTTAGCATCCGCAGGACTGGAAGGACAAGGAGAGGAGCAGGTGCTCTGGAGCCCAGAAGCTGGTTCTATCAGAGCAGTAGCTAGATCACAGCAGGAGCTGCCCATCAGGAGATGAAAACACAGGGAGGGGCTTTCCAAAGGAAGTTGCCGAGAAGAGAAAGCTGCTAGAGCACAGGTGAGAAATAACTCTCCCCCCATTCTTTCTACCCTCTTGTCCTGTCAAGCTTCACACTGGCCAAAACAACACAAAACCAGAGGGCAAGGGAACCTGGGAATAGTGGCTGTGTGATAAACAGCAGGGCAACGGAGTGAGGAGCAGATGTGAGAGCAAGCAAGCTGTCTCTTGGCACTGTTAGGCTTGCCCGGAATATATTTTTCCATCCTTTCATCTTTCTGTGCCTTCTGATTAAGATGCTGACTTTTTTTTTTTCTTGCAATATCCTATATTGCCTATAATTTTGTTTTTGTTGTTGGTCTGATAATCCCTGAATGAATGTTTGTATCTTTAAACGTTTTTTCATGTGGTTATTTTAGATTTATTGAGTTTTTTTTGAATTATCTGCCCTCACCCCATGTTTTCCTTATGCTAGTTTAGAAATATACCATCTTTCATCATTGTCCTTGATCCATCTTGAAGAATGTGTTGTTGTTTGGGCCTTTTTTTTTTTTTTTGGTTTTTGTGTGTGTGTTTATTGTATACTTGTTAGTAATAAATTCTCTTCATTTCTATTGGCCTGAATGTCTTATTTTACCTTCACTCTTGAAAGATAATTCCAGATTGAGGGTTATTTTTTCCAAGCATTTTTGTTTTGGTTTCTGTTTCCATTGAAAAGACAGTTATCTAGTCATCTTTCCTTTGTAGGTGATCTGACTTTTCTCTCCTGCCGCTTTTAAGATCTCACTACTTTTTGGGTTTTGTCATCACATTAAGATGTTCCTACTTGAAGCTCTCTTCAAGAGACAGTCTCATATAAGTATTAATAGCATGAACTCAGCAGCCAGATTACTCCTACAATTTGTGAGCTATTAAACCTTGGCTATATTAGTTAAATTTTCTGTGCCTAAATAATCTCCCACATTGTGAGGATAGAGTTAATACACGCAAATTGTTTTGAATTCTGTCTGGCTTGTGTTAAGCAATCTTTCTTTGTTTGGCTTTTTAAGTCTTTTTAAAAAATCTTTTAAACCTCTTTTTCTTATGATTCACTGGGAGCCATTGAATTTTCTGAATCTGTTTCATTTATACATTTAAATAGTTCTTTTCCTTCATTCTTCCTGTTAGATTTTGAAACCTTGATGACACATTTATTGGAGTATCTCACTCTATCATACAAGTCTCTTAACCTCTCATTTTTTCAGCTAGCTCTTCCAGTTTGTGAATTCCTTCTATAACTGTTTCTAAATCACTGTTTAGTCAGTTCATTCAGTTTCTAATTTCATTTCTAGAATCTCTATTTACTTTATTTATCAAATTTCCCTGGTTAGTTTTCATAATCTCTTATTCCTCTGTCATATTTCTATGCTATCTTTTAAAAGACATTGTTTTATATTTCTATCAGATAATTCTAATGTTTAGAGATTAAGGATTTGATTCTGTAGTTCTTTGTTTAATATGACTTCATTTAGATAGCTTGGTTTCTCTGGTTTCTAGATATATTAATACTTTTGGAATTTCAGCTGTGGGTGGTCCCTGGGGCTGGTTTTAGCTGTATTTTTCTAGAGATGATTTGCTTTTGCTTTGTCTGGGAATGGTTAAAGTCTGAAATTAAGATTCAGTAGTATATACTGCCTTAACATCTGAGACTGGAGGGCATCAAATGGACGAATCACAACTCACCTTCCCTCTGTACTGTCTAGAAAAGGTTCTCTAGCTAAACAACCCTCCTTATGATGGAGACCAGACACAGTGCTTATTGATCCCTGAAAAGCAGGCTTACATTTCCCACCAGCCTGCAGAATTATTCAAACAAGCCAATCATCAATTCAATTCAGTTGCTCAGTCCTATCCAAATCTTAGCAACCCCATGGACTGAAGCACACCAGGCTTCCCTGTCCACCACCAACTCCTGGAGCTTGCTCAAACGCATGTCCATTAAGTCAGTGATGTCACCCAACCATCTCATCCTCTGCTGCCCCTTCTCCTCCTGCCTTCTATCTTTCCCAGCATCAGGGGCTTTTCCAATGAGTTCACTCTTTGCATCAGGTGGCCAAAGTACTGGAGTTTCAGTCTTAGCATCAGTCCCTCCAATGAATATTCAGGTCTGATTTCCTTTAGGATTTGCTCTCCTTGCAGTCCAAGGGACTCTCAAGAGTCTTCTCCAACACCACAGTTCAAAAGCATCAGTTCTTCAGTGCTTAGTCTTCTTTATGGTCCAACTCTCACATCTGTACATGACTACTGGAAAAACCATAGCTTTGACTAGACAGATCTTTGTTGGCCAAGTAATGTCTCTTTTTTAATATGCTGTCTAGGTTGGCCATAGTTTTCTTCCAAGGAGCAAGTGTCTTTTAATTTCATGGTTGCAGTCACCATCTGCAGTGATTTTGGAGCCCCCCAAAATAGTCTCTCACTGTTTCCATTGTTTCCCCATATATTTGCCATGAATTGATGGGACCAGATGCCATAATCTTCGTTTTCTGAATGTTGAGCTTTAAGCCAACTTTTTTTAACCCTTCTCTTTCACTTTCATCAAGAGGCTCTTTAGTTCCTTTTCACTTTCTGCCATAAGGGTGGTGTCATCTGGATATCTGAGGTATCCTCCCACAAAAACCAAGGTCCCCTCAGCCTCTTAATACCTCAGAGACGGCCTCTCATATCCCCTGTATGTTCACTCTGTTTGTAAGGTCAACCTCTGAGTGAGCCTGCATGACGCGGTGTTCTCCTCCCCAAGGCTGTGAATATATGTGGCTACCCATCTTCACGTCCAGTGTTGAGTGTCCTATGTTCAACCACCCTCATATCCCTAAGGTAGAAAACTCTTATTCACCAACAGAATGAAGAGGAAGCAAATAAAACATGGGTTCTGAGGTCATTACCAACATATAACGCACTTCATCTAAGTTTAGAGATGCATCTTGTAATGTAAAGTGTTAGTCACTCAGCCATGTCCTACTCTTTTCAACCCCACAGACTGTAGCCCTCCGGGGTTTTAATGTAAATTCAGGCCCAAATCTCCAGTAAAGTGTGAGAAAAGTTTATACCTCTCTCAACGAATGTTTCTCTCTCTCTCTCCCTCATTCATTTTTCTTTTTCACTCAAAGATAGGATATACATACATTCCCACCATCTCTCTAGGGCATATTTTTTCCTATCTACCACTGAGGAAGGTGTTGTAATCCTTTAGGAATTTCCCTGTTTATAGGAGCTGCAATTTGACCTTTTTTTTGTTGAATCACTAAGTCATGTCCAACTCTTTGTGGCCCCGTGGACTATAGTCCTCCAGGTCCCTCTGTCAATGGGATTTCCCAGGTAAGAATACTGAAATGGGTTGCCATGCCCTCCTTCAGAAGATCTTCCCAACCCAGGGATCGAGCCTATATCTCCTGCGCTGGAAGGTGGATTCTTTGCCAGTGAGTCAGCCTGCTCAGTCCTCAGGTTTATTTCTTAAGCCCCTACACACAAGACTTCTTAACACTAAGTGTAAACCCAACACTCGTGCTTCTTTACTGCATACTTTCCTTCTCTGTAAAATTCAGTTTTTAGATTCTGTGAAAGAATCCATTATCTTTTACAGAAGATTTATCATGCTTTAAGAATATTTGTTCATTTATGTTATATATCTGCACTTATTTTTTGCCTAGCGCAAGAGAGATTTTCTAAACCATCGCTCTCTTTCTCTTTTTCACACACACACCACCCCCCCACATATACACACAATGCAAACTTAACTTGAACTATTCTGCATGTCATTAAATATTCTGCAAGCATGTGATTATTTTTGCTCCACCGCATTTAATCATAGAAATGTAGCATAATTTAGCTAACTCTATTTTCAGACTTTAAGATTTCAGAAATCTTAATATTTTTACAGTTATAAATAGTGCTGCAGTGAATATCCTTGAATAAAAATCTTCGTATCTCTGATTGTTTCTGTCGAATAGATTCTTGGACGTGTTATTATCCTGACAAAGGGTATGAACTCTTTGAGGGCTCACAGTGCATTTTGCCAAATTGCTTTCTAGAAAGCTTGTAGCAATTTACAATTCACTGCAGTGTGTGATAGGTGAAAAGCAATGTATCATCGATGATTTAACGTGCATTTCCTGATTACTCATGAGGTTAAACATTAACTGACTGTGCTATATGTTTAACCAATTCACTTATAAGAGTATCAGGTGACTTTAATTATCCACTTTGGAGATTTGTTCATTTTTTCACTCAAAATATTTGTGAATCTACTATAAGCATAGCACTGCATTAAAACTAAGGATTAGCTCAACAGCCCTGCATACTTCAATACCCATGGAATAACTGGCATACAAGGGAACAATTATGTAATGATGTAAGGAATTGTAGCAGTAAATGAGAACTTCTACTCACCCAACCCTCTGTACAAAGGGAAAGGTCTTTATTTCACTGTTTTCAATAATCAGAATGAGCCTTAGTATAATCTCATGCTTTCTATTGAAAACGAAAATGCCATATTGAAATCTGACTTTAAATGATTTTTAATTTGGCTATTTTACAGTTGATATTGTTCTTCCACTGCAGAGTTGTTTTGGAACGATTCAGCATTCGCTATTTTCTGTACCAACATCTATTTCAATTCTATTGCTTGTTTCCATTATCTCTGGGAAGGGATCTGCTGATTGTTACCTAAGCAATTATATTCCAGTAAAAACTATATAAATAAAAATAAAACTGAAAATACTTTGAAATGAGCTACTCTAGCAAGCTGTTCAACGTTTTCTACCCATACCTGACTACATTTTAAATATATAACAGAGACCCCTTAGTACCTACTCTGTCTCATTTAATGTTTATTAAGTGTGAGTAATTATTTTAAAATTTAAAAAATGCATCTATAAAAAAACAAGGTAATTCTAAGATATTATTTAATGAACAATGTAATACGATGGTGAAGCCATTGGCTTTTTTTTTTTTTTTCTGGGTTGTATTCGTCACATTCTTATGAAATTAACCTTTTCCTTCAAAAAAATTCTTTCCATGGGCTACATCCCTTGGGACAGTCATTCATTTGTCTTCTTGTTGTATTACTGTTTATAATAATTTCTTATCCTAGTGAAGGCCACTCGTGAAAATTTCTCCATCTCGAAACTGTGTGATAGCCCCACCAGGACATTTCTTCAAACCCCAGATAAAAGGATTTACACCTCTTCATTCCCTTTACATCCAGAGACAAAGGGTCAGTTGAGCATGTATGCTTCAGGCAAGAATAAAAACATGCCCATACAGCTCATTTGTCTGTGTGACCAGCACCAGAGGACAAAAGGGAAATATATATATATATTTCCACTTCAAACACTAGCACCAGGTAAAATTGAATGCAGGGGAAACGTAGAGTATATCTACTATGTCTAAAACCAAGAAGCTGTTTTATTTAGGACGTATCTTTTGTTTTGTTAGGATAATTTTTACACTAATTTCCCCAGTGCACTAGCTTCATGAAGAATCCATTTGCTTTGAAGGTTACAGAATTAAGAAGTGTCTTTCCTCATAGAGAACAGAGTCATGGACACAGTGGGGGCAGGAGAGGGTGGGACAAATTGAGAGAGTAGCATTGACATATATGTACTACCGTGTGTAAAATGATAGCCAAGGGGAAGTTGCTGTATAACACAGGGAGCTCAATCTGGTGCTCTGTGGCAACCTAGATGAGTGGAAACGGGTGGAGGGTGGAGGAAGGGAGGTTTAAGAGGGAGGGAACAGATGTATACTTATGCCTGATTCATGTTGATATATGACATAAACCAACACAACATTGTAAAGCGTTACCCTCCAATTAAAAATAAATGTAAAAAAAAAGAGGAGTGTCTTTCCTACTCTCGGTCACTGCAGGCCTAATCCTAGTAGATGTGATGGGCTAGCAGAGTACGGCAATTTTAAAGAAAACCTTATATACATTGAAAAAGAAAGGGGTGAGGGGAAGAAAGATGTAATGGAAGGAAGGAAGTGGGGAAGGAGAAAAGGAAGAGTCTGCTGGCTGACCAGGCAGCCCTCCGGTCTCTGCTGGTGTTGCTAGTACATCTCGACTCAGTCCTGTTGCTCCTGTCGGGGTCTCAGCAGGCTAACCCGAGCTTCCTCTCATGGTAGTGGCGCAGTGACAAAAAAAAAAGATAATACATGCGTGCCAAGGTCACTCTAGTCCTAGTCTTGAAACTAGCATGCTGTAGCTGCCACTGTTTGTAATAGTCCAAAGCCATTTCAGTATTAATCCAGACTTAAGGAATAAATAAATGGCCTCCACCTCCTGAGGGAGCTTCCCTTGTGCCTCACTCGGTAAAGAATCCACCTTAGTGCAGGAGACCCTGGTTCAATCTCTAGGTCGGGAAGTTTTCCTAGAGAAAGGGAATGGCAACCCACTCCAGTATTCTCGCCTGGAAAATCCCATGGACAGAGGAGCCTGGCAGGATACAGTCCATGGGGTTGCAAGAGTCAGGCATGACTTAATGACTAAACCATCACCATTGCAAAATACTCTGGATAAGAGAGAGGCAAAGAAACGGGGCAACTTTTAAAAAATTATCTACTCAATAGATAACAATTGTTTGGAATAAAGTTGTAAACATTAGTCTTGCTAATTTTTCTCAAGTTTATCACATCTTTAAGTGTAATTTTAATAAAAACAAATAATTTCCAAGTCTGTTATATAACTATGTGATAAGCATCTTTCTTCCCTGGAGATCAAATGGTAAAGAATCTGCCTGCAACTCAGGAGTCCAGGTTCAATCTCTGGGTCAGGAAGATCCTCTGAAGAAGAGAATGTCAACCCACTCCAGTATTATTGCCTGGAGAATCCCATGGACAGAGGAGCCCAGTGGGCTACATTCCATGGGGTCACACAAGAGGCAGACACAACTCAGTGTCTAAACAACCACAACATGCTAGCTGCTACAGGACATAACATGATAAGAAAGTAAGAATTTCTGCCCTCAAGAAGATTACAGTCTTTTGGCTGGATGAGAAGGGTATACAAATATGCCTAAACCATAGCCAAGTAAGGAAGATATCGTGAAAAGAGAACATACAGTCAAGCTGGGGCAAAAGAGGTGAAGACTTAAAGAGCAGTGTGTGTGGAGCATATTTAAACATGTGGTGAGCCAATAAAACATGTTAACTAACACTAGAGGCATGTTTATTGAATCCTCTCCAACCACAGGAGTTAAAAATAGCAACCCCAGGAGTATTCCTTTAATTCTTTGGCTGGTGATGCTTAAGGATAATATGGGGGGGGATAAAATATAAAAAAAAAATTAACAGAAATGTTAAGAAAAAAACAATCTGAAGGAAAGAAAATTGATCCCCCTTCAGGCTTCAGGGAAAATCTCAGAGCAGAGCAGACTCAGCAAGGTGGCAGGGATGTAACTCTGGCGTCTAGGCTCCTCCTTCTCCCAAACACCCACCCAAGACCTGCACAGGCAGGTCATGAACCGTGAGACGCCTTGCCGCACAGCTCAGGAGCACTCTGTGAATTAAACGCACATGTGTCCACTTGTCCAGCAGGCACCATAAGTCACATTGCCCACGCCCATGAAAGACTAGCTTTGCTTAGTGAAGAATACATCTGTAGTACAATCGTGCCTGGGCCAGAATCCCAGCTGGCACTTCCCTACAGTGGGGCGTCCCTACTCAGCTACTTTACCCTCTGTGCCCCCATCTCTTTCTCCCTTACCTGTGTGCCTGCTCAGTTGCTTCAGTCGTGTCTGACTCTTTTCAACCCTATGGACTGTAGCCCACCAGGCTCCCCTGTCCATGGGATTCTCCAGTGAAGAATGCTGGAGTGGGTTGCCATGCTCTCCTCCAGGGAATCTTCCTGACTCAGGGATCAAACTGGTGTCTCCTGCGTTGGCAGACAGATTCTTTACCGTTGAGGCACCAGGGAATCCCCTTCTCCCTTGAATTGGGATTACTAATAGAGCCAACCTCATGGGGTAAGACATGAAGTGAGATAATATCCATAAGAAACTTTAATCAGTGCCTATGCCTAGAACATATCAGAATTACTATTTTACAGCCTTTGTGAGCAAGTGGATTCATTGGCAAAGACCCTGATGCTAGGAAAGAGTGAAGGAAAAAAGAGAAGGGAGCGGCAAAGGATGAGATGGTTAGATAGCATCACCAACCAATGGACATGAACTTGAGCGAACTCTAGGAGACAGCGGAGGACAGAGGAATCTGGCGCGGATGCTGGAGTCTGTGGGGTGGCAAAGAGTCAGACACGGCTTACAGACTGAACAACAAAAACCACCATAAGGTATTTTTACTCTTATTGGGATCCTTGTCTTCAAGATGAGGAAATTGAGCAGCAAAAGATGGACTCAGTTGCCAGAGTTGGGCAAATAGCAGAACTGGCATTTAGACCCAGCTTGGTAGATCCCCAAGCACAGGCTCTTAATCCCCACAGCATCTTCTCATACCACCAGAAAACATGCACTACCCCAGACAGCAGAGGTTTTTCAAAACCTTTGGCAAAAAAAATTGTTGCTTGCATTGGGGTATTTTCAAGTTAAGAAGAAGCAAAGCCAAATCATGCAAACTAAAGAAGAGTGGAGGAAAAAATAAAATGTTTGCAATATATTCTCCCAAGCTTATATAATTATCCAGACAAATGAAACCCTAGACCAGCCTTTATTTGCCAGTTTCCACAGAGCAAATATAAGAGCGATCAAGATCAAGACAATTGCTGAAATTGTCTTGATGGGATCTTTCTTGGACTGAAGCAGGAGACCAGCATTCCTCCAAACAGCCCAGAAGCTAGTGCTCAACGGCCACTGGAACTGGACTCCTTGTGAGCATCCCACAGAGTGCCACCTAGCAATGGTCAGAGTGTCATTAGTTTTCATCCATACAATTCTTTCTCTGTCTGATCACTTGGCAATTGGTGTTGTTTAATCTGATTTACAGTCCAGTAGTCATGTATGGGATGTGAGAGTTGGACTGTGAAGAAAGCTGAACGCCGAAGAACTGATGCTTTTGAACTGTGGTGTTGGAGAAGACTCTTGAGAGTCTCTTGGACTGCAAGGAGATCCAACCAGTCCATCCTAAAGGACATCAGTCCTGGGTGTTCTTTGGAAGAAATGATGCTAAAGCTGAAACTCCAGTACTTAGGCCACCTCATGCGAAGAGTTGACTCCTTGGAAAAGACTCTGATGCTGGGAGGGATTGGGGGCAGGAGGAGAAGGGGATGACAGAGGATGAGATGGCTGGATGGCATCACTGACTCAATGGATGTGAGTTTGAGTGAACTCCAGGAGTTGGTGATGGACAGGGAGGCCTGGCATGCTACAATTCACGGGGTCACAAAGAGTCGGACACGACTGAGTGACTGAACTGAACTGATACTGCCAGAACCTCACATTCTCAAAATATTTTAGAAAGGAAACGACACAGTTATAAAGTAGAAAATCTTAAACTTAAGATATTTTAAGAGAAGGCTGCTGAACGGAAAGGCAGTTTTCCATCCAGAAGATGGTGGCGAAATGCACATTGATCTGAAACACCTACTGGTAAAAGTAAAGTAAACTCAACTGCAAATAAGGAAGAATTTCAACAATTCAGGAGAATTTTGACTCAGCTATTGAAGGGCATTGTAAAATAATTTCTGCTGTTTCTGTCCCCCAGAAAAAGCCCAGCCACAAAGGAAAAATCAGTTCAAATATATCACCAGAGCAGAAGGGTAATTCATTGTTGCTTCATTGCTTCCCTCAGTTTTATTTTCCCTTCCTATTCTAAAAATAAATTCAACAGTGCTTTCTACTAGAACAAGTGGTTCCTTTATGTAGGGAGAGATTAAGTTGGTGTTATTTTTTTAGACTTGTTTTTTAAATTTTCAAGTTCCATCACTGAGATTAAAAAGATGTTTTGTAGATTCCATATTTCTTCCAGCATATTGAAGCCCCAAAACCCAGAATAAACCCCTGAATGCTAAGCCAAGTTTATTATAAAGCCCACATCCTTGGCTCCAAATACTCCTGTGCTACCTTTGAGCCACTGAAGTGCACAGAAGTAAACAGTCTTCCAACTGGGGACAGACAATCCGTTATTATGGGCACTTCTCTGATGGCTCAGTGGTAAAGAATCCACCTGCAATGCAGGAGATGTAGGTTCAATTCATTGATCAGGAAGATTCCCTGGAGGAGGGCATGGCAACCCATTCCAGTACTCTTGCCTGGAAAATCCCATGGGCAGAGGAGACTGTTGGTTTATAGTCAGTCCATGGGGATTCAAAGAGTTGGACATGACTGAGCATGCATGCATAATCCAATATTATATAGTAAACTTGATAGTATCTATACATCTGTGCATTGTATCTATAGATCCTGAAAGAACTCAGAGGGATATCATAATAAACTTATGAAAGGAATGCTCTTAAATTGCTTTACGTTCCCATTCTGTGAAACTGGTGTCACAGAAAAATAAAATCATTTTTTGTCACACTGTCAGAGAAAATATGTTCAGTAGTATCAGGAAAATGTTTACCCTTTAATGATTAGAGATAAATTATATAGCCAGGCCAACAATTTTGAATACATATTCTGTCTATTGTAGGGATAACAAAGTTGTAGGGGTTAAAGTACAGTGAGCTACTCATGTTCAAATCCTGGCTTTACCATTGAATGTGATTATGGACTTGTTATAATTATTTTGTCAAACATAGTGAGGAGAGAGCTGTTTGAACATATTTGAATTCAATTCAGTTAAATAAATAGCTACTGAGTCCTTGTTATGGTCAAGAAATTGTGCTCGGCATTGCAGGCGTCTCAGAGATGAACAGGGCACGGTAATACTGCCCCGAAAACTTATTGAGAAGGGAGATGGGATAAAATGCATAGAATGGTAACACAGTGGGTGAGAGAGACATCCCATGAAAGAATCACCAATAGTTGCTCCAGGAATGAGAGTAGGACAAGCCTAGATCGAGACAGAAGAATCAGTAGTAGTTTCAGCGGGGCAGTGGCTGTTAAGAACAAAAGCAAGAGGGTGATGAAGCTTCTGGGAGGATGTGGAGGGCAGGACAGTGCTTAGGAACATACACGCAGAAGCCAGAGTCAGGGCACATTAAAAAAAAAGGTGACCTGCCCTGGGAGAAATACAAAAATTGAGAGAAATAAACTAGAAGTAAGCAAGCAAGCCAGGGTCTGGAATGACAGGTGTGGAATTCTTGCTTAACTCCAAAAGCAATAAAAATGGGCAACATTCACCTATAATGTACGAAGCACCTCTGGAAGCTTCTAGAAAGAGATTAAATACTGGCTTAAACTCTAGATGCAAAGATAGTAACTCAATAGGAAGCAACCTTATGAGTTTTCTTGTGTGAAAATAGCAGATTAAACTTTGAATGGAAATTTATAAATTAATTTACAACTTTTAAGAATGTGTTGGAACTTTATCACATTTTACCAAGCAGCAGGCTTTCTGAAAGACCTTTTTTTTGCAGGAATTGAAATAATTAAATTGAAGATTCAGTGTACCTGTTCAATCATTTTATTAAAAAACTCATTCTGGTTTTCTCTGAGGGAGAGATAAACCACTGCTAAGGGAGTGGATAAATCTTTTTTTAAAAACTGTATTCACCATAAAATATATGACACTATTCCCAAATAACACCTAACAGAAGCAGGTCACATTAAAAAAAAAAAAAAAAAAAACTTGCCGTGTCGTACTAGCCATTTGTACTCATTTCTATACCAAAGGTTAGAAGTATAAAGATGATTGAGATATAATCTAAAGCAGAAGAAAAATAGCTTATAAACTAATGATTACAACACAGTAATGGAATACACATCATGCCTGGGGCTGGGGGGGAGGTGGGTGGCGGGTAGGGAGAGAAGCAGGGCTTCACGTGGAGGTAATATTTGATTTGGATTTTGGAAGTGATGTGATTATGTGGCACTACTGATGCTTTTTCTAGACCAAGGGAGCACTAGGTGTAAATGCTTGAAAATAAGGCCAGTGACATGTGGCTGTTTTCGGGAGAGTTACCGGTTTGGTATATTTGGGTATCAGACAGCTGGACCACTAGGAAGGTCCCAATCCTCTGGGAGTCTAGAGATTATAGGTGTTTATAGACACCACATCAAAAGCATAAATGGGTAAAGCAGTCAAGAGAGTGGAGGAAGAGGGGGAGAAGGAGCCACAAGAACTAACGTATTATTCCATGGGGACACTTAACATGTAAAGGGACCTTAATAATTTATGGTTTCCTTAGTTATATTAATAGATGATGTGCATGCTCAGTCGCTTCAATCCGACTCTGTGTGACCCCAGGCTGTGTAGCCCACCAGGCTTCTCTGTCCATGGGATTTCCCAGGCAAGAATACTGGAGTGGGTTGCCATTTCCTTCTCCAGGAGATCTTCCCGATCAGGAATCGAACCCGCATCTCCTGCACTGGCAAGAGGACTCTTTACCACTGTGCCGCTCGGGAAGCCCTAATTACAGGTGATATTCAAACGTAGTAATAGAGACAAGGCAACATAGATAATATAGTACAATTCTAACTCTTTCCTACTTGTCTTAATAAAATGGAAGTGTTTATATATTATGACATCCTGAATCTTTACCAATAGCTTCCTGAATTAAATCTCTCCAGACCAAGAAAAAATATGCTAAGTTAAGTTGTTTTCTTGCAGAGAGCATTTTTTAGGCATTTGATATTTGAGGACCATCAATCTCATCTAAAGAGATTCTGTCCCTTCCCTCCAGGAGCTTAGAATCAGCATCAAACACGTTAATACAGACAGGTATATTGGAATGCCACTAGGAACAAAATGGAAACATTAAAGCAATACATGGATAGACAGGTAATTGCATTATGTAAAGGTCAAGTGTAAAGAGATTTATAGTGGAAGGAAGCAGGGCGCGCTTAATCAGGGCAGAGATCAGGGACTACCTGTGGAAACAGGGCAGGTTGAGGGTAGAGTCACTTTCCTAATCAACCATGGACGATTTCATGGGAGGAGTAGGGATTTGGCAGCCACCATCAGCCTAACTTAGAGCTGAAGAGTCTCTTGCTATCTTGAAAATGTGTGATTTTTGAATTAGTGAATTGAAGGCTACGCATTATAATCCAGTCTAGTGAAGCAGGAGGATTCCTTTTCTTTCATCTTTGGCTCAGGGATCATTTTAAAAGGCCATCTCTCTCACGTGAGAGTGTTCTTTTAAAAAAAGTAAACTTCTAAAAGTATATTAAAGATTGTAATGCCTAGTTTTACATCACATCTTAAATTTTGTCTACAAAATCAGATGTTGCTATTTTCCTTTGTGACCAACATCCTTGACAATACTCAGGAACGAGAACTAACGTTAAAGAAAGCATTTTTCAGATTTCAAAGAGCCACGGGAGACATCTTGGTTCATTGTCTGGCTGAACTTTATCCTATCTAAAATTTATGAGCACGGAAACCCTTCAGATAATTAGAGCTAAGTTCAAACCCTCTGCCCACTGGGTCTTTTATAAAGAAGGAACATTTCAAGAAGAGGAGGGGTGTCAGGAGATGCTTGGGTTACTTGACAAGTATTCATTGGGTGCTGAGATTTTAAAAAGCAGTCCTAAGGAGAGCTCATACTCTCTTTTGGCAGTACATTCAGGATCACTGGGGGAAATTTTTTTCACGTGAGATGAAGTGCTCACTGTTCTAGAATTACATACAATTCCTCATGTCATATCTCCAGTGGAGGTGTTGTCTGGTTGTTCTGAAAGAACTCTTAAGATATACAATTTGAAGATATTACATTGCCTCTCCACATTACCCTCTCTGGTCCTTTCATCTTTCTTAAAGATCTTATTTTCCAATCCTTTAATTATCTTTATGGTCAAAACTGAAGTGCCCTTCCATTTGTCTTGTCATGGAGGTAGGCGCTGCCTAGCGTTAAGTCCTATATTTATATTTCTCCACCCAAGGGCTACCTTTCTTGTTTAAATCAAAATGTTGCTGTTGACTCATCATATCTTTTGGAAAAGCAACGATAACAAAATGTAGCTTTAAACACATTTCAAAATAAGACACAGAGTGTGCAAATGAACCAGAATTATCTTTCCTTTGTGTTACTCTGGTCCCCAAGTGGACCCACTTTATGGGAAAGTAGGAGCCTTGATAATTCGTTTGCAGCAAAATATCACTTACCAAGGTAGTGATATTAACTCAGGTAAGCAAAATGCGTGTTCTTTTCATCTCAGCAATTCCACGCCTACTCACCTTGCAGTTGACTTTTTATAGAACATGTTTGCATTAAAAAAAAAATCCATTTAATTGCATTGGAGAAACACTTCTCTGCCACAATCCAGGCCGATACCATGTTGCAGCTGCTCCTATTTAAAGGATAATTGTAGCCTCCCTCTTCTACAAGGAACTAATTCTGATTTTGAAAGGATTTGTCCTCACAGTTTATCCTGATGAGAGAGGACTGGATTATTGCCGTGTGAAATAGCTGAATAGTCCTATTATGGCCATTATGCCACAAATGTTGTATATTGTTGAAGATCAAAGTACTGTACCAGACTCAATGGTGACATGTACAAGCATGGCGCACTTTCCATAGTATGTAAAAAATACTGCATTTTATGAGTCATTGAGTACCATGTGAGGTATCTGTGGACCCTCTATCATTTCCTTCAAACTTTCATCATTCCAAAAATCCTTTATTTTCTGGTTGAAAGGCTTCCAGTCTAGTCATTTCTCACCAGTCTCCCCAGGAAATAAACTTCAGTACTCTGTGTTCTCTTGTGGCATTATATTACGAACTGCATATCAGCCTAGTTTACATTTAAATTACTTTAGAAAAATAGTGAATGACTCTGGACAACACTAAATTCTAACTGGCAAGTTAAGAAAATGTAAACCTTTCCCAACAAAACCCTTAATGATGTGTTTTGAAACTTTAAGTAGGACTCAGGGTTGGTTAGGTTCTAAGGGGACAAGCGTAGCTATTTCACCCCATAACCTTGTTAGGAAGGTCAACCTATATACGCGTGCATAATGAGATAGGTTAAAATAGAAGGTGGCCCAATGAGGTTCAAATGAATGGTCTTTTTAAAAAATGAGGCTTTTCTTCTATAGGAGAGATTGAGGCATTAGCTTTGCTGGAAAACTCACCCTTACATTATAGGCCAGGGAAAGACTGAATATTAATTTAATTATAAAGTATGGCATACTTCCATTTTAGCTTAAAAATTTAGTATTTCAAAATGAATTCCTACAAGATGTTTTTCACAGTCTATCTGTAGAGGTAGTCTGCTGTGGTTGTTGTTGTTTAGTTGCTAAGTCATGTCTGACTCTTCTGTGACCCTGTGGTGGACTGTAGCCTGCCAGGCTCCTCTGTCCATGGGATTTCCCAGGCAAGAATACTGGAGTGGTTTGCCATTTCCATCTCCAGGGGATCTTCCTGAAAGAAAAACTAACTCCCCAAACTAACAAAAAATGTCCCTCAGGAAGTACCACTTTGTTGTTGAATAATTTCTAATAAAACTCTAATATATCATAGATAGGATGAACTTTCTAGGGGATATTTTCCCTAAAGTAACACATCCTGTGTATAATTTGGAGATCTTACTCCAAGATTTAGGACTTAGCATAGTACAAAGAATCAGTAAACATAAAATGTGGTCAAGGAAAGCAACTGCAAATTTGAAAACATTACAATGTATGGAACCATAATTAAAATGATGATGGGTAATGTTTAGAGAACCAAATCAAATGCTAAATGTGGTTTGTAATTACTGGTTAGGGTTTCCAATGTCATTTGTAAAACTAAATGAGACAGTGAAGTTAAATGTATAAAAATGAGGACCAGGTCTACAATAGAGGAGGCATTTTATAAATTGCAGCTATCCATGTTATTACATCAATTCTAGTGGGGAGATGTTTTGCTTATAGACACATATTTTCTGGTGCACAGGCTCAGTTGTTCAGTCATGTCTGACTCTTTTGTGACACCATGGACTGTAGCCTGCCTGGTTCCTCTGTCCATGGGATTTCCCAGGCAAAAATACTGGACTGGGTTTCCATTTCCTTCTCCAGGGGATCTTCCCAACCCAGGGATCAAACCCATGTCTCCTGCATCACAGGTGGATTCTTTATCACTGAGCCACTGGGGAGCCTATTTTCTGGTAATGAGGTATGTAAAATTCCTAGTTCAGATGACCAAATTGTAGTCTGGCTACACAACAATTTATTCATGTTTTGTTGCCACACTCAGTCTCTGAAAGGCAGTGCAGGTGATGGGATCCTGGGAGTCAGGGTCCCCAGTGTCTCCTTGTGATTTTCAACCCCAAGAAAAATGCAGCCAATTTTATTTACTAAAATATTTAACATTACCTCTCTGCACATCTTATCTTTCCTTCTAGAACAATTGGCCTCAATCTTTTTAAAAGTTGAGAGCTTTTAAAAAGTCCTATGCCGAGGTCCTACCCCAAATGAACTGAATCAGATTCTTTGCAGGAGGATCCCAGGCACAAGTATTTTTTGAATCTTCTAAGGTGATTTCACTGAACAAACAGTGCTGGAAACACTGCTCAATAAAACTCTAAAGTCATTTAAAGAAGAAAGTGTTTTGAAGTAATTTGTTGTTATATGTTAACCTACACACAACATACAGCATAGTGCTTTCCCCCCAGCTCATAAACCTTTGATGAAGAATGTACACATGTATGAATAAATGGACAAATAAATGAGAGCCTCGCTGGTAGCTCAGTGGTAACGAATCTGCTGCTAATGTAGGAGACAATGTAGGAGTTTGATCCCTGGGTCAGGAAGATCCACTGGAGAAGGAAATGGTAACCCAGTCCAGTATTTTTGCTTGGGAAATCCCAAGGACAGAGAGGCCCAGCAGGTTATAGTCCAAAAGTGTCAAGATATGACTTAGCGACTAACAACAACAAAAAGCCATGACATAGAGTTGAATGCCGCAGAAATTGAAAAGTAACGTAATGACTGGGCCAGAATTTGGGGGAGATTGGATACATGTATACGTATAGCTGAGTTCCTTTACTGTCCACCTGAAACTATTACACCATTATTAATTGGTTATACTCCAATATAAAATAAAAAGGTTTTCTTTCAAAAGTTATAATGATCCTCTATTTTATCTTTCAAATCAATAAGATTTACTCAGAGGTCTCGCTTTTTAAATTTCCCCAAGTTTTTCTTGGTGGAAGTGCACCTACCCATTTGAGACATGATCATGACCGGTCCTGGGTGGAGCATTATCAAGAGAGTATTTTTTCCGATTACACAGAGACGACACTCCTGGTCTACTCTCTATATATGAGTGATTAGAGTATAGAACTTAAAATTTTTTTGCCAACAGCTCAAATTTGCACCTGAGTTGGGAAAAACTTGGTCTGCTTCCTGTCTTTCTCCTTTGCTCTTACACTACTAGACACTCAACACTTCTGACGCCAGACGTGTGGGTTTTCTCCACATGAAGCAATTTTGTAACACCAGCTGGGTGTCCTACAATTGGACTCAATTCTGCCATTATTTACTTGGAGATAACATCAGAACTCACAGGATAAGGGCTCAGTCCCACAAGACTGACCCCCCGCACCTCCCCCCTCCCCGCAACGCCAAAGACATACACTCTTCCAGTTGCAAGTCTAGGTTGTTACTTGTGCTTCTCCTTTTTTTCAAACTTCAAACTTTTACTTTGTATTGGAGTATAGCTGATTATTTTCCTGTGGTCATGTATGGATGTGAGAGTTGGACTGTGAAGAAGGCTGAGCGCCGAAGAATTGATGCTTTTGAACTGTGGTGTTGGAGAAGACTCTTGAGAGTCCCTTGGACTGCAAGGAGATCCAACCAGTCCATTCTGAAGGACATCAGCCCTGGGATTTCTTTGGAAGGACTGATGCTAAAGCTGAAACTCCAGTACTTTGGCCACCTCATGTGAAGAGTTGACTCATTGGAAAAGACTCTGATGCTGGGAGGGATTGGGGGCAGGAGGAGAAGGGGACGACAGAGGATGAGATGGCTGGATGGCATCACTGACTCGATGGACATGAGTCTGAGTGAACTCTGGGAGTTGGTGATGGACAGGGACCCTGGCGTGCTGTGATTCATGGGGTCGCAAAGAGTCGGACACGACTGAGTGACTGAACTGAACTGAACTGATGGCTGATTAACAATGTTTCGGTAGCTGCAGGTGAACAGCTAAAGGACTCAGCCATAGGTAGATATGTATCCCTTCTCCCCCAACCACCCCCCACCCCTTTATCCAGGCAGGCACATAACACTTTAAAAAAAAAATATTTATTTCACTGTACCAGGTCTTAGTTGCAGCACACAGGATCTTTGATCTTTGTTGCGGAATGTGGGATCCAGTTCCCTGAGCAGCGATGGAAATCAGTTCTCCTGCGCTGTGAATACAGTTTTGAGCTACTGGGCCACTAGGGGAGTCTCTATTTACCTATGCCTGTGACCAATCAGTTATAAATCAGACGTTCCTATGGCACCTCCTTGGGGTTGCTTAATTTTCTGGAGTGGCTCATAGAACTCAGGAAAAGGTTGACTTACTGTCTATCACTTGATTATATAAGGGTATGATAAAGGACATAGAGGAACAAATAGATAGAAGAGCTACAGAGGGCAAGGTATGAGAGAGGCCAGCACCTCTACTGTTCACCACTTTGGAAGCTCTCTGAACCCTGATCTTTGGGATTTTTATGGAGACATCATCACATATGACTGATCAATCACTCCTTGAAGGACCTGGAAACACAGAGGTTCTTCTGAATCCAACAGAGAAAAATTCTTTTATCTTACAGTTCTCTCTCCTTACAACAATTCGCACCGTGTTAATCTGGAGGTAGAGAGGAAGCTGTATTCTTGCCACTTAAAAAATGATGAGGGAAGAAACAATGACTTAAGATGAAAATGATGTAAGAAATATAAAGCAATGCCTAACAAAATGTTCCTAAAGGAGCCATGTATAGACCTCAAGGGATGTTCATTTTATCCTTCCTTATACTGTCCTCAGACAAACCTAGACAACATATTAAAAAGCAGAGACATCACTTTGCCAACAAAGGTCCATAGAGTTAAAGCTGTGGTTTTTCCAGTAGTCATGTATGGATGTGAGACTTAGACCATAAAGAAGGCTGAGTGCTTAAGAATTGATGCTTTCAAACTGTGGTATTGGAGAAGACTCTTGAGAGTCCCTTGGACTGAAAGGAGATCAAAAAAGTCAATCCTAAAGGAAATCAACCCTGAATATTCACTGGAAGGACCGATGCTGAAGCTGAAACTCTCAATACTTTGGCTACCCGATGCTAAGAGCCAGTTCATTGGAAAAGACCCCGACGCTGGGAAAGATTGAAAGCAGGAGGAGAAGTAGAGGATAGAGGAGGAGATGGGCATCACTGACTCAATTGACATGAGTTTGAACAAGCTCTGGGAGTTTGGTGATGGACAAGGAAGCCTGGCCTGCTGCAGACCATGGGGTGGCAAGGAGGCAGACACGACTGAGCGACTGAACAACCACCACCACCACAACAACAACGCAGCCTTAGCCTTCGCTAACTGCCCTCCCTTGGGGTCCCTGGGACAGAAGACCAGTTAGAGCGCGCAGAGGGTTGGCGCTCCCCGAGGGTTCCCGGCCCCCACAGCAGCGCAGGCAGGAGCAGTCACTTCCACCCAAGAGCGGGAACTGGGGTGGGGAGCGAACAGCTGGGTGGGGACGGCCGCGCGGCTAGAGGTGTTGGGCGCCAGAGAGAGGTGGGGAGGGCCGCGGCAGGGGCGGCGGGAGCGGGGCGGGGCCGGGGCGGGCCTGGGGGCGGGGCCGCGGAGCGGGATGCGCCACAGCGCCCCCTGGCTGCGTGCTCCCCGCTGGGCCCCGTGGCCGCCTCAGGCTCGGGCTCGCCGGCCCCTTTGTGTGCGTCGCGCCGCGGCCAGGAGAGCGCGGCCCGGGGCCCAGCCACGTTCTCCTGGTCCTTCTCCGCTCCACCCTCCTCCGGCCCCCGGCCCCGAGCGTTCGCCATTGGGCCGCCAGCAACCCGCGTCCCGCCGCGCACCCCACCCCGCCGGGCCCGGGGCGCTCACCGCCCCCCTCTACACACCACACCACACACACACCGCCCTGTCCCCCTCTCCGGTCCTCCCCACCCTATTCCAGGCCTCCAAGGTGGAGAAAATAAACTCCAAGCAGAGCAACTCAGAGACTTCAATAAAACGCCCAGGACCTAGAGCCCGAGCGCGTGTGCCGGGCGGCGAGGGGCGCGGGAGGCGGGGAGGGGGGCGCGGGCGGGGGGACAATGAGCGCATGAAGTTACCTGCCCGGCGGCGGAGCGGGCTGCGCGCTCGGCGCCGACGGGTGCGCGCCGCGGCTTGGGGGAGAGTTGAGCGCTTTTCCCCCCTCTTTTTTTTTCTTTCTTTCTTTTTTTTTTTTTCTCCTCTTCTTCTTAAACAAACCACAAACGGATGTGAGGGAAGGAAGGTGTTTCTTTTACTCCTGAGTCCAGACACCTCTCTCTGTTCCGTCTAAGCTTGTTTTGCTGGACACTTTTTTTTTTTTTTAAGGCACAGAAAAGGAGTTTGCTTGATGTGAGAGTGAAATGGACGTAAGATTTTATCCACCTCCAGCCCAGCCCGCTGCTGCGCCCGACGCGCCCTGTTTGGGACCCTCTCCCTGCCTGGACCCCTACTATTGCAACAAGGTGAACGCTCTGCTTTTGTTTCCGCCGCGTTCTGGCTGCTCGGTCCCGGGAGGGGGGCGGCGGCAGGCCCGCCGGCCGGCCGCGGAGGCCGGTCTCCCGGGCGCGCTCGGCTCGCAGCCCCGCGGCTGCCGGGGCGTGCGCTCGGGGAGTCAGTTTTGCGGAGCAGCTCCCGGCTTTACCCTGCACCGCGATAGTGCGGAAAGTGACGCGCTTTGCTCCGTCGTTCCCTTCCCGCTGATCGCGATTCAGTAGTCCTGCCTAGGGTTGCCGCGGGCGCTGGGGGGAAAAAAAATTAAGAAAGAACAGCAGAATACTTTGGGGGTGTGTCTGGGGTCCCGGAACGCAGGCGGAGAGTGAGAGAATTCCGTTGATTTTCTCGTTTCCCCTTCTCCCTCCTTCGCTCCTGTGCGGGCTGCGGGGGCTCGTGGTACCGCTTCCCGGCCCGGAATTAGTTGCCAGGGGAGCCGCTGGGAGTCAGGGTGCCGGGGACCCGGAGAAGCCCTCCGCCCGGGAACGGCGCTCCGCAACTCTTTTGTTTTCCCGAAGCCGATCGGCGGTAGAGCCCAGTGTCCGGGCTCGGATCTGCAGGCCGGGGTGCCACGGGAGCGTGGGGTCCCGGGGACAGCTCCCGCCCGGAGGTGCGCGCAGAAACCGCGAGTTTGTTAGGAACTGGGCGGGCGCGCCGCGTTCACGTTCGGAGCAGCAGCACTCGGCGCGGGACGCGAGCAGGTCCTGGACTGGACTGTACCCGAAGCCCGGGGACCCCAGGTGCCCAGGCCGCGGGGTCCGGGGCGAAGCCGGCCGGGAGGGTGAGCGGGGCTTCTGCGGAGCTCCGCTTGTCCCAAGGATGGAACAGTCTGGGGATACATAGGAAGGGGGCGACTCCTGCGCTTTCCCGAACTCTCACCTCCAGGAGGGAGGACGCGTGGGGGACCGAGTCCGAGAGCAGCCGCAGGGCCACGGCTGTCCTCGCCTCGGGCTTTTTGGACATGTCTAAACAGTCCTGCCCGGTGAAACGTGGCGGGGAGAATTGAGTTCTCTGCGACTCTGGGGGAGCGGTTTAGACGCCCAGCTCCCGCTCGGTGGACACCGTGCCTCTGCCAGCAATCCCGCGTCGGCCCCTCGGTGAATTCCACTGGATAGAGCGTTGGGACTGGTAACATTTGCCCGGTGGCGAGTCATCATCAAGCAGCTATTTTACGTGAGCCGGAGGTATTTAGCGCGTTTCACCCTCAGCCCCGGGGCCCCAGCACGCTGCAGACTCGCAACTCAGAGTCTTGGTCAATCCAGGCGCGCGCCCGCGCGCATGCACACACACACACTCACACACACACTCACACACACACACACACTCACACACACACACTCACACACACACGCACTCACACTCCAGACACCCTCCAGACACACACCCCACAGAGCTGTGAGTTATAGCATCCCGTGGAGAAGTTCCCTGATGCCCTGTGTATACAATGTGTAAGACCAACGTGCGTGTGTTGATGTCTAGGCAAGTTAGAAACCAGAGGAGTCTAGTCTTGGACAAGGTAGAAAGGCTTTTCATTCCGCAGGAAGCATCTCTGTAGCTAGGGACAAGTTGGAGGGTAAGGGAACTTTGACCAGAGAAGTTTCTGTGATGAAGTTTCATTATTTGTTGGTAACATAGCTCTTTTACTCTAAAGTCTGGTTTGCCTTAATAAGGAGGTGTTTTGTGTATGTAATATTTTATTTTTGCTTATAACACGTCTACTAACAAAAATAATAGAAAGGTAGCAGCATTCTTGATAGTAAAGACCTATTCCGCAGTATTAATTGGAACCAAAAGGTCAGAAACATTTTGTCACTGAAACTGGACAAATCTTATTAAGTTTATCTGTGATTTTATAATGTCTTAGATACACATTTCACTCGTCATTCTAGTGATAGGAGGGTCAGATTTAATTTGAAAGTTAAATGCTTTGGAAAATCAAGAATTGCTCCAATATATTAAATCATTTTCCAATTAAGTGCTTTAAATAATTTTAGTGGGTTGTACTGTGCATTGAATAAATTAATTTAGAAAGTCTTCAGAATTTTTTTTTTACTAGCTCATTGAAGTTCCTTTTAAGTCATCCAGTGTACGGGGAGCAAACTGTTCTTTTTAAATGCAAATCAGCCACCCTTTCTATAGACTGGATGCAAGTCTTCTATTTTACTTATTCAGGGAATAATGGATTTTTAAAGATACACAGTCATAAGATACACTTTTCATAGTAGGAAGAGACTTCATGGAAATGTTTGCCTCAGGATGTCTGCTCCTGCCCTTCTCTGGGTAGCAGTCTATCAACTATGTTTGTCACTCATTCTTGATTATATTTAGTGTACTGAGTAGATTTGCTAGGCCCCAGAAAGCCCCGGCACTAATGTTTTCTACTCCACCGTGATTAGCATTGGCACAAAATTTCTGTCCGGTTCCACAGTTTGAGCTGCTTACAGTGTAGTCAGCCAGCATTCATTTTTGCAGTGACTCAAGTAGATTTGCAGGGATCTAAAAGGTGGACAGAAGTGTGAAAGAGGTGAAATAATCTTTATCTACATTAGTAAAAACAAGTTAGCTCTGACTCCCCCCAAAGAGAGAAGACTGCAAAGTAAACCTTGTCTCTTTCAGAGGTGTCACTAGTGTGTAGTTGATTACAAGAAACAGTCAGTTTGTCAGGCTATTTGTTTTCAGTAGGATGATAAGATCATAAATTACTAATTGTCTTTATTTGAAATCTGTCGACACTTTACTAAAGTCAGTGTGCTAAATCCCAGCGGAACCAGTATCTTTCTGTGCTTCAGCACCACACACTGTGACTAGACTTTCTCCAGTGACATTATTTTTTTCAATGTCAGGAGAGACCCTAATCCAGAAAATGAATATCCTCTTCCTGGAGCTTTTCTAAACTAAAACGAGGTTGTTTTACTTTGCTGACATTCTCCAGCACTGCTGCTCTATAGATTGCCAAAACACTACTTATATTGTTCAGTTAATAAACTCTGGAGGAGCAATTTTTTGGAAAACAGTTTAATTTAGTATCGCTCTGTTGCAAGAACACATTAGGTTATGAGCACATCATCATACAAAGTGGCCTCCATTTTCACGTAACCCATTGAGGGAGAAAAGTGAGAACAATGCATCGATGTTAGTTATGGCAACTGTGCGAAGCATCTCTTCTTATACAAACAGCCAGAACTGGATGGCATGTTGCTGTATATAGGTCAGCCTTTGAAATAGCAGTGTAACTCATAGACTGGACAGGAACCAGTAGGCTCAAAGTAACACTGTTTACCTCTGGCAACTTAAAGCATGGCTTTGTTTGAGACATTGAGAGATGGGTACCATACTGGAGTTTCATCTAATGAAGGCTATTTTAAGTAACATTGTATCCCTTAATTGAACTGAATGTTACCAAAAGAAATTGGATTATAGGCACTCCCAATTGGAGCTCAGTAGTAAAATAGAGTCCTCTTTTTTGTTCTAGTTGAAGATGTCAGAACATTAGTTTAAATATATACCCACAGAGTAATAACAGTTCCTTTCAGTTTCTAGTGCAGTGTCATTTCTGAAGATTGTTTTCACTGATTTTATGCTAAATTGGGACGAAGAAGTGGCACTTTTTCATTTCTGCAATGATGTGATGTGTTCAGTTATTGCTCAGTATCTGCCCACATAAGGAGTAGTAATACAATTATGTTATGACATGGCTAATGACAGGGATGCTGACCTCTGCCAGCAGTGGGAGAGGAAATAATGGTCTTTACTGTTCTCAGCGGTTGCTTTTGTGGAATCAGGCCCTGAATCTTTCTTTGACTGATTTAGACCCAAGGAAGTTCATAACACAAACCCATGCTTAATACTGGCTATATACAGAGTGAAAAATAATGGGCGTTTGGAATATTGGGCTTTTGTCATTGAAATGAGGAAGGAAAATGTATCATCTTTTCACATAAACACAGGAGGAAGAACCTGTTTGTGATGAACTCTGACTTAAAATGTCAGGGCTAACATTAAACATTTGATGACTTCTGAGGAAAACAAGATTCATTTTCATCTCTGCAGAATCTCCTTCGAGCTTATTTTCCTGTTTAGAGTATTATGTGTTTTCTTGAATGTGGCAAAACTCACCCTTCCTAAAATACAGGATTTGCAAGCACATTATGATGGAGTCATTATTTCTGCTTTAATACATGTAAGAAAAAGGAGGAGGGGAGAGAGGAGGGAGGGGAGGACTATAAGCAATTTAGAGCATCATGCTTGATTAGTTCCCTCCCTACCCCCATAACTTCTAGGACTTTGGGAAATTCATAGTCAATACTTTGAACATCATTAGTGTAATTAAAAACTCCCATGGGAGTTTTATTAAGCTGGCATCTTTCGTAAGTTTTGAGGTCTTTAAATATGTTTTAAATAAATTTATAGGCAAGAGCTTTGAGCCAAGCAATCATATGGTTTTGGCCACTAAGTCAGATGTCATACAAAAACCTCAAATGTAGCTATTAATATCTTGATTTTGTGAGATATGTCAGTGTCATAAACTCCAATTTTAAATGTCTATGCAAAAATTTTAGTTTTGAGCTTTGGAGCTCATAATGTTGTTTTTAAAATAGTTTACATTATTTACTATTCTCACATTTTACCATTTATTTTAAAGTTACTGAGTGATGATATTAAGGAGCATTTTGATATTTCTCTTAGCTGGGAAAACTAAACTAATATTTAAATATTATCTCATCAGCTGCTTATTGTTGTTTTTTTAAGTGACATGATTGCAAGGGGCTAAGAACAGAGAAAAATGTAAGGCACTTGAATCTGAAAGAAGTAGGGAAAGTTCCAAGTTAACAGTGGTTTTCTTAGGACCAGAATGGGTCTCAAATATTGGTTTTGGTGTGTGGGGCTATTTCTTGTGGTCGTATTTTTTTGTGTGATGGGCTCAATTCAAGAAAGGGATAGGTTAGGGGACTGGGGCTATGGGCATAGAGGAAATCTTACCACGAAGGATGACTTATTCTCGTGCTTTCCAACATTTTGCTAACTTACTAGAAAGTTGAAAAAGACCCTGGGGATATTTCTCAATTACTGGAGATCCTCCTGTCTTGATGGAAGCCTACCCTCAGCAACTGGTCTGTCTGTGTGTCTGATGCCTCCTCCCTCCCTCCTCCTCATCCCCTTCCCAAACACCCGCAATCCTGGAACAACTCCCCCTCCCCTGCTTTTCTCCTTCCCAGTCTGGGTCTGAACGTGGAAGGTCTATGTTTTCTCACCTGAACTTGCTCTGCTCAGATCCTTGGCTCACCATTGTGTTCATCTTGGCCACCTTTGGTGCTTGTCTTCATTGTCATCATTGCCATCATAGCCATGTTGGCAAGTCCATCCTTCTCCCAGTACTTGACCTTTCTTGGGCACAGAAATTGGAAACTTCTAGTCCGTAGGCCCAGGTCCACTTCCTAAAGTCCTCAACTAGGCTGCTATCCTTTTCCCCAGCTGAGTGAATGACCTAGGGTCATAGAATAATAGACTAAGAAAACAGATGTGATCCTGAGAGGAAAGCCATGGTGGGTATTTCTAAGCTCTCACTGTTCCTTTCTTCCAGCACATTTTAAGCACAGTGTATCTAGAGCTTGGGATCAGCTCCTTGAATATCCCTTATCAGTGAGAAATCTTAATTTAGACTCTAAAATAGTATGTAAGTGGGACTATGATCTTCTGATCTTTAGTTGCACATGGTAAGTTAGGTAGTTACATTTATAGTGATTATATGGGTTGGCATGTTTATGTGTTCTCATCAGAATATACATAGATAACTAAGATTGGAATAGTTGGAAATGAAGAACCTATTTAATCACTTTTAGGTAACTTGTCATCCTACATCTTAGCTTATCCAAAGGTGAATCTCCAGGTTTCTGAGAAGTCATAAGGTAGAATATTTAACTTATATTTCAAGGAAAAGTAATATACTACTTATCATGACTCAATGAACTGTTATGAACAATTGCATTTTTAAAATATTGGATCAACTGTTTAAGATAAAACTTATGTTGTATACAGCCAAATATAAGAATCTAACATGTATATCTTTGGGAGAAAACAACATTGTGATACACCATAATTATAAATACTGTGGGCCCCAAAGACATAGCTATAATCTTGGCTGCAAGAAGCTTCCCCATGAAGCATCTGAATATATGAAAGCTGCCTTGTTTAATTGAATTTAAGCAAAATTTTAACATGGGAATGTTTACTTTTACCAATCTTAAAGATAGTTTCTTTTTTCTTATTTATTTCGATTTTCATGTTATTAATATACATCAGCTTTCCACGGGCTTCCCAGGTGGTGCAGTGGTAAAGAATCCACCAGCAATGTAGAAGATGCTGCTTCAGTGCCTGGGTTGGGAAGATCCCCTGCAGAAGGAAATGGCAACCCACTCCAATAATCTTGCCTGGAGAATCCTGTGGATGGAGGAGCCTGATGGACTAGTCTATGGGGTCGCAAAGAGTCAGACACAACTGAGCGTGCGTGCACGCAGCTCTCCATATATGCAGGTTCTGCACTGGCAAGTCATCCAACTTCAGATAGAAAATATTTGGGGGCGGTAGAGAATCCCAGAAAGTTTCAGAAAGTGAAACTTGAATTTGCTGCACACCAGCAGCAACTATTTACATATCATTTACATAGTGCCTACAGCTATTAGCATAGTATTTACATTGTTTTAGGCATTATAAGTAATCCAGAGATGATTTAAAGTAACGGAGGATGTGTGTAGGTTACATGCAAATACTGTATCACTTTATATAAGGACTTGAGAGACTTCAGATTTTGGTATCCGAGGGGAATCCTGGGCCCAGGCCCCTGAGGAGGCCCAAGAACAACTATTATTCAGTTGATCATTTTCTTTGAAGATGCACTTCCCAGAATCAGATAGCCTGTGGTCTCCAAGGGTTGACAGGACCAGCAGTAGATAGTGAGTTGTGTTAAATGGACTGTCCTGCTAGGAAAGCAGCCCACCAAGATGCTACAGCTTACATCTACCCTAATGAAGTGGAGCATTTTTTTTGTTTTAAACCATGCATGCCAAGTTTCATCCTAAAGAGTAATTTCTCATTAAAAACAGCTGAGTTATAAACTGCTTAGAAATGTGGTTTATAATGGAAGTGCCAACAGACTGTTAATTATAGCAGTTCTTCCATAATACTTTGAGACATGGAATTCACATTAACCTGAAATGAGTCTTTCCTGGTTATAACATGTTCCTCCCTATAGCATTCATTTTGAAAATGGGAATGTTATATTGCTCTGTGCCTGGATGCAGCAAAAAGATCAGAGGAGGGGTGATGCCAAAAAGAACCCCCCTGTTTTATCAAGAGGTATCAATATTTCCCTAGATCTCTTTATTTGATCTACAGCGAGAGTTTGCCTAACTTTTAAAATCTATCTTCAGATTTCCATTGTATTTATGAAACACCATCACTGATTTATTTTTATGCTAACAAAGGTCATGAAACCCATGTCACTCTCAATGCTTTTCTGTTTGTCCATTTTTCACTTTGGAGTTTTTAATGGTTCAGCTTTAGCCAAGTATTTATTGTTTTTCATTCTTGAGTTATGTGCTTTTATGAAGCTGTTTTGAAAGGACTCCTAAATAAACTAGTGCTATGGTTCGTTGATAAGAAGCTTTGCTAGTGGCCAAGAAAATATAAAGTGTTTTGAGTTACTATGTGGGCTTATAAGTTACATGTATCTGATCCACAGTTACAACACCATCAGTTGCTGCATGAACACTTTTCCATTCAAGTCTTTGAGCCCCTCTCTGGAAGTCAGTTACCTGGTAGAGAAATTGGCATGCGCACATACACGTGCTTGTGCGTGTGTGTATGTGTTGGGTGAGCACGTGTTTTCCTGTGTTTCACAGTGTCCTGGATATATTTCTTCCCATAAATGCAGGAGAGTTTACCGCAAGTGGCAGAATCAGTGTGTACAGCAACAAAGGCAATCATACTAGCTAGCAGGAATGCCTCATTACCACTCCTTTTTAAGAAACTTAGCCGTATTTCACATGTGACACTTTTTCACAATGATAGGGCTTTAATTGGGCAAATTATACCTTAATAAGACTAAAGAACTGAATCTTTTCTGAGGAAAGCCCTAGGCCTCACTGAAGAAAAGACTTGCTGAAGATTTCACATAAAACCTGGGCTCTTGAACCTATGTTGACTTACCCCCTAGGCAAAATAAATATAACCCTGAAAGGATATGGTTCCCTCCACTTGTTTCCCATTCTGTCTAGAAGCCTGACTCTGTTCTATGTCTGGTAAAAGTTCTGATACCTAAAAACCTTTCATCCACCTGTGTCCCAATCTTGCCTGCATTCACTAGAGGAAATAACTTATGTTTGTATCAAGGCACCCTTTTGAGCCTCAAGGAGTCAACAGAGGTAGATTATTTTGAAACCATGTGAGAAAAGATGTTCAAAAATTCAAGCCATGGTAGACCTTAGAAAAATACTGCATTCTCAGCCCATTTCTTCTATTTCTGCTACCTTAGTGGAATGACGTTTTCTCCCAAAGTCATAGATTAGTGATTCTTTCAGGAAAGGAGCGAAAGGAATAACCTTTCTAGCGGGTCAGAGGTGAATTGGGGAAAATGAGGTGTGTGTCTGTACAGACTGTAATCTCCATCTCTCAGATATTGATAAGCCCCCAGGGAGTGTCTTTTTCACTTTCTGCATTGTGAGTCAGTGCACCTAATGAGAGATGTTAGGATGGAATCTGTTGTCTATGGGGCAGTGTAGGGAGATAAAATAAAGTTGAGAATGCCTGCTCCAGAGGGAAATGACCTCTTGTAGTTCCTGACTTCAGGGGACTAAGCTTGCCCCTCACTCCCTTCCTCTGATATATGGGCCAGAGATGGGCAATATAATATGCAAGATTAATTAAACAATGGACCAACTGGATCTAAAGATAGTCCAATTACACTGAAAGCATGTCTGCACACCACCTGATATTCTTAAGTCCTTTAACTCAATTAAATGGTTAATTTGAAAAATGATGGGTAAAGTGTTATATGCATTGGCATCTCCAAGCTCTTGTAAAAAACCAACTCTTTCCTTCTACACCAATATGCCTTCACCTAAAATGCCAGGAACAATTGTATAAAGAGAAATGTTAATAATAAAGAGGCAGGATAACCTTTCAACAAAAAGTATATTTTATCATTTGGCAGATGCAGTCATGAACATTAATCATAGAAACCTGCAGATAGTAGAAGCTTAATATCAAAGCTAATGATTTATTTTATGTTAATGACTTTCTGCCAGGGCATAAAAGACTGTTCATAATGGACTCTCTGCACGGTGTTCAGTTACTAAGGCTGATGGGATAATCTTTTTCTCTCTCCAAATTAAGCTTTTTGAAATACATTATGCTGTTATTTTTCAAGGTAACTCTCCAAAATTTACTGCAAAACTAATCTTTTAAGAACTGATTAAAGAAATAAAGAAGAAAAATCCCAAAGCAGCTTTTCTAGTTCATGAACAGTTTGACTTAATTAAAGAGAGAAAGTTTGCATGTATGCTAATATCCCTGAACTTGGAATGCCAAACAGTTTTCAAGTCAGCCTTTGGTGACAAGGTCTGCCTTTTGGAGATTCAGTTCCCATAAGTACATTCCCCAACAGAACCTGTTTTCATCGATTACTGGCCAATAATGAACTGAATGGTAGTAAAACCTGGAGTTGTGCACTGGGAAGTTTTAAAAATTATGTTTACAGCTAGTTATAACCAACATTATATTTCAATAAGAGATAATTTGCCTACTAAAGTTCACATAATGTGCTAATCATGTCTAGTGGTTAATAAAGGCCTCCCACCTCACTCCCCTGATGGCTATAAAAGGCTATTATATTCATGGCAACAGTTCAGGTACAGCTGCTGTGTGTTAATAATGTAGCATTGTCCCACTAATCAACACAGCAAAGGTCAGCACCCCTAAGCACCTAAACTACCTATTCTCTCTCCAAAATATTTATTGACACCCTAAAAGATTATCTGACCTGAAGTTTTCCTTAACTTAGAATTAGTTAATTCCACACCAAGCTAATTGGGTGATAAAGGTTTTGTAACCTAAGCTAGGTTGTGGAGGAGATGAATATAGATTCATACTAATCTCCCATAAACATGTTTCCCTTTCTGAAGTCATTGACTGAATTAGTGTGAGGTTGTTAGAGCCATGAACCCCTTTATAATTAAGTAAATGTGTTCCAAAGGGAGACTGTTTTCAGATTTTACATGTTATTTGAAGAGACGTTTGGAAGAAAAACAACTTTTCAATAACCAGAAGCTTTTAAAGTAAACAGAGCGAATCGGAAAACGAGAAGGGATATTTAAAGTCTAAACAGACAGGAATCTGTGTTAGTTTATAGACCTGATCCAGTAGTGAAATATTATTTGCTTAATTGTTCTTTTGGCATAGGGAAGCAATAAGAGTAAAAGCTTCTTAAACCATATTTTCTGCACACAAAGAACATATTCACGTGGGATTTCCATTTTGCTAGAAAATCGCACAAATCAATAAGCCAGCACTTATCTGCATTAAAATTAGGCAGACGACAGTTTACAGGCATAGTGATAGTGTAGTTCTCTTGATACCCTTGGTTACTGTTTCAGATAATCCTTGCCTTTGTGTCCTCAGCAGCCAAAATGTTAAGTGAACAAGATCTCCTTTTCTCATCTTGTATTATTGTCTTCTGTTTTCTGTTACTCACTTGGATAGCCTTGTTTGTGTGCGTGTGTGAGAGTGTCTTCTTCCTTGAGGACTTGAGAACCTTAAATGTTTTCAGAAAAGAAAAAGAAATGAAACTCAACTGTGTTTCCATCACCAGGAGAAACGTGAAAGGCGATCTGTGGGAGGAGCCTCTGTGTAGCACATAATGTAGGACGATACATTTGTCATGCTTTAAATATATAATGCCTACAATGAAATATGTACAGGCACAGTTGTGATCTATGAAGTCCCTGGCTCCAGTGCCATTGTTTGTAGTCTCTACGGTTGTCATACATTGTTCTTTGCACATCATACCCTTACAGCAGAATTTGACACAATTTCTAGCTTTCCGTCCTGCACCATTTTCGTTGCACAATATACATGAGTTTGACAGGGTGTGTGGAGGAAAATTCTGGCAAGCAATTGATATTTTGAAGTGGCAAGCGTTTCAGCAGCTGCTTGCTTGTGAAAAAGGAATGATAAGATATACTGTATTGTTAGTTTCAGGGAAAGCATTAAGGTTTAAGCTCTGTAAAAATGTACACATTATTCGTCAGTGGTGAAGCAAGTCTTTTATGTTTTTAGAGCTTAGCTCGCTGGCTGATGTGAACTAGAATGACATTGGTCAGTAAATGAATAGGAGTACTTTGAATTTGAACTGCTGCCAATTTTGCACCAACAAAGGAACTGACAAAAGAAAGATTTTATGTGAAATGCAAAGCACACGCGATGTTTTGGGGGCGGGGAAAGGGAAGGAGGGAGAGAGGAAAAAAAAAAAAAACACTCACACCAGAGAATATTCTTTAATACCTACTTGCAAAGATATCAAATAGTTAAAACGCATCCATTTTTCATGGCTCATCAGCTCCAACCTAAGCTGTTTTATCTAATGTTCTTTAAAAACCTGTTGTGTACACATAGGCTTCTAGAATCTGTTCATATGGAATTTAGAGTGTTTTTCAAAATATCACACAGTGGCCTGAAGGCCTGTTGGCAGAATATCAGAGTTGCCCATGCTGGAGTCCCCAGCTCTCTCTCTCTCTCTTTCTGGTAGTGGGAAAT
Organism: Bos javanicus; assembly: GCF_032452875.1. Lineage (NCBI taxonomy): Eukaryota > Metazoa > Chordata > Mammalia > Artiodactyla > Bovidae > Bos > Bos javanicus. Next base: position 25,403,017 of record NC_083881.1, on the reverse strand, counting down.
TGTAGTTTAATCAGTTATGGCACTTTCAGTGTGTAACGTTCATTAGCAAGGCAATTTGTCATGACTGCTAATGGTCAGAATGCATCTGCTCTCTCGGTTACAGAGCGTGATAAGTAAAAAGACAAATATTTCAATACCTGATAGTATTAACTTGTTTCAAATTTATAATCCAAGGTTAGTTGCTCAAAACAGACACAGCAGCCGATTAACAAGCATCCTGTATTCAATTTTAGTGGGCCCTGTTTTTATGGATTTATGACTTTAAAGCAAACTAATGTGCTATTACGAAGGGCACAGTCTTTGATTAGATGTTCAACAGAAACTAAGTTATGAGCAGAGTACCTTCTGGGTTCGTCTGTAGAGAATTTATGTGCATAATATTTTCTGTGGAGTGCTATAAATTGAAAGCTTTAATGCACGCAGTGTTTCTGACATGCCAAATATTCTTCTTTATAATTAAAAAAATGTCACTTTCCTATTGGTTTATAAACTGGTCAGTCACTTTTCAAGTGAGATAGAGACCTGATCTCTTTGAAAAGTTTGAAAATTCTAGTAAAAAGCTTCAGAATGAATTAGAAACGTCACAGCTCTTCCCAGAACTCTGCTTTATAAGATCATTGTTCATTGTTCTACACAGGAAAAGTTAAAAGATTCCCCCCCGCCCAGTTGAAAAGGCTAGAAATTGTTATGTATCTCCTATTTTCTAGATATTACATCACATTGCTTGCTATACAAAATCTTGACACATTTTCATTTTTAATGAAAGCCCATAAAATACAGAGCATAATGATTTCTTAGAAACTGAACCCAATCTTGGTTAAAAAAAAAAAAAAAGAAAATCGTTCTTGCTAGTAACAAAAGCTGTTACTGTTTAAGTTCCTGTTGAGCGGTTAGTTGGTACGCTTCGCTGAATGTTGTCAAAAAGGCTTTCCTCATGATTGACAACCCGGCAGGAATGTGAATGGAGATTTTAATTGCGTATCATGTGTGCATATCAGAGCGAGTGAATTCATGACTCTGCTTAGCTCCACATCTCTGCAGGTCAGCCGTGCCAAAAAAATGCTCTTTTATGTGCAGTATCTCCAAAGAGAAAGGTGTATGTGTGCTGAAGTCATTCGTTATTCATTTCTCAAGTAAAGCACTTGTGTTCCCTTAGCCTTGGAGTTTGAAAATGGAACAGAAATCCATTTGGAGATTTCTTTCTTTTACTCTTTGCACTTATACTTGGATGATGTAAATTCTTTTATGTTACAAGTTGGGAAAAGTGCCAGAACATATTTTTCTTATGGCACTTGTTATATGAAGTGTGTTTATCTTTTTTCTTTTTCCCTAAGGAGTACTTTGAAAAGAGAAAAAAAAAATGTAAGCCGATGGAAAAATTTACTGAGGTCAATTGCCTCTCTCTAACTTGAAATCTTTAGAAAAAAAAATTTTGGGGGGTGGTTAGTGGAGGGAAGAGAAGTAAGGCTATGTATCTGAGAGGGGGAAGGACCATGAAGCTGTATCTGAATTTTGGTTAAGAAGAGCAAGAATACAGTGTTTATGGTAAAATGACATGAATGAATATATGAATGTTCAGTTCTTAGAAAAATAACTCCTAGACTGAGAACTTAAAGGTCAAAGTTTCATTTCTGCTATCACCTCTTTGCCAAGATGTAACAGTGGTGATAAACTATTTATCTTAGTTAGCTGTCTAAATCTAACACATGTGAAATCCTTGGAATCAAACTTACTGTGTGAGGTAACTGGCTACAGTCACCCCAGATTGATCAGGAACTCAAAGTAAAAACAAAACACTCAGCAATGGATATGCTATATATAAAATTTTTCATTTGATGTGATGTGAAAATTTGGCACTTGGGTTGTAAATTTAACACCTACCTACTTTTCTGTGTCATTTTGAATGGGTGAGAAAAAGATTAGTGCCAGGGTCATTTTAAATATAATCCTAGTAATAAGTAGGGTCCTGTTGAAAAGATGGTGACTTTATAGCCATAGGATATCCCATGGGGCCGTAACTTTATTCTAGGCTTATTGTGTTATCCCAACACATTTTAGAAGGTGTCAAATTGCAGGCTGATGACTCAGCCTTTAGTATAGAAGGCCGTGGGGTTCCACTGTGGCTCAGAGGTAAAGAACCCACCCGCTAATATAGGAGACACAAGTTTGATCCCTGGGTTGGGAAAATCACCTGGAGAAGGAAATGGCAACCCACATCAGTTTTCTTGCCTGGGAAATCCCATGGACAGAGGAGCCTAATGGGCTACAGTCCATGGGGTCGCAGAGTCGGGACTTAGCAACTAAATAGCAACAATAGTAGGCAGTACAGGGTTATGGCTCTGGGAAGACACTGCTGTACCTTTAAAAGGCTAAAGAAGAAAACTTATTTTAAAAAATTTAGCTTTATCTACGGGGTGACATTTTTCTAATGTTATGGAAAACTATTTTGTACTTTATACTGAGAGCTCGGGCAGGAAAAATCTATTTACAAAATGAAAAAAAGTACTCAGCTGAATGCATTTCACTTTTAAAGATGATATTCTGGTAATGAACTTTATCAAGCAGAGAACATTGCAGTAAAAGTATTAAAGTAGTTCCTATTTGGGTTGCCTCACTTAAGGCTGTGTCACTGTTTCCATTATAACTTCTTATTTTCAGGTAGCTCTAATGCAGTCCCCACACAGATATTTGCACAGGGATGAGATGAGGATATTCTCGCCTAAGAAGCAGACTTTTTTTTTTTTTTTTTTTTTGGACTACACTTGTAAAGAAGCTGTAGGCTTTGTTAATAAGGCACACTTAATTCATTTTTAGAAATGAAAAGCATTTATTGAACACCCAACTGTGTGCTGAGCCTTAGGCTGAGTGTTCCAGGGGCGGAGACAGGCACAAAGATCAGTAAGTACTGGACTCTGCCTCTGTGTGACTAGCCAAGAGAGGAATGCAAATAACTGTGGCCCAGCTCTAGTGTAACTGATGTGATGCGGATGGAGTCTGTAGTCAAAGTGCTGGTGGTACAGAAGGAGTACTAATGGATTGAAGTTCAGGAAATCCCCGTTGCTTCCTGGAGGAAATGGCATTTTAATTGGCCTTAGAAATCATGCAGCGAGAGGGGGAAAGGGACTTCTATATTTTGAACTATTTTTTAGACTTCCTACCTCTTTTCAAAATGACTTGAGGCAACTAAAAAAAAAAAAAAAAGGCCAACACCTACCTTAAGGCTATTAGTATTAATGCAGATTATGGTAGCCAGAAAAAAAAGATGCCACGTGTTTCTTAGCTCAGGTGTGATCCCTATCTGTGCTTAGTCGCTAAGTCATGTCTGACTCTTGGTGACCCCGTGGTCTGCAACCTGCCTGGCTGCTCTGTCTTTCAGATTTTTCAAGCAAGAATACTGGAGTGAGTTGTCATTTCTTCCTTTTCTTCCTTCCCAACTTGGGGATTGAACCCGTATCTCCCACATTGGCAGGCGGATTCTTTGCCACTGAGCCACCGGGGAAGCCTAGATTACCCCAATAATCAGACATTAAGTTTGGCTCTTGCTCATTCATGGAGCAAAAAATGGAAACCCACTGAGTGACAGAATGCTGATTATTTGAGAGACTTGTGAACCCTAATCATTCATAAGTTTTCCTCTCATGAAAGACTGCAAAAGATATCAAATGAGGAAATAGATGGAGGTGTGACATCACAGGATGTCTGAGGCCCCACCCAATATGGTGCCTGAGTTGAGGCTGAGGTGTCGATAGTGAGAAATATGGGCCTAAGGAGGAGAGCTTCACTCCCAGGCAAACAGGAATTGCTTCGCAAGTCAGGCAGGTAATGGTTGCCACGTGAGAGAGGGTTGGGAGCAGTTGGGGTGGAATTCAGGTTCTTCCTGAAAGTGAACTCATGCTCAGCGCTTATAGGAATGTACCAGAGAAAACTGCCTGGAGAGGGAGTTCTGTGGTAAAATGAACCTTAAGATATTCACCTATTTTTTTGAAGACTTTGTCTCAGTTACGATGAATAAGCTTTTTTTAGTGACTTCCCAGGTGGCGCTTGTGGTAAAGAATCCACCTGAATACATTTGAATCAGTTCTAATGAGGTGGATGAAACTGGAGCCTATTATACAGAGTGAAGTAAGCCAGAAAGAAAAACACCAATACAGTATACTAACGCATATATATGGAATTTAGAAAGATGGTAACAATAACCCTGTGTACGAGACAGCAAAAGAGACACTGATATATAGATCAATCTTATGGACTCTGTGGGAGAGGGAGAGGGTGGGGAGATTTGGGAGAATGGCATTGAAACATGTATAATATCATGTATGAAATGAGAAAAAAAGAATCCACCTGCCAATGCAGGAGACAGACACGGGTTCGATCCCTGGTTTGGGAAGATCCCCTGGAGGAGAGCGTGGCAACTGACTCCAGTATTCTTGCCTGGGGAATCCCATGGACAGAGGAGCTTGGTGGGCTACAGTCCATACGGTCTCAAAGAGTTGGGACACAACTGAAGTGACTTAGCACGAAAGCTTTTAGAGGCTTTATATGTCGGCCAAAAGATTCAGTTATATTAAATGTAACTTCTTGAGAGACACGCTAGAGTCTTATAGTCTACCTGCAAGTTCTTTTTTAAATTGATCATCCTGATAATTAGAAATTAATATGAATGTTTTGCTTTGTGTGTAGTTGCAGAAATGCACCAGCTGACTTAACTTCTAAAATTAGTAGTCGCTTTGCTGAGATTTCTTGTTTAGTGACAGATAGGCACACAATTATAAGTAAACTGGGAAAATACAGTGAAGTGTCCAAACATATTCAGAAATGTCTTTCAGCAGTTTTAAAGGGATCTCACAGTCTTCAAGTAGTTTTTCTACTGAGATACATTAATGGAATTACACCCTGAGGGGGTGGAGGAAGACTCCAGAAGTTCCTGTGAAATCTACGGAGTTATTAGAAGGATGATGCTTCATCTTTAAGAAATATGTAAATTTTATAATATTTTCCATATCACATTCCTTGTCTGTTTTCATGTTAGTATAATACTTTAAATGACTTACAGTTGAGTCTACTCTGTTCCAGAAACCAAGTCTCTGTTATTCTAAAGTTCTGCTGCCTTCATGTATCACTCTTTGCTCTTAGGGTTATGAATTTGGGGAGCATGAAATAGCATAACAGTCTTTCATTCTTATTAAGAAATAGACTGGAGGCCTTGTACAAGCTGATTTTGTTAGGTTATCTCTCTCCCAGAGATCAGAATATTTTGTTCACTCTTAATTCTCTTTCTGACTTCCACTAATTCTGTTTTTGATAAGAAAGCTTGACAAAGTATTTGATCTTGGTTTCAAATGGAAAGCAGTGTGGCTAGGGCTCAATCATTGTTGGTCCCGTGGGCATAGTGACCTTATGCTTAAAGGGAGGGAATGGGAAAGAGGGAGGAATAGCCCATGGTCGGGAAGATACTCTGGAGAAGGGCATGGCAAACCACTCCAGTTTCTTGCCTGGAGAATCCCATGGACAAAGGAGCCTGGTGGGCTGCAAGTCCATAGGGTCACAAAGAGTCGGACACAACCGAAGCAACTTCGCACGCACGAACGCAGACAGAAGAGAATGGTCCTGGAGTTCCTGGCAAAACCTCAGTATACTTAATGATGGGAAAGGTGGTCAAATGTGGTACTATGCTGTTAGACATTAGTACATAGCCTCACCTGAGAAGAATTTGGAAAATTCAAGAAAAGAAAAGGATCATGAAGAATTGAATGGTTATGGTGATGATTTAGGGTGCATCAGGATGGAGCAAGACCTATAACATAACAGATGGCTGAAGTTTGAGTTCCTTTTTGCCCATCCTCCTTCCTTCCATCTCAGAGAATTTGTAAGATGACTGACATTATTTTCAAGATTCCTTTAGACTTACATTGTTTTACTTGTTTTCTCATCTGCCTAAAATGGGCTTCTGTTTTGGGGCATCCATCCTTGCCTGCCTTCTCCCTCATCATTAGGATCCCCTTCTTGGAAAACAATAGTTCTAGTTACACAGGACAACATGGATAGATTTTACGTGTGTATGCAAGGTTTCAACAAATACTGATCTACTTGATGTCCACAGCATAGCATTAAGTCAGGCTTGGTTTGTTCATTTTCCTTAAATTCATTTAAGTCTTAACCTCCCTTTGAAATGAGTTCTTTGTAAACCAGTCAGGCATATGTAAATAACAGCTATTCTCTTTAATGACAAAAATGAGTGTTTTCTTCTAGAAACTTCATTTAGGCAGATGAGCATTTTAGCTGTTTCACTTATCCGAATCAAGGAGCTTTTCCCTTATTTAACGTCCTTTTGAAGTTTTATCTGAAATGGTAGGCCAGGGGAATGAATACATGTCTGCAGTTTACACACAGTTATTTGCAAGGTCCTGTGAAAGTGGAACAAAAAAGTAATGAAGAAGCAGATTCCTTATATTCAGTTCCATTGCCTATTTCACCATGGGTTTCAGAGCCCATGCCACAGGGTTGCTATAGACCCAGCTTCCCACTATATGGCATTTCCAAATACTGGTTATTTTATTCACTAAACATTTTCCAAGTGGTTACTGTGCACCACAAACTGTGCTTAATGGTAGGAATAGAAAAAAAAATTGTCACTTAACAGAGGTAATAATCTTAGATGTGATATGAATAATCCTATTAATAGAAGATGGGTGAGGTGAGAACCAAATAGACAACTTTCATATTTGACCTCGGCGCTATTCATATTAAGTGCTGAACATCCCTATGTTCATTCACGCATTTCCCTTCCCTCCTCCTTTTCCTAATTTTAGTCCAGATGGTTTGACTGAGGGTAGACCCAGCATTCCTTGCCTGTTCTCAAGTCTTGCTATGAGAGCAACTGATAGCCTGTGGGATACGATAACTTGGTAACTTAAGCCAATAGTGATTGTTTCTGAAGTAGCCCAAGGAATGAATTTTTTAAAATTGAAATTCTAATCTTACAAATATTTAAATCTTTGGAAATGTAAACTATCTTTCAGAAATAAAGAACAAGATTTATGTGCAATTCTTTTTTTTTTTAATCAGTGCTTTAAATGAGCTGAAATCAGTTGTTTAGTATTATCCAATAATACTTTTATATGTGAAGTTGCTTTTAAGTTCAGGGAGCATTTTTTTGAAATGGTGAACTAATCAATGTTCATTTTGTTCAGGTTCATCATAATGGATTTCCAAAGATAAACACTACTGTGTACTGAAAATGATTTTTCTGACAAATACTGCATATTCTAGGAGACAGTCATTGCAAAATTGCTTACAATATAATTCTGTGAATCTCGTATTTTCTTAACCATCTCATTCCTTACCCTTATATGGTATGGAAGCAGACTGCAATTATGCTTTCACAATTACTTTATTATATGGGTTGAAATATACTCCTGAAGCTCTTATTACCTTTTCCATACACCGTTTGCACAGACCTGCTGATGGCTGTCAGCCGTGCTTGCCTGGGACAATCAGCCATTCTTGGTGGTTGTGTTTGAATTCAGCACCACAAATAGAAAGCACCTCTCTCTGCTTGCCAATGAATTTTTAATGTTCGAGCATTTATAATAATTCAAAGGGCTTCATTATAACCACTTGCAGAATTAGGCATGTGTGTTTTAGGATGTCGGGATATTTATTTGTGGTCTTTGTCAAAAAGAAAGAGAAACAAAGACACACGATATCATAGTGTGTGTTTGTGTCTGTGGCAACAACCTCAGCATCATATCACCCGATGTTAGAGCTCCTTTTTCCTGAGAGAGGTTGTTTAAAATTTTCTACTTCAAATAATTCACTCAAAAGCTCTTTTCTCAGTAATTGCATTTTAGGGGGAAAAAAGACGCAACTCTACTCTATGTCTTTAAATGGAAACTGGAATGCCATGTATTCAAATATGGAATACATTTACATTTAATGACAAAATCAAGAACCTTTCTTTTACATTACAAAGAGAAATGTTCGCCTTAAAAAAAATGAAAGCCAGTTCTTAGGGTCTTTGAGAGTTATCCAAAAGGAGATTTGGTTGACTTTGAGAGCCATATGGTACGGTCTGTTACCATCTTCAGTGAAGTTTTTCTTTATCATTTTATTTCACTCCCAAACTTTACTTACATTAGAACAACTACATTAGGCCATCTTTTCTAAAGTTATGACATTTAAAATATATATACTAGGAAATAGTTAAAATATAATCACCTTATGTGTTTCCTGCTGTCAAATGCCACCATAGACTGATTGCTTCCCTCTCTGAAAAAATTAGAGAGATTTGAGCCAAATGCTGATACTCTATGGGCATGTGTGTTCATTTAAGTCTATAATGTCAAGTGTTCAGAAATACTCAGGTAACTGATTATATGCCTGGATTTTATTCAGTGATTACATTTATCAGTATAGTTTTTGAAATAACATAATTGTTCATTTATTTGGTACTAAACCATTTGATGTCTGTCTTCCAGGTAACCTCTTACATAATTCTGATGATTAGTAATGGTGATGAAATGAGTTGAATAAATGGTCTGTTTATAGCTTAATGTGGTAGAAAGGAGATGGACAAGGAATTCCAGGATGTAGATGCTAATTAAAGAGCTAACCACTCGGTGTGGGATACGTTACTAACGTCTCATCTTTTCTCCAAAACAAGGAGCTCCATCATCTGCAATATTCTTTCCTGCCTAAAATGTCAGGGATAACTGCTGATTTGTTACACAGTAAAGTCTATAATGGACTTCCTCAATGGCTCAGTGGTATAGAATCCACCTGCCAATTCAAGAGACAGGGATTCATCCTTGGGTCAGGAAGATCCCCTGGAGAAGGAAATGGCAAGCCAGTGCAAGTATTCTTGCCTAGGAAATCCTATGAACAGAGGAGCCTGGTGGGCTTCAAGTCCATGGGGTCACAAAAGAGTTGGACACAACTCACCAAATAAACTACAATAGCAACAAATTCTATAATATGAAGAGATTCTGTGACTAAAAGCAACCGGAGGCCTTTTTATCAGAGACATCAAATTTACAAACTTGATGGTGTTGTCCTTCATAACATACCATGAGGATTCATTAAAATCTGATCAGTTTAATAACTAAACAACACAACACAGTGAGTTTCCATTCAGCAGACCTTAGAGCTAACTTTGAACATGGTTTTAACCAGTTCCAACTTGACGTCTTAGGAAAATGTCACTTTTTAAAAACTGAGGTTTCTTTTAAAAAAACTGAACCATCTGGGCTCAATGGGAACTTGAGTCTATTAAAGTGGGAAACTGACAAGCGTTTCTCTGATGCTTCATTGTATTAATAGGGTAAGTTAGGAAAGGCATTTGATAATCACAGGCCAAGGAATCCCAGAGAGTTGGGAATGGTTGCTCAGATGGTAAAGAATCTGCCTGCAATTCAGGAGTCCTGAGTTTGATCTCTGATTCGGGAAGTTCTCCTGGAGAAGGGAATGGTAACCCACTCCAATTTCTTGCCTGGGGAACTCCATGGACAGAGGAGTCTGTCAGACCCTGCATGGGGTCACAAAGAGTCGGGCAAGACTGAGTGACTAACACTTTGACTTTCTTTCAGAGGTTTAGCTCAACCTGAGTGAGCATTGACATCTATAGTCAGGGGTCTTGCTGAACTCATTTTCTTGCCTGGCTCACACAGGCTTATTATCATCATTGTTATAGTTCTTATATCACTGGGACAAATCCTAGCTTTGCTGTTGTAGACTCCTTGAAAGTTCCTATTTTAAGTGGAGAGTGTGCAGGCTATCCAAATGGGCCTGCCTGCTATCAGTCTGCTCTCTCTTTAACCAATAAATTATCAGCAAGATTTAAGAAGGCAGAGTTCCTGACTTCAAGAAGTTTTTGGTTTGAAAAAGAAAAGAGTTTATACTTAAAAAATTAAACATTTGGAGAGAATAACATAAAAGGAAAATGTATTCTTAGGGCTCGATTTTCAGTCATCTTTAACCCTTTTGCTTCACATGTACAAGCCCATATTCTAGACTCTCAGATGCTGTACTTGAAGGAATGAGTAGGTCAATACCTTATAGACAAAAGTCTCAGGAAATTGAAAAAAACATTTTCTACAGCTCTCTTGGGCTGCCCTGGTGGCTCAGTCAATAAAGAATCCTCCTGCAATGCAGAAGACCCGTGTTTGATCCCTGGGTCGAGACGATCCCTTGGAGAGGGGAATGGCTACCTACTCCAGTATTCTTGCCTGGAGAATCCAATGGACAGAGGAGCCTGGCAGGCTACAGTCCATGGGGTAACAAAGAGTCGGACACAACTGAAGCAACTTAGCATGTACCTTAGCTGCAGTAAGGGGGGGTGCATCTGTGCTGGTTGCTTCACGTGCTCTTTTTCTCTCAATGTGCCCCCTGACCAGATAGAGCCATCAGTAATTGACCTCAGCTAAGGCAAAGAAGAATTTTACACTTTGATCAAAATGAAGTAAACTGGAAAACTAAAATGTGCGTTGACAAACTGGTTTGACAACCAGTAGTTGAAGAAGTACCAAAGATAACTTTTATGTTTAAAAGACACATGGACACATACTAGTAAAGTCATATGTTCCTGAGATACAATGTTTACCTATTTTAAAACCCTTTAATTAGTTTATTTTCAATTCCTCAAGAAAGCACTGGAGCCTTTCAGTGTCAACCTGTCTAGCTATGCAGTCAAAGCCACAGCAGAAAGCAGAAATTGAGTAAGTGCTAACTGTGGACTTATTTGAATTTCATACATGGCTTTTCCCAGCAGCTCTAGTGTAGAACTGAAGAAGGAAATAGTAACCCACTCCAGTATTCTTGCTTGGAAAATTCCAAGGATAGAGGAGCCTGGCAGGCTACAGTCCATGGGGTCTCAAAGAGTTGGACACGACTGAGCGAATAACACACTGGTGTAGAATGTGCCCAAATAAGAATTCTAAGCAGGGAACTTTGTAGAGGCATCAGAGAACACTTAGGGCAAGTTTCTGTTCTTCTCTGGGCCTCAGTTTTCTCATCTGCAAAATAGAAGCAATAAGGACTCCTTGGGTGGTCCAATGGTTAAGACTCTGTGCTTCCAATGCAAGGGATGTGGGTTCGACCCCTAGTCAGGGAACTAAGATCCCGCATGCCATACCACATGTTGCAGTCAAAAAAAAAAAAAAGCAAAAGTGAAACCATAATACTATTTCTTTTATAAAATTTATAGTAAGGATTAAATGATAGAGATTGTAAAACACCACCCTGCCAGCCTGGAACAGAAGTGTTCAATGAACATATATTGCTACCGCCTCAAAACTCACTCCGTCGGCATCAGCATGGCCAGAGGGCCTCATGTTGCTTGTAAACATCACTTCTGAAACTCATTAACTAGTCTCCTTTGGAGTACCTCAAACTGGTGTTGAAGCTGGCGGCACTGCTGTAAGATCACACAAGTGCCGTCACATGCGTGCACTTCTCCTCGTGGAGAAGAGGACTGTCCCAGACATGGCATCCTGTTAGGGACACCAGTCCTGAAGGTGCCAGCAGGCCTCCTGAACCCCAGGTGCTCCCCTACACGTGGCTCTGGGCACCTTCCAGCAAAGTCAGGTCCCAGAACAGAGGCTGACGACACAAGGGCTGCAGCTGGCCACAGTGAAACGTGCGTCTCAGCTGGGATGGTGCTTTAGCCTCATGCCCTGATACACTTGCTGAGATGAATGTATCCCATGAATAAACTGCCACATTAGGCCCTAAGAAGTCAGGCAAAGAAGTTCTAACCCAAGATGCCCCTAGAGTTGTACCAGTTGGGTACACCAGTTGGGTGCAGATGAATAGAACAGGAGGCCTTTCATGAAAAGAAGTGTTGCAAAGATACCAGTTACACACTTCGCCTGGCTCTTAGCTGTGTTTGCCCTGCCGTGGCCCCCGGAGGTGTCAACAAACCCACAAGGGTCGACAGGACACTCCTCCTCCTGTGATCTTCTGTGCCTTTCCCAATCTTTTTTATTTTCTCCGTAATTACCTCAAATGATATTATGACCATTATCTGCAAAGCGGGAGCCAGATTATCTTTGTTTTGGATTTCTAGTGGCATTTTAATTTCTTAAATAAAGATTTGTAATTTGTGTGTGTGTGAGAGAGAGAGAATTTAGAGAACTATTTCTAAGATACTTTAGGGCAATCTGGGTTTCATTGTCACAGTTTGACTATTACACATTCCATGAAAGGTGAGAGGCACTCACTTTTATACCAGAGGAATGCACTCTGTGTGTGTGTTGTGACTTTCAGCTTTGGTATGAAGTTAGTAAAAAGTGAATAGACAAAAGTACAAGGAAGTTAAGATGGCTTAGTAATGACTTGCCTATTAGGGCTTGAACAAAAGCTCTCGTACTCCTAATGTTAGGAGTGCTAATGGGTGTTAGAAAATTAAACTAATTAAAGTCATTTTTAAAACCACGTTTAGTCCATCTCACCAGGTGATAATAAGAGTGTGGAAGAGACATTACCATTCCATTTATACTTTTAAAGTAATTTGATAATGAGCGATTATCCTTTAATTGGTACTCTCCCTTATTGTTTTCAGGGCGTTTGTACATATATTTGAAATGTTTAACAATTCTTGGGGGCAGAGGGAGTTGGCGATCCCTTACATAGTAAAGGAAACTGAGGGTCAGAGCATTTAAGTGAAATATTTAAAATCATGTGGCTAGTAAATGACAGAATTGTATGTATGTGTGTGTGTGTGTGTGTGTGTGCTCGCATGCACGCTTAGCGGTGTCTGACTCTGCAGCCCCATGGACTGGGGCCAGGTCCCTCTGTCTATGGAATTTTCCAGGCAGGAATACTGGAGTGGTTTGCTATTTCCTATTCCAGGGGACTTTCTCAACCCAGGGATCGAACCTGTGTCTCTTGCATCTCCTACGTTGGCAAGCGGATTCTTTACCCCAGAGCCACCTGACCCAATAGGAATATACTAATAAGTGAGCTGATATAAATCCATCTCCAGACATCTACTCTATAGTCCACTGGTTCTGTTGAATTCCTGAAGTTAGGAGGTAACCAGCATGTCTGCCTAAACAGTCAAATCATGGTTCAGGGAGAACACTCAAGGAAATGCTAGTTTATTTCACCTTATGGAAGTCTTATTTTTAAAGAATGTGCAAGAATCTGCTTCTCTTTCATTATATTTAGTATAACTTTTCTTTCAGGGTATTCTTGGGAAAACTAACTACATGAAAAGTCAATAAGCTCCCCTTGAAGTAAATATTAGAAATCTTAAGTATATTCTTTTAATGTGCTAGACTATATCTCTGAAATATCTATGGAAAGCTAAAAAAAAAAGACTTTTTGACTTTTAAAGTAAATATTTTCTTTATGTATGTAATTGCAAAATTAAATTATGCCCTAAAATGAGTGACCTCAATTACTTACCAAAATAAAAATTGACAAAACCATGGGAGGTACAATTATGATTAGATATAATTCCTACCCTTGGGCACTTAGAATATTATAGGCTGTATAAGATATTTGCATAATGAGGATATAAGTTAGTGATGGTTCTGTAAAAGAAATGCAAATGTTAGTAAATGGTGAATAATGGTATTCAGATATTAGGAAAATAAATTATGATCTAGTTTTCACTCATACCATTATTTGGGATACAGTGTAGCAGTGGGCTTTTTGTGCTGCTACCATGCATAGTGACATCAGTAAGACAAAAAGGCTCTCTGAGTGTCCTTTCTTTAGAAACCAGGATGAAAGGTGACTGAAATATGTGTTTCCCTTATAAAGTTGTCCGCAAAAATGTATACCTCCTTGGGGACATAGATAACTTTGAGGAATACTGCTCATTCTTCAGAACTGTCAAACCTGTTAAAAGTACAGTCTGTGTATTTATTTCCAAATTCTGCACTGCTTCACAAACCCTTCTACACTGTGACTCATGCCAATTATTGGTTTTCTGTTTTAAAATTTTAATTACAAAGTCTTTCAAACCCAGTTATTATTATCACCCATAGTAATAATTAAAAATTTTATGATGATTATAAATCTTTCAAGCCCAATATTATGTAATAATTATACAACTTATTCTTGTGTTTATATTATAAATTATGCAAACATAAACAAAATAAAAGGTCAAAACATTTCCACTTTCCCATCCAATTCTACCTCCAGAAATAACCTCTGCCAGCGATTTAGGATGTAACTTTCCACTGTTTTTACTATTTTTATTTAAGAATAAATGTTTATATTATTAGAGACGCATTTAACATATATTGAGTACTACACAATCTGGAGAGTATGTAATTTTAACCAAATGGGAATCATGCTCTGTTATACTGTGTTTTAGTTTATCATAATTTTTCAGTAAATAATTTCTGATCACTTTTTTAATACTTTGATGTCGTGATTATTTATCTTGTTTAGTGTAACAAGGCTATGAGTAAATGATGTGATATCCTCTGCAGGAGATTTTGTTATTGGCACTTAGCAACAGACCAATAAAAGTTGATCAAATCTATTGATTCCTCCTGAGTTATTTTTGAAAGGTTGAATTATTTGAAATAAAATAGGACTTGTAGCTAAGACATTCAAGTTACCACATAACTCTTTTATTTAATTAACCATATATATACTGAAGCAAGAATGTATTTTCAGGCAGACAAGTCCCCGTTGCAAGTGCAACTGAGCAGAAAAGTTTGTACCTTACAGTAGAAAGAAAAGACTTTATGTAGATTTTTAGACAGGGACTCCCACATTATGAAGGTATACAGATAACTGTAAATGTTTGTTTACTTAGCCAGGCTTAAAAGAAACATTTTTGAAGTAACACCATTCCCAATAGTTGACTCAAAAGCACTTTTAGCAACTGAAAAATGTCAGTTAGAAGTAATTGAAATATGACAGAGCACTTAGGCAATGGCAAGATATAATGAATATCATGATAATATATATGATAGATACAATGATAGATATATATGATTGATAGTAACAATGATAGATAATCATTCATTAGATGTTAACTGAGCATTTCGGAGAAGGCAGTGGCACCCCACTCCAGTACTCTTGCCTGGAAAATCCCATGGACAGAGGAGCCTGGTAGGCTGCAGTCCATAGGGTCTCGAAGAGTCGGACACGACTGAATGACTTCGCTTTCACTTTTCACTTTCATGCATTGGAGAAGGAAATGGCAACCCACTCCAGTGTTCTTGCCTGGAGAATCCCAGGGACGGGGGAGCCTGGTGGGCTGCCGTCTCTGGGGTCGCACAGAGTCGGACACGACTGAAGCAACTTAGCAATAGCAGCAGAGCATTTACCACCTTTGCTTGATTCTGTTAGGAATTAAAATAAGACTAAGACTCAGTTTGTTCAAGGACTTTCCACTTCTGTAAATGGTTGTATCTAAATTATTTCTTAGCAACTATGATAGAATGGACACAGTTACAGAGAGATAAAGCTCAGGCATAATAAATAACTGGTAGCTCGTAAGTGATGAAGCCAGGATTGGAAGGAGATTTTCCCCTTGGAGCCTATGTAGCAAGGACAGAAAGGTCTCAATCACAGGAGGTCTACTGTGACCCCATTCCATGCCCATGGAGAAAGTGCTAATAGGTCTTCTGGTTTCCTGACTTGGCTCAGAGGCAGCCTCCATCCCTCTTCTAGATGCAGTGATCACTGGTTTTGGTGACGTTACCAAAATGTGCTCACACCTGTTTGCCGGTCCTGTCCAATGCTCTTTCTGCTACACCTGTTGCTTCTCAAGAATACACAGTTTATATTAGAACAACAGACATTTCTAGTATACTTATCTTGACCTAAGCATGGGGAGTTCAGGATAAACAGGATACAGTCGTTGTCCCTAAAAGCTCACAATCTGGTAGGGTAGAGAGACACATAAATAGGTGATTATTAATACAATGTATTGTGGAAGATGATATAGTAGAACAATGCATAGGGAAGACAAAGGGAGGCCCTGATTCAGCCTGGACTTAAGAGTTCCTGGAGAAGAAGATGGGAAATGAAGAATCCAGTAAGAATTAGCCAGATGAAAGGTGGAAACTGTTTCCCAGATCAAGAGACCAACATAAACCGAGAATGTGGGTCATGCTGGAGGAGGGCATGGCAACCCACTCCAGTATTCTTGCTTGGAGAATCCCATGGACAGAGGGCCCTGGTGGGCTGCAGTCCACAGGGTCGCAAAGAGTTGAACACGACTGAAGTGATTTAGCAGCACTCACGTGGTTCATCCTGAGCCCTTGGGGAAGTGCTTGCAGATTGGTTTTGCTAGAACAAGAAGGATCGAAGCTGGGCTTAGACTCTGGCCTCACGGATTGTGTTAGAGAGGTTGACATTTATTTGTTGATGTTTATAAGAAGCCATTTAAACGTTTTATTGAGGAAGTAGCCTATTCCATGTAGATTGTAGAGAGAGTACTCTGGCTTTAATGCAGTGAATGGATTTGTAAAGACAGGATGGAAAACAGGAATGCCAGCTAGTAATCTATCAGACCTGATAGACTTCTGACTTTTTATACCAACAAAAGCTTTTTTAAAAAGTATATACTGAAATTTAATAGAGTAGATATAAATAGAGGAATCCTAGGAGTTCTTGGAAGAAGTTTTGAAAACTATTGATCTTCAGGTAAATGAAGGGAGAATGAAGTGGCAACATTGATCTAACATGGCAGAAATCAATGGAAAGATTTGTGATGAATACAAGAGGGAAAATCAGATATGGACGATTGGTTAGATGACAGTGACTGAGAAAGAAAATCATTCCCAATGTGACAACAACATTTATTGATACCCAATGTACCAGATATGTATGTATACTCTACATGGATTATGTAATTATTATAACAACCCTATAAAAGAGCTGCTATCATTTATTTACAGATGAAAAAACAGGCTAAAAAGCTAAGCAAAAAACTAAGTTGGATTAAAACCCAGACCTGTCTGTTTGTATTATCCAGGAATAGCTTATTGTGAATGAAGAATAACAGACCAACAATGGAATCATGGGGGAGCCCAAGTTTTAAGTGATGACCAGAGGAAGAGATTTTAAAAGAATCAGAATTAGGATAGAGGGATGTCATTGGAAGAACTGACATTGAAGCTGAAACTCCAATACTTTGGCCATCTGATGCAAAGAACTGACTCATTGGAAAAGATCCTGATGTTGGGAAAGATTGAAGGTGGGAGGAGAAGGGGATGACAGAGGATGAGACGGTTGGATGGCATCACTGACTCAGTAGACATGAGTTTGAGTAAACTCCGGGAGTTGGTGATGGACAGGTAGGCCTGGCATGCTGCAGTCCATGGGGTTGCAAAGAGTCGGACACTGAACTGAATTGAATTGATGTCACTGAAGCCAAGAGAATAAAGAGTTCTAGGGAGTATATTGTCAATAGCGAATATTATAATAAGATAAAGATGGATAAATGGCCACAGAATTTGCCAATATGGACATTATCAGCAACTTGATGAAAGTAGTTTTAATAGAGTGATGAGTCTTGAAGTCAGATAATGATGGACTTTGGAATGAGAATAATTGAGGCTGTCGAGACTGAGAGTGTGGGTGGCTCTTCAATACATTTATCTGAGGAGGAAGGAAAGAGATTGAGTTGTGCTTGAGGGAGGCAGGCAGCTGGAGTGGTTATTTTTGAGTATATTTATATGGAGAAGGTAGTGCTGCTGCATAAGCAGAGTGAGTGGTGAAACAATGGAGCCAGATCTTGTGGAAACAATCTAAGGACCCACTGAGGCCAAAGTGGAGCTGGTTGGGTGCTGCCTTCAGTGGAAGAAGGGGCACCAATGCTTTGCCACTGGACAAAGCAAGTAAGGAAAAATATAGAAGGTGATTGATTTATTTTACAAGTCTTGAACTTGAAGATGTGCCCACCAATGTTCCTGGTTACTTAGTGAACAGAGCAGGGTCATATGCTCAGAGGGGTGAGATGGAGTTGGTTAGCAGCTTTGAAAAGATGAGTGAATAGGTGCAGTGAAATAAGGGAAGGAGCCAGTCAAGACAAGAAAGAGGAATTGTGGACAATGCTATGGACTCATCTAAAAGCAGTTCTAGGAATACCCCAATTTCTTCCTTAAGGAGCACATAACCTTGGGAAAGCTGTGTCTAATCCTCCTTGGCATCCAGGACCCTTCCTATCTTTGGAAAGGCTTCTGTTACTATCGGGTGCTCTTGGCATTCTCTGGTTTGACCTTGCAAATTTCATTAGAGATGCACAAAGGATACACAACGTCCATCTCTTGATGTAGATGATATTACGCACTGGAAAGAACATGGGTACTACCAAAGACAGAGCTCTCAGATCTAGGAAAAACTTGAATTACAGAGCAGTAAATATGCTGATAATAACTTTAGTTCAGTTACCTACAGCAAAGTTTTCCAGACTATTGGCTGAAAATATGAGTGTTTTATGAAGTTTTTAATAGGTGCTCCATGAAAGAAAAGTTGTCCTAGGTGGGAAAAAAAAAAGAAAACGTAATTGCATACATTCTCAAGAGATTCACTACATGTTAACTTATGAAAGACTGAGAAGTCCTGCTGGATTGTTATTTGTTTAACTTTGTGTAACCCAGTAGAAGATGTGAGGGGAAAAATGATTTCATATTTGGCCATAGTGTACAGAAAGCACTTGATCACATCAATGGCCAGTAAATTGAGTCTGGTGGGATCTTCAGTTTGTTGTGCTATCACTGGAGCTTGCTGGTCATAGAGCCTTATATTCTCAGAGGGGATGGTAGTATTAACCATAGAACTTATGGTTAATACTTCGAATTAAGTAAGGCTGGTCTTGCTTCCCTGAGGCTTTTACGAGCCACCAAAGAGTGAATGGACTCCCCTGGTAATCACTGAATCTGAGAAGTCACTTGTGACACCCCAATTCTTAAAATAGGAGACACCTAAGGGACTTTCAGGAACTCTAACTGAATCTCGACCAGACCACTGAAGAGCTGAAAGAGGTCGCTATGGTGGTAGCGCAACCAAGTGAACTCAAGACAGGCTCCTAGTGAGGAAACTCAACAGGAAATTACGGAAGGATAAGGGCTGTCCCACACAACCCTCACATGCTACATTCTGAACACGCACACATGCTACATCCTGGGAATGTATAATACGTCCTGAGCACGCACACATGTTACGTCCTGGGCACGTATATTACGTTCTGGGCACATACACAGGCTACGTCATGCGCACGCATGCTACGTCCTAGGCGTGCATATTACGTTATGAGCACGTCACACATGCTACACCCTGAGCTCCTGCTGCGTCCTGAGTGAACTCGTTACCTTTCCTGTCAGCCTGAGGCACTCTTCGAAATCCTTCTGCAAAGTAAGTTCCCTCGAGGTCAAACTTTATTGCGATTTGGATTTCCAGTTTGTCATGGATACCAGTTGTAAGTTGTTTTTAGGTTTCAAGGTGTTTTATCTTGGTTTTGGCATCTATGTTTAGGGTGACCCCTCACTAACTCCTAACAGTATTCAATTCAGTATTATTTTTAGTTAGTGGGAGGCTCTTAGGGCCTCTTTAACCTGTGGATAAGTACCTGCTAGAAACAAACAGCAGCGTCAGAGCAAGGGTACCCAAATGTCATGAGCTTGTTTTGGTTCGCGAGGGTGATGCATTGTCTGTGAATGCCCCAGCTTTTCTTACACCACGGCTACCTCATTTGCCAAATATGGGGATGATCCTTTGTTCCCGTTAATTGAAAATGACATCCTTATTCATCATATGCAATTTTTTTAGTCATTAAAATTCTGTCCAAAGCCTACCCAACTGAAGGGAATGGCTGAGTAATACCAGGGCCTTGTTAATCTATTGTTATCAGCCTTCTGCTTTATCCTCCTGACATGAACAGCAACAGGAACTCTAATGTCTACACTTTGCTTCGATTCTGCACCCAAAATGTATTGCTGGAATAGTTATATTCATGATCTAGAAACATATTTGTGACCTAGCTCGTCCAGATAATGTCTGGAGGCTTTCGTTTTACTCAGAGGGTCAAAGACTCAGGCCTGATTATATTCCCATTGGAAATATAAATTCCTATGATAAATTTTCCTTTACGTGGTTACAGTTGAGCAACTTACCACTACAGTTGATTAAGATAGTGAGTGGACATGAACTTCTGAAAGTTAAAAAAAAAAAGGCTTTAAAAATGTATCTGGGTCTAAATTATATGGCTATAATCATCACCTGAATTAAGATAGTCATAGACTGTGTCTGTTTAATGTCTTATTCTTTCTTTGTGACCTTCTGAAAAGTAGTAACAAAACACATTAAAATAATTTATATTCGATGTCAGAAGTGTGTTTTATTTTTTTTCTGCAATAAAGGTTTCCAGACCTTTGATTAAATTTATGTTTATATTTGACACTTTCTTGAGGTGCATAAATTCACATGACAATGGAAGTCCACACACTCGCAGCACCCAGGGCCAGGTTGAGTTGAATTTGGACACATGACATAAATAAAAGTGGTTTTATGTTTCACCTTCATCTGGTAGGTGAGCACTCTACCTTTTCTTGTGAAACATAATCGGTTGTGACATGGCAAAATTAGATCCTGGCTATTTATTATCTTCTGAAATCAAACCCTATAACTGGGGAAGCATGTGGTAGGTCTGCAGGGGCAGCTTGCATGCAGAGAGGAAAAGGGGGGCTTTCCAGTTTTATAAGCTCAAGGTGATTTTCTCCAACATCTCGAGCATTTTAATTAATTACCCTGAAAGATTGAGTAAATTATTATTTGAATACTTTATGGCATTACATGTTAACTTTTCAAGGACAAAGTGCTGTACTTTGCTTTTCAATAATGCTTCATCTGTCAGAATATATCTTTGAAATTTATGTAGTTTGCTGCAGAGTGAAGGGGGGAACAGACCTGGAATCCTATGAATTATTAGGAGACATCAGAGTCAAGTGTGATCTATGCCACAGCAAAAGGAGTATTTATCGATATTTGATTTCCAATTAGAAATTAACAAAATGAATGGTGAAATTGATTAGCTGCATTTTCTCCGAACATGTTAAATAAAATTGGCTTTCTTTTTAGTGAAGTGAAGTTCTTCTATGTTTCTTTTTTTGGTAACCCTTGGCAGAGGTGAAAGGCTAAGCAAACACCTTCAAGTCAAAATAAAACAAATTTTACTATTAATAAAATGGATTTGGGCATGTCAGTTTCACCCTGTGTGCCATGTTTCACAAGGTAAGTTGTGAGAGGTGTCCTATTTTGTTTATGCTTACAGATAAAAGGTGTTTCAACTTGGATGTTGAAATCTTTAATATATGTGTGAAAAAGCATTCTTTGGCCTGCAGAAAGCCTCCATGCTGAGTTTGACAAAGTCTGTTTAAACGTAGAAAGTGCATAATATGTCATAGGCTGTTTAGTTGATCTTTGTAACCAGTAACAAGCTTCTCTCTGCAGATATAATCTTTCTTTCTCCATAAGGGCACTCAACCTTTTACTAACTTCATCCTACCATCAGTAGATTAGATTAAATCCCCATTTACTGCATCATATTAATATTTTCAATGGCACACTAATCCAAGAAATAAATGTGTCAGTTTCTATGGCTACATTGTAATGGGCATAGCCATCAGAGAGTGCCTTAGGCCACATAAAAGACTTAATGTACAGCTTGAATAGAAAGCACATTATTTATTATGAAGCTATCAAGTTGAGAAATTTAGCAATCTCATTTAAAAAATTTGCTCATTTGACCTGGGCCAATTTGCCTGACTGATAATATTGAATATTTAGTATCACAATGTTTTTGCAATCTTAAGGATAAAGTGTTTTGAACTAATTTGATTTGAAACAGTTGGCTGAATGGAATGATTTTATGTCCCTAAAATGTTTATTGATGCTTCTTTTTTAGTTTTAGTGACTAAAAGTTTAAGGGGAATAAGGTCTAGGCAGGCCTCTGATGAGGGAAGTCAATTAAGCAAAAACAGTACCAGAGATAGAAACAAACCCATTTGGCCTGATTCTGTCATCTGACATGAATAGGTGGGGAGAGATAAGAGCAGGGATGGAGTTGGGAGTGGAAAAATGTGTTCCCCACAGCTCCCCACATCCCAGAAGGCAAACGGATTTTATTCTCTGTGAGCTTTGGAATGGTTTGGAATGGTTTGATTCAACCTGAAAATTTGTAACAGGAGATTCAGAGGAGGGAAAATTTGTAGAGAAAATCCTCTCTCCATCTTGTTCTCCTAAACCTCACACCCTTAGTCTCGCTTCTGTAATAATACGAGAAGTGCTAGGATCATTTGATAAAATTGGAGAGACCCTCTCCCAACACAGAGCCTGCTGCCTTTCTTTAGTGTATTTCCATCTGCACTGAAAACAAAATGGAAAATGACAATTTCAAATTGGTTATTTTGGTGTTATATAATTAAAAAAAAAGAAAACCAAACGTTTGACTGGATTTAATTTTTTCTGAAAGTGAGTGTAGACAAACATTTCAGTTAAGTGTACCTTTTGATGGCTGGTGGAATATATAATTGGAATCTAATTATTGTTGATTCATTGATTCATTCACTGATGTATGCACATAAAAATTGAGGGATTGTTTTCCTTAAAGGTTGCTAGTAGAATATCTCTCAGATCAAAATTTGTCTTGGTTTTTGCTATCGTGTAGTATCTGGAGGAGCCTGACATTTTTCAGGGAGATGTGTAGGGCCTACTTCTGACTATCCTTTTTTCATATGTCATTGCTTACTTTTTTGTTTCCTTATTATTTGGCATGATTTATCATTTAAACAGATGTGAAATCTGGAGTTATTACTACAGTATTCATTGGCATATACAGTTACATTTATACTTGGCATTGCATTTGGAAAACTATATTTCAGTTTGGGATTTGGGTAGAAAATGTTTTAAATTTATGGATATTTTACTGTCTTCTAAAAATCTGTTGAAAGACAAAATTGTTTTCTAGTATCTCTTTATGCTTTCTTAAAAAGGTATTAATAACAGTGTAGACTGTAATGTTGACAAAAGCTGACATTTCTAGAATTTCACACGTCAATAGAACAGTGCAAGGAGCATTGGGAAGACAAGAGAAAGGCAGCAGAGCACGGTAGTGGCTTAAACTGAGCCCTCCAGTCTACTGAAGTCTTAAACCTTATGTTTAGGAAAAGTCAGAATAACCCTCATGACACATTTAGTCAGCCTCAATACTAAGAAGCAAAAGATACTAAGAGTAGGTGGTTTAAAATTGAAAAGAATTGTTACCTAAGAATTAGCTTGAAATACAGTGTCTGCATGAATTGGTATATTTTTATTTTATTAGGGAATGTTATCTGTCCTTCCAGTAAGAAATGGCTAATACAGACTTGTGTGGCTGTTTTCCAGTACAGAATTAGCACAATCATCCTCAATTTTCTGAGAAGTGAATAAGGGCTCTTTGTTCTTAAAGCAGCAGGTATCTCTATCTTTTACTTTGTTTCTATAGCATTTCGTTTATATTTTGATAATAAAAACATAGTATTTTAATACTCTCAACATTCAAGTACAAATACCTAAAAGGCCTAATTTAAAATAAATATATACTTTTATAAACGTACTAAATGGAATGCTCTTATTTTAGTAAGAGCATTCTGTGGGCTAGTCATATTAAAAGTTATTTAAGCCTGAGAGTAAAAAAAAAGTTCCTACCATAACATTTCTTTATAGGCAGAGCTTTAAAAGGATTATATGTATTGTATGCCTAAAACATTGAGTATGTAACATTGTTTTCATAAAAACTTTCATATAGCAACAAGTGTCTTCTGTATCAACAGTATTTTTCAATTGACATTTTAAAATGTGTGTTTTTTTCCCTTCCTATTCTGCTACTGAGGCTTATTGGTGAATTTAGAAAGGCTAAATGTAAATATTCTAGCGTCAGAACATGTGAAAGGAAATTTCTATGGCGTTTTGCCCTCTTAGTTCCTGAAAGAGTGAGTTATCGTTTCTCTCTCGCATGGTCATTAATAATGACAGATGTCCATGGTGCGGAGTTCACGTACATTATTGTCAGTAACAGGGCTGGCAAGAGAATATTTATTACAAGAGGAGGAGGGACAGAGACATAATGTGGAAACAGAAGACAAGAGCAGAGTTCAGCTGTTTTTTTTCTATTGAATAAAATATAATCATTCCCTAAGCTTTCTTAATAGCGTTTATTTCTAAGCACTGTTATTACAAGTATATTTCATCTGCGTAAATGTTCCTTGTAGTGTTGGATTAAAAACTGAAATGATTAGGCACTCATTTTTATTTTATTTTTCCAGTAAACCTGTCTAATAACCAAATATATTGGAATGACTCTTAAAATGTCATTTGAGTTGTTGATCATAGGACAGTTTGATTGGTAAGCTCTCTTTCCCCACCATGATATACAGAATTAAGAGGATTTAATGTAGAGACAGCAGCATTTAAATACTTATTTAAAAATTTGCTTAAATAAATATAAGAATAATAATAATTGTAGGTTCCAAGAGGAAGAGTTTACAGAATACATTTATACAGCCTCTCCTTGCTTCTCTGCCTGCTTTTCTGTTCTTTCATTCTCTGTCCTACCCCTCGTTCTAATTTTAGCCTATTAAGGCAACTATACTTGGAATTCCTTTCCTGACTTAGTCTGTTGATTGTCCATCGAGGTACAAAGGAAAGCCTGTACTGGAGTCAGGTTTTCTCTGCTTACCCACACTCCCTCACCCCAGATACAGCAACAGAAGCCCAGAAATAGCCTCTTAAGTGCAAATCTCTAACTGACTGTGAGTTCTTTTAAGAAAATAATGAAGGGGGTGGGTTAAGGAGAAATGAAATTGGATAAATGTGAGGTTCTTTTC
Organism: Bos javanicus; assembly: GCF_032452875.1. Taxonomy (NCBI): domain Eukaryota; kingdom Metazoa; phylum Chordata; class Mammalia; order Artiodactyla; family Bovidae; genus Bos; species Bos javanicus. The sequence goes on along the minus strand of NC_083881.1, from coordinate 25,378,184 downwards.
CTCCCTAACTTCCGACTAAAGAAAGGGAAGGCATAAGGGACATAGCTTCTTTCTCTCATTAATTTATAGAGAAAGCATACAAACTCACAAGTATGGAGATATAGTAATGAAGATACATTAAAAGAAAACTTAAAAGCCTTTTTCTCACTTAGCTGACAAAAGTCATATGACTTCTCAAGATTATTCTTGAGGTGGTTGTAACAAAGATACAGTTTGAGGTATGGCACATAGTAGGTGTCCAACAAATTTTAGCTTTCTTTTCCCTTGAGGACAAGATCCTATATTGTTCATCGTTCTATCCCCTTAACAGTGACTGTTGCGCACACACCTAGGAGGCATTAAATGAATATGTTTAACAGTTGTGTAAAGGGTAGATATGTACAGGACATAGAGGCATTAATTAAATAAAATTCATATCCATAAATATATTTTAAGATAGTTTTAGTTGTGCGATCATACTCTTTGAGGCAACCCCCTACTGTTGGTTGTTAGTAGATTTCACAGTGCTGTTTGACTCAAGAAAACCTCCCAGCTTATGTCCTCAAGGTCTCGTGGATGAAGTCTGCCCAAAGTGACCCACTGACAAATGATACTTTCAATTCCCTGATTCTCTGTAAAAGATTTTCTTTTTTTTTTTTTAATTTTATTTTTAAACTTTACAATATTGTATTAGTTTTGCCAAATATCGAAATGAATCCAGACTTTTACAGCATTAGTGGTTTTCCTTTAATTAAAAATATATATATATATATGTACCTTTTCCAAATTAAAATCAAGCTGAACAAATATAAATTGTTACAAAATAAAATTGAATATCCAAAAATTACTAGTTATGGGCTTATCAAATGGTATTAACAAGCGTAAGGCAAGATGAGAACTCAACTGAAATGATGTTGCTATCTCAAAAAGCTATTCTCATATAGTCACAATGAATCAAATCACTGCTGGGGTTGACTGGAAACATTCAGAGTAGAGAACCAAATTAAAATAAATCTCTTTGATTATTATGGCTCAAGGTAAAACAGTTTTATTTTTTCTCTCCTTTATAAATATTCAGTGATTTGATTTAAATTATGGGAAAATGGAAATAAATACATACACACTTTTTTGGTAAAGGTATAGAATTACAGTAGCCATGGAAAGCCTGCATGCAGTATTTGCCTTTTCAAATAACTTCCAGTGTCAGTTATCTGGCTTTTTAAAATAGGATGGAATTACCTGTTATTCCTTTGCCTCAATTTTATCCTCTCCTTCACTGTTGCTTTGAACATGATGCCAAAGGATGCTTCATTCTGCCTGACAAGCCACAGTTATTAGAGCTTTCCCAAGTAACATAATCAATACCTTCAGAGGTGTTGCATTCTACTTTTCTTAGAAATCATGTAAAAATATTTTTCCAAGTGCTACTTTTCACGGATATTGAATGGTGCTCTGAAAATTCAATCAGAATGTGAAACTTGAAGTCACCATAGATATTTTGAGTTCCTCTTCTATTGTACAATAACAGGAAAAAAAACAACTTAAGCAAATAAGGGTATAGTTTAAGGAGTTGCAGGAATCTTGTGTGGGAGCTAACCTAAGTTTGCTGTCTCAGCTCATTTGTGCTGTGAACCTGAATTAACTTGAAAACTCCTTTTCCGTGCAAGAATCAGATTTCTTCCATTAAAAAACTTTCCAAGTGCACTGTCAAATGCAGCATGTAAAAATTTCTAATTTCCACCACATCACAGGTGTCCTCCTCCCAGTGGGAGGGGCTGCTGTCCCCGGTTCCTGGAGGAAGAGTGATGACTGCAGATATGACAGCCACTCAGGCCACTTGCTTGCTCTCTCTACTCTAGTCCCAAGGCTCATGAATTGGCCCATGAAACTTTGCCAGTGCCCAAGCTTGGAATATAGCACGAGTAGAATTAGGCTTTATGATCCTTGGTGATAGTACTAATAGTTTTCATAATTTAACTGTTGTGTGGATACTACTTTTTCCTCCATTTCCTTTGTCTTCCTTTCTTTCCTTCTGAGTTGACTCACCTTCCACTGGCAATGACTCTAGGCATTCCCAAGTGCAACCAAGGCTGCCCTAGAAGGCAAAACTTACTATGTTTAACATTTGTCTTTACCATGAATTAAAGGGACAAAACGATTGTTCTATATGTAGGATTGTCAGACTTTCAATTACCTCTATTCTTTATAGTCCAATAAGTACATTTTCCTTTTTTTTTTTTTTAATGGCACATTTTCTATATCATGCTGCTGCTACTGCTGCTAAGTCGCTTCAGTTGTGTCCGACTCTGTGCAACCCCATAGACGGCAGCCCACCAGGCTCCCCGTCCCTGGGATTCTCCAGGCAAGAACACTGGAGTGGGTTGCCATGTCCTTCTCCAATGCATGAAAGTGAAAAGTGAAATGGAATTTGTTCAGTCGTGTCCGACCCTCAGCGACCCCATGGACTGCAGCTTTCCAGGCTCCTCCATCCGTGGGATTTTCCAGGCAAGAGTACTGGAGTAGGGTGCCATTGCCTTCTCCATTTCTACATCATAGCCCTTAGCAAACAAGCAAGAATCAATAAGTATTGAACTTCATTATTAGCCATGTAAATAAAATGTCAATTGTTCAGGCCCTTAGTCTGGACATATTTTAATCTCTCATCAAGACTATCTAGAACCTTCCAATTCTCACCAGGAAAGAATCAGTGCAGGAGCAGTACTCTGTGCCAGAGTGATAGCACTTTTGTGTTTGTATATATTCTGTATGTTTGGGGAGCTCTATAAGTGGGGCTCTCAGAAATCCAGGGATCAGGGCCATGAGACACACATTCTTGAGTACCAAGCTTCATGCCTTTCCTGGTCACGTCCTAATGAGGAAGTGAACGACCTCACTGTTACAGAGACTTCACGATGAAAAAGATCTGAAAGAGATACGGTCAAACTTAGATGGAGCCTCGAGAACAGATGAACTATCTCCATCCAAACTTTCAGGAGACAGACGGAGCTGGGGTTGCAGCATAGACACTGGGCCTCCGGGAACGTAGGAGGAAGTACATGCTCACTGGCAGAACCAAGGGCACTCGCTTCCATGGTTATAGGGTTTAAATTCAGGGGCATATTTTTAACTCCAAGAGAAGTGGTCATCTGTGACGGCAGGAGAATTCCTCAGACATGTTCAACCCGGACCAGAACTGCCTTGAGCAATCGGTGGGTTTTTGATACCCTAGCTCCTGATGGTACAGGAGCTGTGTGACTCTGGCCCATTCCGACTCTCTCCGCTTTTGATTTGTTTGGGAAAAATAAAAAAATTCTATGACTTTTTGGACTGTTGTGAGGATTTGTTATTGTTGTTGCTCAGTCCCTAAATTGTGTCTGACTCTTTGTGACCCTATGAACTCCAGCACGCCAGGCTTCCCTGTCCTTCACTATCTCCCAGAGTTTGCTCAGACTCATGTCCATTGAGTTGGCGATGCCATCCAACCATCTTATGCTCTGTGAGGATTTAACTGTAAGATAATATATGTGAAATTGTTTTATGAAGTATGATACAAATGATATTCTAGTATTGCTCTTGATGGGGTCAGAGGTGTTGTTTTCTTGCTATTTGATTGTTATTTTTCTCCTTCCTGAGAAATGGAGCTCTGTCTCCCCTTCGCACAGACTCTTCATGACCCCTTAATAATAGGTAATCCATTTGACTTGACCCTTGTTAAAGAAAAGATTATTCTGAAACTTGTCAAAGTGATAAGGAAGGCTTTAATCCAGACTATTGTGACAGGTGGAATCAAGACTGTTGCAGTGGGGAAAACCTAGGCTCAATTCTGAATACAACAAGAGTAAGTGAGGATTTATAGTCAGGGAGCTAGCTTGCAAGAGAGATTGGAGGCTCGGAGATTATTAAGGGTAATTGTTGGCAGGGGTCATTCTTGTGAGACTGACCTCATAAAGGGTGATCAGATACAAAGGACAGGATGATGGGAGATGGGGAATTTGATCAGATATTGAGGATGGGGGGGATTCTCTCTAAACTGGCTTAGAAGAATTCTTGCTGAAACTGGACACTGCAAAGACAGAGCTTGCAGCTCAAGGTCGAGACATGGTTGGAAGAGGGCTCAGAGGAGTTTGACTAAAGTTTGGTCGAGGAGTCTTTGTCAGACTTCAACTGCTGCCTTTCTCTCTTTGCCTTTACTTCTCTAGTCGGCACGTCTGCAGCCATGGTTTATGCAGTGACTATAATGCTGACCAAAATTCTAACATCAGTAGACATAAAATCCTATGATTTTTATGTATTATTTTTACAGATTTTTTTTAGGCTAACATCTCCAGAATCAAACTTATCAACTCTCTTTCATCAGTTTTGCCATTATCATCTTTGTTCTTCTGGGTCCTGGCTAAAAATCTGGATTTCTTCTTTGCACACTTCATCACATCAGTAAATGCTGTCGATTTGTCTTCTTGGAATGCACTGGAATTCCTGTTTTCACCAGTACCATCTCATGGCTGTGTCCCTGAAAGAGCCTTTATCTGCTGTCCCTGCCTTCGGATCTGCTTACATGTAACATGTGATCTTTCTTAGTCACAATGTGGTTTCCTTGTTCCTCAACTGGCTCCTTACTTTCTCTTGCATGAAATCTTAAACCTGGCGTGGCCTCCACATGATGCTGGCCCTCTGCTTCCAAAGGCCTGGCATCTCATGCTCCCTCTGAATGTTGTACATATATTCTTGTGTCTCCATCTTTTCTTTGCCCCTCTCACCTCAAATGCTCACACTTGACCAGGTTTTTTGCTTCCTTTGGGGCTCAGGTTCTAGGGTCAAATTTTCCTTCTAAACTTTTCCTGATCCCAGTTCACCTTCACTTTTCTCTAATTTCAGTCTCTGACATTCAGAGGCAATCTACTATATTTTAGTTCTTGATATTGCACTATTTTTACACTATATTTCACTGTCGCTTCATCTATTTTTTTGTGTAAATAAGTAATACTTCAGTGATGGAGTACAGCTTTTAGGGGCCAGACATTTTTCTTCTGGATCCATCTGGATATCTTACAGCATACATGGTAGATAAATGTTCGTTAAAAACTTATTTTTTGATTGATGATTAGTTTTCTTACCAGAGGGCTTCCCTGATAGCTCAGTTGGTAGAGAATCTGCCTGCAATGCAGGAGACCCCGGTTCGATTCCTGGTCGGGAAGATCTGCTGGAGAAGGGATAGGCTACCCACTCTAGTATTCTTGGGCTTCCCTTGTGGCTCAGCCTGCAGTTCGGGAGACCTGGGTTTGATCCCTGGATTGGGAAGATCCCTTGGAGAGGGGAAAGGCTACCCACTCCAGTATTCTGCCTGGAGAATTCCATACAGTAGAGTCTGTGACGTCACAAAGAGTTGGACACGACTGAGCAACTTTCACTTTTACTTTTCTTACCAGGAACATGTTTCACTCTTTACCTGCTGCTTTTTCTCAATTCTACAAATATTCAGCATTTTGCTAAGATAGCAAGTGTAAGAACTATATTTTCTGGTTAGTTACCAATGCATTTCTTGGGTACCCACTCTGTGAGCACTTGAATAGCACTCTGAGCAGAAAACACCAGTTCTTTGCCTCTCTTCAGTGGAAGTTTGATAGATATTTGTTCAGAGAACTGATAAATGACATGTTTACAGACAGGTTTACTGTTGGAGAAATTAGGAATTGCGAGGTAAAGAGACTTGCCCAAGGTTACTTATTTCTGTGGCAGTGTTTGTTGCCATGATTGATGTGGAGAATTAAAATTATTATCTGGACAATTCAAGGTATTAAAAAAAGTGGAAAATCTATAAATAATAAGGGCAGTGAGGAAATAGGCGAATGGTTTCTAAAGTTTGAGAATTAATGCTTTATCTTTGCGTAATAATATATACAAGCCATATTATTTAGGTGAAGGAAGTGCTTGATCACAACTCAGGGGTGTCTTTGGGGGTCCTCTGGAGTGTAGAGGGGTGAAGGGAGGAAGTTATGTTGTGTCATTTCTAGATGGAACACTTAATATTGTTTAAGTCAGGTCTTCCACATTTGTCCAAGAGAAGGCTTGAGTTCCATTAAGTAGATTTATGGAGACCATGAACATTCTTCTCTAGCTCAGGGATTTGTGTTTAATTTTCTGGGATACTGTCCAATGATAATGTCTTGAGGACTTGAATTCTGTGAAAGAAAAACTTAAGATAAAAATATTCTACTATCCATGCTGGCCTCAAAGTAAATTGGACCCTGAATACTATGGCCATGATCCCCACACCCTCACCAACCCCAACAGCTATTTGGTTTCAAACAACATATTTAGTGTGGTTTTGCTCAATAAAGTTTTGGATATTTGTTGCGGCTGTTGTTATTTTTATTCATTTTCTGAGGTTTTCTTGATGGTTTCTAGAGCTAGTGAAGGGATATTTAACAAAATGCAGAGCTTATAATGGTAATAGAAACTGATGAAGTTTATATGTTGCTGATCTCTGAGATGCTTCTAGCTCCTTCTAAGATTAAACAGAAGCATGGATAGAGGTTTGCATGTTCCCAGGTAGAATCAGTTAATGGGGTTGTTTTTTGTTTTTCAGCTTTTTTTAGTATAAATTTGAAAACTTAGTTTAGAAATTCAACTCTATTTTGTCATTTTGTCAGTGTAAGACACAATAGCTGGAAAAGATAGTCTGATGGTCCACAAAGATTTCAGTAGTTTCAAATTTTCTGTGATATGCAGCTCTGTGACTGTGTTCAGAGCAAGATACCATACAACTAATTCTTTAATCATTACTATGTAACTTGCCAATGATTAGCATAATTCATTTCTCTAAATGTCTTCTATGTAAGGCAGTTTATTCTTGAGTAGGAAGCCTTCCTGCATCATTGGTATGTGATGATGTCATTGATCTATTACAGTCCAGCAGTGGCAAAACACCGTGATAAGAAACGAAAAAGAAATTCCGTGTTTTTTCTACCCGTAGGGCAGTATATTTAGGAACATTATTGCAGAGAGTCCCTTTTCTTTCTTTTCCTTTTGTGTAAGAATGCCTGATGATCAAGGAAGGATGCAGTGGAAACTGGTATTCTTGTATTGGTCAGAAATGCAGAAGTCTTATTTCTGTTTTAATTAGTGTATTGATTTATTTGTTTATATAGTTACAAACTAAAAAACAACAACCACCGTATACTTGAAATACCTTGGATTTCAACTTATTCAACAATTACCTGAATACCTATAATGTGTAATCCACTGGTTCCTGAGGAGAGTGAGAGAAAGGGAGGGAGAATACAAGAAAATCAGAAGCAGCTCAGACCTTTAAAGAGACACCCTCGGAAGAATTCTGACATGCTCCTTCTTTATCATCCTCTGCATCCAATGTGCTACTAACACCTCTCTGTTCTTGCAATAAATCTATCCCCTATTCACCACCACCTTTTCCTTTGTACTTCATCTCTCTGATGTCAGCCCTCATCATTTCTCACTGGATCACTTGAATATCCATCTTTCTTGCTGTCAGCTCTTTTGTGTGGCACAGGGGCCCTCCTGGTTGCACACCTGGCTTCCTCCCACGTATCTGCCCTCCACACTACTTCACGTTTACCATACCCTTGAACCTGCCAGTACCTTGCTATTCAAGCCATCATGAAATAACATGGGCTACTCTTCCTGCCTCAGATGCTCCCCTTTTTGTCTTACCTGGCTAACTGCTGCAAACTCTTCCCATATCACTCTCAGAAGTCATCTTTGCAGCCTCACCAGACTCACTTTGAGTTCGAAGTGCTTCTTCTGGACGCCTTGATGTCTATAAATACCTTATACTAACCTTCAGACAGCAGGAAATATTGTCATTGTTGGTGAAGTCATCACAAACCTAGCGTCCACAATCCAGCTGAGTGGCTGGGTTCCAGCAGTCATGTCATGACAGCAGGTTAACCTCACCTGTCTATGCCTCAGCTTCCTGATCTTAAAGTAGAGATAGTATTACCCAGCATTTTGGGCTGTTGTTAAGATTAAATGAACAAAAATATGCAAAATACTTAGAATGCCTGCCACACAAAATAAGTTTTAACAAAACTTGGTTTGATTTTTATTTTTCCTCTTCTTTGCTTTTCCTTCCTCTCCCCTCCTCCTCTTTCTTCTTTTTATCTTCCTCTTTCTCCTCCCCTTGTCCCCAGTCCTTGTCTTTTTCATCCTCTGCCTCCTCCTCCTTTGAACCATCTCTCCAATCTGGCCTCTGTGGAAGCTCTGTGGATACTGGGACTATGCTGTATTCAATTCTGTGCCCCATAACCTATTGTGGAGAATACTTCTTATTGGACAGTGGGGAAAAATAACCGTGTTTTTTCCACCTTCAAAAATTATTTTCACTTTTCAGAGTTAGAAAATATGTTTCATTAAATTAATGATTAAATCCAGAGGTCACTAGAAAACCTGTGTGAATACTAGATATCAAGGATGAGGTCCTAGGAATATTAGTAAATAACTGGGGTCTTTTTGTTAGTCATTGTCACAAATATTCAATATTATGGGATTCAACTTGTATTTGTTATTTGATTTTTGTGCTGCAGCTAGTTAAGATTGTAAACATTTAAAGCATTATTAATCTGTTCTCAGAAATAATGTCAAACATTTCTATATCACTTTCTGTGTGTCAGGAATGTATATAACTATTATTATATATAATAATATATTATTATTATTATATATAATAAAAATATATAACTATTATTATAATTGTACCTTTTCCTACTAGAAAAGAAATGACAGATATGATTTTATTTCTTGGAAAGTCAAAGAGAGAAATGCCATTTTCCATCAGTGAAAGATGTGTGGAAAACCTTTAGGTGTCTGATATGCAAATTAAATAGGTAAAATTAAGTCTTAACTTTTTAAACTAGTGCCCACAGTTCTAATCAGGGATGGAGTTTTTCTTTTTTAGCAGAGAAGCATCTCCATCTTTGGGGGCCTGATCCTTGGTGTGAATTCTTATGTCCAGCATTTACAAAGAGTGACATCGGGACAGCCAAGCTTGTGAAAACTATAAGGTCCAGTTTTTCCACAGTGTCTTTAGAAATGGAGGAGTGTGTTTAGAAATAGTAATGTATTACAGTTATTATTGTAGTTTTAAATTAGAACATTAGATTAGCTATATCCTGGAGATTTTTTCCTTTTCCACAAATGAGAAATTTCAGGAAATCTGGTTTTCTGTGCTTAAATAAGTTCAGAAAATGGTAGCACACCAAACTCTGCTTCTTTTGGGTCTGCAGTGAGATTAACAGCTACTCAGAGGGTCTGCAGAAAAGGCACTTGTTCAGTTGTTTACCTCACTATTTCTGGAACCCTATCCTCCCCTACCTCAATATCTACTAACATTTTCAGGCACAGTAGTGATCTGTGGGACAATCTGTGTAATATTGGTGTTTACCATTTGGGATGCAAAGATGTGAAATGTAGTGCATTATTTTTATTAACATTAAGTTTATCATATTTTAGTCATCGCTTACTCCTTGGAAGAAAAGTTATGACCAACCTAGATAGCATATTCAAAAGCAGAGACATTACTTTGCCAACAAAGGTCTGTCTAGTCAAGGCTATGGTTTTTCCTGTGGTCATGTATGGATGTGAGAGTTGGACTGTGAAGAAAGCTGAGCAACGAAGAATTTTTTTCCTTGAAGGTACCTGGGCCCTCTGAGTTTAAATGATATTCATAATCTACATTACACAGAGCAGAAAAAGTAGTAGATTGATACTGAAAGAATCTTGGGAAAGGTTTGAAATGCAAAGAATTTGTGGGATTATAGAATTGAAATGTAAGACATAATTTCAGGGAGTATGACAAGCAATCCATAATTAGTAAAGAACAGGGCTCTTTTTGTTAGTCATTGTCACAGATATTCAGTATTATGGGATTTAACAGCATTTGTTTTTTTATTTTTTGCTATAGCTGGTAAAGATTGTAAACGTTTAGAACATTATTAGTCTGTTCCCCAGCAGCAGTTGTTGGGTTGCTCACTCACTGTACTTTGATTTGACCTAATAATGGAGAAGGCTGCTAATGAAAGCTCACTGGAGTTTCTTTTGTACAAGTGAAGCAAAGTTCCTACTTGTTTAGGCTTCAGCCACGACAAAGTTGTTCAGAAATTATCCTGCAGCACATGTATACAACTTGTATACAACTACTGTGAGTTTTTTAATTTGGCATAGTTATACCACGTAATGCTTTCTATTCTTCACAAGACTGGCATTCAGCAATATCCGAGAAGAAAGCATGTTGTTCCCCATGGTTTGTTATCCTTTCCCTCTTCAGTTAAATGTTCTTTCTTTTTCCTGTATAGCTTTCGCCACTGAGGTTTATCATTTGACCAATTGGGCCATCTTGTTTCTATGAGGAGTTTAGCGTTCAGAATTATTTTATCTATAGAAAATATTGCTGCATCTGAAGCTATCATTGGTAAACCCTGAAAACATATTCACGTATTGATTTTGTTAACACATGAAACTTGATTATTCAGCAACTTTTGTTCCTTTTGGAACATGAACGTTGATTCTCAGGTGAACTTTTAGAAGGAGGGAACCAGAAGTGGAAGAAACTGAACGTTAGTTTGGAATGGAATTTTGTTTCTACCATAATTCATATAGATACGCGCCATTTTCTTTTTCCTTCTACCATCTATGAAGGTATAAATGTTTCAGCTCTGAAAAGGAGCTATGCACTGGAAACCTGATGAGTTCCAGAATAATCTTTATAACTAACTGGCTAAATGGTTACAAACAAGACGTTTAACTTTTCTGAACGCATTTTGGGTGTGCGTGCGCACGTGCACGTGTACGACCACGTGTCCTCAGTCATGTCTGACTCTTTGCGACCTCCTGAACTGTAGCCTACCAGGCTCTGTCTGTGGGATTTTCCAGGCGAGAATACTGGAGTGGATTGCCATTTCCTCCTTGAGGGGATCTTCCCAACCCAGAGATCAAACCTGTGTCTCCTGCATTGGCAGGCGGAGTCTATAACCACCGAGCTACCTGGGAAGCCCTGTTTCCTCATTTGTAAAAGAAGAGGTTCCATGATAATATCTTTAGTCTAACATGCAAGTAGTAAAAATATATGATATGAAACCTGTACTCAGTTACTTCTACAAAATCATTAATAACAAAACTTGCTATCTACTTTGTATTAACTTTACATGGCAACAAAAGATAGTAATGGCTTCTGCATCACTGAAAACCACTGAACTGATGCACAATTGTAATCCAAATTAGTCACTTTTATTCTAACAATCTCATTACTCCTTTGCCCACTTTAAGTTATTCTGATTATATTTTGCTAGCTCTTTGGGAGAAATGGGTTATTTTTTTAATTATGAAAATGTTATTTCAGTAAATGTAATTTAATTAAAATGAGAATTTCTGCCAGCTGCTTTAAAATAAATACAGTATTTTCTTGCTAGTATGAAAGGAGTTACTATTGCTGTCTCATTTCCTCACTAATATGCTGGTGTATTTAGCTTGAACCTGAGCTGGTGGAAGTTTATTCTTAACCAAAGCAGTTCCTTTTTCATGTAAGTAGGTTAAATGTGAATTGGGCAGCCTCAGGGTGCTTTTTTGTTGTTGTTGTTCAGTTTTAAAAGTCCCCTCAAGAGGGCCCCTTTTGGAAACCTAGAATCATATGTTTGGAAAGTTGATCCAAATTAACATTAGAATGGTCCTTTTATTTTTAAAAATTATACAGACTATTTAAAATATGCTAAATTGACATAGACCGAAATAAAACTGAATAAGGGAAGTAACATTTCTTGTTTTATTCTTCCTTTGGGATGAAAGAACTGAAAACAGAAAAAACAGAGTGTGTGTTAAGTGTAGTACAATTTCTATCCCCAGAATACAAGAGGAAATGTATTTGTACAAAAGGTACAAATTAATGTCATTCATTTTCTTGTGACTTTATATGCCTAGAATGGTGTAAGCAGATCAAGAGTTTATATGTGTTTTGACTTCTGAGAAGTTGTTTATTTATTTTTAAAGAAATATTACATTAATAAATTACTAGAATTGCAATTTTAAATCATCTCATTGATAGAAATGCAGGCAGTTGATGAAGTATATTAATGTTTCTTCTCTTTTGCAAATTGTATAGCAAATTTTTCCAGAGTCAAGACTGTACAAACACTTTAATTTGTTGGAAAAGACTGAGCCATTAAATATGAGTAAAATTGCTTAAACTGATTTTTAAAAATACCCTGGAAAACTAGAGAACTACAAATTACGCTTTGGCGGTAATTTAAGTCTCTACAATAACCCAAGTCCCTAAAGGTCTTAAAAGAGTGACAGAGAAACCATGATTTTCAGACATGTGCATTATATATGCTAATGGCTTTCAGTGAGAAAGGTTTATATCCTTGTAATAGAGGAAACATTCATTTTTAGCATTTCAGACCATGGGGAACACAGTAATTACAACAGGCACTAATACCTGTCTCCTTTCTACCCTCGCTTTCACCCACCTCGCCTTCCATGTACTTGAATTATCTCAGCAGAGTTAGTAATAGAACTTTAAACCTGTGTCATTTCCAAAGCCTTTTTTATTCTCTCTATAGTACGTTTAGTACAACATTGGTCCTCCAGGAATGTGTGACATAGCTTATGTAGATATATATCATCACAGCTAAAGGAATTAAGGATATTTTTCTTTACTTAAAAGTGTTCATAGACATTCCCATTTATATGATTAACAATGATGATTTTCAGAAGCTCAGTACTGAAGTACTCTTTTATAGTTAAGTTTAGGTCTAAAGCAGTAAAAATCTGTGTCCGTCTTCAAGAAACATTATCATTAGCTAGAACAGTCTGGCCAGTGTCCAGTCTTTTGAAATAAAATAAATCTGCCATTTTTTTTGTCAGATGAAAAATAGAAAAATAAGCAGTTAGCACTTGACCTGTGGTATATTCTATACAGGTTTAGTTAGCAGGCAAATCCTGTCTCAGCCCCATCAGAGACACAGTCTTGGCAGTGTTTGATCAAGATTCTGACATTCTTAATCCTCTATTAATTAGTACTTTTATTGAGGAATGAATATATAGGATTTCACTAGAGAACTCCTTGTAAGTAATATCAGCTAAAAATGTGCATTGTAAAGCTAAAAACACCTTTTCTAAAGAAGTTTTGCAAGTTTATTTTTACTAAAAACAGGCAAGAATAAAAATATGAAATAAATCCTTAAGTCTTTCCCCCTTTACTATGAAGGATTCATATGGCTTAATTTTCCTGATAAAGGCATTAAATTAAATCATTTAGAGAAGTTAATCTATATTATAAGGGGGATAAAAACTAACTTACTGCAGCAGTCTTAAAGCTTGATAATAGGTCTGATTTCCTTTTATTCTCTAATCTTAACTCCTCTCTGTCTCTATCACACACAGACACACAAACATCCTTTATTTCTTAGAAATAATTGTCAGAGATTGTGTAATTTTTGAGGAAACAAAAAGTTATAGAGGGGGACTTGACTTCAATAGTAAGGGGCAAAGGTTTGAGGAATTTTATGGTTGTTTCAACTTCTGTAACTGGGGAGCAAGTATAAAACAAAAGCACCAGTTCTTGACTTTGTTTTATAAATGGAGAAGATGAGCAATCTGCAATATCCCTTTAAGCTGTATACTTAGAACAGGTAGTAGTCATCACCCAGAAGAGCCATTCTGGTAAAGCACACTGATAATAAAAGCTGAAACCGCCTCCTTCCTTATTCCCATGCTGCCTTCAAACTCAATTCATATTAAATTATCCAGTTAAATGTTCCGTATTTATAAAAGTATTATGCTTTCTTGAGTAATCACCCTGCTCCCCCTTGTGTTGATATTTGCTCTAAAAGCTAATTTATTTGGACATATTCTCCCTGGCCCACATGACAGACTTGTATTCATGCTTTGAGTCTTCTTTAAGGATTTTTTTTCCCAGCAAAGCTTTGCTGGGGCTTCCCAGGTGGTTCAGCGGTACAGAAGCAGCCTGTAATGCAGGAGACTCAGGTTTGATCCCTGGGTGGGGAAGATCCCCTGGAGAAGGAAATGGCAACCCATTCCAGTATTCTTGCCTGGGAAATCCCATGGACAGGGGAGCCTGGCATGCTATAGTCCAAGGGGTTGCAAAAGAGTTGGACACAACTTAGTGTAACAGCAAAGGCTTTCCCAATCTCTGGGGAGCTAGGACATCCTTCTCCTCTCCACCAACCTCCATTACAGCACTTATCACACTGCTTTGTAGCTATTGGTCAAGTTGTTAAATCTTCCTGATGTGAATTCTTAAGGCTGGTCATATTTGTCATATTTACCCTAAGTTCCCCAGTGCTTGCAAGGTGCTTGGTGAGTGGTAAGTACAGAATGAATATTTATAAAAGCCTAGAGAAAGTGTTTGTGGTGGCATGAGCTGAGACCAAGGGAGAGAGGGAAAGAAGGAGAATGAATGAACCAGGAGGAGGAAAAACCACATTGCTGTGAGGGTATATTACTTCTATATTTTAGCCCCTTTTACTTTACTTTTGCATTTGAATTTTAACACAAAAACCTTTGCTTCTGTTAAATAAGGATCATGTGGGTACTTTGGTACCTTTTTCTGGGGTTGGAGGACATAATGGAAATCCCCAAAGTGCTGTATTGGGGGTAACTTCTAGATGTGTTTTGTTTAGGAAAAATAATAGTCCTCAAGGTGAAATTTTGAATTCGTAAAATATACATTAAAATAAATTAATAAAATTTAAGAAGTTTAAAATACTAACCCTAAACTAGAAAAGAGTTAAGAAAGATGAGGAAGAGCGATGCAAATTTGCTCTGCCATTGCTTTCCTGGCCTTCCTGACTGGGGCAGAGGACTGGAGTCTGCTTTTTGCCAACTCTGCCTTCTTTCTCCAGGTGATGTCCAAGAGGACCTAATTCCAGACCTCTGGGTTGCTTGTTGGCTAGATCCCTTGTTTTATGTAGGAAAGTGTCAGATGGTGCAATGGTCAAAAGTAAAGTTACAAGCTCTACTCAGGGACTCACTGTCCTCTCATCAGGTAGATGGATCACTCGGCCACTAACTATGAAACTGGTGAAGAATCTTAGAGGCCAGGTGGGAGTTCTGCTGGTAGTGGGAAACTATGGAGTAGGGGAAGAGAGGGGAATTTTTTTACCAGATAAACATTTTTTTTTGGTTATTTAAAAATTGTGGTAGAGGAAATTACAGAAGACAAGAGACCATCAAAGAGAGGAAATGCCAGGTAATTACTAAACTTTTACTGCACATTATCTTTTAGAGATATGAGGATGTATCTCTGTTCACAGGAGGTAAAATGGTTCATGGTACTGTTTTCGTTTTTTTTTTTTTCCTTTATCAAATGCCTTTTCTCAAAGCAATCAGTACGAGGTGCTTTAGTTGCATTTATTGTTGATGATCCACACTGATAGTTCAGAAGCCGAAGCATCACCATTCATAATACCTTGATCCAGTCATTTAATAACATATTTTGATCGTACACATACTCAAATGCAGATTTGCTTTGCAATTTTGAAAAAAATTTTGTTTTCATCTTCTATTTTGCATTGTTTTACAATCTGTCATATTTACGGTACAATCGCTTGGTAATCTCCTGTAATCCTTGCTGACTCAGTTCTTAGTAAATCAAAAAAGATGGAGCTTTATGGTAGACTTTAAGTGGGGAGTGACAAAAGTGAAGGACGTTTAGTGTGAAAAATTCCATTGTGTTTTTCAATTAAGTTTTTCCCCCAAGAGTAGAATTGTTCACCAGCTAGTCTTGATAGGCTAGCAGTGGGGTAATTTCTCATCCTTAATATAGACAGTGAAGGAGATTAAACAGCACAAAGCAATTTGCCATCATGGAGGATCGGTCAGCACCGTGCATCAGAAAGAAATGTCCTCCATGTACCCATTCAGAGCTCTGTGACATTGGTGAATTATAGTCAGTCTCTCTGAGTCCTGGTTTCCTCATTTGTAGCATGGATAATGGTATTATCTAATTGACAGTGTTGCTGAGAAAATTGAATGACTTAATATGCAAAATTTGCTTCAAAAAGTTACTTGCACTGAAAAAGATTTGTTGTTAGTATTATTGTATTACTATTATTCTATCAAATGATAGTACAAAGGACAGTAGTGAGATTGGGAGCCAGAGGGATAAAGACAAAGAAAAGAGTTGTATGTGGCGGGGGGCGGTTCCATAGTGGTCCTGTGGCCAAAACTCTGTGCTTCCAATGCAGAGGGCCTGGGTTCAATTCCTGGTCAGGGAACTAGCTCCTACATGCTGCTATTAAAAGATTCTGCATGCCACAAGGAAGATTGAAGATCTCACATGCTGCAACTAAGACCTGGCACAGCCAAATGAATGAACATAAATATTTTTTAAAGTTAGGGTAAGTAAACCTGTTGAGATAGACCGAGTAATCCATAAACAAAGACAGAGATACATGAGGATATCAAATTTTGCCTTACCAAAATTAAACACTATGTACAAGAAGTGGCAGTGCCACTTGAAACAAAGCTGAATGATAAAGTAATAACATCCTAGTAACAGGGGAAATGGTTACACGATTTTAGAATTTTAACAAAGAATGAAAGCTTATTATTTGTCTTTGATTATGGAAAAAGTGACTATGGTTGATCTTGGGAAAAAGATAAACATACATTAAGCCAGTACTTAATTACCACCAAATTCTTTGTTATTACCTAACATAAAGCATGGAAACAAGAATTCAATCACTTCCCAGCACTGCAATAAGAACTATTTTCTAGATGTTCCCTACTCATTTCTGGCTACAATACTGAGAGTTCTTTTGAAACAATGCCACCAAGCAACACTAAATATGTTCTCTCCCACACACTGCATGTAAGTGAAATCAAGTAGAGAACAATTTCACTAACTGTTTGCCAAGGTCAACTTTTCTGTTTTACAAAGAGTAATGTGTTTTCCTTGACAAATAATGTAATACTTTCTGCATTGAAATATGGGCCTCCCGATAGGGAATTCTTCCTTGAATAATAATATAAATCCATGTTATCTAATTTGACAGTAGACTACTGTAAGGACATTTAAGAATCAATATTAGTGTTAATTTGTTCAAAGGAAATACATTTATTGCTAGTTCTTTCTTTCTTTTTCCACACTGTATTTTTACTAACCCAGTAATATCTTTTTCATAAAATAATTCTTTAAAACAGTAAAAAGATTCCTTCATTTTTTCCTTCCAGTTAAATTGTTTTCTCCCTATACCTGAAACAGGAGGTCTTTGGGGGCTCACCTTATCTTCAGTTGAGCTTCAAAGATACCTTCACCTTCTTTCTTATTCTCTTAGGAAACCTGTATGTGTACTTATTCAATTTGATTTTGATTTTGGTGACATGGGGAAAGGGGAGTAAGAAGATACAATGCTTCAGGGAATTATATTCAATATCCTATAGTCAACCATAATGGAAAATAACTTTTTTAAAAAAGAAGATACTGCACTTTTGCAATTCTCTTCCTTTTATACTCCAGAAAACTACTAAGAGCAAACTGGCTCTTACTTCCCTAGTGAGCCATCCTCATTATTTAAAATTCCTCTACCTCTTCCTTACTACAAACCAATTGGAAGGCTGCCAGTGCACTAGAGCCAAGAGAAGTTCAAATCCTCTGGCCAGATTCCTCTTGCTGCTCTTAAGAGTGCTTTATTTCTTTGCCTCCTATGTTCTAGAAACACCCAGCCTTGCTAGAAGTTGACCTTCAAGGTATGTTTGTTGAACTAGACTGAAGGCCCAAACTCGGTATCTCCCTCCGTACCCTAAGCTCTCTGCTCAATTTCTGTTTCAGAGGAAACCTTGACTTCTTTAACTAATACCCCCTCCCTCTTCTGCCCAGAGCACGGACTGACCTGACTTTGGTCTACATTCTAGGGGGCCCTGTGGATATTTACAAATAATATTAAAAAACAATAGTTCTACTGTTGACCGATGAGAAATTAGGACATCTGGAATGGTGTAAGACAAACTTCTTTTATCTACTATGGTGCCTTGTAGTGCTTTAAGAAATAATTTGCTATAGTAATCGCTTTTACTAAAAAAGATTCTTTGCTGATATTGTTGGTAAATCATATGAAGCACTTAAAATTTCTTAAGGTTTTCACGATTTAAGTTTTTTGAAGATGTTTGAAAAATAAGTGATTATTAAAGGCATACATATTACTGTAGAAAATATAGAAAGTGAAGCTATAAAAATGTATAATTATACCACTCAGCATGCATTTTCTTCCAGCATTTATATGTGTGTAATATACAAATATATGTCATTCATATACAAACTGTTCATTTATGTAGACTATATGCTGAGAGAAAGAGACAGGAAGGCGTCTATGTACTGTTTATATTCATGAAGAGTGCCGTTAGGAGCATAAGCTCTGGAGTAAGATGATGTAACTTAGACAAGTTATTTAATATCTCTGGGCCAGCTGTGCTTGTTGAGAGGATTAAATGAGATACTAGGAACTAAATACTTACAGAATGTTTTCAGTGTCCAAGACATTGTTCTGTTTTTCATATAATGTCTATTTTTAACTCTCGGAACAAACCCATGAGGTGTGTATTTAGCACTTAGTGTGTTGTCAGGTATAGTAAATGCTAGCTATTTGTAAAGATTTTTTTTTTTACAAAATGTGGCTGGTTAGTAATACGTTTTGTAATGTATGTTTCATTTTGTGTTTAAATATTTCCCTGAATAAGGTTTTTATTTAAAAATAAATTGACTAGTTTATATTTTAAAGCTTAAATCTAAGGACATCATTCATACTCTTTCTTCCAGGGAGAAAATTCAGATTCCTACATTAGTAAAAGCTAAGGAGTAGCTTGTCATATATTATCTGTTGTTCCAAGTCAGATTATACTTTTTCTAAATATGTCATGATCTTATCAGTTCTTCCCAAGTAATTAGTTAAAATGTGGAAATGAAACTTGTTGCAAATACTCACTGCTTTGCCTTTTCCTAGTTGCTCCTCACATGGGAACCCAGACTGTGCACAGTTGGTGTCTTTATCAGATATGCCCCAAGCCGAGGGAATATGGCTTTCCAGTTAATAAAACCTGTGGTGGGAATTTCTGCACTGCGTGCATTTCCTTTATATAATAAATGACACACTACAGCAAACATTTCGAGGGGTTTCCATGAGATTTAGTCCTTTAATCAGGGAAGACTACCAGTGTTCAGAGATTGTTTTTCACCTCAGAGGTTGAGATTGAGGATAAGTGTAACTACAGTCCTAGGGACATTGTAAAGAGCATCACCTAATCATATTAGTTTCACTGTAGTAACATCAGTACATTTCTTGGGTCTCATGGTTTGGGAACATTTCCAATGAAAACTTTACAAATTACTCATTTTTCTTGATTTTTATAGGCTTTCTAACAAAATGTTTTGATCTCTTTGGCAAAAGAAATGTATATGAAGAGTGTCCTGTTTCATAGGGTCACTTGACAGTTACTTTAAGTAAAATTATTTTAAGACTTCTAAAGAATAACTCGAACTTTTGCATTTTGGTGCCAGTTCTTTCTAGGATGGTGTCCAGCAGCCACTGCTGTCACATCCTGAGATGGCTTTCTGGGCAGTCTGGTTAAAGTTGCAGGATGGAATAGACAGTCTTGGAGATTGGACAGTCCAGATAAAGTGAGCGAGTTCTAGCAGTGCAGAGACCCAGGTGCTGACTTGGGAAATTCAGACTTTTAGAGAGAACTTTGTGTGATACTTAGAAAGGCCTTCCCCGCTGTACTGTACTTCCCCACTAACGTACTTTCTACTTGATTTTCTTTGAAATATTTGACTCTAATGATTTGTTTTTGACTAAGGTATGGGGCAGGGATCTAACATTTTTCCCTAACAGCATTTTATCATGTGTTCAATTTCCCACATGTAGTAGGATCAGCTTCTGGCCTTTGCGTTTGGTTCAATCCATTTAGGCTGAAACATGTGCTTCTCTGTGGTGGCTGCGCTTGAGTCCTCATTTCCCATCCCTGGCCTCCTGGCTGCAGCCTTTCTTGTTGCCTGGAACTCTATACTGGACTAAGGCTAACAGGTTAAACAGAGGGGCAGGACACATTTGGCTCTTATTCTTTATTCTCAAGCTCAGACCTGAGAAAATGGCACGGTGGAGGGGAGTAGGTAGAGAAAGCCCTCCCCGGGTTTGCCTCGAGCCGAGTAATAAGCTCATCTGGTCCCTGTGTGCTACTGTTGATTCAAGAGTAGAGCTCCTGTTGGTTTACAACAGTGCTTGTCCCCAGGGCCTTTTTGCAGCTGATCTGAGCATGGATCCCCCTTTGAGATCACAGCAAGCCTGGCATTTGAATCAACTCCAGAGTATACAAAGTAAATCAGCAAACTGGTCATCGTATCAGCTCCGTGGGCATAATGCAATCCAAGAAATGTCCCTGGAAAACTGGAAAAGCTCTTACAGTGAAGCCAGTTAGAATTTTCTTTCTTTCCTCCTTTTTTTTTTCTCACTATCTGTGAGCTTGTAGTGGCTAGTGGTATGTAGTAGAGAACATCTCTATAATTTATGAGAGAGTGTACATTTAGAGGAATGTATTTGGTTTGTGGTGAAGAAACTTCCTTTTGCAAAGTTTTAACAGGCTAGTCTTTAATATAATTCTCAGAACTATGTTGGGGTTTTTTTGTTTATTGTTGTTCCTGGAAAAGTTACTAAACATATTTCTGAAACAATGTATTTGTCTCTGTCAAAATTTTAATACCAAACCCCAAACCTTTCTTCCCTTTTAATTACCGAATACTGACAATGTTAAATTACATGACACAAGTCACAAAAGCCATTTCCAGGGAACTAACTGTAAGGATAGATTGGCAGGATAAAAGAAAACAGTTCCTCATCTCTGACATTTGGGAACACTGGACAAGGCTTTAACATTGTGGTGTAGTTAGAAATCTTTTCTTGTTTTCTTTCTGCTAGAGGAAGGAAAGAGTACCCCAAAATGGGGATGATGCCTGTATACTGATAACCTCTGTACTCATGCCTACTCATGAACTGTGTGTAAGAGAGTTAAATATAGCTTCCATTATTTATGCATATTATAAGTATTTGATTAATAATTAACATAAGATGCTATAATGCACATGTGGCTTTAAAACACTGGAGAGTTTTATTAGATCATTTTGGTCATTCATTTTCACAAATTGAGCCCTAAACACTGAACAGATGATTAACTTTCAAGTTAGTACAATTAGTTGAACTAACCTCTCTTTTATCATATGTTATTCTTTTTCTAATATGAATAAAATTAATCCTAGATTTCATATGCAAAGTTGGAAAACAATGTTTAACAAAAGTACACGTGGTTTTTTGAGATATGTGTGTATGTGTGTATATATATATAGAGAGAGAGAAAGAAAGCAAGAATATTGCTTGGTCTTGAATGACTGACTATAATTCTAAGAAAAGTGACATTAAACCATCATTAAAGAATCGTCTTTTTATTTTCCTTTCAAATGGAAATAGGTTAGGTGTTTGACTATCTCCAGACCAGTGATAGGGCTTCCCAGGTGGCACTGATGGTAAAGCACCCGCCTGCCAATGCAGGAAACTTAAGAGAAATGGGTTTGATCCCTGGGTCAGGAAGATCCCCTGGAGGAGGGCATGGCAACCCACCTCAGTATTCTTGCTTGAAGAATCCAGTGATAAGTTCTAAATCCTTGAACAGTGTACATGTGTTCTCAGTACCACTTACACATTGATCCGAATTCCCTAGATTCCTTAAGGGAAGCAGTTACTTATGAGTAATAACTCTTAACTCTAACGCCATTTGAAATATATGACACTTTAGAAAAATGGCATAAAAATGTCAGTACAGAAGGGAACATGTTATAAAGACTGCTTTTCTGGATATAAGACAACTGAATTATTAGTCTTATAAAACGAATGAAACAACAGTCAAGATTATGTTTTATGTTTTTTCTAGTTGAGGCAGACCAATATATTTCCCCAGGCAAACTTGCTGAGATAGAGGCCGTGCAGTGGAGAGTGGATTGCTGTAGAATGTGGGCAAATGCAAACCATGTGTTCTGTTGGTCTTTCCACTAGGGATTTTAAGTTATTACTGTTTTATGGAAAAGGCATTTTTTTTATTGTAACATATTTAAATGATAGAAAGGGAGAAGGAATTTCTGCAATTTTTTTGGTCAAAATACTGAGCACTATGGTTTTTTATCTTAATACTGAATGGCTTAGACAATAAGTTTGTGCATTAACCAAAACACTTTTGGAAAAAAAAAAAACTTTTGAAAAAAAATCGTGGAATCAAACAATGGTTTGGTCGATAGTATATGTGATTTTTCTTCATTCAAGAAATGTCGAGGACAATCAACTATAATTCAGTTTAAAAAAAAGAAATGTCAAAGTCATCCTCTGAAACTAATAATCATCATTAGCTTTATTGTCACATGAATTTCAAGGAAGTGTTTAGGCTTGTAGAAGTCTTGGTCTATTTATCAGTCATTTTCCCTTAATAGGTATTTTTAAAGCATCTGCTGAAGGCCCAGATTGTTTACATAAGTTTTTGAAATTCAAAAGAGATTTTTCTTTCTTTGCTAGGACTGAGGTTGAATAGAGATACTTAAGATTTACAAGGAAAAATGGTACAAAGTTTAACTAAAATGCAAATTGTGTTTGTTTTAAAGTTATCTGTTCTATTTATATCCTGAGGTTACCAAGCTCTGTAACTGTTTGAGGTGTCTGACATAATCCCAAAGTTTCTGTGGATTGTTTTAGAGTTACTAATTGTCCTCAATATTTTCTTAAATCAATCTCCTGCTTTCCTATACATTAACTAGAGCAAGCTACATCCTCATAAGACAGTAGGAAATTTTGTCATTGTCAAAAGGAGCCAAACCTGTCTCATTCTCTTCAGTATAATGCCCCCAGTAAGTGGTATTAAGGATCATTTTGTAGATGATAAATACCATCTGTATGTTGGTGTCAAACATTAAGACTTTACTGAACCAGCAACCCTTCTTCCTTTGTTCTTGAAGTCATCTAAAATCATCCTGACTCTGCTGATAATTTTATGCCCCAAACCAGTAAGAATATATATATTCATCTTAATCTTTGTATGACCAGTTTCTAGTGTGGCGCCTTGCATATAATAGCTTCCCATAAATATTTGATGATGAGTGATTGATCTTGAAAGCAAAGAATGATTTAGTTCCTTTATCAGAAACAATGAAAAGATTTCCATATTGGTGAAATATTGCAGAATGCAACACACAGAATGCAGCTGAGCTGTTTCAGTTTTGTTCTTACAGATATTTCACAGCAAAAACATAAACAATTCAAACTGTCAAAATGAAGGTATAAAAGTAAAAAACACTTATGCTCCAGATGTTAAGTGAGGCAAATATAAGATCCAGAAGGTCAACTTGAGCTTCTTGCCAGATGCCCTGAGATTTAGAATACATTCAGGTTTTTATATTAATATAAGAATCAGAAGGAAATGAGAGCATCGGCTTTCCCTGTTTACGTATAGTGCTTTATGGTAAGGAAGAAAACTCAAAGATTATACCATTCTAATTTTACTTTATTAATCTAATGACTTTTTAAGTACTAGGTCAAGGAAATAAAAGTGTTGAGCCTAAGGAAGATGGAATACATAGGTGTTTTACTCTCTGGTTTATAATTTCTAATATTTGAGTAGTCTTCCGTTATTCTTGAGACACTTTCGCAAACGCCATCTATGACTGCACTCACATAGCCTGAAAGGGAGACTGAAATCTAGCCTGGCTGTACAACTCCAAGTCCAGTTCCACTGTCAACTCTGAGATGTTGCTTCCTTATATCTGCCTTCCTCATGCACTCACATTAATCATGACTATATATAAACTTTATAATAGGGCATAAGTTACAATAAATTGTCACAAAACATGAAATTCCAAACTCTCCTATATCTAGTGCAAGACTTAGGAGAGTGAGGTGATAGAAATGCACCAGGGGACAGGTTATAGCAAGGCAGCCTCCCTTGAAAAGAATCAGGGGATCGATACCAGGCTTATGAAACTATTCATGTCAGGCATCCCCCGGATGTGTTTTTTTTTTCCTTTTATTAGAGTGACTATATAATACAAGAACATATACTTCTTTGCTTTTAATTTTCAAAGCCCTCTTAGTATAGAAACCCCTACCACTCTACTCTGCTCTCTTATTTGACTACATTCCGCAAGAGAGGCGAACTTTCTAAATACTCATATTTCAAACAACTTCACTTTCTTTGGGGAAACTATAAAGCACTCTGTGATCCACAGAAGTGGTTTAACTCAGGAGTTCATAAAGGTATCAGTAGCCAGCAGAAATGTTCTTCTACATTAGTGTTTGAAAGCCATTGTTTGAAATCCTATTGAAATCTCTTTACAAGGGATTTAAAATAATTTATAGATTAGAAAAACAGAGAACTGGTAAGTTTCATCACACTGCTGTTTTCAGTAGGCTGAATAATTGCTTAGCTATTGGTCTGCTTTGCTTATCTTATTCAGTGAAGGGATTTTTTTTCCCTAAACCTAGCTTCTAATACTTAATACTTTGTTATATTGTAGATATCATCATTAACACATAGAATTTAATCTGTATTGAAATGTTGAAAGACATTGGAGTTTCAAGTCTTTTCAGCCTAATATGTTGATAAAAATGTATGTTTTCTCTAGTTTATTTAGAAAAAGAGGAGATAAAACTTGGGAGTCTTTGTTATCTATTGAAGAGGAGAGCTCATTGATCAGCTATTTAATTGCCTTTGATTCTCTCAGTGACCACGTAATTGCCAAGTGAAGCCTGAGTAACATTTGTTATCAGTTGAGTGATTAATTTACTGGTCTATGATCCGCAAGTTGAAAGAGCAAACTGACTTACGAATTGAAACACAGTTAAGATGTTTAAGGTGTGTCTCTTCTTTTGTATCACCACCTGCTTTTCATTTCATTACCTGATAAAGAAATAATTGATAGGTAAATTAATTTGCTTATAACATCATTGAAAATAAGTCAATGGACTAGATTCTAAATATGTGAGAAGAGTTTATGATGAATTTTGTGTCCTTGAATGAATTCAAATGCTTTTAAAATGTTTTTATTTCTTTGAAATAACTATATTTCATGTATTAATGCTTCTGTTATGCTTATGCATACTCATGTAAGCATGAATAGTGGTATGTTGTATGTTAAATGGTGTAAATACAAATTATTTTTAATAGAGGATGTTAGTTAGGTGTTTAAATAATGTCTCCAGGGGAAAACCAACAATAGGTTCCATTTTTTGTTTCTTTTTTTTTTTTTGGCTCAATTCATTCATGATGGTATAAACAGTAAAGACAGTTCCAAGAAAGCTGTTTCCTTTGCTTGCTCTTTGGGGAAAGTTATATTAACTTAGAATCAGAAGACCAGAGATTTTGCTCTACTATTTGTAAGTTCTGTGTTTTGGGGGTGAGTTTCCTAGCCTCTTGATGTTTTAGTGTTTCTATCAGTAAAACAGAAAAATATCTACAGTATCCAAATGGTGAGTTTGCATGGAACTGTCTGTGGGGTGCAGACATGGGAAGGTGACTGAAGATCCAGGCAGGGAGCGATTGCTAAAGACAGTCCCACAGATTGGTGAGTTCAGCTGCTTCCTCGTTATTGCTTCTGATGATGACCAAGAACAGAACTTACCAGTTACCTTAGCATTGTAACCTGCCATCATATAAAGGTACTGTCATGAGCTATGAGACAAGACAGGTTGGCAGGTTGATTTAGAGAACTCTTTCTTACTCTGAGATTCTGAGGAGCTGTGACTTTATTTAGCCTTTGGGAGAAAGTTCATTTGACCTTGTGGACAGGAGGAAATAGAACTCATTTACTTCTAAGAAAGCAGTAATTATTTTCTGTAAAGATTTACTTCAGACTTTATTCTGAAGTTACATTACTGTAATAACAACTAATGGCTTAACAATTACTATTGAACTCATTTATATTCCTAATAACATTTCAGACTGGGACCGGGTATTTCATTGTGACACTGTATTGCAAAAACTCCCTGTTAGACATGGCACTCTCTTTTTTATTCATAATACAAAGAGGGGAATTCTGAATAAAACTTTGTCTTTAAATTACTACACTCACTTTTCTGACAACGTAATTAAGTTTGTTTATCATTTCATTCTGTGATGTTTTGAAATTAGTGTAGATGGTGTTTTTTAGGCTCCTTTTTTTTCTCAGAAGCCTCTGTTTCTAGGGCTTTTATTTGCAGCACAATCCTAAATTCTTTCTTAGGTTAATTGTGAAATTATTCAATGTAAACTAACCCATGGTTAAAAGACTGCATTTAATTAACTTGCACAGTGAGTGTGTGGCTGTGTTGTTCCAGCAGTGAGCAGAAATACGTGAAAGATGGAAACTCTTTCCTTCTCCTCCTTCCCCATGTGCACCTTTCTCCGCTAGCCTGGCCTGTACCATGAACCAGGGGATTATTACCAGTGAGTTGCCATGAAATACATACTGTGCCATTTGCAATTTTAAAAACATGATATTGAGGTATGGATGATGATCCAGTGTACTTAAACTCAGGTTCAGAGTATTGTTTTCCTACAGAAAGATGGTATTTATTCCTTCAGTGCCTCAATTGCTCCCTGTTTGTAAGTTATGAACCTTCAGCAATCCTGAGTTTCATTAACACCTAGGTTATTATTTAGTTGTCTGAAATTGCAACTCTCCCAGTAAGACCCTCAGGACTCAAAGTGTTGATGCAGCTTGAACACTAGGAGAATTTAATTGTCTTGAAATAATGAATAGGAGAATTAAAAAAAAAATCTCGATGAAATATTTAATTCATAAAAAGCTTCTGCATTGCCATTATTAATTCTTAGTTGAGTATTTAAAAATTTTCATACCATATGTAAATTATGGTATGTCAGTTGGCCTCGCACATAAATATGAGATATATGTTAGTATTGTTTGTGCTGTTATTGTCAAATGAATAAGCAAATGAAGTCATTCAACATGAAGGGGAAAAATCAGCATGTTTCTGTAATGCTATAGTTTCCTAAAAGTCAGCAGACACAGACTGTACAGAGGCCTGTGAGCCCAGATAATGGCCATCACCATTGGCTGTAAACATGGGCATGGTCATGATTGCCCAGGAAGGGAAAGATACACCAACTTAACCCAGATGCCTTGAGTGACTTGTTGGTACTAAGCTGGAGCCCCGTTTTACTTCTGACTTTCTGGTGAAATCTCTCTGAAGTCAAGAGCAAAAGAAGCCTTTCAAATATTTTGGCCTCATTCCATGATAGTCACAGGTATTCTGCCAGCACATATATTTTGAGTCCTCTCAAAGTCAGCTTCCACTAAATCATTATTTAATCTTTTCCTAAATTAGAAGAGATCAGTAGATTTTTTTTTTCTAGGCAGGAGAGAGGTGGAAAATGGAACACCAACCCCCAGAATTTTGCTTATCTGATTTGGATGTTTTGGGGGTACTCACTGTTCTTGCCTCTCACAGGAAACCTGATCGGGCCTCATTTTAACATGAATGACTGTTGAAGGGACTGAAAGTTCTCTAGAATTTGGAATGACCTTGCTATATTCTACAGACTTAACTGCTATGTGTCTAGATTGTCATTATTCAGATAGCAACTATGAATAGAAAATAGAATCCCAGCCATTCAACATCAAACATGATTCCTTTATGTCTGAGTAGCAGAACTATTTTTGTACCAGTTACAAGTCTTGCCTGTGAATTACTTTAAAAAATGAAATCTTGAACCCTGAGATTTTTGAAAAAGATTTTTGAAAAATCTTATTACCACCATCACATAAACATAGAAAGGAACAGATGTATACTATTAAAGGTGAAACTCTCCTTCACGTCTTAAAAGAAACACAGTGCATTTGCTTCTAAATATAGCTTGTTTAAATAATAACAGAAAAAAAAAGATGTGTCTGCAGGTAATTAAGGAAGTAAAAATTAAAAAGGAGAATCATGTGAAAGTAGCAAAAAAATAGTTGAGAAAGAGAATAAAATGGGTAGGAAAAAAAAAAAAAAAACCTGATTCTCATACACACAAAAGTTGGAAAATAATACAAATCTCCATCATTTTAAGATAATTCTATGTAAAGGTGAATATGTGCCATTTTGACTTAGAGGATTGATATGTATAGGGTTAAATACACTGATGGGCTCAGTTTCCTAAGCTATTCTGCTAATACTTAAATTTAAAATGAGTTTTTGATTTTTTGAAAGTAGCAAAACCATGTGATTAACCAGATAGGAAATTCCATGAACAAAGGAGTGTGGCAGGCTACAGTCCATGGGGTCACAAAGAATCTGACGTGACTGAAGCAACTTAGCATTTGGTTTTCTGAAAGTAGCAAAACCATGTGACTAGCCAGGTATTCATACATACTACAAATCTGTTAGTTTTTAATTTTAGGCTTTCTTGAATTTGATAAGAAGCTGTTGTATATATATATTTTCCCTAACGAGAAGGCAATGGCACCCCACTCCAGTACTCTTGCCTGGAAAATCCCGTGGACGGAGGAGCCTGGTAGGCTGCAGTCCATGGGGTCGAGAAGAGTCGGACACGACTGAGCAACTTCACTTTCACTTTTCACTTTCATGCATGGGAGAAGGAAATGGCAACCCACTCCAGTGTTCTTGCCTGGAGAATCCCAGGGACGGCGGAGCCTGGTGGGCTGCCGTGTATGGGGTTGCACAGAGTCGGACACGACTGAAGCGACTTAGCAGCAGCAACGAGGACATTTAAGTGACACCGCTTATTCTTAAAACACATACACAAAGTTTGTCCAGTGTTTAAGTATGTGTGAAGAAGAAACTTGTGTTTCAAAAGAGTCCCCATGTAGAATTTCAAAACACTCTATTACATTACAATAAAGTAGAAATTTAGATATTTTTGTCATATAGTCTAGATGAGAGAAGAATATATACCTGGAAAAATAAGCTAATTTAAATCATTAAAAAAATGTCTTTTACATGGAACTATATAAAATGCTCTGTGTATGTAAATATTCTGTTACCTTCTTTGAGTTGTCAGATGCACCATCATAGCCTATGGAAATGTGGACAGGGAATCAACTCTGTGTAGTCAGTGAGGGACAGGTGGGAAATGATGTTTTCGAAAAAGAGGGCACTTATAGTAACAAGTTATCACTGTCAACTTTCACCTCTACCAAATGTGTGATTGGCTTAAGCTACTTATATATATTTTCAAATCTGTTAATTATTCACAGTTTTGGCAGAGCTGTTGGTTCACACAATGTTGGTGGCTGTAGTCCACTTTTTTTTTTTTTTTTGATGAGTTTCATGAAAGGGAAATTGGAATTGTTGTTTTCCTTCCGAAACCTTTAATGGTACCACCATAGTTTTTCTGAATTCAGAACAGTTTTACAGTTCTGTTATGGAATGAGTGCTAACCTCCCAGCATAATTCTGCGGTTTTAAATGTTACACCAAAACTGGCTCAGGGAAGTAGCTATGTATGGAGGATTTGATGGGTTCCAGAAGAGAAAAAGGAACAGAAAAAAGGAAGAGTCGATTTTGTGGTTGTAAGGCTTATGGTTTAGGGTACTCCTTGGGGTTCAGAGCTGTGCAAAGACAGGAAGTATCCATTCATAAGTCTTGGTCCCTTTCTACTGTATTTGGTATCATAATTTAAATGAATTCAGGGCTGAATGCCAGCATCAGTCTGTTCTACGTGCTTGATCAAATTTCCATTCTTGCTTTCAGAAAGTGTACTTTGGTAGAGGGATGGTAGACTACTTTAAGGATCCACACATAGTGGAGGGAAGTCATAAAGTTGACTCCATGCTCTAAACATGACTGTGGGAATATAGAGATCCAAATACATGGTCTCCTCTTTAATACTACGCAGCTGATCCACAATTAGTGCCATTGTTTGAAACATGTTGAGAACGCCTCTTCTGTAACTTTTCTATTCCAGTCTATATTAGAACTCATAAGTAGTTATTTCATTACGTTATTTACAGTGTCAGTCTGTTATCTAACAGCTTTCCCATTTTATTCACTAAGTTCAGTTCTGATGTTTTTCTCTACAGTTCATTATGGGAAACTTTCAGACATAGAGCCAAGTTGAAAGGTTTTAAAGCAAAGCTAGATTCTACCATAACTTTTTTATGTACTTGCTCTGATGCATAGGTGATTGACTCTTTGGTAGTTTTTCTTCATTTAATTCACCCTAAAAAAAGTTTTTACCACTAACACACACACATGAAGACACACACATACACACAAAAGTAGATTCTAAAACAAGACTTTTAAGATAAAGATAAACCCATAAAAATACTATCAAGCTAACTTCAGTACTTTAAAAAGGACTAGTAACTATTTATGGTTAAATTCTGATATATTTGCTTAAAAATTAGTCATACTACTTCAGAGTCACACCTCATTTATGGTATCAGTCATATGACTACTTTATTATAAGATTATATCTAGATCTACAAGCACATGTAAGTACATTTAAAGCCATATAATAAAAACTATGTATATGGACTTGGCAGTCAGTAAAAATGAATTTATTCATACCTGTTATGTGATACTTTTGAGCCTTCATACCTTCTATAGTAATAAAAATGCAACTATTTTTATAGGGAAATAAATTGTTCTTGGTTGTTCCTCCATTGTTACATTATGGATTAATACTTAAATATCATATCTACCTAAAAAAAATCCTAAAGATTTCTCTGGCTTTAAAGTTCTTTCATTCAATCCTAAAGATTTTTCTGGCTTTAAAGTTCTTTCATTCATGAAGGTCTGAAATGCCTTTTATGACTTTGGTATCAAGTTTTCATACTTGGATGTTAATGTTGATGTGAATGATAGGAAATAATATTTGATTGACCAGCTTCTGATCCTTGTCAGGTAATATTTTGGGTTCCTTGACATGTTAAAAAAATACCCCTGAGCATTAAATTCCTATAATCTTGGGTTTGTTGGGCTCCAGACCCTTTACCATTAGCAATCAGAATACCTTAAGACCTAGACACAATTTGGACTTTATTGGAAATCCCTTTGACTGTGGTATAAGTGTTCCCATCTGAAAGAAGTAACATTTGATATGGCATGTGTTAAGGAATTCTGTGGGCACTTAAATGCAAGAAAAACTTTTATAATAATAGCTCTGAAGAATTAGAAATAAGCAGATTAGGAGAAAAATCTTAGAATTGTAAACATGGAAGAGACCTCAGAGAAACTATTCAGTTCAGTCCTCTCCTTTTTCATAGAAGGTGATACTGGATCACTCAGTAAGGTCAGCAGTTAGTGCTCATTTCATCGACTTCCCTAAGTTCATTCATTAATAAAAGACATAACCAATACAAGAACCCAAGACACTTCCACACTTATTGTTTTCTTACAATATGTCAAGAATTCCTAAAATAGGGTTTAAATTTTTAACTGTGGTTTATCCAGAGATACTGGGCCACAGAGATTAAGTAACTTGCTCAAGTTCACATAGTAAATGAGGGGCCGACCTGGGATTTGATTCAAGCTGGCTAGTTCTAGAGTCCACGCTTCTAGCCACAAAGTAGAATTGCTGAGCAAGTGAATGAGTATGTGGTAGAGGCAGAAAGGCGCTGTAACTCACTGGAGTTTGGGAAGGACGTGAGGTTGCTGTTAAATAATGAGTGCACATTTTCAAGGGGGAAAGGTAAGAGAGCATCCTAGGTACAAGACCCAGACTCCAGGAGGTGCCTGCTGGGTTTGGGAGCTCTGATGTTCTCTAATGAGGGGGCAGGACTGGGAAAGTGAAAGAAGGTGTTGGAGCAGCACAGCTTGATTCAGAGGATGGGACTGATGATGCCATACTGTGAAGTCTGAGATTACTCCAGCAGTCAAGTAAGAAAAGGGATGAAAATAATGTACCTTAAATACCCATTGTGTGCCAGGTGGTTTAATGCTTTATACTTGTGCATGCATGTGCACACACACACACATTCACATTCATTCTGTCCCTCTTATGAGGCACTCCCACCATAGCCAGAGGTTTCACTGCCAGTAAGTGGCTGGAGCACAGGATAGTGACCAGTCCCCTCTGATGGTATGGCTTGTTTTGACCTCATTTGGCAAGGGGCCAATGGAAGTTTTGAAGCAAAAGGGTGGCCGGATCACATTTCTTTGCTTTTTGGTAAGAAGAGAAGAGGCAGGGAGAGTAGAAGTGAGGGGAGAAGTGGGCTCAGGGAGATCAGCAAGGGCTATTCCAGTCCCAGAGGCAGGAAGAGCTCTTCCTGAGGCAGTGGCCATGGGACTCCAAAAGCAGTTCTGATTTGAGGTTCCTTTCAACCTACCCTTTCCTTGATAGTCAAGGAATGCTTTTTCTGTGTTGAGCTAACAGGACCGTGTGCCTTAGCAGCAGTGGACAGCGGGGTCTGTGGTACGTCAGCAGTTGGCCAGGGCGTGGTGTTGATCCGGTATGAACAGATTTTGGTCATATTGACAGTTGTACACTCAAATGGCTTGTTTATTTGATTCATGATTAGTGCCTTTCACACAGAAGATTAGCACTCAAATTAGTGTTTGTTGAGCTTGACAAAATGTGCATCACTGATGGGTGGGAAGTTACTGCTGTACCTACTACAGGTGGCCTCAACCTTCAGTTGCTGTTGATGGTCTCAGATGGCAAAGGACTTTTGCATTTCCTGAGACAGAAGGAAACTGATGGCTTCTCAGAGTCCAGTTGTGAGTAAATTATTTTTCACATGTGAATTTCTGTTAAGCTAAGGAACATTAAAATTATCTTGTTTTATGAGTTTTCTCATTTTCCCTTTACTGGATTTAAACAGTATAAACCAGAATAAAGTATCAATTTAGTAAATAATGTGCTGTTCTATCTTAAAGGATATAAATTTAAATGTATTTAAATTAGTTTTCCTCTGCCCCAAACTAGAAGGTAAATACATAGTTATAAGTTATAGCTGAATGTTTTTCTGAAAGAAAAAAAAAAAGAATCATTTTCAACAATTTACAGAAATGGTTTAGATTCTTTAATTTTTAGCCTAAAGGGAAAATTGGTGGATGCCAGAATGAGGTAGTTAGGGTAATAATAAGAGAAATGAAAAAAAATGGACAATGAAAGGACATTATCCTCTTAGAAGGATAATGAGACGGAATAAGAAAAAAGGAGGAAGGGAGCATTAATGAAAATGAACAAGGGAATGCATCATTTCTAGGCAAATAATGAGGACATAAACAAAAATCCTGAAGTCCTTTTTTCCCTCGTCTGTATGTATTTTCTTCACAACGTAAGGAAGTATAGCGCACTATTGAAAAGCAGGCAATCAAAGCAACTATGGCAAGGAAAAAGGAAAGGAAAAAAAAGGCCTACCACAGGAGTATTTTCCACTGTATAAACAGTCTTGTAGATTCATTAGAAGACAATTTGGAAAATATTTGATAATCGTTGCTTTCAGTCATAACAGGTATGTGCACAATACACTTTCTATTCATATCAAATCGGTTTGATTAAGGTTGGTTGAGTTTGACATTCTTTGCTTAATCGAGCTTGCTCATACTTTTTTAGATATGTCCCACTAATGAATGACTGATGTGAGTTGACATAATGTAGGATTACCGTAGTGCAGTTCTTAAGTGACTTCAGTGTATTTTGGGAATATTGTTTTAATTCTAAAGCAAGGAATGGAGGTCAGAGATCATTTAGCCCAACTGTCATTTCATAAATGAAGAAAATAAAATCTTAGAAAAGCTACATGCTTTTGCCTGTGGCCTGAGGCTGGTTGGGAGCAGCCTAAGAATTACTCACATTCCCCCAGTCCACTGAGATTTCATCACATCAGGCTGCTCCAGGATCTTGGGGCAATAGTAGAGAAATTACATGAAGATTTAGAAAAGAATCTTCCCCCTTTTTGCTGCCATTACCAATCAACTTGTTACTGGCTTCAGAATGGAGCAAACAGAAGAGAAAACAAGCAAAACATTTTTAAGAGAACAAATTGCTAAGGGAGAGGCATGTTGTGGAAGGTTTAGCATCAGTGTAAGACCCCAGAGCCCCTCTCAAGGCTCCTGTTAATTAGTGAGCTTGGGCAGAGAACCATAGCCTCATTCTGGAGGGAGAGCAGATTATTCTAGTTATAAGAGGCAGAGGCAGGATCTGGTGAAATCAAAAGTTTCTTCCAGCTTTAAAATTCTGATGTAACTGTTATGAGTACCAGTGATAATCTCAACTTTTAAGGACACTTGTGGCTCTTTCCTTATCAAAATGAGGGAAAATAAGTAATGTAATCACTCATAAAAAGCTACTGTTGTTTAAAAATGATACTGTTGGCTGAAAAATCTTAGATGGAATGTGAGAAACTTGTTGATACCTCACCTCTGCCCAAGGGAGGAGCTAGCATAAGCAAAATACAAAATTTTTATTGTAAAAAAAACAAAACAGAAAACTTGACCTTGTTGCTATTTAATAATCATCTACCTTCTTGGTCTGGCATAGTCAATTATCCAACTCATGAAAATTTAGAGCACTGCTACCTCAACTTTGAGTTCAGAAGGCCATAGATTTGTGAGGAGAACTTAAATAATTCTCTCTTTAGAGCAAAATATGTTAGCCATTATGCCAGAATGAAATTTAATATTCTAAAAGCTTTTGCTAAAATAAATAACCTGCTGCTGCTGCTGCTAAGTCGCTTCAGTCGTGTCCAACTCTGTGCGACCCGAGACGGCAGCCCACCAGGCTCCCCGTCCCTGGGATTCTCCAGGCAAGAACACTGGAGTGGGTTGCCATTTCCTTGTCCAGTGCATGAAAGTGAAAAGTGAAAGTGAAGTTGCTCGGTCGTGTCCGACTCCCAGCGACCCCATGGACTGCAGCCTACCAGGCTCCTCTGTCCATGGGATTTTCCAGGCAAGAGTACGAGTTTACCATTATAACTCTAGTATATGCTTAAAGCAGATACATAAAATATATTAGGCAATTCATACTGGAGACTTAATTCAGGATTTAACTGGTGTCACTATAAGTAAATTCTTCTACAGAGAATTTTTATATCTCAGAAGCCATAGACCACTGGGTGCTCCCCAAACTGTCTTGGAGTCCTCATATTTTATGGTTGTTTTCTGTAATGCTGCTATTTTGTGATCACTTTTCAGCATAAAAACAGAATAAATGAACACAATCTTACTATGCCTTCGGAATAGTAAGATTCTTAAGAAAGGAAAAGTGGCATGTTAAGATGGTCTGCAAAGAAGAAACCAATTTACAGAAAATTCTTAACAAAGAATTTGAAGAAATTTTTAGAGCCAAATAGAGGGGGAAACAACTTTTTAAATGGTTGTAAACACAGACTTATGAGTGCAGTAGCACACTCTTTTCATGCACTGTTTACTTTGCCTTCCTTTACTTGAAACTTCTGGTAGTAGTATCTTAACTGTTCAACACAAGGGCTATTTGTGATCATGAAACCGCACTGCAGGAGAGTTCCAACAGGTGGGAAATGGCTGGATGAAGCCTCAAAACCCCACACAGTCTAACCGTGGGTGCCTCTTGATGGATATCCTAGGTTATTTGAGGGATTGCAGACTTCATTTCATCTTAAAAGGATCATTTTTCCAGGCCTCTTCATAAAGTGGAGAAACACATCAAGACTCAGAAAGGATACAGAAGGGCCTGTGTGTTTTAAGGGATAAAAAGATGACCCTGGCAAAAAATAAAGCCATCAGTTTAACTTGGATCTTATCAGGACAAATAACATTAAACTTTTCCAGTCATGAGCACACACACCAGATTTATGAAGAATAAATTATACCAATTTTAATACCAGTATGAATAAAGTAATTTCATCCTGTAAATACTGGTAGCCAGCTTAAAAAGGAAAGGGTGGATGTAATCTGAATGTAACTTAGTTTCATTGATTGATTGATAATATTTTCATTAATAATTTAGGAAAGAGCCTCACTATTACACTGCACATGTGTGTGTGCTAAGTCGCTTCAGTCATGTCCAACTCTTTGTGACCCCATGGACTGTAGCCCACCAAGCTCCTCTGTCCATGGTATTCTCCAGACAAGAATACTGGAGTGGATTGCTATGCCCTCCTTCAGGGGATCTTCTTGACCCAGGGATTTGAACCCCCATCTCCTGCGTCTCCTGCTTTGCAGGCATATTCTTTACTGCTGAGCCACCAGGAAGGCCTTTTACACAGAGATGAACTTCTTATTCCAACAAATGTTGTACTCTCCAGCAAGACTATCATGGTCCCAAAATTATTAAAGTTTAAATGATAATTTTCTGTAAGATGCAGGATGAAGTACAGAGATAAAAAGACATCCCAGAATTGAGCAGGATAAGGGCCTGTGCACAGGAAGAGGCCCACCTTTCCAGGCTTCTCTCTCTACTCTGTGAAATGTGCCCTCAGGCCACAGCTGGGAGTTTCCGGGAGTGATCAGCTCTTTCTGGATTCCATCTCTTCAGATACTGCATTCCCTTTCCCACACCTCACCCCTGTCATCTAGTTGTCTTATTCACACCTAAACATTCAACTTAAAGAATAACTCCTCTTGGAAACTTCTCTAATACCCTACTCCCACCTCATAAGTCTGGCTTGCATTTCTTTCTTTGTGTGTGTGTGTGTCTTCAAGACACTGAACAGGACTGCTATGCGCACAACATCCTGAGATGGTTAGGGCCAAAGACCAGAGCTAGTGCCTAGGCCTGAAGGCCTGTTTACCCCCTGCTATCTGAATGACTGAGGGGAATTGGAATTATGAGTGAGTTTTCAGCTCTCTGGGTCATTTCTTTCTTTGTAAAATGAGGCTTATAGTAACACCCTCATAGGGTTATTCTGATGCTGCAGTGAGTTCACATATGTGCAGCAATTAAAACAGGCACAGAGCAAACCCTGTAAGTGTGAGCTCTCATCAGCATCCTGATTTGCATCGTTATTATTTCGTCATCATTATTGTTATCATGATTGCTTGTCACTCACACTGTACTGTATTTCTGATTTCAGAAATTGGAGCTCCTGTCATGCCATATTAGGCTCTGTAGCCTCAGGATTGAGTACCCTTGGCACATAATATTTCTCATTAAATGTTTTCTCGAGTAAGAGAATAAGTAAGAGAATAGAAAAGAGAGTGGCTACTCATCGACTCTGAGAGATTATATGTCACAGTGGAACATATGGCATTTGTTTGTGTATATAAGCAAATGAAATATAGGAATGGAAGTTAGATGTAATCTGGGAATTACTGTTTTACTGTAGTCACTGTAACTGTTACTAAATTATTTATTCTAATTTTCAACTATGCACACATTTTTGTTGCTTAGCAATGGAAATCAATTGCTTTATTAAATTAAGTATGTGTGCTCATATTTTTATGGGGAGTACTAACCTGGTGACTCAGACAATTAAAGGAATCCACCTGCAATGTGGGAGACCTGGGTTCGATCCTGGCGTTGGGAAGATCCAGTGGAGGAGAGCATGGCAACCCATTCCTGTATTCTTACCTGGAGAATCCCCGTGGACAGGGGAGCCTGGCAGGCTACAGTCTATGGGATCACAAAAAGTTGGACACGGCTGAGCAACTAGGCACAGCACAGCACTAAACTATTTGTGTCTACAAGGACAGAACTGGAAGAAGGGGGCGGAGAGAGTTACGAGTCAGGGCTGTTTAGTGAATGTTCAGATGTGTGGGCCAGGGTCCACCCTCCACAGTGGTCGCCTGTCCAGGAGCTCCACCAAGGAAGAGTGTGTTTTTTACTGTTTTTAGTATTAATATCATTGCACAGTCTTAACATACTTATTTTTTTCAGTTAAAATCTACTTAGGTAAATATTTGATTATTCAGTACTAGAGGAGGCTGTAGAGAATAGTGTAGCATTCTGTGAAATGGCCATTTGTGACAAGTGTGGGTGATTGGTGGATACATTTGGTCATAGGGCATACCACACCATTTTCCTTCTGTCTGTGAATATTCTGCCCCATGTACCTCCTCCGAGGTCCCTGGTCATGTTGCTCTCTTCCCTCCCTTCCTCCATTTCCTCCTTATGAGACTTTGAGTTCATAACTGGTTTGTAACTGTATGAAGTGTCTAAACTTGCACATCTATAAAATAGGCATCATGATTGTTTTTACCCCCTTGGATTGTGCAGCTAAAATGAATCCATCTTTGGAAGCCCCAGACAAGCAGCATTTGGCACAAAATGAGGTGCTACCCATGAGTATGTTGTTTTAACTGTTATTGCTTTCCTTTCTTTAACTTGCTGTTTTCTTCTTCTGCTCTAAAAATCCAAATGCCCAATGGTTGATTGTGAGCTGGTGGTATAGTACTGGTTGCGGGGTAGAAGTTCATGTCTAGATGTGCTGGGTGGAGTGTGCCGAGGGCTCTTCTTTTTGGCCCCATCTTGGCACTCAGCAGCAGGCCTGTCTTCTCAGATGAGGACATTGAACAAACCAATAGGACTG
This sequence comes from Bos javanicus, assembly GCF_032452875.1. Lineage (NCBI taxonomy): Eukaryota > Metazoa > Chordata > Mammalia > Artiodactyla > Bovidae > Bos > Bos javanicus. The sequence goes on along the minus strand of NC_083881.1, from coordinate 25,339,739 downwards.
AGCCCTTCTGTTGCCATTTTTAAGGGGATGGGAGACTGTGTAAAGCATTGGTTTTCTTTTTAATACCGTTTAAGCATTGTGTTTTGCTCATCATTGGGGTGGAAACTTGGTGGGGAAGGGCACAAACATTAGGTACCTCTTGAGCTGTGAGTGGACACAGAACCTCATCACCTGCCTCCCACGTCAGAATTTGTGTCCTGGAAGTCTGTGTAGTAATTATAGTAGAGATTACTTTATAATAGGACTGGCATAGATTGCAATCTTATCTGGGAACAGTTAACTTATTAATGATCGTTCTGGCCTGTTGGCAGCCATGCTGTCTTTAAACTGTGAGAGAGATACCATCTCTCAAGCTGTGAGGGATAAGTAATTGGATGGGGACCATGAAGAACTAACTCCTGGGCATCAAGGATTCCCCATCAGACTGGAAGCACAATTCAGGCAGAGGGTTTGTAGGGCCCTTGGTAGGTGGTACACATACAAATCAAAATCTTGGCTACTTTGAGGTTTATTTGGGTATATTTTCTTCTGTATGCTTCCAGACGATGCCAAGGACTTCCAGTCTGAAAGGGCAGAGCAGCTAAGAAATTACTATAGAAATCTACACTGAGGGGCCTAATCTGCTGAGATCATGGGAGCAACTCTACCCTGTTCTTGCTACCAGAAAGAGTGCTCTGTAGAGTAGATATTTCTGTATCTTTTAGATTTAGCGTTTTTGTGAACTTTGAATGAAATGTCATCTACGCACCTAGCTTGGTGCCTGTCACTCACCAATCATAAGTATGAGCTCCCACTATTGTTAAAGAAAGTGGAAATTAGCTAGAGGGTAGATATTAGGAAGAGTGGTGCAGTCAGAGGGGATGGTGTAGTAAAGGTTCAGAGGCATCTGACCGCACACTACGCTAGTGAAACTAAAAGGAAACAACCATTTCAGAAGTCTAAGAGAATATTCATAGAGCTGCTAATAATAGTAAATGATTTAAATATTATTTTGATAAGCAGCTTTTACTGTACAACAGCTCCACTTGTAAAATTAAAGTGACCGTAAGAGAATTCGAGATTTTTTCTTGAACTGTTCCTTCCCTAGTGTTTCCGTCTCAGAAGGAGATACCCAGTTATTTATAGCAACAGCCTCCAAGTCAACTCTGATCCTACACTTCTCCCCTTCACTCTCTTGTTTGCCTCTTTCTCTATTCACATCTGTTTCCATTGCTAATACTCCCACTCTAGCCAAACCGTGAACATAGTTGCCTTGGACTGATGCAGAAGCTTCCTAATAGTGTCCTTGATTTTCTGCTTACTCGTCTACCATCCCTCTTTCCCATGGAAAACAAGAGAAAAAACACAGATCAGATTATGTCACTGCTCTGCGAATAGCTCTCCAGTTTCTCTCATTGCGCTTAGGAGGAGAATCCAATTTCTTTTCGCAGACTCACTTTCATGAATTTTCCAACCCTTGTCCATCTCTCCAACCTCATTTTGTGTTTTTCTCTAGTTTGTTTATTTTTAATGTTCCTTACACTAGCCAAACTTCTTCCTGACTCACGGTTGCCATTGACCTGCTCTCTTAGGCTGGCACAGTCTTCCTTGAAGCTGACTCATCATTAAAATTTTAGCCTACGTGTCACCCCCTCAGAAAGGCCTTCCTTGACCACCCAATCCAAAATGTCCCCACCTTTCACTTTCTATGCTTAAGATCTAGCTTTGCATTTTTCATAAGTTTTTATTATTGGAAATTATCTCATTTGTTTGCTTATCTTTTGAATTGCCTGTCCCTCCCCACTAGAACTTACACACCTTGAGAGCAGGGATGTGCTTCATCTTTTGTTCACTGATACACAGTGGTTAGAACATGCCTGGAACATGATGTGTGCTCAGTAGGTATTTGCCAAATGAGCACAAGAATTTTATTAAAATCAACAAATGGTTTACTCGTGCCCCGACTATGTAAAACATGACCCAGTAGTGGGTGCTGGGATGAGAAATTTGTAGATTTCATCCTAGAAGTTTTTAAACTCAACAAAGTAATAAACACATAAATTATTTCAATGTGCTATGTATTTAGGCTAATGAGATAACATAACTATCCTCGAGCTATAGGTTTTATTTTCGATAAAACCTCAGCCAGACCCCCTTTCTCCAGTCCAGTTAATCTCTTCATTGTCCTTTTTATACACGGTGGCCTCTCTTGCTCTTTCTGTCAGGTTTAACTGGAATGTGTTTCTTACCCTGGAGTGGCCTCAGTTATTTCTTCTTTGCATCTGGTAAATGCATCTAAGACACACAGTTGATACTTTTATTGGTTGACTGATACTTAATATGAATGTGATTTTTCACATCAAATGTTTGGTTTTGTTTTTACAATGAAATTCTGACCTATTGATGCTTCTGATATAATGACGCAGGATGTAGAGTAGCTTTATAAAGAAAATGAGGGGAGATTCTTATTTAAAACACCCACAGGTAATGTCTACTTTTTCAGAAGTTCACAGAGGAAATCCTTGTGACCACAGTGTAAACATTGTAAATAAGCAATCTGTTATCAATCATGTTTTATTGCCATTGGAACATGTTGAGTGCTTTGATAATGACCTTGGGAGCCAATAGCCTCTGTAACCTAGATGTAACCAAGGAACTCTAGAATAGCTCAAAGCCTAAAACATTGACCTTCAACCTGCCTGGAAGCAGATGGAACACTGTGCACACCTGGCCGTGTGTAAATGTTAACCTGTTTACTCTGTGACGTCAGGAGCAGCAAACCAACAGTGTATGCGTATGTTTTTTCCATTTCATAGAGCTTCATGGTTTTTGTTAAGAAAAGTTCTTCAAATATTAAACAAAAGGCTGTGAAATATTAGATTCATTAGAAATGTAAAACTTAATGCTGCTTTTCTAGTGGCAACGGCGCAGCACGCGTAAAAGAAGTAACATTGACAAACATTACTTATTTCTGTGGTTGTCAACATTTAATTAAACAGGGCCCCTACATCTTAAGATGTCCCTGTTTTGTATATGTGCAGTAAAAGGTTCAAATTAAAATACTGTACAATTAGTTTGCATAGAAAAATGACTTTTGCAGACCTCTACAATAGACAGTTTAGAGAAATAAGCATTTTGTGTTTAAATTGTGCTCCTTAGTATTTCAAACAGATGGCAGTGGCTTTCCTCTTGATTATAACTTTGAGGCATGCTTTACTAAATGGAATCAGCGGGGTTCATTAAGGTCCCATTTGATGTATCAGTATTATAAAAATACCATGTTAATTATCCTCAAACGTTGCAAGTTACCTCCATTTTCCTGCAATCAGAAGATGAGAGAAACCCTGTGAAGCAAATTAGTCCTAATTGAAAGAGGACTGATTAATATTTAAATAAGGCATTGTGTGAGGGATTCTGCCATGAGAAAAATAGGCTGAACATCTGAATTAATTGCATAGCAGGTTAAATTAAATTTCATATAATGGGTTGGAAGATGAGTTGGCACAGGGCTTTAGCAGTGAGCACAATGGCTGAAATACCAGTCTTTTCTTTCGCTCTTGGCTGAATTCCATCGAGGTCCTTGTAGCCATTACCTCTTTGTTGTCTCTCTTTCAATGCAAACAAAGGTACTAACAGAAAATTGCTACCACATTTTAAAAAATGTTAATCCTTTTTGGGAGACAGCACCTGTCTACACATTTTCTCCATTTCTCTTCCACCTTGGCTGTAAAATTGGGAAACATTAGTATCTTTCTCCTTGCCAGGTTTAATGAGGATTGATGTCATAAAATGCTAATGGCTGGAATATAGTTAGAATTGTGCTATTAGTGGGTTATCACTGTCTGACATTTTCACTGCACTGGAGCATGCATGTGGAGCCTGTTTAAAGTGATTGGGTTACTTAAGGGTCCCTGTTAGGGATATTTAATCCAACATAAATTACTTATGCACTTTGTTAGTGTTCAAAGGAAGAGTGTCACGTTGTACATGCTGGCAGTTTTCCAGTCAAGAGCTGTTAATTACTGTACAGCAAGTGAATACATTTTGCAGCAGTGGAAGTCCTGGGGGTGTGGGTGGGTTCTGTATCTATATTGCATCTAACTAAGAATGAGTGGATGAGCGTGCAGAGGAGAAGAAATAGACTGAAGTCATTTTTGCCCTCAGGAATCATAGTGCCATTTGTTTTCATTCTGAAAATAAAAACAAATGACAGTATGATTCCCTCCAGGAAAAAGTGCTTTGGTTATAAAGCATTTCTGCCCCCAAACTAGCAATTACCTATCTATATGCTGTTAACAATGAAATACATTTGCCAGAGCTGTAATTCAGAATTTTACATCTTTGTGAACTTCAAAATTTGTGAAGATATTATTTGCTAATCAAGCCAGAAAATACCACAGTGATAAAGACACTTTTAAAAATTATGATTGGCATAATTATCTTTTAAATAAGCTTGGTAGATCAGAAACGATCTTTTTAATATAACTTTGAAAGATCAAGTAGTCTTTGTTTACATTAATAACAGTTATGAAATCTGCATTATTTGAAACCTAATTGTGAAAAAGTAAAGTTCTTTAAAAAGACCTACCTATTGGCCCTGACTGCCATTGCAGTCAAAAAAAGGGGCCAACCTAATCTACATTTCTGGATTTGAACCTCTAGTGTTACTTAGAAAAGTGTCCACAGGTAATATACATATCAGAGATCTTCAGTACTATCCATGTACTGAAATAGCCAGATGCATAGATCATGAAATTTTTTGCAAACGATTCATTTTCTGTGTCAAAGAAGATACAAAAATGTATAGTTATTAAGCTTTTGTAAAATAATCCTTCATTCTGAATTATGACTCTGAACAAAGAACATTTCATTTTTGTAATTCTTATTATAGCCATCAGTTTTAAATTAAGAGTTGGAAATATGTGCCTAGCATATTTATAAACTTTCTTTAAAAAAAGAAAAAACCCTCATTTTCTTACTGAAGAATGATATTAGGCACAACTGTGTCAAACTTGCTTTTGTAATAAGAGGAATAAAAATATTTTGATTGGCAGTATTAAAAGGAATTTCTTATTAAGGGGATCCCTCTGCTATTTCACACAAATCTTGGTAACAGATACAAATCCGTATGGTTAATTCTAATGCTTAGTATATCATCTATTAATGAAGTCATGCTTCAGAAGATTTCAGAGATGTTTCTGCTTTGAACAGAGTTGTAAGACCTGATGTTGGGGAGTTGATGACTAATAATTCACCAGGGATAACAGTGAAATCTGAAGCCTTCCTAAATGTAACTGGCTAACAAGCACGTGAACAAAGAGCAGTAGGTCACAGTTCTGCAAGATGGGATCTATTACCATACTCAAATACATAGAAGTCTGTATCCATCTTTTGATGAGGATCACATGTATATGCGTAACTCCTCGTAAGGCTAATGGCAGTTCACCAAAAATATTCTTTGTGCACTTCTGGGCGATGGACCAATCTCCTGAGTGTATCATGAGTGATGAGACTGTTTCAGTGAAGTTGATAAAATATCAGGGTGAGCAAAGGTAATTGTTCCTTCATAATTGGCTAATGATGAGAAGGAACATGGAAGATCTAAATCTGTGCAACAAATCCAAAATGTTTTACAAAGATGCTTAGACTCAAACCAATGAGTGCTGTCAAACAGGGTGATTTTAAAAAGAAACTGTTTCTGTATTTTGAACCATCTTTAGTTCATAGAAAAGTCAAAACAAAGTTGTTCACGTAACATAAAGATGTAACAAAAACAAAGACAATAAACTGCAAAATGCCTGCAAATCACAAACATTCCATCTTTTGATCTGCAGTGAAATTGAAGGATGACTTCATGTTTTATAATTCTAACATCTGAGATTAACAGGTATATCTTCATACTAGATAGTACAGAGATAGGTAATATTTAGATAGACAATTTTATATATTATGTGAAATTTTGACCTTCTTAGTTACATAGTCTTTTATTAACCATTTATTAACCATTAGTAATGTCCCTGAGTTTGCTGCTGCTGCTAAGTCACTTCAGTCGTGTCCGACTCTGTGCGACCCCAGAGACAGCAGCCCACCAGGCTCCCCCTGTCCCTGGGATTCTCCAGGCAGGAACACTGGAGTGGTTGCCATTTCCTTCTCCAGTGCATCAAAGTGAAAAGTGAAAGTGAAGTCGCTCAGGTTGTCTACTTGAAAGTTATACAGTCGTGTCCTACTCCTAGCGACCCCATGGACTGCAGTCTACCAGGCTCCTCCGTCTATGGGATTTTCCAGGCAAGAGTACTGAAGTGGGGTGCCATTGCCTTCTCTGGTCCCTGAGTTTAGGACTGGACGATCTGGACACAGCTCTAACATTGAATCAAAAGCTAGAAGCATTTCCTTGTAGATTGCACCCAGCCTCTTTCTGTAACAGGTTGTAGATTTCATGGTGAGACCACAAGTAAAAGAGGTGCAGAGGTTGAAAGCAGGTGATTAGCCAGTGGAAATTGCTGTAATTGTGAAAGCCTTTAGCAATTACCACCCCACCTTCCAACCACCACCCCGTGTTTCCCTCATGCCTCACTTCTGGCCTAATCACAGGGACACTGTTTTTTTTGTTGTTGTTGTGTTTTTACAGCAATTCTATGGCAGTGTTAAATTGCTTCCTGTTCTCATGGAAATTTTGTACCAAATAGTTTGTGTTCTTGGAGCAAGAAAGGCAGAAAACGAACATTTGTTAAATATTGGAACTTAAGTGAAACATATTTCTGTCTGGCAACTTGAAACTTTGAGAAGTGAAAGGATAGACTCCATCCAGTGCATAGTACCTGAATGTCATTCAAATGGCAAGTGCTGTTAACTGCATTTCTCAGTGTCCTAGAGTTACAGGCTTATCAGACTGACAATAAGAGTGGATTCTAGATCTTGTAAGCTTTCTTATCCAAACCCAGATTGCTAGAGGAAAATTGCTCGCTTATCGAATTGAAAGAAGACCTTTCAAGACTCTGTAGCATGATGCTATACAGAGAAGGTACAGCCTACAGGCTGAAAAAGTAGCCAGTTGAATCTCCACCTGTCTCCTTTTCTTCTTTTTTGCTGTTGAACAAGTGAGGTACTCTTGGTCATGGCTTGCTAAATTTCATTCTTCTGTTGCTTTTTTGACACTTGCCTCAGTCTTTCCTGTTGGCCCGTGACCATGCTGGCCACTAAAACCATGCCTTCTTAAAATGTCAGCAGCACTCTGAAGTAAGCCATCACAATGACATAGAACCACAGAATGTCCTAGGAAAAGTACAGATTGAAAGTAAAAGCAGATATTGCACAATTTCAGTGTTGACTCTTGTGGGATCATTTACTTTGTTGAATGAATAACTGAATGAATAAAAGAAGTGACACAAATCTAAAACTCATCAATGGCCCTGAATGAGTGAAGATCGTGTGTGTAACCTTTGTCTTCATTTTTTTCACTTTTGAAACTTACACTTTGGTGGAGCTGTCGTCCTGAGTGTCTGTACCACACTCATTGATACATCTATCACAGTCAGTTCTATTCAGGCGACGTTTCTGAGGACCTGCTCTGTGTCTGGAACTCCACTAGTCCTAGAGGAGAAATTGGAGCAAGGCAAGGTCCTGTCCTTGATGAGTCCTTTCCTTGAGAAGGTGGTCATGAACACAGTGTGTTCCATAGCACAATAGGTACTGTCATAAACACGCGGGAACTCAGGTAGTCCTGCCAAGGGAAAAGAGAGCTGACTGCTGCTGAGAAGGTCATGTCTGAGCTGGGCCTTGAGGAGGGAGTTACCAAGCAGCCTGAGAGACATGGGTAAAGGACAGAAGGATAGCATGTCGGAAGGCGTGTACTGTATATTCTCTGCCTAGAGTGACTGAGTTGATGTGTTTAAAGTCCATCATTTATAGGGTTAGAATTGCTATAGAGGAGACTAGGGAGGAGGCTGGGATTGTGTCATGTTAGTGACCTAACACAGTGTTATGACAGTCAAAACTTCTTGACTCTGAAAAAATAATAGAGCCTTTTATCTGGAATACAGTGGAAAGAGCTGTGGATGAGTTCTTTACTATGCAGTGGTAGGACTGAGCAAATCCTGTAACCTTTAGGGTAGATTTCTCCAACTGTAAAATTAAAGAAGTGACTAGATGAAATACAAAAGTATTTTTTATCTGTTACATGGTTCTCAGATATTGAAAACTAGAGTCACAGAGTATTTTTAGGATGGTTTTTAATAAAAACATTCTATTCAAGTGGTTTCACAGTTCATGAGAGTCTGAAGGATCTGTGAACCACAGTTATTAAGATTATGGATTAGTAGGCAGGACATAGGTGGGACATTGTGTACTAAACTAGATTCATAAATTATTCTTAAATGGGTATAAAAGGCATTGAACACACATGAGTTAAACTGTGGGCTCAGAGGTTTTCTCAAAGGCCTTCTATTTCTCAGCAAGATGGTATCTCAAAGCAGATTTGCCAGACTCATTAGTATGAACTTCAAAAATTGCACGGTGGAAGTCATACACTGAGATTTCATAATTCAAACATAACAGTTAAAGGAGTTTGAGTTCACAGTATGACTGATTTCCAGCCATTTGGGAATGGTGCATGTGCTTTTCATAGGTGTTTTTTACCTTTCCCCTTAGACTAGAGTTGTCAAGGTCTCAATTCCAAACCCCACAATTAGCTGGGCTTTGCTGTCATGCCTCAAGGCAGTGACCTAGACAAAGTGAACCAACAGTCAGCTGACTGTGCGCATCAGGTCTGCTAGCCTCTTAAACCCAAGCCTAATTACTCATGTGTTTATTTCCACTTTGTGAATCATCTGTCATGCTAGTGACCAGTTTCTGCCTGGAAAGCCTAGTTGATGTCTTCACCCCCCAGAAGTTTACCAGTTGCTGCATTTTAATAAGCAGAAATAGATGAATAAAAAGCAAGTCAATCACCATGCACACTAAAGAATACTGTTATACAGTTTGGAAACAGGTATAATTGTTCATGTGTGAGGCAGTGTGGTGTACAGGAAAAAGCAAGGATTGTGGAGCTGGAGGCACATGGATTTGAATTCTCTGTTGTGACCAGCTCTGCAAAATTGGGGATGGAAACACAAATCCTTTCATTTTTCATTTGTAAATTGAGTCCAGAAAGCCAACCTCTTACAGTTGTTGTGTGGATTAAATGACTGTATGCAGAGCTCTGGCAGGGGACCTGGAGTAGTTTTTGGTTGGATTTTCTACACTGATCCTCCCTGTTTATTAAGGAGACAATTGTGGGCAATTTCACCAAAGTGAAAATGCAGGTGACAGCCTGCAGTGCAGGAGATGTGGGTTTGATCCCTGGGTTGGGAAGATCCTCTGGCGAAGTAAATGGCAACCTGCTCCAGTGCTCTTGCTTGGGAAATTGCATGGACACAGGAGCGTGGAGTCCATGGGGTTGCAAGATTGGACACGACCAAGTGACTAAACCAAAGTGAAAATGGATAAGTTTAAGAACTGAGAACATGCCAATGAAATTCACAAAATTTACTAAACTTAAGTTTAACTCTGTTTAACTTTATGATTAGAGTTTCTAAGTCATATTTAAGATATTCAGTCTAATTTAGAAAATCTAAATTGATGCAATGATGGCTCATAAACACCGTCTACATTTAATCTGTGTTGCAACTTAAATTTCCTAATTAAAAATGTTGAAACTTCAGATGGTGGATAACTGACAAATAGCTTCTGTAATGATCCCTTCTTAGGAAATGTGAGTTACTTTGTTCAGAAAATAACATATTACATGTATACTTTTTAAAATCCTTTACATAGAGACAGAGTAGATGATGATTTTCATGATTTTCCTCCTTTCTCTTCTATTTTGGATCCATGGGGAATAGTGTAACATTTATCATCTAATAAAATTTAATAGAAAATTTTAGGAAAATTAAGAAAAAGTATTAGCCAGGCAAAATCACTGGAATTTCAACCATGATTTTGGCTCTCTGTATTTAAAAGAAAATGAAAATATATATGGTAATTAATAAAAGCTGCTTATGAGAGAGTGTGTGTGTTTTAGTCGCTCAGTCGTGTACAACTCTTTGTGATCCCATGGACCGCAGTCCACAGGCTCCTCCGTCCATGGAATTCTCCAGGCAAGAATACTGGAATGGGTTGCTGTTTCCGAGTCACTTTCTTTTAAAGAAGTGTTTATTTGAGAAAACCAATATATTGTTGTGCTTTGGCCATGTTCCAAATTGTAGTTTCCCTAGAGACCTTTTTCTCCTGTAGGATGACCTGCTCTGTTAAGTCTCAGGTATTTTTTTCTTCACTGGTAGAAAACCTATCGCATGGCAAAATTTCAAAAGTGACCTTTCTCTTCTGACAACAGATGGCAGTGTTTTCAGGGACGATAGTTGTGTATTTATTATCTACCAAGGAATCTTACACTGTGTTTCTCTCTAGAACCACCGCACTCCATCAGGAGCTGGTACACACAGGAGCACTTGGACTTCATAGGACTTTTTTTTTTTTTTTTTGTAATAGGAAAAGAGAAAGTTTGGAATGCATTGTTCCTTTGTTAGAAAGTTTTAGATATATTTTCTGCTGTTACATTTGTTTAGAGAAATTAAATCTATTCTTAATAAGAGGAAAAACTTCCTTTGTACATACATATTACCTCAGCTGTCTTCTGCAATTGAGAAAAGTGTAATACTTTAAGGAAAGCTGATATTTGTCAGAAGTTTTCACTATACACTTTATTACACCTATTTCATGAAGAATGTAGTAACACTTTCAGATGAAACTTAAAAAGAAATCCTAGGACATCTGATGGTGTAACTAGTTGATGCCTTTTTGTGGAAGTGCTTGGGAATCTAGGGTTTTGACAGAAACTGTATCTTAATTGGAGAAGGCAATGGCACCCCACTCCAGTACTCTTGCCTGGAAAATCCCATGGACAGAGGAGCCTGGTAGGCTGCAGTCCATGGGGTCGCTAAGAGTCAGACGTGACTGAGCGACTTCACTTTCACTTTTCACTTTCATGCATTGGAGAAGGAAATGGCAACCCAATCCAGTGTTCTTGCCTGGAGAATCCCAGGGACGGGGAGCCTGGTGGGCTGCCGTCTCTGGGGTCGAACAGAGTCGGACACGACTGAAGCAACTTAGCAGCATCAGCAGTATCTTAAATACTCTACTGTATTCTTTTGTGTATGCATGCTAAGTTGCTTCAGCTGTATCTGACTCTTTTCAACCCTATGGACTGTAGCTGCCAGGCTCCTCTGTCCATGGGATTCTCTGAGCAAGAATCCTGGATTGGGTTGCTATTCCCTCCTCCAGAGGATCTCTCCAATCCAGCATCTGTTATGTCTACCTGCATTGGCAGGTGAGTTCCTGGGAAGCCCCACTATATACATTTAAAATGTATTTATGTTTCATAGCTGTGAGGACAGCTTGGAAGCTGTGCAGAAACATTGACTTGAAGCTGGGCCTAGAAAGTAGAGTACATTCTAGATGGGCAGAAAGAGTAAGGAAGTGTTCTCTGCTGGAAGGAACAACATGAGTCCCACTAGGTGGGAAGACATGGAAATGATCAACAGTTCATTTTGTCCCAAGTGAAAGCTAAGGGGAAAAGATTGTAAAACAGGGTAGTACCCAATTGAGAAGATCCTTGAACCATAAATATGGACCAGCAGTTATCACATTCAAAATAAGAACTGTGTGTCCTTTTGTATAAATGACATTTTGAGTGGAACCCTAGTATAGTTTATGAAGTGAAGTCGTTGCTTTTGAAGGTTAATCCTTAAAGCACCTCCTCAAAACTCAGCAGTGTTTTCCAAGTGAAGGGTAAAAACTACCATTGTAGAAACGTCTCATGGGCAAGATCTGCACTTGCTCATTTATTCATTCAGTTGTTTTGCAAACTGAGTGCCTACAATGTGCTGTGCAGTTATTTTTAACTGCATTTTGTTTCATCTTTAGACTTGTAGAGAGAAATATGATTCATTGCAGAGATGCAGCCAAAGTTCATTAGGAGAATACTTTGCATAGCAAGTCAACTTATGAGTATTGTATTGCCAGACTGTAGGACATTGTCACTATCCATTGGGTAAAATAATAATCTGTAATGATTCCAAAACAGAAAAACACATATTATGTATACTCACATTCCATTTTATGTAGTCAGATATAAATGCATATATACACACGTGCATAAGAGTATACATTTGTTGACCTAAACAATTACGTATCTATATGAAAGCAAGAGTGACCTAATTAAATTACAGCTTATTTTTATTTTACTTAGATACATTTCCTTAATATTTTTCAATTGAGACACAAAATAAAATTTCACTTTTGGTTCAGTGATCATTTTTGTATACTCTTCAACTTTCCACAGTAGTTTGTGTCTGCTGTGTAAAAAGTAAAATGACTGTCCTACTTCTGTCTGTTTCTATTATGTTGCTCTTTCTTCGCTGCATTCTTTTTCTCTCTGTGCATTGTGGGACGTTAAAGGTTCTATAATTATTTCAGTAAGATCAGGGTGTACACTTTTCTTGGTTTCACTTAGTTGTTTGCTAATAATCTGGCTTTAGTGCTGAAGGCTGTCACATACCTTATTTAACAATGCACATTTGAAACATGATGCTCTGAAGAATACTGTGGTTATTAATCTATTTTATATCTTTTTCCTAGATTATTTAATTATATCTCAGTTTTAGAAAACATATCATAATGTTTAAATTTTAAATACTAAAGAAAGCAAAAGGTGTTTTCTTGGTAAGAAAATTAATCGGGATCTACCTGAGAAAAAATTTCCATAAAATAGACATTATTGATCAGTATGAAGTCCCCCAGATTTGAAGGCCCAGAATGAACCATCAGTCATGCCAGCCTTAATAATCAGCACCTTTTTTAATTATAATTCTTCTGTTCTCAATCTTGTGTAATCATGATGGGATTGTTGGCTTCACCCTGAAATTTGTTGTTTTTTTGGTTGTGTGTGTGAATGTTTTCAGCAAGAAAAGTGTTAATTATCAACATATTTCTAAAGTCAAGGGGAAAAGGCCAGAACTTCCTGGTGAACACTTGTGGAATTCACCCTGAGGAGTCCAGGATGAGTAGGTTCTTAAGTCCCTCAGTAGGAGCAGAGTAATTCAGAGACACCTTAGAGAGTCAAGAGGTGAGAAAAACACATGGAATATATGAATTTAGAATCCTTTTGCCTGACTTAGAGCCCTGGGAAAGCTTACAGTAAAGCTCCTTAACCTTTGTTTAACCTGGCATGTCCCAATTTACTTAACCTGCTTAAGCATAACCTTCCATCATGCTGTGGAACCCACTTTGGGAAATGCTACTCTAGAATCTTCCTGATCCTAAACTTAAACATGAGGACTGAATTGCTAAGCTGTACTGCCAGTGTGGAGGGTTGGGAGGAGGACGGAGGAGCGTTTCCCCAGAACCCTCCTGATTCCTTGTTCCCACTGGCACCCTCCTTTGGGGCACAGGGCCTTTTCTTTCTCACCTGGGCCTCTTTCCACAGAAGGGTTAAATCCACTTCTCCAAGAAGTTACTGTGCAAGTTTCAGAATAGGGCCTCAGATATAAAAATAACAGTTTATTTCTTCAAAATATTACCATGATAATGGTTGAAGACATTTTTTGAACAATGTGACATTATGAAACCATTCAATCTTTGTTTGAAATTTGTGGCCCTAAATGAAAATAAAATTTTCATAAGATTTAACAAATAAAGACTTTATACCAACAGGGAGTATAAAACGGTGCTTTGTATTTATCGCTTGCCTTTGTGGTTGTTGGTATAATGGAGAACATACACTCTCTCTTTCTCTTTTTGACTTGAACACATCAAGGTAAGCAGTTGAGGGAGACGGAAACCAACTGTTTTTCCATTCACCTTATTATTGAGCTGTGGTTACAGAGCTTCCGTTTTGTTATCAAAAGATCTTAACTAAAGCTTCAGTTAAGCAGAGAGAAAGAGTTAACATTTAAAAGTGTAGGAAAATAGTTCTAGACACCTGTTCTGAGTTTGTAGTATAATATTCAGAATAATATTACCTGGTGACTCACACTTTAAAACTAGTGTAAGAAATATATCTAATTATATTGTCTATCATGTATAAATATCATTGTTCTTGTTTATTTGCTTTACTTAGTTTCAAAGAACATGTTTGTTTCTTCTGCAAGATCCAGCACCTAATCATGGAATGGCTTTGAAAATTATCTTAAAGGAATCCTCAGCAAAGGACAAACAAGTCATTAACTAGGAGTTTCAGAGAGACTTCCCAGCTTTTCTGTTGACCAGCAAGGCATGCTTGTTATGCTGTCTCCCTCTGGGAGAGGATACGGTGCCTCGGGTAGTAATACTAGGGAAAGCTGAAAGAGTTAGTGTAAATCTCTCTGATGCACAATGCTATTTAAAAAAAAAGAAGATGAAAGAGAGGGATGGAGAGAGGGAAAGGAGAGAGATAGGGGCAGGGAGAGGGAAAAATAAAAGAAAAAATTCAAGGCACAATTTACATAAGCACGGCTTCTCCAAATTTCATTTAAGCATGGAGTTACTAAGCAATATGACAATGCCAACAAGGTATGTTTATTTCAGCCTACTTGAAGGTTTCCTCGCAAAGTGTTATAACACCAGCCTGGAGTCAGGTTGTTGAACGCTAGGCACTCTGGCGGTAGCAGCCTGGTGGAGGCATCATGCCTCCCAGAGGTGAAATGTGGACTCTTCAAGGAGGAAGGATGCCTTCCACGCCCGAGGAAGTGTCCAGGGCTCTGAACATGAAGAAGCAATAGAGACATCTTCAGCCAAGGGCTGTTAGCCTTCCTGCTAGAGGAGTGACAGATAATACTTGGACTGGGAGAATAACCTAAAGCTCTGCTTAACTCACACTCTACAAAGCCATAAAAGTCCAAAGTAGAAATAGTTTATTGAAAACTCAGACTCTTAGGTAAAGCAAATGGAAAGGAATCATACAGTAAAAAATAATTTATTCTATATTCACACCCTGTTTTGTCCCATGAGCTTAAATAGCCTTTTCCTCTGCAGCTAGTTCAGATCCAATTGAACACCACAAATGTGACAGTGCTTGCGTTTCTGCTTTGTGAATATGAGCAAATTCAAAAAGCTAACCGATCAGTCCTAGTATTAGAAATATGATCACTATTGATGGAGTTGACATGATAAATAGGAGTTTTAACATGTTAATATTTATTTAAACATGCTACTTCAACTATTATGAGCATAAGTGGTTATAACCACTTATTGGCATTCAGCTTTTAGTTGAGCCATCTTTACCCTCAGTGATCTTTTTCTGTAAATAGACATTTGACACTCAATATATTTAATAATTGTATTTGTATATTTAGAAGTCGAAGTGTTAAGCAGGAAAAATTAAATTGATATTTAAAGAATAGATCACTCTAATTTGGGGATAAGTGAGTTAATGTAAATAAAGCTACTGCATAAAATAAATGGCCGAGTTATTATAAAAAAATCTGACTTTATTATTTTTACCAATAATGTGGAATCCAGCCATGCTTGTCTTCAAATTCTTGTGTATACTCTGGCATCCAGTGCAGTTGTTTGCATACAGTAGGCACTTCATATTGATTAAAAGAAGAAATATATTTCAAGGAAAGACCAATTTAGTGACTGAATTCCACTAAAAATTGAGGTCTTATAAATATGGATTTCTTTAAACTAATTTGTTATTTAGGTCATCAATATTAAACAGTCTGAAAATGGCCTGCTGGAGATTATCTTTTAAGAGCATAAAACTGAAAGCTGAAAAAAAAAGATTAGTAGTACCCAAGTATTTTCTGTATTATCTTTAATGCTAACGTTTAAAGAATGGCAGCCATAGAAAAATCTCAAATGACTAAACCATTAAAGCTTAGCCTCACCATGAAAAAATCTGCATGTCCTGGTACTTCTCTGAGCTACATAATCACTGTATGTGTTACGTTAAAAGAGTTGATTTTTTATTGTCTTCCTAGCTTTCATTTCACATTTTTACAATCATTTTTATACTGTTTGTTTTCATTTCAGGGTTAGTCAGCTATTTATTTCATTAGTATCGAGCAAAGCAAACCAATAGATAAAGAACTGTCTTTTTTATCTATGTCTTTTATAATCATTTCTTTTTTAAGTAATAAATTTACATTTTATAATCGTAATCATGAAATTGCAAATGAAATCAGTTCTAGAAAGATTAATTCAGTCGTGCTCACAGCTGTGAAGATTGTGGAAATAAATATCATTTTGCAATAATGTATTCTTGACAAAGGGCATAACAAAAGAATGATTTCTATTCAGAGATAGTGGGTATATTTATTTTGCATGTTGGGGGAGGGGCATTCAGCTCTAGCTTTTCGACCCTGACCTAGTTTTGTAGCTGCTTATTATTCAGCTATATGTTTGAGAAATCTCTGTAATTTAATTTGGCATCCTCTTCTGCATGTCTGCACCTAGCAGTAGGGGCTCAAGATATTAGCAGTGTCCCATGCTGAATCGTATTTATTTTAAAATATCCTAACGCACTCATAACTCAGAAAGAAAGTGTTAATTGTTACCAGGGAACTGCCTGATTACAGACTTGCTGTCCCGTCCAGGGCCCTGCCATAATTAGTAACCACTGTTGACATTTAGATTTAAATTGAATTTTCTTCTAATTAAACCCAGAGGGGGTTGATCCTCTCAGATGTACAGGTTAATAAAATTAGTCAGAAATTGTTAAACAGTAAGCTGAATTCTCCAAGAGAGCTGTCCCAATGTATTGTTAAGAATTCTGTAATTAATATTAAAGGCATTCATTAAATGTGAATTGTCTTTTTCTGATTTGAGTTGCATATGGTTTTGTAGCAGTTATTTCTTTAATTAGGATTGTTGCCTTTGATAACTATAGTATTACTAATTTCTCTCCTGTTTGTAAATTTAGAATTATAAATACTATTCCCTCATTCCATTCTGCCATGCATAATTCACACCACCATTATTCTAGGAGCACCAATGAATAATAATAAATGCTAAAAATAAATAGTTGTGGAATGAAATTTTGGTGCTCCAGATGACTCTTAACTGCTCTCTATTTGTCAGTGTCCTTGCAACAAAGATATTTAGGCTGTAAGCAGGTCATCAGCATTTCCCTCAGTGTATTTTTCTATCTTCTCTTGACGAGTTTTGACGTAACAGTTGCTTGATTTTGGATTGCTTTGTCTGGCGATAGGAAGTGTTTCCAGCTCTAGCTGCAGTGGAGATTCTACATATCAACATAGGCTTTGATTCCTCCTTTCCAGAGACTTGGGGAAAATACAGCTCAACTTTCAAAATGGAAACAGATGACAGGAAAATTTCAGATTAATGCTGAGAGAGATAATGTGAACCTGGTAATTTTATTAATACAAGGAGGCTTCCCTTATTAACTTTCTGTAGGGTCTGGATTTAAAGGAACTTTTGTGAAGCAAATCTTTAGCTCCTCTTACCATTATTTTCTTTCTAAACTTATTCATTATTTCTTATGTACCCCACAGAATAATAACATATTGTCAACTTCACCACTGTATAAGTCTTATTTTCAGTATACCAATAATACTTTCATACATTAATACTTAGTAAATAATACTTTAAATATACTGAATGATTACAGTTTTTTTTTACATTATTCATTTCTAAAACACTTTAAGGTAACATATTTTAGAAAAAGGTTCCTTCAGCATTTGACAGTGTTTTAATGTTATACTTACTCCTCAAAAGAGAGGCATAGTTATTTTATAAACCACTGCTTAATTTTCTAATCAAAATAAACAGAAGAAAACAACATGACTGCACTTTTCTTGCTCAACTAAATTGAATTAAATTTAAAATGTTGCAGTTAAATTTAGGTGGGGGAAATTGGGGCCAGGGTATGCTCAGCACATAAATAGTTATGCCTCATACAAGACTATCTGAGAGGCAGAATTGAAAACCTAGAGTTTTAAATTATGGAATGATCTCCTTAACATCATCTGAAACTTCATCCTCAGGACATTATGGCTGGAGTACATTATTGGATGACAGCCTTATATGACAAAATCCAAGATAAAATGTTTACTTCACAGTCCTGTTAGACCCGAAAATCCAGGACAGAAGTAAGGTCCTAAGAGAAAAAGGCATAATAGGATAATAAATAAAAGCAAAAGCGTTTGATAATAAAACAAACAATTGTAGCATACTACAATTCCATGTGTAGTATGGAATTATCTCACCCCATGCCTGCCAGAAATCCTAGAATTAAGAACCGTAGTTGCGTGAAGAAATATGTACACACATGGGCTGATGGTTGTAAGCTGGAAGCACCAGCAGAGCTAGAATGCTGGCATATGACAAAGGACTGTACAGTACTCGATTAACCACAAGCTAGCTTATTTGTCACTAGTGTTTCCTGATTCAGTTTATTTTAGGGTATTTTTTAACCTATGGCAACAAATGTGGGCGCACCAAGAGTATACTGCCTGGGAACACGAGGTTTCTGCTGGTTCCTCCTGGTCAGCTGAGCACACTTGGGCCAGTCATTTCACTCTGTCTCAGTTTCCTTCTGGGTTAAGTTGAGAGACAGTAAGTCTCCTTACATCCCCATGATTCTGTGCTTCTTGAAGTCAAAGAGAAAGTGAGGTGTTTGCACAAAGATGATTCTTTTTTTAAAATGTATTATGATCATGATTGATCTTTTATTAATGAAAGATACAATTATGAGATTAGTGTGAATTAATTTCCTAGTTTCTACTCTGTTAGTTATAATTCCAGAAGCCTTTTCTAGAGTGAAAATATCCTGATGCTGACTTTAAGATTGAATAGTATTTTTTTCCAAGAAAAATGTAATTGGGACTTCTCTGACAGTAGTTCAGAGTTTGTGCTTCCAACGCAGAGGGTGAGGGTTCAATCCCTGATCAGGGAACTAAGATCCCATATGCTGCATGATGGCCAATTTTTTTTTTTTTAATGTGATTATGTGTGAGTTCTGTGGTTGAAATTTGAAGCCGCCCACCCCACCCCCACCCCATCCCCTGCCCAGGCAGGTCAGGTTCTCTGTGGGTACTTGTTCATTCTCACAGGAAAGCTAAGATCTCTAAAATCTCATTCTCCAAATACCCCTGCCTTGGGCCTCCTTTGTCCAGTGGCTCCTCCCTACCACCTCCTCCAAATATTCCTAGTGTGCCTCACACTTATTGCTAAAATATCTGTTCCTTGAGTTCCCTTGACCCTTCTCCAAACGTGGAATTAGACTCTTGTTCAAAACTAACAATCAAAGGTACTCCAGTTGCCACTAATCCACACATCAGATTGCCTGTTGGTTCACTTCACCATGAAATTTCTAAACCTTAGAGTACTGTGTTTTTTCCTATAGTCACATTAAAGAATCAAAAGGTTGACTGCATTTTGTTGAGAGGAGGCTAGGGTGATGGGAAGGAGGAAGATTTGATGCTACCAGTGTACCCCTACTCCACCCAAGAATGATTTTACTATAAAAAATTAAATCAAGCCACATTGAAATTTAGCTCCTTCCCCTTTGAACTTGTGTATCCAGCATCACCTTGACCTTTCATGAATTCCTTTTTATGGCTTTTCTGTGGTCACTATGTTTCTTTAAGGAGTGGTAGTGTGTTGAATTGCTGTTTGCAAGAGAAAGCAGGTGGCATAGGCCCCAGAGTAGAGGTGGCAGGAGAGAAGCTAAGATGTTGGGGTTATTATTGTGGACAGTCAGGAGTTTCCATGTATGCATATGTGCGTACATGCTAAGTCACTTAACTCGTCTGACTCTTTGCATCCCTATGGACTGTAGACTGCCAGGCTCCTCTGTCCATGGGATTTTCAGGCAAGAATACTGGAGTGGCTTGCCATGCCCTCCTCCAGGGGATCTTCCCAACCCAGGGATCAAACCCATGTCTCCTATGTCTCCTGCCTTGGCAGGCGGGTTCTTTACCACTAGCGCCACCTAGGAGGACTGTTTCCGTGTATCATCTTACTTAATCTTCAAGTAAACCCCAAAGAGAGGTAGTAGTAGTAGTATTACTACATTTATTCTCATCTTACCAATTAGGAAACTGATAGAGATGGGGGAGGTAAATTCCTGAATCAAAGTTCTTGACAATAAGTGACAGGGCCACTTATCTTTCAGACTGAAGTTAATGGAGTTTGAAAGATATTATGAACAAGTAAAGATGTTAGTAAGAAATCCAGGACACTTGAAAAAGGATTTGCTGAGTTTTGCCAACGGAGCCTGCCATGTCCAGAAGCCTTAAACACAAACATACGTACAGGGCTGTTTTCAGCAGACTTTCCTGGGTAGGGGTGCTTTGGGGGGCAGGGATTCTTCTACACGGGAAAGCTGCTCTTTGTGCTCAGGAGACAGAACTGAAATAAATAAGATTTTCCTTCAAGAAAAGGAGTTTTGGATGGATTGAAATCACATTGGTGGCAGGCTAATGCTTGGTCTCTTTGTTACCTTGGCTTTTGTTAAATAATGCCCAGTTACTACTTTTATCTTCATGGTCTTTAGATCAATTATGTGTAATTGTCAGTACTGACATGTTCCATGAGCCAAGTGAAAAGGGATCTAAAAATACAATATATCTGAAATTAGCTTCATGGTTTTTCTGTGAATTCTTCCTTTATCCTGGCAGACTTCTTTTCTCAGAGGCACTAGCTGTATTTCATTTCGGAGAGCAATTGGGAAACACCTTTTCTTGCTGTCACTCCTGTTCCCACTGTGATTCAGCTATGCAAATGCACACACATTCCAGCAACCTGGACTTCCTAAGGGAGGCCAGTGGAGGGGACAGGCACAGTGATCCTTTGTCAAAACCCCTGCCAGTCCTTTCACTTAACTCATTTGTTTTTCATAGCAATTGTGTCTATAGGAGAAATATCCTGTGTTCCCTTAGTGCAGTGAATGCGAATGATAACACTTCGCCGATTATAAAGCATCAACAAATGTATTGTTATAGTGGATCTTCACAATATCTCTATGTGGTAGGCATTATTAGCCCAGTTTTGTTGAAGAGGGCTGTGAGGACTGAGATTCAGAAAGGTTAAATGACTTTCATAATCTCACATAGCTATCTGGTGATACAGCTGGACTCACAGTCCCATCAAAACCTATTGTACCGTGGTGGAATCCAGAGTGATTAGGGCTGGCAGAGGGTAACTGTAAACAAAACCTTTGCAAATATTACATCTTAAGTTTGGTTCACCCCTTCATTCTTAAAATTATATACAATAGTTTAATATTATCTTCCCAGCAGCTTCCCACCTAAAATACTTCAGCTGTCTTTTGCAATATTTAAATTCTTCCCTCATTGTTTCCCTGAAATAATAATGGGCATAATAATTGGTAACATATTTATGAACTGCTTTTTGAGTGTAAGGCAACTTATTAAACATTTTATTTGCACTGTTATCATTTAATATTTGCAGTAATCTTTTCATTAAGTATTCTTTGCATTCTCATTTTATTCCTAAGAAAACTCAGGCTTCTAGATTTTTAAGAAACTAGCCCAAGATTTTTTTCCCAAGATTTTATAACTACTTAAATGGAAGAATTGGAAATGAATCCAGACCAAATTCTACAGCCAATACTCATAAATTCTGCACTATTTTATATCTTAAACATGAACTTTGAAGGTCATTTTTAAAGTCCAGAGTATAATTCTGATAAAACTCAGTAGCTCTTTATCTTCTTTTGATAAAACAAAAACTCTAAAGGAGACATCCTATCCTCCTTCCATGTTTATTCCAAATCTGTGTACAAATTACTGACAGCTGGTCAGATTTTTAAATACATATTTCATTTGCATATTTCTTGCCTATTTCACATCTCCCTTTGCTAGTGCAATGCTGCAGGTGAGATTAAATGGCAGCAGAAGGTGCAAAACTGGGAGTCACTCGCTTTGTATTTGATTGTTCTGAAATAGAGACTGGAACTTATAGTGGAAAAGGAAAGGATCTGAAAGAGAATACTCCACCTCCTGCAGAAAGTTAAGAAAAAGGAGATAAAAGAATGTGGAAGAGAGAAAGGGAGTGGAAAGGAAAGGGGAGAGAGAAGAACCAAGAGAATTCAAGATGGAAGATGAGAATGAGTGCTCCTGAGAGACTTGTACTCATCAAGAAAGAAAAAAGAGGAAAAGAAGGAACAATTAATGAATAAAGAAAGGAAGGAAGGAGGATAGGAAGGAAGAAAGGAAGGAAGACCTGGAGGGAAGGAAGAAAAACTAAACAAAATTTAAGCCCCAAAAAGAACTAGAGTGATATACCTCCTGAAATCTTCTATATCCTACTCTTCCCCTTGTGCTCCCTAAGAAAAAGCATTGTTTATAGCGTTAATCCAGGTTAACTTAAATTCTGTTACGAAATTGACTCACCGATGGCCGCATTTGAGGCCATCTTTATAGCCAGACAGTGTGACTGACCAGTGAGTTTTCCAGGGGAAAATGCTACAAGGCCACCGCCATGAGAAACTGTGCTGCCATTGAGGAGGCCACCACACTGAGAGACTCCTCTTGGAACGTGTCATTCCCGCAGAACTCTTCCAAATCTCCTGTGATCTCTGGAGCAACGACTTCTGTGTCTCTGTACGGAAGGACCCACCTTCCCATGAAGGAGCAGCCTGCCATACGGACTGTGTCCCTGCACACCTTAGGGCAGGCCTGGCGGACAGGAACACACATGGTCCGCCACCGCCCCTCTGACAGGACAGAGTTTCGGTGAGCACAGATTTTTTGTTTTTGTTTTTCTTTTATTAAAAGGTGGGTATAGGAAATGACAACCCACTCCAGTATTCTTGCCTAGAGAATCCCATGGACGGAGGAGCCTGGTGGGCTATAGTCCACGGGGTTGCAAAGAGTCTGACACAACTGAGCGACTTCACATTCACCTTCACTATAGTCAGTGGAGTACTTCTCTGATAGCTCAGTGAGTAAAGAATCTGCCTGCGGTGCAGGGGACAGAGGAAACACAGGTTTGATCCCTACATCAGGAAGATCTCCTGGAGAAGGAAATGGCAACCCACTCCAATATACTTGCCTGGAGAATTCCATGGACAGAGGGCCCTGGTGGGCTACAGTCCGTGGAGTCACAAAGAGTCAGACATGACTGAGCAACTAAACCCTGCCACCACAGTCAATGGAACTCCCACTGTTTCTCATTTATCCATGAAAAATCTTATCTCACAGATAGTGATTTAAACCTATACAGTTTCTTTAATATGTTTCATTCTACCACTAAATTAGTGCCTCAAAATGTGGATGATTAAGATGACCTATAAATATGGATATAGAATAGTCTTCTCATTCAAATAAATGCACAGATAATTTAAGCATTCTTTTACCAATTGACCGGAGGAAGATGGAAATCACTCCAATAAAAGCTGTTTGCATTTGACCAAAAAAACAAAAACAAAACAAAACAAAAACTAAGAGTAAAAAGAAATAATGTGTAGTATGCTTATTTAACTTATATGCAGAGTACATCATGAGAAACGCTGGGCTGGAAGAAACACAAGCTAGAATCAAGATTGCCAGGAGAAATATCAATAACCTCAGATATGCAGATGACACCACCCTTATGGCAGAAAGTGAAGAGGAACTCAAAAGCCTCTTGATGAAAGTGAAAGAGGAGAGTGAAAAAGTTGGCTTAAAGCTCAACATTCAGAAAACGAAGATCATGGCATCTGGTCCCATCATTTCATGGGAAATAGATGGCGACACAGTGGAAACAGTGTCAGACTTTATTTTTTGGGCTCCAAAATCACTGCAGATGGTGACTGCAGCCATGAAATTAAAAGACGCTT
The DNA here is from genome assembly GCF_032452875.1 of Bos javanicus. Classification (NCBI taxonomy): domain Eukaryota; kingdom Metazoa; phylum Chordata; class Mammalia; order Artiodactyla; family Bovidae; genus Bos; species Bos javanicus. The sequence continues at coordinate 25,315,939 of NC_083881.1, read as the reverse complement.
ACTCCTTGGAAGAAAAGTTATGACCAACCTAGATAGCACATTCAAAAGCAGAGACATTACTTTGCCAACAAAGGTCCATCTAGTCAAGGCTATGGTTTTTCCAGTGGTCATGTATGGATGTGAGAGTTGGACTGTGAAGAAAGCTGAGCACCGAAGAATTGATGCTTTTGAACTGTGGTGTTGGAGAAGACTCTTGAGAGTCCCTTGGACTGCAAGGAGATCCAACCAGTCCATTCTGAAGGAGATCAGCTCTGGGATTTCTTTGGGAGGAAATGCTAAAGCTGAAACTCCAGTACTTTGGCCACCTCATGCGAAGAGTTGACTCATTGGAAAAGACTCTGGTGCTGGGAGGGGTTGGGGGCAGGAGGAGAAGGGGACGACAGAAGATGAGATGGCTGGATGGCATCACTGACTCGATGGACGTGAGTCTGAGTGAACTCCGGGAGTTGGTGATGGACAGGGAGGCCTGGCGTGCTGCTATTCATGGGGTCGCAAAGAGTCGGACACAACTGAGCGACTGAACTGAACTGATACTTTATCTATTTTGAAAGTCCAAACAGTCATGAGTTTGGTCTTCACATTCAAATGGAATTCAAATGGAAATCACATTTGAATTCATTGGAAGTGAAGCAGGTAAAAGATAAATGCATGGAAAAATTGTCATGCCAAATTTGAGAGTAACTAGGGTCTTCTTAAGAAAGAAATATTTTCTTCAGTTAGGTTATCAGTGTCATAGCTGATAACCTTCCAGCTTCTCAAACTTCCCAAAAGTTGCTTATCTCATACATCAACTTTGTTATTACCCATGTAGCTTAATATCTTTAGGAAATATTTGAGTAACGTCAGCAAAAGATTCAAGTTCATGGACAGAATGATTAATCAGGTTTACTGAAAAATGCCACTACTTTTATTTATTTACTTCCTTATTACCTGTAGTATCAATATTACCCCATTACTTATTATCTACTTAATACTCAGTTTCCAGAAAGAATTCGAAGAGGTTTTATTGTTCATTCAGAGTTTATTTCCTTCCTCCTGAAATTGTGGTTTTGTTGTTAACATGTTACATTAATCAGATTTCATTATTCAAGTTTTAATCATTTATTTCTATCCCTGACTAAATGTTTCAGATCCCTTCATATTTTTTCTGAATACAGAGACCTGGTTTATATTTTGAGATGTACATTCTAAACTCTAGTAACTAGTTTGCAGCTCCCATGCATCATATAAAACATTACACATACAGTCTTCTACTGAGAAAGTCCATGCATTGCTGTTTATGCATTATTCCTCTTTCTACCAATTTTAGACAGTGTCCCAGTAGGTTAAATTCACTTTTCAAGAAAGAAGAATTTCATTGAACTGAGTCAAATGACAGCGTTTAATAATAACTTTTTAAAAAGGTTTCTTAATGGAAAAAAGTTGTGACAACTTGATACTTTGCTGCAGAGCAGTGGTGATGCTCTAAGAACAAGTGAGAAGTGGTGGTTTGTTTTGTGAGCACTAGGAGAATGCAACATTGGAGAAGGAAATGGCAACCCACTCCAGTGTTCTTGCCTGGAGAATCCCAGGGACGGGGGAGCCTGGTAGGCTGCCATCTACGGGGTCACACAGAGTCGGACACGACTGAAGCAACTTAGCAGCAGCAGCAGCAGCAGCAGAATGCAAGGGGCTGGCAAGGCCTTATTGTCAGTCACAGGGGGTGATGCTAAGGCACTTCTGGTTTCTCCTAACTTTGGTAGATCAGGATTTTGCTGCTCAATTCCAACATCAGTCTATCCATTGGCAATCATGTACCTAAGTCCTGCCTGTACCCAGCACTATTCCTAATGGATGTGAGGAGAAGAAAGAAATGGATGCATTCTAGTTAGAAAGGAGATTTCATGGAGGCACTGATATGTAAGCATTAGAAGACAGAACTAAAATTCCTGCATTTAAATGAGGTTTTCTTTTCTCCAAGAGTTATTTTTTGGCCTGGAGGTACACAGAAAGATCCCATTTATTATAAATTTCAGTCAACTTTTTGTAATTAGCTATTTAAAGTTAGTGTCTCAGGAATTAAGGGCTGGTGATGTGTCCAAGGCCATATTATGTTTTAAGGAAGGTCGCCGGTATTGCAGTCACTCCATCAATATTTAATGAATGTTATCAGAGGGTAAAATATACATTAGGCCCTTTTGGAGAAATATAAAGTATAAAAAAGAAGTGATACATGTTCTTGATAAGATTGTAATCTAGTAATCCTTGACAATGGGGATAGAATTATAGGACTCAGATCAAAAAGATCTAAACATATACCTAATTACAACTTTTTTCCTTCCCCACCTTTCTTCCTTCTCTCAGGGAAAACGTCCATCATAATAGAACAGCAGCTACTTTTCCAAAAGAGGACATAAATCCATCAGGGCACAGGCTTACTTTAAAAGCCAGTGATAGGACTTAGTGAGTTAGGAAAACAGCATCCCAATTTTTCTGAAACTATGTCTTTTGCTCCTTGTCAGTAATCTCACAATGTATGTTCCCATATATGTGTGCAAAGACCAGAGGCTTAGGAGTTACATGTCAAATCTTTTCTTTTACTAAAAGAAAGCAGCATGGACACAATGAATCTAATACGTGAATGTTGAGAGAACATTTGTTTTCTGACAAATGAAAGTTGAAATGCAATGCTGGGCTTATTCGAACATTAATCTGGAATCCATGCAAAACGTCTCCATAAGCAAGAGCATATGGCAGGGAGTGCTTTAGACAATAACTGTGTGCACACTTGGCAAACCGAGGCAGGAGGGCAGCCCAAGGCTGTGCCTAGAAAGGTCTGGTAAGTACAGACCCTGAGGGTGCTGCTTTACTAGTAATAATAAAAAGATCTGAGAAGGAAAATGCACCCAAATGGCTAAATGTACAGCTTTAAATCTACCCAGGACAGTGGTAGATTCACCTTGGGCCAGGGGGCTAGTAGGTGACAAGATATTGGTCTTCGAGCTTCACTGCGGGACCTGGGAGAAAAATGAAAGACACTGTTTCAGTTCCAAGAAAGTTGTCAGTGAGCAAGTCTCTGTCATTCCCGAAACCAAATTGATTATTAACAGGTCTTTCCTCATTGCTTTATGCTCATTTGGAAAAAAAAAAGATGATAGAAACTGGTAATTGACGGCTGTTTAGAAAGTGAATTCTAGAAAACTAGCTATACTTTATTGTGATAGATTTTACTTTTCCAGGTTGTAATAAGTTATTATATAGAAATGCAAAAATGTGATAATATCCATATCAATATGTATAAGGTTCCATTTACCAGCAATTGTTGCTAATTTATATTACCTTCCTTTTAGCTCTATTCAGTAATTTAAACACACAGTACCTAGGTTTTAATACTTGCTATAATCATTTTTATTGTAGAATTTTAAAAAACCACTTATAATGATATTTTCATGTTACAATTACATAAAATTTCTGAAAATGTTTAAATATTAGCATTATTTGCAAAGAAAAATCAAAATATGATCATTTGTATTTTAGGTGTAGGTTACCATGTTGGAGTTCTTTTAATACTGGACTACGTGAACAAGCATTGCTGTTTACTCTGGCCACAAAAAAATGTGTGCTGTTTTATTGTACCACCAATGATGATAATAAAAAGTAACCCAACATTAATAACCATAGTCACCATGTTACATCAAGTATGTGTCAAGCACTGTGTTAGATATTTACAATGTCTCACTTAAATCTTTAAAACTGCCCCTAAATGATAAGAATTTTTATCTCATATTTTTCAGATGAGTTGCATGATTCCTTTAGGGGTTCAATAATTCACTTGAATTTTCATAGTTAACAAGTAGTAGAATCAGGAATCTTACACAAAGACCATGCTCTTTCATGTCTTATTTTAAATCTAATAAAAATGTCTTTTGCCAGTGGAATATAGGTCTTTAGTTATTATAATGCAAGCAAGTGCTAATGTCTCTCCCTTATTTAAAATATAAGGTTTATTTATGGATTAGTGTCATATATTAGCCCTTAGAATGATGACTAAAAACTTGACATACATAAGCAACCACAAAAATTGAGATAGTGTGTTGTGGATATTACTAAAAGTCACCTCAGTGGGGGAAAGATAAAGCTATAGAAAATTGCAGTTGACTGGAATCCTAACTAGACTAGTTGCTTACAATTGATTATGTGTTATTCAACCACAAAGATAAATTAGAACATGGGCTACTGCAATAGAAAAGTGGTTTAGATGTCATAGAGACAGTATGACTATTTTTATCTTTCAGTTGTAAACCATAGCTTACAGTGGCTGAAATGACATTGAACTGTTTTTCTCTTTGATGATATACAGCCTGTATAGTGCATTTGTAAGAGCAGATGTCACATTTTATGTATTTCAAAGTGTCAACTCTGCTGACTTATGTCTGAAGATTCTGTTTCTGAATCAATAGAATGTAGTGATTTCCATTTTTTAAAGGTGATTTCCCAACATCATAAAAAACACATAGTGACTATTGGTCATTATAATGCTGCAGTTAAACTCCTACTTTTGGTCTTGTATTTTACATACATCATACTATTGATCGTTATTTTGTGAAATCTGACTTGAATGGACAGGGAAGATTCTAGAGAGCTGACTATGTTTGGGCTTAAGCAAATTAAAAAATGTTTGCATTTCATCTCAGACATAGCTGTCCAAAGTCTAAGATGGATTGAGCAAAGGAAAATGCATCAAGGTTTTCATAATAAAAAATTATTCCCAGAAAGTCCACATATACTTTATTCATCCCATATTTCAAATTGATTTTCATTTTACCATTTAGGGTGCAGTTACTGGTAGTCCCATCTTTTAAAAAGTCAAATTTGCATTTAAATAGAAACTGTTTCAATCATTTAACATCGGAACCCAAACATTTTATTCATTTTCCCCCCTCTTTTCTGCCTTTCCCTGTTGTTATACTTTTCCATAGTCATCATGAATTCTGTACTTCTATAAAGACTGTAAATTCCTTCTTCCTTTTGTCACTTATTAAAATTGAATTGCTAATAGATTTTTGGAAAATAGCCAGGGTCAGGTGAGAGCAGAGCAAAGTAGAGTGTAAAGAACCTCATAGCTGGCAAGTCATGGTAGTAGAATAATCTTCAATTAGATCTGAAAAAGAATACATTTAAATGATTATAATTAATAAAGTAATGTCAGAAACAACGACGGGGGGGGGAAGACATTCAAAATAATCACCGTGCAAGTTGTCATTTTTTACATTGAAATAATAGACTAATTTTTTGTTACCTGGTAACTAAGGGTATAACTGTTCATGAAAAAGTATAAATGTGTAAAAATACTTTGAAAGTTGGTTTGATTTTTGTTTACTTAAAGCCATTATCATGGAAGAAGATGAACCAAAGGTCAGTTTTATCAACATATAATGTAGTCTCAAGTTAAAATTTTGAATACACAATGAAGCATCATTTTAAATGTAAAGGGAATTCTCCTTTTTTCGGCATTTATAGACATCTGTGTATCCCTTTTTATTCATTTGAGACACCATTGGTAGCTCAGCTGGTAAAGAATCTGCCTGCAATGCAGGAGACCTAGGTTCGATCCCTGAGTTAGGAAGATCCCCTGGAGGAGGGAACGGCTTCCCATTCCAGTATTCTTACCTGGAGAATTCCATGGACAGAGGAGCCTGGCAGGCTACAGTCCATGCGGTCTTAAAGAGTCGGGCAAGACTGAGTGACTTTCACTTTCACTTTTCAACAGTTTAAGAACATCAAGAAAGGGATTTATTTGACTTGAACTTGCAGTACATTCACTCTGCCACAAACCTGCTGAAATTAATGACTGATTCATTCCCAGTAAGAAAGACCACTTCATAATATTTATCTTATTGCCCATTTATTGTCTTTTTTTCCTTCTGAAACAAAAAATAAACACTATAACTTTAATTCACCTGATAATATCATATATGTATTAAATGGTTAGAAGATATTTTAAAATATTAGAGTTTCAGTTTATATGTGCCATATTTTTAAATGAAGTATTTCAGTATTTAAATTGTACCATTTTCAAGGTAGTTTTTGATAATGAAGACATTTTCATTAATAAAGAGAAAACTGTCATAGCCAACTTATTCATAAGATGTAATAATTCTACTATGACTATTTTATTAGTTATTTCTCCTGGTCTCCTTTGATTAGATTTGAGCATGTGTTTGGAACTAATGGTGTAACATATATCATTTTGTCATCTGAAATTTATTTCTTACTATAATTGAATAGGATAAAACTTTCAAAAAAACACAAACCAGAGTTATTCAAAATACTAGTACTTTTTAATCTTTTTTGGTTTTGCTCTTCTAATGGATCTCTAGAGTTACTTCATACTCAGGTCTGTCATTAAAACTTACAAGGGCAACTCATTTGCATCTTACGTACTTACTTAAGTGACTTAAGGCACAAAATAGCAACTTCTCAATTGTGTTTGGTCCTGTCAATTCGAGTCTCATCAAAACTGACGTGTGATTTCTGTGAATTGCTAGCATCACTTTTCCATCATTAAATGTTGGCTTGTTTCTGAATGCAGCTTTTTAGGGTGTGAATGGGAAGTATACATTAGGTAGAAGCCACGAATATTTAGGATTACTTAAATCAAGAAAACTATTTGTATAGAATTAGAAGAGGGAAGACAAAACCCAGATGTCAGGTGGCTCTTGATGTTTCTTTGATATGAGCATCATAGTCTACATCTGAAAGGATGTAACCTTAAAACTCAGTCTAAACACAAGGAATCTGTGAAACTCCTTTATGTCACATGGGAGGTTAATAAATTGAGGCAGATATCTTAGTTCTTGTAGATTTTTAGTTGACTCACTTCTGCTTGGAGACTGTTGCAGAGATTGCCTTTGTGGAAGAGACTACAGTAATTACCAATTGTACTAAGCTTGCTATCATAATTCTATTACCAGTCCATATTCTCTTTCTTGTTTAGAGAATATAGGTAAATTAGTGGGAGGATAGACACACCGACAATAAGATGGGAAATCATTTTTGAATTTCAAAATTGAATTGCCTGGTTTGAATTTAATTTCTTGAATTATTTCAGTATTTTCCTGAGTATCCTGGTTTTTTTTTAATGGGTATAGTGACAGGTGATAAAAAGAAAATTTTCTTGGTAGTGGAATTTTGATCTCTTTAGTGTGTGTGTTTCTGATTACTGAAATAATATCACTACACAAATGTCAAACACAGAGATTTTTAACTCTCAATTTCTATATTGTTGTTATTTAGTCACTAAGTCATGTCTGACTCTTAGTTAAGGAAATGCTGATCTAGAGCAAGTTACCTACCTAAGTAAACAGTAAATAATTTGAATCAAGTTATTAATATAGACTACTAGTAGAATTAAAAGATTCTTTAGCCAGACTGAGTATGTCTAAGCAAGAAAATTGTTATTGTTCAGTTGATCTAAAAACTACTTATAATGGAAAACTTTGGCTCAGTTACAAATCCAGCAGGTAGGGCAATATCTAATTGCATTTTTTGCAACATCCAGCTCATTTTTTCCTATGAACTTTAAATAATATTCATTTAGCCTCTAGCACCTCCCTTTGTACAGGCTGGATATTCCCATAGTGTCTTCACTATAATTACTGTATTATTCCTAGAGTATACCACCATAGACGTGATTTTTCCTTCTTATCACTTTCTCTTTAATGTCACTTCTCCCTTGCTGCCAATCAATTTGATTTAGCTTTATTTTATAACTCCCTCAGCTAGTATCTATAAGAACAGAATATACACCTTCATTCTTTTCATTTCCTCCAAAGAGTTTCCTATTCTTTTACCCTGTATATAGTAGATTTTTTTAGATCAAATTCTTCCTCCTGTAAATACATGACATATTTTTAAAGGGTATCCATTTATGTGTGTACACACACACATACACACATTTATATATTAGTATTTTAACTAAATATCCAGATTCTCAATTTCTTTTGCTCTTCCTATCTTGATTTCTAGGCTTGAAGAATTATGAAGAAAAATGCTTTTATATTATTTTGAGTTTTAAATCTGAATTTAAAACCAAGTTCAGCCCCTCTTGTGTCCACCTTGTAAGTTCCTGCATTGATCACACAAAATGGCTTGGCTGTCTCTTACACTTATGTCATGATAGAAACTCATGAAAGTTAATAAATCTGATTTTGTCTAGAAATCCCCAGTCACATTGTGAATTGGACCCAGTAGCTCCCCTTATACCTCTTTCTAAAAAATGTATCACATGCTGTTATGTCTGGTGTTTCCACCTCCGGTGGTTCTTCCTGTCACACACAGATGGGGATGGTCCCGCTATAGAGATTCGTGAATCCATATCCTTCAGATACGTCCTCTGTACCAACATTCTTGTCTCAAAAGTGACCAAACCTCCATGAGTTTATTTTATATTTTATATAAAAATAGATTCTAGACAATCACTGACCCCATGACTCCACATTCTTTTTTCTTTCTTCTTCAGAGTATACAGTATTACACAAAAGTCTTGACAACTCCTGTTTTTTCACATTCAGAAACTTTGTTGGCTTTACCTTTGAGTGTCTTTTTGTGTCTTTTTTTTCTCTTTTGACTTATTATACCATGCGGGAACTTAACTTCTTTTTCTGATCATTGTTCTTTAATTTCTTATCTTTTCCTAAATTATGTATTACTGTTCCAAAGACCAAAGAATTTAGCTTTCCTTTATTTTCATGCTTCTTCATCAGGTTCATTTTAAATGGGCTGGCCATTTGTCTTTATATTAGTTATTTTTGTTCATGTCTCTAATCTCAAAAGCAAAACATTTTGTTCTCCATTTATAGCAGTCTGGTTACCAATGAGAGCTGCCAAAATTCTCTATAACAATTTGAATTTAATTTCAATTTGGTTATTGGGAAGATTCAGCTGCTCTTGGAAACTGGTGTCACCAAAACAAATGTTTTAATTTTAAAGTAAACATTTTGATTATAAACATGATGCCAAAGAAAACATTTGGTAGCTCTAGGAAGCAACAGATTGAACTGAATTAATAAAATGAATTAGTTACTGATGATTTTGGAGTGCACTCTGTTGGAAGGATTTAGGAAATTCACCTAATTAGGTGAATCGAAATTCACCTAATTTAGATCAAGTTCTACCTTTGGGCTTCAAAATAGAAAAACCTTCTGAATTTATTATGTAGTTAACAGAGTCTTTGTATGCAGTGAATTTTGATTATATGTTCCTAATTATTTGGGGACCAGATAACTAAAATGTTTTTAAAATCTTAACCATATGTTGTTATTGAGTCAAGACTAATCCTCTTCCTCATATTAAATTATTTTGTAAATATTCACCATTGCTTATCTGATATTAACATGACCAAAATACTATATCTGATAATTATTGTCTATGTATTTATATAATATTTATGACCTGAAACTAAGCAATTTCCAAATTTATAATACCATTATAAATACTATGTATATTTTAGATGTATACTTTATGCTGACTCAAAAGTAAGAAGTTGCTAATAAAATATTGGTTTGATTATCTGTTGGCTGTGACTCTCAACCTTTAAGATATTCTACATGCTGAATAAGATCTTGTCAAATAATGATCCCGTAAACACAATACTTAAGTAGAATAGAGGAATAACTAAATTATTGACCCTGGCATACTTCAGCACTTGGCAGGTTGATAAACATAGTTGTTCCAATTGAATAGGATGGGAATCTATAACTCTGAAGCCTTGAGGCCTAGAAGTAAAGTCTTCTGAGGCCTTCTTGAGGCCTAGAAATAAAGGCTTACCTAGAAGTAAGTCTTCAGAAGTAAAAGACTCATCAAAGGCCTAGTCCCCCAGCATAAATGCACTTAAATTGGGTTCAGAGGTTATTTAACCCAACTGTGGATTCATGTCTTAATCCACTGGTTTCCAGCCTGGCTTTCCTTTTGCTTATGTCTATTCACTTTTCCCATCTTAATAGTAAGTTTCAAAGCAGCCCTCCACTTTTTACCATTCTCATTCTCTGCTTGTGAATATGTGCCTTTTTCATGGGTTTCTGCAGCTTTCATATTACCAGCTGGGGGTAGAATGTCTGGGGGAAAGACTGTGCTCCTTTAGGGTTGTCTTGCATTGGAGGTAGTCTTACCTTTGTATTTCTTTAAAGCCTCTTTGAGAGTGTGCTGATGGAGGGGTCCGTCAGCCTGATTTTGGTTACTAGTCTGAAGATGTGTGTTTCATATTGTGGTGCAGTTCTAAAAATACTGAGGTAGGAAATCAACACCACAGTTGTGAGAACTTGAAAGAGAGCTCTTGGGGCAGGGCTCCAGTGCAGAGGTGCAGTGGGGGTTGCAGCACAGTCATTGCACAGCTGGTAAACCTTCAGCGCATTCCCAACACCTCATCACCTGAAAGTCGGGTGGTGTGGTCTTTTCAAAAGACATTGGCATGCCTAGTTCATTGTTGTTGTTGTTATTAAACAAAGAATAGGTTTTTACTGATGATAAAGGTAGCTATAATTTGCCTATAAATAAAAAAAAACTTTTCATATCGTCTTTTTGTCAAATTATATTACTGATATAATTCAGCACAAAAATTACCAGGTACAGCAAGGAGGAGCTTCCCAAGTGACTCAGCAGTAAAGAATCCACCTGCCAAGCAGGAGATTCGGGTTTAATCCCTGGGTCAGAAGGATTGCCTGGGGCAGGAAATGACAGCCACTCCAGTACTCTTTCCTGGGAAATCCCATGAATAGAGGAGCCTGATGGGCTACAGTCCTTGGGGTTGCAAAAAGAGTTGGACATGACTCAGCGACTAAACAACAAGGAGTCTGGCTAGAATTGGAGATATAGAGCAGTAGGTTATGGTTATGGGAAAGGGGCTTTGACCTCATTTTTTTCCCCTCATTATTAAATTACTTAATTACTTATTTGCTTTTCCATTATAACCCACCTTTTCCCAGAAGGAATGTTAAAGAAAGGGAAAGGATCAGAATCTAATCTGTGTGCAGGATGGGGACCTCCAGATTTCTGAGATGGGGGCTTGCTACTCCTCAGAAATGAGACCATGGGAGAGAAGACCCTTGAAATTGGACTTGAAGGTTGACTTGACCTCAGCTGGGTCTGCCCCAGTCACTCCACACTTGTTCCCTGCTTCACTTCCGAGTGTGGGAGAGATCCTGAGGCCTTTGTTGTAAAGACTAATTAAACAATACATGTAGAAAATTTGAACCCTAAAATATGTTTAACAAATGCAGAGCATTTTCAGGGAAGAGTGCATTGCTCCACATTCTTCAGAACTGAAAAGAGAGTGGAAATATGCTTGTCAGAAAGAGTAAAACTGCTATAAAAATTACAGTGTTCAAACTGGACGAGGAATAGATTTCCATATTTATTGAGTAAGGGGAGAGCAGGCCCAGTAACAGAGGGAATACCAACTAGATGAAATGTGGCATCTGGGACAAGTAAATTAAAATGATTCCCTGCCCCAGGAAAAACCCACTAAAAACAACTGCTTTTTACTCTATCTCATTACTGAGTGAGTCACCTCGGTTTTGAAATGGCACAAAGTAATCGAAATGATATTTTACCTGTTGGTAAGGATTCATTCAAGCAAGTACATCAGTCACTGAGGTACAAAATGCTATAGTGTATTTTTCATGATGGAAAAGATGACCAGCATATGAAGAGATGGGTCTAATTTCTCTTTTCCAATTCACCATATTTTTACAACATAAAATGAACACATTTATTTTTCTATTTTGGAGGTTATCTTTTGAGTATATTCCTAGCAGCATTGTTCAAATCATGCATTTTTCAGTCATACATGTTATCCAGAGGTGTGGTGAGATCTTGATAAATAGTGCCTGTGTACACTATGTATTATGTACACTATGTTCAATTTCTATGAATAATAATATTCATTATAACATTAAAATGAAACAAGATGATTACTTTTGGCAATCTTTATTTTTCTCTTTAGGGAACTGTAGGATCATCAAGTGTTTGCAGTGCACTCTCTTAAAAGTAAAATCAGAAGAAATTTGTGACCCACAAACAGAAATTCAGAAATATCATTTTGTCTTTGGAAAGTTGAAGTAGAAAAAAGTCAGATGAGAGAAATTGGAATTTAAATAAATACTGTACTCTTAGATCTGTATCTCCATTGTCATAGCATTTATTCCTCAAGTGAAATTTAAATAAAGTTAGTGGAGAATGATACTGATGATGATGATTAGTGATGATTAAAAGTTTAAATAAGCTTTGTTTATTCAGTTGAATATACATAAATAAAGACATGTTCACTACTATAGAGACGCTCATAGTCTAGTAGGACAGATAGTTGTATAAATAATTTTTTGAATCTTACCAGGAGGTACACAAAGATAAAAGATGTATGATGCGTGGAAGGGACAGTAACATGAAAGAGGGTTGACTGACGAGAAAAAAACTTAACTGAAATGACTGAAAAGCAACAAGAGCCATCAGCCCTTGGCATCTTCAGGGCAGTAGGCTACAATGCTAGCCCTGGACAGGTTGGCTGCCCCTCCAGTGAAGTGAAGTGAGAGTCACATCAAGATGGGGGAGAAACCAACAACTGTCTCTGAAACAACTGAGTTTTGGGTCATTTCTGAATCATTAGGAGGTATTTTAGAACTTTCGCTTGATTTAATATTTACTTCAAATTGTATGGCCTTACTTTCCATGGATTCTCCTATCTCTGTAACATAATTCTACCATAGAACTTCTGCCACTGATTGTACTTAGAGGTTAGCAGTAGAGAATTAGCAGTCATGCTAGGAAAAAATTTAGCATTCCAGACAATAGGACTTTTCTACTACAGGGACTTGGAGTTCCCAAGAGCCCTAAGCAATTTAGTCTTTTGGTATTTTAAAATCTATAGTCTAAATATAGATATATGACTTTACTGATTTTTTTCCTTTAATGGAAATGTACGTTTGTGTCCATTTTTATTCATTCCCTTATTACACAGATTTGAATGGACTCATCTGTACTTCCCTCATTACAACTAAGCTCTTATTTCCCTGAGTTCATCTCAGGCAATGTCAAACCATTTGACTGAGCTTCCAGTAGAAACTCAGACTTTTCTAGACTAAACATTAAGTTCACATGGGTCTTCGTAGAAGGACTGACTGACAAGGAAGGCCATTTCTAGTTATCCACGTTTGTTTTCTGGCTCTTTTAGACATGGCTCAGATCTCTAGAACCCCCTGATGAAAACTAACAAGAAAATGTTGTGGACTCAGGTTACAATAAATTATGCTCTAGTTCTGAAAAATTTTTCCATAGGTAGAATATTTCACAAAGTCCATACGTTATGCTACCATGGCAACTGGTTACCCTGCCACTTGGCGAATGCTGATCTCTGTATTCTCAAACTGTGGCAAGATGCTTTTCCCCTTAGGTCATCATAGAAGATTCTAGAATTTCCCAGAAGGTCTATTACAAGTAAATTGAGAATGCAAATTATGTGAAAGGACAAAATTGATGAGTCAACAGTAAAGGTCTGTGATCCTCACTTTAGAGGAATGTGTTCAGTTCAGTCTTCCGGTCCCTGCCTACACCCACCCCGTGGCTTGAACACTGAATAGCATGACTGAAAGGGCGTCCATCTCTTTGGCCCCAGAACCCCATGTTGATCTGGCCCCTGGCTGTCGTCACTGTTTTCATTTCTTCTCAGAAGAAGCTACTTTCTGTATTTCCATGGAAAGCTCGGCTGTTCCTGCACATTGTGGATGAGAAAGACATTTTCCCATCTGGCCCAGTGCTTTCCTGTGCTGGGTTTGGGAACATCCTGTGCTTATGTGACAGGTTCCTCATTTCACTATTCCTGGTGGCACTTCACTTATAGTCATCAAAGAGTCAGGGGCCACTTGAAGAGGCTAGCGCCATAAATATCCCTTGGTCACAGATGCCCCCGTCTCCCCCAGGTGAAATCTATCCTCAGTTTAAGCAATATATGAGCTATGAGAACGTAGCTTCAGGACAATGATGCTAGCCCCTCATACACAGGAATTCTGCAGTCCTTGCCGGGAAGTCCTTCACTGCCCTGTCAGCCTCTAGAGCAAGATAGCTGACTGTCCCTGAAGGTTCAGGTTCCCGCAGGCAGTGGAGTTCCCGCAGTCTATCAGGTCTGCAGCCCAGTCCCCCGCCCACCTACACACACAGGTGCTGGCCTTTCCGACGAGGGGCCCCCCTTCTCCCACAACACCTATGCCTATGCTCTGCTGCTTTTCTCATCTGGGCGTCTGGGGGAGCTCAGCCTAACTTCCATTGTTGTAGTTTTACAAAATGGAAATATCTTACAGATGAGATAATAAAGTTATCAAATAAACACCATCACAGATAAAGAGAATTTCCTTACATTTTAATCATCCCTGCCTTCAAATTTAATCTGTAGGTAAATAGAGTTGAGGTGAAAAACATTAAGATGAGAGTTCTACTTCATCTCAGTTCAGTTCAGTCGCTCAGTCGTGTCCAACTCTTTGCGACTGTATGGACTACAGCACGCCAGGCCTCCCTGTCCATCGCCAACTCCCGGAGTTTATTCATACTCATGTCCGTTGAGTTGGTGATGCCATCCAGCCATCTCATCCTCTCCTGCCCCATTCTCCTTAATCTACTGTCGCCCTGTTCTATTTAGTTGGCTTCAAAAAGTTGAATAATGCTTAATTCTAAAAATGCAGCTTTTACTTAGCAAAGTAAAAGGACTTTACTTACAAAGGCCTTTGTAACTTCAATAAATATGATTGATTGGAATGTGATATTTTTTTTCACTAAAGGAAGTGACCACTATTCTCTATGGAAAAGATTCTTAGAGTAAGTTCAGAAGATGACAGTGAAACCATCAATCCACATAGGTGAATACAGGGACTTTGCTACCCAAAGCATTGTCGGGGACCTAAAACCTGCATGTGATTTTAAAAGCTAAACTTCATTCTGAAATACTCAAATATGAATGTTTGTACATTGCTGAAGCAGACAGACATTCTGTGCCATGTAAGTAGGAGAAAAATCTATACAATATTATGGTGTTTCCATTTTTGAAAACACTGATTTATTTCTGCCTGTAGTGAATGGTGGTGTTCATAGACTTGACCCAGACATAAAGAGGAAACTTGAGCGGCTGCCTCCCCGCTGTCAGTCAACCACTGAGCAACTTACCTCGCTGGGATTCTCTCCGAATTGGGCCTGTGTTTTCCCTTCATCCTCAGTTGAGGTTTCTGCTTGCCACCCTTTGCCTTGCTTTCATTCCATTTCGGAAAACAACTGTTTTTACATAAACTACAAAGTCCCAGCCAGCAGCATGTGCCGCAGGGACACGTAGCCTGCGGTTGCCCGAGGACGTCTTGTTTTATCTCTGCGCAGACCCTGCACGGCCTGCCAGGTACAACTAGTGTAACGAGGACTCCAGCGTCTCCATCATAACCAGCAGCCCCGCCAGCGCAGAAATCCGTGCCCTGATACACGGGCTGTTTGGCAGCCCAGGAAATTCTGTAAATCATGTTGCTGCCATTGATTACAGTCTGCAAGGGCATTAACCCTCCTCATGGCCCCAGGATACACTTTCCTTCACCCTGTTACGGGGCCTTTTTGAAGATTAATTCATTGCTGGAGATAAAACTCTCTCACAAAACAAGGAAATTCAGAGCAAATCTTAGTATTGTCTGGCATATCTCTTTGAAACCATTTTTAAATTGTGGCCAATGTCATTTATGTTTTGTGATACTAGTGCAGAGAATAAAAGCCTATTGGAAAAGATACGCTTTTAAGCTAGATATTATGGTCCATAAACAGTGACAGGGACAGAAGTGATCAAGATGATTTCCTGAGTAACAACCCCCTTCACTCCAGAACTTATCGTAGTTTTTTTGTTTTTTTTTTAATTAATTGACTATGCATTTTGGGTTTGTGTAGGCACTCACTGTTGGGTTCTCCTAAGTAGGGCTGTCACCTTGGAAAATTGAACTTCCTCTAATGCTTGAAGAAGATGGAGATCACTCTCTTCTAGCTCAAAAGCCAATGCTTAATTTTCTTGTTAATCGCATCCTAAATGAGCAATTCTCTTCAGCTTCATTAAATAGGATAATTTGGATTGCACAGTTATAAACAATTTTTATCAGAATTACAGTTTGTCAGCACGTTTCCTGGTTGTCATCACCCACCACAGTGGGGACAGTAGGGGGCCTTCTCACACAGCCCATGTGACTGTCAGCTCTGGGACCCACAGCCTAGCTTTGATCCTAGCTGCACACTTTGTTTTTACCTCAGTTTCCCCATCTGTAAAACTTCATGTGATTTTCAAGGGACTTACAAGAACTAATAAAGGTAAAGCACTTCGAAGAGTATTCAATTTTGTAAGTGACAAATAAATGCTAGATTAAAAAGAAACCGAAAGCCTTTGGGCAAAGGAGCTGTCTTCAAGGGTCTAAGGAGAAAAAGTACCTTTTATTCTAAAGGATATTGTTACGGGACACATTCAGCTTAACTGTGGTCCACACCACAGTGGGAAGAAGCAAAAGATGGGAGGTTACCCTGAGAGGCCATGCAGGTGGGCACAAGCCTCACTGTGCTCCCATCACAGGCCCACCGACTGAGTGGTACAGAGATGCTGGGACAAGGGAGCTGTGAAAGGCATAGCTTTAATGATCGGCAGCAAGTGTATGCGAATCTACACCCTGCTTCTGCTGAGCTCCCCTGGCCCAGCCCTCCACCCCATCCCTGCCGTCTCACGTTACTTCTGTGTTGAAGAGTTTCGGCTTTGATGGTGGAAACTGACGGTGACTTCAGTGTCCTTCACATATGGTTTCTACAGGAAATCTTGTTGAGAAAAGAGAGGAGTGCTTTCTCTTCTATTAAGTTTCTTTTGGTTGCAAGTGACAGACGCCAACTCTGGCTAGCTTAAGCAAAAATGAACATTTATTAGGAGACTGGAGTATTTTATGGGATCCAGCAATTGAAAAAGCAAGTCTCTGAGGACAACAGGACCCCAAGTCCACTACAGGCCAGTTAAAGGCATGAACTCTAGACCTGAACCTCTCTAGTTCATACCCAGCACTACATCTTGCTAGCTGTGTAGTCATAGTCTGGTTCTTTACCTGATCTGTGCCTTAGTTTTCCCATCTGAGAAATGGACATATTAATAATAGTTAAAAGAGGTAGTCTGTAAAGGAACTTGGGACAGGGCAGGGCGGGGCGGGGGCAGTAATCTCTGCACGAGGGCTGACTAGGTTAGAACCATGGGCACTTGTGGACACCTCTCCCCCCTAGTTCTGGATCAAGTTGGTGTGGTTGTCACGAGATGTGGAGAGGGCACCTACAGGCCAACCTGTCTCCTTGGACTGGGGTCAAAGAGGTCGGTGTCCTGAGTGGGGCTTTGGTTGTGAGTCCTCCAACCATAACATGTTCACACCTTCTGAGTTCAAAAGGAAGAGTGGTCATAGAACATTTCATTTGGAAATAGTTTGTATTAATAAGTAACAGGTTATCAAATACAGCTACGGAGCATACACTTACTTTTTTTCTGCAGACAGACCAAGTCTCCTACAGCTCTAATATTTGAAGGGCTTAATGAGATGCAAGTGAAATAGCATATGTTCTTTTGTTAACACCAAAGGAGAAACAATTACTCAAGTAGACATTTAGCTCATAGTTAATGGGAACAAAACACTTGAGGCAAAATGTGCAAAGCTGCTAAACACACACACACAAATACTGGGTGTGTCATCATGTAGAGGGACACTTCCTTCTCTTGTGGCTATCCTGCATCTCATTACCCATTGGCTCTCTCAGGAGATGCTAGTTTATGCTGAGAAGGGCACTTCATACTGTAATGCACTAAGCTTAGCAAAAATAGTCTGTATTTTCCAAGGCTTTGTAATAGTGGTTTGAACTCTGCTTCACTCTCAGAGAACAATTTGATTATTTCTCTCTTACATATAAAGAGCCTGGTGAGCCAGTAAGGAAATAAGTAACTTCCTTCCAGTCTTGGCAGTTGTACCCTCTTTTACTTCTTCCAGGTCTCACAGTTGTAGTAGAGAATCAGCCAAGGGGTCACTGAGACTACTGGCTCTAGGTGTACACTGCTGGTCAAATGAGTTTGAGAGAGTACTGCATAAAATTACACCCATGACAGTAACTTGGAAATTCATAGTGCATATGGCCTTTTTGAAAAAATAATTTTTCCAGCCTTTCCCAAACTTGTTGGTTTATTGAACTCATTTTCACATAATATCAACAATTCTTAACATACAAAAGAATGTGTGAGACATGGTTTGAGAATTACTCATGTGGATTAACAAATATGACTAGTTACTAACACCTTTAAATCTGCCCTGGTTTCATCATGACTTAGTTCATGGGTTGGCATATTTTTTCTGTAAATGACCTGATAGTAAATATTTTTGACTTTGCAAGGCAGTCTGTGTCACAGTTTTGTATTACAATAGCAGCCATAGCTATATGTCAATAAATGAGTATGGCTGTTTTCCTATAAAATTTTATTTATAAAAACAGGTGGCTGGGCAGATTTGGCCCATGGCCTTAGTTTATGGACCCCTGAATGAGATGAGTAAATTCATTATTTGAAATCTGCCTTTATTCCTAAAACCTTTTCTTTGGTAGTTTTTGACTCATTCTCTTTGGGTTTTTATAATTGTCTTAATTTCTTTATAGGCTTCCCCAGTCCTCAGCGGTAAAGAATCTGCTTGCAATGCAGGAGACACAGGTTTGACCCCTGGGTTGGAAAGATCCCCTGGAGAAGGAAATGGCAACCCACTCCAGTATGTTTGCCTGGGAAATCCCGTGAACAGAAGAGCCTAGCAGGCTACAGTCCATGGAGTCACTAGAGTCAGACATGACCTAGCAACTAAAGAACAACAACGACATTTCTTTATAGTTGTCTCATTTCAGTTTTGCAATGATGAAGTGGACACTTTAGTTCATCATTTTAAGTTCCAGATCACTGTTCATACAATGTATGCCTTTCAGACAGTGTCTCTTCATCTAAACTTTGCATCTACCTGCTGTTTTTAATGAAACTGCATAGCATAGTAAACCCATCTAAGCCCTGGGGGTTCAGAAGACCTGGGTTGGGATTCCTGCATTACTGTCAACAAGTGTGATTTGGGCCAGTTTATTTTCTCTGAGCCCTCATTCACATATCTTTAAAATAGAGAGAGCTTCAGTTACAGAGCAGAAGTCTCCACTAGCCCTTGGGAGTGGGCAACCATCCATAGTATGTGTGTCTGGAGGGGTGTGGATTTGCCATCCTTTCTGCTAACCTCACTTCTGCCAGCCTCACTTCCAGTGCCTCTGATAATATGAGCCTGGCACTGAGCTGACTAAGATCTCTCTGACTAATGATACTTGCCAAAGGACCCCACAGTTGCTAAAAACAAGCCAACTATTTCATTGGGTACCAAGATAGAGGCTTAGCCATTGAGTATAATTCTGACTGTACCTATCATTTAACTTAGCACTGACTCAGAACTGGATCTTAATTCCAGAATTAGTACATCAATTAATCATCAATTAATTGTTTTTTACTTTTTCACATTTCAGTAGTTTATAATGCAGTGTCAAAATTGAACCTTATGCTGTCCGTGATATAGAGGAGGCAGAATATGGGCTTTTCTAGAGTCATTTAACAATCCCCAATTTCTGCTTTGGGGCACACCTGAGAACCTAAGCCCCACAGAAAGTGAACCTTTTCTGGACTTCCAGCCTATCTCAGTTCAGTTCAGTTCAGTCGCTCAGTCGTGTTTGACTCTTTGCAACCCCAAACCACAGCACGCCACGCGTCCCTGTCCATCACCAACTGTTGGAGTCTACCCAAAAGCATGTCCATCAAGTCGGTGATGCCATCCAGCCATCTCATCCTCTTTTGTCCCCATCTCCTTCTGCCCTCAATCTTTCCCAGCATCAGGGTCTTTTCAAATGAGTCAGCTCTTTGCATCAGGTGGCCAAAGTATTGGAGTTTCAGCTTCAACATCAGTCCTTCCAATGAGTATTCAGGACTGATCTCCTTTAGGATGGACTGGTTGGATCTCCTTGCAGTCCAAGGAACTCTCACAAGCCTTCTCCAACACCACAGTTCAAAAGCATCAATTCTTCTGCACTCAGCTTTCTTTATAGTCCAACTCTCACATCCATACATGACTCCTGGAAAAACCATAGCCTTGACTAGACTGACCTTTGTTGGCAAAGTAATGTCTCTGTTTTTTAATATGCTATCTAGGTTGGTCATAAGTTTCCTTCCAAGAAGTAAGCGTCTTTTAATTTCATGGCTACAATCACCATCTGCAGTGATTTTGGAGCCCCCCAAAATAAAGTCTCTCACTGTTTCCACTGTTTCCCCATCTATTTGCAATGAAGTGATGGGACCGGATGCCATGGTCTTCGTTTTCTGAATGTTGAGCTTTAAGCCAACTTTTTCACTCTCCTCTTTCACTTTCATTAAGAAGCTCTTTAGTTCTTCTTCACTTTCTGCCATAAGGGTGGTATAATCTGCATATCTGAGGTTATTGATATCTCTCCCAGCAATCTTGATTCCAACTTGTGCTTTCTCCAGCCCAGCATTTCTCATGATGTACTCTGCATATAAGTTAAATAAGCAGGGTGACAATATACAGGCTTGACGTACTCCTTTTCCTATTTGGAACCAGTCTGTTGTTCCATGTCCAGCCTGTCTAGTTTCTCTAAAACACATGCAGACCTGTTGACATCAAGCTCTAGGCTGCTTAAAGAGGCCATGAAATTCAGAGTCAAGCTCCCAAGCAGTGCTTCATTCACCTTTCCACGTTAACACCCAGGCCTGCCTTCACAGCAGGGTGACACAGGAGGGAAGCCTCAAGGCTGTGGGAGGTTAGGTAGCACTATGCCCTTCTCTCTTTTTTATTCAGCTCTTCTTCTGTCTTAAGATGTCTTCTCTTTCTGTACTCAAGGCAGCGAGTGAGTGTATCATTTTTCGGCTAATAAGTCGACTGACAAGATAGCCACTTCGTACCTAATTGTTCAATTTATTTATGTATTATTGATGAGCCCGAACTTGAACTCTCTTCCCTTGGAGACCGCTTGATAAATCTCTTGGCTAATCCTGAATCGCTGAATTACCTGCTGGATCATAATACGTGACATCGCTTTTACTTTGTGTTCCTAAAAGGCATTAGATACACATGACAGTGTCTGTGTTGAACAGTAAGAAATAAAATGGAATACATAATTCAGATTCCTCTTCGTGCCTTTTTTTTTTTTTTTAAGAAAAGCGTAAAACACTTTCATTAAATCAGTTTCTGACTTCACTGCTTCAGGTTATTTTGAACTGTGCAACCAAATGCCAGACTATAGTCTCACTTGCTTTCCTGTGGTTTCAGTTGCAAGCAATGAAATTGCAGATGAGTAACTGAGATTGGGTACTGGGAATCTATCTTCTCTTTCTGAATTGAATGGTAGTTTTCATGGATACATGGTTGAGACACCAGAGCCCAGCCCTGAGCACCATGAAGATTTCCTGGCTCTTTTATAGCATGTCCTCTGATTAGCAGAACCACTGGTGCTTCCCTTAAGTGTCCTCTCTGGTCCTGTGTTTCTCCTTCAGTAAACTTAAGTGATGACACTGAAGTGCTGTGTTTAAAAGTAGTGAATATGAGCTTATTGAAGTGCACTGACGCTGGACCATAAGCGTTTATTATTATAAGGATTAGTATTTGAACAGTAATCAGAGCGCTTAAATTATAGATCAACTGTGAGGATACAAGGTTCCTTACAAGATTTATAAGTACTGATGAGTCATTAGGTGACCTTTGTGCTCTCAGATTCCCACTTCCTCACAAACAGAAGAAACGGATGTTTTAAAAATGGGAGGTCTCCTTGCATACTTCGGTCATGTCTATTCCCGGTAAAGTGCCAAGGGTGGGGGATGTCTGCCTTCCCGCAGGACCTGGCAGACACGATTCTACTTTCATTTCTGTGAGTTTGGTTACCTTACATACCAAATATAAGTGGGATCATGCGGTTTGTTTTTCTGTTATTAGCATATATCACTTAATGTCCTTAAGGTTTATCCATGTTGCATATGTCAGAATTTCTGTCCTTTCCACTGTTGGATAGTATTCAATAGTATGTATGTACTGCATTTTGTTAACCTATTCATCTGTTGGTGACACTTCGTTTGCTTTCACCATTATGAATAACGCTGCTTTGAACATGGGTATATAAATATCTATTCCAATTCCTGCTTTCAATTCTTTGAATATGTACCTAGACATGGAATTGCTAGATCATATGGTTATTGTATGGAGAAGGAAATGGCAACCCATTCCAATATTCTTGCCTGGAAAATTCCACAGACAGAGGAGCCTGGTGTGTCCCAGTCCATGGAATTTCAAAGAATCAAACACAACTGAGCAACTGAGCGCACACACACATAGGTAATTCTATGCCTAGTTTTTGAGGAACTGCCATATTGATTTTCCATGGGAGCTGTAGCACCAGCTTAGAATATGATTCTCTCTGCTCAGAAAAAAGCTGAGCTAATTAACGTGGAGGTAAGATTGGAAAACACAACTGCATAATTTAATCAATAAGTTCAGTTCCATAATTGACTAGGAAAGCAAGGTAGTGGCATTACTGCAGGATTGGGGAAGTATAAGACAGGTAAAGGGGGAAAAAGTCAAAGGCATCAAAAAAATGGAGTAATAGAGCGTCATTGAAATGGCCAGCTCTGAAATCTAGTCTACGTCTTCTTGGAGTCAATGAAATCAAGATTAGAGGGAGGCAGAGTTATTAAAGGTAATTGGAAGAGTAGATAGAAGTTTAAAAAGTGAAAGAAGTAGAAGAGGAAGAAATTCTAGTCAGAACGAGGAATTTGATAACTCAGTATCCATACAGAGCATTCTGATGGAGCATACTGAGCATTATGATGACAAGTCCACATTGCTCCAGTGCCTACAGGAAGCTGAGGTTTAGTCATTCATTAAAACTGGAATAACAGCAATCAAAAAATGAAGGTAACTTTGAAGAGATCAGCAACAGAGATATTGAAGCCAGCAAAGGTAATTAAAACAAAGGGAAAGGAAGTAGAAACATCCTAGGAAATGGCAGATGAAAACAATTAAGACAAAAAATGCGGGATCAGAGATGATGTAGAGTCCAGAAGAGAACAAGTTAGAAATGGCAGTGGAGTGATGTTCTGGAAGGAACCAGTTCTGATCTCTACCTCTTGACCTGTGAGATGAGAGAGAAGGATTATCTGCATTGGAAATGAAAGGTGCTTCAAAGAATGTTCAAGATTTTTTTTTAACTGGGGGAACAGTGTTTAGATTTAAGAGGGGGCGTATACAGATTTATTAAACCACATTAACAACTATGAGACGCTTGAGGGCAGGAACCACACTATCTTGGTCTTTTTCTCCCTCTACCTTCCAGGAATATGCTTAGAGCATAGAAGAAGTAGAGTAATAAACACTGAATTAAGGACTGAATCAGTGAACAGATTTTTAAAATCATAAGTCAGTGAGATAATGAAAGTGAGAAAATATTTGACTTAGTATAGTTCATTTGTTCTCGATTTTAAGGAACAGGGTTGCCGGAAATGGAAAGTTTAGGAGTAGACTCAAGACACATTCTAAGCAGAGAAGTAATTCTTAGGCCTTTTCAAAGTTACCTCTCAGTGCTGGAGAGTGGTTTCTGGGAGGTCATGCTGAGAATCAGTGCACAGCAGGCAAGCCATGAGCTGCTGTACCGCTGTAGTAAGAAACAGTTCACACAACAGGAGAGAAGAGAGGGGGCAGGCTCTAGGTCCCTCGCATTTCACTCTTCCTTCTCCCCCATGCTTCTCAGTTCTTTATCTCAGCCTTTATAGCTCAGTAACCTAATGGTATTGCGTTAATAAGTCTGGACAATCTTTATTTTGCCTCATTTTTTAACAGTTTTATTGAGGTGCCTTTTACTTATGATGAAATTCACCTGTGCTAAATGGACAATTCAATGATTTTTATTAAATTTACCAAGTTGTCCAGTTTTAGGACATTTTTATCATCCTTGAGAGATCCTTAATCGGTTAACCAATCTTAATGATTAGATTACGATAAGGATAATAGTTACATTTATTCAGTGCCTACCATGATCTGAGCTCTATTTTAAGCACTTTATTTGAACTGACTCATTTGATCTTCACAGTGATCCATAAGGTAGGCGCTCTCATGTCCCATATTACAGATAGAAAAACTGAGCCATTGGTCACATATATAGTCAAAGGCAGAACCAGCATGTGAATTCAAGCATGCTGGTTCCAAAGCCATTGATTGTAGCCATGATATCATATTGCTTTTTTAATATACTTTTAATATTGACTATCCAGTGTTCTTGCCTGGAGAATCCCAGGGACGGGGAAGCCTGGTGGGCTGCCGTCTCTGGGATCACACAGAGTCGGACACGACTAAAGTGACTTAGCAGCAGCAGCAGCAGCATTTAAGATGCAGCATTTAAAAAAAGCCATAACTGTCTGTGTTCTTTCTGTGTTCCATGCTACTTTATCAGTATGAAGTGAGAAATACAGCTTCAATGCAAAAATATCCATACGTTTCCATCCAATACATTTATCCATACATTTCCCTTAAGTAGCTGATATCAGAGATGCTAAGAAATTGTAATTTTATACAGAACAGAATGAAGTTGGAGTCTTGGCAGTTATCTGGTTAACAGAGTAGATCATTGAGACAAAAAAATTCTGTTTGGTGGTTTGAAATAGCTGGTATGGCTGTCCACGTTCATCAAATTAACAGGATAATTGCCAATTCTCTACTTTTTCTGTATCAACATAGCCTGAAACACAAATGGAAGTTTTTGCTCAAATGGTATAAATTTAGTTAGTTGCAACATTCCCGGTCACTAACCTAGAAAGACTGTTGGGGCTAGTTGGAAATGTTCCCAGAAATTCAGTTTGAATATGAGACAGTAGAAGTCTAATTGTGGTATTTGCCTCTTTGCGAAATCAACTACTGACATTTTAATCCATGAAAAATCCTGAATCTACTTAGAGATATTTCTGGAAAGATACTATGTCAAATGAGCAGAGCATTAAATAGGCATATCATTTTCCATAACTCCTCCTTAACGTTAATTTAAGAAAAATTCAACTCATTCTTAGTGTACTAAGGACTACCAGTAGAAGCTTAGACTAGGGTGTTTATTTTTATCAACAGTACTTTTTGGAGGTAGATAGAGGCAGTACTGGCTAAAAAGAATCCTAACTCCAATTGTACAGACAAAAAATGCTGAACAAAAAGGAATCAATATAGCTCTTTTTCTGTGTAATCCTGTAGTGGTGGATACATATCATTGTGCACTTGTCCAAAATTATAGAATGTACAACACCAAGCATGAACCCTAATGTAAATTGTGGACTTTGGGGGATAATGATGTGTCAGTGTAGGTTCAACAACTGTAACAAATGTACCGCTGTGGTGGGGGATATCAAAAATGGGGGAAGCTGTGCAGGTGTGGGGTTGGTCTCTGGGCGAATACCGTGTGCTTTTTACTCAATTTTTCTGTGAACTTAAAACTGCTCTAAAAAGCAAAGTTTATTCATTTTAAAAGCTAACAATATACTGTTTTTAAAAAAGCAAGACTATTAATGTATACTTTTCTATCTGGGATGCAATAGCAATAAATATTTATAAACATACAGGTAGTTTATTTCCTCTTAAGATTATCAGAGCACTTTGCATATATATTCCTTGCCTTCTTCATTAAAGTTACTGAACCAGTCTTCTAGATGGGCCCCAGCAGCAGAGTGTTTACCATTTTAAGATGAGGGAGCCAGACCAACTCCTCCCAGAGTTTTGCCTAATGTAGATGTTTTCCCTGAACACTTCTGATTCTGACCTGCTCTGTCTTCTGATTCCACTCAAACCAGAGTAGCCCTGGGTTGTCCTTTCTGACTCCAGTTGTCCACTGCACATCCACTGATCATCTTCTTTGGAATTGCCTGGAGCCATCTAAAATCCCGCACTGACTTCCCGTAACTGCTCTGAACATCCCTGAGACACCTCCCTCAATGCCTAACACCACATCAAGTGATCAAAACTCATAACTGTAGTAACTAATTAAGTCATGTTTGGGAGGTAAACATACTGCCTAAAATATATGGAGTACTTACAAAGTTAGAAGGACTTATTAACTAATTTTAGATTATTTGCTCTTTCTTTTTAAGAAGATAACCTGGTCATGGACTCTCCTTTCTTAGAAAAATTGAAGAGGTGGCTTTATATTGTTTTAAAATATAACAGTATTTGGGGAAGACAGGGTTTGGCAAATTGCATCTACACTCTGCCAACAATATTATATGCACATATTATGTACATATATCTCAAAGAATACTATATATGCCTACTTGATATCCAGTAAGAATGCTTGAAAAATAATGAATACTATGAATTAGATATAACTGCTTTGGGTTAGTATAGAGAACTGCCCCTTTTAGACAGATAACATCATGCGGGAATATTCATTGTCCTAAGAACTGCATGAAACACAGTGTTGAAATTCCATTTTCATTTATAAAACGAGTACTGCCATTTACTCAGAATATTAATGGTTTTAATGAAGATGCAACATTTTGCAAGCAAATAATTAGTTTCGTGCATGAAGAGATAAACAGAATTCTAAGTAACAAATCAGTAATTTTTCTTGGTTTTAGATTCATGACAAGTGGAAGTTTTAATGTGTAGTTTGAAGAATTTATTTTTGTTATTCAGTAGTTACTTACAGTAATTATAGCTCCAGAGTTTAAGTAATATGGCATATGTTTATTTTGCAGTAATTGAATTGTAAGCATGGAATGATGAGGGCTCTTTAACTCTTGTTTTGAACACCATACCCAAAGTGCCTGCAATATTGCTGTCAGCCCTGTACGAGTTGGGCAATTATATTGTATCGTACAAACTGTTTCAATCAGTTCAGTCACTCAGTCCTGTCTGACTCTTTGCGACCCCATGGACTACAGCATGCCAGGCTTCCCTGTCCATCACTGATTCATGGAGTTTAGGCCATATCTAAATGATTATTTTTAAGACTTGTAAATTGATTTAGGATTTGAGTTACCTTTGTTACTTTTAATGAGTCATTTTGTAGTGAATCTTATTTCTCATGTCCAGTTTACCATGAAAACAACCAAAGCTTCAAACTCAACCAGGGTGAACCAGGGTTCTCGAGAGCAGTACAGTTGACAATGGGGCTGGATAGTTCTCTTCCATGGGCTGTCCTGTGCACGGCAGGAGGTTCAGAGGTATCCCTGGTCCCTCTCTGCTAGGTCCAGTAGCAACCCTCAGTCATAACAGTAAAAAAACGGGGACAGAATTGCCCCCAGTTAGGAACTACCCCCCATTCACTGTGTATCTATCATATTATTAAATAGAATGAACCAATCAATTGTAAAAACAAAATCAAAACAAATGTTGAATACAAAAATATCCGAAGAAATGTCAAATAACCATCTAAATAATGGAATTGCCAAACTATATGGTTGATGTCGTTGTCATTACGGAGAAGTTCAAAGTTCAGTCGCTCAGTCGTGTCCGACTCTTTGCGACCCCATGAATTGCAGCACGCCAGGCCTCCCTGTCCATCACCAACTCCCGGAGTTCACTCAGACTCACATCCATCGAATCAGTGATGCCATCCAGCCATCTCATCTTCTGTCGTCCCCTTCTCCTCCTGCCCCCAGTCCCTCCCAGCATCAGAGTCTTTTCCAATGACTCAACTCTTCGCGTGAGGTGGCCAAAGTACTGGAGTTTCAGCTTTAGCATCATTCCTTCCAAAGAACACCCAGGGCTGATCTCCTTCAGAATGGACTGGTTGGATCTCCTTGCAGTCCAAGGGACTCTCAAGAGTCTTCTCCAACACCACCGTTCAAAAGCATCAATTCTTCAGCCCTCAGCCTTCTTCACAGTCCAACTCTCACATCCATATATGACCACAGGAAAAACCAAAGTCTTG
Source organism: Bos javanicus (assembly GCF_032452875.1). Lineage (NCBI taxonomy): Eukaryota > Metazoa > Chordata > Mammalia > Artiodactyla > Bovidae > Bos > Bos javanicus. Next base: position 25,287,922 of record NC_083881.1, on the reverse strand, counting down.
ACTAGATGGACCTTTGTTGGCAAAGTAATGTCTCTGCTTTTCAATATGCTATCTAGGTTGGACATAACTTTCCTTCCAAGGAGTAAGCGTCTTTTAATTTCATGGCTGCAGTCACCATCTGCAGTGATTTTGGAGCCCCCCAAAATAAAGTCTTACACTGTATCCACTGTTTCCCCATCTATTTGCCATGAAGTGATGTGACCGGATGCCAGGATCTTCGTTTTCTGAATGTTGAGCTTTAAGCCAACTTTTTCACTCTCCTCTTTCACTTTCATCAAGAGGCTTTTTAGTTCCTCTTCACTTTCTGCCATAAGGGTGGTGTCATCTGCATATCTGAGGTTATTGATATTTCTCCCAGCAATCTTGATTCCAGCTTGTGCTTCTTCCAGTCCAGCATTTCTCATGATGTACTCTGCAAATAAGTTAAATAAGCAGGGTGACAGTATACAGGCTTGACATACTCCTTTTCCTATTTGGAACCAGTCTGTTGTTCCATGTCCAGTTCTAACTGTTGCTTCTTGACCTGCATACAGGTTTCTCAAGAGGCAGGTCAAGTGGTCTGGTATTCCCATCTCTTTCAGAATTTCCCACAGTTTATTGTGATCCACACAGTCAAAGGCTTTGGCATAGTCAATAAAGCAGAAATAGATGTTTTTCTGGAACTCTCTTGCTCTTTCCATGATCCAGCGGATGCTGGCAATTTGATCTCTGGTTCCTCTGCCTTTTCTAAAACCAGCTTGAACATCTGGAAGTTCACGGTTCATGCATTGCTGAAGCCTGGCTTGGAGAATTTTGAGCATTACTTTACTAGCATGTGAGATGAGTACAATTGTGCGGTAGTTTGAGCATTCTTTGGCATTTCCTTTTTTTGGGATCGGAATGAAAACTGACCGTTTCCAGTCTTGTGGCCACTGCTGAGTATTCCAAATTTGCTGGCATATTGAGTGCAGCACTTTGACAGCATCATCTTCCAGGATTTGAAATAGCTCAACTGGAATTCCATCACCTCCACTAGCTTTGTTCGTAGTGATGTTTTCTAAGGCCCACTTGACTTCACATTCCAGGATGTCTGGCTCTAGGTCAGTGATCACACCATCGTGATAATCTGGGATGTGAAGATCTTTTTGTACAGTTCTTCCATGTATTCTTGCCACGTCTTCTTAATATCTTCTGCTTCTGTTAGGTCCATACCATTTCTGTCCTTTATCGAGCCCATCTTTGCATGAAATGTTCCCTTGGTATCTCTAAGTTTCTTGAAGAGATCTCTAGTCTTTCCCATTCTGTTGTTTTCCTCTATTTCTTTGCATTGATCGCTGAAGAAGGCTTTCTTATCTCTTCTTGCTATTCTTTGGAACTCTGCATTCAGATGCTTATATCTTTCCTTTTCTCCTTTGCTTTTCGCTTCACTTCTTTTCACAGCTATTTGTAAGGCCTCCCCAGACAGCCATTTTGCTTCTTTGCATTTCTTTTCCATGGGGATGGTCTTGATCCCTGTCTCCTGTACAATGTCACGAACCTCAGTCCATAGTTCATCAAGCACTCTATCTATCAGATCTAGGCCCTTAAAGCTATTTCTCACTTCCACTGTATAATCATAAGGGATTTGATTTAGGTCATACCTGAATGGTCTAGTGGTTTCCCCTACTTTCTTCAATTTAAGTCTGAATTTGGAATAAGGAGTTCATGATCTGAGCCACAGTCAGCTCCTGGTCTCGTTTTTGTTGACTGTATACAGCTTCTCCATCTTTGGCTGCAAAGAATATAATCAGTCTGATTTCAGTGTTGACCATCTGGTGATGTCCATGTGTAGAGTCTTCTCTTGTGTTGTTGGAAGAGGGTGTTTGCTATGACCAGTGCGTTGTCTTGGCAAAACTCTATTAGTCTTTGCCCTGCTTCATTCCATATCCAAGGCCAAATTTGCCTGTTACTCCAGGTGTTTCTTGACTTCCTACTTTTGCATTCCAGTCCCCTATAATGAAAAGGACATCTTTTTTGGGTGTTAGTTATAAAAGGTCTTGTAGGTCTTCATAGAACTGTTCAACTTTAGCTTCTTCAGTGTTACTGGTTGGGGCATAGACTTGGATTACTGTGATATTGAATGGTTTGCCTTGGAAACGAACAGAGATCATTCTGTCATTTTTGAGATTGCATCCAAGTATTGCATTTTGGACTCTTGTTGACCATGATGGCCACTCCATTTCTTCTGAGGGATTCCTGTCCGCAGTAGATATAATGGTCATCTGAGTTAAATTCACCCATTCCAGTCCATTTTAGTTAGCTGATTCCTAGAAAGTCGACATTCACTCTTGCCATCTCTTGTTTGACCACTTCCAATTTGCCTTGATTCATGGACCTGACATCCCAGGTTCCTATGCAGTATTGGTCTTTACAGCATTGGACCTTGCTTATATCACCAGTCACATCCACAGCTGGGTATTCTTTTTGCTTTGGCTCCATCCCTTCATTCTTTCTGGAGTTATTTCTCCACTGATCTCCAGTAGCATATTGGGTACCTACTGACCTGGAGAGTTCCTCTTTCAGTATCCTATCATTTTGCCTTTTCATACTGTTCATGGGGTTCTCAAGGCAAGAATACTGAAGTGGTTTGCCATTCCCTTCTCCGGTGGACCACATTCTGTCAGATCTCTCCACCATGACCCGCCCGTCTTGGGTTGCCCCACGGGCATGGCTTAATTTCATTGAGTTAGACAAGGCTGTGGTCCTAGTGTGATTAGATTGACTATTTTCCTGTGAGTAGGGTTTCAGTGTGTCTGCCCTCTGATGCCCTCTTGCAACACCTACCATCTTACTTGGGTTTCTCTTACCTTGGGCGTGGGGTATCTCTTCACGGCTGCTCCAGCAAAGCACAGCCATTGCTCCTTACCTTGGACAATGGGTATCTTCTCACCACCGCCCTTCCTGACCTTCAACGTGGGATAGCTCCTCTAGGCCCTCCTGCGCCCGCGCAGCCACCACTCCTTGGATGTGGGGTTGGTCCTCCCAGCCCATCATTATGGAAACCATTCATTAAATCAGCCTCTCACCTTAAAGAACATTTGACTGAAAACAGTAACTGCTAATGGATAAAAAGCATGGGGTCTTATTGGGTTTCCTAAAAATGCACATCCACAAGCCTTTTTCTTTTCAAGAATCAGAGTGAAAATACACTGTTTTTAAAAAGTACAGTTTAACTTTTATGGACCAGATGTTTGCCCTTCTTCTCTTCCTATGAATTGCCTTTTTCCCCTTTCAAGCCCTAGATTCATATCACTTTTCTTAGCTCTGGGTGGTGTGTAAGTCTCCATTGACTGCCTTTGAGTCTCATATCTTTGTGGAGGTCCTATACATATATACATAAGTAATTAAATTTGTTTTTCTCCTGTTTAAAAAAAAAGTACAGGTTTAAAATTTTACATACAGGTTTGAGTGTACATTTTTTGAGAAACCCCATTAGGTTTTAGAATCACTGATATAAATGGATTATTACAAATGCAGTTTCACTGCCCAAAAATGGTATGCTATAAGGATATTGTAAAATACGGATTTTAAATATTAGATGTTGGATATTTTCCTGTCATGTGTCCAAAGAGCTTTGTTGCCTAAATTATGTGGAATGGGGAGTAGGCACTATAATTAAACTTTCTGAGGAAAGTTGGGTTACCTCTGAAGAAAAAGCAGCATCATTCTGCTTTAAAATTAAAATCTGTTAAATAATTTGATTTGCTGTAATGTTTATTTTCCATCCTAGTCTTATTTCAGTATATGTTTAAATTATTTGTTTCAAGTTTAATGTCTCAAGTAACATTGATGGATTTCTTAGAGACAAGACTCATTACATATATATTAATATAAAATATGTACATTCTGCTCAGAACTATTAAGAAGGCATTTCAAACAAAAAATCCTGAAACTACTTAATCTAGCATTAATATTAATTTACTTAATGGTTATAAAAATATATTATGCCAGAATTTTTCATAGCAAGTATGAAATGTGCAAAAGATATTAATAATGTAATGCTTCTTACAGAAAGTGAAATTAAAGGTTACAGAGTAGTAGAGATTACATAATTTCTTTGATGTGAGCATTATAAAGAACATTAACTGATTAGTGAAACAGATTAAATATCTAACTGGGTTATGCAGTTGTTGGACTAGAGCAGAAATTGTTCTAGCAGCAGCAGTTCCATAAAATACAAGCAGTTGTTATCTTATGGATAATTAAATGTATGAAGCTAATAAGCTATGGAAAATAAGATGCTATAGGAAATCTATAGCATCTTATATCATACTATTATATATTTAAGTATAATGTTGTATTTTTATGCAAAAAACTGCCTGAAATTTTCATTTTATGACAATAAATCTGCCTGAAGCAATTTTAGTGAATATGATATGATATAGCTTACTATGACTGGGTAATATTTTCTCTATGAATTAAGAGAACAATTCAGTAATGCTTTGCATTTTCAGATAGTTTCTCCTGCAGTTTTGTATAGCAGTTTTTGATATATTTTACCATAATAGCATCTCCCTTATGTAGCCTAAAATAAATAAAAACCAAATAACATTTCATGTGAAAAATATTCTGTATGCAGATACAATAAATAAATATGTACATTATATTAAAAACATGTGTGTGCATGTATACTTGCACATACATACACATGATGCTCTACAAAGTCTTCATGTATTTGGTAATTACACTATTATTTACTGTTTTACACTCCTTTGCTTCTCTTTTACCTAATATTTAAGGTAGGACTCTGCCCTTCCTTATATAGTGGTAAAAATAATGTCTGCATATCATCTTCCATATTAAAGACCTTTTCATAAGTTAATTTAGGGCATATTTATCGTGATTCTGCACTCTTTCTGCCTATTGATCTTTCCAGTAAATGATGAAAGCAATCACATGAACTTGCCATGAGAGGGGAAGTTCTGTAATTTCCAGACGGTAGCACAGGGATTGTACGTTTAGTGCTTTAAATTTACAAGTGCTTTCCCAATCTGAAATAATTGCACAAAGAAAGTGTAATTCTTACTCTCATTCCCCTGAAGAGTCTGCTAGGAAGTGTCATAACCAAGACTTCCATCTGATTCTTCTTATTTCAAATCCAGTTCATGGTGGAATCTGTCCTAAATTCTGCCCCTATTCTGCCGTACCTGCAAGGGAACAAGAGACTCCGAATTACTCAAAAACCACATGGTAAAAGGGAGGAATGAACTGCACTCTGTCTGCCAGTCCAGTCAGCTTTTCATTAGCTCACTGGTATAGATTAGGGCTTCCCTAGTAGGTGAGTGGATAAAGACTCTGCCCGCAGTGCAGGAGACCCAGATTCAGTCCTGGGTCGGGAAAATCCCCTGGAGAAGGAAATGGTAAACCACTCCAGTATCCTTGCCTGGAAAATCCCATGGACAGAGGAGCCTGGTGGGCTGAAGTTCATGGGATCACAAAGAGTGGGGCACAACTGAGTGACTAATCTTTTCATAGATTTGGAGATGATGCAGAGAGCAAAATGTTCACCAGCAGCTTGACGTCAGCATGAAAAAATAAACTAGCTTGATCTGGAACAGCATGGGCACAGCCTGCTTACCGGAACTGGGCAGTTTGGTACCATGAAAGTTTTCTCTGTTAGCTAAGTGCTCATAAAATGAACTTCTTTTCACGCTAACCAAACTAGAGTGACTGAAAAAAAAATTCGGTCCCTATAAAACAGGAAGAGATGGAAAACTGAAATGTGGTCTGGTTTACAAAAGCTTTTTTCCAGTGCCCCTGGAGGATCAGTTATTTTCATGGATAGAAATTGATTTGGAAATGAAAGCACATGGAATAAATATTACTGCAGAATAGCAGAATGGTGAGATACCTAAAATGCTTTCACTTCTCACAACATTGCACTGAATTTTTTTAAATCATTTGTTTAGTGTTAACTTAGTAAATTCTGTGTGCTTGACAAGTGTTAAGTACTGGGGATAGAAAAGTAAATAGGAATGTCCCTGCCCTCTAATAGTTCATAGTCTGATATAGGAGCCAGGTAGCACAGAACAGTGCCCACACAATGAGATACAGGCTGCAGTAAGCACATGATGCTGTAGTGAACTTACTGAGGCACAGAGAACGGACCCTAGATCATAAGTGGCTTTAGGGAAGGTTTACCTTCTGGTGGGAAGATGCTTCTTGTCTGAGAGAATCACATTTATGCCTGCTGTTAAATCATAATTAGTTTTAGTATGTCCCTCACTTTTAGAAGTGTTCCAAGTTGGCCTATCAATTCAATGACCATCTTATTACTAGAAAATAGGACAAGAACTCACATGGACTGGGAGATGGAAAGGTATTTCAGGCAGAGGGAATGAGTGGGAGGAACAGAGGTGGGAGTTTGCTGGTCGTATGTCAGTAGTGACAAGAGATGTAGACGGGAGTGGTGTTAAAAACATTTAACACTGGCATGGCACTGGCACTGGCCATTTAGAGTTGGGCACCATCCATAAATAAGTGACATCACTGTTCATATCATGAAGGACCTTGTGTCTTGAACTAAGTAATTGGAATTTGTCTTGAAAACCTTAGGGAGCATTGAAAGTGGAGGAGAAGAAAGACCAGTTTAGTATACTCAGTCTGGCTTAGTCTAGCAGTGAACAGAAAGGTAAGGGACTAACTTTGAGAATCAGTTAGTCATGGATGTTGTACCAGGCATTTCCCCTAGCAGTTCTGGTCTTCACAACAATCCTGTGACACGGCCACTGAAGCTCACAGAGGCTATGCCTTCCTACATTTACAGCTCAGTTCAATTCAGTTCAGTCACTCAGTCGTGTCTGACTCTTTGCGACCCCATGAATCGCAGCACGCCAGGCCTCCCTGTCCATCACCAACTCCTGGAGTCCACCCAAACCCATGTCCATTGAGTCAGTGATGCCATTCAAGCATCTCATCCTCCGCCATCCCCTTCTCCTCCTGCCCTCAGTCTTTCCCATCATCAGGGTCTTTTCCAATGAGTCAGCTCTTTGCATGAGGTGGCCAAAGTACTGGAGTTTCAGCTTCAACATCAGTCCTTCCAATGAACACCCAGGACTGATTTCCTTTAGGATGGACTGGTTGGATCTATTCGCAGATATTGAGTGGCAAACCTGAGTTTCGAACCCTGCTCTGAATTATTCAATTCTGTGGGGCTTCCCAGATGGCGCTGCTGCTGCTGCTAAGTCGCTTCAGTCGTGTCCGACTCTGTGCGACCCCATAGACGGCAGCTCACCAGGCTCCGCTGTTTCTGGGATTCTCCAGGCAAGAACAGTGGAATGGATTGTCATTTCCGTCTCCAATGCATGAAAGTGAAAAGTGAAAGTGAAGTTGCTCAGCTGTGTCTGACTCTTTGCGACCCCATGAACTGCAGCCTACATAAAGAACCTGCCTGTCAATACCAATGCAGGAGCTGTAAGAGACACAGGTTTGATCCCTGGGTTGGGAAGGTTCCCTGGAGAAGGAAATGGCAACCCATTCCAGTATTCATGCCTGGAGAATCCCGTGGGCAGAGGAGCCTGGTGGGCTACATTCATAGGATTGCAAAGATTCGGACACGACTGAAGTGACTTCAGTTCAGTTCAGTCGCTCAGTCATGTCCTACTCTTTGCAACCCCATGGACTGCAGCATGCCAGGCCTCCCTGTCCATCACCAACTCTAGGAGTTTAAAAGTGACTTAACATGCATGTAATCTTTCTAATACACTTTCTGCCTCTAGTAACTGTTCTGATCCCATTAGAATTGACTATGGAATAAATTATTCCATTGTCATTAAGTGAGTATTGTCATTGAAATAATGAAGTCTGCTGTCCTGGTAGTTGTTGAATTGGTTTTGATATTCATTAATTTTATACTCACATTGGGTTACCAGAAAGTTTCATGTTGATTGATCCTCTTCTAGTACTATTACTAGTATTTTTCTGTCCTCAAACAGACCTGGAATTGAGCCTCTGCTCTACCCCTTCCAAGTGACCTAATTCTTTAAGTCTCAGTTTCCTTTTTGGTCAAAGGACGTGAATACTCCCTGCCTCACAGAGCTGTTGGAAGGATTCAGTGGGTGAATGCATGTGTGCACCTAGCACACAGTGAGTATAAAGTAGGTGTTAGCTGCTGTCACTGTGAACGGGGCCTGGCACACAGCGGGTGCAAAAGGAGCATTTGTTGAATGATTGAATGAGTGAGTACCACATTTTTGTCTGGGACTGTGTTGATTACCATTACATTTACTGTAACAGCAAGACCATGCTAGATGGTGCACCCCTGACTGTCTTGTGTGACTGTCCATGTGCTGACTGTCTTGCAATTTTTCAGCAAAAGAGCATCATATGGTGCCATTCAGAAAGTAAAACAAGGGAAACCAGTCTCTCCTCACCATGCAGTATAAATAAGGCTTTGAGTGGAAGCAGACTTGGAATTTCCAGCAACAAGACTTCCTGTTTTGGGTTAGACATGTTTCTGGCACTGTATCATGCTATAAGAAGGATGTTGTCCAAAGGGAGGATGAACTATTTGGGAGAATGCTACCATAAAAAAAAAAACAAAATTCAAATGGGAGTGGGAATATAACCTAGGGGGATAGTTAGAACTACTGTAAACATGAAGACAATAAGAAAACTCTATAAATACATGTAATGAATATGCCTTGGGATGGGCACATCTTATGCATGAAGTCTTAAGCTAAAGCAAGGAAAATTATGTCATAATCTTCATAACATATGATAAGTCAGCAGGGAGAGCTACATGGGATCATGGGTTAAATATCAAAGAAGATAATATAAAAATAAATATACCTATATAGTATTTGAAATCTCAAAGAAAATTCAGAAATTCTTCTCCTTTTGATAAAACAAATGGATTGAGTAACTTTTTAAGTTCCTTAAAGTGAAAGATCCAGAGCTTTGTTTCCATTCCTAATGGACAGATTTACACTCAGTGACTTGAAAGATTTAATCCAGTTCTTTAAAATGTCAGTATGTTTTCATTCAGAAAATAGAAACTCTCTGGCTGGAGCCTGAAAAAAAATATTATATATGATCTCAAAAGAAAAATGGAGTATATCTAAACTGAACTTCTTATGTTTTTAATCGGTCAGGTTTACCCTGAATATACCAAAATATATTTCAACACCTGTCCTACCATTAGGAGAGTTTAATGACCAGAAGTCTATTCCTGTAACATCATTGTTATATTTAGTCTCAATGTTATTTTCTGAGTAATAATAATAGGGAAGTGAGAATCTCCATCTTAATAATTCTGTACCTTCCTATTTGTATTTTTATTTGGTTCCCTCACTTTTAATCTAAAAATTATTCAATAATTGTTTGACTTCAACTCTTTTTTAAAAAAGTTTTCATCCCACTCAGTTGTCACCTAAGCAGTCTAAATACAACTTCTCTGTTAATCTTTTTCTACATCTGTCGTTCAAGTCTCAGAACCTTCTCAATGTTCTGAACTTCTAAGTCTCACATTTTTCTTGTTTTGAACAGAGCATGTTCTTCCAGACCAGACATGTGTGAAAAATAGTCTCACCTTTTCCTCTATGTGTCAGATACTGAAGAATGTTCACTGTGCTTTAAAAGGAATACTAGAAATAAAAGAGGCAACCCCCCAAAAAATGACTTTCATACTTTTCATTCCAGGTCTATGCAGGATTTAGGTACTGTGGTGAATGAGGTGAGAGCTGATACGATGTAGAAATAGTGAGCTTAGGTAAGGATTGCCAGCAAGTTTGAATGTACTTCTCAAGTTGTTCTCTTAGCCGATGGATTCAGAAAAACTTGACTACAACATAAGTCACAGGAATGTTCTGAACCAATCATTTGAAAGTGCACTGAGTTTCAGTGACATGGTATAGTTTTACAGCTTTTTGCTTTATAGAAATTCAGAAATTACTTGGAAATTCATTTTAAAAACAAGAGTTCTACATGGACTCAGAAATCATTGCTCGTGATTTTCTGATATCAGACACTAGTGTCATGGATCAAGTGTGTTTTCATGATTTAGTTAAAAGTTATTTCCACTAAGTGCACCAGGATTGATTTGGAGTGATAGCTAAGCTTCTATCCACACATTCTTTTCTTTCTTAAATAATGTATAATGAAAATGGATTTCTTTTGGGATTAATGAAATTTTCTCAAAACTTGCATGAAAGTGAAAGTGAAGTCACTCAGTCCTATCCGACTCTTTGTGACCCCATGCCAGGCTCCTCCGTCCATGGGATTTTCAAGGCAAGAGTACTGGTGTGGGTTGCCATTTCCTTCTCCAGGAGATCTTCCCAACCCAGGGATTGAACCCAGGTCTCTGTCATTGTAGGCAGATGCTTTTACCGTCTGAGTGGTATTTTCATGATATTGAAAAATCTTGATTCTTCTGTTTATTACTATTTCATAAATTTGTTTATGTCACTGCATAGACATTTAAAATAGAACTAAATGACTCAATAATATAATGGAAGCATAATAAAGACAGTAAAGACAGGATGAAATGTAGCATTAGTTAAGAGCTGTTACTTACTAACCTTGGGCGACTCACCTGGCACTGTCTTGGTCCAGGTGCCCTGGAAAGGAGAGCCCATAATGAATGCTTGCATATTAACACCGGGAGTGCAAATCCAGGGAATCCAAAGTGAGGGGGAAGGACCACGGCAGGGAGGTGGGAAGAACAAAACATGGTGTGTACTTCCAAGCGTAGTAGCTGTGCAGCAGACCACTGCTGCTTGTTAGGCCAAAGGGTCTTCTCTGAAGAGGCCACAGGGCCTGCCATGGGCCAGTCCTCTCCACTGGGCAGTACCTACCCAACTCTTGAGGTGCATTACCAGCTCTTCTGGTAATCGAGAGGCGGGGCCTCTCGATGTCAGTTGGTGTGGATTTGGGGCACCACTAACTGTACTGTGGTGGCAGTACAGAGAGCTGGGGACTTTTATTTCCACGAGAACTGTGAAATTAAAAGCCAGTGGCCAAGGCCTGAGGGTCAGGCAGGCTGTGCAGGCCTGGGGGACATGTGATTGGATCCATCACAGACAGGTTACTTAACTCCTCTGTGTCTTAGTTTTGTCGTCTGTAATGGGATTAACAGTAGTCACCATATTACAGCTGTTCCAAAAACTAAATGGCTTAATATGTGGTTGGAAAGTGCCCATAGCGGTTAAAAGTGTTTTGAATCATAATGGCATGACTTAAGTGTGGAGCCATTAAGTGTGACTTTAAGTGTGCCACTTAAAATAATACAGAGTACATTTGCATTAATAAATTTGGTGTGTTGCTGAAAAAAGCAAACAAACATTGCATTGTAACCATACCGTTAAAAGCAGATGGAGATAGTTGCTACCATGTCACTGGGCCTTGGTGTAGGACAGCATCTATGAGGATAGGATCAAGATAAATGCATAATACTGTTACTGAAAATGTCAGTTATTAAAGTTAACAACGGAAACATGATACACAGTTCTTCCCCAAATAAATGTATCACTAGGACAAAGATGAGAGTATAGATTCAGTTCCTAAACACAGCTCAGATTCTCAGTGGTGGGTCCAGTGTTGCCCTTGTGGAGGTGATATTCTCTCTTTCCCCCTCCAGTGGCCAAGTCATCAAGCTCCACTCTGCCCAGATCATATTTCCTCTCCATGCCATTCAGATCTGCAGCAGAGTGTTTACCACTCAAGTTCAAGTGACAGGAGCCAACCAAGAGGGGTCTCTCTTTCGTGGTTCAGCTCTGTGTGCTCCCAGGTTGTCACGCACATCCATTCAAAGCACCGGCAGTAGTTGTTTCCTTTTCTCTGGGTGTTGACGGGCTGTGCTCTGCAGGTGTCCCTTCAGGGTCCGTGAGCACTTTCCAGGCCCCTTTGCACAGTGCCAGTTTCATTCAGTCTGGCTCGGCATGGAGGCGGACTGCCTCAGCCCCTCTCACATTTCCACGGTCAGCCTTGGAACTGGAAGATAAATAAACACACACTCCCTCTCCAGTGTCTCCTGACCTTGTTCCTGGAGAATGGAGGATGCCTAGGAAGCTTGGAGCTCACCTCAGTCTATTTTTATTGGCTACACGTTACTCTGCGTGTGAACAGTGGTGACAGCTGTGCTCAGCGCCTGTTCCCACCCTTCACATTATGCTGTAGCTTTCAAAACGCTTTGCTCTACATGAAAGAGCAGAAGTCTTTGATTTCATTGACCAAACTTAAACTATTTCTTTCATTACCAAAAAAAGAAAAAGAAAAAGGTAACTTTTAATCTCACATTGAGCCAAGTAATACAAAACTGGATATTTTATTTTGAGGATATTGCCCTGTCTTATAATGATTTATAGTCTTCTAAGAAATGTCACATTAACTCCCTGTTATAAACATTTCCATTTTTAGCTTCTTTAAAAAAAAAAAACCAAAACAAAGTATCCAATATTCCTCCAGAAAACACCCAGAAATATAAGATTTTCACTTTTACAGGGGATACAATGCAATACTGTTCATGAATCCCATGAGGCCCCCATTCTTCCCCAGCAGCAGTTTTCTGGTTTTCTTCTAATGGTTTCCCTAAAAAGATTCCATTTCCTCTACCAGTGCCAATGATTGATTTATACTTCATATTCTATCTTTGATTTTTCTTATGTTTAGTGGTTTTGGGAGCCTAATATTACTCATTTCTGCTCATCGTTTACTCTGTTCAGATGGTGTTGGATGTCTACTTTCAGTTTTAAATAGAAGAAATAATAACTACCTAGTTTGAAAAGCTCTTTGGGATTATGGGTTTGGTTAATATCCTCTGAAAACAATTTTTAAAAACTGTAGTGGAAGATTATGAATGACTTTTTATGTGATTGTATCCCCTGGTGCTTTGAAATAAAAACACGAAAAAGAGTCTAAAGCACTTGGTCAGAAAGGCTAATCCCGAGTTGATGCCATTTACATTTAGATTTAAATAAGTCAGCCTATTTACTCCTTCAAACTTTGCTTCAGGTTTTAAATTGAGAATACACAGAAATTAAAAGTCCTAGGATGCTTAGATGTATTTTGAAAAGTTATAATGCCTAAATTCAGCTGAATTCTAAAAATAATAGCTGTGACAAATGCAAGGAGTAAGGAGATGCAGTTAGTTATTTTTAATAAAAGAATATCATTGCAACAATTATGAATAAGGTTTATCTAATATGTGGTCCAGATGAAGTGAACTGGGGTCATTAGTGTAATAACGCAAATACTTTGCCTTTTAGACTGTGGGGCATGCAAACAAGCCACACACAAAGCATTGTGGATCTGGTCCCCCACCTATTATTTGTGATGGAGTTTAAAACAGTAGCCGTAGAGTCTAATCCCTCACTTTTAATGGGCAATGGAGTATAAAGCAGCATGTCATAATGAAAAACTCTTCTACTAGAAATCTAGACTTTGATTCTATACCCAGATGGACTGCATGACCAATAAAAAGTCTGTTTCTTAAGTCATAACCTCAGGGGTTCAGACATGACACCTTTGAGGACCTTTCCAAGACCGAAATTCTGGGACTCTATCCACTATAATTCAACTTCAGATGGCAACTAGATATAAACCCAAGATACAGATGCATTCTAAGAATGTTGCATCAGCAGAAGACCTGTTGAGATCCCTGGAACCAGCTTCTGGACAGGGTGTGGTTGGGTGGAGCTATAAAAAGTACAAGGATGATGTTAACCTGTTGGGGTCTTGCAGGGAGACGGTGAGCTGGGGCACTGGAATCTTGGCTTATTTTTCCTCTTGAGCTCAAGAGTTTGTCCAAACACAAAGAGGAATGACCAGGCTTGTTTTGACATACGTGTATCTTTATTTGGTAACTTATAATTCTTCAGAAAGAGACCTTAAGTTAATTTACAGTGAGATCTCTTGATTCTTAAAAAAAATCTGCATGTTTTTTAATTGAATAAAAATCTTGAGGAAGAACAGGTTCCAGCATTTAAGTATTGCTGTCTTGGCTATTTCTGTACCTTTTTTTTTCTTTGTAAGAGCTTCTGCTCCTATTGTAATTCTGCTCCAGTTTTAATCTACTGTAAGACTATGAATTGTGCGCATTTAAAAGCCTTCAAATCATTTTCTAAAAGCTGAATATTCTCCCTCCTCTCAAGTCAATGCCTTCTGTAGGAAGAGGATCTATGCAATCAAGCAAATACAGTTTAATTTTGGTTAATTGTACATTTCCTGAGGACTTTTTATGTGCTATCCCTAAGCCATAAGGACACTAAAGATTACCAAGATGTGTACTGTCTTCTGGTAGCTCACAGCCCTAGGGAGTTAATCCCCCAATAACAAAACCTGCCTGGAACCAGAGGGCTACCTGGAGGACCCCAGAGGCTAGAGACAGCCCAACCCTGACTAAGGGGAACTGAAGGATCTAAGAAACATTTCAAGAGAAGGAAGACAGTCTGGACAAAGAGGTGTGGATGTATGTGACATATACTGGGTCACAGGGAGTGGTTGTGGTGAGGCCAGACACTCTCATAGCAAAAAAATCAAGGTCATCTCTTTCTGCATCTCTACATTGCCGGTCTTCCAGAGATAAGCTTTCAGAGGAGTTGTGAATATCTTGATAGTAATAGAAGTGGTAGGGGAAGGAAGGGAGGATTTATTACAAGGAGTTGTGATTATGGAGGCTGAGAAGTCCCCAGATGTGTAGTTGGGAAGCTGGAGACCAAGAGTTTTTTGGGGTTTTTTTCTTCATTAAAAAATATTCAAACAATAACAAATGATATAGTTCCCATCCAAAAGCTGGCAGGCTTGAGACCCAGAAGAGCTGATGTTTCAGTTTGAGTCTGAAGGCAGGAAGACAGGTGTTCAGGTCAAGCAGTCAGGCAGGAAGATTTCCCTTTTACACTCAGGAGTGTCAGCTTTTTTGTTCTATTCAGACATTCAACTGATTGGATGAGGCCCGCCCACAGTAAGGAGGGCAATCTGCTTTATTCATTTTTACCAATTGAGATGTTAATTTTGTCCAAAGACCCTCATAGACACACCCAGAATATTTGTCCAAACATCTGGACATTGGTGGCCCAGCTAAATTGACACATAAAATTAACCAGCAAACCACCTCCCTGTCTTTTAAGGCTTACTTATAAAGCATCCAGGAATATTCTCCCAGCCTGATTACTAAATTGTCAGCTCACTGGGACTCTTGTTCTTTGAAAGCTGGTGGCTCAGCTGTTAAAGAATCTGCCTGCGATGTGGATGACGTGGGTTCGATGGGTTGTGCTAAGATCTCTCCCTGGGTTGGTGAGATTCCCTGGAGAAGGGAATGGCTACCCACTCCAGTATTCTGGCCTGGAGAATTCCATGGACTGTATAGTCCATGGGGTTACAAAGAGTGGGACACGACTGAGCAACTTTCACTTTCACCATAGAAATTCTGTACGATATCTTAACATCATTGAGATACTGTCATCAGTCTTTTCTGATAATATATTGGCATTATTTTCAGAATTGATAGATAACTCATCATTTATGGCTCAGAATATATTTATATTTGTTTTGGGAGTTACATGCATATGTTGTAAAACCAGGCTTCTTGGCTTTGAATCCCAGCCCTGCCTCTTGGTAGCTGTGTAACTTTGAGCATCTAGCTTTACTTCTCTCTGCCTTTACGGGTAATAATAATAATACCTAACTCTTCGTTGTTGTGAAGATTAAATCACTTAATACATATCAGTTAATGCATGTAAAGATACAGGTAGGTTGTGTGTGTGTGCTAAGTCACTTTAATTGCGTCCAATTCTTTGTGACCCTATGGACGGTGGCCCACCAGCTCTTCTGTCCATAGGGATTCTCCAGGCAAGAATACTCGTTACAGATACATAGGACGTACTTGAAAAAAATAGTTTTTCCTTTAGCAAAGTATCTTTTACTTAAAATGCTGTTTCAGCCTTGGCTCAATATTACTTAAGTGCTGATACTTTTTTGAGGAAAGAGTTCTTAGGAGCAGTAAGTTGAATATACTCAATTAGCACACATTTTGGATAGACTAAAACCAAAACTTCAAAGCTTTAGTTGGCTTGAAAATGACACCAGATTTAGAAAATGAGTAAGAGAAGATGAAATAGAAAGTAACACATTTATAGAATATGCATAGGCAGTGGAGTGTTTGATTCACTTCACTACTTCTGTTCAGTTTAGTTTGCTACAGTCAGAGAAACTGTCCATATTTTAAATGATTCTTTGGCATCTTAACATTAAAAACATTTATAAACAAACCAACAGTGGGAGGGGGTGGAGAAATGCTAAATGATGCTCTTTGTTAGGTTTTGAGCTGGTAGAAGTGACAGGCGGATCTCGTGAGGCTAGACTATCTTGGGTTGAAGGCATTCACCTGACTGATGGAAAACCAACTGTGGGTAAGTCAATCGGACTCAGGGCTCCTAAGCCAGATGACAGAGCAACTAAAATGTCCAGATCTTCTTTTCTGGGTGTGCTATTTCTGATTTGTCCTAACAACCACATCTTTCAATGAGTGATATCAGATCTGTTTAGATACGTCTATTCACATAACATGAAATATAAATATTTTCAAGATGATGCGTGAGGAAATCTTTTGGTTCTTTGAACTTAATGAGTGCCTCAAGTGTCCTTAGGGAGGTCTTTCTGTACAGCTCATGTTTATGTGGATCTTCAGGGCAGTGTTGCAGACTACAGTTCAGAGCCAGTTCCAGAACTGAGGCGTGTCCATTTTGTTGCTAGCAGCTCACAGGTGGTGGAATGCTGTGTCTATAATTATTCTCATGCTGTACAAGCATGTCCACAGCACTGCACCTTCTACCTCCGTCACTAACTCTATTCTGTCTTGAAAAATAACCTTCCAGATATTCAAATTGCCATGTCTGAAATAGTCTGGCAGTGAAAGTATATTCAGACTCAGCTCTTTGAAGCTGGCTGTATTAGTCCGTTTGATTATTTCCTTGGGAAAATTCTTCCTTTAACTAAAAGGGAAATGCTTTACCCATTTATCAAGTAACTAAAGACAGCACTTTTAAGCTGAGGATTAAGTCTGAATGGAGTGATTACTGCTTTCAAAAACCCAAATAATGAAAAGTTTGTTGTTGATGTTGTTACTGTTATTGTTGCTTGAACTCTTCTACAGTTTTGTATGCGAACTGCCCCCAGAAATTTTCTCCTCCCATCTTGCTCCTAACTTGTGAATTTGTATATGGATTTCTATGCATTTGTAATACATTAATTCTATGTCTTTGAAAATCTTCTGAGAGGAAAATGTGATCATTGAGTCTTATATTTGTATTGTTATCCATTGTTATTACCATTCTTAGACATGCTTGTAGTGTCACGTGCTCTTCTCAAATATTATTATCAAGTTAAAATTTTTTAATCGTAAGGCTATTGTGGTGAAGCCAATTTTAGTCTATTATGAAAACTCTGCACTTTTTCATTTTTGAGAACCAAACTCAGAATGTGTTGAGCTGTGCCTTAGTATATTTTCCATTATTCTTTTCTTTCAGAAATCATGCCATCCATTTAATACTTCGTTACAGCTGAACTGCAATATGTATATATGTGGTATGCAGAATGAGCCATTTTGTTTTAAAACAGATTGCAGATGAAAGGAAACCATTCATTTCTTGCTTGCTTGCTGTAATTACTAGAGCACTAATTACTCCAAATCACTGACATCCAGGGTCAGGAAAGATGACAACAGAAGCATCAAAGAATAGACATGGTTCTCTTGCTGTGACAGATTTTCCATATTTCCAACCACAGTATTTTGTTTTATGGCTACTGTTTTCCAGTTTGATGGTGAAAAAAAAAACAAAACACAAAAACCAACAACAAACATGCACACAGTCAAGATTGCTGAATGTTTACTATTATTTCATTCGCAGTTTGACGGTGAGAACATGTATATGAGCATGACAGAGCCGAGCCAGGACTATGTGCCAGCCAGCCAGGTGGGTTAATTAATCTTCTCTGCCTTGTTTCAAATTGTAATTAAACAAATTCAAAGAGTTGCATTGCAAATGAGTAGCACTATCAGTAACTGCCGCAATCAGGAATAATCATAATTTATAAACAAAGCATTTAAGCCTTGTTTCCAGTTAATGAGATCGCGCTGATAAAACCCCAGAGTTGGCATTTGTTGAAAGATAATACCTTGTTTCCTCTCCAGAACGGCAAGCAGCTGTTTTGCCAGCATGATCTTTCCTAAACAGTTGTTTTACCTTTAGGAAATAAAGTCTTTACAGGTGCAGGTTATTTGAGCTTCTGACTGTAGACGAGTTAATCATTATAAGCTACACATGTCACAGATAGCTTTAATTATCAACTATTGGGGCATTTCAATAAAATGTTACATTGATCACCAGAATCCCACAGCCAGAGAGTGCTCTATGGCTGCTTTCAAGCCAAAACACCGTGGTATTATGGAAACATTTCAAGGGCACATCTGTATCCATTTCACTGGGAATGGTTGACAAGGTGTTTAATCATGAGAAGTGACAACGAAAGTCCAATGAAAATGTAAATGGTTACATTTATAAAAGTGAATGTTTGGCTATTTATTTTTAGATACTTAAGACCAGACCTTTTGATCCAGAGCCGGTATTTGAAGCAAAATAGTAACTGCCCTCTGGGGCCACTATAACATGATATGTAAGAATACTGTAAGTAAAAATAAATGAATGAATAAATGAGAGTGAAGAAGAGTTCACAGGAGCATATTGTGGACTTGAACATATATTTTCTGGAAGAGTGAAAACCACGGTAGCCTGGAGTTTCATGTGTCAATAACTATAATGTAAACTCAAACATTGAAAACAGTTGTTTTCAATGCCCACATATCCGCCCAAATACATTTGATAACTGAGAGGGGTGGGGAAATAGAGAACAAAAATAAAACTATTTTTCTTCATGGTGGTTGTCAGTGAATTAAATCTAATATATATGTCAGGGGTGCACTTCACGGGGCTTTAAAATTTCTCTAAGAACAAAATGTCTCAGGCTTAACTCAAAACAGAGGCAGGCCTGCCTCTCCATGAACTTTGCATTTAGAAGTCATTATGATCACTGCCTTCTCTGGTAGACATTCTGGAAACTATACAGTATTGTTCAGATGAGAAGGTCATCATTGAGTTCAAATACCCAATCTACATTTCCTTCCATTCAACAGAGTCAGTCACTCTCAGAATACCTTTGGAAGGTTGGGCTTCGTGTTTAGAATCATTACTTAAACTGAATTCATTCAACTAAGTAGCCGCCAAGATCCATAGGTAGTTCTGAATAGGACTGTTTGATTAAAAAATGAAAAATGTTACTATTAATTTTCTTCTAACCATCAATCCCAAAACTGTACTGACAAGTTTAGTATTACTATTAGATGAAAGCAACCTGGTATCATCTCTTTGGTGCCTTTAGGGTTTTGAAGTGTAAGGGCTAATTGAATTTGTTTGAAACAGTAGGAACACAAACTCAATAAATGATTGCTGTTATAAAGCAGCTGCTCCCTTTCGGAGAATCATTATGTCCGTCTTAAAGACTTTTGGATAAAGGATTGGAAATTCAAAGCGTATACATCATAACAACTTGGCTCTTCAGATTTTTAAATTCAAGTACCATGAATTCTATTAATCCCTGACTAAAATCAAACAATGTTATTTTTCTTAATATTTCAGTCCAGTTACCAAGAATGTTTTAAATACCAGTGATAATTTATGGAGGAGTCAGGAGCTCCAAATACTTTATGTGCTTTGTAAAGATATGACAGGTTTGTGTGCCAGAAGCAAACTATTTTTTAATAATGCAGCACATATTAAAACGTTTTTAAAATGTGCTATTGAAAAAATTCGACGAATGTAAGATAATACATACCATGGCAGGGAATAAGCTTCACAAATTATATAAGTTGAATGGCCTTTACTAAATTTTACCCTTAACATTCCTTTTGTTTACTGTAATATGGTGTGTTCAAGAATTCATTACCAGGTATTCTTTTAGGGAATTTTAATCAATTTACCCCTTTCGGCAACAATAAATAAGACTTTAGTCATCTGCAGGGGAAAAAAGATATATAGTTTTGTTCCTTTTCCTACACAATATACAATATCAAGCATCTGCATAGTTTAGTAATCCAAGCTTACTTAATATCTCTCAACAATTGTAATTCCTATTCAATTTTCAAATCAGTACATGCTTTGGGACTTACAAACTAAGTTGCTAAGTAGCAGCATATGGTACACTACTGCTCCTGTGATGTTGCTACAAGCAAATAGCACAATTCTAAAGAAATGATTTTTATAGAAAGCCAGTGCTGGAATGGCTCCAGAAATGGAAGTACACTGTAAAAATTAACGATATTCTTTTAGATAGTCCCAAAGGGCTCTCTGGCACTCATCTACTGCATGAACTCTATACCTCGTAAGTCTAGTGTATACAAACCCTTAGAATTTTTTGCATATACTTTTGTAATTGATAGGCAGCTTTTTTTTTAATTTTATTTAATTTTTAAACTTTACATAATTGTATTAGTTTTGCCAAATATCAAAATGAATCCACCACAGGTATACATGTGTTCCCCATCCTGAATATACCATCTCTCTTCGTCCCAGTGCACTAGCCCCAAGCATCCAGTATCGTGCATCGAACCTGGACTGGCATCTCGTTTCATACATGATATGTTACATGTTTCAATGCCATCAAATCTTCCCATAGAGTCCATAAGACTGTTCTATACAACACTGTCTCTTTTGCTGTCTCGTACACAGGGTTATTGTTACCATCTTTCTAAATTCCATGTATATGCATTAGTATACTGTAGCTTACTTCACTCTGTATAATAGGCTCCAGTTTCATCCACCTCATTAGAACTGATTCAAATGTATTCTTTTTAATGGCTGAGTAATACTCCATTGTGTATATGTACCACAGCTTTCTTATCCATTCATCTGCTGATGGGCATCTAGGTTGCTTCCATGTCCTGGCTATTATAAACAGTGCTGATAGGCAGCTTTTATATTGAATACACCACCCTATAATAAGCCTGCTATGCTATGCTATGCTAAGTCACTTCAGTCGTGTCCGACTCTGTGTGACCCCATAGACGGTAGCCCACCAGGCTCCCCCGTCCCCAGGATTCTCCAGGGAAGAACACTGGAGTGGGCTGCCACCTCCCTCTCCAATGCATGAAAGTGAAAAGTGAAAGTGAAGTCGCTCAGTTGTGTCCGACTTCTGGGTTCATTCTTAAAATATTCACTGTTTTCTCCTATAATAGCCCTAAGTGTGCTGGCCATTCAGGACTTCAAACACCATTTAACTTTTTCTTATTCTGGATAGAATTTGAACCACACAATGCAAGACTTATTTGTGGGTTTCTAGACTCTGGCTAAGGAGGCCCATGCTGCTTGATACCTCATGAACTTACAGGTTCCCTTCTCTATAGTTAGGGGAGAAAATGTGAGCAGCTAATGGAAAGGAAGCCAGAAGTAAGGAGCAGCCATCGGCCATCACGAACTCCTTTCTCATTCTTAATCTGACGTGTTTGATTGACCACCATGCCGAATGGCACAGCACAGAGGTGGAAGGGGACTGGACTGCCCACCGGAGCTCTGCCCCTTCTCCAGAATCACCCAAGCCTACTTAGATGCTCATGCCAGGAAATCCTTCTTTTTCCCTGAAGTACCTTCTGTAATTCCTTATATGGAGTCAATTATACTCAAGATAAATGTTCATTTGAATTAAATACATCAAAGGAAACAGGAGTCTGGGTTTCTTGATAGGAACTTTGTATAGCACCAAGGTCATTTATCTATCCGTTTATTTATTTAGTTTCCTTTTCCTCTTTCTTTTTCTTCTATAGAAGTTTCAAGAGTATCATTTTCCACAGCTCCTTATTCATTCCATGCTTTCCACCCACAATGGTGAGATTGTTTACCAGTTCCCTGGATGTAGGAACTCTTCACTTCTCACCCCTCAGTTTGGGCTCTGTGTGGAAATGATTGAGAAGTACTGTTTTTGCCTTTTTTTTTTTTAATATATACAAGAAATAATTACCTGGCAGATTTTCCTGACAGAGGTGATGGAGAATCTTTGGTTACTTGATTAAACCATGTTTTCAATAAATCACTTCCTCCTTGACTCCAATAAACCATTTCTTTCTGCTTGTTTTCCCTCCCTATCTACTTGCTTCCGTCATTTCTTTCCTCCCTCTCTTATTTTTCTTCCTTCCCCCTTTCTTCCATAATTTTTGTTGTTAATTTGAGCATTATAGTAAACCCTAAGTATTAAATGTCCTGACCTAAGATCCTGTGTTACATTATTTCCAGGTTGTAATCAGCTTTCTCTCTGCTTCTCTTTTTCTTCTCCCACTGGAATTTCTCTTACCTGTTTCCTCAGATCTCAAGATTAAAAATAACTGTGATAAAACATAGCAATGTTTTTCCTAGAATCTTACAACTAAGCATTTAATGTACATTTTATACCCTCCATCTTGAATGGAAAAGTTGAAAAGCATCTAGGGCAGCTCTCATGTGAGTTTCAGGTTTGATTTCTAACCTCCCTGGGCACCTGTCCTTAACAGCAGCTCAGACTCAACATATCCATTTGTCAAATCGAAATTCATCACCTCCAGCCCACTACCTTACCCCAAACTTCTTTTTTTCCTATGTTGCCTATAGTCGTGAGATTGAACACCACTCCCCAGTTACCCAAGACAGAAACTTGAAGAGTCTCCCTTAAAAGCTGAGCTCTGAACTGATTCCAGATAGTACTGATTCTACTTCTCTGCATCACTGTTGAATCTGTCTCCTCTTTTCCATCTACATTATTACAGCTTGAGTTCTGGACCTCACAGGTTCTCATTAACTCAGCTCATCTTACCTCACTTTCATCTATCTCTCCTCTTGCTATTGCTGAATGATCCATGTTTCTTCCTTATGCACACATGTCCATGCCTCTCTGGTTGGAGTTATTGAGACACACACCTGCCCTGCTGTGGTGTATTGCATGACTGCAGTGGGACTCGCCCTTCTTTCTCTCTGGATCTCCTGTGCTTCAGCAATGCTTGGCACATTGGAAATGTGCAGCTTTATTTTGTGTACATGTTTTACTCACATTAATTCTTTGAGTCTTCTACTCGCAGTAGTTTTCAGCCCTGCTGTGCAGACATTTAGCAAATCTGGTCCTGCCCGTTCCATTTGAGCAGCACCCCTCCACCTGGGTGTCAGTGTCTCACATGTTAACAAAAGGCACAACACTCTTAGCACCCCAGAGAATTATTTCAAGTCCAGGACTCCAAGAATTAATGTGATAATAAACTATATAGTAACAGGCAGTTATTCTTACAGTAATATCGTATTGCTGTTTGTCATACACAGTACAATGGCAGCAGAACCAATGGGACTTCCCAAGTTCTTTTTTGTGCAATGTTCTCTTATATATACTGTCAGAATTGTAATATTTAATGTTTGCAAACTTATTAATAACTCTATCTGTATTTTAGTTACAGATGAGAAAATTCTCAAGGTTAGATACAGTATAAATGAGGTGTGACAACAGGGCCTGGAAAGTATAATATTTTTAAGAGCACTTTTGAAAAAAAAAATCCCTTGACTTAGGTCATAAAATTTCCATGATTGTGACATAAATTTGAACTATAAATTAGGCCAATTACTTTTAGATTGGTTCCTTTTGGCAGAAATTTCAGGAGTAAGGTCAGCTTGACTTTTTGACCATTCACCCAATAAAATAGCAAAGCTGCCAGGCTTTGAGT